>NC_082668.1:32935000-34180000 GCF_025265405.1 Mesoplodon densirostris | reverse complement strand
CACGTGCCTAGAGCCCGTGCTCCACAACAAGAGAAGCCACTGCAGTGAGAAGCCTGCACACCGCAATGAAAAGTAGTCCCCGCTTGCTGCAACTAGAGAAAGCCCCACGCACAGCAACAGACCCAACACAGCCAAAATATATATGTATATATATATACACACACAAAATTTATATATATATATTAAAAAAATACTTCAGAATGTAGGCAAATGAGTATTCTTGTGAGGGCAAAATCCTTTCTGGTGGAAGGCAATTTGGCAGTACTTAAAATTTTAATGTGCATATATCCTTGGATATAAAATTTGATGTCTGGAAATTTTTTCATAAAGAGATAATTAAGAAGGGCAAGTTCCCGTTCCACTTTGTGGAGATCCTCGCCTGTGCCGGGGGATGCCTTAACGACAGAGGTCAAGCCCAGACTGAGGGTGGGCGCACAGACAAGGCACTGCTGCAGAAGATGAAAGGCATCCACGCTGACATCCCCGTGTGGCTCCCAGAGACCAGTGCCCACGTGCAGGAGCTGTACCAGCAGTGGCTGGATGGTACCGACTCCCCCCCCCAACCCCAAGTCCAGGAAGCCCTGCATACCGCATACCAGGGCCCAGGGCATCCTGCCTACAGCCGAGACATCAAGTGGTGAAGATTGAGGAGGCTGGGAGGCAGGCCTGTCAGCTGCCTGAGGATGGAGGAGCTACCACGTGTGGGTATCAAAGACACTGGAAGAAAACAGCTCAGCTTTTCTCCTACTACTGCGGTTTTCCAGAATTCTGTGCTATCCCCATTTGTCAGCAGCCCCCTCCTTCAGTTCAAAGTGCTATCTTCGTAATATTTGTGTGATTGGAATATTTTAACATGAGAGAAGGGTGCCCCAATTTGAGTTTCGTTTAAGACTGAAAAATTCCAAAGAACAAGAATGGAGATAGACTACTGTCTTTTGGGCTTAAAAAAAAATCCAAAGTGTCCTGTGAAGAGCTAAGACCCCAGAAGTTCTGATTCACATGCCTCAGAGAGATTTGATGTGGAAATGACAGGAAGCGGGCAGGCTGCGGGGGTGTGTGGTCTGCCCAGTTGGCTCTTCTTTTTACCCACTTATTTTATTCCTGAAATGTTTTTGCCAGAATGTGTATAAACATTCACATTCTGTTTTTTGGGAAAAAAATTGAGATAATTAAGTAAACATAAAAGGATATATATCTGCCACTGAAAATGTCCATCAATATGGGATTAAGTTATGATGTATCCATTCAATGATGTATCCATTGATGTATGCAATTTATCCATATCCAATGATGTATCCATTCAATAGGAAGTATCCTATAACTATTAGTTATAGTTATAGGATAGTTATAGTTATCCTAATAGTATCCTATAACTATTCAGCTATTAAAAATGGTGATGTGGGGACTTGCCTGGTGGCGCAGTGGTTAGGAATCTGCCTGCCAATGCAGGGGGCACGGGTTCGAGCCCTGGTCCGGGAAGATCCCACATACCGCAGAGCAACTAAGCCCACGCGCCACAGCTACTGAGCCTGCTCTCTAGAGCCCGTGAGCTACAACTACTGAGCCCACGTGCCGCAGCTACTGATGCCCACGTGCCTAGAGCCTGTGCTCCACAACAAGAGAAGCAACCGCCAATGAAAAGCCCACGCACCGCAACAAAGAGTAGACCCCGCTCACTGCAACTAGAGAAAGCCAGCACGCAGCAACGAAGACCCAACACAGCCAAAATAAATAAATAAATAAAATAAATTTTTAAAAATGGTGATGTATTGTAGATTCATATTTATTACAGTGGCAATAGGTCCTCGACATGCCCTTTTTCTTTCTCGACAATAAGTAATAGCATGCCTAATGGGACCTCATTTATATAAAATTGTACGTCTGTGTAAGTGTAGACAGATTTCTGGAAGATAAATGCTCATTAAAATGGTTACCTCTTGGGCTTCCCTGGTGACGCAGTGGTTGAGAGTCCGCCTGCCGATGCACAGGACACGGGTTTGTGCCCCGGTCTGGGAAGATCCCATATGCCGTGGAGTGGCCAGGCCCGTGAGCCATGGCTGCTGAGCCTGCGCGTCCGGAACCTGTGCTCCACTATGGGAGAGGCCACAGCAGTGAGAGGCCCACGTACCGCACAAAAAAAAAAAAAAAAAAAGGTTATCTCTTGAGTGGTGGCCTATTGGGATTTTGTGTGTGTGTGTGTTTTTAAATACTGTTAGTTTTCTTTATACTAAGTATTTATCATTTTTATACATGAAGAAGGAAAGATTTTTTTTCCCTTTCTGAACAAATGCATATGTCTAATTTATCCCTTCTGCTTGTTAAATGACTTTGTGGATAGCAAGAAATACAGCTTTTAAGCCAGTACCTGATCAAATTCTGCAAATACCTAAATCTGACAAGGTCTGTAGAACCTTTGTAATGTAATACCTAAGGGCCATGGTTTGGGATGCTCTACTTCTGCCATTGAAGTTACACAGGAACTAGCTGAACTGGTGCAGATGGTTGGGGAGTTCTGAACTCCAGAGCTCAGGGCATTGACTGAAATTTTTAATGCCACACCCAGCTGTAGCTAACTTCTTTTAAGACTTGATTTTTAAAGAACAAAGTCAAGTTTGAACTTCTGTTGTTTTGATTTACTTTTTCTCAGCTTTGTTTAGGTATAATTGATAAATAAAATTGTAAGATATATAAAGCATACCTCATAAGGATTTGATATATGTAAGCACTGTGAAAAGATTTCTCCCATCTAGTTCATTAACACATCCATCACCGCACATATCTTTTTTTGTTTGTGTGAGAGAACATTTAAGTTCTGCTCTCTTTGCACATTTCACTTACACAATATAGTGTCATCAACTGTAGTCACCATGTTATACATTTACACCTCAGACCTTATTTATTCATCTTATAGCTGAAACTTTATACCCTTTCATCAGCCTTTCCCTGTTTTCCCCATACCCCTGGCAATCACTTTTCCTACTCTCTGTTTCTATGAGTTTGATTTTTGAAAAAAGATTCGACATATAAGTGATACCATGCAGTATTAGTTTTTGTTGATTTACTTTGGGTTAACAAAAGAGTATCTGAATTTATTGCATGCACCTGCCCTTGCTGATAGAAACATTAGAAGTCGTTCTCTTCTCTTCATATATGTCAGGTATTATTTTAATCATTCGATTGGGGGTGGAAGTAAAATTCCTGCCCTTCAAAATCTCACTCTCTCCTAGAGCACTGGGACAGTCAAGACACCATTTCAGTGAACCGTGCTATGGCAGCACACAAGAGGGCTTTTGACCCAGGTGTTGATGTGTTTCTTGGGGGTTTGAGTGGCTGTTCAAGGAAGATTTTCCAGAGGAAACATTTGAACTGAATTTTCAATTTCAGTTCAGACATCCAGACTGCAGTTTGAAAGATTAAACATGAATTAGCCAAACCCAGGAAAGGGATATGAGGATTATGTAGGCAGAGGCAAAAGCCTGTAGGCATGCAGGATCTGGCACATGTTGGGAACTGCAAGTTGTTCAGCATGATCGGGATTTGAGGCAGTGTAGGCAAGAAAGGAAGGCTGGAGAAGCCAGATCATGAAGGATCTTGTTAGCTGTAAAAGAGTTTCTTCCTCTGGACTTCCTTGTAAATACAGCCTTTGTTCATGTAGGTTGGGATTCTTTGAGTCATCTTTGACTCTTTGAGGCTCCCTCCCTTCCCTTAAACTCTCTCATAATTAGGCACCAAATCTTGTCAATTTTGGGAACTTGGATTGAAATGGAACGATGACGAGCTAGATGTAGACTCTGTGTTCTTTATGGCAGGCTGTAACTTAGTATTTTTAATTTCTAGGGCTTAGCGCTGGCTCACAGACCCTTAAAAATGTCTAAATGAAGGGAGTTCAAAAGAGAAAATGTTTAGTATTTTTACAGGTGACCATGTATAACTTTTCTGTTCTCCATTTTGTTATAGAAAATCTAATGGTCTTAGGAGGCCTGGTTGAAAAGTCAGCACTTGGATAATTTAAAATCTTGAAAATGGAATCAGACCTGTTAGTAAGATCTATTTGATCAGTGCCTGGTGGGTGACTGAAGCAATGTTATAGTCAGGGAAGAAAAGTGTCAGACAGCTTTTAACAATTTGATTTTAATGAATATACACCAGTTTACATAGTGTGTGTGCCTTTTTTTGTGTGTGTGGCCAAGAACAATCTTCTTGTGACTATCCCAGTAGAGATTAATTTTTTAGTTAAAGGAAAAATCATGAACATGTATATTTATTGCTTTTCACTTATCACAGTTAATAACGTGGGTACATGCTTCCTTGAACTTATGGGTATGTACTGTATTTATTTTGTGTTTAACTATAAGAGGAAGACTGTGTGCAGAGATGGTTAGCATTTGAAACAATTAGGCATTGTTGTAGTGAAATAGTTGTGCCATTTTGAAAACAAATTATGTATCTGAGGCACATCTTGTGAAACAACTTTTATGATTATCAGCAACACAGCTGCTAAAAGTATTATCTTGGTGGAATTGAATCTTTTGTTATCTGGGTCACATAACCAGCAACTGAACTTTTATACTTGTAACTATATAAGACCCTTATTAAGAAATAAGTAGAAGAGAGGTGTCATAAAGTGTTTTCATATATGGCCTTAAGAAGAACAAGGTATTTGTTATCATATAGAGCTAGAGTGATAATATTATAATATCCTACTCATGCATATATTTGTTTGATATTTTTAAACCCCTTAATTTTTTATTTTAATCTATTATTATTATTATATTATTATTATTTTGGCTGTACCGCACAGCATGTGGGATCTTAGTTCCCCAACCAGGGGTTGAACCCATGCCCCCTGCAGTGGAAGCACGGAGTCTTAACCACTGGACCGCCAGGGAAGTCCCTTAATTTTTTAATTTTTAAAGCATAAATTAGGTAAGCCTATCGCCTTCTCCCTTCCAAAAAAAAAAAAATGGAGATATGAGACTGTTTTTTATACATCACCTCTAACTTCCCATTACCTCTAGTTTTTTGTTTGTTTTGTTTTTAGTTTTTATTTTTGGCTTATATCTAAATACATATCTTGTAGCTTGAAATGGAAAATGTATTTGCATATGTGGCCTTAAGTATAGCTCCTATAGGCTGGTTAGTATGGTTTCTTACAGTCTGTTTATTATAACAAAAATTAAGATATGTGCCTTACAGAGCTAATTAAAATGGAATTTCACTTGTAACTTTATCTTAGCTGCCTTATATCCTTTTGAGTATAGGTGGTATAATGATAAATGAGTATTTTACATATTATATCTACTTAATCTTAAAACCAAGATGAACATTTTTTAAATGGAGAAATATACATTTGTCTTATTTTCTATTTTTTTTTTTGTAGAGATAATTGTAGTTGTAAGAAATAACGTGGAGATCTTTTGTACACTTTGCCCTTTTTACTCCAGTGATAACATGTTGTAGAACTCTGTAGTATTTTGACATTGTACAATCCACTGCTCTTATTCAGATTTCTTCAGTTTTACTTGTACTTATTTGTGTGTGTGTGTGTGTTTAATTCTATACTGCTTAATCTCCTTTGTATGTTTGTATATTCACCACCACAGTCAAGATACTGAATAGTTCCCTATCACCAGGGTCCCCGCATGTTGCCCTTTTATAACACCTACTTCTCTCCTACCACTTCATCTTCCCTCCCCTATCTATTTGTGGACCCCTGGCAACCACTGATCTTTCTTCCACTTCTAAAAGTTCCTCATTTCAAAAATGTTGTACAAATGAAATCATACAGCAGGTAACCATTTGAGATTGACTATTTTTACTCAGTATAATTCTCTGGAGATTCATCGAAGTTTGTGTGAATCAATAGCTTATTCTTTTTATTACTCACTTTTTGTATTTAAGTTAGAAAACCTCTACATAGTTTCTACTTTGTTTCCTTTCTAATCTATTTTTATCTCTCTCTTTTTTTTTTTTGCGTTCGCGGGCCTCTTACTGTTGTGGCCTCTCCCGTTGCGGAGCACAGGCTCCAGACGCACAGGCTCAGTGGCCATGGCTCACGGGCCCAGCCACTCTGCAGCATGTGGGATCTTCCCGGACCAGGGCACAAACCCATGTCCCTTGAATCAGCAGGCGGACTCTCAACCACTGCGCCACCAGGGAAGCCCCTAATCTATTTTTTAAATAAATGTATTTGTCTTAATTCTAGGTGACAAAGCAAGACCGCCTTCCTCCAGCCCCTCTAGCATCATCCGCCGTACCTCTTCCCTGGATACACTTGCTGCTCCGTACCTTGCAGGGCACTGGCCTCGTGATGGTCATGGGCAAGCTGCTCCTTGCATGAGGGACAAGGCCACACAGGTAGGGTTATTACAGTTCTTATCTTGAAGTGTTTCACTCTGAAACCGTTTCTCATAATATTATTTGCTCTACTCTGTGCTCAAATTCCTAAAATATTAGTGTGTATTAATTAGCATTATCTGGGAAGCTTATCAAGAGTGCAGATCCCCAGGCTTGACCTTCAGATATTCTCTAGTAGGTTTTGGCTGAGGCTTGGGAATGTGCATATTAAACAGTACGCAAAGTAATTCTGATACATACAGATAATATATGCACATACTTTTCTCCCACTTACTTTTTTTTTTTTTTTTTTTTTGCCTGTGGCTTAGTTCCCCAACCGGGGATCAAACCTGGGCCCCGACAGTGAAAGTGCAGAGTCCTAACCACTGGACTGGCAGGGAATTCCCGTCCCACTTACTCTTTATAGTCAGTTCAGAACATCACATTATATTTAATATACGGAATTTGGACTTAAAAATCTGTTACAGTAAAGATTACTTTAGTTTCCATCCAGCCTTATATTTTTGTGCCCAAAAATCTTCATGTGTTGCAAGATGGGGATTATATGCTATTGCTGGTAGAGTCTGTAAATGTAAATATCCCGACAAAGGGACTCTGGAAGCAAAGTTTTGTACTTTTAAATTTATAAAAAGTTTCAATTAAAAAAATCTTGAGAGATCATTTGATGTACCTCCTAGTCTTACAGATGAGGAAACTGAAGTCCAAAATCATAGAGCCAGTTGATGATGCGTCTCAGTTAGGTGTAGTTTCTGTCATAGCAAATTAGTACAATTATAATTAATTAAATATTTGTCTAGTCATTTATTTAATGTTTCTCATATTCATTAGATGGTGCTCCCATGAAGGCAGGAACTGTGTCTGGCTTGTTCATTTCTGTATTTTCATCCTCAGGACTTAGTACTGTACCTGATGGAATAAGCACTAAAGGAATATTTGCAAAGGATTGAATGAGCAGAACAGTTAAAGCTTTATGGCTAGTGAAGAAAGAAAATCATTTAAAGAGTTAAAAGATTCTTTATACTGATTGTTGAAAATCAGCTAAGGTACATCTTAATTTAGACTTCAAATTTACATCACTGATGGTTGCTTGATCTCAGCACTTTGTGAGAGAATATCCTTTTACAAGACCAAGTAAATACACTTTGCAGTGTTTCTTGGATTTACATACTGGTTTCTAGAATTCCAGATGTTCCTGGTGGACTTAGTTTGTTTTCTGTTCTGATGCTCTTGAAACTGAGCCCCATTGTTAGGGTAGATGCTTGCGATTAGGAATTACCTTGAGGGTTATACTCCAGTTGCAACTACGGAAATGAAAATGCAGGGTCTGTACGCATTAAAAGTAATGAATCTTTTCTGAAATTGTGACTTTTTAAACCGAAGGGTTCTGTAGAACTCTGCATTTATTCAAAATCTGTAACTTTGCTGAGATTAGGCCACGTTGTATAGAAAATGAATACAAATTCTTTTCCCACTTTGGTTATTACAGAATATTGAGCAGCATTCCTTGTACTATACAGTAGAATTTGAAAAAGACTAGATACATATATATGTATAACTGAATCACTTTGCTGTACACAACATTGTTAATCAGCTATGCTCCAACATAAAATTTTTAAAAAAAGGAAATAAATACAGTCTTTACTTGCTTTCTGCTTAATCCACAGGTCGTGTTTAAATTAGTATGGGTGCATTTCCTTGAACGTTTCTGCAACCCTCTTTCTTTGCTCTGCAGTTTCAGATTCAGTGAGTTGAGATATTTTGTCTTACCGGTAAGAATATACATTCTTATAAGCCATTGGGAGCCCCTTGATCTGTAGAAGCAGTTCAGTAAGTCTGTTGAGTTACTGTGACCTAGCTGTGGCCGTGACCACAGCTGTGGTCAAGTTGCTGTGACCTAGCTCTGGCTACCACTTGACTGGTGTTCCTGTTTTTTCTTCTGTTTGGAACGCTTTCCCACCATTTGCCTGGACAGCTTACACTCTGATGCTTATAGCAGCCTCCCCCGATCCTATAGAACCTTGCCTACCTACTTTCCCTGTCCTTCCAGGTCTGGATTAGGTGCCTTTCTTAGGGAACCTCAGTCATCACATAGCATAAATGGCTATTTATTCCTTCTGTCCTAGAAAAAAACTCTTTCAGAATAAAAACTGTCTAACTCCAGTACCTAGTCTAGTGCCTGATACATTAGAAGATGCATAATAGCTTTCCAGTATACAATGTAAAATTGAACAAAATTGAAACATGCTTAATTAAAACTCAATTTTACTTTTTATTAATACCTGAGTGTCTTATAATAAAGGCACAGCTTCTTAGTTGAACAAAGAAAGCAATTGTCTTTTAAAGTAGGAGTTTAAGTAAAATTAATGATTTTGCCGAGGATTTTTTCCTGCCTGAACATCTTATCACTGAAATTAACAAAGTTGTCTTTTGCTCTTTATGCTTATTTTTACCTTACCAACTAATATTCTTGTTCTCATCTTTAATTCTTAAATCTATAGGAGACTTTTATATTCCTTTGCTTTTCCTTGAATTTTTATACTTAAAATTAATATCTTTAGTAATTTCTCTAATTTTTAAAACCTTTTTATTTGGGAAAAAAGTCCCAAGTTTATAGAAGAGTCCCAAGAGTAGTAGATTGAACACCCTATACTCCTCACCTATGTTTACCAATAAACATTTTTGCATATTTTGTTTTCTTTGTGTATATATAATTGTTATTATTACTGTTGTTATTATTTGCTAATTGTTAATAATTTACAGAAATTTTGACTCTTCTCAAATACTTCAGGATGTATATGAACAAAGACTTAAAAAATATTACCAAAGTAATTATCAAATTCAGGAGATTTAACATTGATACAATGCTACTATTTAATATGTGATACATAGACACATTTTTTTTCAGTTTCCCCAATGATGTTATCTGTAGTAGTTTCTCCCGTAAGCTAGGACCCAGTGAAGGAGCACACGTGGCATTTAGGTATCATGTTTCTTTAGAATCCTTTAGTCTGGAACAGTTTCTCAGCTTTTCTTTGTTTTTCATGACATTGATATTTTTAAGAGTGCAAGCTAGTATTTTTGTTGAATCTTCTCAGCCTGGGTTTATCTGTTTTTTAAACTGTTACATTCAGTAATAACATTTTTGGCAGGAGTACTATATGTGTTGTGTGTTCCTCTCTGTGCATGTGCATCAAGAGGTGCCCGATGTCAGTAATGTTAAGTTTGACCCACCAGATTCTCTTTGTAACTGTATGTACATAGTCTGTGGGGAAATATTTGAGACTGTAAATATCCTGTTCCCCAACAAGCTTTCATGCATTGGTTTTGGCATTCGTTGA
The DNA here is from genome assembly GCF_025265405.1 of Mesoplodon densirostris. Classification (NCBI taxonomy): domain Eukaryota; kingdom Metazoa; phylum Chordata; class Mammalia; order Artiodactyla; family Ziphiidae; genus Mesoplodon; species Mesoplodon densirostris. Next base: position 34,170,305 of record NC_082668.1, on the reverse strand, counting down.
TGATTCTTGCTTGAATCAACAATTACTGTAGTAGTTCCAAATGATCATTTTCTAACTCTATTGTCATTCTTCCTGCATTTATTTGTTGGTCTAATACTTTTTTCTTTAACCATTTTTATTTTTTAAATTAATTTTTATTGGAGTATAGTTGATTTTTAATGTTGTGTTTCTGCTGTACAGCAATGTGACTCAGTTATACATATACATATATCCACTCTTTTTTAGATTCTCTTCCCATATAGGTCATTACAGAGTACTGAGTAGAGTTCCCTGTGCTATATAGTAGGTTCTTATTAGTTATCTGTTTTGTATATAGTAGTGTGCATAAGTCAATCCCAGTCTCCCAATTTTTCCCTCCCCCCCATGCCCCTTGGTAACCATAAGTTTGTTTTCTACATCTGTGACTCTGTTTCTGTTTTGTAAGTAGGTTCGTTTGCACCATTTTTTTAGATTCCACATATAAGCGATATCATATGATATTTGTCTTTCTCCGTCTGACTTACTTCACTCAGTGTGACAATCTCTAGGTCCACCTGTGTCAGTGCACATGGCATTATTTCATTCTTTTTTATGGCTGAGTAATATTCCATTGCATGTATGTATCACATCTTCTTTGTCCATTCCTCTGTTGATGGACATTTAGGTTGCTTCCATATCCTGGCTATTGTAAATAGTGCTTATATGTTGCAATGAACACTGGGGTACATGTATCTTTTCGAATTATGGTTTTCTCCAGATATATGCCCAGGATTGGTTTTGCTGGATCATATGGTAGCTCTATTTTTAGTTTTTTAAGGAACCTCCATTATGTTCTCCATAGTGGCCGTACCAATTTACATTCCCACCAACAATGTAGGAGGGTTCCCTTTTCTCCACACCCTCTCCAGCATTTACTGTTTGTAGATTTCTTGATGATGGGCATTCTGATTTGTGTGAAGTGATACCTCATTATAGTTTTGGTTTGCATTTCTCTGATAATTAGTGATATTGAGCATCTTTTCATGTGCCTCTCGGCCATCTGTATGTCTTCTTTGGAGAAATGTCTATTTAGGTCTTCTGCCCATTTTTAGATGGGGTTTCCTTTTTTTTTTTTTTTTTTGGATATTGAGCTGCATGAGCTGTTTGTATGTTTTGGAGATTAATCCCTTTTCAGTCACTTCATTTGCAAATATTTTCTCCCATTCTGTGGGTTGTCTTTTTGTTTTGTTTATGGTTTCCTTTGCTGTGCAAAAGTTTTGAAGTTTCATTAGGTCCCATTTTTGTTTTTATTTTCACATTAGGAGGTGGATCAAAAAAGATCTTGCTGCGATTTATGTCAGAGAGTGTTCTGCCTTTGTTTTCCTCTAAGAGTTTTATAGTATCTGGTCTTACATCTATGAATTTGATAAAGTTGCAGGATATAAAATTAATACACAGAAATCTCTTGCATTCCTATACACTAACAACGAAAGATCAGAAAGAGAAATTAAGGAAACAATCCCATTTACCATCACATCAAAAAGAATAAAATACCTAGGAATAAACCTACCTAAGGAGGCAAAAGACCTGTATTCAGAAAACTATAAGATACTGATGAAAGAAATCAAAGATGACACAAACAGGTGGAGAGATGTACCATGTTCTTGGATTGGAAGAATCAATATTGTCAAAATGACAGTACTACCCAGAGCAATCTACAGATTCAATGCATTCCCTATCAAATTACCAATAGCATTTTTTCACAGAATTAGAACAAAAAATTTTGCAATTTGTATAGAAGCACAAAAGATGCCGAATAGCCAAATGGAGCTGGAAGAATCAGGCTCCCTGAGTGCAGACTATATTACAAAGCTACAGTCATCAAGACAGTATGGTAGTGGCACAAAAACAGAAATATAGATCAATGGAAAAGGATAGAAAGTCCAGAGATAAACCCACGCAGCTATGGTCAACTAATCTATGAGAAAGGAGGCAAGACTATACAATGGAGGGAAGACAGTCTCTTCAGTGAGCGATGCTGGGAAAACTGGACAGCTACATGTAAAATAATGAAATTGGAATGTTCTCTAACTCCATACACAAAAATAAACTCAAAATGGATTAAAGGTTTAATACTTTTTGATAGAAGTATTTCTTTATGGAATTGTCCTAAGTGGATTTTATAAAATGTCATTTGATATGACTTAAGATTCTGGGTTTTTTTCCCCCTTTTAACTTTTTACTAATTAAATGTTCAACATACCAAAAAATTGGAAGGGTATGACAGCTGTCATTAGATTCAACAGTTTTAAACATAACCATATTTGCTTTACTAATCTTTGTATTTTTATGTGTGTGTTTCTCTGCTTTCTGAAAGTGTGTTTCAGATGTCATGACACTTTATCCCTAAATCTTTCAACATATATCTTCTAAGAATAAGGATATTTCCTATATAGTCACAGTAGCATTAGCTCACCTAGGAAAATTAATAATTACATAATATCATGTAACACCCAAATCCAGTTCATGTTAAAGTTTACCCAAGATCCCTTCCTTCCCTCCTTTCTTTCACCAGGATCCAATCTGAGATTCATGCATTGTACTTGCTTTCTCTTAGTTCCTTTTAATTAATTAATTAATTAATTTTATTTGTTTTTAGCTGCATTGGGTCTTCGTTGCTGTGCGTGGGCTTTCTCTAGTTGCAGTGAGTGGGGGCTACTCTTCATTGTGGTGAATGGGCTTCTCATTGTGGTGGCTTCTCTTGTTGCGGAGCACGGACTCTAGGCTTGTGGGCTTCAGTAGTTGTGGCACGCGGGCTCAGTAGTTGTGGCTCACAGGCCCTAGAGTGCAGGCTCAGTAGTTGTGGAGCATAGGTTTAGTTGCTCCATGGCATGTGGGATCTTTCCAGACCAGGGTCAAACCCGTGTCCCCTGCATTGGCAGGTGGATTCTTAACCACTGTGCCACCAGGGAAGTCCGAGCCTTTAGTTTTTCATTTAACAGTATCTCATGGAGATTATTTTGTATTAAAAATACAGTGTAGATTTTCTTACCCATTTTTATAGCTGTGTATTATTCTACTATAAAGATAAGCCATAATTTATTTGGCCAATCCTCTATTTACATTTTTCTAACCTTGTATAAAAACAGTGCTATAGGGAATAATATATGTCATTTTGTACATAAAGGTGTAAGTTTGTACATCTGCAGTATAAATTACCAAAATATGGGTGGTTGTGTCAAACAGTATGTGCATTTGTAACTTTGACAGCAGTTGCGAAATCACCTTCCGTAAAGGCTGTACTAATTTTACATTCCACCAACAATGGAGGAGGGTGTATGTGATCAAATTGCCCAGTCTCAGTGAAGTTTTAACTTGCATTTCTCTTATTATGGGGTGAGGTTGAGCGTATTTTCATATGCCAAGAATAATATTTTTTTCTGATACAATGTTTTTAAGTTCTGGATTTTGTGTAACCACTAAGAATTTAACATTTTTGAGGCTGTACTCTGCAGATATTTAAAGCAAGAAAAGACAAAATTTAGAGGTTAAGATTATAAACTCTGGAGTCTTAGGTTTATATCTTTGGCTTTGCCACTTCCCAGCTGTGAGACCTTAGGCAACTTATCTAACCTCTCATTGTCACAATTTCCTTATCTGCAGAACTTGTAGAACTTTTTGTATGTATTAAATCAGATAATACAGTGAAGACCTTTCACTGTACTTTCATAAAGCACAGTGCCTAGCACATAGTAAGATGACAGGAATGTTAACAATTATTAGTATGCCAAAAAATGCTATGCTTATAATTATATAATAATAATGAATTTTTTATTAGAGAAATGAAAGAAATAGGCTAAAATATTGCAATTAAGTAACTGATACTAAAAATTATGGGTAATTTGTTATTTAAAATATTTTCTAATGTCTAATTTTTCTGTAATAGGAATGTATTTTGTAATAGAAAAATATGGTATACCTTTTTTTTTAGAAAGGGAAAATATTCTCAGGTTTATTGAGATATAACTGATATATAACACTATATAAGTTTAAGGTATGCAGCATAATGACTTGACATACATATATTGCAAAATGATCACCACAATAAGCTTAGTTAACATCCGTCACCTCATAGAGTTACCAAAAAACTTTTTTTGTGTGTGTGTTGAGAACTTTTAGGATCTACTCTCTTAGCTACTTTCAGATGTACGATGCAGCAAGTGTTAACTATAGCCATTGGGTTGTACATTACATCCCCAGTACTTATTTATCTTTTAATGGAAGTTTGTACCTTTTGACCACCTTTATCCTATTCCCCCTCTGCTGACCCCCATCTCTGGTAACCACAAATCTGATTTCTTTTTCTATGAGTTTGTTTGTTTGTTTTTTTAGATTCCACATGTGAGATCATATGGTATTTGTCTTTCTCTGTCTGACTTCATTTAGCATAATACCCTCAAGGTCCATCTGTGTTGTCGCAAATGTGGCATTCATTATTGTTAAATGATTAATTATTTTATTAAAACCTCTTCCTTCTTTTTCCCATTATAGACAGAGAGTGCATGGGCTGAAGAGTACTCTGAAAAGAAGAAAGGGTCTCACAAGCGTTCAGCGTCGTGGGGCAGCACAGATCAACTTAAGGAGGTCAGAGAAATGGTTCCAAGGAAGTGGGTGTGGAAATTTGATCCCTTCGTTGACTAGTTCCTTGAAGTTGTGAGCAGCAAAGATTTGTCAATTTCCATTGTTTTTTAATTTTGGGGGTGGGTTTTTTGGTGGTTTTGTTTACTTGAGAAATAACAGAAAAACAGTTATTATGTTGAATAAAGATTTGAATGGGGAAATGTATGCATAACTTACTTGATGATGTGTTTTTCTTTATTTTTAATGAGAGTCCATAGCTGTTAATATAAATATCAAATGTATAAGATTGCAGTGATACAACAAATTCACACTTACTATTTCTATATACAGTGGTAGTATTTCTGAATTTCAGTAACCCAGTATAACCAAGTTGATTATGGCCCTATGCTATGATTACCATTTTTTGTGCCTATAATTAGGACATTTGTATTTTATACATAATGTAGCAATAAAACAGAAAAATTCAGTCAAAGAATAATATAGGATATTGATTGAAATTGTATTTGTTATTTAAAGATTGTATCTGAATGCATTTCATGGCTTGAGTTGATTTTTTTTTTTAACAGAGCTGATGTTTATTATGTTTATTCATAATTTGATTATGCTCAGTGGACAGCACATCTCCAGGAACCTCCCAGAGCCTGGGGAGCTTGAGTTGATTTTTAAATAATACTGTTTACGTTTTGGAGCTGTTGAAGGTTAGGTGTTTGTTAAAGAAAACTAATTCTAAATAAAATGTGACTCGTAAGTGAAATGAGAGAATACTTATCATTATTTTTGAATTCTTTGTGAAAGCTATAATGTATAATGTAATTTATTCTAAATGCTAAAAATTTCATTTGTTTAGTACTTGGGAAGCTTAAAGGCTCAGAATAGTGTTGGAACATAATTTTTTCTTTGAAAGAAAGATATACATTTATGCATATACAGATGTGTGTGTGTATATATATATATGTGTGTGTATATATAAATTTTTTTACAATAAATCAGATTTTTGTGGGATGGTTAAAAACTCAAGAGATTTATTAAGGCTGAATTTTGCTGGTTCTTATTAAGCATGGGTATGTTTTATGTAATGTGGAAAACACTCTGACATACTTGTTATTTTTCCCTTTTTCAGATTGCAAAATTACGCCAGCAGTTGCAGAGAAGTAAACACAGCAGTCGGCATCATCGAGATAAAGAAAGACAGTCTCCATTCCATGGCAACCATGCAGCTATTAACCAGTGTCAGGTAGGAGCACAGAGACCATAAAATCCAGACAAGGGATTTGTTGTTTTCCTGGTGATATGTTATTTCATAGGTAACTGTTTAGGATAAAAATGTCTAAAACATATTTGAAACAGTGATTAAATACTGAATTACAGCCTTCACTTAAAAAAAACAGAATATTAAGTTGACAAAATGATATTTTCCTTTAGTGATCTGTGATATGACTTCTAGGAATTATAGCTAGTTACATATTTTGGTTTACTATATTTTCGTCTTTATCAGTTTAGTATATTGGAGGCAGAATAATAGAGATAATCATTGTCTGTGGAACCAGACCCTGGATAAGTAACCTGTTCTAAGTCTCAGTATCCTCGTGTGAAGATAGAGGATAATAATGATACCTGGAGCATAAAGTCTTTTAGTAGGGAAAATCTGTAACTGCTTTGATTCTTTAACTGAACTCTATGAACTGCTCCTGATGGCTCACTCACAGAGCATTTCTCTTTAACTGAATTGAAATTAGATGGGTCCCTTAGCAAGTAGAGAGCAAGAAATAGTTTGCCAGCCCCACTTACAGGTTGATAGCTTCTGATGATTGTCAAGTGTATGTGGATTGTTTTCAAGAGAAAGTATGGGTAGAGGTATATATTTTTTTCAAATTAATTGTGTCTTAAAATATTGATGCATGGGTCAAATTTGATTTCACAAATTTATAGTTTGATTGTAGTTTCCAATAGCTATTTTCCATATGTAAGGCATTTTTAGTTATAAAATATGAATATACATTAACGCATTTAAAAACCTAAACAAACTGCATTTATATTTGGAGAAATAGAAAATGCAGAATTGACAAAACAAGAAATGAAAAGTTTGAATAGATTAATAATTGTCAAAGTTGGAATACTAATTATTCCGCTCACTCTCAAAGGCTACAGACCCACATGGTTTTACAGGTAAATTTGCCAACCTTCCACTTCCTCTAATTCATCCATAAATAATTTAGATGTGTTTCTAAGAGATAAGTCCAATTATTATTTCCAATCCATATTTTTACTCCAAGTAGAATAGAGGTTAAGATTGAGTTTTATTGAATTAAGTGATGGGTTTTAGGAGTTTATAACTTTCTGAAGTGATTTTTTTAAAAAGTTGCATTAAAATAGGCAATTAAAGCAATAAAATTATCCAAAATTTTCTTCTTTTTTTCCCTTGCAAGTTGAATTTGCTTCATAAAGATTATTGAAGTTTGCATGAACTTCATTTTTGTCTAATTCTAAAATGTCTCTGTGGAGAAGGTGAGGACTAGAAAATATAGTAACTTGAAAAATAAATTCATGTAGCTTGACTTTTGTACACTTGACACAACAAACATTTTGACTACTTGACTTCCTTTAGTGTTAATAGCCAATCAGAGATCAGGCACGTGTGCATCATGATAGCTATGGTAGTAGTATTCATATTTAATTGAAACTTTGAGACTGTGAACATGAAAATATCATTCAGTAAGTCATGGGTGTGGCTTTGTTTAGTGGGTTCTCTAGTGGAGAAAGTACCAATTTGAGATACGTATGCTTTGAGGCCATTCCTCCATCCATGTAACATTTATTAAATGTTGCCATATAACTCGTACTGTAGTACTCATTAGGGGATGCAGTGATAAATGAAATACTGGGGCTTTCCCCCCACCACGTCTCAAATAGATGTAAGTAAACAGTTAATTTTTACACAGTGTATTGAGTGTGTTGATCAGGGAGTGTTCAGAGTGCTGTAGAAGGGATATTTATCCTTGGACTGGCCATGAGCCATCTGGAAAGACTTCTAGAGAAAATGGTGTCTAAGTGGTCCCTGAAGGATAAGTAGAATTTAGCCAATTTTCTGGACGTATAAGAAATCATGGCTTCAGGTAGGGGTGGTAGTAAGAGATTACGCTAGAGAGGTAAATAGTAGCCAGACCTGAAAGTCTTCATGTCTCAGTTGTTAAGAAATTTGGAGTTTGTCCTAGAGGCACCAGAGAACTGTTTTCTACAATTCAGGGGGTTGATAGGTGATCAGATACACATTTTGTCATGATCATTATGGGTTCAGAGTAGAGAATGAATTTGGAAGAAGACAAGATTAGAGGCAGGAAACCATTTGAGAATAGATTTATAATCCATGTAAGAAATGATGGTGAACTAAAGTAAGGTAGAAGTTGTGGAGCTGGAGAGAGTGGACAAACCTGAGTGATATTTAGAAACTAATAATTAATAACTGAAGTCTATTAAGTGCTTTCAATATGGGAAGCACTGTACTCAGCTTTTGTATATATTATTAGCATTTAATCCTCATCTTTGAGGTGGAGATTGTTATTATCCCCAATTTACAGGCAAGGAATTAAGGCCCAGAGAGATCAAGTATCTTGTTCAAGGTCATATGAGACAGAACTGGAATTCTAATCTAGGCATTTTGACTTCAGAGTCTGAGTTTTTAAACTTTGTTAGCTGATGGTTGATGAGATGGGAATGATGGAGACATAGGAGTAAAAGATAAGGCCAATTCTAGCCTTTAAAACATGATTTAAAAAATATATCTAGGGCTTCACTGGTTGCGCAGTGATTGAGAGTCCGCCTGCCAATGCAGGGGACACGGGTTCGTGCCCCGGTCCGGGAGGATCCCACATGCCACAGACCAGCTGGGCCCGTGAGCCATGGCTGCTGAACCTGCATGTCCGGAGCCTGTGCTCCGCAACGGGAGAGGCCACAACAGTGAGAGGCCCACGTACCGCAAAAAAAAAAATATATATATATATCTACCTTCCTCACATCATGTACAAAAGTAACTCAAAATGGTCAAAGACCTAAATATAAGAGCTAAAACTAAAAGCTCTTAGATGAAAACATAGGCATAAATGTGACATAGGATTAGGCAATGGTTTGTTACATATGATACCAAAAGCACGAGCAACAATAGAAAAAGTACATAAATTGGACTTTATCAAAATGGAAAACTTTTGTGCTTCAAAGGACACCATCAAAAAAGTGAAAAGACATCCCACAAAATAGGCAAAAATATATATATAGATCATATATCTGATAAAGCACTTGTATCTAAAATATATAAAGAACTCTTGCAACTCAATGATGAAAAGACAAACAGCCCAATTTAAAAATGGGCAAAGGATCTAAATAGAGAGTTCTCCAAGGAAGATATATAGATAGCCAATAAGTATGTGAAAAAGATACTTAGCATTATTTGTCAATAGGGAAATGCATACACATTCCAGTGAGATACTGTTTCATACCCACTAGGACAGCTAAAACTAAAAAGACAGATAACAGGTGTTAGTAAGGATGTGGAGAAATTGGAACCCTTATATATTGCTGATAGGAATGTAAAACGGTACAGCCATTTTGGAAAACATCCTGGCATTTCCTCAAAAGGCTAAATAAACATAGAGTTACGATATAACCCAGCACTTCCTCTCCAAGGTATGTACCCAAGAGAATGGAAGACATACATTTACATAAAAACGTGGACACAAATGTTCATAGCAGCATGGCTCACAGTAGTCAAAATTTGGAAACAACCCAAATGTCCATCAACCAATGAATGGATAAATAAAATGCAGTATATCCATACAATGGAATATTATTCAGTCATAAAAAGGAATGGAGTACTGGTACATGCTACCATATGGGTGAACTTTGAAAACATTATGCTAAGTGAAAGAAGCCAGACACAAAAGAACACATATTATATGATTTCACTTACATGAAATGTCCAGAATAAGCAAACCCATAGAGACAGGTTGTAGATTTGTGGTTGCCTAGAGCTGGGAAAGTTGGGGGGAAATAGGGAGTGACTGCTAATGGGTGAGGGACTTATTTTTGGTATGATTCTAAGATCAATTGTGGTGATGGTTGTACAACTCTGTTCAATAACCATTCAGAAGCAAAAGTTGTACAGTTTATTTTTATTTTTTTAAATTAATTTATTTATTTTTGGCTGCATTGGGTCTTTGTTGCTGCGCATGGGCTTTCTCTAGTTGTGGCAAGGGGGGCTGCTCTTCATTGCGGTGTGCAGGCTTCTCATTGTGTTGGCTTCTCTTGTTGCAGGCCCTAGAGTGTGCGGGCTTCAGTAGTTGTGGCACATGGACTCAGTAGTTGTGGCTCGTGGGGGTCTAGAGCACAGGCTCAGTAGTTGTGGCGCACGGGCTTAGTTGCTCCGTGGCATGTGGGATCTTCCCGGACCAGGGCTCGAACCCGTGTCTCCTGCATTGGCAGGCGGATTCTTAACCAGTGCGCGCCACCAGGGAAGTCCAAAAGTTGTACACTTTAAACGAGTAAGTTGTATGGTATTGTGAATTATTTTTCAATAAGCTGCTGCAAAAAAATCTACCAACCAACATAAAAAATAAGTAGATAAAATACAAATATAGGGCTTCCCTGGTGGCACAGTGGTTGAGAGTCCGCCTGCCAATGCAGGGGACACGGGTTCGTGCCCCGGACCGGGAGGATCCCACATGCCGCGGAGCGGCTGGGCCCGTGAGCCATGGCCGCTGGGCCTGCGCGTCCGGAGCCTGTGCCCCGCAACGGGAGGGGCCACAGCAGTGAGAGGCCCGCGTACCGCAAAAAAAAAAAAAAAAAAATATATATATATATATAATTGTCTGGAAATAATAGATTAGATGCTAACACAGAACCCAGAAGTAACCTGGGAGATGATGTAGCTAGAGGATGAGCACAGGTGCCCTGAGATCAGACTGTTTAGTTTAGATCTGGGTCCTGCTGCTTGTTGGCTGTATGAAGTTCCTCGGGTTCTCTGCGTTATAGTATTACCTGTTAGTGTGTTATACTGAGGATTAAATATGATCGAATGTTATAAAACAGTTAATGCAATTCTTGACCCATAATAACTGCTCAGTAGATCTTAAGTTGCTTCCAGTTGGATTTTTCACTAGGTTTCTCTGCCAATTTCATATTGGAAGTTATTTTCTAAAGCTTATATTATCATAAAAATATTTACATGCTTATTACAAAAATTTTAGAAACTAAAAAAGTCAAATAAAAAGATTGTCTCAATCAAGCTGTCATTTTTTAAAAAATCAAATAGGAAAAAAATCATGCAGAGTCTCACTCTTTAAAGACAGCTATTCCTTACATTTTTTCTTCTTTTTCCTTTCTCATTCCTTGTTGAGATCCTACCATATGTTAGACTTTATATATTTAAAAAATTTTACTTAATGTGGAAAAATGTTTGTTATTACAGATGCTTCAGGAACATTTTTAATGTTTCAGATTCTGTAGAGCATTTCCCTAATTTTGGCTGTTTAGTTGGGTCCAGTTCCTGTGTGCTTAAAGCTTTTTATATATTTATACTTTCCTAGGGGTAGATTTTCCATTATTTGGTTAAGAAGTTTGAATATTTGGGGGGCTCTTTAACTTTTCTCTTCATAGCCTTTCCAAGTTATTACAGTTTTTTGGTTTGGAGTTTTTTTTTTGTTTGGAGATTATTGGGAAATTCCTTTAGTATCCCTTAATGATCAAGGACAGTATTGCTCTGCTGATAGCTCATAGTCTATAACCACTGGTTAACAAAAGATCTTTTTCTTGGCCTACAATGGATTTTTGCAGTTAGAAAAGAATTCTCACATACCTTTTTGAGTGGTTCTTTCCCTGGAAATTTGGGGGGTGGGGAACTATTTGTTATGAAGAATAAATGCTGCCAAGTTTTTTAGGAGAGAGAATCTTTTCACATGTCAGTGGTTTCCAAAATTGACAGAGCCCTCGGATACTTACAGTATCATATTTTTTAGGAGTATTTCAAGAAATATTCTCATTAGAAGATGTAACTAATACATTTCAGGATTGTTTGATTGATGATTAGAGTCAGATATTAGTAACAGAGAAGCGGGAGATGCAGCATCTTCACAGTTGCATAAACTAATTTAGGAGTGAGAATTTAAAAATCATGCAGGTGTTTCTGGTTGTTATAGCCTCAAGCCTAAAAGCCCTCCCATAAGATTTTCTTATTTCTTTATCTGGGCTGGGACACTGTAGTTTTGTAGTCGCTTAGGAGGGTTTGAGAGCAAAGGGATAGTGAGGTAGAAAGGGATAAAAACCTGTTTTCATCTGAGGAGTGAGAGGGGCGTTGCCCTTTAAAGAGAAAATTGCTGCTCTGCAATAAAATCTTTGTATGCCAGTCCAGGACATGATTGCTGTTCTTAAAAGTTTTAAGGTTTTGCTACTTAGAAATCAAGAGTAGGTGCTTCAGCTGTGACCTTTATTATAGCGTCTAGTTGTAGCTTAGAAGAGCTAAGAGGGGGATATCAGATGACAGGACAGTGATTGCTGGAGGACAGAAATAAAGTAATGCTGACAGGACAGGAGGGATCAAGGCCACATGGAGGCTCTCTACAAAAGCCCTTAAGATAGGAAAGCTTTTTTTCCAGTGCTTTCTAATTTTTTTAAAACCATTCTAAATATCAGTTTTGACCTCCCTGTTGTTATATTAGGGTTTCTGGCTCATATTTCTCTCATAGATCTCTGTTGAATTGCTGAACAGGCCTTTTTCCATCCTGCTTGCCTATCAAGGCACATTTTTCTTCCTTTGAAAATTTAACTGTATATTTCTTTTTCCTGCTCAGTTACTGCTTCAGTAGGTGTTCTTCCCATCTTTCCTGACTCTCTGTGTCATACCACAGTCTTATCCCCACACTTTGAAACCGATACTTAAGTTATAATGTAGATTGACCTCGAGTGAAGATTCAGGATTAGCCAACCCTTCTCTTGGGGTTCTTTCTTTGTTGGTTACTTCTCAGCTTTGATGCAGAATTTGATCTTTAAGCTGTAATGTATATAGATATATGGAGAATGTAAGTAGAAAAAAACCTGTAAAACAGTGATTCACCTAATTGAAATCTTAATTGAGTGGAAAACATTCTGATTTGAGGAGAAAGAATCAAAAATTGAGAAAACAGGAGATCCTTGTTGTTTCCAAAGGATAGATCTTAGGAGAGGTAGATTTTGCCTTTAGTACATTGAAGGATTTTTAATCTTTCAGAGCTGTCTAAGGATGACCTCTCAGTAGTAAATATGATAACCCACTTATATTTGCATATACTGATTTATATTTAGAAATGTAGATTTTATTACAGAAAGCTGTGTGGATATGGGAAAAATAAATTATATACACACACATAAAATTCCTTAAGAGCGCTTGAAATGAAGCATAAAAGTTAAAGTATAATCATTTTTGTTATTTTTAGATATTTTAGAATATAGTTTATGTAAGGAGTAAAATCAAAAGCCTATTATTATCTTTTATTGCTGGAACAATAACATTATGCTTAATGAAGAAAATCTTTCCCCGGGCAGCTTGGGTAGATTTTTTTTCTTCTAATCATGTAGCTATTTGCTAGTTAAATGAATTACAGTTGAACCTTTGCTTCATTTATCTAAAATGGTGTGTTGACCTTAGGGAAGTGGCCATTTTCTTTCTTTCTTCCTTTTCCTTCCTTCCTTTCTTTTGCCTTGAATAGATTAAACTGTTGATAAATACTTGCTGCTATTTAGATTACGTTTGAGAAAAACTTCTTACCAATTGAGTAGGTTATGACTTCTGTAGCTACCTGGAAAGGCAGTAACAAGATGTACAGTTAGTTACTATACTGGTGGGTTCCTCTTATGTGCATTTCTCAACATGACACCCAGGAAACTTAAGCTTTCTGTTCTTAGCAAGCTTGCTAACAGATCTTTATCATTCTAAAATCCAGGATGGTCAACATTTTGCGGAAACCTTGACAGGTCATCTTCCCCTTCTAGTCTTCTCCTTCCTCATTTCTATAACTTAACAGTTACAAACCAAGTGCAGCCTGAAAGTGGCATCCAGAGCAAGCCATTATTTATGTTGTTTTGTGACATTTGGGAGAGAAAATTTTAGAAAAGTTTAGAATTGAGCACCTTTCACTCAGTATAAAAAATAAAGTAAAAGTTCTCTTTCTAGTATATATACTAATAACTCCTGAGATCTTTCTTAGTCTGTACCAGTTCCCTGTCTCCTCATTGTTTCCTGACACAGGAAGAGTCCAGGCACAGGAAGGATGGCTGCCTGACAGAAATGTTCTAATGTGCCCTCCACTGCAGATTAGTGAGCTGTGGGTTTCTTTTAACCCCTAGGTGCTTTAGTCCAAATCAGTTTCCTGTCACCTCACTGTTTTCTATTTTCTATTGCCACTACCTTAAGAAAGGTTTCTTTCCCTCCTTGACCCCATCATGAACCAAAACATATTCTTAGCTTTACTCTCCCACTCTTATCCCTGCAGCAAGTACATATCTAATTGGAGAGGATTTTTTTTTTAAGCCTTTTGTTAGATTGTACTTTGGGATTTTACTTCTGTTGCTAAGGAAACAAGAGGGTGAGAATAGGTTAAAAAATTTTTTTTTCCTTCAAGGTGTTAGTGACAGGTCTTAGTGATATAAAAGACTGATGAGAAATAACCAGTTTCAGTGACTCTCTTAGGCATTATTTCACTGAAATTAAAAGTAGGAAAGTGAAGACCTTGGAATGAGAGTAGGGCAGAGGGTGGAGAATACAAGTTATTACAAGAATGGAATGGAGTAGTGGCCTTTGCTGTTTGCCTTCCTCTTCCTGTCCTGTCCTTATCACAGTTCTGTCACAGGGTGAACCAGTGCTGGATTGCTGATGAGGCTTTTGGGAAGCAAGGGAAGTTACTGGCTTTGTAGCACTAAGATGGAAGGATTGAAGAATAAGATGTCTGAAAGGCAGCTGACAGGGCTGGTCAATACTCAGTTGACCTCACCTAAAAGGGACATACCTAACTTTTGAGGGGTCCCTAAGTCATTTGTGGACTGCTTTTTAAAAGATATTCTTCCCACCTTTCATCCATTTCAGCATATAGCTCTCTCTAGGCAAAGACCTAAGGAGACAATATTAGACAAAAAGAACATGATTCAGAATGATTCTGTTAGCTAGTAACTTTTCCTTTTGTTTGTCAATTATCATATAGTAAAACTGACTTTTTTGCGGGGTTGTCATACAGCTACATGAATTTTAATACATGTATAGATTCATGTAACCATCCACCACAGTCAGGATACTGTGACACAGGATATTGTGTGAGAATAGTTCCATCACCACCACTCTCCCCAAATTTCCTCATGCTATCCCTTTATACACACACACACACTCCTCCTTAACCTCTGTAATCACTGATTTGTTCTCCATCACTCTAGTGTTAAATCTTTTTGAGAATGTCCTGTGAATGGAATTGTACAGTATGAAGTCTTTTGAGACTGTCTTCTTTTACTCAGCAATAGTGCCTTTGTGATTATCCAAGTTGTGTATATCAATAGTTTGTTCCCTTTTATTGCTGAGGAGTTTTTGGAGATTATGAAGAAAATTGCTATAATCATTCCCTTGTAGAATTTTGCATAAACATAAATTTTCATTTTTCTAGGGAAAATGCTTAGGAATGGGATTGCTTGTTCATATAGTAATTGTATCTTGAACTTAATAGAAACTGTAAAACTTTTCCAGAATGGTTGTACCATTGTGCATTCCCAGCAGCAGTGTATGAGAATCTCATTTGCTCTGCTTTCTCATAAGCACTTGGTATTGTCAGTATTTTTTATTTTAGCCATTCAAATAGATGTGTAGTGACATTGCATCTTGATATTAATTTGCATTACCCTAGTGAACATCTTTTCATATGGTTATTTGCCATCTGTATATCATGTTTGGTGAAGTGTACGTTCAAATATTTTGCCCATTTTTAAATCAGGCTGTTTGTTTTCTTATTACTGAGTTTTGAGATATCTTTATATAGTCTGAATACAAGTCCTTTGTTGACTATGTGAGTTACAAATATTTTTTCCCAGTCTGAAATAGTATTTCATTCTTTTGACAGTGTCATTCATAGGGCAAAAGTTTTTTTAAAAAACAATTTTGAAGAAATCGTGTGTCATTCTTTTCCTTTTTCTCCAGCTTTATAGAAATATAATCGACATATAACACTGTGTATTTAAGGTATACAATGTGATGACTTGGTATATGTATATATTGTGAAATTATTACCACAGTAAGATTAGTTAAGACACCCATCACCTCATGTAGTTACCTGTTTTTTCTTTTCTGGTGAGAACTTTTAAGATCTACTCTCTTAGCAACTTCCAAGTTTATAATACTGTGTTGTTAACTATAGTCACCATGCTGTACATTAGATCCCCAGAACATACTCATCTTGTAATTGGAAGTTTGTATTCTTAACTGTCTTTACCCATTTCCTCCACCCATCTGCCCCTGGCAACCACCAAATCTACTTCTGTTTCTATGAGTTTGGTTTACTTTTATTTTTATTTTAAAAATTTTTTAATTTATTTTTTGAGTTTGTGTTTTTCTTTTAGATTCCTCATATAAGTGAGAACATACAGTATTTGTCTGTCTGACTTATTTCACTTAGCATAATGCTCTCAAGGTCCATCCATGTTGTCGCAAATGGCAGGATTTCTTTTATGGCTGAATAATATTTCATCGTTTATGTGTGTACCACATTTTCTTTATCCATTCATTCATCAACAGACACATAGGTTGTTTCCATGTCGTAGTTATTGTAAATATTATAAATGCGGTAATGAACATGGAGGTGCAGATATTGTAAGGAGTAAAAATATTTTGCTGTTCAGTTTGGCAATATCAATCAAAATCCTGAAAATCTTTCTTGCATTTTGAGCCATTTGTCCTTCCAGGATTGTATCCTAAGGAAGTATTTACATATGTGTGCAAATACTCATCTAAGAGGATGTTTATGGCAGCATTTTTTTTTTGTTTTCTTTTTTTATTTTTGGCTGGGCCGCGTGGCTTGCGAAATCTTGGTTCCCTGACCAGGGATTGAACCCAAGCCGTTGGCAGTGAAAGTGCAGAGTCCTAACGACTGAACCACCAGGGAATTGCCAGTATTTTTTTTGAATAGTGAAAAATTGGAAACTATTTGGCCAATAACAGGACACTGACTTCTTCATACACTTATACAATGAAATACTATGCAGCTATAAAAATGATTCGGTAAATAAGAGTTTTAAAGCATAGAAAGAAATAGGAATTAGGGAATTGGGGAGTAAAATTAGGGAAATAGGAAGTAAAAAAATAAGTTACAAAGCACAAGTGACAATCTATTTCTGGTTAAAAGTGTCTATGCACAGAAGAAAAGGGCTAGATAGAAGGATATTTATCAAATTAGTAACAATCCCATTTATTTTTCTTTCTTCAGTGAATACTTATTACTTTTGCAATAAAGAAAACAATGCCATTTAAAAATAGTGTCTCAAAGTAAAATTTTTATGGCCATATTCAAGTTCTCTCAAGCTACTGTATCTCAGGATTATGTTTAAGTAGTCTCTTTAGACTGCTGGAAACTAAAGATGAAGAATAAAACTAGGGGTGAGTGTATCAGTCAGCTTGGGCTACCATAGTGAAATACCATAAGCTTGAGTGGCTTAAACAACAGAAATTAATTTTCTCATGGCTCTGGAGACTGGAAGTCCAAGATCAAGGTGCCAGCAGGGTTAGTGTCTGGTGTGAGATGTCCCCTTGGGCTGCAGATGGCTGCCCTCTCATGTGCTTAGATGGCCTTTCCTTGGTGCATGTGTGTGGAGGGGGAGAGGAAGGAGAGCACAAGTGAGTGAGCTCTCCTGTGTCTTTTCTTACAAGGACACCAATTCTGTTGGATCAGGGCCCCATTCTTATGACCTCATTTAACCTTAATTACTTCCTTACAGCCCCCATCTCCAAATATAGCCACATTGGGGGTTAGGGCTTCAATATGTGAATTTTAGGGGGATACAGATATTCAATTCATAACACCAGCCTTGTCGAATAAGCATCACATCTGTTCTAGATTCTGTTAGGCAGTGGCAATAAGGAGATGAGTAAAACATAGTTTCTCCTCTCAGGTTGGTTGTAGAAAAATAAAAGAAAAATATATCACCTGCGATTCCTTCACCCAAGTATAGCTTTTTACTCTAGACATTTTGGAAGAATCGTCTTTTTTTGTGTGTGAAATATAAATGTGTGTGTGTGTTGCATATGTATATATTGGCTTTTGGTCGGATAAACTTTCAGAGATAAAGGAAGAGTGTTCTTGAACTCCACTTTTGTGAAATATTTGGGATAGATGAGACTTTGTTCCAATAGGTAGAACAGAAAATGCTGAGAAATTAGTTGCTTTTTTTCCCCTGAGCATAGTATTTGTGTTTTGGTTTTTTAAAAATTTTTATTGGAGTATAGTTGATTTATACTGTTGTGTTAGTTTCAGGTGTAGAGCAAGTGAATCAGTTATGCGTATACATATATCCACTATTTTTTTTTCAGATTCTTTTCCCATATAGGCAGTATTTATGTTTTTATTTGAAGAAAGAGGGAATCAAAAGAAATATGAGAGCTAAACCTTTGAAGACCTATATGAATAGTTTTAATCAAGTTTTACTCCCATGATTTTCTGTTTGTAAATTTTCAAAATAATTCTCCCATTCACCTTTTAAAAATCTCATTGTTCTTTTTGTTTTTTTGTTTTTGTTTTTGTTTTTTTTGTTTTTTTGCGGTACATGGGCCTCTCACTGTTGTGGCCTTTCCCGTTGCAGAGCACAGGCTCCGGACGCGCAGGCTCAGCGGCCATGGTTCATGGGCCTAGCCACTCCACGGCATGTGGGATCTTCCCGGATCGGGGCACGAACCCGTGTCCCCTGCATCGGCAGGCAGACTCTCAACCACTGTGCCACCAAGGAAGCCCAAAAATCTCATTGTTCTTATAGGCCATTCTTTGTTACTTGGAATTTATAGTTTAGCTGACACAAGGTTATGTGAAATTTAAATTTTGTTAAGTATTGAGTGTCATTGAGTTCAGGTTTTATTTTCCAACCAGTACTTGATCTGTGATGCTGTTGTGCTTTAGCCACCTGTCAAGTTGGGTGGAGAGTTGTTACCACTCATGGAATCTGAAGGCGTCTAACCAGGACAAGTTTTCAGAGAAAAGGAAGTAGGCCAAGAGAATAGACATATTGACATGGCAAAGATTTCCTCAACAAACGATTTTGGAAATGGTATATCAGTGCCCCAAAGATCTACCATGTAGGGAATGACTCAAAGATGTGGACTTGAAAAAAATTTAATTATATAAATTTTCTCTATAAAACACCTATAGAATATCTAAACTTAAGATTTGTCATATTCCTTCCTTTGATAGTGGATATTGAGACTAGAAGATGGGACAGAAAGAAGAGCTGGAAGTGAAAAGGATATAAGTAATATGAGAAGCTTGAGGGTATGGGGAGAAGACTGGGGAACAGAAGGATTGAAAAGCGGGAAAGTTAGAAGATTCCATATGTAGAAGAAAATAAATGGTACTTGAAAAAATTTGTGGAAAGACAAGAATAAAATAGGGAAAACACAAATACATAATAGGAAAAACACAAAATAAAAATTGTAGCTGTTGTTTACTGAGGATCCATCCATTCTGGGCCGGGCACTGCACCCGTGTCCTCTCGTTTCATTCTCAGAACGACTCTCTGGGGTGGAGTGCTGTGTTCTCATACTGCACGTGAGGAAGGGGAGGCTCGGGGCCCAGCATCACTGAGCAATGCAGTGCTGCTTCAGCACTCCAGATGGAAGCTTCCCCTTTGATTTCCCTTTGACTTTTTTTCTCACAAATGTCTTGCTTTGGTTTCCCAGGATTGTTGTGTTGTGCTTTTCTCTCTCTCTCTCTCTCTCTCTCTCTTTTTTTTTAATTATAAAGGTGTGCAGGAATAAAAAAGGAGAAATACAGGTTTAACGTTAAGTTCTGTGTCAGACATCAAGGTTATCAAATGAAACTAGTGGTAACTGATTAGAGGCCCTGTTACTACCTTTGTTTCCTTGCCTCCACTTTCTCTGAGAGAGAGGTTTTCCAAAGAAACCTCCCTAAATGAAGGATGGATTAGTCACATTTACCAGACAGCAGGACAATACAAGATGATCTTCTGGCACATTGTTGCTATGAACTTTGGCAGATACCTCGCAATTCTTGTTTCATATTTTATTTTGAGTATTTGTCAGGAAACCAAGTGACATCCTGTAATATAATCAGATATTTCTTTTCAAAAGTAATACTGTGCCAGTGGGAAGTTTTTTTAAAAAAAAAATTAGAGATAGGCTTTGGAACAAAACATATTAATATCATTACAATGACAGTACAAATAAATTTCACAGGGAAGTTATTCTGTAATCTTGCTACTGTGTATGGACTTTGGAAGTGATTTTATTTTTCCATCAAAATATTTTTTCTTTTTTTTTTGGATAAATTACTCTTTGTTGTTTATTTCCTGGAATATATATAATTATGGCACTAGAGGACTTTAAAGTTATGTTCTGAAACCTTAATTCTGTTATAAAAGAATATCTGAGGTTAACTTTCTTTTAGTATTTTCCTTTATCTCTATACCCTTTATAGTCCCTCATAGATGTGAATAAACTTCTGAAACTCTCCCTTGATTGTCTGGGGTTTTGGCTTTAAATTATATTTTATGTATACCAAGGAGCAGGTTTGGTTATTCACAGTTTTTGTGAGGCCTATAAATTTTATTTTGATTTATTTTAGAGTTAACCATGTCAAATGGAAGTATGCTTCCATCTAGAGAACTTAAAGGTAGTATTAAGTGTATCTTCTCCCGCCTCCACCACTTTTTCTTAAGGCTCCTGTTCCAAAGAGTGCACTTATTCCAGTAATTCCCATCACCAAATCAACAGGCTCCCGGTTCCGGAATAGTGTGGAAGGATTGAATCAGGAGATTGAAATAATAATTAAAGAGACTGGGGAAAAAGAAGAACAACTTATAGTAAGTACTCTTGTATCTTAAAATCATTCTTATACATTAACTTTTCTAATTATTAAGAAAATTCACAGTTTTGGTTTCCGTACTTACATGGGTTTCTTCCTTGTTGAGAATGAAAATTTTCTCTTTTGAAAAACTTTGACCTTTGCAAGTGAATGAAAATTTCTCATTTCTTTGCATCTCATAGAAGCAACTGATGTGACTTAAATTTGGATCCTTGAACAGAAACTATTTTTTGTTTTTCTGTATTTAAAAACCCTAGACAGGTGATAGGTGTCTTATTGGCTATAACTCTGTTTAACAGAAGTTTAGCTTATGAGTTTGTTGGGGAGGGAGGGATATGACATGGAATACTTTCTAAAGTATGAATCTACCTCTTGCTTATGTTAGTTACTGTTTGGTTGACTGTATCATCGAAGCACAGTTCTGCTTACCTATAATACACATAAGAACGTGTATTCTATTAACTATGACACGCATAAGAGTGGTTCATATATAAGACAGTGATAAAATTTCCTGTTTATATTTAAAACCATGTCACAGTATATTTAAGCTTTCATTCTTCAGTGAAAGAGGAATTGGGGAGTTTAAAGTAGTGTTTTATTGACGCCTAAGATTCTCTCCCTTAAGCTTACAGGTTGGTTTAACTTAGAGAAAACGCAACTGCCCACACCCTCTCCTCCTTCCCTCCTCCACTGAATGACGGGGAAACTTTCTTTGATGTAATAAAGGTAAATGTACCAAAGGTATACAGGGAGCTGGTTTCTCTGCTGAGTGAGTCACACAAGCTTCCCTCTGAGTGTTCTCCTTGATTTCCCTGTATAATTTGCACTGCTGTGATTAAGCTTTCTCTCACTTAGGAAGGTTTCTTTGAAAACCCTATTCTTGGAGGAAGTGGGTAGGGGGAGAAAGCAGCAGGGCCTGTCATCAAGTATGACTAGTTCACACAGTGGATAACCTTTTCTTCTAACGTGGAACCTAGAGTTACACCTAGATTTCTCCTCTTTTACAGTGGCCTGTTTTTTATAATTTTAAAAATAATAGCGCATGATAAGTAATTCAGTGCAGTTCGTTCTTCAGCAAGCACTGACCACTCATGTGCCAGACCCTGAGAATACAGAGGCTCTGTTCTGCCGCTCACTGTCCAGCGGGGGACAGATGAGACAGGGATGTCCCCACAGAGCAACACAGAGGCTTCTTTCTCGCGAGGCCTGATGAGAGGGTTTCTGACTTTTGAGTCTTCTGGAACAACAGGGGAAGGGTGACGTTAGGTGCATTTCAAAATCAATGACAGGGACTTCCCTGGTGGTCTAGTGGTTAAGACTCTGTGCTTCCACTGCAAGGGGCGCAGGTTCAATCCCTGGTCGGGGAAGTAAGATCCCACGGGCCATGCGGCACGGCCAAAAAATTTAAAAAAAAAAAAATTCCAAGAAGTTCCAAAATCCAAAACTTGAATTTGCCACACACCAGCAACTATTTACATAGCATTTGCATTGTATTAGGGTATATAAGAAACCTAAAGATGATTTAAAGTATACAGGAGGATGTGCATAGGTTATATGCAAAGTCAATGACGAAAATATTTACGTTTTTAAAATTTCGTAACAGCCACAAGATATTCCAGACGGCCATCGTGCACCTCCGCCCCTTGTGCAGAGAAGCAGCAGCACGCGCAGCATCGACACGCAGACCCCCGGCGGGGCAGAGCGGGGGAGCAACAGCAGCAGCCGCTCCCAGTCTGTGTCCCCCACGTCCTTCCTCACTATCTCCAACGAGGGGAGCGAGGAGAGCCCGTGTTCGGCTGATGACCTGCTTGTTGATCCCAGGGATAAAGGTACAGTGCAAGAGGAGTTTGCTACCGGATGATAAGTGAATACCACCTGTTGTATCATGTATTCTGTTCATTTTCTAGCAGAGCACACACACTTAGGGCTACTAAGATAATTACTTTGAGATGTGTTCAAAACATAGATTTAAAAAAATTGAAGTACAAAACAGTAGGTTTACTGTGGTGCTCAGGTGATGGTCTAGTTGGGTAGGTTTATGGGCTTTTGTTTGTACCTTTTTTTTTCCTTTTTTGCACTTACTAATACAAGCTCCTTATTAGTGAGAGACATTGTTTTTGGTATAAATGAGATAAACATTTGTCCTGATAAGCATTTGTTCTCTATCACCTTAGTTGTCATGTTTTTACAATCTTACTACTTTTTAATTGAATGTGAAACCTTCAAGTTACAGTAGTGTGTTTTAGGATCTGTATTAGTGATATTTCTTTTTTTTTTTTTTTTTGCGGTACGCGGGCCTCTCACTGTTGTGGCCTCTCCCGTTGCGGAGCACAGGCTCCGGACATGCAGGCTCAGCGGCCATGGCTCACGGGCCCAGCCGCTCCACGGCATGTGGGATCTTCCCAGACTGGGGCACGAACCCATGTCCCCTGCATCGGCAGGTGGACTCTCAACCACTGCGCCACCAGGGAAGCCCTGTGATATTTCTAACAAGAATTAAGCTGACTTTTATCAATGCAAGATGAGTATTCCAGGCAAGCCTGGAGTAAAAGGTGGTGGTGGTGGGCTACTTATAGTATTAAACCACTTGCCCGACTCAGAAAATAATTGGAGACATAGCACTTTGCATATTAGTTACTAATAATATTCTTACCTTTTAAAACAAATAGGGCCTTTCATCTCTCTGTATCAGGGCAGTGTTTTTTTAGCCTAATCCTAGTTATTATTACATGAACTTGAGAGCAATAATAAGATATTTATTATTAAATACATTCTACAGCTCAGTTTAGTAGTCATTCATTTAGAACTTTCTACTTGCAATGTGTTGAATGTCCTGAAATGTTCCATGTCCAATGACAACTGGTCATTACTGCCAGTCACCTAAAGTACTTAGACTGTAGCAAGTACAGAGGACATAAGATTTTCTGAAGAAGTTACTTCAGACAGTGGGCAGTTGTAAAATTTTATTATTTGGACCCTTTTTTGTCATCTTTTAGGTTAAATAAAACATGGCTATTCCAGACCAACGCCCCAGACCAATTAAATCACAACCCCTGGGGACAGGACACAGGCACTAGGCGTTTTTGGTGTCCCCAGGTGATTCACGTGCACAGAAATTTGACACCCACTGAACTAAATCCTTTGATTGGGCCATGTGTTTCTTTGTCAGGAGTCGGCATAATTACTTCTGATACTTATTGTGAAGATTAAAAGGGATAGTGAGGGCTTCCCTGGTGGCGCAGTGGTTGAGAGTCCGCCTGCTGATGCAGGGGACATGGGTTCGTGCCCCGGTCCAGGAAGATCCCACATGCCGCGGAGCGACTAGGCCTATGAGCCATGGCCACTGAACCTGCATGTCCAGAGCCTATGCTCCACAACGGGAGAGGCCACAACAGTGAGAGGCCTGCGTACCACACACACAAAAAAAAAGGATAGTGAATGCAGCCCCTGGTACTTAGCATTCGATCAGATGTACCCCTCTCCTCACAAACTAAACCATGGCTATTATAATCTGTCCCTTGATTTCCCATACTTTCTACTTTTACTTCAATAACATATAGGAACTCCATAAGTTTTGTGTCCTGCTGTATTTGACTTTAGGAGACTAGCGACTGGTTAGCTCCTCTGATTTCTTTTATGAGAAAGGGCTACAGTGCTACTGCCAGCAAGGAATTGTAGTTTAGTTGGCACAGTCGGACTCTACATTTAGGACACTCAGGGAACATGTCTAGAATTTCAAGTTAATATAATAGAAACTGAGGACATCAGCACTGGACAGGAATACCAGAGTCAAGAAGTGTTCCCTTTGGTAGGGTTAATTTAGAAAGATTTCAAAAACTTTGAGCCAGACTTTGAAGGAGGTTTGGGAAAATGTATGGAGAAGGACCTCTTAGGTATAGAGAAGTTTGTAGGCAAAAGAAAGTCTTCGGCATATAGTGTGCATGTGGATCTGACTACCTGCAGCAGAGGCTGTGACCAGAGGCGCAGAGAAATCAAATAGAGAGATTCTGAGGGGCAGACCAAGAGTGAATGATACGCAGCCAGTGAAGAACATTTCAGCTACTTGTCCTGGGAAGAATGGAAGTGGCATTTGAGCCCAGTATGCTGTGTACAGAATAGAAATACGGCAGCAACATAGATCAGTGTTCAGTGCTGAGGAGTAAGTGATGGTAGGTTAAATAATAACCTACCTAGGCTGTGGTGATGGTAAGTAGAAGAAAAATAAAAATCTCTTACTTGTTTATGCATTTATTTAACAAACATTATCTCCTCTTTACCAGGAATTGTGTTAGATAGTGGGGTGATGTGGATGAATGAAGCACTATTCCTTACCCTCAAGTTGTTCATGGTGTAGGGGGAGGCCAAGAACAATCCAATACAGTATGACTCTGCACGTATGTGCCAGTGTTTCTCAGTAATCCAGCATGTCGTTTCTTGCAGATAATGGGAACAACTCTCCTTTGCCCAAATACGCAACCTCACCAAAACCTAACAACAGTTACATGTTCAAAAGGGAACCTCCTGAGGGCTGTGAGAGGGTCAAAGTCTTTGAGGAATGCTCGTAAGTATCCCCCACCATCCCTCCCCCACCAAAACTTCTATTATGAGAATTTTCAAATAGGCTGAAGAACAGTACAGTGACCACCCATAGATCCACCACTAGATCCTATAGTTATCATTTTGCTTAGTTTTTGCTGAACTGTTTGAAAGTAAGTTGCAGACATGACATTTAACCTCAAATACAGCTTCATATTCATTTCCTAAAAGTAACCACAGTAAAAATAACCACTCCTACATAACCACAATACCATTGTCATCCCAAAGAAAATTACAGTTATGCTTAATATGAACTGATACCCAGTTGTTATTCACATTTCCTCAGTTGTCCCCAACGTTTCACCCGTGGTTAGTTTTGAACCTGTAAACAGTCAGCTCCACACATTGAACTTAGCATTGTATTTATTCAAGGTAGACCACAGATCTCACCGCAGGGTGGGTTTCCTTCTTTGAAGGATCAAATTCCCTCCAGTTTTTAACTACTTATAGTCTCCAGTTCTCTAAACAATTAAAAAAAATATTTTCCTGCCAACGTGGGGAAGAGAATCCTATTACTTTGCAGAAACATGTTCCTGTGATGAAGATCACGGAAGAAGCAGAATTTTAAACGGCGTCTGGTACCCTTGGTATGCGATCTTCTGTGCTCATATATTTCTGTTGGCTAGTACTCTAGTCAGGTACTCATAGTTTTAGACTCAGAGTCTGCTTAGCAAGTATTGCAACTTTGTGTTTTCAGTAGCTGTGGCCCCTTGCTTTGGAAGTGGTGGCTACAGGGTTGCAGGTATGTATGAACTGAGCAAATTAGCTGATGAACATTATTTGAGGAGAGGATGATGGTACATATATAAACCTCACCTTCCAATCTCACTATCGCTGCAAGTCTAAAAGCCATCCTCTGGCTTTTTCTCACTATGAAACCAAAACTACAATGTGGAGATTGTCCAGCCTTGTCTGAATCACATAATGTATCTTTTTCTTCCATCATGAACATCTTAGAATCATTCTGAAATATGGCGTCCTTTTGTTCCTCTCTGTGCCCCTTCTGTCAGTGCTTCCTTTAATCTAAATTCTGAATAATTTTGCCACACAAAGAGCATTGTTTTTTAATCCCTTCACCTCCTCTACTAGGAGATCCCAGCTGTCAGTCTCCTATCTGCTTTTGTGACAGTAATTGAAAACTCCATTTTAGCAGCTGCTTATTTTTTTCACCATGTAAGTCTAGAAACTTGACTGGTGCCAGAGAGTTTAAGCAGTATTTCTCCACGTGTGCTTCATAGACTCCCTGTGTCATAATCATCTGGGTTATTAGTTAAAACTGCAGATTCCCAGGTCCCATCCCAGGCCTAATGAGTAAAAATATGGACATAGGTAGGACCTAGATTATGCATCTTTAACAAACCTCATAGGATTTTTATGCTTGACTTGAAAATGCTGGCTTAGACCTTTTCATGAGAGTTCTTAAGAAATGGAGTCATTCTTTTAAGTAAAAATCAAATGGTCCACATGGAACCTTATGGAGTTGAAATCTTTGATTGACTTATTGGTAATTCAGATGTGCATAAGTGCAGAGAAATGGCTGATGGACTTAAAAAGCAGTTTGAATTTCTGTGTAAATGACTTTGAGTGAATATTGGTTGTGTGGTGTCCTATGGTATCTGCCTTAGACTGTTACATTTGGAAAATTTCTCAGTAACTGAACTATATACATACAAGTATATTATTTATTTCTAAAGGGAAGGAAGAAAGGACGGGGGGTGTGTGTGGATGGATAGATAGATCAAAGAAACGAAAGGTAAACCCTGACATATAAAATGTTTTATGGCACATCCATCTGTTATTAGAAGGTAAACCTAGTCTTTTTTAAATGCTCATAGTTTATTATAAATTTTACTGATATAAAGGATGTGTAGCACATGGAAATCTATTCATTTTTAAATATCTTAATTATATTCCAAAAAGAAATTAACAGCAGTAACCCAATAGTGGATTTCTTAGAAGTAATTTTAATCTTCTATCAATAAAACAAGTTACTCAAAGTCTAAAAAATTCGTTTCTTTTTGCCCGAGTTATGTCATAATTAGAGCAAAACTGGATGCACTAGCATTAAAGCAAGGGTAGATTATTGGTCCTAATTTTTTTTTTTTTTTCTGTACGTGGGCCTCTCACTGTTGTGGCCTCTCCTGTTGCAGAGCGCAGGCTCAGCGGCCATGGCTCACGGGCCTAGCCGCTCCACGACATGTGGGATCTTCCCGGACCGGGGCACGAACCCGTGTCCCCTGCATCGGCAGGCGGACTCTCAACCACTGAGCCACCAGGCAAGCCCCTGGTCCTAATTTTTAAATTTTATCTTAATCATTCTTTAAAGTATACTTCTCTCTCCAAGTCTTAATTTTGGTTTAAAGATAATAACTCTGACCTGAACCAGGGGTTGGAGTCAGTGAGAGGTTGATCTCTGGTTTTTAGAAATGTACGTTTATTTACCTGAAAGAAAACAGGTAGCTGGATTTGGGACCAGAAAGGGCAAGACCAGATTTTGCATTTCTTTTTCTTTTTTCTTTTTTTTTGATACAGCACAGACCATAGCCATGCCAGTTGCACTTAGCAAGTCTTTTTTTTTTTTAATATAGCTAATATGGCACCAGAGGCATAGTCTTTTATTTATTTTTTATTTTATTTTATTTATTTTTGGCTGCATCTGGTCTTAGTTGTGGCATGCAGGATCTTCATTGTGGCATGCGGGATCTTTCCTTGTGGCGTGAGGGCTTGTTTCTAGTTGTGGTGTGGGGGCTCCAGAGCACGCGGGCTTAGTAGTTTGAGGCACGTGGGCTTAGTTGCCCCACGGCATGTGGGATCTTAGTTCCCTGATCAGGGATTGAACCCACGTCCCCTGCATTGGAAGGCGGATTCTTTACCACTGGACCACCAGGGAAGTCCCAGCAAGTCCTTTTTAATGAAGTCACATATGCTGTTTCCTGATCCCAATTAATGAACTCCTTGACCTTAGTTACTTTAGATTCCTAGATATTTTGGCCTCTTTTCAGTATAGAGATTTTTAAAAAATATATGACATAACCCCTTCTTTTCTTCCTTTCTTTCCCTCCCTCCCATTATAAGTAATTTGGAATCACCTTTTCTTAGCTACTAATTTATTCCTGAATTTAAAAAGAAAATACATAAGCCTTTAAAAAAAATACCAAAGAATTCCTCACATCAGTATGAAAATACCTATAATAATTATCCATACTGACCATCTGTTTCTCAGAAAGTCAGCTAGCAAGCAATTATGTTTATTTTGAGATACAATCCTTTTGGAATAACTTCTTAAGGAAAAAGTAAAATATTTAAACTAGTTCTGAGGGTTTCTGTGTGTGTGTGTATGTATGTTTTGGTTTTTTGATATGTATGGTTCTTAAATTGAAGAAAACTTTGAAGTAGTATTAGTACCTGCAGCTTCTAGTAGCATAAGTATAATACTGGTCATACACCCCAGGGGTGGGTAACGAGTTTCTTGGGGAATCTGCTCCTCGAAGTTAAATGGAGTGAAAAATGATTCCTTTTGGTGGGTTGGGGTCATGACTGGAGGGGGGGTGGTGATGCTTTTTTTTTTTTTTACTGTTAGTGTTCTGTTTCTTGATCTGGGTGCCAGTTAGACAAGTTGTTATTGTTTACGTTATTTTGTGTGAGATCTGTCATAAGTCTGTTTTCATGAAAGCAGAAAGGAAGTTAAACTGATTTTAGATTCTGTCATTAAAATATGTCCAAGTCAGAAGTTTGTATCTCAGAAATGTGTGGTTTCATCTTCAAGATCCATTAGCAGCCAGGTGTCTTAAGTGATTTTTAAGACAATTTTATCTTTTTAATAAGATAACCTCAAACAATAAATTAATTAATTAAAAATCTAGGCCTCATTTGGAGGAGGGTATAAAAATTGATTAGCCCTTTTTTCCCTAATATAAGAATGAAAGCTATCTTTAATAATTCTTCAAAAGAAAATACAAGCATTATTTAATTATAGAAACATAATCTCGGACTTCCCTGGTGGCACAGTGGTTAAGAATCCCCCTGCCAGTGCAGGGGACACGGGTTCGAGCCCTGGTCCAGGAAGATCCCATGTGCCGTGGAGCAGCTAAGCCTGTGCACCACAACTACTGAGCCGGCGCTCTAGAGCCCACGAGCCACAACTACTGAGCCCATGTGCCACAACTACTGAAGCCTGCGCACCTAGAGCCTGTGCTCTGCAACAGAAGCCACCACAGTGAGAAGCCCGTGCTCAGCAACAGACCCAACACAGCCAAAAATAAATAAATGAATAAATAAATTTATTTAAAAAAAAAAAGAAACATGGGGCTTCCCTGGTGGTGCAGTGGTTGGGAGTCTGCCTGCCGATGCAGGGGACGTGGGTTTGTACCCTGGTCGGGGAAGATCCCACGTGCTGCAGAGCGGCTGGGCCCGTGAGCCATGGCTGCTGAGCCTGCGCGTCTGGAGCCTGTGCTCCGCAACGGGAGAGGCCACAATAGTGAGAGGCCCGTGTACCGCAAAAAAAAAAAAAGAAACATAATCTCAACTTCCTATCTTCTTTAAGGAATTGAAATCCATGCTGTCAGTAAAAACAGAGGGGTGTGTGCTCTTCTTATCATAACATATCCAAATACACATGTGGCCCTAGATGTACTCAAGTATTAAGTTTCCATTGTATCCAAGAAAGAGCAATACACAAGAAAAACAAATTTAAACAATGTATTTTTTTTTTTTTTTTTTTTTTTTTTCTGTACGCGGGCCTCTCACTGTTGTGGCCTCTCTCGTTGCGGAGCACAGGCTCCAGATGCGCAGGCTCAGCGGCCATGGCTCACGGGCCCAGCCGCTCTGCGGCATGTGGGATCTTCCCGGACCGGGGCACGAACCCGTGTCCCCTGCATCGGCAGGCGGACTCAACCACTGCGCCACCAGGGAAGCCCCCAACAATGTAATTTTTTTCTTCTTAAATTATTATACTTGCCAAAGCTATCCATGGGTAGTATTCATTATTAATCAATAAAATATACCCACCCAAAGCAAAATATGCCCACCCAAAAATGTTGTACTTGGAACTTTTTTATTTTTTGCACCTACTCCCCAGGTCTGTTGTTTATTCATTCTTT
The DNA here is from genome assembly GCF_025265405.1 of Mesoplodon densirostris. Classification (NCBI taxonomy): domain Eukaryota; kingdom Metazoa; phylum Chordata; class Mammalia; order Artiodactyla; family Ziphiidae; genus Mesoplodon; species Mesoplodon densirostris. Next base: position 34,139,935 of record NC_082668.1, on the reverse strand, counting down.
AAAACCCAGTTCAGATGTTACTTCCTCTAGAAGCTACCTTCCTACCAAACTCCCCCTCTTTCTCTGTGCCACAGGTTATCCACTCCCTTGTTCTACCTCTAAACCTTTTACAAACCACTTTTATCACATCTGTCAGCCCCGCTAGTGGGAGTTCTCAAGCTTTTTTGTACTATGGACACCTCTGGCAGTCCAGTAAAGCTTATGGATCCTTTGAAGTAATTCGCAGCTTCTCTGAATAATGTTTTAAAAACAAATTAAAGATTATAAAGGAGACTAATGATATTGAACTACAGTCTGTCTCCAGTACCTCCCTCTTCCCAAGAACTACATGTTTATCTCCTTGTAGATCATTTCATCTTTGGGTCTCCAGAATCTAGTGCAGACTTGGCACATTTGGATTTTTTTTTTCATTTCATTAGGAGAGATGAGAATCATACTGTCATATCGTATTACCTTTTCCCACCTGAATCTTGATTTATTTAGGTTCTTCCACTTGAATTTCTTTTTAATTTTGTGTCACTTCCATGTTACTTTAACAATTTAATTTTTTATATTTTCAGGGGATACCATAAACACTCGTATCCTTTTGCAACTCTGGGTTAATTTGCAGGAGCAACTAGGGACAGGGAAGGATTTGGCTTCAATAAAAACTTTCAGAACAGAGGACTGTCATTAGTTTTATTTTGATTTTACATTTATGTTACGTTATTCAGAAAACCGTCGTGGCTATTAACTCAGAGAATAGTTTCAAAAGAGATTTTTAAGCGCACTTGGAGAACTCATGCCCACCGAAGTTTAGTCACGCAGTGGTGGAACTCAGTAAAAGATAGACAATGTATGTCATTAATTTCCTTGCCTTTTCCCTTCAAAATAGTGCAGACTTTGGAAAAATCATAGTGGAACATATTTTTGTCTTTAAACAGCTAGAATATCTTTTGCTTTAGGAAATTCTTTATTCAAATTGGCTATCTTAGATCTTCACTTAGATGTCTGAGCATCCTATGTGGTGCCCGGGGCTCACCAGGGAACTGAAAGCAGCAACAAAATCTGGTGTCCTTCCAGCATTCTGAGATAAATAATTTGAATCATGTGTCCTTGGTCAATAGCATTTGAAGCTTTGGACATAGCTTGAGTTTTGTTTTCCTTTTTTGTGTCTGTAAGTTATTACTTTTTTTTTTTCTTTTTTTTTTTAAAGAAAAGAACTTCTGATGTTCTGTGACTTAAAAGTATTGGGTTGTTTATTCTATGTCTAGGCCGAAACAACTTCACGAAATCCCGGCCTTTTACTGCCCTGACAAAAACAAGGTGAATTTCATTCCTAAAAGCGGCTCTGCTTTCTGCCTCGTCAGCATCCTTAAGCCACTCCTCCCCACACCAGATCTTACCCTCAAGGGCTCTGGCCACAGTCTGACAGTCACCACTGGCATGACAACCACTCTTCTGCAGCCTATCGCTGTGGCCTCCCTGTCTACAAACACAGAGCAAGACCGAGTCTCTCGAGGAACGAGTACAGTCCCGCCACCAGCCTCTCTCCTCCCACCACCAGAACCCATTGAGGAAGCTGAAGGATAGGCCCCAGTGCTGTGAGGCCACTGTTCTGGTCAACTGAGAATCTCCTCGATCCCTTGGCAGCGATGGCATCGTGCGCTCCCAGTTGGCTGTGTCGTGCTCCAGCGTTTCCACGCTGACGTGTCGCAGTGCGGCTTCTGGAAGAAAGCAGCCCCTCTGATGGCTGTGCTCACTCCTGAAGGCCAGCCCTCAGTGCTTAGCCTCCTTTTTCTTAAAGCACCGGTTGAAAGAAGAAGGTCTCATTCTTTCCTTTTGGAGGGCTGATATCACATTGTTTTTTGCTTTCAAATTAGACTTCTTTGAAAAAACAAATAAAAAACTGATCCCTGCAAACATGATTCTTGAAGGGAGACGTGAATGATGCTGCAAGAACCATCTTTTATATGAAAATGACTATTTTATAATACCAATGTTACGTTTTCTGAAAACATAGCAAACAGGATGTTCAGACGATTCTTTGGCCTCTGTTTCTTGTTTCCCTTTCTAGATGTGTGCTTTTCTCAGCTGTTTTCAGCTTTGGGACCAAAGGGATTGTTGACATTTTCCTAGCAATCTTAATCTCATGATTGTGTTCTTCTCCCAAACAAGAATTGGTAGGTAAATGCATTGAACAAGTATATATAAAAGAGATAAAAAAGCAATATTAGTACATTATGTGATTTATGTTTTTTGATGTCAGAAGTTTGTGCTTTGGGTGAAATACTTGTAAAACTGCTCTTTTCCTCACTACTCCTGTACACATTTCACCATGTGGTCATAAAAATTATAATCTGGAGACAAGTGCTTTAATATGTTCTCACCCATCATTGGAACTTGGTTTAAAAGTCAGTGAGCCAAAAGGAAACTAACTACCCAGTGTCGACTGCTAGCCTAGGAGTAAGGAGCCCCTTGGGTTTTCTGCTCAATATTTATCACACGGTCTTTCTTTCCCACAGGTGTCGTTCTACCTTTAACCGTCACTGTATCATAGCCCCACGAGATCCTAAAATGGCTGTGCATGGATTTCCTCCTCTGCTTTTGTGATGTTGTTGTCTTGTGGATTTGGTCAGGGTTAGTAGTTTGCCAGGAGTGTAATCCGTTGAATAGCAATCCTTAGTCACAGAATCTTGCGACTGACGTTTCCTTTCTGGTGGTTGGCACTGAGATATGTTGCCTGTAGGTTTTGCTGGTTTTCCCTCCAGCATTCCACATGGTGGGAAAAACAGGCAAGGAGAGCTTCGGAGCATAAAGAACAGGAACCTTTGAAGAATCCACATGGTTTTGGATTTAGGCTCATCCTAATACAATCACTGCCAGTATCACATGACAGCAGTATTTTGTGTCTGGGTATGTGGTAGTGAAACTGAGGAGCAGCTCTTTTTAAAAAGTTATAGCAAACAGTGTTGATAGCAAGCATCCTTCTAAGATCTTCATAAACTACCTTATGATGCAATAATTTAATGTTCCTATACATATTATAGGGAGAAAACAAATACTTGTAAAAGGGATATAGTTTAGAAGGTTAATATGTCAGTAAGTCCAGATATATCCCATCAAAGAAAAGCTAGTGGTAGCAATAAATCTTCTGAAAGGACTTCTTATACTCATGTACCTTTAAAACATCTATGTAATTAAAAATTTTGCCCTGTTAAGTTGAAAACAGATGTATTTAGGCAAATTAGATAAACTCAAACATTTGACTAAGTCTGTCAGGTGTCAGTTGGTGGCATCGATGAATTTTGGTACCCCTTCTGTCCAAAACTAATTTTCCTGAAATTAGTACATTGTGACTTCTAAATCGGGAAAAGCTAAGTTGTTCAAAGTCTAAATGTTCTGGTCAATAGGTTCTTTGAGAACCTTGATTCTTTGCCTGTAACTTTATTTACCATTTCACCACTGAGAACTGCTCTGTCAGAAGTACAAAAGAAAGGTAAAGCTGAAATCGGGTGAGTTGGTATCAATGGTAGGAAGTTAAAAAATAAGGTTTCAAAAAAATCCAAAATCAGTTTTTGGATTACCTGAATTCTGTTAAATCTATGTTCTTTTCCTTGCCTTACACTTACTTCCCTCTCCATCTGTACATGTCACAAGGGTGTTTCACAACTAGAATGCCACTTTGTAAACAGTTTTTCTTCTTACTCTGTTGTGCATGTTTATCTAACTCACATCTTTCTGTAGAGTTTCATATATCCTTAAAGTAATTTACAATCAGAATGGGAGAACAAGTTTAAGATAGTATTATTTACAGTCTTAGAGGTGGAACTTTTAATGTTTGGTTGTAAGGAGAATGTGAATTTGCAGGTAAATGAATTATATGGCAACTAAACATAGGCCTCATGTTTGGGAGAAATAGAGCCTGAGATTTGAGGAGGGGGGGAAGGTACAAGTTGTAAAAAAACTCTTAACTGCCAGTGCCAAAGGGCTAATTTTTAAGTATCTGAGCTTTATGCAGTCTTGAAAAAATATTGGCCATACCATAGTCTACTCGGCTTTTATGGAAACTTGGTTCACAGGTGGTTGACTTTTTTTTTTTTAATGGGTCTACTCTTAATAGAATGCATAATATTGTTTTCTAAAATTACATTCCATAACTATCTTGTTATTCTGTAGAAAACTGTACAGAAGGTAAATAAATTAGAATAGCTTCAATGGGAATATAATTTAAATTTTAAAAAAAATTTAAATAAATTTACTTCCATTGCGGTAAAAGAAAGAAATAGGTGGCTTGTATATTTCAGCAAAAGAAAGCTATTCTCTGGTTATAAACTTTGTCAGTGTTAAGTTATTTTTACTCTTAAACGGTTTTTTCCTTGCGGTGATAACATGATTTTACGGTTTCTGATCATGACTAAGTCTGTATTACTTGTCATGGCTTTTGTGAGCAATTATGTTTTTAAAATACCTGTTTTGCTTCTTTGATTAATATGGTGAGCATGGATGCCAAAATTATTTTTTAACTAGAGTCTTCATTTTGTTTAAAATATTTCTTATATTTGTGACAAGCCAAATCAGAGTTTTAGAAGGTGCTATTGTTAACTGTGGAATAACTGGCAACAAGGAAGCCTTTTTTTTTTTCTTTCTTTCTTTTTAATGGTTGGCTTTTACTGCCAGAAGGTATTAAAAAAATAGAATTTATAGTTTTCTGTATGTCCAAGATTAAGAGTGGGTTGTCAGAGTTTTCTTTTGTTAAAGGAAATAAAAGAAAAATTGCCACTACTGAATTTACTATTCTAAAGATTCATTCCTTAATGCTTAGAATTTCAATGTCTCAAGACCAGACCAGTGGACATGCTGAATTTGCATTAAGAAAGCTAAAACACTTAACTTCGCACTTTAAGGTTTAAGTTTTACTCTGCCTAAGTTAATGATAAGCAGGGCAGCCCTGAACAATATTTTGTCTATACAATCCTGTTGAAGAATATAATTTATGTTTTTTAAAAGTCTTTATTTTTCATCTCTGTTGAAGCTGTGTAAATCTTTTTAAAATGCAATTTTTAAAGTTTCGTTTTTCTAACAAAATTCTCCCAAAACACAGCATTTCCAATGGTGATAACTATTGTTACCGTGTACTTACGTATTCCCTATACCTGAACACTTGTTGCTGCCTCACAAGAAAATAGAACTTTTATGTTAAAAATAAAGTCTGTTCTTCTTGAGTCTTTTTCTGTATACTTTTATGAATATTGCCTCAAATTCAAATTTCTTTCTTTTTAGACATTTCTAGCGTGAAATAACTTTAGTATGTTCTTTTTTCACAGTTAGAAAATGAATTTGTGTTAGGTAGCAGGATCTATAATATTGTCAGTTGTTACTTCCTTACTTCCTTGCTACCTCCTTAACTTGCTCTTGAACTGAAAGCACCTGATCTTTGTGTTAAGTGCTAAGCAAATGTTAAAATGTAAGCAAGCATACTGAAAGAGGTACCTGTTTATAGGTAATTCAGTACTTTACAGGTTGTTATTTAGCTGGGGCAATCACTTAATTTCATTCTAAAGTACAGATAGAGGAGTTCTTTCCCGTTTGTTTTGGTAATTCATTGTTTCTGCTTCCTTTGTGTCAGTGGTTTATAAATGGAAGACAGTTGCTTAGGCTGAAGGGTTTAATCTGTATGAAGGCTGCATGCAGTATAATCATTTAGAAAGCAGGGTCATCTTTTTTTTTTTTTTTTTTTTTTTTGCGGTATGCGGGCCTCTCCCGTTGCGGAGCACGGGCTCCGGACGCGCAGGCTCAGCGGCCATGGCTCACGGGCCCAGCCGCTCCGCGGCACGTGGGACCCTCCAGGACCTGAGCACGAACTCGCGTCCCCTGCATTGGCAGGCGGACCCTCAACCACTGTGCCACCAGGGAAGCCCAGGGTCATCTTGTAAGTGAAATAAAAGTGTCACCACAGCTGCCTGTCATAAAAAGTGGTCACCAAATTACTTTGCAAGAGATTCTAAAAATTATTTCTGGGGGTAAAAGTTAACCAGAATTTGGAGATTATATCTATAACATTATAATTAAACACAGCAGCAAACGCGAAGAGAATCTCTCAAATTGGCGTAACATTTTCTCCCATTCTTTTTTCTCTCAGTCTTTTCCTTCCACCTTTAAAGAGGTTGAGAGAAGCAAATTTAGATCTCAAGTTGGGTGTTCCCATCTTCCCCCATTTCTTTTTTTTTTTTTGCTTTCGTTCATTAGTATTAAATATACCCCCTCCCCCCAAAAGTTTTTAGGTCTATAATGATCCTTTCCTTAAAAGATCATTATAGACCTTTCAGTTGCTTTCCTTAAAAGCAACTGAAAGTTGCTTTTAAGTGGTTGGGTGTGAAATAGTATCTTCCTAGGAGTTCCCTGCTGATGTATATCAATATCATTTTTTTCCCTTGCTAAGATTATGTTTGCTTTTTAAATATTTTAAATCTCTACTAGAACATGGTATGATAACACAGATAGCCTTTGTATCTCTTTGGTTCAGTGTTTTTCAAACTGTTCGGGTCTTGAAATGAATTAAGTGGGTCCAGCGAACATTTTTTTTTAATGAAGCAGAACAGGAAACAAAAGTATATTGAAGACATCAGGGAAATAGTATTATGTATGTAAAGCTTTTGCTAGCCATAGGCATACATATGTACTAGGTTGTAAATTAAAATATATTTCTTACTGTGGGTTGTAATCAAAATGATATGAAAAATACTGTCGTAGATACAACTTCTGTATATGTGTTTTGGGGTTGGTCTGGTATCTTAACACAGATACTGGAGTCTTTAAAGACATTGTTTCTACTTCTTTTTACTAAGCATCTCCAAATGGCTGGTTTTATTTTTTTAAATTCTTGTCTTTTCAGCAGTTTGCATCTTCCTGAAACTGAGAATTTATCTCCATATACTCTTGATTTTATACAGTAGCATGGATGAGTCATGCTTAATCATTGTGTTTTAGAGAAGACTGTTACGGAGCTCTGATGGCCAGAAACCCAGGAGTATGACCATTCATCTCAGTTCCATGCCTTAAGCAGTTATTTTTTGAGATCATTGGGATGATTCAGAGGAGTTGCAGGAAAAGCCACAATTTGGGTACTACTTCTGGCTCTGCAGCTTAATAGTCATGGGATCTTAGGCAAAGAAGTCACCTCTTTGAACTTTAGTTTTCTTATGTGATTTTAGGAAATGCTGTTGACAGTGCTATCAGTTAAATGGCTAGTGAGTGTGAAAAGAACTTAAAAAACTGGAAGCAAACACGTTATCATCTCCTTTCTATTTTGTTAGGTAAGTTTATTCATCCCTTAGGAAAGCCACAAGTTGTTGGTCATGGAAAATGATCCCATAAAATTCATTTTACCTTGTAAAGTATAATATAGTCAAGGATGTTGAGCTGAATCATAATAAAAATAGGTAACACTTACTGATAGCTTTCCAAATGCCAGGCTTGGTGCTTACATTAACCCTGTGAAGCCAGGTACTGCTAGTTACTGTTTTATAAATTGCATAATTGGAATTAGATTAATTTATCCATGGTCATACATCTGGGAAATGTCAAAATCTGGCTTTGAACCAATTCTGATTCTAGAACTCAGACTTACTGCTACTTCTCCTATAACAGTGACATTAATAAAATATAGGTGTTTGGTATCATGGCAGATTATGTGCCCTTGGGTCACAGCCTTATTTGTTCTTTGTGGTCTTCTTCATTGCTTCAACTGTTGGCAGCTTGGTTCAGAGGGCGAAAACAAAATAACCAGGTTAGACACCACTTCCTGACCAAGGTAGGTAGTGACACAAATCCTCAAGCTCTGGGTTTTAATGTTGCTATAGTTGCAGAAATTCAAAAGAAGTATTTTCTTTAATTTGGGGAGCACGTCTGTTAGGCAGAAAGTAGCAACTTCACATTTTTGGTGGATTTTTTTTTTTTAACTGACTTTTTGAGGTAAAGACTTAACGAAAGTAATTTTTTAACCTCAATTACTTGGTATGCCCATTTCAGACAGACAATAAAATGAAATCACCTAGATCAGGGCTCCCCAACCTTTCTGGCACCAGGGACCGGTTTCGTGGAGGACAGTTTTTCCACGGACCGGAGCTGGGAGGGGGTTCAGGCGGTAATGCAGGCGAAGGGGAGCAGCACATGCGGCTTCGCTGGCTCGCTGGCTCGCCACTCACTTCCTGCTGTGTGGCCTGGTCCTAACAGCGGGGGCTTGGGGACCCCTGACCTAGGATCACAATTTAGATCATATATAATATTAACAGTAGTTATTCCTGTTTGGTAGGTTGGTGGATCATTTCTTTGTCATCTACTTTTACAGACTTTTAAATGAGAGTATTACTTTGAAATGGGATAAAGAAAACAACTTTTTTCTTTAATGTAAAAACATGCCCTTCAAAATCTTACCTGTTAACACCACTCAGACCTTTATCTCCAGGTTGTACTTATTTTTGGACACTGAATGATTTATTTACACCACTGAGTAGAGAACCATGTCTTGACTTTAGATGCCAAGGACAGTTCTTGCTGAACTCTTTAGTCTTCTTTTAAATGGCACACAAAACATGGAAGAAATTTTATGTTGGGCTTGTGGATGTGACCCATCCTAACGAACAAACGTTTTTCTTCCTATCCTGTTCTATAGGTTTTCTTTGCTATATTTAAATACCTTACTGTTGTGTTTTAAATTCATTACTTTCAATACTGCTGAATTAGTTAATATTTTAAAGTTTGTGTTTCCTTCCTAGTTTAATGTCTATATCCCAAGATTCTGGGTCTGCTTCATTGCTCAAGGTAAGGAAATGCAGGGCTCTGCCAGTGCTATGGAAGGTAGAAATAACTGGATCAATCAATCCTGCCTTGCTTTTTATTCCTCCCTTCAACAAATCAGGTTAAATGTTATGGCTTATATTTCACTGGTTATTGCTTCTAGGCTCAAAATTCTGCTATTTGTTTGTGTTTTGTTACTGAGAGTATTTACACAAAGAACACACATTCTGTTATTTCCCATATCTTACAAAGTCCCTCCTGCATGAAGTAAATTAGAAAGAATCAGTCTCACAAAGATATGAATTGCCCTGGTTTTATTTTAATTCTGTGGTATCTATTATCATTCAAACAGCCTTCTTATTACTATGGTCCTGAGGTAAAACCCAAGTTTTTGAATAGAGAAACAATAACTGGATTTATGTTGAAGACTTTAGCAAATAAACTTCGTTTTATGCCATCTTGTAATCTTTATTAAAAGAGGCTCAGAAAAATAGCACGTTCAAACTTCCTTTGTTCATATGCTGTAAGACCTCTACATTTGCAGATGGTCTACAAAGATAGTTATGTGAAATATCCATAGTTGAAATACAAACACTTTTTCATTGTGCAAATACTGAAACCTGTTTTGTTAAAATACAGTTTGTTTCTAATCACATCAGAGTTACATTTTACAATTAATGAAAGATTTCAAAAAATACAAAGTTATACCAATTTGATCTTAATCTGCCCTGGTACTCCTGCCTCTCTTATAAAGTGGTTGAAGAAAGATTAGGCAATTTTTTAGTTCTTCTGGGGCTCTTCTAAGTTTAAATGCATTCTTATTTGGTATTAAAAAGTATAACAGATATTTCCCCCCATTTAATATAAAAAGCATCCATTTATTTGAAAGAGTTGTTCTCAGCCCACTCCTGGTTAAGGTTAATTAATATACTTATTGAATGGTTATTCTAGATTTAACCAGGAAGCAACTGATCACCTTTCTGTTCTGTGTTTATCCTGTCCTTCCTGTCATTCCCTACTGAATATGTGCTTGGTTTCTTCTTTTAGCTTGTCTTTTATTTTAGGTTTCCTATTATACCTATTTTAGGTGTAATATGGCCAAATTTCTGTTTCTGGACCTTAAATTAATGACTGAGCTTCAAATAATCTTGAGAAAATGTGAATAGTTACCTTCATTTTAATAGCAAAGTTTTAAATGTGCACTTCAAAAATGCAGTCAGACTTGCTGAAGTTATAACTAGACTTGCTAAGGCAGTTAATGTTGCTTTGAGGCTAAACGAGCAACTACATACTCTGTTGAAAGTGAAAATGTTAGAGAAATTAAGAACTGAAGAATAAAAATCCGTGTATGTTTCTATTTTTTGATAACCTTTGCTCTTGGAAAATCGGGGTTAGTATCCCCTTCACATTCATAGTCTGGGATTTGGGCCTGGAGAGACTAGTGATTTTCCTCTGCGTTGAGTGTCTTTGTTTACATGAAATAACAAGGACTGCTCTGCATGCATGTGAGGAAGCTATACAAATATTTTTGAACAAATGCATTAGTGAAAATGAAAGAAAAATGGCAAAAACGCAAGACATAAAATTAACATCTTCTGAGGTACTTCAGAGTTGAAAGCGCAGAGCAACCATGGGTATAGAATTTAGATAGTGATTCATAATTGTAACCGCCGGTGATTGAATTCTGGTGGAACAAAGACAGTATTGCATTCTGGGGCATTAAACTGAGTAAAAAGGGAGAGTTACAAAATGCTTCTTAGTGGTTAACCAAGTAAAGAAATAGGAATAAGCATGTGAAAATATTTTAAGGAAGGATTTACATAACCTTTTCTTAAGTCCATGTTTCTGACCCTCAGATAAGGTCTTTCCAGCCTACACACTACTTGACCACAGTTGTGGTTTTCTAAATAGCTTGTGGGCAGTTCAGACTGTAGTTAGGCCAGACTGTTGTGGATGGGAAGTGGAGTGCATTTTACCTGCCCTAGTCCACTCCTAAAAAATGTTTTCCTGTATACAGAGACTCAGAGATTACAAGCAGTTCTCTTGTAAATAATAAGTAAGCCTGTTTAGAACTAGGAGTACAATGAAAACTACTGTGAACGTCTTAGTTAAAATGTTTTCTTACGCAGACACAATGGACTGGACGACGAAATAAGACACCTGGTGAACTGCCTCAGAACTAAAGGGTGGATGGGAAAAAAGGGTAGGAAACTGAGTGTGTGTATACAGTGGCTATGTTTTCATTAACTAACTAACTAACTATGCTAACTTCATTAAATAGCCTTCCTTCCAGTACTTAGACTCTAAACCTTTTAAGGGTAAGTTTGTCCTTAGTAATCATCACTCAGACGATGTCACCCACAGAAAAGTGGAAAATCACTCCCTTACTGATGGTATAGAGCTTTCTGTAACTTTGCCAGAAAGCATTCTGGGTTAAATCATTTCAAGAAATGTGGGGTAATAAGTATTGCAAATCTGTACCAGGGTAAGTTAATTAGAATTTTTTTCCCTCATTCAGATAGACAGAAGTTTCTGGGTCATTTCAGGAGTACTACTGCCAGTTGCTCAGGGAGTATCCTCCCCTCATTTTCTTTCAGGAAGCATATGAATACACTACATTGTAGTAGCAATGTGTGAAGAATCAGGCCTGAAGACACTTGGACAATGTCTGAAGTACCATAGAATGGACATTCTTGTGGTTTATAAAATGGGAAGAGAGATTTTTCTGTTTATGCAGAGGATGGACTCCTTAGCAAATAAATCATCCTGCTACTTCCCCAAGAAAATTCAATAATGAAATCGGGGGGGGGGGTGTCCATGATTTTGTATGGAGGAAAAAAACTAAGGAATATTATTAGCCTCCAAGTGGAGAAAACAAGCACCAAGTTTCTCTGTGATTTCACTGAAGCAAATTGAGTTCTCAAATCTTATTCTACCTTTCTAACTAAAGAAAAAACTGCTCTGGTTCTAGTGCTATTTTCCACAACAGAGAATTCCCCCTGCCACCGTTTTATTTAAAAACCAACCCCAAATCACAACCCAGTTTACATGCTGTCCTTTCTCTAGATATAGAATTCTCACAGCCAGCAAGGCAACATACATAAAAGGCTTTCCAAACAGATAAACACAACTCCTACTGATAATTATTCCTAGCTGTTATTTTTGAACTAACTAACTTTTGGTATGTATTTCAGACTCAGTAGTTTCTAATATTTTCCATATATTATCAACAGCTGCAAATCCAAGATATTAAAGAGATACTTAATGTATTAAAACGTGGTCCTTTCCATGTGTCTAACCTTGCAAACATAAGGTTTTCGGATATGGGTGACAACATAAACTCCTTTCCACAAAGGCAGTAAGTTGCAAAATTGGTGTCTCAAGGCCACTGAAGTGGCATCATAACCAGTCAAGCATTAAGAAGTTCATCATCTGAGTGTCCAATAGCATCTGGGTTTGAAAGCGGATCCAAGTCTGCAAATAGATTGAACCAGGCTGACATGTCTTGGTTACCACTGTTGGGAGCTATTGAAAAAGAAAAAAACACATTAGAGTCTCAGATTTTAAAAATCACATTATTGTACCACTTTTATGATTTTAAACTAGATGCTTCTTTTGAATCAAATTTAAGACAGCTGACAAGAATAAACATCAATTATGTCTCCTTGAGGATAATTCTGAAAAGCTAATGCAGATAACCTCATGCTTTGCTGAGGCTATTGAAGTAACTGCATGTTGCTCTGAGAAAGGACTTGATTAAAAGTGAAAAGGCAGGAAGTAGTAGAAGGCTCTCAGATAAGGTTCAAAATTTAACCTTTGTTCCTACAAAGCAGGAACATTACACTTGTAAACTTAGTATTTAAAATCTATATTTATTATAAAAGTAATATTAAAATACTAGACATAGGGGGGAAAATCCCCTAATCCTATCACATTTCCATGTGTACTTTAAAATTTTTGATAAATATATTATGGAGTGGGGATACGACTTCCTGTTACCTGACTGGAAAACTGCATATATCGATAGTCTACAAATTGTGTGGCAGACAGTCAAGGACACACATCTATGCTGAAGGCTGGGACTAGTAAAAAACTCTGCAGGGCACAGACAGTGGGTCATCTCAGAAAGCTAGGCTCTTGAAGGCCAGGGGGTCCAGAAAGCAGGGCTGAGAGCCAGGGGACCATCTAAAGACCTACATATGAGGCCAGGGACACAGTGGGCAAAGGATGGAAGGCAGTCCTGCTCAGAAGAGTCTAAGGCAACCAACCCTCTCTTAAAATCAATCATGGTTACCACTTTTCACAGACCAGAGGGCTGGAGTTTGGGCTGTGGGGATCCCAAGCCTCAGGGATCAGGACAGAGTGAAAGGCTGCATTGTGTGTCCAGTTCTGCTTCTGGGAACCCCAAGGTAGTGTCAGTGATACCCACACAAATGTTGGCTTTGAGTCCTGGGTATACTACCTACTAATAAGTAATAATGGGCAAGTCATTTAACTTCAGGGGCCCTTGCTTCCTCATCTGTAAAGTAATGGTCATATAATTTACTACTTTTTAGATTTTTATTGGAGTATAATTGCTTTACAATGTTGTGTTAGTTTCTACTGTACAGCAAAGGATTATAGGCAAATAGCAGCTTTCCCAATACCTCAGCCTTTTCGTGTTCAGTTCTGAAATTTACTCACTTTATAGTCTCTATTTTTAATAATTTAGCACAATTCAGTTTACTGAGTTTAAGAAGAGAAAACTATAATTATGAATAGTCTGAATCCCTAAGGGGTGGCTGTATTCAGAATTGGCTGCTGTGAATCTGTGATTTGCTTGGAATCGATGGATTCCCCAATTGATTTATCCCAAAGCATTAGAAGAATTAAAATAGGGTTCCAGGAGTCCACAATGATACATATCAACAAATAAGTAAAAAATGAGGGACAAGACAAAGCTTTTCCATATAGTAGAATGTAACTAATAAAGGCGGAGGGGAGAGGAGATGGAAGACTGCCATTTGGCAACAGCCACGGCAATAGACGATTCGTGCAGGAATTATCAATGAATGCTAAATTAGCGGGTGCAACTTTGATACTCAGAAATAAGCCATTCACACAGTTGCAAAATATTTTTCCACATGATTATTAATTACAAAGGGAAAAATAAAATAGTAATTTGATAGTGAAAAAACCTGGCAGGCACCACCTTAACCAAGTGATCAGAGTTAACATTATAAGCAATAGGACGAAATAGACATCATGTGCCTCCTGATACGGCTTATTAAGAACACACAACATCGTTCCTGTGCTGCTAGTCTTGCCAAAATGCATAACATGAATCTAATTATGAGACAACATCAGATAAACCCAACTCAAGGAATATTCTACAGAACAAATGGCGTGTACACCACAAAAAAAGCCAAGACGATGAAAGACAAAGATTGAGGAACTTTTCCAGATTAAGAAACTAAAGAGACTTGACAACTAAATACAATGTGTGATCCTGGTTTGGATCCTGGACTAGGAAAAAAATCTTTTTCTCTTTTGTTACAAAATACATTAGTGGGACAATTGACAAAATATGAATAAGGTCTATAGATTAGATAATAGCAGTGTGGCAATGTTAATTTCTGATTTTGATCACTGAATTGTGATTATGTGAAAGAATGTCCTTGTTTTTTTAGGAAACAGATGCTTAAGTATTTAGGGGTGAAGGGGCATTATGCCTGCTACTTAGAGTAATTTCAGTTCAGAAGAAATTACAAATATATTACACTCACACACGTAGAGAGAGACTAAGGCAAACACGGTGAAATCTAGGTGAAAACATATAGGAATATTTTGTATTTTTGCAAGCCTTTCTGTAGGACTAAAACTATTTGAAAAATTTAAAATATTGATACCACAAGGATTCAGAAGTCAGCCTGAAAGGGCTCCCACTGGTCAACACAGGGGCAATTTGAGCACCAAAATGATTAAGTACAGTAGTGACTATAAACCATCAAAAAGATAGGAATCTATTCTGACAATAAATACATACGTAAATGGGGAAGAAGAGGGTTTTTTTTTTTGTTTACGGCAGGGTATTGAGGGATGGTGGAAGGAGCCCATTGTACAGCATGTGAATTATATGTCAGGAAGGATGTTTTAAAAATGTGATTAATGGATGAATGGATAAACAATGGTATATCCATACAATGAAATATTATTCAACTTTAAAAAGAAAGGAAATCCTGTCACATGCTACAACCTGGATGAACTTTGAGGACATTATGCTAAGTGTAATAAGTCAGTTACAAAAAGACAAATACATTCCACTTATTTGAGGTATCTAAAGTAGTCAAATTCATAGAAACAGAAAGTAAAATGGTGGTTACCAGGGCTGGGGAGAGAGAATGCGGAGTTAGTGTTTAATGGGTGTAGAGTTTCAGATTTGCAAGATGAAAAGTTCTGGAGATCCGTTTCACAGCAATGTGCATATACTTAACATTACTGAACTGTACACTTAAAAATGGTTAAGATGGTAAATTTTGTTATGTGTTTTTACAATAAAAAAAAGTGGAGGGAGTGCTAGGGTTGGAAAAATCATCACTTTTCATCCATCACAATAAAGACTGAATCAGGCAAAAAGCAACAATGGATGCTAAATCTATGTGGAAATTCTGACAAAGAGCAGGACATGTACAAGGTCGCAAAGTGTCTCCCCACAGACTGCTTAGTAATTGCAAGGGAGGATCAAATAAAACAAAGTAGTAATTGTATAGGAGAAAACCTGGACAACACCTCTATAGAGTGGTCAACATTAACAACACCCATGAGGGGGAGAGGGACAACTTTGAGACGTGACACCCTGAGAAAGGAGCATCACCTATGTGTATTCTAGTCAGGATAACCTGACTAGATACTCAGGATAACGAATAACCTAAATTTAATTATAAGGAGGCCTCAAATAAAACTGAAATAAGGAGCATTCTATTAAAAACAAGAAACAGTGGAGCAGAGAGACTATATTCTTTTAAAATGCCCATGTCCAGAAATCAAAGAAAAGTTGTGGAAATGTTTCAGATTCAAAGAGACTAAAGGGACATGGCAACTGAATACAATACATGACCCTAGACTCGCTGTCCCAGAGGGGGACAGTGCTATAAAGGACATTATGGAGTCAACTCACGAAAATGGAATACACATACATGGTAGGTCATAGAAAAGGATTACGTTAATATTAACAGCCATACTGTGGTTGTGCAAAAGAATATACCTATTCTTAGGAAACACCGCATTAAGGGGTAAAGGGTCATGGTGTATGTAACTTACCCTCAAGTGGTTCAGATAAAATAACACACGCATTACACACACACACAAGCCTGCATAAAGCAAACGGGGTAAAATACTAACAACAGGTGAATCTGAGTAAAGGATATACAAGTGTTCTTTGTGCCATTTTCATTTATGAAATATTTCTGTACGTCTGAAATTATGTCCAATTAAAAAGTTAAATCAGCATCAGTGACTAAGATTAATATGTATCTAAGATCCTGCAAGACGGAGAATGTGTCAATTTTCTACATATATCCTACATGGTAATTACAACATGGACCAGCTCTGCAGACAAAATACAGTAAGTACTCCTACAGCCCGTGCTCCACAACAAGAGAAGCCACTGCAATGAGAAGCCCACGCACCACAATGAAGAGTAGCCCCCGCTCACTGCAACTAGAGGAAACCCGGGCGCAGCAACGAGGACCCAACACAGTCAAAAATAAATAAATTAAAAATATATATATAGTAAGTACTCAATATATATTAGCAATTACTACATACCAGGCCTTATGCTAAGGCCTTGGGCGCGTTCTTTGTCAGTAGGCATTCTGTAAACAAAGAGCATCTTCTGTCCCTAATGGTATTATCCATTATCAACACACCTTAACACAAAATATAAAAGATGAAGGTACAGAATTTAGTTTACTATGGCAGCTCACAATTTCTATTCAATTCTTCCACAGTGAGGGATAGCTAGATACAGCTTTCATTCTAATTCATTAGTAACAAAGTACTTTTCTGGACGATACGAGGTGAAGACTGTAACATGGTCCTTTTCTAAATTTACCTGAATTTGACTGATTGTTAATATGATGGCATATTACTTACGATAATATAAGTAAATAACTTACATTTTGTTAATTTCTTTGGACTCTGTGAAGGCACTGACTGGTTATCAATGTGTGGAAGAGGAAGTTCTAATCCCCCTTGGGAGGCCCAGCCTGGGCAAAGAGAAATAATGAATTATCCATTATTAATCAAATAGAAAGTAGCATCAGCAAAACAAGAAAAGGGAAAAATATCTAATAAAAGTCCTCCAATCTTTGTACCAGGGTAATATTCCACAGTATAAGACATATATCTGCTATTATGAATTTTATTCAGATCATCTAAGTTTAGTCCCAGCTAGAGTTAGACTTTCTTACATTTTGCAAAGTGGTTCTGAAATAAATATATAAGCTTTTTTTCTTTAAAACAATGGCAAATGGATAAGGTGTAGAAAGAAGCTGTAAGGAGTCAGGAAGAGAGGAAATAAACATGACAATTAGAATCCTGAAACCTATGAATAGGTTTATACCCTTTGACTTGGTAATCCCATTCCTAGAAATTTATCTTAAGGAAATAATTTAACTGAAGGAAAAAGTATATGCATGATTTTGTTTATTGCAGCATGAAAAAGTAAAAACAATAAGGAAGGAATTAAGTGGATTATGGTGGACAAATGTGATGAAATATGATATACTCCTTAAAAAGTATCATTATGAATACTAGTAACACAGGGCAATGTCTGCTGTAACATGAAAACTTATTTATGCTATAATTAAAACAGCACTAGAAGGGAACTTAGATTATCTGGCCTACTACCTTCCTTGTACAGTAGAGATCATCTGAGGCCCAAGTTCCTACTTGGGGCTCCTAGAACATAGACCTTTAAACTCTCAGGGCAGCTCACCTTCCTGGTCTACATCACAGGAGAAAAAGAGGTAGACATAAAGGAGAGACTAGTGAAGTAGGAAGAGTCCTGTGCTGGGAGCAGTTTAACAGTTTAAACTGCCTGATGACTCAGCAAGACACTCAAACACGAGGACTAATTGCCTTGGCTATTACGTGGGAATATCCCATCAGCCTGCAGGCAGGCAGGAACCAAGACAGACGTTCTGAGTAGTGCAGAAATCCTGTTGATATTGTACTGCCAGAAAATAAGAGAAGAGTCCAGTGCTGCTAGCGATGTGGCAAGTGAAGGAGAAAGAGCAGGAGTTCATAGCAGAGAGTGAATCAGTCTGTAAATCTTTATAACTGTTGGGCCATTGATACGCCACACGAGAATAATTGTCTACAATTTTACCACAAGCAAAACATCTGAATTATCCTAGACAGGGGGACTCGTCATCAAATAGTACGGTCTCTTCTTACTTTTAGGTTATTTAACCAATTCGTACTGAGTAATTATTTAACTGATATTTATTTTATTTATTGAGCTAACTTTTATGCTGCTGTCATAGAAAGCACCAAGATAAATCACCCCACAGATCATGCCCTTGAGGTGCTTGAAGATTGGATAAAGCATGATGGTCTTGCAGATAAAGTATGAACATAAGCATTTTAATACAAAGTACAATGCATTAAGATACCGTGAGGTGCTATGAGGCTGAAAGACAGGGATATAAGGCAGGATAAACTATGATTACAGGGCTTCCCTGGTGGTGCAGTGGTTAAGAATCCACCTGCCAACACAGGGGACACTGGTTCGAGCCCTGGGCCGGGAAGATCCCACATGCCGCGGGGCAACTAAGCCCGTGTGCTGCAACTACTGAGCCTGGACTCTAGAGCCTGTGAGCCACAACTACTGAGCCCACGAGCCACAATTACTGAAGCACACCTAGAGCCCGTGCTCTGCAACAAGAGAAGCCTCCGCAATGAGAAGCCCGTGCACCGCAACAAAGAGTAGCCCCCGCTCGACGCAGCTAGCGCAGCAACGAAGACCCAATGCAGCCAAAAATAAACAAAAATAAAATCTATATTAAAAAAAGAACTATGATCACAGCCATGAAAACCAATAAAGCACTGCAGGAGGCCAGAGGAGGGAGAAAGCACTTCCACTTGGCAGTACTGAGGGAGTCCTCAAGGTTGGTGTGGCAGAGGAAACACTGGATGGGAACCTAATATTTGGGCCCAAGTCCACGCTCTATTAGTGAACATTACAGCCAAAGAGGGGCATGAGCAAAGATGCCTCAGAAGGGTCTGGAAACAGTACGGTTACCGAAAATGGCAGGTATTTTGAAATAAGGTAGGAGATAAGGGTGGAAATGCAGGCACAGGCAGGTTTGACCCTGGGGCCAATGGTGCTTTATTTTTGAAAAATGTAAGCAAGGTTCTGACATCTGAATCTGCTTCATAGAGAGAGAACTTTGGAGGAAACATGGAAGATGAATTGGGGTTTGGGAGACCTGTTAGGAGGAGTCACAGTAACCCAGGAAACCAAATGAGGTTCTAAATGGCAGAGGAGGAGGAGTGGGAAACTTGAGACACGTTTTAGAAACAGAATTGACAGGACTTTGGAACCAATATGGAAGTGGGGAGCAAAATGATTCCCAAGGTGTTGGGTTGGACACAGGATGGTGGAACAGCAGGTGAGTGGAGAGAGTCCTTGACATATAAGCAAAGCACGTGACCCTTTCCTGCTCCCAGCTTTCCACCACAGCCCTCCATTCCCGCTGCCTTGCCCTGAAGGCTGCTGTGGAACCAGCTTCAGACCTATTCCTTTTGCTCTTGTTAACTGAGCCCATAGGAAGAGAACACACCAAGTTTTGCTAGGTGGAAGAAACAGTATCACCTGCCCCAGGCAGGGTAACTTAGCAGGTCAAGAGTTTTAAACAAGACACTGATTTTCTATGTAGAGAAGACACCTGGGAAAGTCAATGAAAAAATGTGGGGTTTAGTGGAGGTGGCAGGAAAGCAGCCCTTATTTCACTCTCGTTGACAGACTCCAATGATATTTGTTATTTTTCCCGTTGACTGGTGTGACTGCAGATTTTATCCAGTAGTACAGAAGCTAACTCAATCTCCTTGTTGATTTCAGCATCCACAGGCACATATTTTTGCTTCACAAAGATACAACAATTCAAGGGTATCCAAATGTTGCATAGACACTTACTGTTGAAAGCTCCAGCAGCATGAAGGCCAAGGTCAAAGAGTTGTGAAGGAAGGAATCGTGAGGAGTGAGCAAGAGGCTCAGATCCCCCAGAAGGCTCCTGGGATGTAAGACTGGCCTTGGGGCTCCCAAAGACAGCCTGGCATTCCTGGGAAAATTCACTAGCACTCCCACAACCAGGACTTAGGAGGCTGTTCAGAAATGAGAATTCCTTCTCAAAATCATCTTCCAATGAATCTACTGGTACATCTTTTGCAACTGTTGAGTGAACAAAAAAACAGAATGGTTTATTTCTTTTTGAGGAAATGAGAGTAGGATATAGGGCAAATCAAGTTTGATTCATTGTTCTCATACTTTATTAACATAATTTTTAATGAACAATTAAACTGATTAGGAGTTTATGTGAAAATAATTTCAAATTAGGTAGGCTACAGATCAAAATGACATTTCACAATGAAAATATTAATAGTTATGAATATGTAAGCAACCATCTGTGTAAGACAGAAACAGGAAATGCAAGGAGAAACTGAAATAAATTAAAAACAGGAGACTTTAATATACCACTCTCAGTAAAAAAACAGGCCAAGAGGACAAAAGTAAAGATATAAAAGATCTAAACAGCATAAAAAACCACAGTAGTTATTTTTGAATATAAGCAAACCCTAATAGAAAATGTACCTTTTTCTCAGGCACACACTGAAAATTCACAGAAATTAATTATAACTAAGGCACACACAAATCAATTTCTTAAAACAGAAATATTATGAACAACATACTCTGATTATAATGCAATAAAATGAGAAAACTTTTTAAATGAAATCAGAAAGATAAAAATCTCTTCCACTTGCACATTTTTAATACCTTCTATTAAACAATTCTTGGTTGGAAGGGTAATGGAATTTCTGAAAAACGATAAAGAAGACATTTCATATCATAATCCATGGGATATTTAAATAACAACTAACAAGAAAAATCATGACCCTAAATATCAATAAAATAGTTATCATTAATAAATATTTATTTATCATTATCAATAAAAATGAAAGATAGGGGCTTCCAGCATGATAGAATGATGAGGTCTAGGGACCCGCACATCAGTTTTAAGTAACTGGTGAAAATGATTTTAAAAACAACCATTTAAAGTCTCTGGAAGTTGTTCCAAGGACACACACCAAGTGAAGAAACATTTACTCAAGAAAATCTATTAAAATTTAGAAAGAATGAAAGACTATTGTACTTGAACTAAGAACCACTCTTTTCCACCCACTTCTCAATTCAGCCAGATGAAAATTTGCTCTAGCCTGGCGGGAGTGGGGGAGTGGGAGAAGGATTAATTGCAAACAAGCATGAGAGAATTTGGGGGGTAATGGGAATAGTCTAATAGTCAATTGTGATGGTTGCACAACTCTATAAATTTACTAAAAGTCATTGAATTTTATCCTTACAATGGGTGAATTTTATGGTACTTAAATTATACCTTGATAAGGCTGTTAAAAAATCAGGAGATTTTGTACAACTCTATGTAAATAAATTAGAAAACCTAGACAAAATGAATAATTTCTGAGAAAAATATAATTTACTAAAATTGGTTCCAGTACAGATAGAAAGCTTAAACAGATCAATTTTCATAGAGAAGAAAACACAAAAAATCACAGGCCTAGATGTTTTCACAGGGCATAGATGCTGAAAAACCTGTTGGCAAAATTCAACAATCATTCCTAATAAAAACTCTTGAGAAAACAGGAATGTATGGATACTTCCTTAACACTGTAAAATATATACCTCAGTCCAAAAGCTAGCATCTTAATTAATTCAGAAACAGTACAGGCATTGACACTAAGATCAGGAACAATACTATTTCACATTGTTCTGGTGGTAGTAACCAATGCAATTAAACAAAATAAATTAATTACAGTCACAAGAATTGATAAAGAAAAAACAGGACTATCTCTATTTGCAGGAGACATGATGGTGTACCTGGAACGTTCCAGAAAATCAATGATAAAACTAACTCAAGCTATAAGCAAGTTCAGCAAGGTAGCAGGATATATGGTTAACATGCAAAAATTATATCAATACACAAAATAATAACCAGTTAAAAGATAAAATGGAAAGAAAATGTCACTTATATTGGCAATAAAAGAAATAAAATATTCAGAAATAAACTTAACAAGAAATGTTCAAAACCTATAAGAAAAAACTATATCTGAAAGATAGACAAGTAAACTTTAATAGAAAGATGCCCTTTGTTTCTGCTTAGGATGTCTTGACATCAGCAAGCTGTCAGTTTTCATATTTAATGTGATCACAATAAAAGAATCAATGAGCTTTTTTATGGAGCTAGACAGTTTGATATAAAATTCATATTGAAAAATAAACATGCAAGAATAGTTAAGAAAATAATGAAACGAAGAGGAAGATACTAGTCCCACCAGATACAAAAACACACAAAAAAGTTTCTATGAAAGTCCAGAAATAGACTCAAATACATACAGAAATCTAGCATATGATTGGAAGTTATCTCAAATTACTGGGGCAAACATGGCATTTAAAAAAAATAATATAAAGGATAGCCATTTGCAAAAAAGATAACATTTAATCCATTGTTAACGCCATATTCATGAATAAACTCCAAATGAATTGGAGATCTAAATATAAAAAATAAAACTATACAAATACTAGAAGAAAACATAAACGAACTCCTCTAACCTGGGTTTTGCATATGACAAAAACCAGATCCAATAAAAAAGTCAGAGAAAGACAAATACTGTACCATCTCACTTATATGTGGTATCTAAAGAACAAACAAAACCCAAGCTCACAGATGGAGAGAACAGTGCTGGAGGGCAGAGGCAGAGGCAGGGGTGGAGGCAAAATGAGCGGAGGGAGTCAAAAGGCACAAGACTTCCAAATAAATAAGTCATGACGATGTAATGTACAGCATGTCGACTATAGTTAATACTGTAGTGCATATGTGAAAGTTGCTAAGACAGTAAATCTTAAAAGTTTTCATCACAAGAAAAAATTTGTAACTGTGTATGAGGATGGATGTTCACTAGACTTACTGTGGTGATCATTTTGCAATATATACACATAGCCAATCATCATGTTGTACACCTGAAACTAACACAATGTTTTATGTCAATTATACCTCAATTAAATAAAGTTTTCACATTCCAAAGCCTATTCCTTCCCTGGTGGATTTGTTCTCATTCTATAGTCTCCAAAAGGCCATTTTATACAGCTGACTCTAACAATAAGGGTTTGAATTGCACAGGTCCACTTATATGTGGATTTTTTCAATAAATACACTGGAAAAAGTTTTGGAGATTTGTGACAATTTGAAAAAACTCACAGAAGAACCTCACAGTCAAGAAATATCAAAATCATTAAGGAAAAGTTAGGTATGTCATGAATGCATAAAATATATGTACATACTAGTCTATTTTTATCATTTACTACCATAAAATACCCACAAATCTATTATAAAAAGTTAAAATTTATCAAAACTTATGCACACAAACATTGATATGGCACAATTTGCAGCTGAGAGAAATGTAAACAAATGTAAAGATGCAGTAATTAAATCATAACTGCATAAAATTAACTGTAGTAATTTCATAGCCACCTCCGGTTGCTACTGCAGTGAGTTCAAGTGTTGGGAGTATCAGCTTAAAATGCCATGTGACACTAATCATCACCACACGACCATTTCCTTTCTCCAATAAATTGTGTATCACAGTAAAAACTGACCTCTCAAGTCTTGCATATTTTTCATGTTTACGGTAATACTGTAAACTCTGAATAACACCACAGGACCCATAGGAAGTGCCACTAGTGATGCTGGAAGTGCTTCCAAGAAGCACAGAAAATTACAAGAAAATGTTGAAATGCATGGTATGTACCATAGATTGAGGTATGCAGCTGCAGTTGCCCATTTCAAGATAAATGAATCCAGGGTAAGGACCATTGTAAAAAAAAAAACAAAAGGAAATTCATGAAGCCATCACTGCAGCTATGCCAGCAGGTACAAAAACCTCGCATATTTGGTAAAGTACCTTTTTATCTCATATTAAAAATGCAGCTTTTTACGTGGGTGCAGGACTGCTATAAGAAAGGCATACCTATAGACTAATATGATTTGAGAAAAAGCAAAGTCATTATATGACAATCTCAAGCAAAAGGAAGGTGATGGATCTAATGCTGGAGAATTCAATGACAGTAAAGGATGGTTTGATAATTTTAAAAAGGGGTTTGGCTTAAAAAAGGTCAAGATAACAGGAGAAACTGTGTTGAAAAAGATACAGCAGATGAGTTCCCAGATGACATCAAGAAAATCATTGATATGAAAGGATATCTGCCTGAACAGGTTTTTAATACAGACAAAACTGTCCTATTCTGGCAAAAAAAAAAAATGCCACTAGGGACATTTATTAGTAAGGAAGAGGAGTGAGCACCAGGATTTAAGGCAGGAACGGATAGGCTAACTCTTCTGTTTTGTGCAAATGTAGTCAGGTGCATGATCAGGACTGCCCTCATCTATAAAGCTGCTAACCCCCAAGCCTTGAAGGGAAAAGGTAAACACCAGCTGCCAGTCTTCTGGCTGTACAACAAGAAGGAATGGACCATGAAAACCCTTTTTCTGAATCGGTTTCACTGATGCTTTGTCCCTGAAGTCAGGAAGTTCCTTGCCAGGAAGGGACTGACTTCTAAAGTTCTTTTGAAATTGGACAATGCCCCTGGCCATCCAGAGCCCCAGAGTTAACACCGAAGGCATCCAGTCTAGCAGTTACACTAGGCTACCATAATGCAATCATATTGCTGCTTCTTTGTTAGAGACGCATGAATCGTTATACCTGTAAATAAATATGAATTTTTTTCACATTATCTTTTTATTTTTGATGTCTAATGTTAGTAATACATATAATATCTACAGTGTTTTATATTATGTAAGACAATATTGATGTAGGTACTGATAGATGATTCACCTTGTAAACAATATGAATGTACAGTATTTATAAATACAGTGCAGTATTGTAAAGGTATTTTATCTTCCTTATAATTTTTTTTAATTTTTATTTATTTTTGGCTGCATTGGGTCTTCATTGCTGCTTGCAGGCTTTCTCTAGTGGCAGCGAGCGGGGGCTACTCTTTGTTGCGGTGCACGGGCTTCTCATTGCGGTGGCTTCTCTTGTTGTGGAGCACGGGCTCTAGGCGTGCAGGCTTCAGTAGTTGCAGCATGAGGGCTCAGTAGTTGTGGCACATGGGCTTAGTTGCTCTGTGGCATGTGGGATCTTTCCGGACCAGGGCTTGAACCCGTGTCCCCTGCATTGGCAGGCGGATTCTTAACCACTGTTCCACCAGGGAAGTCTCTTCCTTATAATTTTCTTAATAGCTTTCTCTTTTCTCTAGCTTTATTGTAAGAATACAGTATACAATACATATAACATACAAAATATGTGTTAACTGATTGTTATCAGTGAGGCTTCCATTCAACAGTAGGCTATTAGTAGCTAAATTTTCGCAGAGTCAAAAGTTACATGTGGGTTTTCGACTGCATGGGGGCCAGAGGGTAGGGGTGAGGAGGCGGTTGGTGTCCCTAACCTCTGCGTTGTTCAAGGGTCAACTATATTTTGTTCTGCCTGCTCTCCACGTCTCTCACACAACAGATATTCTTTTTTATTTATTTATTTATTTTTGGCTGTGTTGGGTCTTCGTTGCTGCATGAGGGCTTTCTCTAGTTGCAGCGAGCGGGGGCTACTCTTCGTTGCAGTGTGTGGGCTTCTCATTGCAGTGGCTTCTCTTGTTGTGGAGCACGGGCTCTAGGCGTGCGGGCTTTAGTTGTGGCACGCGGGCTCAGTAGTTGTGGCTCACGGGCCCTAGAGCACAGGCTCAGTAGTTGTGGCACATGAGCTTAGTTGCTCCGCGGCATGGGGGATCTTCCCGGACCAGGGAATGAACCCTTGTCCCCTGCACTGGCAGGCGGATTCTCAACCACTGCGCCACTGGGGAAGCCCCAGATATTCATTTTATGTTGAATGAATGAATAAATGATTGGATATGTTGTCCTTTTTTTTTCAAATCTGTGATAATTTATTACATAGCAATAGAAAACAAATACACTGAACAATACATTATTACTTGAGGTTATTCCTTGAGGATTATAATTTTTCAAGTTAATCACACGTGTGTAATATTCCCCATGCTGCCTTCTACTGGTTTATTTGCTCATGTCTGTATCAGACTCAGGATTTCCTGGTGGAGGAGTGGAGCTGGTCACCTCTGTGTTCCCTGGGCCTAGCACAGGCCCTGGACAGATGCTCTAAGATGAGCTGACACTTGGAAAAACTGTGAAGTTGATGCAATTTTTGTGCCAAACTTCCATATCCTATACTGCATGGTTTGGGGACCTGGAAACTAGTAACAGCTAATGTGGCTACAGAGCTTACTGAGTGCCTGGCACTTTTCTCCGGGCTTGGTGCACGTTAACCATGGTGATCCTCATAAAAACCCTACCGGGTGGTGCCGTAACCATGGCATCCCCACCTTGCAGATGAGGCACTAGTAAGGCGAGAAGTCGAGTAACTTGCTCAAGATCACACAATTAATTAACCGTGGAGCTCAGGTTCAAACCAGACAGTTTGGCTCAAATCTGTGTTCCTAACAGGGTATGTTGTACTTTTAATTCAAAGGCTGCTTTATTCTTCTAAGAGCTGTGCATAGCTGTGAGCAGCATCTCCACATTTCTCATTTACAGTAGTGATTTCATATGAAGGGAAAGATCAAACACATGTACTTAAAAGACAGCATATTTTTTTAATGTTTAATGTTTAACATTAAAAAATCAAACATACAAACAAAAAACCCATAGACAAACATTATTTTTAAAAAAAATTATCTCTAAGTTTTGGGCCTATATTGAGATAAATTATGTCCTATTACTACACTAGGAGCCAGTTTCTTAGAGTCTGTTTCCCACATCTCTACCTAATTTGCAACCCGGTATAGACAGAGACAAAAAAAAAAAAAAAAAAAAAAAATCCAAGATAGGGAATTCCCTGGTGGACCAGGAGTTAGGACTTGGCATTTTCACTGCTGGGGCCAGGGTTTGATCCCTGGTTGGGGAACTAAGATTCCTCATGCCATGCAGTGTGGAAAAAAAAAAAAATCCAGGATTTTTATATCTTCAACTATTATTAGGACCATTTTTAATTAAAAAATTTTTTTATTGCAATATAGTTGATGTACAATATTATATGTTACAAGTGTACAACATAGTGGTTCATAATTTTTAAAGGTTATGCTCCATTTATAATTATTATAAAATGTTGACTATATTCCCTGTGTTGTACAATATATACTTGTAGCTTATTTATTTTATACACAGTAGTTTGTACCTCTTAATCCCTTAGCCCTATTTTTCCCCTCACTTCCTCCTTCTCCCCACTGGTAACTACTAGTTGGTTCTCTATATCTGTGTGCCTGGGTTTTTTTTGTTATGTTCACTAGTGTGCTGTATTTTTAAGATTCCACATATAAGTGACATCATACAGTAGTTATCTTTCTCTGACTTATTTCACTTAGCAGAATACCCTCTAAGTCTATCCATGTTGTTGCAAATGGCAAAATTTCGTTCTTTTTTATGACTGAGTAAATATACATTACGTCTTCTTTATCCATTCATCTATTGATGGACATTTAGGTTGCTTCCACATCTTGGCAATTGTAAGTAATGCTGCTATGAACATTGAAATGCATGTATCTTTTTGAATAACTGTTTTGGGGTATTTTTTTGCATATATACCCAGGAGTGGAATTGCTGGGTCATATGGCAGTCTTATTTTTAGTTTTTGGAGAAACCTCTATACTTTTTTCCACAGTGGCTGCACCAATTTACATTCCCACCAGCAGTGTACGAAGGTTCCCTTTTCTCCATATTCTCACCAACATTTGTTATTTGTGGTCTTTTTGATGATAGCCATTCTGACAGGTGTGAGGTGATATCTCATTATAGTTTTAATTTGCATTTTTCTGATGATTAACAATGCTGAGCATATTTTCATGTGGCCAACTGTACATCTTCTTTCAAAAGATGTCTATTCAGGTCTTCTGCCCATTTTTTAATTACGTTGTTTTTTTGATGTTGAGTTGTATGAGCTGTTTATGTATTTTGGATAACAACCCCTTATCGGTCACATCATTTGCAAATTTTTTCTCCTATTGCATAGGTTGCCTTTTCATTTTGTTGATGGTTTCCTTTGCTGTGCAAAAGCTTTTAAGTTTGATTAGGTCCCATGCATTTATTTTTGCTTTCATTTCCCTTGCTTTAGGAGATGAATCCAAAAAATATTGCTATGATTTATGTCAAAGAGTGTTCTGCATATGTTTTCCTCTAGGACTTCTATGGTTTCCAGCCTTACATTTAGGTCTTCAATCCATTTTGAGTTTATTTTTGCCACTGGCAGCAATGTGGATGGACTTGGCGGGTATTATGCTAAGTGAAATAAGTCAGACAGAGAAAGACAAATACTATGATGTCACTTATATGTGGAATCTAAAAAATACAACAAACTAGTGAACATAACAAAAAACCCCAGACACACAGATATAGAGAACCAACTAGTAGTTACCAGCAGGGAGAGGGAAGAGGGAAATGCAAGTTTGGGGTATGAGGTTAAAAGATATAAACTATTACATATAAAATAAGCTATAAGGATATATTGTATAACACAGAGAATATAGACAATATTTTACAATAACTGGTGGGTTGGCCAAAACGTCTGTTTGGGTTTTTCCGTAAGATGTTATGGAAAAACCCAAAAGAACTTTTTGGCCAATCCAACATAACTGAAGCATAACCTTTAAAAATTGTGAATCACTACGTTGTACAGTGTAACATATAATATTGTACATAAACTATACTTCAATAAAAAGAGGGATATAACTACTGATACAGCAGGCTTTAAAAGACAAAATACCACTATAGATGGATGGTGAAACTACCACAATGTCCATTATATTTAATTTATGACTGTTAAAAAAATGTTCTCTACTAAAAAAAAAGTTCTCTACTTAGGTACAGGATCATTCATGCAAAATTAGCTAACCTTTGGAACATAAGTCTGAAGGTATGTTAGATATATGAGCTCATGATTATAGCTTCTTAAATAGTTTCTTTTATCAATACAGTCTGTATTTATGTGTATACTTAAAAATACCTATCACATTTATTGGACGCCTACTGTGTGCTATATAGTTGATAAATATATTTAGTCCTAATGTCCTGCAAGGCAGGAGTGTATGACTCATTTTTCAGATAAGAAAAATGAAAGGCATAAGTGACTTGTTTTTAAAAAAAGCCAGCGTTCAAACCCAGATTTTTCTGGCTCCAAAGCTAGAGTAATTCATATATATGTTCATATATATGTTGACTGTACATATAATATATATTTATTAAAAAATAAGAACACGAATTTAAATATGAGGATAATTTTGAAACAATCATACAACCCTGTGAAATGAATATCTACGCTAAAAGCACCTATCTTAGAGAAGACCAGAATTCCCTAAAGAAGCTAACTGGACCCTCTAATTAGGTACTGCTTGGAAGCTAACTCATTGCTGAGCATAGCCTCCAGTTCCACCTGACCAGGAAGCCTGGACTGAGACCTGGGGCAGCTGCAGAGCAGCAGCCCAGGCAGGGAAGCAAGTCAGCAGCCCCACCCAACAGGGGAGCATGGCCCCAGCCCACCTGACCAGGATGCCCTAAAAGGGACCCTGGGGAGCCTCCCAGCCTAGCTCTCAGTACTGCCCAGCAGCACACCCCAGTCTATAGCCCTGCCTGGCAGCAGAGCCCAGCCTACGTCCATGCCCAGTTGCTGGGCACATCCTACAGTCTCACTTAGGCAGGGAGCCCAGTCAATGACACCCCCCAACTGTGGGGTACAGTATGAGGCCCCACCCTACCAGGAAGTCTGGCCAGCGACCTTGCCCAAAAGCCGAACACAGCCATAGTCCTGCTCAGTTGTGAAACTCAGCCTGTGGCTCTGCCTGATCACAAAGTACAGGCTGAGGCTGCATCAGATTGTGAAGCCCTGCTGCAGCCCCACCTGCATGCAGAGGCCAGGCAGCAGCAGCATCTGGTGAGGAAGCACAGCCAGTGACCCTGCCTGACTGGAGGTGACTGTAGAGCCCAGCTAGTAACACTGTCTGACCCTAGAGCACAACACCGCCTGACCACAGAGCCCAGCCAGCAGAACTGCTTGAACACAGAGCCCAGCAAGTAGCCTGCCCACCTCCGCCACCTGAGAGCAGGGGCAGCAACTTCACCCAACCAGAGACTGTGACCCATTATAGTTAAACTGTCTAAAGTCAATGACAGAATTTTGAAAGCAGCAAGAGAAAAGTGACTTGTCACATTCAAGGGAAACCCTATAAAACCATTAAGCAGATTTCTCTGGAGAAACTTTGCAGGCCAGGAGAGAGTGGGACGATATATCCAAAATACTGGGAAAAAAATCTGTCAATGAAGAATACTGTATCAGCAGAGCTGGTCTTCAGAAATGAAGACCAGATAAAGACTTTCTCAAACAAACAAAAGTTGAGAAAGGTCATTACCACTAGACCTGCCTTACAAGACATGCTAAAGAGCACTTTACAAGCTGAAATAAAAGGATGCAAATTAACCTTGTAAAAATGCATGAATGTGTACAACTCATCAGTAAAGGTAAATATATAGTCATAGTCAGATTCTGTAATATTGTAACAGTGGTGCATAAATCACTTTCAATTCCAGTTTAAAAGTTAAAAAACAAACATATTAAAAACAACTATAGTGGGCTTCCCTGGTGGCGCAGTGGTTGAGAGTCCGCCTGCCGATGAAGGGGACACGGGTTCGTGCCCCGGTCCGGGAAGATCCCACATGCCACGGAGCGGCTGGGCCCATGAGCCATGGCCAGTGAGCCTGTGCGTCCAGAGCCTGTGCTCCGCAACGGGAGAGGCCACAACAGTGAGAGGCCCGCGTACCACAAAAAAAACAAAAAAGCAAAAAAACCCAACAACTCCTTGACACTGGTCTTGGCAATGATTTTTAGCATATGACACAAAAAGCTCAAGACACAAAAGCAAAAATAAACAAGTGGGACTACATCCAACTAAAAATCTCTGGGAAAAAAAAAAACGATCAAGAAAATGAAAAGGCAATCTACAGAATAGGTAAAATATCTGCACACCATAGATGTGATAAGGGGTTCATATCTAAAGTATATAATGCACTCATATAACTCAATATTAAAAAAACCAACAACAATAATCTGATTTTTAAAATGGACAAAGTAGACATTTTTCCAACCAAAGACATATAAATGGCCAATAGGGACATGAAATGGTGCTCAACGGTACTAATAAAATCAAATACAAATCAAAACCACAATGAAATATCACCTCACGCCTATTAGAATGGATGTTATAAAAAAGACAGGAGATAAATGCTGGTGGCGATGTGGAGAAAAAGGAAGCCTTGTGTACTGTTGGTGGGAATGTCTAAATTGGTATAGCCATTATGAAAAACAGTATGGAGGTTCCTCAAAAAATTAAAAACAGAACTACTATATGATCCAGCAATTCCACTTCAGGGTTTATATACAAAGGAAGTGAAATCACTATCTCGAAGTGGCGTCTGCACCCTCACGTTCGTTGCTGCACTGGTTCACTGCTGTTCAAGAGGGCATTATGTTAAGTGAAGCAAGTCAGACAGAGGAAGACACTATGATCTCACTTAAATGTGAGATCTAAAAAAGCCGAACTCCTAGAGACCGAGAGTAGACTGGTGGTTGCTAGGGCCTGGGGGATGGGGGAAATGGGGAGATTGGCCAAAGGGTACAACCTTCCAGTTATAAGATGAGTAAGTTCTGGGGATCTAACATATACCATGGTAACTATAGTTAAAAACAATTGCTAAGAGAGTAAATCTTAAATGTTCTTATGCCCAAAATAAATATGGTAACTATGTGAGATGATAGATATGTTAACTGATCTTATGGTGAAAATCATTTTCCAATACTAAAATATACCAAATCATCACACTGTGCACCTTGAACTTACAGTGTTACATGTCAATTACAGCTCCTCGATAAAGCTGGGAAAAAAAGGCGAACTCAAGTTTGTACAGAAGAGACTTACAAAGGGACTTAACATTTTTTAATTGAATGGATATTAACACAATCCCCAAAGGCTGTAACAAACTGTTTTGACATTTAAATGTGATCATTGCACATTTTAATGAATTTACCATCTTACCTGGTTCACTCCCCAAGCTCACTTCCTCATCTGACAAAACTAACCTAAAGTGAAGACAAAAAATTCCAAAGGTTTTGGTTAAAATACATTTGGGACTCATACTCTACAAACAGTTTTATGTGGCTTAAAAAAAATTTTTTTAACTGAGGACACATATAAAATAGTTGTCTGGGAGATCTCCTAAAATCTGTCTGAGACAAATCTTCTCTAGAGCTACACAGACTGTAAAAGTAATCCTTCACCTCTTATTCTTTCAATGTATATTTACTGAGTATTGATGAAGCACCAAGCACCGCATTCAGCATGGTAAACGCTGTGCTAAATACTATACCACAGAGAACATCTGTCACCAACGCCATCAAGTATGAAGTTTAGTTTTCAAGCATTAAAAGGTTTTTTGCTCATCCCACTACTGGGCATATACCCTGAGAAAACCATAATTCAAAAAGAGACATGTACCACAATGTTCACTGCAGCACTATTTAAAATAGCCAGGTAATGGAAGCAACCTATGTGTCCATCGACAGACAAATGAATAAAGAAGATGTGGCACATATATACAATG
Source organism: Mesoplodon densirostris (assembly GCF_025265405.1). Taxonomy (NCBI): domain Eukaryota; kingdom Metazoa; phylum Chordata; class Mammalia; order Artiodactyla; family Ziphiidae; genus Mesoplodon; species Mesoplodon densirostris. The sequence continues at coordinate 34,107,119 of NC_082668.1, read as the reverse complement.
GAATATTACTCAGCCATAAAAAGAAATGAAATTGAGTTATTTGTAGTGAGGTGGATGGACCTAGAGTCTGTCATACAGAGTGAAGTAAGTCAGAAAGAGAAAAACACATACCATATGCTAATGCATATGTATGGAATCTAAAAAAAAATGGTACTGATGAACCTAGCAGCAGGGCAGGAATAAAGACGCAGACATAGAAAATGGACTTGAGGACACGGGGGTTGGGAGGGAAGCTGGGACAAAGTGAGAATAGCATTGACATATATACCCTACCGAATGTAAAACAGATAGATAGTGGCAAGCAGCAGCATAGCACAAGGAGATCAGCTCCGTGCTTTGCAAAGACCTAGAGGGGTGGGATAGGGAGGGTGGGAGGGAGGCTCAAGAGGGAGGGGATATGGGGATATATGTATGCGTACGGCTGATTTACCTTGTTGTACAACAGAAACTAACACAGCATTGTGAAGCAATTATACTCCAATAAAGATGTGTAAAAAAAAAAAGGTTTTGCTCAAGAATACTTGGGAACCAGAGGGGATGAAGAACTGCAGAAAAAATGGAGTACTCTATTTTGAACAACAAAGTGATGTTTACAAAAGAAGGCACATTTGCCTAAAACATTCCGAACCAATACTAATTTTGGAAATTTATATCATCCATCTGGTATAATAATAAAAAAATGAGATAAAGAAATTGAACCAGATTTAGTTATTATTCCAGGGGTATAACCTCACAGCTCTAGTATTGGAGGGTTTTTTAAAATAAGTCTTGGGTAACTGGGAAGATGGCGGAAGAGTAAGACGCGGAGATCACCTTCCTCCCCACAGATACATCAGAAATTCATCTACACGTGGAACAACTCCTACAGAACACCTACTGAACGCTGACAGAAGACCTCAGACCCCCCAAAAAGGCAAGAAACTCCCCACATACCTGGATAGGGCAAAAGAAAAAAGAATAAACTGAGGCAAAAGGATAGGGATGGGACCTGCACCAGTGGGAGGGAGCCGTGAAGGAGGAAAGGTTTCCACACACTACAAGCCCCTTCGCGGGCGGAGACTGCGGGTGGCGGAGGGGGAAAGCTTCGGGAGTAGCGGAGGAGAGCACAGCAACAGGGGTGTGGAGGGGTGTGGAGGGCAAAGCGGAGAGATTCCGGCACAGAGGATCGGTGCCCTCAGGCACACACCAGCCCGAGAGGCTTGTCTGCTCGGCCGCCGTGGCGGGCGGGGCTGGGAGCTGAGGCTCGGGTATCGGCTTTCAGTCGGAGCGCAGGGAGAGGACTGGGGCTGGCGGCAGGAAGAGAGCCTGAAGGGGTTAGTGCACCACGGCTAGCCCGGAGGGAGTCCGGGGAAAGGGTCTGGAGCTGCCGAAGAGGCAAGAGACTTTTTTCCCTTTTGTTTCCTGGTGCGCGAGGAGAGGGCATTAAAAGGGGTGCTTTGGGAAGCGCCGGAGACGGGACGCGAGCCGCGGCTAAAGGCGCGGACCCCGGAGATGGGCGTGGGACGCTGGGGCTCCTGCTGCTGCCGCCGCCGCGGGGCCTGTGTGCGAGCGCGGGTCACTGTCCGCCCCGCCTTCCGGGGGGCCTGTGCACCCCGCCACTGCCGGGGTCCCGGAACCCGGGGACGGCTTTCCCGGGAAAGCGCACGGAGCGCCTCGGTCTGGTGCAACGTCACGCCGGCCTCTGCCGCCGCAGGCCCGCCCCACACTGCGCGCCCCTCCCTCCCCTCTGCCTGAGTGAGCCAGAGCCCCCGCATCAGCGGCTCCTTTAAACCCGTCCTGTCTGAGCGAAGAACGGACGCCCTCCGGCGACCTACGCGTAGAGGCGGGGCCAGTCCAAGGCTGAGACCCGGGAGCTGTGAGAGCAGAGAAAAGACAGGGAAATCCCTCTGTGCAGCCTCGGAGGCAGCGGATTAAAGCTCCACGGTCCACTTGATGTGCCCTGCGTCTGTGGAGTGCATGAATAGACAGCGAATCATCCCAAATTGAGGAAGTGGACTTTGAGGACAAGATTTAAGACTTTCCCCCCTTTTCCTCTTTTTACAACGAAGTAACCCAAATTGAGGAGGTGGACTTAGAGAGCAAGATTTTTGATTTTTCCCCCTGCTCTCTTTTTGTGAATGTGTATGTGTATTCTTCTGTGTTAAGATTCTCTCTGTATAGCTTTGCTTCTACCATATGTCCCAGGGTTCTATCGGTCCGTTTTTTTTTCAATAATTACTTTTAAATTTTAATAACGCTACTATATTTCATACTTTATTCTATTTTACTTTACCTGCTCTTTCTTTTTTTCCTACCTTCCCTTCCTCCCTCCCTCCGCCCCTCCTTTCCTTCTTTCTCTCTTTCTTTCCTTCCTCCCTCCCTCCCTTCTTCCTTTCACTTTTTCTTTTTCTTTCCTTCCTCCCTCCCTCCCTCCTGTCTTTCTTTCCTTCCTCCCTCCCTCCCACCCCTCTTCCTTTCACTTTCTTTTTCTTTCCTTCCTCCCTCCCTCCCTCCTGTCTTTCTTTCTTTCTTTCCTTCCTCCCCCCCCACCCCTCTTCCTTTCACTTTCTTTTTCTTTCCTTCCTCCCTCCCTCCCTCCTGTCTTTCTTTCTTTCTTTCCTTCCTCCCCCCTCCTTCCATTCACTCTTCCTTTTTCTTTCATTCCTCCCTCTCTCCCTCCTTTCTTTCTTTCTTTCCATCCTTCCTCCCTCCCTCCTTTCTTCCTTTCTTCCTTCCTTCCTTTCTTTTCTTCTCTCTCTCTTTCTTTCTTCTACTAATTCTTTCTTTCTACTTTTTCTCCCTTTTATTCTGAGCTGGGTAGATGAAAGGCTCTTGGTGCTGCAGCCAGGAGTCAGTGCTGTGCCTCTGAAGTGGGAGAGCCAACTTCAGGACACGGGTCCACAAGAGACCTCCCAGCTCCACATAATATCAAGCAGAGAAAATCTCCCAGACATCTCCATCTCAACACCAGCACCCAGCTTCAGTCAACAACCAGCAAAGTACAGTGCTGGTCACCCTATACCAAGCAACTAGCAAGGCAGGAACACAACCCCACCCATTAACAGAGAGGCTGCCTAAAAACATAATAAGGCCACAGGCACCCCAAAGCACACCACCAGACGTGGACCTGTCCACCAGAAAGACAAGATCGAGCCTCAACCACCAGAACACAGGCTCTAGTCCCCCCCACCAGGAAGCCTACACAACCTACTGAAACAACCTTAGCCACTGGGGACAGACACCAAAAACAACGGGAACTACGAATCTGCAGCCTGCAAAAAGGAGACCCCAAACACAGTAACATAAGCAAAATGAGAAAACAGAAAAACACACATCAGGAGAAGGAGCAAGATAAAAACCTACCAGACCTAACAAATGAAGAGGTAACAGGCAGTCTACCTGAAAAAGAATTCAGAATAATGATAGTAAAGATGATCCAAGATTCTATTTCCAAGATCCAAAATCTTGGAAATAGAATAGACAAAATGCAAGAAACAGTTAACAAGGACCTAGAAGAACTAAAGATGAATCAAGCATCAATTAAAAACACAATAAATGAAATGAAAAATACTCTAGATGGGATCAATAGCAGAATAACTGAGGCAGAAGAACGGATAAGGGAGGTGGAAAATAAAATAGTGGAAATAACTGATGCAGAGCAAAATAAAGAAAAAAGAATGAAAAGAACAGAGGACAGTCTCAGAGACCTCTGGGACAACATTAAACGCACCAACATTCGAATTCTAGGGGTTCCAGAAGAAGAAGAGAAAAAGAAAGGGACTGAGAAAATATTTGAAGAGATTACAGTTGAAAACTTCCCTGATATGGGAAAGGAAATAGTTAATCAAGTCCAGGAGGCACAGAGAGTCCCATACAGAATAAATCCAAGGAGAAATACGCCAAGACACATATTAATCAAACTGTCAAAAATTAAACACAAAGAAATCATATTAAAAGCAGCAAGGGAAAAAAAACAAATAACACACAAGGGAATCCCCATCAGGTTAACAGCTGATCTCTCAGCAGAAACTCTACAAGCCAGAAGGGAGTGGCAGGACATAATTAAAATGATGAAGGAGCGAAACCTGCAACCAAGATTACTCTACCCAGCAAGGATCTCATTCAGATTTGATGGAGAAATTAAAACGTTTACAGACAAGCAAAAGCTGAGAGAGTTCAGCACCACCAAACCAGCTTTACAACAAATGCTAAAGGAACTTCTCTAGGCAAGAAACACAACAGAAGGAATATACCTACAATAACGAACCCAAAGCAATTAAGGAAATGGGAATATGAACATACATATCAATAATTACCTTAAATGTAAATGGACTAAATGCTCCCACCAAAAGACACAGATTGGCTGAATGGATACAAAAACAAGACCCATATATATGCTGTCTACAAGAGACCCACTTCAGACCTAGAGACACATACAGACTGAAAGTAAGGGGATGGAAAAAGATATTCCATGCAACTGGAAATCAAAAGAAAGCTGGAGTAGCAATTCTTATATCAGACAAAATAGACTTTAAAATAAAGACTATTAGAAGAGACAAAGAAGGACACTACATAATGATAAAGGGATCAATCCAAGAAGAAGATATAACAATTGTAAATATTTATGCACCCAACATAGGAGCACCTCAATACATAAGGCAAATACTAACAGACATAAAAGGGGAAATCGACAGTAACACACTCATAGTAGGGGACTTTAACACCCCACTTTCACCAATGGACAGATCATCCAAAATGAAAATAAATAAGGAAACACAAGCTTTAAATGATACATTAAACAAGATGGACTTAATTGATATTTATAGGACATTCCACCCAAAAACAACAGAATACACATTTTTCTCAAGTGCTCATGGAACATTCTCCAGGATAGATCATATCTTGGGTCACAAATCAAGCCTTGGTAAATTTAAGAAAATTGAAATTGTATCAAGTATCTTTTCCGACCACAATGCTATGAGACTAGACATCAGTTACAGGAAAAGATCTGTAAAAAATACAAACACATGGAGGCTAAACAATACACTACTCAATAACGAAGTGATCACTGAAGAAATCAAAGAGGAAATTAAAAAATACCTAGAAACAAATGACAATGGAGACACGACGACCCAAAACCTATGGGACGCAGCAAAAGCAGTTCTAAGGGGGAAGTTTATAGCAATACAATCCCACCTTAAGAAACAGGAAACATCTCGAATAAACAACCTGACCCTACACCTAAAGCAATTAGAGAAAGAAGAACAAAAAACCCCCAAAGCTAGCAGAAGGAAAGAAATCATAAAGATCAGATCAGAAATAAATGAAAAAGAAATGAAGGAAACGATAGCAAAGATCAATAAAACTAAAAGCTGGTTCTTTGAGAAGATAAACAAAATAGACAAACCATTAGCCAGACTCATCAAGAAAAAAAGGGAGAAGACTCAAGTCAATAGAATTAGAAATGAAAAAGGAGAAGTAACAGCTGACACTGCAGAAATACAAAAGATCATGAGAGATTACTACAAGCAACTCTATGCCAATAAAATGGACAATCTGGAAGAAATGGACAAATTCTTAGAAATGCACAACCTGCCAAGACTGAATCAGGAAGAAATAGAAAATATGAAGAGACCAATCACAAGCACTGAAATTGAAACTGTGATTAAAAATCTTCCAACAAACAAAAGCCCAGGACCAGATGGCTTCACAGGCGAATTCTATCAAACATTTAGAGAAGAGCTAACACCCATCCTTTTCAAACTCTTCCAAAATATAGCAGAGGGAGGAACACTCCCAAACTCATTCTATGAGGCCACCATCACCTTGATACCAAAACCAGACAAGGATGTCACAAAGAAAGAAAACTACAGGCCAGTATCACTGATGAACATAGATGCAAAAATCCTCAACAAAATACTAGCAAACAGAATCCAACAGCACATTAAAAGGATCATACACCATGATCAAGTGGGGTTTATTCCAGGAATGCAAGGATTCTTCAATATACGCAAATCAATCAATGTGATACACCATATTAACAAGTTGAAGGAGAAAAACCATATGATCATCTCAATAGATGCAGAGAGAGCTTTTGACAAAATTCAACACACATTTATGATAAAAACCCTCCAGAAAGTAGGCATAGAGGGAACTTTCCTCAACATAATAAAGGCCATATATGACAAACCCACAGCCAACATTGTCCTCAATGGTGAAAAACTGAAACCATTTCCACTAAGATCAGGAACAAGACAAGGCTGCCCACTCTCACCACTCTTATTCAACTTAGTTTTGGAAGTTTTAGCCACAGCAATCAGAGAAGAAAAGGAAATAAAAGGAATCCAAATTGGAAAAGAAGAAGTAAAGCTCTCACTGTTTGCAGATGACATGATACTATACATAGAGAATCCTAAAGATGCTACCAGAAAACTACTAGAGCTAATCAATGAATTTGGTAAAGTAGCAGGATACAAAATTAATGCACAGAAATCTCTGGCATTCCTGTACACTAATGATGAAAAATCTGAAAATGAAATCAAGAAAACACTCCCATTTACCACTGCCACAAAAAGAATAAAATATCTAGGAATAAACCTACCTAAGGAGACAAAAGACCTGTATGCAGAAAATTATAAGACACTGATGAAAGAAATTAAAGATGATACAAATAGATGGAGAGATATACCATGCTCCTGGATTGGAAGAATCAATATTGTGAAAATGACTCTACTATCCAAAGCAATCTACAGATTCAATGCAATCCCTATCAAGCTACCACTGGCATTTTTCACAGAACTAGAACAAAAAATTTCAAAATTTGCTTGGAGAAACAAAAGACCCCGAATAGCCAAAGCAATCTTGAGAACGAAAAATGGAGCTGGAGGAATCAGGCTCCCTGACTTCAGACTATACTACAAAGCTATAGTAATCAAGACAGTGTGGTACTGGCACAAAAACAGAAAGATAGATCAATGGAACAGGATAGAAAGCCCAGAGATAAACCCACGCACATATGGTCAACTTATCTTTGATAAAGGAGGCAGGAATGTACAGTGGAGAAAGGACAGCCTCTTCAATAAGTGGTGCTGGGAAAACTGGACAGGGACATGTAAAAGTATGAGATTAGATCACTCCCTAACACCATACACAAAAATAAGCTCAAAATGGATTAAAGACCTAAATGTAAGGCCAGAAACTATCAAACTCTTAGAGGAAAACATAGGCAGAACACTCTATGACATAAATCACAGCAAGATCCTTTTTGACCCACCTCCTAGAGAAATGGAAATAAAGACAAAAATAAACAAATGGGACCTAATGAAACTTAAAAGCTTTTGCACAGCAAAGGAAACCATAAACAAGACCAAAAGACAACCCTCAGAATGGGAGGAAATATTTGCAAATGAAGCAACTGACAAAGGATTAGTCTCCAAAATTTACAAGCAACTCATGCAGTTCAATAACAAAAAAACAAACAACCCAATCCAAAAATGGGCAGAAGACCTAAACAGACATTTCTCCAAAGAAGATATACAGATTGCCAACAAACACATGAAATAATGTTCAACATCATTAATCATTAGAGAAATGCAAAGCAAAACTACAACGAGATATCATCTCACACCAGTCAGAATGGCCATCATCAAAAAATCTAGAAACAATAAATGCTGGAGAGGATGTGGAGAAAACTGAACACTCTTGCACTGCTGGTGGGAATGTGAATTGGTACAGCCACTATGGAGAACAGTATGGAGGTTCCTTAAAAAACTACAAACAGAACTACCATATGACCCGCAATCCCACTACTGGGCATATACCCTGAGAAAACCATAATTCAAAAAGAGTCATGTACCAAAATGTTCATTGCAGTTCTATTTACAATAGCCAGGAGATGGAGGCAACCTAGGTGTCCATTATCAGATGAATGGATAAAGAAGATGTGGCACATATATACGATGGAATATTACTCAGCCATAAAAAACAAAATTGAGTTATTTGTAATGAGGTGGATGGACCTAGAGTCTGTCATACAGAGTGAAGTAAGTCAGAAAGAGAAAGACAAATACCGTATGCTAACACATATATATGGAATTAAAAAAAAATGTCATGAAGAACCTAGGGGTAAAACGGGAATAAAGACACAGACCTACTTGAGAATGGACTTGCGGATATGGGGAGGGGGAAGGGTAAGCTGTGACAAAGCTAAAGAGCGGCATGGACATATATACACTACCAAACGTAAGGTAGATAGATAGTGGGAAGCAGCCGCAGAGCCCAGGGAGATCAGCTCGATGCTTTGTGACCGCCTGGAGGGGTGGGATGGGGAGGGTGGGAGGGAGGGAGATGCATGAGGGAAGGGATGTGGGAACAGATGTACATGTATGACTGATTCACTTTGTTATAAAGCAGAAACTAATAAAAAATAAATAAATAAATAAATAAATAAAATAAGTCTTTAAAGACACTTAAAAAGCAATATAGTATTTATTTGCAAATGCTACAAAATAAGCCTACAGAGGAAACAGATACTTTGATTTGGGATGAAATTTCCAACGACAGAATACATAGATGGTGTTTTAAACACTTTGAATGGAAGAGAAGGTAAGTGCTTTGGAATCTTTTAGTTAACTCAAAAGGTAGCTTTCAGACTTCCCTGGCGGCGCAGTGGTTAAGAATCCGCCTGCCAATGCAGGGAACACGGGTTTGAGCCCTGGTCCGGGAAGATCCCACATGCCTGTGCGCCACAACTACTGAGCCTGTGCTCTAGAGCCTCCGAGCCACAACTACTGAAGCCAGCGTGCCCAAAGCCCGTGCTCCACAAGAGAAGCCACCGCAATGAGAAGCTCGCACACCGCAACAAAGAGTAGCCCCCGCTCGACGCAGCTAGAGAAAGCCTGCGCACAGCAACGAGGACCCAATGCAGCCCAAAATAAAATAAATAAAAAAAAAAATTTTAAAAAGGTAGCTTTCATAATGCTGGAGATGTATGAGAAGATTCTGAATAAAACTTTCATAAAATGTGATAATGGAAATATTTACCAATTTAATATACTTAATGTACAATTTTAAATGTCAATGTATAACTAAGTTAATACATTTAATTCATATCTATACATTTGATTGTGTAATCTATATACTAAAACATTTATATATCCAAGTTAGTAAAAATATTTGTATTTCCCCCTAGAGAAAAGGGTGAAATACTTATATTTCAGATCACCTTCCACTAAACAATATATGGTTGTCATTGTTTGGGCCTATTTCTGGGTTCGCTACTATACTCAGTGCAGTCTGGTTAAAATGACAAGTGGCAGTTCTGAAAGGAAAATAAAGGTAAGACGTAATTAAAGGGAAGGAAAGACGCAACATGAAAGATGTGCACAGCAAGAGCCTCCATTTTCGGGTAACCAATCCCAGTCCCATCTGTGTTGTTTTGGAGACAGATTTTCAGTAGCTTCTGTCTCATAGCTGCTGACACCTGTCCCTTTCTTTTTCAAGCCGCCCCTTCTGGGATTCACTAGGTAAGGGCTCTTAATACAAGGCTCAGTCTCCCACACTACAGAATTTGGGTTTATCACCCAAACTGTTCTGTATTCCTATCATCAACTTTGCCTACCATGTTAAAAATGGGGGAGGGGGGTGGTAGGTTTCAAAACAAACGTTTAACGTTAATTGGAAAAATGACAGAGAAATAAGTATTCGGTAAACCAAAGAAGAAGCAACTCTTTCCAAACATATGGTACAATGGTATCCAGGACTTCCATAACGTGATCTGTAACTTTTGTCTGCTTACTTATTGAGGTCTTCCGGGAGAGAGCTGTCTTCTATTCGTTCTTCCTTGTGGTCTTCAGTAAGCTTGACTGGAGTGTCTTGTAGCTGCTAAGGGTAAGAAATTCAGTGTTAAATAGATGCAAAGAATGTGTTTCTCTCTTTGTGCAAACGAAAATGAGAACAAAAATTTTAAAGAACAATATAAAACAGGAAGAGTTATAAAGTAGAGAGTGTGAGATATGGGAGATGTATGCAGACGTAATTTGACCTGAGCCCTGTGTCCTTTGTATCCTGGCAGCCTGTAGCCACTATGCACACCATGGGCCAGCCACAGGGTTCACCACTCTGTGATATGCCAAAGAAAAAGAAGACTTACACTGTGTCGCCAGCCGGTACTGCAACGTTCTAAATACGACTAAAGATTTTCAACTTATAGTCTGAGCAGAAATTGGATATTAAATTTCCCTAAATACACAGTATGCTATACAGTAAAGCATTAACATAGAAAAAGTAAAAAACAAAACACATACACAACAAAAAACGAATTCAAGGGTACCTACCAAAAACAGAAGATGCTATGTCAGAACCTGACTTAAAAATCCATACTAAGCCCCTGTAATATACAGTTGCAGGATATGAACCCATCACAGATATCACATCCAACTTAGGCACACTCAACATTTTCAAGCTCTACTGAAAATAAAGCGGAATGATAAGTTCAAAGATACTGAAACCTAGCTTACCAGAACTGAAGAAATGATTAACACAGTGCATCTCTGCTGGATAAGCCATATGCACAGAAGGTTGACAGGAAGGGTACATTTTCACGTAGGTGTTACAGAAAGAGCTGACCTAATACAGTAGTCTCTTCAGAGGCAACCACACATACATAATGACCAAAACTGGCATAATTTTTGTGTCATGAATCACATCTATGACATGAGTGTAAAAGTAAAGCAAGGAGATTCTTTAACTCCTAAAATTGTCAGGTGGGTAACGTGGTCATTTTTGAAAACACATTACCACTTTCCATCACTTGTTCCTCTTAAGTTTTTCATTTCCATAACCTTTTCTCTCTTTTGTATTTTAATTTCCTTTTCACTTTCTCTTTCTTTTATTCCCCCTTCCCCCCACCCTACAAATATCTTGAGCCCACCAGCAGTATTTCCACGTATTTGTTTAGTGCTGCTGGTAGAATCTGGAATCAGGGAACTTCAGAAAAATGGCTGAAAGAGTGTAGAAAAATGTTTCCCAGTGTTTTGTAAAGTTGAAATTAGGCTTAGCAAAAAGTAGTTTCAAAGTTATTATCCAAATGAAGTGTAATAAATCTAAGAAAAGACCATTGAAAGAAATGTACCTTGAGAGCTACAAAATCATATGGATGAAAGCCAATACAGGTCCCATGGATTTGGGACATCATTCGAGCTGTTTTCTCCCAGAATCCAAGCAGTGTCCTCTGCAGAAAAAGAAAAGGTGACACTACAGTTCTCCTTCCTCTCCTCTTTTTTCAGTGCTATTTTTCCTCACTATAGTAGATGAACAGTTGTCAAGTAATAAGAAGTAGGAACTAAAATCAATTTCCAAGTTTGGTGAACCAGCAAGCACTGTAAACAGTAATTCTCCGTAAGAATTGGCATTGTATCTGCATGTATGTGTGCCTATCCGTATACAGCACTGAAATGTACACTGGAGCCAGCTAGAGAGTAATTGCAGCCAAGAGAATGAAACTGGCAGATTAGAACACCTTCTGAGGAATCCAAAAGAAAAATGGTAAAAGCACCAAAATATCATATTGCATTAGAAGTATATGTATAAATGTTGGTATGCATATAATACAAACCTTCATTAATTGGAGTAAAATAATTTGTACCACTAAATTTGGACTTTCATTTAGAGTTCAAGAAAGACTTGTCAAAAAAATGTGTTATCAAGCTAACTCAAGTAATTCTCCCTGCAGTGGAAGCACAGAGTCTTAACCACTGGGCCACCAGGGAAGTCTTGTCACATACTTTTATTTTCAAGTGTATCCTCTCTTGATTTCTGGAATTCCACAGTACTGAACTGAATTAGGTAGATTCCCTAAAAGCAGCAGTGAATATCCATTTCCTTTAGTTTGTATTGTTTTCTCATGTAAAAAAAGTATTCTCCTGTTTTGTCATTTACAAATACCTGATAAAATCAGTTAACTGCTACCTGTTAATATCTAACTTACTCATTGTATGCTATTTATGTATGATTTGGAATAAAGTAAGCACAAATGAGACTTCTGAGATTAAAGTGGTGTGGAATGGCAATTTGGCAGAATGAAAAGAACACAAGACCTAGAATTAGAAAACTTAAGTTTTTAAGCCCAACATTGCCATTTAATTCTCATTTAATTCTCACTTTCCTCATCCATAAAATGATAGAAAAGTGTTGCAGAGCATGGGCTCTAGGCATGTAGGCTTCAGTAGCTCTGGCATTTGGGCTCAGTAGTTGTGGCTCATAGGCTCCAGAGCTCGGGGAGCCACAGCATATTTGCTTCAAATGAAACTGTATGCAGAACTAGTTTAAAATGGAGTAGCTCTGAATGAACCAAGGCTAATAGGCCTTGAATCTTGCCTCCTCTCCACATTTCCCTCCTCAACCCTAGACAGTCTGTAAGTGTCTATCTGTCTCTCCTAGGGGAATAATGTGGAGTAGGCAAAGAAAGACCCTAAGGCCTTTTCCAGTCTGAAAAGACTGGAAAAGTCTTTTCCATTCATGATTCTGAATGTCATAACTCAATAAGCAATTTCAGCAAAGTCAAAGGAATCTGATCGATTATACAGTTTTTTTGCACTCTTTAGACAACTTTTAAAAAGGAATCTCACCACTCATCTTTACTGCAAGGACATGCTGACCATGGAGGTGGGTACCTGGTAGGTAGCGAGTGAATGAGACAACATATTGCAGCGACTAGCTCCAAGTAAATCCACTTTCTGACAAACATCCATCTTTAACTTGTCAAAAGAAGCTTTGCTATTTCTCACTTGGATCTGTACCTGCAACCACAAAAATGTTAGTTATTATTGCTTATAATACAGAAATAAATATACCACACAGGTTTATGATACATGTTTTCAGACACGTGAAATTGTAATGAAGACTAATTCCCTTTCCCTGTATTATTTCAAAATTAATGGAAAAGATTTTGGCTATTTTTAGTAACTGTAGGAGACTCTTTCCAGCAGATATCTTTATGCTGAGAAACTATGTGATGAAAGATAGAAAGTACATAGTTAAGAAAAAAAAAAAAACATTCCAAATAAAAACAAACATCCAAAACTACTGATGGATAATATTTACCTAAGAAATAGTAGAAGAATAAATGGAAAGAGGACATAGTAAAAGTGTTGAGAAGCATTAATAATCGTTCTGAATCATACAGATATGTTTATAAACTTAAATACAGGCTTATTATATTTCTTATAAATGAGTCATTTATCACCAAATAGTGTGAATACTCAACTTTAAATATACTCATTCATTCATTCAACAAATACTTATGAGGTAGGTATCTATTATGTGCCAGGCACTGTTCCAGGCCCTGGGATGCTGTGGTGAACAATGTGCTTCCTCACCATCCCTGAGTGAGGAGGCCCAGGAAAAAAAGAAAATAAACATATAACATAATCTCAAGTCACAAAGATAACATATAAATGCAACAGAAATGGGTGACAACATTTGATTAGATGGTCAGGGAAGCCCTTGGTGAGTTCATGCATGATGTGTGAACTGGGATAGGAAGATGATGAGCGGGCCCTGCTAAGACCCTGAGGAGAGCCTTCTAGAGCCAGGGAAAAAGAAGGACAGAAGTCCTGGGTGTGGGAAGTGTTTCCAGAGCAGGAAGGAATAGGGTAGAGCCGATCCCTTCCTCAAGCATAGGAAGGGCTGGAGCACAGACAGTAAGTACTGTACAAGGTGTGGCAGCAGAGAGACCAGGGATCAGACTGTGCAGGGCTATTTGGGTCTAGATGAGAGGTGTGGATCATATTCTTTTTTTTTAATTGAGGTGAAATTCACATAACATATACTTAACCGTTTTAAAACTGTACAATTCAGTGACAATAGTGCGTTGACAATGTTGTGTAACCACTCCCTTGGATTGTATTCTAATTGTCAAGGATTATAAAGGGGACAGAATAACAGGTTGCCTGAGGCCATGTGTCCAGCTACTGCCCAGGTCTGTTGGAGTAATCATTAAGGCAAAGAACCTGTAACGGCTAGTAAAAAGACTCCATCAATACTAAATATAAATACGGATGTTTATTATAGGCACTTTATGAAGGAGTGAGTGAATTTTACTATTCATGTATGGTAAATTCAGGGAATACAATTTGTAATAAGGAGTTTACTTAGCAAAATATATGTTCATACATATAGTTGCTTCAACAGTTTGTGGTCAAACTATGTATTGTGGCAGAATGAAAAATTTGATAACCTTCACTTATAATTAATAATCATTTTACATGGGTTTTTACTTAAGTTTTTTTTCCTGACTAATGAACTGTTTTCCTCCTGCAAACAACTCCTAAAAGTCCAGGTAGGCAACATTTAAAAGGTAGATCTATTATGCCACTCAAAGAGTAAAAAAAAAAAAAAAGTGTGACAACCTTTTGTATGTTAACTGAAGATTTCCAAGCAACCAAGAATTTATAATATAACACATTTTCCAAAAATAGTCTGACGTTTTATACTCTTGATTAAATTATTCTGTAGAACTTCAAGAAAACATAAAAAAGGGATGTATTTTCATACTTTTCGGAACTTTTCCATTTGTTTTAAGGTGTCTGGGTCCAGTTCTTGGGACACGTCTTTCATCCACAGCAGAGCTCCTCTATATTCTGTGCGTGCCTGCTCCATCCGATTGACTGTCATCAAGGTATCAGATACTGCCCTTTGACTGAATGTTGCTACTTCTTGCTTAAGACGAGACAGGGGAGTATACAGAGCCAATCTAATGGCAGAGAGGTAAAAACAAGAGGCAAGTACATCCCATGAGCAAAATAAAACAAAACAACCATAAAGCAGAACTTGCTATCAAGATGAGTCTATAAACAGGAAATTATTAAGATGCCTAAGAAACTCAGAAAGCAAATAAGGATCATACAGTTAGCTTTGAACTGTTAATAAAGATGTGTTTATATCTCTCCCTTTCTTGTTTCAGGAAATATCAATATATCATTTTTGCAACATTTTAGATGTTTATCCATGTATAAATAATCTGCCAAGTAAATCTGCCATTTAGAAAAGAATTCCTTGAGTAAAGAGATCCTATAATTATAAAGCATAATCCTATAAGCAGAAAGCCTTTCTTTTGACAAATTTAGGGAAAACCTGGGTATAGAAAAGCAGATAAAATGCTAGATGAAGGAATGAGGATAAAATTCTTAGCAGCTGAGGATGAGAACAAGAGAAAAAAGGATTTAAGAAACACAAGTCAAACCCAGCTCCTCTGGTCTGCTTTTGACTTAGTGGCAATGGAGGGGCTTTTATTGGCTGTCTCTTTGTCACCTCCTTAAAGGTGGACTTTTGCACTAATATGGTGTTTCAGAATAAAGCCACTTAAGTTATACATTGTCATTACAGGTCCAATAAAGTCTATTTTTAATTTTCTCTAGAAAATGCAAAGATTTTGGCTTTATTTAGTAATTGTAGGAGATTCTTTGCAGCAGGTATCTTTATGTTAAAAAGTTGTAAAATAATGAATGCAAAGTATATAATTAAGAAGATTTTTCCTCTGCCTAAAAAGAGGAAAGTTCCAATGTACTCATAGATAGTATAATATCCAAAAAGTGAAAAAAATATATATACATATTTAAATTTTAGCCATTCTGTGCCTCTGTTACATTAAACCACTTAAGAAATTTAAGTACAGGCCTAAAGTCTATTTCTAGGAATTAAGCAACCTGTGAATGTCAATTTTTAAATAATTATTTTAAATTCAAAATAAATAAGAGCTAGGCATCAAAACAACTATATATTGCAATATACATCTCTTTTAACCCTCTACTGGAATGAAGAGAAACCTTTACAAATATGCAAATTTAACAACACACATCAAAACTGTCATACTGACTACAAATTTAAGGATGATGCAAAACCATGATAAACCTTTGCTTGGCTGAAGAACAGAGTGCCTTGCCAGTGGCATCCATCATTTTGCCAGCCTGCGTTGTATCCCGTTCTGCTTGGAACTTTAAAAAGAGCCCTAGTTCGTTTTCTTCCTCCGATATAACTAGGGAAAAGATGAGAGTATAGTTCATTGTTTCATTTCATCATTGGTTTAAAACACACACACACACACACACACTACTAAAATTCCCACAGCAATGATTCTCTATACATAAGAATTACTTGGGTGTGGAAGGAGAGACACTTATTTTTAAAATGCAAATTCCTGGGCTTCATCTCCAGAAATTCTGATTTTACAGGTTGGAGGATCTGGTTTTTTTTGTTTTTTTTTTAAACAAGCACTCCAGATGATTTTGATACACTGACTCTATGGACTTCACTTCAGGAAAGACTGATCTTTAGTGAAAAAAAAAATCCAAAATAATAAAGTAAAACAAAACCACAGATGACGCATTTTCAAACATGCAGAGATGCATTTTAGGATCATTGCCTCTTACAAAGTATTTGGGGGTTTCTATTTATTTATTTATTTAATTTATTTATTTTTGGCTGCATTGGGTCTTCGTTGCTGTGCGCAGGCTTTCTCTAGTTGCGTCAAGCGGGGGCTACTCTTCATTGCAGTGCGCGGGCTTCTCATTGCAGTGGCTTCTCTTGTTGTGGAGCACGGGCTCTAGGCACACGGGCTTCAGTAGTTGTGGCTTGCGGGCTCTAGAGCGCAGGCTCAGTAGTTGTGGTGCATGGGCTTAGCTGCTCCGCGGCATGTGGGATCTTCCTGGACCAGGGCTCAAACCTGTGTCCCCTGCATTGGCAGTCAGATTCTTAACCACTGCGCCACCAGGGAAGCCCCTGGCTTTCTATTTAAACTTAACTTATTCTTGTCTCCCATCCTGGGAGACACATTCTGTAGTATCATCTTTAATAAAACCGTGTGCTGTTCTATGAACAATTAATCTGATTAAGTGTGGATTGGATTTGAGGAATCTGGTTAATTTAATATTCTCATTACTTCCAAGATGTACAGATTACACATTTCCTTTGAATCAAAACTTCATAAAATATACCTCAATGAAAACTACTAGAAAAAAAATTAACTTGTAGATGATCCAGAAAGCTCTCTGGGAACTTGGACTACCTCATTAACAAGTATCAATTGAACATGAACCATCATTGAGCCTCATCTTTATCAATGCAGAGAGGGAAGGAGATGAAGCTGAATCTGTCCTAGTTCTGTGCTGGGACCTGCTGCCAAAAACTAGAGACCCTACTCCTACGTGTCTTCCCCAGCCAAGTTATTCTCATAAAGCTTTATAGTGATGGAGGAATCTACTGCAATTGTCCAATGTTAGTCTCAACAGAAGATCTATTAATAAAACAGTCTTCAAGAAATCACACGGTCATACACAATCTTGAAGAGAAAGTACATGATGAAATCTATATATGTATATCTCTTCCTTACCCTGAAATGCTCCACCAGCATGCTAAGAGATCTGGTGATTCCAGGACAAAATGCAGTATGCACAAACTTGCCAATGTTTCTTTACATTTACATTTCTGTCACAGGACTCCCTTGCTCCAATGATTGCAATGGCTTTTTACTGCTTGGCAAAATATTTAAGGGCCTTAGCAATCTGACTCGAATCTTCCTTTGCTCTTGTATCACCCTACTAGTCCCAATTACAAACACTTCCATCATGCAGACTGTTCTCACTCTTTAACCTTATTCCTTGACTCCAATTCCCTTTCTTCCCACATATTCAACATCTATAAAACTTTTACGTTTTACCTCAATTCCCATCTATGGAGTTGCCTTTACCAATCACGCTAATACACAGTTATCTTTCACTCCAAGAGAATTCAGAGGTATGTCTGTATCACTATCCTGAATTCAATTACACACTATTCTTGTCTCTTATTTTGTTACAAAAAGTTGTTTCTCGAACTACTGCCTTGGGAAAAGGACATAGTTTTACACATGGCAGGCACTCAAAAAATTATCATGCTATAATGGATTTCTTGCTTTAACGGGACAATACATGAACTTTGATTGTAAAATTTTGAGACCAATTTACACAGCTACACAAGAAAACCATTCATTGAGCAAATATGTATTAAGTATGGACTGTATGCTAGACATTGTTTCTAGGCTAGGAGACCAGAAATAAACAGACAAATTCCTGTCCTTAAGGAGAGCGTATTCTAGTGGTGGTAAGAAAAACAACAGATAAAATATACAGAATGTTGAATACTGTTAAGTTCTATTGTTAAGTAGACAGACTTATGAGAAAGAGGGGTATTTCATTTTAGATATGGGGGTCAGGGAAGGACTCACTAAAAAGATGACACTTGACCACATACCTAAAGAAGATTGGGAGCCTACTATGCAGATATGCCTACTGTGAAGGAGATTAACATGGCTCAAGAGGAGATGAGATTAGAGAAGTAACAGAATCAGAGAGGTGGCCATGTCCAGTAGGGAACCGTAATTAAGGCAGGAGAAGAGATCCAAAGATTGAGTTCCAACCAGAAGAGGTCAAGAGAGGAGAGGGCCTCCCTGATGGCTCAGTGGTTAAGAATCCACCTGCCAATGCAGGGGACACGGGTTTGAGCCCTGGTCTGGGAAGATCCCACATGCCGTGGAGCAACTAAGCCCGTGCACCACAACTACTGAGCCTGTGTGCCACAACTACTGAAGCCCACGCACCTAGAGCCCGTGCTCCGCAACAAGAGAAGCCACCGCAATGAGAAGCCTGCGCACCGCAACAAAGAGTAGACACCGCTCGCCACAACTAGAGAAAGCCCGGGCGCAGCAACGAAGACCCAACACAGCCATAAATAAAATAAAATAATTATTTTAAAAAATAGAAGAGAGGAGATTCCATCAGTGGCACGATAATGAGAAGGAATGACCATTAAAAAGAAATCCAGGGACGTGTGGTACCTGGAAGCCAAGCGCAGAGAGTGTCTCAAGGAGGGGGAGGATAATCAACTGTGTTAAATAATGTGACACGGACCGAGAATTGGTCCCTGGATTTATTGCTTCATGACTATGACAAGAGCAATCTGATGGAGTGGTGGGAGTGAAAACCTGACTGGGGTGAGTACGAGAGAAAGTGGAAGGAAAGGAATGGACACTGTGCCTACTGATAATTATGTCGAAATTCCCTGTGAAAGGAGCAGAGGAATGGGATGGCAGCTGCTAGAGCAAGTAGGGGTGGAGAAAGAGAGCTTTTAAATGATGGAAGCAAATCCAGCTGAGACTCTGGGAAGGAGAACTCAACTCAGCGAAATGAATCTGTCAGAGGATCTGATGAACTGAGGATACTGGGGGGTTTGAGAACAGGTCACTGTAAATACTCATTTTTGTCATTAGAAACTGTCCACAAAATAATTCAATAAACTACTATTTTTACATTAAATCTTTCATTGTAAAAAATGCAAATGAATATTTATTTTAAATGGGAATTGTCAGATAGATATCTATGATTTCATACCATTGAGTTTTAGCTGATATTTCTCAACTATCTTCAGAAGTTCAGTGCATGTCTCTTGAATGGAGTGAAAAACCTTTGAAATATAAATTTTATTAGGACAATGTAAAGAACCATAAACAAATATAAAATATTTAAAAAGCACTTCAAAAGCAAAACATTTTCTTATAAGTATTATGTCTATTTTCCTTGACTGTGATATACTTCAGTTTTGGTTTTATTTCAGGTGTAGAAAAAGCACATTTAGATTTCCCCCATGAGGGTTGGAAGAAATGGTGATAAATACATGGGAACTAATAAAAATTTATAACTGTGGAATTTATCCTCCCCTCAGCTCCAAACTATCTAAATAGCAAAAAGGTAAATCTAATATAAACTACATCAAACATTGCTTACCACAGATGAAAAGAGTATAGATAGCCTTAGAAAACACTAACTAACTCGGAGTCTGACTTCTCTCCAATATTGGTCTAAGCAAAACAGGTCAGTGAGTTTACCATAAAAATTAAATAATGTGTTACAACATCAAAAATAAATTACTTTTCGATTATTTTTGTTTAGAATTTTCCATGAATATTAATCCCTTCATTATCACTGCTGCTAATAGCTAACAAAAAAAATAAAATACCCAATAGGCTCCCATTTCAAAGCAAGCAAGTGAAAATTTGAGATCAGGACACATACACATGAAGTAACTCTTCACACATATCTATACATTTGGGTTTTCCCAGAGAAGCAAGCCAGCATGGGTTTTAGGGTGCAGCCTAAAGAAGACTCACAAAGTCCTTCCCTGAAGAGTTGCTATGAGACTTTAGTTCAAAAAGACCTTGGTACTGTGGTATAATATTAGGCCCTAATCCTTTGAATATCAAATGAACTTCCAATATCACCATTAAGCCTGAAAGATCTATCTCTGATGTAGTTTTGTTGTTATTTTGATGTTTGATCAGACCAAAGGAAGACTGATAATAGACACTAAAATCTAAGTGGAGGAGCAACCATCAAATTTCCACAAAAGTTTAAGTATGTTTGGATTACACTTGGTATACGGATTTGGCAATTTAAAAAGCTGCTTTAAATCCATATGGAAGGGGATTAGAAAAGAATACAAAAATGATAGTTCTGTTATGATGAAGTGATTATGATCTTTTTCCCATGGGTACTTGAAAGATTTACATACTATTGCTTCTCACTGTTATAATAAAAATCTTTTTCAGTTTTAGTGAGGTATAATTTGACAAACAAAACTGTAATATATTTAAAGTATACAACATGATAATTTAAGTATGCATACTTGTATGTATACTTGAAATGAAACTATTTCTCATTCTTAAAAAAATTAGTACAATTGTGGGAGAAAGTTCTTGGTTGATTCCAAATATTTGTCTAATGGACAAGAATTACACTGAATATAAAATGTCACCCACACATTACCTAATGATGTGAAACAATACAAAAAAATATACATCTGTGGGACTATATGTAGCAACAGTGAAGAGTTCCCCTGGTGCTAAAACATATTACTTATAATAAAGTCCCTTGATTTTTTTCCACATTTGTCACTGAATCCTAAGAAGAATACTTTTCAACACAAATAGTACTTTTCAACACAAAAAGCTTGTTAAATAGAAGTAATTTCTATTTCCATATTTGTTAGGGCAATTACAAAAGTTTATTTTCTGCAGAATAAAATTACTTAGTAGATTAAGACCTATTTAATCAGACCTCTATTTAAAAATATTTAAGAATATTTAAGAATCCCAACAGATTACTACATTCCAAGCATAACAGAACTCCTGCCTGGAAATGTTTATAAAAGTTACATTAGTATATATACATGGAATTAGCAAATCTGCATTTAAAAATCTAGATTTTTTTTTCATTAATGTACATGAGACCTTCCTTCTACTTAGCTTAATTACTTAAAAGCATAAGACACCTATATGTTTAAAGTTGTTTCCTGGTAATTAGTCCTTTTATTTAAAATGAAAAACAGAACCAAACATGCATATGACATACTTCAATTAACTCCACCCCTTAATAATAGAAACAAAAACTCCAACTTGTAAAATTCTCACTCACTATTTGATTTCAGTTAATGTATTGCAGTGAGGTATAGACTTCAGTTAAAATAGTACAAAATATTATGACATGATACATAATGAGTATATGGTCCCAATTAGAAACATAATTAATTCATTAACACAGCATAAAAATTACAATACTTGTGCCAGAGAAATTACTTAGTTCATGATTTATCTAATTTATGAACACCAGTTCTGCCAACCCTCAATCTGTGAGAATTATGATCTCCTATCCAGAAGATCTGATTGACAAATGGATACAATTATTCTATTATCAAATTTTGCATTTATCCCGATAAGTTCTTCAGTATGAAAGCTTGTCATAGTCCCCTTAGTCGTCCTAGATAATAACAAGTTATATGCGGTACACAGAATCCTAAAATTTACCTCAAGTTTAGCATCCAGTTCAGCATCAGATGCCACTACGTGCTCATCCTCCTTTTTCCCGGTTGCTTTGATAAAGACCTGTTTGGTTTTCCAGTATTTCTTTTGCATTCTGCTGACTACTGACTGGTTATCTTCTGGTCTGGGTTGCCCAAAAAAATCCATGGAGTGACTACAAGAAATAACTAAAATTAAATTTCTTAAAAAATATTTTCAATAATAAATATCTATTTAGCCAATATTTAATCTAATTGAAAAACTGAAAGATACTAAATAGAATATTAATGTTGACAGCTAAACATGCTAATGTTTACTTTGTATGGTCTAAATTTATGTTTTAATTATAACTTGCACAAGTAACAGGCAAAAAGATTAATGATACATTAATTAGGTGACAAAGTGATAAAACTGTTATGATTTTGCAGTAATGGCTGGAAATAATTTTATTTTGTTTGACCAATCTCTATGTGTAGACTCTTATTAGTTTCTGATTTTTGCTTTTGTAATAATACTGAAAAATGAACTTGTACACACATCTTTGCATCCTGCTGTCATTTCCTTAGGAATATTTCCTATGGATTAACTGCTATGTCAGAAGAATACACATTTAATATATACCCTCAGATATGCAAAGATTCAGATACTTTAGTATCCAATAAATTAACAAAAATAAAGATCTTAAGTATAAGGGAGATATGTTATAAAAGAAATAGAGATGAAAATTGTAACCTTTTGTAAACTTAAAAATTAATGTCTAAGTAATTGTTCTTAACATGGTTAACATGGCTACATTAAGGAAATGCAAATGTGAAAAGTGTTCATTAATGAAATGTAAAAAAAAGAAATAATAATAATAGTTTTAAAAGCTCAGACTATTCCAATAAACGGTGGGAGGTAGGAACAAAGGGAGGTACTAAAATATGTGACTCATTTCCAGGGGAATCTATAGATAATCAATGTATTCTTAATGTTGGTAAAGAAACAGAAGTTCACTTTCTTTTTATCTTGAAATTACTAATCAAATAAAAATAGGATGTCTAATTTCTAAGTTATTAGGAGCAAAACAAGAGAACGAGAAAAACTAGCAAAAGAAGACTGGAAAAACAGGAGTAAGGCAACATAACAAACTGTGTAAACTAAGATGACAGAATAAGAACAATTATATTATTTACTATAATAAAAGCAAACTTCCTCTTAAATACAAAGAATCTCAAATCATAAAAAATAAAATAGTATATACAATTATATGCTATTTGGGATCCGCTTAAAACAAAATGATAAAGAATTATGGGTTAAGATATACCAGGTAGGGACTTCCCTGGTGGCTCAGTGGTTAAGAATACGCCTGTCAATGCAGGGGACACGGGTTTGATCCCTGGACCAGGAAGATCCCACGTGCCATGGAGCAACTAAGCCCGTGCGCCACAACTACTGAAGCCCGCGCACCTAGAACCCGTGCTCCGCAACAGGAGAGGCCACTGCAATGAGAAGCCTGTGCACTGCAATGAAGAGTAGCCCCAGCTCACTGCAACTAGAGAAAGCCCGCATGCAGCAACAAAGACCCAGTGCAGCCAAAAATAAATATAAAATAAATTTATATAAAAAAAGATATACCAGGTAAATATAGTAGAAAGAAAATGAAAGCAGGGGTAGCCACATTAATCTCAGACAAAGTAGGTTTAAATAAAAAGCATTATATAGAACAAAGACAAAATGTAAAGTCCACAAATGGCCACTCTTCCAGATATTTGCTGGATATTCTCCTTTGGATATCCTCCTGGATTCCTGGACAGTATAGATTAATTATCATTTACCTGCAGTACCTCTCATGTGCTATGCTGGTAACTGGGTTGGACATAATTTGGGATAGAAAATAGTACAGGGGGGTAATAGATTTGATGTAAGCATTATACCATCTGACACAAAGTCTTGCGGGAAAACTTGCAGTTTATCTTTCCCCTCCAATTTCTGTCTGCTTTTGCTTGCTTTTGATGGTTTTCAATTAGATTTCCCCTCCAGACTGTTATCAGCATGAGGGTCAGTCCAACTGTATAACAAACTGCTGATCTCTTCTACTAAGCTGACGTAGGCTTAGGTCCAATCAGTTAAGAGAACAAACTTCTTAGGAGTATCAGAAGAGAACATCTCTTCCCTACCTCAACTCACTTGCTGATGTAGCTTGAACAGTATACTCCTGGCCTCTCTCCACTCCCTCACTAGCTCCTTCATACGCAAGGAAGAGTAACTTATCTGATTGGATTTGAGAGCAATGAACTTAGTCCTCCCTTTCCTCTCTGAAATCTATCCTGCCTGCAGAGAACACACATTCCCTGGCAAGGGGAGGATAGTGACTGGGTGAGTAAATCTGCAAAAGGTGAGATTTGTACATTTGCATTTTTTGGCGGAGGGCACTGCTTAATCTGCTTGCCACTGGGGGTAGGTTGAGTAGAAAGCCAAGTCTTACTGGCTTGACATCAGATGACAGAGCTCAAGGCTGGAGAACTACCAGAAATTTAGGAAGAATATCATGGAAGGGAGGGAGCCAAAGAGGAGATGCTCTCTGAAATCTGTACACAAAGAGCTCCCAAGACCTGTGCTGTCCACTAAACTAATCATGAGGTGAAGGAGGGGACCCTAGGGGTCCTCGCAGAAAATCAGCAGCTAGAAACTGAAGTAAAGATTTCAACTGCTACCGCTACAGTGGAGACAAAGAGTCTGGAATTTGAATTCAGTCAAGTTAACTGCCTTCTAGAGTAAAAATTATTTTTCAGAGAAGCAAAACAGAATTCAGAGTCTCTAAAATCCATCATTTAAAAAGTCAAGTATCCAACCAAAAAACACTAGACATGCAAAGAAACAGGAAAATGTGACCCATACTCCATGAAAAAAAGTCAGTAAAATAGATTCCAAAGATTTCTCAGATATTACAATTATCAGACAAGCACTTTAGACCAGCTATTATAAACATGTAAAAGACTTAAAAGTAGGATATGTGCACAATAAATGAATAGACAGAAAATATCAAAAGAAAACAAGTGAAAGTTTCAAGTTGCAAAGTTCAATAAATGCAATTAAAAACTGACTGGATACTCTTAACAATAAACTGAAGATGGGAGATACAAGAAGTGAAGCTGAAGCTGAATCAATTAAAATTACCTAATCTGAAGAACAGAGAAGAGAAAAAAAGACCCTGAAGGAGAGGAGGAATAGAAGGGGAATGAAAAATATCTGAATAAAACATCCTAAATTTTATAAATGACATTAACTTATAGGCTGATAAACACAAGGAAAACCACAAATAGGCACATCATAGACCAACTGCTTCAATTCAAAGATAAAGAGAAAATCTATCTTGAAAGCAGAGAAAAATGGTATATTACACAAACGGGAACAAAAATATAAATAAGATGGAAGCTCTCAACTAAAACAACAAAAGCCAGACTACAATGGAAGGACATATTTAAGGTGTTGAATGAAAGAAAGAAAAACTATCAACTCATAATTCTCTACTGAAACTGTCCTTTAAAACTGAAATCAAAATAAAGCCATTTTCAGATAAAGAACTGAGAAAATTCATGGCCAGGGGACTTTTAGAAATGCTAACAAATTCTAAAGGCTGAAGGGAAATTACAACAGTACTTTATCTATAGGAAAGAATGAAGATGACTGGAACTGGTAAATGTCTGGGTAAACATAAGACATTTTTCTTTCTTAATTTCTTCAAAAGTTATATATAGTTTAACATATGCAGACAACAATAAAATGATAGCTCAATCATCCCAATATTCTGTCATTTCTGTGTCATTTATACCTTCACCTATTCCCTACCACCTTACTCCATAATCATTATCATCATCGTTATTAGTTATTTTTGATAATATTTACATACATTGAAATGTACAATTTCTAGCTGTATACTTTTGACAAATAGGTATTATGGTATAGAACATTTCCAACTCCCCAGAAAGTTCTCTTGTATCCCTTTCCAGCCAATGCCTAGCCTAACATAAATAATAAATGTTGATTTTTTTTCACCTTAGTTTTTCCTTTCCTAGTTTGTTCTTTTTTATCGCTGAACAGTAATCCATTGTATGAGTGTTAACAGTATGCTTTAATTTTTCACTATTGTAAATAAATCTGCTATGAATATGCCTATACAAGTCTTTTGTGGACAAATGTCTTCACTACTCTTCAATAAAACCTAGAAATGGATTTTTCTCTATCAAAGGATTGATGTACACTTTATAAAAAATTGCTGTTTTACATTCCCATTAGCAATGTATGAGAGTTATAATTGTTCCACAACCTCAATAACACTTAATGTTGGCAGACTTTTTAGTTTTATCCATTCTAGTTGTGTAGTGGTATTTCTTTACAGCTTTAATGTGTATTTTCCTGACAACTGATAATGAACACTTTTTCACATGCCAACTGGCCTTTTGTATATCCTCCATTGTTGTGTTTGTAAGTCTTTTGCCCACTTTTAAATTGGTTTGTTTGTCTTTTTTTTTTTTAAGTATTGAGCTGTAGAGTTCTGGAATTTAGATTGGGATGGCACTGAATCTACAGATCAATCTGTGAAGGACTGGCATCTTAATAATATTGAGTCTTCCACTTCATGAACATAGTATGTATCTCCATTTATTTAGGTCTTATCCTAAATAAATCCTGTCAATGCTAAAGAATCCGGTGGGTAGAAATTCTCTGGTATCTATGACACTCTATTTTGCCTTCATTCATAAATGATAGTTTAATTGTATATAAAAGTATAGATCCACTGGGCCACCAGGGAAGTCCCCAGTCCTTTGTTTTTAAGTTCTATGTATGTGTCTGTTTTGTTGTTTCCATTATATAACATTCCTTAGTGTTCCTTAACTGTTTGAGGATAGAAGCCCTAATACCTTAGGTCGTCTACTGCAGTCAATGAGAAGTCTGGGCTCCTACTGTCCCTCCTTTTTCTCTTTGAATCTTTTAGAAAAGAGTTTTTATCTGTGATGACCTGAGGTTCTCTAAAATGTATTTAAGTAGAGTGTATTTTCATTATGGAGGTTCATGTCTTCCTTCAGTTCTAGAAAATTCTAAGCTGTAATCCCTTCAAATATTCCTTTTCAGCCATAATTTCTTCTTTTTATCTGAATCTTCTATTGGGTGTTATTCTTTGTATGTCTTAATGGCTCATTTTTAAATATGTTTGTCCTATATTTTGGATAAGTTCTTCAGTACAATCTTCCAGTTTATGAATTCTCTTCAACTCTGTTCAGTCTAGAGTTCATCATACCTATTGAGGTTTTGTTTTTTTTTTAATCCAGTGACTGTTTCTTTCTTTCTTAATTTCCAAGTTTTCTAATTGGTTCTTCTTAATATTCTCCTAATTTTTTATCCTTTTTAATGACATCATTCCATAATTTGTCTCCTTGGCACCCTAAATATATAGAATTCTTAGACTTTTTATCTGGAGTAAATTCATTTTCCAAATATTGATTTTGTTGGTTGAATTCTGTAAGCTTATTTTGAGTATAAAATCTTTACTTTTCCTTTTTCCTCTCTCTGGTTATTCCTCCTTATCTAGTGATTATAGATCACTAGATCTATAATCTAGTTGCCTCCACTTCACCTTCATATACTGATATTTTAGGGACCCTGATATAGTGGTATCTGAAATACTACTGATCTATTCAGGGTGTTGAAAGAGCATTGCGTGTGAAACACTTTTAATTTCTACCAACCTGCAGAACCTGAACTCCCAGAAGCCAGGACCTACTTCTATACTGAGAGCTCAAGACGTCTGTTTCAGTCCACTCACCTCTCTGTCTTTCTATTTTGTTTCTAGTCCATGTTTATTTTATTATCTAGCCAAGATAAACTTTCTGGGGTTTGTTTTTTTTTATGATTACTATGAATTTGGAGCAGAACTTAACATGCCATCTTATTTTTCTGGGGGGTGGTATGCGGGCCTCTCACTGTTGTGGCCTCTCCCACTGCGGAGCACAGGCTCCGGACGCACAGGCTCAGCTGCCATGGCTCACGGGCCTAGCCGCTCCGCGGCATGTGGGATCTTCCCAGACCGGGGCACGAACCCGTATCCCCTGCATCAGCAGGCGGATTCTCAACCACTGCGCCACCAGGGAAGCCCTATTTTATACTTTTTCATTTTAATTTTTAAATTGGAAATGGTGATTTGGGAGCTAACTATATGAAGATAGTTAAGCAGTGAGAAGACAGGAGAACTTCAAGAAAGAAAGCAGAAACGTGGTAAAATTTGAAGGTTTGAGGAAGGTGAATCAAATTTGTACTAGGCTCTTAGTATTGTGCTATGGATTAACCATAATAAGAATAATAGGTTAATGAGAAATATGTTCTATATATAATAGATACTTAAATCCCATAGTTGAAAGAAATTGAAAAGAAACTTAGAGGTTATCTAGTTCAACTTTCTATTTCTGTTATCTAGTTCAAAAGGGATGGAGACTTCCATAAAATGAGAGACCAATAAAAGAAATTTAAAAATCTTAATCATAACTGAGAGAATATAAAACAATTACACAGAGAAAATTTATTCGATATAGAGTTAGAGTGAAAAGCTTATACTAACTCCATCACCCAACAAGACTGCTATAAAGAGATTAAAGTGTCATTTATCCTCATTTGCCATAAAATCATTCACCAGAGCAATAGCAATACAGACTATGTCTGCTGATTAAACAGTTTTTATAAGTAAAATAGCTTTTTGTCTTTGATTGACCAAAATGAAACTGCCAACATTAGATCATTTTTGACCTACAAAATCAGCAATTTCATACGGTTCAACCTAAAAAAAGGAACTCAAACAACTCACCTCAGAAGAAAGTGCTTGTGGCTAAATGATGTGCCTAACCAAGATCACATCTCCTCTGCATTTCAGGGATCTAGGCTGATGGGCAAACACTATGGTCCTCTGGCAAATTAGTCCTTAGCTGCCTTCTTGCTACAGCAGCGGAATTAAGTAGCTCCAGCAGACTGCATGGTCTACACAGCCAAAATTATTGACTATCATGGTCTTTTACAGAAAAAGTTTACAGACCTCTGATCTAGATCATGGTTCTCAAAGCATAGTCTGAAGAGTCATAAGTCTCTTTAAGCTAATGTTTATTCTTTGTTCACATGTATGTATACACACATACGTATGTACACACACACATATATATACTATATATAATATATGTAATTTAAAAAAAATAAATTTATTTATTTTTGGCTGTGTTGGGTCTTTGTTGCTGTGCGCAGGCTTCCTCTAGTTGCAGCGAGCGGAGGCTACTCTCTGCTGTGGTGTGCGGGCTTCTCAATGCGGTGGCTTCTCTTGTTGCGGAGCACGGGCTCTAGGCACACGGGCTTCATTAGTTGTGGCACACAGGCTCAGTGGTTGCAGCACGCAGGCTCTAGAGCACAGGCTCAGTAGTTGTGGCGCACAGGCCGAGTTGCTCCACGGCATGTAAGATCTTCCCTGACCAGGGCTCGAACCCATGTCCCTTTAATTGGCAGGTGGATTCTTAACCACTGCGCCACCAGGGAAGCCCCATATATGTAATTTTTAAAGGTACTGCCTGACTAATCTTTCATCAATTGTCCATTAATTCAGGAATAGTTTTTGGCTCTGGCAAATCAATGAGTAGATTATGTTACAGGGTGATTTGTATGTCCCCTTGCACAGATGGAGACAAACTGAAGCCTACTGGAATTATTAGGAGTTACTGATATGAAAGACAAACTTTTAAGTCACAGATTGAGAATCTGCCCCTCGAACTTTCCTAAAGGATATATTTATAAAGTACCAGCTTTAATATTATACTAGAATTGCATCAGGTTATAAATATGAATCCTTTCAGATAGGTGAGCTTAACTGTTGTTTAGCCAAATGTGGGTTTGGTTACTGAGAGACTAGAACAGGACTAGGGCAGTTGAAATTTACAAATACTCTGAGACAATAGAAGTAGGCAGAACTATAATTAGCTGAAATTTCCAAAAAGTCCCAATAAGGAAGTCAGTTTCATACACATATTAAATGCCAGCTTTGTTCTGGGTGCTACACTTGACACTGCAATCATAACACCAATAAGACACTGAATGAGAAAATTAAATGCAGACCTGTCTTTAGCTAAAACAGAAAGAATATGGCAATTACTTACAGCCATTCAATCATACACCCCAAAATCCCATACTAAGAAAGTAAGTTGCCCACAGAGAGGATACAATGTCCACCTAATATTCTTATAACATGACTAGAGCTTAATTGTTTTTCAAAAATAATTCAAAATTATGTAAAAGGTAAAGTCTTAGAGGCGGCTTAAGATATTTAAAAGTTCCTGATAATCTTGGTATTACTACTGACTAAAATAGTAATCATTATACTTGTAGAACTCTTGACAATTTTTTAAACATTTTCATACATTTTATCTCCTTTAATCTTCCTGACAACCCTGACAACTAGAAATGGCAGATTTTATTATTCCAGTTTTGTAAAGGAGATCACCGAGGCATTGTGAAATTAAGGGAACTTTCTCAAGGATACACATACATTAAGAACATATTGATACTTAACACACATTCAAGACTTTGACTCCAGAAGCAGTGTTCTTTTGCATTTTGAGGGTGAGGAAAGTATGATTAAAGTTATCTTCTGTCTTACAGTGAGTTAACTGAAACATACAATATTAGTTTCCTAATTTTCAGGTAACCTGCTTCCAAAAACCTATAGGTTTCCAAGAACTAGTTAGGTACATAAAAAAGAATGTTGCTTATACGAATGAAAACAGAAAAAGGTCATTAACAAAACAGAAAGTCGATACTGCAAACTGTATTTGAATTTCTAGTTACAATAAAATTTATTTTTTATAAGTAGTCTATACTTTATTAATCAGCAGAATTTTAGTCTATAGAGAAGAGGTTACATAAAAAACAAATTAGATGTTAGTTTTTTCAAAACATGATATGCTTCAGGATTGTTATTTACTTTTTAGACGGACGTATTATGAATTTACTATAGAGATATAATTAATTTACTTACACCACTTTAGTCATATCATTTCATAATGAAGATATGAGTAACATTTAAAATAGATTATTAAATTGAGTTATTTGTAGTGAGGTGGATGGACCTAGAGTCTGTCATACATAGTGAAGAAAGTCAGAAAGAGAAAAACAAATACTGTATGCTAACACATATATATGGAATCTAAAATAAAAAAAAAAAGGTTCTGAAGAACCTTGGGGCAGGACAGGATAAAGATGCAGACGTAGAGAATGGACTTGAGGACATGTGGAGGGGAAGGGTAAGCTGGGATGAAGTGGGAGAGTGGGATGGACATATATACACTACCAAATGTAAAATCGATAGCTAATGGAAAGCAGCCACATAGCACAGGGAGATCAGCTCTATGCGCTGTGTCCACCTAGAGGGGTGGGATAGGGAGGGTGGGAGGGAGACGCAAGAGGGAGGAGCTATGGGGATATATGTATACATATAGCTGATTCACTTTGTTATAAAGCAGCAACTAACACACGATTGTAAAGCACTTATACTCCAACAAAGATGTTAAAAATTTTTTTTAATTAAAAAAATAGATTATTAGATAATTAAAAGCTTTTCCACAGCAAAGGAAACCATCAACAAAACAAAAAGATAACCTGTGGAATGAGAGAAAATATTTGCAAATGATGCGACCAACAAGGGGTTAACATCCAAAATATACAAACGGCTCATACAACTCAATATCAAAAAAACCAAACAATCCAATCAAAACATGGCAGAATACCTGAATAGACATTTCTCCAAAGAAGACATACAGATGGGTAACAGGCACATGAAACGATGCTCAACATTGCTAATTATTACATAAATTGAAATCAAAACCACAAAGAGGTGTCACCTCACACCAGTCAGAACGGTTACCATCAAAAAACTACAAATAAATTTTGGAGAGGATGTGGAGAAAAGGGAACCCTTGTACACCTTTGGTGGGAATGCAAATCAGTGCAGTCATTACAGAAAACAGTATGGAGGTTCCTTAGAAAGCTAAAAACTGAACTACCATATGATCCAGCAATTCCACTCTTGGGTATATAACCGGAAAAAACAAAAACACTAATTCAAAAAACTACATGCACCCCAATGTTCACAGCAGCACTGTTTACAATAGCCAAGACATGGATGTAACCCAAGTGCTCATCAACAGATGACTGACTTAAGAAGATGTGATACACACACACACACACACACACATATACACAATGGAATATTACTCAGCCATAAAGAAAAATGAAATACTGCCATTTACTGCCATTTGCAACAACGTGGATAGACCTAGAGAATATTATGCTTAATGAAATAAGTCAGACAAAGACAAATACTATACAATATCATTCATATGTGGAATCTAAAAAAAAATACAAATGATAGTATATACAAAACAGAAATAGACTTACAAACATAGAAAACAAACTTCTGGTTACCAAAGGGGAGAGGGATGGGGGAGAGGGACAAATTAGGGGTATGGGATTCATGGATACAAACTACTATATAGAAAATAGATAAGCAACAAGGATTTACTGTATAGCACAAGGAAGTAAACCTATTATCATGTAATAACCTATAATGGAATATAAGCTACAAAAATACTGAATCACTATGCTGAAACTAACCTGAAGTTAACACAATATTGTAAACCAACTATACTTAAATAAATAAATCAAGCAGAAGCTAACACACCATTGCAAAGCAATTATAATCCAATAAAGATGTTTTAAAAAAAAGAAAATAAGACTTGAAAAATGTTGATGAAAATCAACAAGACCATTCAAAATATAAACAATATATTAGAGAAAGAAAGTGAACTAGAGAAGAAAATATTTTATCTTTTTGAAAGAATGGCTGAAAAAGTATATTTCAAAAGTTTTTGATAGTTTAAAGTATCACACTAAGTTCTTCTGTTAAAACGATATTAGGACTTCCCTGGTGGCGCAGTGGTTAAGAATCCGCCTGCCAATGCAGGGGACATGGGTTCGAGCCCTGGTCCGGGAAGATCCCACATGCCTCGGTGCAACTAAGCCCGTGTGCCACAACTACCGAGTCTGCGTACTGCAACTACTGAAGCCCGTGCGCCTAGAGCCCATGCTCCACAACAAAAGAAGCCACCACAATGAAAGCCCTCGCACCTCAGCGAAGAGTAGCCCCCACTTGCTGCAACTAGAGAAAGCCCACGCAGCAACAAAGACCCAACACAGCCAAAAATAAATTAATTAAAAAAAATTTAAAAATAAAATTTTAATGATATTAAAGCTAACTGCTTATAAAACTTGAGTATTATATTTCCAACTTTATTGCAAATTTCAGGCCAACACCTCTCCCAATCCTCTGCTATGCTCAATGATCCCAAGTGCAGAGGCTCTCATAATATGAAGCTCAAATGGGATAACACATACAAAATTGCTTTTAAAAATATAAAGTTGTATATAAGTATAATACATTATTACATACAGCCTCTCAATAAACAAGAATGCATAGGATGTGAAACTTTAAAACCCTAAACTTTTTTTATTTGACTGACATAATTTTAAAACTCAACACTGAGAAAAACTTGAAAGAACTTGCCCTTTCAGGTATTAAAATATATTACAAGGGTGCCCTGTCAAAAATGCAGATTGACTACATGCACTTATCTGTGTTCCCTTCCCAAACCCACTAAAATAACAGTAAAGGTATAAAACAAAAAAGTTATCTATTAACTCATAAGCATAGAGAAAATAAGCATAGTGACTAGAGCATATGAGAGATTTCAATAAATTTTTAGAAGGCAGAGAAAGTAGTATCCTAAGCAACTAACAGAGGAATGCTAATGAGGAATGAGTCAATTACCCTGCAGAATATCTGAAAGACTCACCATTTAGAAGTGGAAGGAAGATTCATTGAAGCCTGTATACAGCAGGCTGGACCCTGAGGCACCTCCCCGCCCCCTTAATTTATGTCACTCAATGGAAGTTGAAGAAATTAAACATGGAAAGCTCTGGTCTTTGGCAAGCTAACACAGCAGAGGGCTTGGCCTGAAAAAAAAATGATTAAGTGAAAGTTTACATGCCGAATCACTGAATTTCAAGCTCTTTTCCCCTTCCTTGCTCACCAGTAGCAAAGCACTACACACACCTCTCCACTCCTCAGAGAAGACTGGAACATTCTTTCCTCTGAAAAAAAATTAAAAGCTCCAGAGAAAAGGAGTACTTCATTTGGACATTCTAAAAGGATAGATCTTTGCCTTTTCACCCGAGGGAGAAACTCACCAGCTGACAAGCTCACTCCCACATACTAAGCTTCCAATTAGCTTTGTTATAATCTTAAATATAGAGAGCCAAAGATAGCCAGATATCTGAGGAAACTCTCCATCAAGAAAGACCTCTGACCTAAACCAACAACAACAAAAAAGAAAATATATGAAAGGAAACAAAGACAATATGGGGCTTGCAGAGGGGAACAAAACAAAAAATAACTCTCTAACTAATATCCCTCAAATACTGTCTTATAAAATATTATCTTATCAGAGAGATAAGTAAAGCTACTGCTTCCATGAACAGACTATCACTTAGAAAGGAATAATAAAGGAATAAAAAAGAATCATTGGGAAAAAAATAGAATAGTGGAAAATTTTAAAACATTAATAAAAGGGTTGAAAACTATAAGAAATATCTCAGAAAGTAGAACCATAAAAAAGTTAAGAAAATTAGGGACTTCCCTGGTGGGGCAGTGGTTAAGAATCCGCCTGCCAACGCAGGGGACACGGGTTTCATCCCTGGTCCGGGAAGATCCCACATGCTGCGGAGCAACTAAGCCTGGGCGCCACATCTACTGAGCCTGCACTCTAAAGCCTGCGAGCCACAACCACTGAAGCCCACGCACCACAACTACTGAAGCCTGCGCGCCTAGAGCCTGTGCTCCGCAACAACAGAAGCCACCGAAATGAGAAGCCCGCACACCACGATGAAGAGTAGCCCCTGCTCACCACAACTAGAGAAAGCCCCTGCGCAGCAAACGAAGATCCAATGCAGCCAAAAATAAATAAATACATTAAAAAAAAGTTAAGGAAATTAAAGACAGTCCTGGAAGTCTAATATTTGTCTAAAGAGTATTGTAAAGATTGACTAAGGGAAGAAATAATTGAAGAAAACTTCCTGTAACTGAAGGACACACATAGCCATACAAAAAGAGATTTGCTCCAAAATGCATCACTGTAAACTTTCAGAAAAGCAG
Source organism: Mesoplodon densirostris (assembly GCF_025265405.1). Lineage (NCBI taxonomy): Eukaryota > Metazoa > Chordata > Mammalia > Artiodactyla > Ziphiidae > Mesoplodon > Mesoplodon densirostris. The sequence goes on along the minus strand of NC_082668.1, from coordinate 34,071,984 downwards.
GGATAAAAAGATCCTGAAAGTTCTAAGAGAGAAAAATTAGATCACATACAAAGCACCGGGAGTCAGAACAAGAGCAGATTTCTCAAAAGCAGTAATGCATGATGAGAAGAACTAAATCAAACCTGGAAAAGCAATGAAGGGAAGGCCTAAGATGACAGCTACACAGAACAAGCAGCTCAAATTCAAGCAGGAAGATTAATGACTCTAGAAAGCAGATCATTAGGAAACATAACTGATATGTTTGAGCATATTACTCATAGCCATATGGCAGAAATGTTAGAGCAACTGGGGAAAAAAATCAATGGTTATTTAGAAAATTAGGTTTAAAAAAGCCAGTATTAATTCCAATAAAAATGAAGGGAAATGATATTCAAAAAAGGAGGCATGGTTATAGGGCACTAAACCAACTAAGTTGGGTTTTTTCTTCCAGTTTTATATATATATATAAATATATATGTGACATATATATGTGACACACAGCACTGAATAAGTTTAAGGTGTACAGCATGATTTTACTTACATATATCGTGAAATAACTACCACAAGTTTAGCGAACATCCATCATCTCATATAGAGACAAATTAAAGAAACAGAAAAAGACTTCTTTCCTGGTAATGAGAACTCTTTAGGATTTACTCTTTTAACAGCTTTCAGACAGCATACAGCAGTGTTCATTTTATTTATCATGTTGTACACTACATTACTAGTACTTATTAATCTTATAACTGGAAGTTTGTACCTTTTGACTGCCTTCATCCATCTTCTCTCTCCCCACCCTCCACCTCTGGTAACCACAAACCTGATCTCTTTTTCTATGAGTTTGTTTCCTTTTGAAGTATAATTGACCTACAACACTATGTTACACACATTGTGATTTGCTATTTCTATACATTTCAAAATGATTACCATGATAAATCTAGTTACCTTCTGTCACCATACAAAGACATTACATAATTATTGACTATATTCCCCACACTGTACATTTCATACCTGTGACATTTATTTTGCAACTGGAAATGTGTACCTCTTAATCTTCCTCACCTCCTTCATCTCTCCTCCGCCCAAACCCCTCCCCTCTTGCAATCACCTACTTCTTCTCTGTATCTATGACTCTGTTTCTGTTTTGTTATGTTTGCAAATGGCAAGATTTCATTCTTTTTTATGGCGGAGTAATATTCCATTGTGTGTGTGTGTGTGTGTATACCATCTTGTTTATCCGTTCATCTATTGAAGGGCACTAAGGCTGCTTCCTGATCATGGCTATTGCAAATAATGCTGCAATGAACATAGGGGTGCATATACCTTTTGAATTAGTGTTTTTGTTTTCTTCAGATAAATACCTAGGAGTGGAACTGCTGGATCACATGGTAATTCTATTTTTAATTTTTTGAGGAATTACCTAAGTCCCTAATACTGTTTTCCATAGTGGCTGCACCAATTTACATTCCCACCAACAGTGTACAAGGGTTCCCTTTTCTCCACATCCTCACCAACACTTGTTATTTTGAGGTGATATCTCATTGTGGCTTTGATTTGCATTTCCCCTATAATTAGTGATGTTGAACATCTTTTCATGTGCCTATAAAGCTGAAATCATTTTCTCTAAGATCAGGAACAAGACAAGGATGCCCACTCTTGTCACTTTTATCCAACATAGTATTGGAAGTCCTGGCCACAGTAATCAGAGAAGAAAGATAAATAAAAGGAATCCAAATCATTCCTGGGAAGGAAGATGAAAAACTGTCACTGTTTACAGGTAACATGATACGATATATAGAAAATCCTAAATATACCATGACAAAACTATTAGAACTCATTAATGAATTTGGTAAAGTTGCAGGATACAAAATTAATATGCAGAAATCTGTTGCATTTCTATACACTAACAAAGAACTATCTGAAAGAGAAATTAAGAAAATGATCCCATTTAGGGACTTCCCTGGTGGTCCAGTGGTAAAGAATCCACCTTCCAATGCAGGGGACGTGGGTTCGATCTCTGGTCAGGGAACCAAGATCCCACATGCTGTGGGGCAACTAAGCCCACATGCCAAAAGTACTGAGCTAGCACGCCTCAGTGAGAGAGCCTGTGTGCCACAAACTACAGAGCCCATGTGCTCTGGAGCCTGTGTACCCCAATTAGTGAGAGGAAAAAAACCCGCATGCCACAACTAGAGAGAAGCCTGCGCACTGCAACGAAAGATCCTGTACACCTCAATGAAGATCCTGTCTGCCGCAACTAAGACCCAATGCAGCCAAAAAAAAAGAAAGAAAGAAAATGATCCCATTTACAATCACATCAAAAAGAATAAAATACGTAGAAATGAATCTGACTAAGGAAGTAAAAATCTGGTACTCAGAAAACTGTAAGATGCTGATGAAAGTAACCAAAGACTTCCCAAACAGATGGAAAGATAAACCGTGCTCATGGATTAGAAGAATTAATATTATTAAAAAGACCATACTACTCAAGGAAATCCACAGATTCAATGCAATCTTAACAAAATACCAATGGCATTTTTCACAGAACTAGAATAATTCTAAAATTTGTATGTAAACGCAAAAGACCCTGAATAGCCAAAACAATCTTGAGAAAGAAGAACAAAGTTGGAGGTATCATGCGCCTTAATTTCAAACTATACTACAAAGCTACAGTCATCAAAGCAGTATGGTATTGGCACTAAAACAGACACATAGATCAACGGAACAGAACACAGAGCCCAGAAATGAACCCACACTTACATGGGCAATTAATCTGACAAAGGAGGCAGAATATAGATTGGGGAAAAGAGAGCCTCATCAATAAATAGTGCTAGGAAAACTGGACAGTTATGTGCAAAAGAATCAAACTGGACTACTTTCTCAATGATACACAAAAATAAATTTAAAGAGTTAAATATAAGACCTGAAACCATAAAACTTCAGAAGAAAATATAGGCAGTATGCTCTTTGACATCAGTCTCAGTAATATTTTTTTGACTAAGTTTTAAAAATACTTGTTAGTTCACAGTAACATAAACACTTACTTGATTTAATAAAAATTGTAATGTAGGGTTAGGTTGTGGTGGTGAAGGAGAGCTAAGTCCTAGTAGATAATGCTTTAAATTAATAAATCAAAACGTAGCATATAAACATGTGATTTAGAAAATACCAGAGAAAACAAAAGGGTTGAAGGTACATGACACTGGAGATTGGAACTGGAGCAGGATTGAAAGAACTGCTTTTAAACATTATAATCCTTTAATATTTGACTTTTAAAGGTCATGGACATGTACAACTTTAACAAAATGACAATTATCTTGAAAAAATAAGCCTGAATGTGAATCTTACTAATTAAAACAGAATGGTACTGGCACCAGAACCATAGAGCAGTGGAACAAATGAAAAGAAATCCACAAAGAGATAAGAAAATATAAAAGAATGCAGTGGTATGATCAATATACTAATTTCCTATGGCTGCTGTAACAAATTACCACAAACTTGGTGGCTTAAAAGGCTAGAAGTTTATTATCTCACAGTTCTGGAGGCCAGAAGTCTGAAATCAAGGTATTAGCAGGGCTGTACTTTCTGGGAGACTCTAGGGAAGAATACTTTCTTCCCTCTTCTACCTTCTAATGGCTGCTGGCAGTCCTTGGCTAATAGCAACATAACTCCAATCTCTGTCTCTGTCTTCACATCACCTTCTCCTCTGTGTATGTGTCTAATCTCCCTCTGTCTCTCTCCCTCTGTTTTAAGAAACAGTAAGGACGTTTCTTAAAAAGCTAAAAATAGAACTACCATATGACCCAGCAATTTCACTCCTGGGTATATATCAGAAAAAAAGAAAAACACTATCTGAAAAGAGACATGCACCCTCCAACATTCATAGCATCATTGTTTATAACTGACAAGATATGGAAGCAACCTAAGTGTCTATCAACAGATGAATGGATAAAGAAAATGTGGTGTACATAAACACAATACTACTCAGCCATAAAAGAGAATGAAATTTGTCATTTGCAACAACATGGATGGACTTGGAGGTTATTATGCTAAGTGAAATAAGTCAGACAGAGAAAGACAAATACTGTACGATATCACTTATAAGTAGAATCTAAAATAAAAGAAACTAGTGAATATAACAAAAAGGAAACAGATTCAGATATAGAAAACAAACTAGTGGTTACCAGTGGAGAGAGGGAAGGGGAAAGGGCAAAAATAAGGGTAGGAGATTAAGAGGTATTTATTTATAAAATAAAATAATATTTATTTATAAATAAGTACAAGGATATATTGTACAACACAGGAAATACAGCCAATGTCTTACAGTAACTGTAAGTAGAGTATAACCTTTAAAAATTGTTGTACACCTGTAACTTATATAATATTCTACATCAACTACATCTCAATAATAAATAAATAAATAAATAAATAAATAAATAAATAAATAAAACCCTCTGTTCATTAAATCAGGTCCCCCATGGGGAAAAAATTGCCACATCTCATAGCACTGATGCCAATGAGTAAATGTCAGATACAGTGAAGTTTGAATCAGATTCAAAGAGGATGACCAAATTTGACATGCATCTCCTCTAGTCTGAAGCAGATTCGGTTCTAGCAAATAGACTAGGTCCTGAAGAGCACTTCCAATAATTAATCACTAACTTGAAAACATGAATTCTTAAAGGCATAGCAGCCAGACTTAAGGAAGAGGTAGGCAGTTTACTTGGTGCCTATCTCCCTATATTATCACTAGCAAAGAAGACTACTGAAGAAGAGATCATTATGTTTAAGGTGGGGAATGCTTTGTTTTAAGCTCTTCTGGTTTCTATGAGGAGAAATTTTCTATAAATATTCCCAGCTTCTTGCCCTTTCTCCCCTACAGCAAGAAGCCTGATGGGTGAATTAACCATTGGTCTACATTTCTTGACTGGGTAGAGCTAATTTATCAAGTCATAAAATTAGTGAATTTAGTCCTTTTTAACCTTTTACTCAACACTTGTGACCTAATCAGTGTGAGGCAAAAGTCTTAGGTAAGTGTGTCTAGTATGAAGGCCCAAACTTTCCCTTGAGTGGGTTCTTCCAGGTCTGGACTAGGGGACAAAAATATTAAAAGACCATTGACATGATACACATCCTCTAACAGTTCTCTCAATAATAAAGCTGATATTTTATTTCCATCTGCCTAGGTCTTTGACTACGTTTGAATTGGTTTCAATCTCAAGAGGGAACAAAAAGGTGAGAGGTATTATGTATTGGGCTCCCTAAAACCTACAATGGCCAGGATATTTTTAATTTTCCCTGCCAAGGGGCAAGGCATGGCTGTAGAGAAACAGAAAGAACAAGCTGGTAGTTAACCTTTTATAGCAGACAAAAGTACCCTAGAAAAATCAGAGATATATCAGCATTGACCTGCCTCTGGAACCAGTGATTAACATATGCTGTGGGAAACTGCTTCAAGAGAGCATATGAAAACTGTCACCAAGAAGCCAGTTAAAGAAGAGATCACGATAATGTACCCAGTCACCTACCTATTCAGCCTCTAAGGCAGTTATTCCAAGGGCTAGTTATTCCATGGTACAGGGTTATATAAAACTACTTATACTACTCTTGGGCAAAAAGTAGGTCAAAATAGGGCTTCCCTGGTGGCGCTGTGGTTGAGAGTCCGCCTGCCGATGCAGGGGACACAGGTTCGTGCCCCAGTCTGGGAGGATCCCACATGCTGCGGAGCAGCTAGACCCGTGAGCCATGGCCATTGAGCCTGCGCGTCCAGAGCCTGTGCTCCGCAACAGGAGAGGCCACAACAGTGAGAGGCCCACATACCTCAAAAAAAAAAAAAAAAAAAAAAAAAGTAGGCCAAAATAGAACTGCCCCTTTCAACAATAAATAACATGAAAAATAAATAACATGAAAAAGTAGCACTATAAGAAAAGGAGGGACCATAACGTGAGAAGGAGAAAAATATATATAAATTTGAAAAATTGCTTCATAAAACAGGTTTAAAGAAAAATTGCTCTGCCTGTAGATAAATGGAATAATATTCCATAAAAGAGATTTTTAAAAAAGAGCTGAAGGAAGCAAAAGATATAAAGAAAAAGAAGAGGAAAAAAATACCACAGAACTTGAAACTGCATTAGAAACAATTCCAAGTAGAATAGATACTTCAGAAAACTAAGTGAATAACACTGATGACAAGCCTGGGAAAATCATTCAGAATGAAGATTACAAGATAAAGGTGGTTAGATTCAAACAAAGTGGTCAGACGGAACAAAATGATGTATAGATTTGGAAGATAAACAGTTGAGATCTAACATAAGAAATATTCTTAGAGACAGACAGACATATGGAACAGCCAAAATATTCAAGAATATAAAGCTGAAAATTGAAAGAGTTCACCGTGTTCCAAGAAAAATTAATAGAGAATAATCAAGAGTAAGACATGCTGTGGAATGTTGCTGAATTTTAAGGGTAAAGAAAGAATGCTACTAGCATCTAGACAGAAAAAAAGAGGGCCACCTACAAATTAAATAGTTTATCCTGGCCTCAGGCATCTCCTCAGCCACATTAGAGAATGGATAAAAGTGAGACTGTACAGTACTAAGGGAAAAAGAATATAACATGGAATTTTCTACATAGCTGAAATACAATTTTAATGGATATATAACATTCCATGTGTATGGATGTACAATAATCTACTTGACTGGTCTATTATTGATGGATATTTAGATTGCTTCCAGAATTTTATTATTTCAAACCATGCTAAAATTAGTAAATACATATATTATTTAAAATACATTCAAGTATACCTATAAAATAAATTCCTGGAAGTATAAGGGCTGAATCAAAGGGTTTATGCATTTTAAATTGTTTTCATTTTGCTAAATTGTCCTCCATAGAGATTGTACCAGTTTTTATGCCCAGTACCAGTAATATAGGAAAGTGCTTGTTCACTACAACTCACCAATTTTCTGGTCTTTGCCAATCTTAAAGATAAAAAATTATTTTTAGGTAAAGGAATAATTTGTAATTATCATATTTCATCAATTGAAGACACCATCATTTGAAAAGTGAACCATTATTTTATGTACCTCTGTATAAGAAAAAGGGCTACAAAGTAAACTGTGCTTTCAAATCATCAATTGTCAGATACATATTGGTAAAAAGTTCAGATTACAGAAATGATTTCAGAGATGTGAAAATATGAACAGGTGCATCTTAGAATCAATAAAATATGGTACTTGCGTAAGGCTGAGTATCTAGACAAGGTTTTTTTAGATATACAAGAGTCAGAAATATAGCACTCATAAACCCCTCCTAAAATAAAACAACAAAACAAAAATTATTTGAAGCCACAATCCATACAAGTAAAATATATTTAAAAATCAAGAATTTATAAAATGGAGAAATGGGGTAGAAATGAGCATTTAATTCTGTTAAATCTAAATGTGATTATAACAAACAAAACAGAAATTAATTGTTATGACAGGTTAAATACATAATGTAAAGTACATAATGTAAAAATAAGAAAAATTTGATAAAAATCATCTGTGACAAAAATTCCAGAACATACTGTTAAAATGTTAGTAAGAAGCAATGTTAAGTATGATAATTTTTCATCTTTCATGATAAAAAGGTATTTAATAAAATTTAACATCCCTTCTTGATATCTTACGAAGAAATTTTTCATAAAACAGGAATATATGGCTTCTACTTTAATAGGGGGCATACATACATACACACACTCACACTCAAATGCACTATAGTACTTAATGATAAAACACCAAGAGCATTCCCATTAAAGCAAGGAACAATACCAAGGAAGGCCACCATTTTTCTATTACTTAGCATTGTTCTAGAAGTGCTAAACAATAGAATGCGACTAAAAAAAAAATGGGGGATTAGTATAATCTTACACATGATGTGACAGTATACCTGGAACACTTAAGGCAATGTATTGAGAAATTATTAGAAGCAATAAGATCTTTTAAGAAGGTAGCTGGGGGCCTCCCTGGTGGCGCAGTGGTTAAGAGTCCGCCTGCCGATGCAGGGGATACGGGTTCGTGCCCCGGTCTGGGAGGATCCCATATGCCGCGGAGCGGCTGGGCCCGTGAGCCATGGCCGCTGGGCCTGCGCATCCGGAGCCTGCGCGTCCGGAGCCTGTGCTCCGCAACGGGGGAGGCCACAACAGTGAGAGGCCCGCATACCGCAAAAAGAAAAAAAAAAAAAAAAAAAGAAGGTAGCTGGTTATAAAATTAGTATATAAAACTGAGCAGTTTTCCTACTGATTTCCAAAAAATAGTTAGAAAATATAATGCGAGAAAAAAATTCATCCCTATTAAAATCCCTAGGAATAATTTCAATACCAAATAACTTATATGAAGAAAACTAAAAGCGCTACTAAAACAGAAAGTTGCCTTTAAAAGGAACAGAAACACCTTGTTTTTGGATAGGAAGACTCAATAAAGTAAAGAAGTCATTTGTTTCTAAATTAATCTATGTATGCAATGTAATCTCAATCATTACTAAAATTTGCAATTATTGGGCTTCCCTGGGGGCACAGTGGTTAAGAATCCATCTGCCAATGCAGGGGACATGGGTTCGAACCCTGGTCCCAGAAGATCCCACATGCCGTAAGCAACTAAGCCCGTGTGCCACAACTACTGAGCCTGTGTTCTAGGGCTCGTGAGCCACAACTACTGAAGCCCGCATGACTAGAGCTTGTGCTCTGCAACAAGAGAAGCCACAGCAATGAGAAGCCCGCGCACCGCAACGAAGAATAGCCCTCTCTCGCTGAACTAGAGAAAGCCCGCGCACAGCAATGAAGACTCAATGCAACCAAAAATAAATAAAATAAATTTTAAAAAAAGTTTCAAAAAAATTGCAATTATTTTTAAAATGACAAAGTCAGTCAAAAGTTCACTGGGCAGGGCTTCCCTGGTGGCGCAGTGGTTGAGAGTCCGCCTGCCGATGCAGGGGACACGGGTTCGTGCCCCGATCCCGGAAGATCCCACATGCCGCGGAGCGGCTGGGCCCGCGAGCCATGGCCGCGGAGCCTGTGTGTCCGGAGCCTGTGCTCTGCAACGGGAGAGGCCACAGCAGTGAGAGGCCCGCGTACAGCAACAAAAAAAAAAAAAAAAAAAGTTCACTGGGCAAACAAAATATAAGAATAACCAGAAAAAATCTGGAAAATAAGAGTAATAAAGGGATTTTTAAGTAATATTAATTAAATCAGTATTGTACTGGTATTCCACTTCCACTTCAGAAAGTTAAGAGAACTCCCTTCCTAACAATGAGAATAAACTATTGATAGATAACCTACAAAATTATGTGTTTTCTTAAAGCCAATCAGAGAGCTGAGGATGCAAAAAAAAAAAAGCTAATGAACTAAAATCCAGAAAGTGAATAGTCCTGCCTAGGACTCATGACTCCTTTCATCTTTGGCAGAACAGAAGGAAGAGAAGGAAACTTGCTTGACAAAAAAAAAAAAAAGAGGACAAAAGACAAGTGAACTACATCTTTAAGTCCTGAAAAAAGTTGGCCAAGAATTCTATACCCAATAAAAATATCCTTCAAAAATGAAAGGAAAATAAAATTTCAGACAGATAAAAACTGAAAGACTTTATCCCATGCAGACCTACACTACACTACTAAAAATCCTAAATATTCTTTAGGGTGAAGGAAAATGATAATATATAGAAACTCAGTTCTACAGGAAGCAAGAGAGAAATCAAAATGGGTAAATATATACTGATAAACACAAAGAAAGTTTCAAAAATATACATGTGCATCTTTAAATTTCACTAAAAGATTATTGATTCTTTAAAAATAAAAAATATAAAGCATATGTAGAAGTAAAATATATATATATAACATATATATATAAATATATATATAATATATATATAACATATATATATAAATATATATAAATATATATATATAACAGAAGAAAAGATAAAAAGATGATAAATGGAAGTCTAAGTTGTAATACTCCTACATTGTTCATGAAGTACTAGAAATTTGAAAATAGGCTTTATAAATTCAAGATGCATATCGTGATCTCTAGCACAATCAAAAAAAAAAAACACAAAGAGGCAAAACTAAAAAGTCAAGAGAGGAGAAGTAGAATATATTTTTAAAAACTCAATTTACTAGAAAGAAGGCAGGAAAGAGGACCAAAGAGTAAGTAGGAAAACAGAAAAAGAACACCAATATTTTGTGCTTAATCCAAACACAGAAAACAATTACAAAAACATTAAGTGGATGATATAAATACTGTTAAAAGGCAGACTGTAAAACTAGATAACAAGTAGTACAACCCAACTATATGTAGTTTATAAGAAACACACATTAAACATAAATACAGATGAGTTAAAAGGAAAAGGATAAAAAAGATATGAGACAAACATTAAGCTTATATTAATGTCAGACAAAACAGCCTTCCAGGTAAAAAGTATCTTCAGAGGTAAGATGACCATTTCATAATAATAAAAGGGTCAGTTTATCAAAAAGACATAGCAATCTTAAATATGTATGTGATTAATAACAGAGCCACGAAATATGAGAAAAAAAATCGACAGAACTAAAGGGAGAAACAGACAAATCTACAATCATAATTAGAGACTTAACACTCCCCCCAGAGTAACTGACTGAATAAGGATACATAAAACATGTGGAGATTTAAAAGATTTGAACAACACTCTCAACCAACTTGGCTTAACTGACATTTATAGACCACTCCACCACCACCACCAGCCGAATACAAATTTTTTCCCCAAGGGTAATTGGAACATTCACCGAGACAGACCTTAGGATAGGCAGAAAACAAACAAACAAAAACACTCAATAAATTTAAAGGTTTTGAAATAGTGCAGAGTACGTCCTCTGACACCAACAACACTAATTTAGAAATCAATATATATATATATATAGCAGTGATCTATCTAAAAAAAAAATTCCCAGATATTTGGAAGTAAAGCAACACATCTAAATAAATAACAAGTGACAGAGAAATTTTAAAATATTTTAAACTAAATGATAATGAAAACACCCAAATTTGTGGGATGCAGCTAAAGCATGCTTAGAAGAAAACGTATAGCTTTAAATACCTATCAATATATGAAAGTAAAAAAGGTACAAAATCAATTATTTATACTTCCACTTTAAGAAGTTAGAAAAAGAAGAGCACAGTAAACCCAAAGTAGAAGAAACAAAATAATAAAAATAAGAGTAGAAATCAGTGAAATAGAAAACAAGCAAATAGAGAAAATCAGTTGGTTCATTTGAAAAACTTACTAAAATTTACATGCTTCTAGCAAGATTAAGAAAAAAAGAATAATATAAATGAGCAATATATAGTGGGCAGGAAGAGAATGGGTATGATACAAAAACAACTTTAGCTTTATTGGAAATGTTTTATTTCTTTATTTAAAAAATATTTGAAAGAAATATGACACAATGTGAACAGTTGTTAATGTTGGCTGTTGTAACTGTATTTATTGTGGTAATTCAGTTTTTGGGCTTTGGTTTTTTTTTAATCTAAACTAAATCCACACAAAAAAATTCTTTTAAAACCTAAAGTGTTATTTGAAAATGAGTCTACAATAGGAAAATAATAATAATAATTACATAGAAGGTGAATATTGGATGCAAGAAGTTTGAAAAGCCTGACTTCAGAAAAAAGGAAGAAACCTAACAGACGAATGAAAAACAAACAAGGGAAAAGGGGAATAAGGATGTTATTAAATAACAAAAGCCAGTTCACATGAGGAAATCTCTCCAGTCACAGACATACTGAAAAGTCCTTCACACACCCCATCTGTTGTTGTTAAAGAATAAAAATTTAAAGGAGGCACAGTGAGTACTGAGAAAGGTAAACTATAAAGGAAAGGGAAAAAATTTTAATATAGTATGTACCACACAATGAAATAAAGTTTGACAGCACAGTAGAACAAAACAATACTGTTTAATATCTGATATTTAATGTTTTGATATTTTGTCCTAGTTCAGTCATTGGTATAAATTTTTTTATAATAAATATTTCTAATAAAAATATGGCTTCCTAGTTTTTCCACCAGTCTTAATGTTTGTAGTTTTTGCACTTTGGACTGGCTGATCTCTGAGCAACCACCTAACTCTAACATTAATTACTGGTAATTAGAACAATGTCTTGCACATAACTGTTTTAATGTCAAGATGTACAATCAGGGCTTCCCTGGTGGCGCAGTGGTTGAGAGTCCGCCTGCCGATGCAGGGGACACGGGTTCGTGCCCCGATCCCGGAAGATCCCACATGCCGCGGAGCGGCTGGGCCCGCGAGCCATGGCCGCGGAGCCTGTGTGTCCGGAGCCTGTGCTCCGCAACGGGAGAGGCCACAGCAGTGAGAGGCCCGCGTACAGCAAAAAAAAAAAAAAAAAAAAAAAAGATGTACAATCATTTTGCACTATTAAATAAACACAGAAATTTCAAAGAATACTGAGTACATTAGGCATACACAACGAATATAAAATGACTAAAAAGGTTGGTCATATAAAAATATATACATACTCTTGGATGTTTATTTGGCCAATAAATGTATAATTAACTCCTACTAAAAGATGGGCACCTGTGGCTACTCCATATAATTAACTCCTACTAAAGGATGGGCACCTGTGGCTACTCCATAAATATTGATGTGAAGATGATTAAAGTAATATCATCTTACAGTACGTTGCCTGAGTCGTGACCAAATAAATCAATACATAAATACTCAGAAAAAACCCCAAACGATGGAGAAACGTTATCTTCCCCATAAGCTATTTCACAGTGACCCAGAGTTTATGATTGCTTTCATGCTCTGTGCATCAAGATCATCTATTACATGAAAAATAATCCCACACCCTCTACTGGCAAATCCAGAGCATCGCGGGTTAGTTGCCAGGATGGATTTTTTTTCCACTCCATCTTTCTCAGAGCATCAGGTATCTGACAGCTGACAGCATTTGGGCATCTGACCAGATGATCCAGTTTCCACGAGCCGGACCGGTGCGTGGCGCTGGGATAAAGGCCTCAGGCAGTGAGATTTGTGCGCGGAACCCCTCGGGAGCTCGCGCCTTCTGCACTTTGTCTTAAACCGCACATTTACTTGTGTTTTGTTTTTACCCATTGCTAGCCATTTAGTTTGTAAGGAAGACATTCCCACTACAAAATAATAACATGAAAAATAAGCACAACATAAAAAGGAGGTCAGCAGGAAAGCACCTAAAGGCCGTGAGCATCTGCTTCTAATGGAAGCGATCCGCACCTTCGAGAGAAATCACCCAAACAAGCCTCAGGCCCCTGCGCTCGTTCGCTCGCTACCCGGGGCGAGCGTGGGTGGAAGCTCCCTTCGGCCCGAGGGGACGCTGCCACGCCTAAAACTACTCTTGGCCCGATCTGCCCAGGGTAAGCCCGGAGGAGCTCGGACAGGACCTCGTCCGGGAGGGGAGGCCGCAGGGGCCGGGGTCCCCAAGGGAACCGTGAAGGCCGGCGAAGCCCCGAGAGACCGCGTGCGCGCGTGGCGGGCACCTCCCGCCGCCCCTCCACCTTGGGGCGTCGCCATGGGAACCAAGGGTTTGGCCTCCTAGCCTCCGCCGGGGAGGGCGCGGCCCTTCCTCCGCCCGGAGAGAGGGGGCCAGAGGAGGCCGCAGACACTCACCTCGACGCCGGAGCCGCGACGCGCCTGTCCTCCGCCGCCTCGGGTCGCGTTCGGCAGCTCGGAGGTCGGTCCCGGCGCCCGTTCCCGCTGCCGCCGCTCGCGAGCCCTGCGCCGCTGCCAAGCCGCATCCGCAGCCGGTACCCCTCCGCACCAGAGCGTGGAGGTGTCGGGCTCCGGCTGCGGGAGGCGGGAGATTTAAACCCCACGGCTTGGCGAGCGCAAAAGCCGCGCTGCCCTCGGCGCCTCTGCCCCGGCGTCCGCGTTCACTCCGTTCAGATTCTCGCGTAACTCCGCGGGAGCCGCGGCTCTCGGTCGGTTCTTGAAGAAACTCCGGGACCCTCTCTGTTCCTCCTTTCCCGAATTCCTCTTCATTTGATGACAAACACCAAACCGGTCAGAACATCAGTATAAGGTACTGAGTGGGAGACTTCCGAGGCGTGGGGAAGTGGGGGGGAATTCTCGGCTCCTCCTCTGAGTCCCGAGCCCGGAGCCCGGGTCCCCAGCCTCCTCCCAGCCCCACTGCAACTGCCGGGTCCTGGGCTGCCGCCCCTCGGAGGACGGAAGCTTCTGAGCCTCGGTTATTCCTGAACTCTCGGGCGCTTCTCAGCACCAGTGGCCTCGCGCGGTAAACGTTCACGTGCTGTATGTAACTCTTATTTTAAAGGTTTAAAGAGGATTAAGTTAATAACTGTTAATAACTGACCTCAAGTGCACAGTTACATAACCATAATTTGTCATAAATGAATCTTCGAGTCAAAGGTAAAATTTGCACCTAAAAGCCTCAGAAAAAAATTGGAAATAAGGCAAAAGTAAAGTTATGTTATTGGTGGAAGATAATTTAAACCCAAAGTGCTTTCTTTTTTTTAAAATTAATTTATTTATTTAGGCTGTGATGCAGTCTTAGTTGCGGCACTGGGGATCTTTGTTGAGGCATGTTTAGTTGCCGCATATTTAGTTGCGGCATGTAGGATCTTTAGTTGCGACATGTGGACTTATTAGTTGCAGCATGCGAACTCCTAGTTGCGTCACGCATATGGGATCTAGTTCCCTGACCAGGGATTGAACCCGGGCCCCCTGCACTGGGAGCACGGAGTCTTACCACTGGACCACCAGGGAAGTCCCCAAAGTGCTTTCTTTTTAAAGGTGACACAAAAATTATCAACTAAAACTTTACAAAATATGAATTAATCACAACTGTGACATATGGGCTAGCAAGGAAAAAAGCTTCGACGCTTGAGGTGGTAACTAAAGTCTATAACATGAAAGACATAAAGATGTGGTGAGATTCTAGAATGTTATTACAAAGTATTTAACTTAAAGACCTGAAAAAAGCAGGTTTAGAATAGGGAAAAGGGTAGGCTATTTATGCATCAGAGTTAATTTGGACTGAAAATATTAAGTCTGTAGACCAGGAATGCTTACCTTGAGATATATGGGGTGTCAAGGTGAATACATGAAATAATATGCAAAATTTTGACTTTTTTTTTTCTTAGAGGAAAGAACCTAAGCTTTCCTCAGCATCTCAAAGTCCAGATCCTTAAAAAGGTAAGAATTAGTATTTGGCAAATATGACGATTGCTGTACTTCCTCGGATCTTTCCTGACTCACTCATGCCAAGCTTGGTGTCCCTCTACTCTCAGATTCAACAACTGTACTGTATTGTAAGTACTTACCTGCCTGTCTCCCCCATTAGATGCTTCCTCTTATGCATTTCCATAGCCTTGTCTCTTAGCACAGTGCCTAATACACACTCGGTTCTGAATGAATGTTTATTCAATCAATAAATGAACAGAAAAAAGATAGCTAATTGACAACTGAAGTATACAGTATTAATTACCTAAAACAAATTATTCTAATATGGTAAGCAAGATGACTTCCCAATTGTTACTATGCACCGTAGTAAGTTTCTTGGGATATTTTAGGAAGCGCTTGTTCCAACAGGATGAAGTTTAACTCAATCTGAAGCAGAGAATGGGCCTCCAAGGAACACAGCAAGAAGTCAGGGTAATGACTCTGGGGCTAGACCTGTTGGTTTTGTTCACTTAATTGGGGAAAATTACTGAGAGATATACAATGTTTCTGAGCCACATAATGTAGCATTTACACATAATCACTTTCCTTCATAGGTCACTAAGAAAAGTGTGCAGGTGGGGGCACAGTATAGGAAAGGAGTCAGCAAACAAGGTAGAGCTACTGATGCTCTTCCTGGGCAAGAATCAGGTCTTCTCACTCACGGTGTTGGATGGGCAGGAACTATTTAAATGGCATTGAGTCCCTTAACAAATGAGGCAACTGCAGTAGTTAAAATTTAGTTTCACTTAAAAAAACCTTTTTTAGAAAATGAAAGGATTTAACACCATGAAAACACTTTATATGGGAGGGTTTAATTTCATTAAGAAGTACAAACATTTAGAGAACTGCTCTTTAATATCCTATCAACATATTATCAGATTTATCCTAGTATAAACAGTGTTTTCCTCCATTGTAGGCTTCCACAAGCTAACTAGAAAAGACCATCAGATGGCTTGGAATGTGGAGATCCGCAAATCTGGTATCCCAACCTGGAGTCTTGATTTCCTTAGAGGAATGATCTTTACTTTTATTTCTGCACCATCAAGCAAACCTCTGGTTAATATCCTAAATAAAACCTTAACTTATATTAGAAAGCATATTAATAATTCTACCCTTTTGTACTGTTTTACTCTTAAGGATTAGGGATCTGTTGAACCTGATGTCATGGAGCCTGCTGTCATGGAAATAGCTCCATTTCTTCAAGGTGTTCCACTTACTTTGTAATCTGATTTTTTTTTTAATTTTTAAATTTTGCTTTATTTTTTTATACAGCAGGTTCTTATTAGTTATCCATTTTATACATATTAGTGTATACATGTCAATCCCAATTTCCCAATTCATGACCCCCCCACCCCACCCCCCGTAATCTGATTTTATCAAGCAAATGGCAGTCAGAGTAGGGAGACGCTATCTTCCCAGGTGCTCATACTAGTAATACTTAAACGTGACAAGGTAAGCGTGCTGGCTTTCCCATACTGCATTTTTGTTTATTCAAGTCAGGCTAGAATTAGACAGTGTTATTGAAGTGATTATTTTTTAATGTGAAATGTTAGACATATAAAAAGTATTTCCTCCCCCTGAAACCACCACTGAACTTTATTTGGTATTAATAAGTCCCAGGCATATGACTGTACATAGAATTGTTTGACGTTTCTAAACTTTCTATCAAATTGTACCTAACCAAGATCATTTCTCTGTAGTCTTTTATTACCCAGAAGCATGTCTCCTATCTCTATCACCAATGGACTGTATACCTTCACATTAGATATTTAACTTGTTTGGCTTGTGATTTCCTTTAATAACATGAATAACATGATAATTAAAATGATATGAATAACAGGATAATTTCTAAAGTTCCTTTCTGCTTATATACGATTCCTATATGAAAATACAGAAATGGATCTTTAAAGTACATATTTACATATTATTATGCTAATACATTTAGTGGTATACTAAAATTGAAATTAATTTTTAAGGCAAAAACGTGCAAAGCTGAACATAACATGGTAGTTTGGTACCAATAACTGCCACTTAAATTTATATATAAACTTTCTTTCATGTAGGTGAAGACATTTTCTCATTTATTCTTTGCATGTATAAAATCATTGTTCTCATGCATGACTGAAGAATAGGCAGAATATGTATGTTTAAGAGCTTGAGCTCTAGACTCAGATAAATCCAAATTCAGATTGTTACTCTGCCATTTTACTGGTTGCATGAAATCTGGTCAAATAACTTGACCTCACATATATATTCTTCTTCTTTAAAATAAAGATCTTTTATGGGAGTTCCCTGGCGGTCCAGTGGTTAGGACTCGGTGCTTTCACTGCCGTGGCTGGGGTTCAGTCCCTGGTGGGGGAACTAAGATCTTGCAAGCCACACAGCACGGCCAAATAAAATAAAATAAAATGTCAGATGATTGTTATGGTGGGATAATTTTTTGCTGTTTTTATAGACACTGCCATTAGATAATATACTTCCTCAAACCTGTGAACCAGTGGAACTAATAGCCAATGATAGCCAATCTAATTCTATTAAACCAAATAACTCCTTTTCTACTAAGTTATATTAAAGATATATTAGGCTTATATAACAAAATAATAATTAACATTATTAATATGGTTACTACTAGAAGTCTATGATAGTCAAAAAATGTCAGTATTAAAGTGACTTAAAAATTCCTGCTATTTTTATAACTGGCAGTTTCTGATTAGCAAAGTTTGGATATCACTTGTCTAATGAAACCTGATTCCAAGTAGTGGCTATTTAAATCAAAAGATATTAGTTGAATACCCTTGCACATGCATAGTGTTAAAGTGTCATTTTTTCCCCCTTTAAGAATAGGAGGTATGGTAGCACATCACAAAGATTATTATTTCTCCTTATAAGCAACTGATTTTTCAAAACTATAATACATCAAAAGAATTTTTTTTTTTTTTTTTTTTTTTTTTTGCGGTATGCGGGCCTCTCACTGTTGTGGCCTCCCCCGTCGCGGAGCACAGGCTCCGGACGCGCAGGCTCCGGACGCGCAGGCTCAGCGGCCATGGCTCACGGGCCCAGCCGCTCCGCGGCATATGGGATCCTCCCAGACCGGGGCACGAACCCGTATCCCCTGCATCGGCAGGCGGACTCTCAACCACTTGCGCCACCAGGGAGGCCCCAAAAGAATTTTTATAAAGATTTCTGTGTTCTTATCAGAAATTCCCAGATAGTATGTTTCATTTTGCAGGGTTGTTTGTTCAATTATGTGTATTTTATGTCAATTAAAACTTTCATTTGTTCTTTCCCCCTGATAATGCTAGGAAGCATTCCAATATATTATCGTGCATTGTTGACAACAGTTCCAAAACAGTCATTCTAAATTCAAGGGAGAATATGAAAAAAAAAAAAAATTGGGCAGCTACTGACAGTTAAGCTATTAAAACATTTTATGTAGAATAAATATCTTTTTTTAAAAATAAATTTATTTTTGGCTGCATTGGGTCTTTGTTGCTGTGCATGGACTTTTCTCTAGTTGCGGCGAGTGGGGGCTTTTTACTGCTGTGCGCAGGCTTCTCCTTTTAGTGGCTTCTTTTGCTGTGGAGCACGGGCTCTAGGTGCGCGGGCTTCAGTAGTTGTGGCACGTGGGCTTAGTAGTTGTGGCACGCGGGCTTAGTAGTTGTAGTTGTGGCTCACGGGCTCTAGAGCGCAGGCTCAGAAGCTGTGGCTCACGGGCTTAGTTGCTCTGCGGCATGTGGAATCTTTCGGGACCTGGGCTCGAACCCATGTCCTCTGCATTGGCTGGTGCATTCTTAACCACTGCGCCACCAGGGAACTCCTAAAAATCTTAAGTAACTCAGATTTCTACCCTAATAATCTCTAGGTAATCGTAACAGCCAGGTTTTTTTTTTCCCCAATATAAGATCATCATGTCTTAGATAAGACCTGGAAGGCCGCTTTATTTAAGAGGAAAACAAAATTAAACTTAGCATATGAAGAAATATTATGCTTTCTTCCTCACAGTATTTCTGAGCTATCATTTCTAATGCTTCTGTGCTGCTTCCCCTGCCAGAAATAACCTGCATCTTCACTTTCCCAACCAATTTTCTATCCGAATCTGGCTCAAATGTCACTCTTCTACATGCCTTTCTTGACAGCCAACTCGCTCCCCATAAAGCTAATTGCTCCTTTCTACCTTAGATTTACATCTTTCTTTGCACTTAGGATACTGTTGTAACCAATTTTTAATTGAACATCTCCCATGTGAGAACGTGACCTTTTTGAAGGTAGTCTCCATGTCTTACACATTTTGGGGTTTTTTTTTTTTCCCTTTCCTCCACCCCAGCAGAGACCCTGTACATGGTGGAAAGTCAGCCTTATTCCTTGAACTGCCTTTTTCAGCAATTAGGGTACATTTTGAGCCTAATTTTAAAATTAGGAAGTTTGCTGTTAAACTGTAAGAAAAGGAATTTGAACAAGTATCAACAGGCTTATTAACTGCATTACTACGGCAAGACAGCATAAATAACCCTGGTCTGCAGGTCCTGAACTCTGCACTGTCTGGTTCCAAACTTCTCCCAGCACTAGAAAAGCAGCTCCACTCATTTCCTGAAGCAAGTCTTAGGAGCAAGTAAGTCCATGTAAGGCCCCTGTCTCTGGTGTGACTAAAATGGAGGAAAATGGACTACTGAAAGGGAGACTCCTACTTTTGAAGAAAAGATGGAGGATGGGAGGTAGGAGAGCACTGTTTTAAAAGGACTTAAGTCTTCTAGGCTTCTGTTGGCCCCCATGTTCTTCCTGTTTGGGGAATGAGATCTAATCACTTGTGTTACACAAAAAGAGAAGTTTGGTAGAGATCAATCAGACAATCCTCTAACAGAGTTAGACACTAATGTTACATCCATCTCAAAGGAGAATACCTGAACCATGAATGTATCCTGCCTTGGAACCAGAGTTAAGAATAGGCTAAGGACCAGGACTTGATGCCACTTCCTTGTCTTTTATCTAATGAATAGGACTCTTTACTTTAACCACCTAGTGTATGCATACTACCTGTGAGCAGTCCAGGTTGGGTGAATTAAGAAAGTTATTTTAAATAACTCTGCCCTTAAGATTCATTCAGGGACCATCCAGAACAGGAATATAAATTCATCTTTGTCCTTTGAAAGTTATATTTCCAGAGACTGCAAATATGATGAAATCTACACCATTCTGCACAAAATGGGAAAAACAGACTTTGTGTGTGAATTTTACTACCACCTTTATTCACTTCTTGGGCATTAAAATATTACTGTCTCTTAAGAAATGATGTACCTGGAGCTCTAGCTCTTGTGAGTTATGATGAGCGTATCACAGGGGCAGAGGGAGTCCAGGTCCCTAAGGAGTATGGAACAAAACCACTATACCAGCACTGGACTGCCTCTGGACCTCTACATATGAGAGAACTAATCTTCCACCTGGTTTAATCCACTGTAAATCTGGCTCTCAATTGCAGCGAAGTTATGGCGGTTGTTTCCTAGACCTCTGTGATAGGAACCTCACGTGAGATATATGGCATTACAGTCTAATGATGAGACCAAACTGATTTTCCCATATATTACTTAGAGGCTGAGGTGCTCTGCTTGAGAAATACCAATCCATTAAAGTCACATTTTAAGACATTTACTTTAAATATTTTGTATATATGAATTTAGATAAATGCTAATGATAAAAAAATTTTAGAATATTTTTATCTAATACTGACTGAAAGGTTTTGTCTGAAGAATCTAATTCTTATTTATATACAAGGATAAGTGTGGGAGAGAGATTCCTGGTTACCATGAAATCTGTATGCTATTTTTAAAGGAGTCTGACTTACCTTTATTTCATTTAAAAAAATTTTTTTGTTTTTGGCTGTACCACACAGCTTGCCAGATCTTTAGTTCTCAGACTAGGGATTGAACCCAGGCCCCCAGCACTGGAGGTGCAGAGTCCTAACCACTGGACCTCCAGGGAATTCCCTGACTTATCTTTTTTAAAAAAAAATATTTTATTTATTTATTTATTTATTTTTGGCTGCATCCGGTCTTAGTTGCAGCATGCGGGATCTTTAGTTGCAGCATGCGGGCTCCTCCCTAGTTGTGGTGCGTGGGTTTTCTCTCTAGTTGTGGCACACAGGCTCCAGGGCATGTGGGCTCTGTAGTTGTGGCGCATGGGTTCCAGAGCGCGTAGGCTCTGTAGTTTGTGGCATGCAAGCTCTCTAGTTGTGGTGCACAAGCTCAGTAGTTGTGCGCAGGCTTAGTTCCCCTGTGGCATGTGGGATCTTAAGTTTCCCAACCAGGGATCGAACCCACGTCCCCTGCATTGGAAGGTGGATTCTTTATCACTGGACCACCAAGGAAGTCCCCTCCCTATCTTTTTTTTTTTTTTTATCTTTAATACAAAGTACTTCACTTAAAACATTTCAACAAATTCTTAATTAACTGGCAATGTCTACATGTTTTAATGTTCTGAATACCTACAAAGAACATTATTATAGTTAGACATAACTTATTTTACCAAACAGATTATATTTCTAATTTTTTCTCTATTAAAATTTATTAGTGTTTTTAGATGCTTTTTTAAATCAGCTAACTTTTTATTTATTTATTTTTAAATTTTTTAAATTTTTTCTGTATGCGGGCCTCTCACTGTTGTGGCCTCTCCCATTGCGGAGCACAGGCTCCGGACGCGCAGGCTCAGTGGCCATGGCTCACGGGCCCAGCCGCTCCGCGGCATGTGGGATCTTCCCGGACCAGGGCACGAACCCGTGTCCCCTGCATCGGCAGGCGGACTCTCAACCACTGTGCCACCAGGGAAGCCCCACAGCTAACTTTTTAAAAAGTGAAGTTTCTCCCTTAGAGATAAAAATCTGAACAATTACTGAATTTTTAATAATGCTTTTATAGCATTTCAAACGCAATTCTTAATTCAAAGCAATACCTTTAAAAGATAAATTAAAAACTCAGTTTAATTTCAAGGGATTTCATAAGGTAGAGTATGCAGGCCATGTTTTACATTTAATAAACATAACTGTTGTATAATAAATACAAAGTAAAGAAGACAGTGATAACTATCATCAAGGGTGAAATAGTATATAAACTTTAAAAGGCTGCTTCCTGCATCTGCATCGATGTAATCTGAGAATTCCTCTATCAATTTCATTTACAGAAGGAATCTGTAGCCAAATTTATCACTTTCATGCACCCACATGTGAAGTCGTAGGTGAATATCTATACGAATACAATTTATTGTCTGCTCCTCCACTCAGAAGTAACTGCATAAAGGGAGAGGAAAAAAACATAAACACAGAAGTAAATACAATTATTTCATATGATTGCTGAACCTAATTAAATACTGATGATTCTGATTACAGAAAGAATTATGGATGAGCAATTAACTTGCATTGAGAGTTAATAATACTAAAACAGGCCAATTGCATCAAATTTCACTACTATATTACACATATACTGTATATATATACACTATATTAAAACTTTAAAAGTGGTGATTTTAATTTGGTTGAGGCATAATATGCTACTGAACTTTCTATGAAGCATTTGCTAAGAAATGTAATAAAATTTAAAAGTTTGAAGGGTAATATAGTTTTACCTGTTTAAGAAAATTAAGTTTTTAAAAGATGGCACATTGTTTGTAGGTAAATGGATATTATAGATTTTTCAGATAGGCCTCAAACCTGCATTTGGAAAGCGTTCTTAGGCAATAAGAGCTTTTACGTGTGTGTGTGTGTGTGTGTGTGTGTGTGTGTGTGTGTGTATAATTAAATTGTAATTCTTTAAGAACATTTTATAATACAGCCATATTATCTAAGATTTTTCTAAGCAAATACTTTGATCCAATTAGTCTGAAGTAGCAAGTTTAGGGGCTTAAAACATTTCATTAAAATACTTATGAGAAAAAAAGTGCTTCAAAATATTCAAATTTTACTACTCCTAATATTAAAGGACAATTTTTTTCTTCTTTAAATGAGATATGAGATTCTATGAATATTAATGGAACTTAGAATACAGAATTAGAAATATCAGCTATATTGAAACTAATAACTCTGTAAACACAAATACGAGATTTATTCTAAAAATATAATGTAGTTTCTTCCTCTCTACCAAATAACTAATAAATTCTTACCCCTGTGTCTGTCCAGTCTACACTCAGAACTTTGTCTTCATGAGCAGCCAGATCATAGAGAGGAGCCTTACAACTAAAAGATGAAAATATTAACATGTTATATGCATTTCATAATATTAAACAAACATATATGACTAATCACTTATACTTTTCTGAAAATTTTTAGTTTACCATCCTTGCCCCAATAACCACTTAATCTTAAAATTCTGAGCATTTACTTGACTACCTCTCCTGTTTTTCCTGTATCATTAGCAGACTCTGGTTTTGGTTACTGCCTCTCCATTCTACTTGTAGAAATATGAAAATAAATTGTATATGTGTTCTCTTGGGGGTCCTCTGCATATATTAGTATCGTAGCACTAACTGATGAATAAGAAAGGAACCTTTAAATTTTGATTATCTTTAAAATTCTGTATTTTTACTTAATTGCCTATTAACACATAATTTACAATTTGACCACAGTTCCATTCATTCAGGCCACTGGCCTTCTAATTCTATAATTATCATATTTATATTAAGGTTCGGGTTTTTTTTTCCTATTTTATATAACAAGGTCAGAAAGATGGATTTCATAAATTGTTTTTGGCAAAAGAGAAACTATCACAATTAAATTCATTCAGAATGTAAAAAAACCCAACATATTAACATTAAGAAAACTCCTTTGATCCTGGCCTTCCTTTTTGATATCAATATGTATCATTTCAGGATATATGACCGAGAACTTTTTTTTGACCCTCCTGCTTTTGGATAGTCATTTCAGTGTTCATTTCATTTTCTCTGTATACAACGGGGCAATCGATAGATTTCCTATGTAAGTCATCAACAGGAGTTACCTTCTCGTATCCCACAGCTTAACCATGTTATCTAAAGAGCCTGAAATGAGCTGCTGCTCATGGGCAGGAGACCACTTGACTGATGTGACCCAGCCTGTATGGGAGGTTAGGGACAGCGACACCAAAGAACCATCTGAACAAAACAAAACAGACAACCATTACTAAATTTTAGAAAACAGAAGTAGGCAGAACCCCCCAAAAAATTTCTAGAAAAGTATCTTTTTATACATATCTCTAGTGAGAAGAGAAACTGATGTTACTCACTCATATTTTTCCTTCAGAGGTTTACACAACTCACCTTTAGTTCGGGGATCCCACAGTCTGATATGCCTATCTGTACTTCCAGATGCTAAACGTTTACAAAGTGGAGAATAGGAGATACAATTAAACACTTTATTTCCTGTCTAAAAAAAAAAAAAGAAAGAACATGTAACCAGGGTGGGCGAAAAGTAACCATCTCCTAGAAGTTCACCACTTAAAAGCTCAAAGTTAATCAGAAAACCACTGAATTTGTCTTACCAAAGTTGACTTAAGACTGCCAGACTCAACATCCCACACTCTAATTGTGTGGTCCCAAGATGCACTGCAGATTTCTTCAGCATCTGACCACAGAACCGAGGAAATTGCTTCCTTGTGGCCAGAGAGGGTCACTATGGGAGTCTAGAAATGAAGAACACCCAAAAGGGAAAGCATTTTTGGTTTAGAGTGATTGAAACAATAATAATAGTTATTACTTTTAAAGCCGATATGCCAGATATTTTGTCAGGTGCTTTAGCTTTCATATCCTACCTTATTTCTTCTTTACAGCAATCCTCCAAGACATATTTCTGTTTTTATTTTATAGATGAAGACACTGAAGTTGAGAAAGATAACTTGCCCAAGGTCATACTGTTTATAAATAGCAGATCTGAGTTTGAACCCAAATATTACTCCAAAATTTGTAGTCTTTCCACAGTATTCTGTTGCTTCCCCTTCTGCTCTACTTTTCATTTTGAGGAATATTAACACTAATTAAATTCTCCCAGTTGACAAAGATGTTATATGTAGAAGCTAGAAGAAAAAGCTCTGGGGTCAGAAGGACCTAGGTTTGAGTTAAGGTGCTGCTATTTTCTACATAACTCTTCCAGGTTAATTAATTGCAGTAGGTTATTCTCACCACCTCATTTCTTCAGCATCCAATCTTTAAATAATGCCCATGGCTCATTTATTAGAATTCCAAAATCTCTAATGTCCCTCTCAAATTAAAATCATCAAACTAGGTATACTGTCTGTCTTAAATACAAAGAACATGTAAAAGAAAGAAGGAGAACTCTTGAAATGGGGGACAGTTAACCTACTTGTGTAACTGTTACATTTAACCTTCTTAAATGTTAAGGGGGTTGTACTAGATTAGAGATCAGCAAAGTTTTTTTATAAAGATCCAGAAAGTAAAAATTTTAGCCTTTCCAGGCCACATACAGTCTCTGTTCCGTGTTCTTTGTTTTTAAAGCCCCTTAAAAATGTAAAAATCATTCTTAGCACTCTGTAGTACAAAATCAGGCCACAGCCAAATCACCTGTGGGGCTGTTATTTGCCAACTGCTGGACCAAATGATCCCTAAGGTCTCTCTTCCAGCCCTAAAATTTTCCTGGAAGTAGTAAAGGAACCTGATAGAGGAGTGAGGAACAGAACCACCTCTACTGTGATCCAAAACAAAAAGTAAGGTAACATAATCAATCAGAGGCTCCAGGATAGGAAATGGCATGTAAAATGATGGATAAATGTATATGAATAAGCAATCCCATTCCTAGGTATTTACCTAAGAAAAATGAAAACTTAGGTTCACACAAAAAATTGTCCACAAATGTTTATAGCAGTTTTATTCGTAACTGTCAAACTAGAAACAACCCAAATATCCTTCAACTGATGAATGATTAAACCAACTGTTGTATATCCACACAATAGACTACTACTCAGCATTTGAAAGGAATAAACCATGATACTCAATAATCTGGATGAATCTTTGTTTCCCTCCTCAAATACATTATGATATGTGAAAAAAAGCTTGATGCAAAAGGCTACATACTGTGTGATTCCACTTATATGATATTCTAGAAAAAGAAAAATTACAGGAACAGAGATCTGATAGTGGTTGTCAGGTGACAGAAATAGAGAGGAAAGGCTGACTACAAATGGGCAACATGAGTTTCAGGGGATGGCAAACTCTCCCATATCATGAATATGTAGTAGTTACATAGTCTATGTATTTATCAAAACTCAAAAGCTATACACCAAAAAGAGTGAATTTTCCTACATGTACATTTTTTTTTTTTTTTAAAGATAGAAAAGTCAACTTTGGCATTGTTACTGCAACAATCTTCAGCAGAATAGTACTGGAGGGGACTTCTTTGGTGGTCCAGTGGTTAAGAATCCGCCTTACGGGGCTTCCCTGGTGGCGCAGTGGTTGGGAGTCCACCTGCTGATGCAGGGGACACGGGTTCGTGCCCCGGTCCAGGAGGATCCCACATGCCGCAGAGCGGCTGGGCCTGTGAGCCATGGCTGCCGGGCCTGCACATCCGGAGCCTGTACTCCGCGGTGGGAGAGGCCACAACAGTGAGAGGCCCGTGTAAAGCCAAAAAAAAAAAAGAATCCGCCTTCCAATGCAGGGGACGCAGGTTCGATTCCTGGTCGGGAGACTAAGATCCCACATGATGCCGTGGGGCAAGCAACAGAGGAGCCCGCGCTCTGGAGACTGCACACAACTAGAGAGAAGCCCTCACGCCGCAATGAAGATCCTGCGTGTTGCAACTAAGACCTGATGCAGCCTAATTAATTAATTAATTAATTTTAAAAAACAAATGCTCAACAAAAGAATAGTACTGCAGGAAAAACAGCAATTTTGAGAGAAAATGTGGAAAAACCTTATTGTATGTTAATATATGAAACAAATGACCAGTAAATGAACTGATTGAGAGCATTACTCATATTAATACAAGCCAGGTACTAGAAAGAAACCCAGAAAGAAAATAACTTTTTGATATTTGTCTTATTTTGGTCTTAATAACCCAACTTTTCCTATTATTTCTAATTTTAACTTCAAATAGCACTTCAACGCTTTCTAGCATAACTTCAATTAATAATTTATGAATGCATAGATTTAAAGCTTATAAAAACCTAAATAAAAAAAATGAATATATTGTGATTTCTCTCAAATAAAATGAACAGTGGAAGCAAGCTTATGAATGTGCATAACTAAAAGTAAAAGTTATCAGCAAGGCACTGAGTGGGAGAAAATACTTATAATACCTATATCCAGCAAAGACCTTGAATACAAAAAGAAAGCTAGTCGTTAAAACAGTATGGTACTGGCACAAAAATGGAAATATAGACCAATGGAACAGGGTAGAAATTGCCCCACAGGGTAGAAAGCCCAGAAATAAATGCATGCACCTATGGTCAATTAATCTAAGACAAAGGAGGCAAGATTATATACAATGGAGAAAAGACAGTCTCTTCAATAAATGGTGCTGGGAAAACTGGACAGCTACAAGTAAAAAAATGAAATTAGAACATCCTTTTACACCATACACAAAAATAAACTCAAAATGGACTAAAGACCTAAATGTAAGACCGGATACTATAAAACTCTTAGAGGAAAACATAAGCAGAACACTCTGACATAAATTGCAGCAATATCTTTTTCGATCCATCTCTAGAGTAATGGCAATAAAAATAAACAAATGGGACCTAATGAAACTCAAAAGCTTTTGCATAGCAAAGGAAACCATAAATAAAATGAAAAGACAACCCACAGAATGGGAGAAAATATTTGCAAACAATGTGACTGACAAGGGATTAATTTCCAAAACTTCCCAACAGCTCATGCAGCTCAATATCAAAAGAACAAACAACCCAGTCAAAAAATGGGCAGAAGACCTAAATACGCATTTCCCCAAAGACACACAGATGGCCAAGAGGCACATGAAAAGATGCTCAACATCACTAATTATTAGAGAAATGCAAATCAAAACTACAATGAAATATCACCTCATACCAGTCAGAATGGCCATCATCAAGAAATCTACAAATAATAAATGTTGGAGAGGGTGTGGAGAAAAGGGAACCCTCCTACATTGTTGGTGGGAATGTAAATTGGTACAGCCACTATGGAGAACAGTATGGAGGTTCCTTAAGAAACTAAAAATAGAGCTACCATATGATCCAGCAATCTCACTCCTGGGCATATATCTGGAGAAAAACATGCTTTTAAAGGACATATGCACCCCAATGTTCACTGCAGCACTGTTTACAAGAGCCAAGACATGGAAGCAGCCTAAATGTCCATTGACAGATGAGTGGATAAAGAAGATGTGGTACAATATATACAATGGAATATTACTCAGCCATTAAAAAGAAAGAAATAATGACATTTGCAGCAACATGGATGGACCTGGAGATTATCATACTAAGTGAAATAAGTCAGAGAAAGACAGATATCAGATGATATTGCTTATATGCAGAATTAAAAAAAAAGATACAAATGAACTTACTTACAAAACAGAAACAGACTCACAGAGAATGAACTTATGGTTCTGGGGGGTGGGGAAGCGAAGGGGGGAAGGATAGATTGGGAGTTTGGGATTGACATGTACACACTGCTATATTTAAAATAGATAACCAACAAGGACCTACTGTATAGCACAGGGAACTCTGCTCAATACTCTGTAATAACCTAAATGGGAAAGGAATTTGAAAAAGAATAGATACATATATATGTATAACTGAATCACTCTGCTGTACACCTGAAACTAACACAACATTGTTAATCAACTATACTCCAATATAAAGTAAAAACAAAATAAAAACAAAATACAAAAAGATCTCTTACAAATCAATAAGAAGAAGATAAGCAACACACTTAAAAAAAAAATGCAGTGGTTAAGACTCTGAGCTTCCACTGCAGGGGGCATGGGTCTGATCCCTGGTCGGGGAACTAAGATCCCGCATGCCGTGTGGTGCGGCAAAAAAAAAAAAAAAGTACTAAAAACATGAACAGGGACTTCAAAATTAGCTATCAAAGGGCTGGGACTTAAAATACACTACACACCACCAGAAATCACAAAATGAGACACCTTTTAACAGTAAGTAAATGTAAACATGTTACGTGCTAAAATAAAATCAGTTATGGTACTAAAAAACTGACCATATCAAGTGATGATATGGATGTGGAGTAACTCTGACTCTCATATATTGTCAGTGGTAGTATAAACTGATATAACCATCTTGGAAAATGTTTTGGCAGTATTAAACATTGAGAGAACAGAACATGTGCATACCCTGTCACTCAGCAATTCTACTCCTGCAATTCTACGTATGCAGAAATGACAATATATGTGCACCAAAAAACAAGTACAGCAACTTTATTTATGGTGGCTAAAACCAGAAACAATCTAAATGTCCATCAAAAGAAGAGCAAATAAATTCTGGTATATTCATGTAATGGCATGCTATCTATTACTGAAAAGAACTATTACATGCAGTAGATGAATGAAATCTCACAGATATTACAGGCATACCTCGGAGATATTGAGGGTTTGGGTCCAGACAACCACAAAAAAGCGAACACTGTAATAAAGTGAGTCACAAGAATTTTTTCGTTTCCCAGTGCATATAAAAGTTATGTTTAGGGCTTCCCTGGTGGCGCAGTGGTTGAGAGTCCGCCTGCCGATGCAGGGGACACAGGTTCGTGCCCCGGTCTGGGAAGATCCCACATGCCGCAGAGCGGCTGGGCCCGTGAGCCATGGCCGCTGAGCCTGCGCGTCCGGAGCCTGTGCTCCGCAGCAGGAGAGGCCAGAACAGTGAGAGGCCCGCGTACCGCAAAAAAAAAAAAAAAAAAAAAAAAAAAAAAAAGTTATGTTTACACTATACTGTAGTGTATTAAATATGCAATAGCATTATGTATTAAAAAAAGTACATACCTTAATTTAAAAATACTGCTAAAAAATGGTAACCATCATCTGAGTCTTCAGCAACTCATAATCTTTTTGCCTGTGGAGGGTCTTGCCTCAATGTTGATGGCTACTGACTGATCGGGTGGTGGTTGGTGAAGGCCAGGGTTGCTGTGGTAATTTCTTAAAATGAGACGACAATGAGATTTGCCACATCGATTGACTCTTCCTTTCATGAACAGCTTCTCTGTAGTACACAATGCTGTTTGATAGCATTTTACCCATAGTAGAACTTCTTTCAAAATTGGAGTAAAATCTTTCAAACCCTGCTGCTGCTTCATCAACTACGTTTATGTAATATTCTAAATCATTTGTTATCATTTCAATAATCTTTATAGCATCTTCACCAGGAGTAGATCCCATCTCAAGAAACCACTTTCTCTGCACAACCATAAAAAGCACCTCCTCATCCATTAAAGTCTTACAATGAGATTGCAGCAATTCAGTCACCTCTTCAGGCTCCACTTCTAGTACTAGTTTTTTTTATTATTTCTGCCACATCTGCAGTTACTTCCTCCCCTGAAGTCTTGAACCCCTCAAAGTCATCCATGAGGGTTGCAATCAACTTCTTCCAAACTCCTGTTAATGTTGATATTTTGCCCTCAATAAATCATGAATGTTCTTCATGGCATCTAGAAATGGTGAATTCTTTCCAAAGGTTTTTTTTTCTTAAAGCTTTTTTAAAAATTTATTTTTTAATTCTTTTCTTTTTAAGTTTTGGCTGCGTCGGGTCTTAGTTGCAGGATCTTCGTTGCGGCACGCGGGATCTTTGGTTGCAGCGCGCGGGCTTCTTTCTAGTTATGGTGCGCAGGCTCCAGAGCACGCAGGCTCAGTAGTTGTGGGGCACGGGCTTAGCTGCCCCGCAGCATGTGCGATCTCAGTTCCCCAACCAGGGATCGAACCCGCGTCCCCTGCATTAGAAGGCGAATTCTTAACCACTGGACCACCAGGGAAGTCCCTCCAAAGGTTTTCAGATGACTTTGCCCAGATCCATCAGAGGAATCACTAAGTATGGCAGTTATTGTCTTATGAAATATATTTCTTAAATAATAAGGCTTAAAAGTTGAAATTACTCCTTGACCCATGGGCTGCAGAATGGATGCTGTGTTAGCAGGCATGAAAATAACATTAATCTTCTTGAACATCTCCATTAGAACTCTTGGATGACCAGGTGCACTGTCAATGAGCAGTAATGTTTTTAGAAAGGAATCTTTTTTCTGAGCAGTAGGTCTCAACAGTGGGCTTAAAATACTTAGTAAACCATGCCGTAAACAGATGTACTGTCATCCATGCTTTGTTGTTCTATTTACAGAGCACAGATGGAGTAGATTTAACATAATTCTTAAGGTCCCTAGGATTTTCAGAATGGTAAATGAGCACTGGCCTCAACTTCAAGTCACCAGCTGCATTAGCCCCTAACAAGAGAGTCAGCCTGTCCTTTGAAGCTTTGAAGCCAGGCATTGACTTGTCCTCTCGCATAAAAGTCTTAGATGGCATCTTCTTTCAAAAGAAGGATGTTTAATCTGCTTTGAAAATCTGTTAGTGTAGTCACCTTCATTTAATTTCTTTTTTTTTTTTTTTTGCGGTACGTGGCCCTCTCACTGTTGTGGCCTCTCCTGTTGCGGAGCACAGGCTCTGGACGCGCAGGCTCAGTGGCCATGGCTCACAGGCCCAGCCGCTCCGTGGCATGTGGGATTTTCCCGGACCGGGACATGAACCCCTGTCCCCTGCATCGGCAGGCGGACTCTCAACCACTGCGCCACCAGGGAAGCCCCCATTTAATTTCTTAGCTAGATCTTCTGGATAACTTGCTGCAGCTTCTACATCAGCATTTGCTGCTACACTTTGAACTTTTATGTTATAAAGACTGCTTTCCTTAAATCTCTTGAAGCAACTTCTGCTCGCTTCAAACTTTTCTTCTGCAGCTTCCTCACCTCTTTCGGCCTTCAAAGGATTGAAGAGAGTTAGGGCCTTCCTCTGGATTAGGCTTTGGTTTAAGGGAATGTAGTGGCTGGTCTGATCTTCTACCCAGACCACTCAAACTTTCTTCATATCAGCAACAAGGCTGTTTCACTTTATCATTCATGTGCTCACTGGAGTAGCACTTTTCCTTCAAAAACTTTTCCTTTGCATTCACAACTTGGCTAACTGGCATAAGAGGCCTATCTTTTTGACCTCTCTCAGCTTTTGACATGCCTTCCTCACTAAGCTTAATCATTTCTAGCTTTTGATTTAAAGTGAGAGACATAAGACTTCCTTTCACTTCAACACTTAAGAGTCCACTGTAGGGTTTTTAATTGGCCTAATTTCAATATTGTTGAATCTCAGGGAATAGGGAGGCACGAGAGGAGCGAGAGAGATGGGGGAACGGCTGGTCGGTGGAGCAGTCAGAACATACACATTTACTGATTAAGTTCACTGTCTTACGTGGGCGTGGTTCATGGCACCCCAAAGCAATTACAATGGTAACATCAAAGATCACTGATCACAGATCACCATGACAAATATAATAATAATTTAAAAGTCTGAGATATTTTGAGACTTATCAAAGTGTGACACAGAGACACGAAGTGAATAAAGGCTGCTGGAAAAATGGAACCAACAGGCTTGATACACAGTTGCCACAAACCTTCAATCTGTAAAAAAATGCATTACCTGCAAAGTGCAATAAAATGAGGTATGCCTGTATATGAAGCTTAAAACTAGGTGAAACTCATCTAGGATAAGTCAGAAAAGTGATCACTTTTAGGAGGATACTGATTTCAAGGGAGCCTAGAGGGCATCTTCTAGGGTGTCGGTAATTCTTGATGTTTTGATTTAGATAGTGATTACTTGGGTATACACAAGTGCAAAAATTCATTGAGCTGTATACTTAATTATATGTATGCCAAACTTCAACTAACATAAAGGTTAAAAAAAAAGCTACCTTCTAAGTAAAGTATTTTGATAATTCAAGAAGTCTTTTTCTACTCAGATATATTCTTTAAAGGTTGATCAGGGATATGCATCAGTAAATTACCACTGGCACATTATCCAATTGGTAAGGCATTTCCAGCTTTAATTTGTCTTATGAGCCAAGTGATAAGGAAGCTGAATTGCTGCCAGATCATTCAACTTGCAATTCAGCAGTCTATGTTTAAATGTATAAATTATAAATCACTATTTTCAGTTGGAAACAGTTAAGTTCTATTGCTTACTGCAGTTTATGTGAATTTGAGGAATCACTTATTCCTCATTTTCAACAGTTTTTATAAGATACCTTGTTATTGGTGACTATAAGAAATAATGTGCAAATGTGTGCCTGATTTAATGCACATCCATTACAGCTGTTAGAAAATGAATGAAACATATGATTTCCTAAATCTGACTCGGTATTGTTCTTCTCATTAAGTATATTAATACAGGTCAGATCATATTATGATAAGTATCCTTCTAATGGAACAGAGCAAATAAGAATCTGGATTAACTTTCTGAGTTTGATTTAATTGGATCCATATAGCAAAATGATAGAATCAAAACCTCAATTAAACTCTTGGTTTCTACTGATTTAGGAGATGTACTAGAATTACACCCTCAGTGTATGAAACACTATTACTATTACTATTTTTTAAATTGAAGTATAGTTGACTTACAATGTTGTGTTAGTTTCTGGTATACAGCAAAGTGATTCGGTCATCTATTATTTTTCAGATTCTTTTCCATTATGGTTTATTACGAGATATTGAATATAGTTCCCTGTGCTCTACAGCAGGACCTGTTGTTTACTTATTTTATACATAGTAGTCTGTGTCTGCTAATCCCAAACTCCTAATTTGCCCCCCCAACCCCTTCTCCCTTTTGGTCACCATAAGGTTGTTTTCTATGTCTGTGAGTCTGCAACCTTATCACTAAACAGTCAGGTAATGAGATATTTCACTAAACTGAGTGCAAGCTTCAACAATTAAAAGATCCTACTTTAAAATTCACCATGAGGAACTCCAACAAAGATGTTAAAAAAAAAAATTCACCACGAGGCCAAATATAATAGCTAAATAATCAACCTATCAAGCTGTAAACCTAGCTTAATGCAACTACATTCAATAACTCAAATAAATGCAGCAGAGTATTTATAATAAAAATTTACAAATCTACTGAAAGAAAGCCTAATTATGGTTGAAGCAGCAAGACAAGACAAAAGGAAACTAAATATGAACAATTATATTAAATTAACATATATTTGTCAATAAAGACCTAAGCCGGGACTTCCCTGGTGGCGCAGTGGTTAAGAATCCGCCTGCCAATGTAGGGGACACGGGTTCAAGCTCTGGTCCGGGAAGATCCCACATGCCGCAGAGCAACTAAGCCCGTGCGCCATAACTACTGAGCCTCCGCTCTACAGCCCGCGAGCCACAACTACTGAGCCTGCATGACAAAACTACTGAAGCCGGTGCGCCTAGAGCCCGTGCTCCACAACAAGAGAAGCCACCACAATGAGAGGACCGCGCACGGCAACGAAGAGTAGCCCCTGCTCACTGCAACTACAGAAAGCTAGAGTGCAGCAACAAAGACCCACTGTGGCAATCAATCAATCAATCAATCAATCAATCAATAAGTTTATCAAAAAATAACCGCCTAAGCCCAATACTGTCAGTTCTCACAAATACTTACTCTTGTTAGTCCCAACTGCTCTGTTTTCTGTTTCTTTCTTGGTCGATTTGTGGATTCTTCCATTTCATCTTCTTCATCTGTAGGGACTATATCACAGAAAATTAGATTTGACAGAGTTAAAATTTAAGGTAAATATTAATACAAACAGTCTCAAATAATTCTTATATTTCTAGGTATATACTTTCTCTCTGTTATCTCAACTGGTTAGGGAGTTAACATTTCTCCTTATCTTGGTTAATGGAAATTATATCTAAAAACAATACTTGGCTTACCAATCTTCGAAAAGGAGAAAGCAAAAAATAAAGTGTTATACATTAAAATCCTAAAACCTAACCAGTTTTGTATCTTATAAAGATTATCATTATGGCTATTCATCAGTTTACCATATCTATGAAATTTGCTTACTATTAGTTGTAGGAGAGTTCTGACCAGATTGCATTTATATTATGAAGAAGGGAATGACATGGTAAATAAACACATGTTAAAAGGACATACGGGCTTCCCTGGTGGCGCAGTGGTTGGGAGTCCGCCTGCCGACGCAGGGGATGCGGGTTCATGCCCCGGTCAGGGGGGATCCCACGTGCCCCGGAGCGGCTGGGCCCGTGGGCCATGGCCGATTGGCCTGTGCGTCCGGAGCCTGTGCTCCATGACGGGACAGACCGCGGCAGTGAGGGGCCCGCGTACCACGCAAAAAAAAAAAAAAAAAAAAAAAAGGACATACATTCCAGCCATGTTCATTCTTCTTGACTATTTCACTTTTCTAACAATAAATTAAAAGTGTTTCATAGATAGTTATTTTTTGATTAAAAAAAATCTTTGTTATCCATCATTTGGCTAGGTAGCAAACCCAGATTAAAAAAACCATAGATTTTAATGTTTTGTAACTATTTTATAAATGTCATGTGCTTTTCCCAAACTAGACTATAAGCACCTTAAGGGTAACAACTAATCATAGATAATATCTCATCTACCCAGCACTATCAAAAAGCATTTTACAAAAGGAAAAATTCCTACACAAACAACTTCCTGCCTCAAAACTGTTTGCTTTAACTAAAATGGATTTATATTTCCTGCCATTTTACACATAATTATTCAAAACTGTTTAAGCTTTTCGTGATTATCTCCCCCCTCCCCAACTCTACTTTGTGAACTGTATTTAGGGTGTTGTACAGTAATATAGCAATTTCCTCAGAAGCAACAGAGGTATTTTGATCTGCTTACCCATGCAATAAATAGTTCTGTACTACTACTTTTTAAAATATATGTGGGTTTCCCCCCCTTCTTTTCTTCTAGCAGTGTCTTCTTACTGTTATCAAGGTACTTTCCTCTAAGAGTCCCCTTGTCTCCTCTAATTGTTCTTTCTAAGCTACGTTTTCAAAGTGAGAAAATTAAGTTTGATAAAGTTGTATTTAAAAGAATTTTTTTAAAGTAAACCAGCTAAACTAAGAAATTTCTCTAATAGTAAAGTATATCAAAATGACTCAGAAGGTAGTTTGTTTATTTCCACGTTCCTGAATAAGAGAACTCTGAGAACTAAGGCAGTTATATTGCACTGCACCAGACGTGTTATTGGTACTTGCAGGGATTCAGTGACATCATCCAATAAAAAAGGGGGTGGTAGAGTAGAAAACATTTTGAAACACAAAGAAATATACTAATTTTTCTCTATACTATAGTACTTTATTTGTGACCTAAAAAGCTCTGGTCCATTTTTTATAGAAAAATATGGGCTAAAAAGTCTTTTTTTCACTGAAATTCTTGAAATATCATTAATAAGTCAACGTAGAAGAAACATTTCATTTACCTGTAGACCAAATCTTTAGCATCTTATCCCAGGAACCACTGCAAAACTAAAAAAATATATATGAAGGGAAAAAGAGTATGCAATATAAGCCATCATATTGTTTGCCTGGTTTTCTTCTGCTATTTAACTTGAAATCTTTACTTTGCCCTGAAATTCTTACTACTATGGCATCACCTATCTGCCTGTCTTCCTAGTCTCTGGGACGTTGTACCTTCAATCTCATGGCAACTGAAAGAGCTGCCATTCTTATAGGGCCCTGGCCATGGCTGCTTAGATCAGAGTGGGTAACTGACCTACACTGTGGCAATAGGTCTCTTCTTCCTTCAGAGCCTTTTTTTTTTTGAAAACTTGTGTTTTAGAGAGCTGAAGTTAATCTTTTTCCAAGGACAGACAGTATAGAATGTAAAACCTGGGAATATTGAAGGCCAGATTTCATTGCCATGTGGAGAAAGCCAGACTGAGGTAAGAGAATGAAGTCAATTTGGGGAGATGAGGGGGAGGAGGTGTGCAGGCCACATGCAAGCCTCTACTCATTGGTTCCTGACATCCAAATGCATCATCACCCTGCTCATGATGTGGTGCATCACTCCCTCCTTGGGTCTTTTAAGCTAAAAAAAGTTCAGGATGAGTTTCTATCTCTTATAGCCAGCCAAAGGACAGGGTACAGTTAATTCACTTAAGTTTGCACTCAACAACATGTAAACCTTCTTTATGGCTCAATATGAATACTCATAAATTTTTAACTCTGAATGCAGAAATGTCCTCTGTTATGCTAACTGGCAAAGAAATGCTGAAGAAACACTCTTAAATCTAGAATACTTCATGTGGTTTGGAGAATTTTCAAATGGTGAGGGAGTCTGTAACCCCTCTTAAGTAAATACTGTGTTGCCCTCATAGCTTGACTAACTTCTACCATTTTGTGGTGATAAAGAGTAGATCAGCAATGATAGTAAAACAACCTCGATTAATGCTTTAGTGCATGCTAAGTTTTAGGTGATCAGCTAGACATTTTCAATTAATGACAGCACTATGAGTAGCTGAAGGACTGAAAATGTCAATCACTATGATTTGAGGAGGTTACATAAAGAAAGTACTTGTTTACCTGAGTTCTTAAAATTTCTGCAATTTATATAAAATTCTAAACCAGAGATACCCAGAGTGAGGGAGTGACTCTTCATATCTCTCATTATGAGTATTTACTTTTGGTTTGAAATCATATTCTTTAGTCACCAATTGTTATAGAAGTAGGCTGATCACAGTGACTTTATGTAGAAAAGACATTTTTGCACAAGAGGCTCAAATTCTAATTGAACACAGTACTAATAATACTGTGTTCAATAACACAATAGCTACTTACTTTGGTTCCTGTGCTATCAACAGCTATAGAATCCACACTGCCAGCATGACCCCTGCAGCAGTGCAGGGCTTTCACTTTGTTTCTCTCTACATTCCACTCCCACAGGAGAATAGTCTGATCCATAGAGGCACTCAGTAGTATGCAAGACAGATTGTCTGAAGAAAGGAGAACACAAGGATAAGAAACAAATTAGTATAAAAATTTTAAATAGTGTTCCAAAACTAAAGAACTGAATTTTTTGTAGTTGTTGATAAAGATGTTAAAGAGGTAAAAGACCTCATATAGCCACCTTTGAAAAAAGAAGCTAACTTATGGTATAAAAGGGAAGACTCTTCAAAAATAGTATAGGGACTTCCCTGGAGGTCCAGTGGTTACGACTCCGTGCTTACACTGCAGGGGGAGCGGGTTCGATCCTTAGTTGGGGAACTAAGATCCCGCATGCCACAGGGCACAGCCAAAAAAAAAAAAACAAAACTATAAAAGACATGCTTTTAACACACTCAATATTAACTTGAAAATATATATTATGTGATATAATTTTAGGATTCACTTCTACTGATTTACAGATTTTTTTATGTGTATATTTTTGAAAGACCCTATAAAAACTGAGGCATGAGACACTTCCTATCCTGTCCCCATCCTGCCCCAGCATCAAAAATGGCTAATTTCCAATTCCCTATCCAGGATTCCTCTCAATTTAGGCAGAGTCCTAACCTTTTTTCACCCAGGCCACATCTTTTACAACGTCTGTATGTCCCACAACTGTCATTATTGACTTTCCTTCCAAGGACCAGATCCGAGAAGTCTTATCATAAGAACCAGTCAAGATCCTGTGAGGAGAAAAAAATCCTATGAAACACAAAAAACAGCTTTTTTCAAACCCTGAAATCAATTATATTTCTAAAGCACTGATAAAGTAAACCTTGAGGATCAGATTTTTAAACTCTTCTTTAATATAAAGATTAAGATTTCAAAACACACTAGAATAAATCAGAAGATGTTACATTTGGCCTTTCCTGACCTCCTAAAATAAAAATGTAACCGACAAACCCTAGATTTCATTTTTATGATTGTTGTAAAATATTACCACTCCCAGGGAAGCTAAGCGAATTGTTTGAAAAGCCTAATAGTCCTTTGTATTTAACCAGTGAAAACCATTAAATAAAAAAACAGTAGAACCATTTAAAGTAAAAGTAAAACCAGTAAAAACATAACTATGTAATAACTCCAGGGAGACATTCTTTGAAAGTAAGCTCCTACTGAGATCCATTCTTGAGGTGTTTTTCTACAAGTAAGGCCAGAGGGGGTTTGTTCTGAACGATTCATACCTTCTTGATTCCAGTCTGCCTTTTCAGCCCTAAAAATAGCATGATCTGCATCTTCAGGGTAGTAGGCTGGGAGATCTGTGGCTAGAAAAGGTTTTTTTCCCCTCTATGAAACAAATTATATTCTTGGTCTTAAAAGCAACATCATCAAATAAATGCCCTAAGACACAAGACCTATTCGGAAGACAAATGTCACTACAACATCTTTAGACAGGAAAGAAAACCTGTTAATAGATATGTTTCTTCTTGACTACACTAAATTGAAAGGTCTTTGGCACAGTCACAGTATGTATGTATATATATATATATATATATATATATATATATATATATATCACAAAATTACTTTCACAAAGAACAAGTACTCAGAGAAAACTATTCCTGTAGTACACTTAAAATGGATACAAAAACATTCATCTGGCAATACCATTCCTCTGCCCCATCGATCGCACTGATCCAGTCATCATGGAACATGCATTGTTCTGGCTGAGGTGCAGTATACTTCTCCACGTACTCTAATTCCACAACCTCTTCCTAGTCACAGAGAGAAACCAGAAATCAATCAGGCGGTGCAGTTTTTAAATGGTACATTATGAAAATAAAGGACCCCCGGTTTAATTTATCTCCTTCATGTAATTCCCCTTCAGAATCCAGAAATTTTGGAGCCATATAAAAAGTGAAAAACTTTATTTGACCTAACAGTATGCTAAGAGTAATATTAAGAAATATTGGGCCTCCCTGGTGGCACGGTGGTTGGGAGTCCGCCTGCCGGTGCAGGGGATACGGGTTCGTGCCCCGGTCTGGGAGGATCCCATATGCCGCAGAGCGGCTGGGCCCGTGAGCCATGGCCGCTGGGCCTGCGCGTCCGGAGCCTGTGCTCCGCAACGGGAGAGGCCACAACAGTGAGAGGCCCGCATACCGCAAAAAGAAAAAAAAAAAAAAAAAAGAAATATTAATGACCTTGGAAAACTTATGCTAAAAGTAGAAAAAAAAAGAATATAAGAAACTTTATAAAATCATAAAAGCATGTTGTTTAATGGATACAGAGCTTCTGTTTAGGATGATGAAAAAGTTCTGGAAATGGACAGCGGTGATGGTTGCATAATATTGTGAATGTACATAATGCCACTGAATTGTACACTTAAAAATGGTTAAAAGAAAAATTTTATGTATATTTTACCACAGTTCCAAAAATTGCCCCCAATCATAAAAGCACTTATAAATTATATTTTAAATTATAAAAGCAATAATAAGGAAAGTTTGAAAATTAGAGGGAGGGGCAATCACTATAAATCACAATAACCTAACCCATAAGTTTATATATGTACACAATCATTTTATATACCTTTATTAGTAGTAAACATATATTTGCTATTCCCTTTTTGACAACTGTTCTATAAATATGAAGTTATCTTTCCTTGTTCATTCATCTGCATTTCTTGAATAATACTCTTAGAAAA
Source organism: Mesoplodon densirostris (assembly GCF_025265405.1). Classification (NCBI taxonomy): domain Eukaryota; kingdom Metazoa; phylum Chordata; class Mammalia; order Artiodactyla; family Ziphiidae; genus Mesoplodon; species Mesoplodon densirostris. Next base: position 34,031,207 of record NC_082668.1, on the reverse strand, counting down.
AAAGAGGGAATTTAAACATTGAAGATACAGAAACCGAGGTTCAGTTTCTAGGAAAAAACAGTAATCAAAAGGCTCTTGGTGGGCTTCCCTGGTGGCGCAGTGGTTGAGAGTCTGCCTGCCGATGCCGGGGACATGGGTTCTTGCCCCGGTCCGAGAAGATCCCACGTGCTGCGGAGCCTGCGCATCCGGAGCCTGTGCTCCGCAATGGGAGAGGCCACAACAGTGAGAGGCCCGCGTACCGCAAAAAAAAAAAAAAAAAAAAAAAGGCTCTTGGTTCCTGTAGATTCAGGCTGATTCTAAATGAAGTTTTCCTACATTATCTGGTAATACCTTTAGTAAAATAGAGCAGGTAAGCATTTGAACTTACTGACGAGATGTTTTCCAGTTCCATGTGCTTGAACAAGGGCATTCGCAGAAACTGGCCCTTGATAAGGAAATCAAACTCCACATGTTTGTGGAACTCTAAAGAAAATACATAATAAAATTATCATTGTTAGGACCTGAAATGGTATTGGCAGAGGTAAATGAGAGACTCCCAGAACAAACAGGTACCTATTATCCTAGTGTGGCCTCCAAGTTTCTCCAGAATTTCTCCATGACACAATCAGACCATGTATTCCAGTATATTATGTGATTTTTAAGAACAGAAATACTTTGTTCTGTTGGTATACTATTTTTATTGTTGATGTTGTAATCATTTTGACTAAGGAAACCTTTGTATTCTAAAAAGAATCCCAAATATATACAAAAGTAGGAATAACATAATGAATCCTCATTCCCATCTTTTACCAACTCATGGACAATCATCTATACTCCTCCCTCCACTCTCCTGCTGGGTTTTTTTAAAGCAAAACTCAGAAATGATATAATTTCATTTGTAAATGCTTTAGTGTGTATCTCTAAAATATAAAGACCAAAAAAGTCACAATGTTAAAAATTTAACATTACTTATTCCTTTTAATACCATAAAGCCAGTCAATGTTCATATTTCCTTGTTTCATAAATGTCTTTTTACGGTGAGCTTTCTAGAATCAGCATCCAAAGTCCTCACATTATATTTGATTAATATCTTTAACAGTTCTTCGTCCTTTTTTTCCATTGCCTTTTATTTGCTGAAGAAACTGGGTCTTCTTGTAATACTTCTTACATTCTGGCTTTGGTTGATTATATCTCCAAGGTACCCTTTAACATGTTCCTCTACCACCTAAATACAACCTGTACATCAGGCAGACCCAAATGCCTGATTAGACTTTGGGTTTGGCTGTTTTTGGCAAGAATATTTACACACCATATTATATTTCCTATTGTATCACATTAGAAAGCACACTATCTCACTGTGTCTCCTTTTATGATATTAAGATCTACCTCTGGGTTCAGATGATGTCAGTCTGATCCCATCCATCATAACATTCTTTGTTAGCCTTTTATCTAATAAACGGCTTTAGTAGCTACAGATATTCACTTCTTAAATCCATTATTTCATTTGGAGTTACAAAATGCTAAAAATTCTTCATTCTTTCTGATTTATTAGCTATAATAAAATCCTTCTTAAAGAAGAATTCCCTCATTGACTCTTTGGCTTGTTACTTAAAAAAAAATCTGAATCTGGGCTTCCCTGGCGGCGCAGTAGTTAAGAATCCGCCTGCCAATGCAGGGTACATGGGTTCGAGCCCTGGTCTGGGAAGATCCCACATGCCACGGAGCAACAAAGCCAGTGAGCCACAACTACTGAAGCCCGCGTGCCTAAAGCCCATGCTCTGCAACAAGAGAAAAGCCCGCGTGCAGCAATGAAGACCCAACACAACCAAAAATAAATAAATAAAATAAAATAAATTTTTAAAAAAATCTGAATCATTTTGCATCTTCAACTCAAGAGCGGTGACTCAGTTAATCGATTTACACAAAAAGACAAATCAATGTTCATCTACAAGTTTGGAAAAATATGCAAATATTTGGGTAACAACAAACAACCATATACTGATATTGCAAAGTGTCTATTGCAAGAAAATAATTCTTATGCTAGTTCAGAGTTTTTCAACAATTAGAATATATGACATCTTTGGAGTTCAGGAAACTAACTATGCATCAGAATCTCTACACTATTGTACATCCATGATGAAAGATAAGAACCGATAGGAAATGCTATGTGACTATCTCTGTATCAAGAACTATATCTTGCTAACAATGAAAAGACCATGTCCCCCTGCAAAAAAGTTGTTCAAAAACATCTTAAGCTTAACAAAAAAGTTATAAGATTATTGGAAGAGGAAGTGGAACATATTAGGCATTAGTTTATAATTCTCACCTCCCCATTCCTCCAACTAGGGTAGAATCAAAAGAGGTTTAAAAGCATCAGAAACATCTGCATAAAAATATGCTTGCCTCTAAATGATGGCTCCATTGACAAATTTTGTTTTTAAAGATTATGCCTTATGTTATTTTCCATTTTTCATGTTTAAATCTTCTACTATATGTATGGTTTCATTACTTTTTAAAGAAACATTTTATTATAGAAAATTCCAAACATATACAAAAATGGAGAATAATAAACCTTCTTATACCTATCGCCCAACTTCAACCATTATCAACTTATGACCAATCTTGTTTGATCAATATTTTTGCATACATTGTTCATATTAATTTTACAATGTTCATATCATTTTAATTTTATATTAAATTTACATATAAATTTATAGCCCATAAAATTTTTTGCATACGTTTATTTTAATTTATATCTTTATAAACATTTTACTTGATACTGTAGCATGTTTATGTTTATTTTATCCATTATTTTTAAATGAATTTTAAATACTTAAATAAAATACTAGTATTAATACTGGCATTTGTTATTATACAAAACAAATGCTCAAATACAGATATTGTCATTTTGCTTTGTAGGAGCACCAAGATGCTTGTTCTATGCCTACCCAATCTAGCCCTCACGTCTTCATTACCTCTACATCACAACTTTTACACTAAAATCTTTATTCCTAAATCTCAACCACCTTCTCTCCATATTGCCTTAAAAGCAGATTAAACTGAATTTCTTTTTTCCTGAAAGCTTATTTCAAAGCATTTTTCAAAGTGTCATACAGCAGGGAAATCCATGTTATAAATTTTACCATGATAAAATCCATGCAGTATTATAAACTAATGCCCCCAAAGGGCTATAAATAACAATGTGATGTATTTCAGTCTAGTTAGTGTCACTGTGCTTTCTCCTAACTTTTCAGAGTATATATACCCACCGTTTTTGGCCTCCAGCAATTTATTGATGATGTTACTAAGGTCAGCAATTTCAGAGGCTGCAGGTATCGAGAAAGGAACATCATCCACCGCATATCTACAAAAAGGAAATGATAAATCAAGTCTACAGATGTTTTAACAAATGTGCATTTATTCATTCAACAAACATTTATTGGGTATCTAATACATGCCAGACATTTTGCTACATGGGGTTAACAAAAAATGAATTAACCTGTGGTCTGTGTTCTTGGAAAGGGTTAAAGTCTGGTAATCAAATACGAGGAAAGTATGTAAGAACAGTGTCATAAGTAATACATAAAATGGGAGAACAAGGAAGTGGTAGGTCATTTCAACCAGAGAAAAGGGGGCTGGGAGAGCAGAGTCTGAAAGGATGCATAAAAAACATCACTATTACACTACATCTAGAAAAGTGAGTTTCTGCCAGGTGAAGTGTGGCGAGGAAGAAAGAAGGGGTGCAGGAAAGCAGGGAGAGCAGCAAAAAAAATAGCTACGAGTTATTAAAGAGCTGCCCACCCAGCTTATTCCAGAAAGTGTTACTTTACTCTAGACAGTGACCAAAGCTAAAGCTAAAGAGATGTGCATGGAGTAGTTTAGATGCTCTGTGAAGTACTTTTTACTTCTTTCCCTAGGCAATGAGGAACCACTGTCTAAGTCAGATAACATCATCAGAATTTTGTTTAGTTAGATCTTTCTTGGCAGCACTGCAGAGACTGGATTACAGGCACACACAATAGGGGGCAGATTAGGAAACTCTTGTAAGAGAGAATGGGAGAAAATTCTTGCAAGTCACGTATCTGACAAGGAACATGTATCTAGAATATATAGAGAACATTTATAACTCAATAATAAAGACAACCCTATTGTAAAAACGGGCAAAGGATCGAAATAGACATTTCTCCAGAGAAGGTATACAAATGACCAACAGGCACGTGAAAAGATGCTGAGCGCTGTTAGTCATCAAGGAAATGCAAATCAAACCACAATGAGATATCACTTCATACCCACTAGGATGGCTACAATAAGAAAGACAGATATTAAGTGTTGGTGAGTATGTGGAGACATTAAACCCTTATTCATTGCTGGTAGAAACGTAAAATGGTATGATTGCTTTGGAAAAATCTGGCAGTTTCTCAAAAAGTTAAACATGGCATTACCACTTGACCCAGCAACTCCATTCCTAAGTTATATACCCAAGAGAAATGAACATATATATTGACACAAAAACTTGTGCACAAATGTTCACACCACCACTATTCCTAATAGCCAAAAGGTGAAAACAACCCAAATGTCCATCAACTGAAAAATGGAAACACAACTCGATATATCCATACAATGGAATATTACTGAGCAGTAAAAAGGAATGAAGTACTGATATCTATCTATCTATCTATCTATCTATAAAAGCCTTTGCCCCCCCCCCCACTCCCACTGTGGCAAAAAGAGATTTATTACAGCATGTCTTGATGAGCCCTGTTTTATATATATAGGTATATATATATATAAAACAACATGGATGAACCTTGAAAAACATCATACTAAGTGAAAGAAGCCAGTCACAGAAGACCATGTACTGTATAATCCTATTTATATGAAATGTCCATAACAGACAAATCTATAGAGACAGAAAGTAAATCAGTGATTGCCCGGGGCTGGGGGGATTTGGAAGTATTTGGGTGTGGGGGGAGGGGTAACAGCTAAAGGATGATGAAAAATGTTCTAAAATTTACTGTGGTGATAGTTGCATAATTCTGCAAATACACTCAAAACTAGTGAATTGGACACTTTAAATGTGTGAATTCTATTGCACGTGAATTACATCTCAATAAAGTTGTTACAAAAAACAAAAGAAGTCTTCATAAGGTCTGAATTTAGGCTATATTTGTGGGGAATGTAAAAGTTTCAAAAGATGTTAAGGTAGAACTTCCAGGGCTCACCAAGACATGCTATGATATGTCTCTTTTTGTCACAATGGGAGGGGTGGTGGAGGTTTCAGATCTTGTTAAAATGTAGATTCTAAATCTGCAGATCTGAGGTACAGTCTGAGATTCTGCCTTTTCTAACCAGCTCCCAAGTGATGCTAATGCTGCTGGTCTGCAAACTACACTTTGAGTAGTAAGGCTATAGTTATATATTTATCATGCCGATAAAAGTAAAAAGTTATTTAGGTTCTCCAAAAGGTAAAAAAGCCTAGAAATTAAAAGTTTTGGTTTACTATGATATTTTGGCCAGTAAGATGAGTAGGGAAAAGTAGCATAATTACATACTCATATATGAATATACATGCATATGTAAATTATACACATATACATGAATAAATCTACCTTCCCCCCTCATTTTACTGATGAGAACGTATTGCGTGAAAGGAAGAAACAAGAAGTTTAATTTCTAGGTTTCATTACCTTTTTGGAAAACCTAAATATATAAACACAAACACACATACACACATGATGTTTATCCATTTATCACAGGAGTTAAAATACAGTGCTCTAATATTTCTTAAAACTTCTTGTGAATCAACAATAATCTCCATAAAACTTTCAATTAGAAAAAATACAGTGATCATGCTATTCCATCACCATATTCCTTTAGAAGCATTTCGACTAAGTATATATACTCATCTGTATTGATAATACAATTTAAGTGTACTGTAAGCAACAATACAAGAGGAGTGAATATGATTTACCAGGTCAACACATAAAGTTACAAACACAATCAAAAATATAATCTTAATTGAGGTGGGAGTTTTTTACTTTACAGCTGACATTAGCTTGTTAATACAACAAATATTTATTATTTATCATCAGTACCAGAAGCACCTGACAAACATTTGTTGACTCAGTCAATCCAAGAAGCATAACATAGTCTCTACAAACAAGAGACTTACAATATAGTTGAAGAGACCAGGCGAAACAAAAAAAAAGTTAAGTAATAGTGTAATATACGCCACAAAGCAGAATATAATTAGGTTTCAAATGATTGCTACATACCTGGGGACCATTTGTAAAACTGGTAAAATGTTTACATACATATAGGTATACACATACAGGCATATATATATACACACGTATACGTGTAGATTTATGTATATAAATATACAAATGTGTAACTGAATTGACTTCACACTCATCAAAAACCAGTTCTACCAACTCCGTATTGAGAGTTCCACCTTCTAGCCTGGTTTAGAAAAGCATCGTCTATCACCTACGTTAGGAAAATGAAGTTGTGTTTTCAGACACTGTGAAACACCACTAGCAGACAGCCTATAACGACTTGGTCCGTTGTCCACTGTTCAATTACATAATGCACTTCATTCAGGAAGCAAACCTGAAGCCCTGCAGGTCCCTCTACACTCACAATTCAAATTATATACAGCCTAAGTCTAGGCAAGAAGGCTCGGAGATCCTTGAGAAATCCTCGCAAGGTACCGCTTCCACTTGAGTGGAAAACGCGCTCAAGCGAGGAATCCAGCCAAAAAATGGAAAAAGTGAATTGATGGCAAAGATAACCAGGGATGCACAAGGTCATACCGGAGTGGTCTTTTGAAAGGATCCCGGGGCCTGGGGGCGGGAGGCGGGAGGGGGGAGGAGAGGAGGGGAGAGAAAGGGAGTACGCTTACTTACTTCTTGTTGTCAGTGAAGAAGCGTGTCTGGAGCTGAGCCATGGCTTGCCTACAGAAACGTATGGGTAACAGACAACCGGCGCTTTGGCCTCTCAGGACTGCAAAAAGAGGCAGCTCAAAGTTAGACCGCACGTGTCAGAGAAAAGCAGCAGTCGAACACTGGGCTTCCGCGTTCTTTCCTCGGGCCTTCTCAGCCAGGAGGCACCACGAGGCTTCTCTTCCACAAGGCCCAGCCCACAAACATCGACTACCTATTCCTAGATTTAGGCGTCATCGATTAGTAAAGCATAGGCTTAAAGGCGGCGCGTCCCTTTAATCTTTTTGTATTTTTAAAAAATATATTTAAGCTTACAATCGATTGTGAAGATACAGAGAGGCCCGATTCAAATAGGCTTCTCCTCCCTCTCTCTCTTTTTAAATTTTAACAGGTTATCCTCAGTCCCGATAATTCAAACACAGCTCCTAGATACTACAACCCCCAGAAAGCAGCGCTTCTCACACACTGTAACCAGAGTATTGTAGTCTTTTTTCCCACGCTGCCCTTAGACTATCTTATTTGCATTAAACCTTCCCGGCTCCAGCCAAATTATCTATTATATTTCCTCTGCCTTCAGCTTTAATTCACTAAAGCCTTTCCGGGTTTACTTTTTCAAGCATACTTCCAATCAGACTCTCAGTCTACCGAGATTTTTCTTGGGCTCTCTCGCCACTAGCTTCAGGCTTTAGATCCAGGTGAGAGGCGGGGATACGAAAAAAAGAACGAATCAGAAAGGAAACACGCGACGGTGGCTGATAGTGGTCTTATCTCAAGCGACTGCGCTGCGCGCTCCCGGAGGGGCGCGCCTGCGCACTGTGCTGGTCTCCATGGCGGGGCCTCGGAGCCAAGACGAGGTTGAGTAGACTCGTTTTGAATTTTCTCCCCTCTGCTCCAGCACTTTGTGGACTTCCCTTCTCGCCCTGTAGGGCGTTCGGCGGCGGCGGGACTGGGGGAGTCGGAGGTTTGGCAGAGCTGTCTGCGCCGACGGACGGGACGCTGCTTCCCAATCCCCCTTTCTTCCTGCTGCCTCCTCCTCCCGTCACCTCCTGACCCGCCCGGTCCCTGAGCAACCGCCGGCCCCCGCCCCTTGCCGCTGCCGGGCCTTGGTGGCGCCTTCCGCGCCCCGCCTCGGGCCGTATTCGGGGCCCCTCCTAACGAGGCCTACCGTCCCCCGCCCGGGCGGGGTCCGCGGGCCCCGAGCCGGCAGGCTGGAGAAGGTGGAGGTTAGGTGTCTTAAGGAGGGCTGCTGAACCCAAGGGCGCACCACCACGGAGGAGGACTCGGACCCCCTGGGCGGGAGCGCCCGCTGTGTGGTCCTATGCGCCGCCCCGCATTTTAGGGTTCCTGTTTTCTCTTTATGAGCTCCTTTATACCTTGCTTTTAGAAGGGGAAAGGCGTCCTCCCACACCTTTTCCCAACGCTTTTTGACTTTTTTTTTTTGTCTTGAAGTTACCCAAAGGCCTGTCTGTGTCGTATTCTCAGAAGGTCCCGAGAATAATTCTAATGGAATTTAGTTGTTTTTCTGAGGGAGGATGGGTGGAGAGATACTACTCAGCTCTCCTAGTCGCTTTTTAAGGCGTTCGCCAGAAATCCTTCAAGAGGGGGACTTCTTAAAGAGACGGCAGTTTAGAGTAAGGCAGAACTGGATTGCAGAATTTGGGGCAAAGCGGTATGTGTGCAGGTGAAGACAGCTAAAGCTTTCCTTTGTTACGTTGCTTCAAGATGTACAACAGTTAAGTAGACATATGATATTTAAGTCAACCATAGACTATGAGGAGGGATTTAAACAATTGTAAACGAAAAATAATCTGTTAATAGTGCGCAGTGACAATGAAACTAAGACTATTTTCAATTTATTCACCTTAGAGTGCAGGCCGTGGAACCCGAGTGCCTGGGTTCGAATCCTGCCTCAGCTGCTTATTTATTAGCCTCTCTGTGCCACACCTTGGACAAATGTGAGATTAAGTGCCACATAGTAGATGTTAACTGTTTTTACCATCGTTATCCTTTAGATGTCAGTTTAACTGAGAGCTATGGCAACGTGAACAAGTAAGACTTGCTTAATGGTTACAGGAGTAAAAAGAGAAAAGCTGTGCTGAGGGCCTAGGAAAGGATTGGGCTTGCAAATAGAAGCCATGGTCATTTAACCATGTGATTCATTGTAATTGTGAGAATTGTATGCATAAGTTAGACCACCTGAAGTTTGAAACACTTTTTTTCTCTTTCTTAATTGAAGTCTTGTTATTTAATCCATATTTTTTGAATTTGTTAGAAGTAAAAAGAAATTTGACAGTTTCAAACATTTGCTTTTACATAAGTAATTTTTGAGTTACAGCAGTAAAATTGTCTGAATTAAAATTCATAGAACCTGAAATAAAACTTCTAATAGGTTCTTCAGGTAATTTTTTAATTGTTAATATATCATTGGTTAAAATACATTTTTCAATGTGTAATCAGTAGATTAATTCATTTTTAACTATCATTAATTTGAAATTTATCAAAATAAGAAAATACTGTACCTGATATTCAATACAGGTTGATCCTAATTCAAATGGAAAAATTTTCTATGATCAGTAAGATACAGAACTTAAATATGTGCTTAATAAGATAAAACTTCAATTTACAAAGCAGAAATGTTGAATTCACTAAAATACTCTTTTCATTTGACTGAGACCTTTAGTTAAGGGAAAATTAGCATTCCAAGATACCTGAACACCTAGAATGATGGCTTTGGTGTTTTTTCAACAGTGGCTTACATGTTGTATTTCGTGTTCCCTCTATGTAATACCTAGAGTAGTTAGTATTTTTACTCACAGTGTTTTTCTTAACTTTGCTTAGAACATTAACTTCAAGTTTTGGTTCTAATGATTTCCTACATGATTCATTTACTAGGTTTCTTACGAAGACAAATTATCTGGAGAACTACAGCTTGGAAAATGTTCCTCTTTATTATAGGTTTTTTTTTTTTTCTGTATGTAATGGCATGGTGTAGTATGATATAAAGACTGTGCATGTGCTTTGGAGTCCTAATTGGTTTTGGTGATTTTTTCCTACTTAGTTTTGAATCTGAGCTCTAATGTTCTGTGATCTTAACCAAGTTACTTGACAGCTTTGGTTTTCTTATCTATAAATAAATAATAAGCTCTACCTTAGAGTCATTGTGAGGACTAAATGAAATAATTTGTAAATCCCTCAAAGAGCAAAGAGGTAAAAAGAAGTATGTATGTACAGGGTAAGAAATGGATAGAAACCAAGATTACAGGGAAGTTTATAGAGAGGGCAAACCTTAGATAAAGGAAAAGAGACATTGTGAACACTAGCTTTAAATTTTTTTCACTGAAAAATGAAAAGTTGAAGTAGATTGTTTATATATATTTGCATACATTTAACATTTTGACATTGATTTAACTAACACAATACAACTTGCAAAACCCATCTTTTAAGAAATAAATTACTCTATAAAATATTTGTGAATTAGGAGTCTTGATTTAATTTTTGACACCACTGATTCATAGCAATTTTGTATACATCATAGAAGGAACATTGTGTTGTTTACCTACCCTAAAAGATGAGGGAAATTTTATTTTCTAAAGTACTTTTGAGCAGTATTTTTTAATGTAGTTAATAAGGTCAGACACTGATTTTAAATATAAGATTTCAATATCCTTTAAATCTTGAGACATTAACCAAAGTGCCTAGAATTAAGAGAAACTCTAAACTTCAAGTGGCTTCATCCTTCAGTTAGCCTGTTTGGGGATTTACTGTTAGATTATTGGTTTTAACAGATAAATTTTACCACACAAAAGTCTATCGGGAAAACTAAAAAAAAAATCAAATATTAAGACCATTTTTAAGAAATTACAGCTGAGAATTACCTTTAATGTTTTGAACAAATAGATTTGCTGTTGAACAAAATCAAAAAAACAGCAGTAGCCCCAACTTGGTCCACAGGGATTTGAGTAACTACAGCCTGACTAGTGTCTTCCCCTCTGCCATGTATTCAGTATGTATAAACAATAAAAGCCCTTTTTTGCTATAAATTAAAACATTGAACTTCTAATTCTTCCTAATCTTTGCTTTTGGTATAAGGTAAAATCCACTTTTTAAAATGTGATGTGAAACATTCTAGAAAGCAGTTTGCCAGCAAAATTTAATGGCCTTAGTGTGTTTTCTGAACTCCAATTATTACCCTCTAGGTTATATATTTAATACTTTCTCTTTTCTTTCTGTTCTCTTTATCCAATCCCAATACTACTTAAGAAATAAGCTTATCAATTTAATTCTAGGATTTTATAGGGGATGGGGTATGAGGAGGGAAGCCCTTATTCTCAAGCTTCTATGGCTCCAAAATATGTCCAATTAGTAAATATTTTCATTGTGGAGAAAAATGCAATTTACTGTGGACGTTTTTGTTTCTGTAGTAGTTACAGAATGTGAGAGTTGAAACAAGGCCTTAGTCCAAATCCCCAACACAGGTTAAGTCACCAACCCCTGGACACATGCAGTCTTCCATAAAGACAGTCCTAGTCTTCACTTTAACCGAGTCAATTGCTGGGTAAACTATACCAGGCTGGTAGTGGCTATTTTATAGTAAAACCTGCAGAACAAAATCTAGTAGCTTGCTTTATGTGTAGGAAAATAAATATACACTGAATACCTTCTCATTACAGAAAAAATGCTGCTGTGAAGACATAATTATAGCTTTCACATAACTGATGCCCCAACCATCATGATTCAGTGCCCCCCAAAGGAAGAACTTCAGTGGAAAAGAGGGGGCATTTCTGGGGATAGTAGAGTGCTTGAGACCTGAATTTAAACTCAAGCTCCTTCATGAAGGTAATAATTTTATTTTTAAATGATAGAAGGTAACGACTCTATAAAGGTTAACTATTGTCTATTACATATTAATGAAAAAGTCAAGTTACACTTTGTATATAGGTACTTTGTTCTGATTATGGTTACCAGTCGGAAAAGAACATTTTATACCTAGCTATTTAATCTTAATATCTACATTCTTTGGAACTTTACTTTGACATAGTTAATTGAAAGTTAGGGATAATAATTTTTTTTTTTTTTTTTTGCGGTACATGGGCCTCTCACTGTTGTGGCCTCTCCCGTTACAGAGCACAGGCTCCAGACGCGCAGGCTCAGCGGCCATGGCTCACGGGCCCAGCTGCTCTGCGGCATGTGGGATCTTCCCGGCCCGGGGCACGAACCCGTGTCCCCTGCATCGGCAGGCGGACTCAACCACTGTGCCACCAGGGAAGCCCGGGATAATAACTTATAGCATGTGCTGACATTGAGGTTAGGTGGGAAAATTGGGTATTTTAAGTCACCCTGCAGTTGTCAGGATTGAGGAGTATAATGCAAATTGATGGAAGACTTAGGGGAGGAAGGAGTAATACTTTTCACTTCATTCAAATTATTTTTTTTTTTTTTTTTTTTTTTTTTTTTTTTTTTTGCGGTATGCGGGCCTCTCACTGTTGTGGCCTCCCCCGTTGCGGAGCACAGGCTCCGGACGCGCAGGCTCCGGACGCGCAGGCTCAGCGGCCATGGCTCACGGGCCCAGCCGCTCCGCGGCATATGGGATCCTCCCAGACCGGGGCACGAACCCGTATCCCCTGCATCGGCAGGCGGACTCTCAACCACTTGCGCCACCAGGGAGGCCCTCAAATTATTTTTTGAAGGGGACGTCTGTAACTTAAAAATGTACTTTTTTTTTTTTTTTTTTTTTTTTTTTTTTGCCGTACGCGTGCCTCTCACTGTCGTGGCCTCTCCCGTTGCAGAGCACAGGCTCCGGACTTGCTGGCTCAGCGGCCATGGCTCACGGGCCCAGCCGCTCCACGGCATGTGGGATCTTCCCAGACTGGGACACGAACCCATGTCCCCTAGCATCGGCAGACGGACTCTCAACCACTAGCGCCACCAGGGAAGCCCTAAAAATGTACTTTTAATCTCCAATTCAACAATGAGTTAGGTCAACAGATACTGAAACCCACTTTTCCATATAATAAACACGAAAACCTTGTTTAACACATAGTATAGAGTTACTGCATACTGAAAGGAAATTTTTGAGTTTTGAATTTCCAGAAGATAGTAGGAAAGAAGTTCTCTTTCTTCCATTTACAGATTCCCAGTCTGGGCAAAGTTCTGAAGTAAGTGGTTTATATTTGGCAAGCTTCCTGTGTTATCCCACCCCTTCACTAGTGAACTTCCCCAGGGCATTCATCCTGCCTTCCCTGTTCACTGCAGCATCTACCTCAGGTCTGCAGAATCCCTTTAAGGTGCTCTGAGCCTCAAATGTACTTGCGTTCTAACCTCTAAGTTAAACTTTTCGGGGTAGCTGTTTTTAACTCATCTTAAAGGGAGAAAGCTATATTTATATAAATATACACAAATTTGATAATGACTGATAATCTCTCCAGAGTTTTTTCTTTTTAAGAAAAAATGCTTGTTAACTCCAATGAAAATTTCATTGATGAAATTTCAGATAGGGTAAGAGAAAATAAATAAAATGAAAAAAAATTAGATCAGTAGGGATAATTTGTAATGGAATCAGGGCACCTACCAGGAAACTGAGAGTAAGTTTTTAGAAAATTTTTCTCCTAAGCTATTTTCACTTTTTACCTTTCTGTCCCTAGATCCACTTTTGGATCTGTTTACAGAATATTTTCTCAGGGGCTGTAATTCCTGTATAGTTAAAATGCTAGTTTTTTTTCGGGGGGTCAGAGATCTGTAGATTGCTTGCAGGAGGGCTTTTGTGTGTTAGAGACTGCCTATAATTAAATTTTAACCAGGAAAAGTTGAGAACAAAAATGAACAAAATTTCTTTTAGCATCCTTAATTTGTTAACCTATCCAAAAAAACAAAAAAAAATTTAAAGCCATGACTAATGAAGGAGGGAGGTTTGTCTGTTACCTTGAAAGAGTTCACATTGTAATAATAAAAGAGTGGGCTTTGGGATCAATGCATGTAGGTTTGAGTTCTTGCTCAGCCACCTAGTATATTTGTAATCTTTGGAGTTACTTAACTGCTTAAATCTTATTTCCTTATGTGTAAATTGGAGCAAGTAACTGAATCACAGGGTTGTTGAAAGGATTAAATAAAATGACATGTATAAAACACTGAGCCTAGTGCTTTACTATGGTAAATGCTCAATAAATGAAAACCTTATAACCTTTACTGGTGAGCCTCAGTTTCCTTTTGTGTAAAATGTTGTTAATGGGTCCTATATCACAGAATAGCAGAGTGATTGTTAATAATTCTGGCTAATAATTATTAAGGATAAGAAGCATTCAATAAACATTATTTTGTAGCTATAATAATTAAATTCATAATCTTCATGTATTCTATCATAATGCTTATATTTAAAAATCAAAATAAAGTCTCAAAAATATTTCTAATCTTAATGTCATCATGTTTAGACAGTAAATATTTTAGTGTATTTAATACACTTTAAAAAATTAAGTTGCATTCTTTTTAAAAAAATTTTGTTTATTCATTTTTGGCTGCATTGGGTCTTCGTTGCTGCACAAGGGCTTTTCTCTAGTTGCAGCGAGCGGGGACTACTCTTCGTTGCAGTGCGTGGGCTTCTCATTGCAGTGGCTTCTCTTGTTGCAGAGCACAGGCTCTAGGCACGTGGGCTTCAGTAGTTGTGGCACACAGGCTTCAATAGTTGTGGCACACGGGCTCTAGAGCGCAGGCTCAGTAGGTGTGGCACACAGGCTTAGTTCCTCCGTGGCATGTGGGATCTTCCCCAACCAGGGCTCGAACCCATGTCCACTGCATTGGCAGGCGGATTCTTAACCACTGTACCACCAGGGAAGCCCTAAGTTGCATTCTTGACAGCAATTATTTCAGTTTTAATAAGTCCCTCAGTAGGACTTTATTTTCAATTGGATCTAACTCTGTAAAAGTTTTCTCCTTGAATAGAGTTCTTTTATTTTTATACTCAGTGTACATTAGAGGTCAGTCAATAAACGGTAGTTAAATGAATTTTAAAAGTCATCAAGATAATCAGCTATTAGAAACATAAGATCTAAGAACTGAATGGGATCTTTAAAAAATTAGGAATTGAAGTTCAGGGAAGTTAACATTGTTTTTTTTCATCAAATCTAGACTGACCCTATGTCCTTTTTCTACTACATTCATCAGATGTTTGAATTTTTAAACTAAACAGTAATATTGAAATAGAACTTGTGAGTCATCTGAAAGTAAAATTTTTTGCATTTTTTCAAAGACAGTATAGAAAAGTATATTTAGAAGCTTTATACTAAGCCCAGGAAGTTTTTATTACATCAATGAGATGACTGATATTTAACAGATTTTTGTCCTTAGGAACCAAGTAATTTATATATAGATAGGTGAATTTTTTATCTTAGTTTGCATAATTATAGGTAGCAGAAATAATTTATTGAGTATTGACCCTGTACTAGGAACTGCACCAAGCTCTTTGCACACATTATTTTGTTTAATATAACGACCCTCTGAGGGAGATGCAGTATAATTGCTTATTTGCACATGAGAAAAACTAAAGCTCAGAGTAGTTAACTAATTTGACAAGTAAGTATGAAGCTGAAATTCAAACCCAGAGCATATGACTACAGAACACTGTCTTCAGCTATTTTATACATTTTTACTGACAAAACCCTCTCAGTTTTTGTTTTAAAAGTTAATGAAAAAATAATATATTTCCTGTCCACCCTAACTCCAACATTGTTCAGAGTATGGTAACTTAACCTAAAATTTCAAGATAATTTCGGAGTTCATATACTATGATTTGTTATTGGCTTCAGTTTACAGACACTCTGTTTGCTCTTTTTTTTTTAACTAAAAGACTTAATTTTTTTCTGAAAGTTTTAGATTTATAGAAAAATTGAGCAGGTAATATAAAGATTTCTTCCATATTCCTTCACCTACCTTCTCTCCCCTCCATCCTAGCATGCAGTTTTCTCTACTATTAACACTTTGTAGTAGTGTGGTCCATTTTCTAAAAGTTAATGAACCAATACTGATACATTATTATGAACAGAAGTCCATAGTTTACACTAAGATTCACTCTTTGTGTTGTACAGGTTTATGGATTAATGTCATGTATTCATCATAACAGTATCATAAAGTATTATCTCATCACCATAAAAATCTCTTGTGCTTTACCTATATGAATTCCCACATCCCCAACCTCTGGCAACTACTGATCTTGATATTGTGTCTATAGTTTTGCCTTTTCAAGAATGTCATATATTTGGAACCATATAGTAAGTAGCTTCTTTCACTTATCAGTGTGCATTTAAGGTTTCTTCTTGTCTTTTTGTGCCTTCATCGCCTGTTTCTTTTGTTTTTGTTTTTGGCTGCCCCTCATGGCTTGTGGGATCTTAGTTCCCTGACCAGGGTTCAAACCCAGGCCCACAGCAGTGAAAGCACTGAGTCCTAACCACTGGACCGCCAGGGAATTCCCAAGCCTGTTTCTTTTTTTTTTTTTTTTTGCGGTATGCGGGCCTCTCACTGTTGTGGCCTCTCCCATTGCGGAGCACAGGCTCCGGACGCGCAGGCTCAGCGGCCATGGCTCACGGGCCCAGCCGCTCCGCGGCATATGGGATCCTCCCAGACCGGGGCACGAACCCGTATCCCCTGCATCGGCAGGCAGACTCTCAACCACTGCGCCACCAGGGAGGCCCCCAAGCCTGTTTCTTTTTAATCACTGAATAATAATTCATTGTATGGATATACCACAGTTGTTTCACCCATTCACTCATTGAAGGACATCTTGGTTGCTTTCAAGTTTTGGCAATCATGAATAAATCTGCTATAACTATCCATGCAGGTTTTTATGGAACATAAATTTGCAACTCATTTGGGTAAATACGTAGTAGTACAATTGCTGGATTGTATGGTATGCCTGTGGTTAACTTTGTAAGAGACTGTCAAACTGTCTTCCAGAGTGGCTGTATGTACGGTTTTGTATCCCAAGCATCAATTAATGAGAGTTCCTATTGTTCCACATATTTGGCAACATCTAATAGAGGGTTTTTTTTAATGTTATCCATTCTAATATGTGTTATGATATCTCAGTGATGATTTAATTTGCAGTTCCCTTATGATATATAATGTCGAGCATCTTTTCATATGTGTAATTGCCATCTGTGTATCTTCTTTGCTGCAGTGTATCTTCAGGTCTTTTGACCACTTTTTTTTTTTTTTTTTTTTTTTGCTGTACGCGGGCCTCTCACCGTTGTGGCCTCTCCTGTTGCGGAGCACAGGCTCCAGACGCGCAGGCTCAGCGGCCATGGCGCACAGGCCCAGCTGCTCCGCGGCATATGGGATCTTCCCGGACCGGGGCACGAACCCGTGTCCCCTGCATCGGTAGGCGGACTCTCAACCACTGCGCTACCAGGGAAGCCCTGACCACTTTTTAAATTAGGTTTTTTTCTTATTGTTGAGTGTTAAGAGTTCTTTGCATATTTTGGATACAAATCCTTCATCAGATACATGTTTTGCAAATATTTTCTCCGAGTTTGTGGTTTTTCTTCCCATACTTTTGTTACTGTCTTTTGCAGAGCAAAAGTTTTTAATTTTAATGAAGTCTTGCTTATCAATAATCTCTTTCATGGATCATGCCTTTGGTATTTTATACTTAAAACATCCTTACTATACTCATGGTCATCTAGGTTTTCTCCTATGTTGTCTTCTAGGAGCTTTATAGTTTTGCATCTTACATTTATGTCTATGATCCATTTTGAGTTAATTTTTTTGAAGAACGTAAGGTCTGTATCTAGGTTCACTTTTTTTGTGGGGGTGGGCATGTGGATGTCCCTTTATTCAGCACCATTTGTTAAGAAGACTATCCTCTAGTGAGGTGGATGGACCTAGAGTCTGTCATACAGAGTGAAGTAAGTCAGAAAGAGAAAAACAAATACCGTATGCTAACACATATATATGGAATCTAAAAAAAAAAAGTTTCTGAAGAACCTAGGGGCAGGACGGGAATAAAGAGGCAGACATAGAGAATGGACTTGAGGACACGGGGAGGGGGAAGGGTAAACTGACACGAAGTGAGAGAGTGGCATTGACATATATACACTACCAAATGTAAAATAGATGGCTAGTGGGAAGCAGCCGCGTAGCACAGGGAGATCAGCTCGTGTTTTGTGACCACCTAGAGGGGTGGGATAAGGAGGGTGGGAGGGAGATGCAAGAGGGAAGGGATATGGGGATATATGTATATGTATAGCTGATTGACTTTGTTATACAGCAGCAACTAACAACGATGTAAAGCAATTATACTCCAATAAAGATGTTAAAAAAAAAAGACTATCCTCTATGGGATATATGGGCACATATGCTTTATTTATTTATTTTTAAATAGGATTTTTAAAATATTTACTTATTTTTGGCTGCATTGGGTCTTTGTTGCTGCGCGTGGACTATTCTCTAGTTGCGTCGAGTGGGGGCTACTCTTCATTGCGGTGTGCAGGCTTCTCGTTGCGGTGGCTTCTCTTGTTGTGGAGCACAGGCTCTAGGTGCGCGGGCTTCGGTAGTTGTGGCTTGCAGGCTCTAGAGCGCAGGCTCAGTAGTTGTGGCGCACGGGCTTAGTTGCTCTGCAGCATGTGGAATCTTCCTGGACCAGGGCTCGAACCCGTGTCCCCTGCATTGGCAGGCAGATTCTTAACCACTGTGCCACCAGGGAAGTCCGGCACATATGCTTTAATTTCTCTTGTGTAAATACATAAATTGGAATGGCTGGATCATAATTAGGTTCACGTTTAACTTTTTAGAAAACTGCCAAAGTGATTCTCAAAAGAGAATATATACTGTTTACATTACCACGAGTAATACATGAGAGTTCCAGTTGCTCCATATCTTCATAAACATTTGATATATCAATCCTCTAAATTGTAAATATTCTAATAGGTATATAGATGTATATAATTGTGGTTATAATTTTCATTTTCCTAATGACTAATGCTGTTTAGCATATTTTCATTGTTTATTTGCTAGCTGCATATCTTTTTTTTCTTTCTTTTTTTGGCTGTGTCACGTGGCTTGCAAAATCTTAATTCCCCTATCAAGTTCCAAAAAACGTTTATCACCCCAAAATAAAACCTTGTACCCAGTTGGCAGTAACTCCCTGTTCTCCCCTCCCCCAAGCCTTGGCATCCACCAGTCTACTTTCTGTCTGTATTTTACCCGTTTTGGATATGTTTTATAAATGGAACCATACAATATGTGACCATTTGTGTCCAGCTTCTATCACTTAGCATAACTTTTTTGAGGTATATATCAGTACTTCAATCCTTTTTTTTTTTTTTTTTTTTTTTGCGGTACGCGGGCCTCTCACTGTTGTGGCCTCTCCCGTTGCGGAGCACAGGCTCCAGACGCGCAGGCTCAGCGGCCATGGCTCACGGTCCCAGCCACTCTGCAGCATGTGGGATCTTCCTGGCCCGGGGCACGAACCCGTGTCCCCTGCATCGGCAGGCAGACTCTCAACCACTGCACCACCAGGGAAGCCCCCCTGCACCATTTGTTGAAGAGACTTCATTCCCCATCAAATGCTTTTGGCACCCTTGTTGAAAATTATTTGGTCAGAGATGTATGAGTTTATTTCTGGACTCTCAGTTCTATTCTGTTGATCTACATGTCTATCCTTATGTCAGTACCACATTCTTTTGTATACCTTAGCTTTGTAGTGATTTTTGAAATTGTGAAGAACAAGCTGCTTTCCCTGCATCCTATAAGTTTTGATATATTGTGTTTATCTGTCATCACCCCCTTGAGTTAATTATTTTATTTAGTTCTCCAGTATTTTATTTCTATCATTAAAACACAGATACACAAAATTGTAATAGTGTTATTATTATTTATACAAACAGTGTTTATTTAGGTTTTTCATAGAGTTATTAATTTATTTGCCTATCATTTTTCTAGCATCTCAGGACTTCCTTCTGGTATCATTTTTATTTTCTAATTCTTTAGGAATTGCTTTTGTGTAAGATCTGTTCATTATAAACTCTCAGTTTTTTAATCTTAAAAATGTCTTTCTCTCACCCTCTTTTGTGAAAAAGTAGCTTTGAGCATATACAATTGTATTCTGAAAGTTACTTTTTTTTTATTCTTGTGACTTCTACTGCCATTGTTGCTATTGAATAGTCTGATGTATATCTAATGTTAATACTCTGTAGGTGATTGTATCTCTCTGGCTGCATTTTAGATTTTTTCTGTTTTTCTTTAGAATTTTGTACTTTGACTACATTTGGTATGGATTTCTTTTGATTTATCTTGGTACATTTTGTGCTTTCTTTATCTGTAGATTCATGTCTTCAGTTTTGAAAAATGGTCAGCCATTATCTCGTCACATACTGTCTCTCGTCCAGTTTTTCTTTTTATTCTTCTGAGACTCCAATTATAGGTATGCTATACTTTCTTATTCTATTTTCCTAGTCTGAAGTGTGTTCCTTTTATTTTTTTAAACTCTGTTTTGCTTATGATGCATTCTGGGTAATTTTTAAAGCCTGTCTTCTAATTTAGTAATTCTTTCTTCTGCCTCTAACTTTCTACTTAATTTATCCATTGACTTTTTAATTTCAGCAATTACATTTTTCATTGCTGAAAGTTCTGTTTGGTTCTCTTTCAAATTAAACTTTTGATAGTCTCTTGTTGCTTGCTTATTCCTGTGGCTCATTCTTTTACTTCTTTGAATATTAAATAATTATTTTATATTCAGTATTACATGGTTCCAATATTTGAAGTCTTTAGGGGGTGTCTAACTCTGCTGACTCCTTCTTTTTTTTTTTGGCGGTATGCGGGCCTCTCACTGTTGTTTCCCGTTGCGGAGCATGGGCTCCGGTGGCGCAGGCTCAGCCGCCATGGTTCACGGGCCCAGCCGCTCCACGGCACGTGGGATCTTCCCGGACCGGGGCACGAACCCGTGTCCCCTGCATCGGCAGGCGGACTCTCAACCACTGCACCACCAGGGAAGCCCTGCTGACTCCTTCTTATGGTGGCTTATTTCTTTGTGTTTTTGGCACTCTTTGATTGTAAGCTTATATTTGATTGATCTTAATGTGAAAGGAAGCTAAAGTCTTAACTGTGTTTGTGTTCCTCCAAATAATAACTGCATTTGTTCTCACCAGAAGCCAGGGTACATTATTGGCATACCAGGATCTTTCAGGTTCCTAGTCTTACCTTGGGAGTTTTAAGTTCTCCTCCCCTACCAGCTGTTTGTCCAAGCCCACTCCCAGCCACAGTGTTTATTAGCAGCACTGCCCTTGAAATTTTCCTCTTTGCTTGTGCTCATCACTTAGGTTTTAGATCACAGCTTTTGCTTTTATTTTGGGGAGTGGGGATTGGGCGGAGTGGGAGAGGGCAGGGAGTGGCCTCTGATTTTTGTTACTTCCTATAGTAGCTCCCAGCCACAAAATATTTTGTTTTAGATCAACTTTCTATTTTTTGTTTTCTAGCAAGAAAGCCTTCTACAGTGTCTAATCTGCTGTATTGCCATTAGTGAAACTTCCTTTCTATTTTTTAAACCCCTTCTATAAAATATTAATATTAAGTAATATATGTATAGTATAAAAAAACAGAACAGAATGTTATAAAATAAAATTGCTCTTTTATAGCCCTAGTGGTAACCACAGGTTTTTGGAATTTTTGTAATACATTAAACTAGAATACAAGTGATAATTTAAAATCTTTAAGGAGAAGCAATTTTAAGATATTTTATAGTTATATATTAAAAATAAGGGTTATTTTATAACATTTTACAATTTATATTTGAGTAGAATTATTTACTATATCTTAAAGATATGAAATAGCAAACCTTGCAGATTTTCTGAAATGGTTAATTTTATAAATAAATGTTTGGATGCTATCACAGAAAAATAAGTTTTCAGTGTATCCAAATACATATACTAAATAAGTCTGAAATACAGGTATAAATGTAAATTAGGGTTTAGGGAATTATTGTGTATCCTGATTGTGATGACGGTTATCTGTGTTAAAATTCATAGAGCTATACATCAAAAAAAGAGTTCAATTAATGCATGTAAATTTAAAGATAGAATTTTAAAGATTTTTTAAAAGAATTTATGCTGTCTTTCAAAAAATAAAATTATAGGGTTGGGTTCTTAAAAAAGATTCTATGAAGAATAGAATTCATAGAAAAGATTCTATGAAGTTTATTTTATATTATAAATTTTTCAGTGGTGTTCTTCAGCAGTTTCATTTTGACTTTACTCCAATTTTGAGTCATAAAACATCATTCTTTTTAGAGCATACAGAATCCATTAGTCACTATACTATAGGCCAGGGTTTCTGAACCTCAGCACCATTAACATCTTCATGTGGGGGCTGTCCTGTGCGTTGCAAGGTGTTTAGCAGTTCCCTTAACTTCTGCTCATTAGATGCCAGTAGTACCCCCTCCAGTTGTGGCAACCAAAAAAGTTTCTAGACATTGCCCAGTATCCCCAGGCAATTAGGGGGTGTTGGGGGTATGTGTAGGGGCAAAATCACCACCAGTGGAAAACCACTGTACTAGGCCTAAGTGGCTCAACCTTTTTAGAATACATATTTCTTCATTTTCAAAGCTTGTCATGCTAATATTAAGTGGTATAATTGTATGTTATGGTAAGAGTTGTGTGTATATAATCTCCTCCTGTACCAAGAGATCTCTTTCAAAATTATCTAATGCTATGATAGGGCACACCTCATAAAATTAAAAGCTTTTATTTAGATTACATCTTTGTAAAATGAGAATTTTAGGAGAATTTGAAAGGGTGTAACAACAGTACCTGTCACATAGCAGCAATCTTAATAAACCAGTACATGAGTGCAATTAAGGATAGGGTGAGGAAACTACATAGCACTAATTTTTGCTCTGTCTTGAATTTATTCTGGTGCCTTTGCAAATTATTTAACAAGAATGTTCATTTTATTGATCTTATAGGGTGTAAATGATTTAACCTAAATTGTGTAGGGTAACACAATAGGGAAGATGAGAAATTTATTTAAGACAAACATTCTATTAAAATGTTAGGTGCTTTAGTTGATCAGATATTTAAACTCTTTCAGGTATTAAATAATAGAAGAAAATGGAATTGAATATGATACCAGCATGGAACAGTCTGTTGATTCATTAAGAGTCAACCATAATGATTCCGAAGAGTCAAAAACCGATTCTCAGGTATTTGAAGTAGGGATTCAACTGGGAACTTTTTTCCATTTAAAGGGAAAGCAGCATGCAATTGGACAATTTTTTATGTTTAAGGAATAGTGTTATATTTAATGTATTCAAGAATTTTTAATAATTCTATCATATTTAATTTTATAATATAGAACTTTAATGTATTCATGAAAGTTTATATGTAAAGAAAAATCTACATATTGAATTATAAATATTTCATCATTTCACATTGTATTCCTGTGGACAATTTGATATAAAATATAATAAAAATCAACAGTTTCACTTAAGAACTTCTGTCTATATCAGTCTGTAAATTGATAACCCTTGCAAAAAGTAAAGTGAATAATTAACTGAAAAATTAATATGTCTCCATCTTTTATTAAAAACATTCTATTTTTTAAAAATTGTAACTTATTTTACAAACACTCAAGTGATTTTTTTTTTTTCTTTGCAAAAGCATCTAAGCTGTATGGACTCCAATGAGCCTTCTTTTGGACAAGATGGTTCCCCTAGAGTTTTACCCATTACTACTGCAGTGGATAATTCACTCACATCACAGAATATACCAGGGCCCCTGACTCAGACACAGACTCTTTCTGCAGAGCAATTCCACCTAGTGGACCAAAATGGGCAGCCTATTCAATATGAGCTTCAGTCATTGGGGGATTCTAATGCGCAAATGGTGAGTACGTTTTTAAAATAACCAGTTTTCTGCTATTTAGCAAAATGTATTAGTCTTACTAGATGACCTTAATTTCTTGACACTATTGCTTTACATTGCTTTGAAAATACTGTTTCCATGACATTCATTTTTAAGTTATATAAGGATTTAAAAAGATTTCCTTTCAGGACTACAGAGTACTTCAAACCAGTACGTCCCAGCTACTGGTGCTTTGAGATCCGTTGGAAATGTAACATAATCTGTCACTAGTGCTAAAGTGCCAGAGCTTACATATAACTTACATTTATTTTTTGTATATACATATGACTGAACTCAACATTGTTTGCTCTATCAACATCTCAGTTACTGATTTGTGTGACACATGCTGGTATGCTTTCTTGAAGAAAAAGAAAGCAATGGAAGTACCAGTGGAATAATGGAATTTAGACATACCCTTACTGATCTTTGTAAGTAGATATGTAGGTGTCATGTGAATAACAATGCATAAAGTTGACAGTTCTGCTCTAAACTGTTAGCCAGAAATACTTATGACCAAGTTCACAGTTGAATAGATGTGGTGATAGATGGTTTTGATTCAAATAAAATTAATGAGAAAAAGTTCTAAATTGCTCTCTGACTAATAATATATTTATATAAGTAATAATATGAAGAATAATGTATCTCTTTGTTTGCCTATATTTTCCAAATTTTCTACAACAAATTTTAATTCAATAATAAAAATTATTTTTAAAATCATAACTTCAATTATAAATTATACTTAAGTAGGCAACCATTTAACCCAAAATTCTTGTTTTTGTTTCTAGTCTGAAGCATTCTAGAGTTAATCTATGTCCTTTTGCTCCCTTATAATCCAGCTAAATTTTGGCATTGAGAGTAATTGGTTGAGAGGTGGCTAACTGTAGACAACTTTTTTGTGTGTATGTTCAGGCTCAACGTATTTCTGGGCTTACTTCAGGACTGAAATGCAAAGTTAGGGTAAGCTTCTGTAATCATACTGCATCACCAGCAGAGGTTAATATGCAACAAATAATCTAGATGTGAACCAATACATTTTAATATTTCATGTTCAAAATGAAATACTTCTGTAATTTCCCCTCTTATTTGACATTTATTCTAGTTTCTATCAGAACATTTAGAAAGTCTGTGTGTTCTAATGGAAGGATAAAAGAGTCTAAATGTATGAAGGGTTATCATTTTACACATGGTACCTTTCCTAAAAAGCATGTTAAAGTTGCTTATTTGTCTGGGTCTGAAAAAAGTTCCGAGTTCCCATTCTCTTTGTAATTGTATTAAATGTTCTATCTGAAGTGATTATAAAGGTGATTTTACATTGTTTGCGGTAGGAGATGATACAGAGGGTTGCTTGAAGTTGTGAAATAGGAAACATGTGGCATGAGCATGAAAATAAATGTAAGGAACATGGAGTGTAAGAAGCTATCTTCTCCAAAGAACCAAAGATCAGAAGGTGGTGATATTCTGGGAAACTTAGTGGAGCTTTTTTGTTTATTTTAATAGACTTTAATTTAAAGAGCAGTTTTAGGTTCACAGCAAAATGAGAAGAAAATACAGAGAGTTCCCATATACCCCCAGCCTCCATATATAGATAGTCTTCCCATTAGCAAAGTCTCCACCAAGTGGAGTTGTTTGTAAAAAATGACTTTTTTTTTTTTTTTTGAAGTATGATTTTTTTTCACATAGAAGCTTTCACGGAACTAGTAAAGATTCTGTAGTGGGTGAATCTGCAGTGGTTGAGAGGAGGTTTTGGAGTGAAGCAGGGATGATATTTTTCATTTACTAGAAATATTGTACACAAAGAGCCCAGTAAATATAAAACTACTCGTCAGCCAAGATTTTCTGATGATTTTCATGGTTGGCCTCAAAGAAAATGTATTGCAGCAGATGACTCTTCAAAACTATGTTTATTTTCATAGCAAAGATTAAAGATAATTACTTTTTTTGGTAATAGAAAAAGTACTATTATCATCACCATTGTCAAATTATATGAATAAAAAATAGTTTTTTAGGTAACAGGTGGAATAAGCTAAGGAAACAGAAAATGGAGGAGACTCTTTTCTACTGTGCCTGGGAAACAGTTTCAAAATTAAGGGGATATTCCACAGATCAGTCTTAATTATGAAATTTTCATATGATCGAATAAATTATAAGTTTATTATATGTGTTTTATTTGGATTTAAAAATAACCACAGCACTCTTATTTTCTAAGAATGAATGAAAAATTTTCACACATATTTAATCTCATTTACAGGGAGTAAAGAATTAACAACAGTATTATTACTATTGCCTTTTAAAGTCCAGTAGGGTTTTCATATTGTTTTATTTTTGTCTTTTTTTAGGTTAAGTAACATAATCAGATATTGGGAGACAGTACAGAGTAATGGTTAAAAGGAGTCAGACTGCTTGGGTTTGAATTTCAGCTCAGGACTATATAGCTCTGAGTTACCTTGCGTGAGTTTTGTAACCACTGTGTTGCAATTTCCTCATGTATAAAATGTATATAGTTCGTATACATGTCATGAAGATTAAATAACATAATATTGGGTTGGCCAAAAAGTGCCTTTGGTTTTTAAGTAAAAATAAAAGACACATTTTTCATTTTCACCAAGAACTTTATTCAACAATGTATTCACCCTTTTGTTCCACTACTTTCTGCCATTTTTCAGGCAACTTCATAATTCCATCTTC
Organism: Mesoplodon densirostris; assembly: GCF_025265405.1. Lineage (NCBI taxonomy): Eukaryota > Metazoa > Chordata > Mammalia > Artiodactyla > Ziphiidae > Mesoplodon > Mesoplodon densirostris. Next base: position 34,004,722 of record NC_082668.1, on the reverse strand, counting down.
CCAAAACTTTTTATCTTTTTGAGCAAAGAACTCTTGCAGGTGCCTTTTAAAGTCTTCCAGGGAATTGAAAATTTTTTCCATTAAGAGAATTTTGTAAAGATCTAAATAAATGGAAATCCGAAGGTGCAATGTCTGGTGAATATGGTGGATGAATTAGAACTTCCCAGCTAAGCTGTAACAGTTTTTGCCTGGTCATCAAAGAAACATGCGGCCTTGCGTTATCTTGATGGAAGATTATGCATTTTCTGTTGACTAATTCCGGATGCTTTTCGTCGGGTGCTGCTTTCAGTTGGTCTAACTGGGAGCAGTACTTGTTGGAATTAATCATTTGGTTTTCCAGAAGGAGCTCATAATAGAGGACTCCCTTCCAATCCCACCATATAGACAACCTCACCTTCTTTGGATGAAGACCGGCCTTTGATGTGGTTGGTGTTGGTTCATTTCGCTTGCCCCACAGTCTCTTCCGTTCCACATTATTGTACAGTATCCACTTTTCATCGCCCGTCACAATTTGTTTTAAAAATGGAACGTTTTCATTACGTTTAAGTAGCGCATGTGGGAATACGGTCAAGAAGGTTTTTTTCGCTTAACTTATGTGGAACCCAAACATCAAAGCGATTCACATAACCAAGCTGGCGCAAATGATTTTCAGTGCTTGATTTGGATATTATGAGTATGTCGGCTATCTCCTGCATGGTATAACATTGATTATTCTCAATGTCTCGATTTGATTGCTATCAACTTCAACTGGTCTCCCTGACCATGGAGCATCATCCAGCGAGAAATCTCCAGCGCGAAACTTCGCAAACCACTTTTGATGCGTTCAATCAGACACCGCCTTCTCCATGCCACTGCACAAGTCTCTTTTGCATTTCAGTTGCATTTTTACCTTTCTTGAAATAATAAAGCGTATAATATGCCAAAAATGTTTTTTTTCTTCCATCTTCAGTATTAAAATGGCTACACAAAAATTCACCAATTTTGGGACTTCCCTGGCGGCGCAGCAGTTAAGACTCCAAGATCCCATTGCAGGGGGCCCGGGTTCCATCCCTGGTCAGGGAACTAGATCCCACATGCATGAAGCAACTAAGAGTTCACATTCTGCAACTAAGGAGCCCACTGGCTGCAACTGAGGAGCCCACATGCTGCAACTGAGGAGCCCACATGCTGCAACTAAGGAGCCCACCTGCAGCAACTAGAACCCAGTGCAACCAAAAAAAATTAAAAAGTATGATGCTAATAAACATCTATAAAAAAATTCACCAATTTTGATCAGTCTTTTTTTAAGTGCACACTGATATGACAGCTGTCACATAAAATCTAACAGAATTGTTTTGAATGAAGTTAAAGTCAACTAAGTGCTACTAAAGCCATCTTACAGAAAAAAACAAACGAACCTTTTGGCCAACCCAATGCATGTAAAGTCCTGACGCTTAGTATTAACTCCACAAATGAAAAGGAATTATCATCCTCAGAGTTTACAGTTGATTTTCATGCTGAAGTAGTAAGAGGTATAAGAGATATGGCAAGATATTTTTATCTCAAGAAACTTGACAAACACTGAGGGAAGGAAAAAATTTCTACTCTTAATTTCTGGGAAATGTTTATGATTATATTTAAAGCTTTCTGTTTTGTTGAGATTTAAGGGTTTTTTTTTTCCAAATTTAAAGTTTTTCAAATGACCTTCTCTAAAAATGATGCCATCTCTATCAGGCCATCAGCAAAGTTTTCATGTTTTACATAGCAAAAGGGAAGTTTGAGAAAGTGGGTTGGAATGATCAAGGACAGTTATTTGCCCTAGGGAAAACTGAGGACAGGGGATTTCAGGTAAAACAGTAAAACTGTTAGTAGAAGAGTAGTTTTTAGGTAATAAAGTTTATAAGGTATCCAGAAAGTCTGCAAATATAGGATAAACTTAATTTTTTTTTTTTTTTTGCAGTATGTGGGCCTCTCACTGTTGTGGCCTCTCCCGTTGCGGAGCACAGGCTCCGGACGCGCAGGCTCAACGGCCATGGCTCACGGGCCCAGCCGCTCCGCGGCATGTGGGATCTTCCCAGACCGGGGCACGAACCCGTGTCCCCTGCATCGGCAGGCGGACTCTCAACCACTGCGCCACCAGGGAAGCCCTAGGATAAACTTAATTTTAAATAATATATTAGTTATATTTTTAAATAATAGGCTCAAAATGTTTTTCTTCAACTTTAGACACTTTCTTAGTTGACATTCCTCTAAATTTGAGGCAAGGAGTTCATTTGTTAAACTGAAAAAAAACAAAAACAGCAAAGGAAATAATAAATATACAATTCCCCTATGTTTTCAGACTTTTTCTGTAGTATTTCTTATAGACCAAGACAGGATATATAAAAATGCAGAGATATAAAAATAAATCCTGTTTAATTAGACATGTAAGTTACTGTTTTTAAATGAAAATGACTTAAAATATGAGACCAGTGATTATCACACAAATAGGTCAAATGTGTGGATAATACAGTAAGTAGAAAAAAGTAAATATATTTAGTCTAGTCAGAGACTTACTTGTTCAGGTTACTAAGTAATTAGACCTCACGTCCATGTAATGATTAAGACCATAGGTGGTTAAGATCATAGGACATAGGATCAAACTGCCTGTTTTGAATCCTAGCTTTACCACTTATCTATTGTGAGACTTTGGGAAAAAAAATTTAGGTACCTCAGTGTTTTCATCTATAAAGCGAAGAAAATGATAGTATCTGCTGTAGAGATAGGCATGTTTAATAATTTTTTAAGTAATGATTCTTTTGAATCATTGTAGACTTACGCATTTGATTTTTTTTTTTTTTTTAAATGCTTCCAAGATGATTGTTGCCAGCCCATCAGAAAATGGACAGGTGCTGCGTGTAATTCCATCTACCCAGACAGGAACGACACAAGTGATTGTACCTCAGGGGCAGCTTGTGGATGTGAATAGTCCTCAGGGTGAGTAATCATGGGATATAGGGGATTTAAGAATGTTTTAAAGAACAAACGTATATTCAGAAAATCACCTCATGAAAGTCAGTGCTTAAATTGATCTCTTTGGGTGAGATTGTGAACTGAATGATTAGAAACAGTTTCTTAGCCCAAATAAATTTCAAGTTCATTTTTCAACTCCTGTCTAGGTTAGCTGTCTATTTCATTTTGGAATTCTGTGAAGCTGGTTGACTCTTGCTTCCTCCCAAATGACCAGTGAGCATAAAATAAATTCTTCCTAATTTTAATAACAGTAATAATGACAGCAACAATAACAAGAATATAGTGCTAATAGCTACTGGAGAAATTTTTATTTTATATTTTTATCAATGTTGTTGTTTGATATGTGACACTTTTTTTTTTTTTAACTATTCTTCTCATCCTCTTTGCTCTTTTCCTCTTTGTTCCTTCAGGTTCAGAAAGAATCATGCTCCTCATTTTTAAAAATATATTTATTTATTTATTTTAATTTATCTTATTTATTTATTTTTTGGCTGCATTGGGTCTTCATTGCTGTGCATGGGCTTTCTCTAGTTGTGGCGAGCGGGGGCTGCTCTTCGTTGTGGTGTGCGGGCTTCTCATTGTGGTGGCTTCTCTTGTTGCGGAACATGGGCTCTAGGCTTGTGGGCTCAGTAGTTGTGGCTCATGGGCTCTAGAGCACAGGCTTAGTTGCTCTGCGGCATGTGGGATCTTCCTGGACCAGGGTTCGAACCCGTGTCCCCTGCATTTGCAGGCAGATTCTTAACCTCTGTGCCACCAAGGAAGTCCGTATTTATTTATTTTTTATTTTTGTCTGTGTTGGGTCTTTGTTGCTGCACGTGGGCTTTCTCTAGTTGCAGCAAGCGGGGGCTACTCTTTGTTGTAGTGTGCGGGCTTCTCATTGCGGTGGCTTCTTTTGTTGCAGAGCATGGGCTCTAGGTGTGTGGGCTTCAGGAGTTGTGGCATGTGGGCTCAGTAGTTGTGGCACATGGGCTTAGTTGTTCCGCGGCATGTGGGATCTTCCTGGACCAGGGCTCGAACCCATGTCCCCTGCATTGGCAGGCAGATTCTTAACCACTGCACCACCAGGGAAGTCCCCCTATTTCTTTTTATTTTATTCTTTTTCTACCTATTTGATAATATCCCTATTAGTTCTTTTCCTTTTTCTTCCCTTCCTTTTCCATCTATTTGAATCTCTTTTCTAACATCATAGCTACACTGTTGTCGTTTTTTCATAGATAATGCTTTACAGCAAGTATTCTTACTTTAGTGTTATGATTCTTTGTCTTTGGTAACAGTTGTTACAACTTAAGGAAAAAAAACATAGTTTGCAGAAAACATTATAAACATGGTATAGAAACTAAAAGGAATTAGTTTTCCATTTTCCTATTATATTGTGATACTATTAATGTAACAATTACTTCTACCACTTTTATATCCTAGCTGTTCAATATAAGTTCCAAAACTTAGTTACAAAACTTCAGTAGTCAGTATTACAGTTTAAAAGTAAACAAGTTTATCAGAGAAATTCTCAGTAAAGTATAAGTTTTATTATCTTTAGCTTCAGAGTATATCTTTCCTATTTCAAATGTATTAGTTCCAGTTCATTACATTCTCATGGTCTTATTCAAGATATTGATGTTGCTTTGTTCTTGTTCTTATTGTTAAGATGTCTCTGAAGAGAAACCCAGTGACAGAAACTTACCAACTGTAAGAGTGGATTCTCTAGCAGACAATAACAGTAGTTACATTCTTCATCCACAAGCATCCCTCACATTGCCCAAAAAGACAGTGACCAGGTGAGTCAATGAGAAAGAGGAGCTCATCTTTGGATATCACCGTGGAAATCTCTTTTTACATTATCACATTTAAAGCTGGCTGACTATAGAGAAGATCAGAAATTCAGAAAATAGAATAAACCATCATCAAATACATCCTTAATCATTTTAATAATATCTTGGCAATAAAGGAGCTACTTTAGAATCTATAAAAGGCCAACATGCTACTTTTCCTCAGTGACATTTGCCTGTTATCTTTTGAAGCAATTTGTAAACATCTGGCACTAATAGAGTTTTTTTAAAAAAGAAATATCCATTCTAGGTCCTATAATTTTTAATGGTTCATCACAATTTTATGCATTTAATTCCTCTGTGGTAAAGTGTTTAAAATGTTTTTTGTTAATGTCTATTTCAGCTTTTATTTTTGCCTAAAAATAACACTGTTTATAATAATTTAGGGAAATACAGACATGGGTTTTGTATTACTTATATTTTAATTGTTCTATGAAAATATTTTAAAGGTAACATAATATTTGTGACATTTAACTTTAGAACTTGATGTAATATCTTGTTACTGTTAATAAGTCCACCTGAAGATGGTTTATTTGCTCATTTTTTGTTAAATGAAAAATAATTATGTGAGAAGAATACAAAATAAGCTCTGAGAAAGATGTAAAACACTTGAATTTGTTGAAACTACAGGTATTTGGAAGAACAAAGCTAGACTTTTGCTTTAGCAATTGATAAAATAGTAATGATTTTAAAAAGTGTAATTACATCCATCAGACCAATCTGTCATTATTATTACAATTTCTAATCGATGACCTCAGTATTGTCTTTGACTGGCTAAGAGGATAAAGCAACTGAATGCTGTGTGTGTGTGTGTGTGTGTGTGTGTGTGTGTGTGTAACTTGTAATATATATTTATATATACCCCCCATCCCAGAATACTTGAAGAACCCTTTTTGGCTCCACTCCAGCCACTTTCTTCTAACACACCTATATGGGCCTGTCGTCTTAGGAGCTGTGAGGTGAGTTAAAAAATAATCCTTATGTAGATTCACTTAGCTGATTATAACTACAATTCATCCCAAAATGTCCACTTTTGAGTACAACTAATAGAAGCTGTATCTGTAATATTTTGTTCATGTTTGTGCTAACTCTTTTATTCCTTAGAGCTTGTAAGCTCTGTTAAAGCAGAGATCTTATAAATCCCTTCACACTTCACTGTCATTTCATTTCTTCTCTTACAACTTTTTTCCCTTGTCTTCCATAAAACTTCACTATCATGTTTCTCTACTTTTTATCCTTTAATCATTCCTTCTCTTTCTTTGCCTGGCATTTATTTCTTTTCATATTCTCAGTGGAAATTCTTCAAGGTTCACCGTTTGACCTTGTCTTATTTCTCTACATTTTATCCCTTGTAGAGCTTAACGGCTTTGTTGACTTTCAATTCTCAGTTTTATAAAAATGATTCCCAAATCTCTAGCTACTTGTCCCAGATCTCTAGCTACTTGAAGCTTTATTTAGATTTCACCTCAAATTCACCATATCTAAAGAGAAACTATCCGCCATACCACAACTAGCTCTACTTCCTAAATTCCTTGTCTATGTAATAACAAATACCATCCCCTTAGATACAAAGTTTTAGACTAATTTCTTCCTTTCCCATATTCAGATAGTCACCTGATTCTTTTAGTTTTTTTCTTTAAAGTGGTTTAAAGGGAGCTTTTCCCACAGACCTTTGTTATCTTGAACTCAATCATGGTAACAGCTTTCCCATTAATCTCTTTGACTCTTCCATTTCTAGTCTTTACTGTATGGTTTTCTAAAACTACTTATCTTTAAATATTACTTTCATTGTCTTTTCTCACTGCCCAATAAGCTCAGTGTTATTTTTCCACATCATTTAGCACTTGTTACTAGCTTTCAAGGTCTTCTATAATCAGGTATCACCTTATTTATCCTTTTTTATTTCCTACTTTTCTCCAATTCATCTTTCATTCGTGTTAGCCAAGTCTTCCTACTTGGTACACACACTTCAGAATCTTCCTTTATCTCCTCCTTCACTTGTGTTTATTTCTATTTCCTAATATGTTATTTTTTCTTCTACTTACCTTTCTAACTACTATTCTTCAAATCCCAATGCAAGTTCTATATGTCTTTTCTGTAATAGTCTAATGATTACTTTATCTTTTACCTATTTATCTCTTAAAATTTTATTTATGGGGCTTCCCTGGTGGCGCAGTGGTTGAGAGTGCCTGCCGATGCAGGGGACATGGGTTCGTGCCCCGGTCCGGGAAGATCCCACATGCCACGGAGCGGCTGGGCCCGTGAGCCATGGCTGCTGAGGCTGTGCGTCCGGAGCCTGTGCTCCGCAACGGGAGAGGCCACAACAGTGAGAGGCCCACGTACCGCAAAAAAAAAAAAAAAAAATTATTTATGTATTTATTTGGTTGTGCTATCTCTTTGTTGTGGCAGGCAGGCTCCTTAGTTGCAGCTCACGGGCTCCTTAATTGTGACATGCGAACTCTTAGTTGCGGCATGCATGTGGGATCTAGTTCTTCAACGAGGGATCGAACCTGGGGCCCCCTGCATTGGGAGCGCGGAGTCTTATCCACTGCACCATTGGGGAAGTCCCTATTTATCTCTTAAAATTCTTTGATAATTATTACCATTACCATTCTTAATTATTTGCTAGCTTGGGTTGTTCACTATTACATACCTTTTAGACTATACACTTTTTGAGGAAAAGGACCATGCACTTCTACATATAAACCATACATGGTAATGAGTATTTAATTATTAAAATGCTTCGTTGTTTTAAACAAATCTTAAAATATGGCAAGGAAAAACATTACTTGAGTTTTAATATTTTGAGAAAATTTCTAATCATGAAGTCTAATGATATATTACATTTGTTAGGACATTATCACTGTTGTTGCTTTTCTAAGTGTTATGTACGTATGTATATATAGACAGTAAGATTTTTTTCCCTTCACACTTTTTGTTAGTCATAGTTTTTCAGTGGTTTCCTAAAGGTACTATTCTTGTCGTTTGATGAGGGTTTTTAAAATCATTATTATAAACTTCATGAAATGCTATGGACATTAAAGCATTAGCAATTATGTAGCCAAATTAATTCATTTTACACCATAGTACATTGTGTAGCTTATCTAACATCATATATCTTGTAAGAAATTAGTTAAAACTGTTGAACAGCCTGAATTATATCAAAGATTGAAGGATTCTTTTTCTCCAAGCTATATCAATAGTGAAAAACATTTTTGGTTAATGACTGAAGAAATATTTTCTGCATTTTGCTTAAAAATATTGTTTAGTAGTCCTTTTTACTTTTTGAATTTCCATTTAAATGTGTTTTTCTTATAGGCATTTTTTAGATTTGACCAAAATCTCTTAGTTGGACAAATTTCAATACTGCATTAAACTTTTATCTCCTGATATGGGCCTGACTGCATTGTACTAATTCTGAATTTTTCCTTTCATTAACAACATTATATGCTGTATTCATTTTATTTGTAAAAAAATGGTATAGCTAGACTTTATGCTCCTACTTTTATTTGTAGGGATATTTTGATGAGGAAATATCTAGGCTAGAAGAAAATTCATAAGCATAGGCATTTTCATTATTTTTAGGGGAAATTGTAGATAATGTATTGTTTGGAATCAGAATATCTCTTTTTATTGTGGCTCAAAGTATACCTACATCAGTATGTTGATACCTTCCTTTTGTTAAATGTATTATTGCCAGGTGAAATATTTAGTCTAATTAGGAGGAAAAAGATTTCTATTCCACATCTCTGCTCTTATTCCCTATAAGGGAGAAACATACATGGAATCAATTCTAGGTCTAAATGCATTTCAGTTTAAGAGATCACAGTTTAAAAATTTCTCTGGGTATAGAAAAAGCTTTTCTTCTAGTTGAGGGATACTCACAAGGTTGTAGATAGATAATATCAATTTATTTACATGATTTGTTTATACCTTACCTTATTTCAGGAAGAATTTAAGACAGCTTACAAACATACTTAAAAATATATTAGCAAAGTGGAAGTTAAAATTGGGAGCTAAAGAATAAAGAACAAGAATGGAACCATAAAATGGAAGTAAGACATGTATATCTGAATGAGTGATATGTGTGTGAATTTCTACATGCAGAAAATTGGAGATTCATACCGTGGCTACTGTGTAAGTGAGACTGAATTAGAAAGTGTCCTAACATTTCACAAGCAGCAAACACAGAGTGTTTGGGGGACCCGCCAATCTCCAAGCCCAGCCAAGCCAGCTACACGTTTGATGTGGAAATCCCAGTATGTCCCATATGATGGAATCCCATTTGTCAATGCAGGTACTTTTTTAAAGATTTATTTTAAAAAGTTCAGCAAGAGCCATGATCCGTTGTGAAAAAGTGGTTTTCCTAAGGTGATAACATTTTCATTTTGGTAGATGACAACTGACTGTTAATTGGTAAAAATGCATATTAAACTAAAAAGAAAACTTATAGTAAATATAACCAATTATTTTATGTTGTAAAATTGTATTTTAGTATATTAGGGTAAATAAATAATACTTCATACTGAAAATAGAAAGTAAAAAATATTTAAATTCTGGGTAGACCTATTTAATAAAGATCAAACCATAGAGCAGTTTTATTATTTTAAATATGTATAGCTGGTTTTTTTTTTTTTTTTCCATCCAATCCTGATAGTCTCTCCTTCTCTCTTGATTTGTCTTTTGGAAAAAAAATTGGTGTCCATTTTATATAGTGTATAACTCAGGAGTTACTGTATAGAACTGGTATACAATCTGGAGTTATTATATAGAATTCTAATATTAGGGTTCTCAGGTATCAGGTATGTTACATATAGCATTCTCAAACACTGGGCTAGTGTTTACTAAAGCAGTAGAGCTTCAAACAATTCCCAGAGAGTCACCCTAGGACTAGTCAGACCCCAGAGAACCTAAGAATAAGTGATTTATTTCAGAAATATGGGGGCATTGATTCCACTAGAAGAGTTGCAGCCTCATCCTGGACCTCTGAGGGTAAAGAGAACTACTTAGAGGAAGCTGAGATAAATGTAACCCCTTCTGCCCAGGTTTTATTCTCCTCCCCAGTTCAAATCCCTTAACTCCCCTCAGGCAGCTACTACATGAATTTGGTGTGTATTTTTATACTTTATCATACATGTTTGTATTTATAATAATATATTTTATTGTTTTGAACATTTTAAAGTTTATGTAAGTAATAAACTATATTATTAGGTAAACTTTTCACTCATTCTTATTTTTGAAATCTATCCATATTGATAATTATAAATTCTAGTTAACCCAATTTAATTATTATATAATTTAACATTATATAATAATCTGTTACTTAAATTTGGTCATTCCAGCATATGCCCAAACTGCAGTTATTTTTCTACTAATGATCATTTAGGTTGTTTCCAATTTTTCAATATTACAAAGAATTCTATGGTCTAACCTCCATGATACATGTTTTCTGTTGGAAAGTTGTAAGTGGTTTACTAGAGTGTGTGCATTAAAGTGGAATTACTTTACAAGATTATCTCGAGTTGCTCTCTAAGGTGGTGTTCAGGTCCAAAATCTCTAAACATTTTTTTCCCAAATGTATTTCAGAATTCTGTATTTTTGGACTGTAGTATGGTAATATTACAGAATACTCCTAGCAAGTATTCTATAGACAATATCACATAATCAAACACACTAATTCATTATGCATAGCCACACTAAAAGGAATAAAGACTATAAATAGCCTCATAAAGTTCAGGTCAGGTTTTGCAGCCAAATGTATTCCAAAAAATTTTGTTTTCCATGCTTTTTAAATATGAGAATCATACGTGAGGGATTGACAACCTGTATCAATTTTTAGTCCTTTGAGGAATGTATGAAAATTTCCCTTTCCCACATTCATTCTATGATTTAACATTGTCAGATTTTAAAAAATCTTTATGCTATGGGAATTTTCATATGCATATCAAAGTAGAGGTAATAATGTATGAAATCTCATAACTCCGTGTATGCATCATCCAGCTTCAACAAGTGGTCAATCTTGTTTCATTTATACCCCTACCCACTTCTTCAGGAAATTCCAGATATCATTTCATCTATAATTACTAAAGATGATTTTACAGGAAATTCCAGATATCGTTTCATCTATAATTACTAAAGTGTATAATAGGTATTAAAGTATATATCTGAAATATAAGGATATCCCATTATCCCACTTAAAAAATTAACAGTAATTTCTTTTTTTAATGTTTTAATTTTTAATTTTTTGGCCACACTGCATGGCATGTGGGATCTTAGTTCCCCAATGCCCCCTGCAGTGGAAGCGTGGAGTCTTAACCACTGGACCACCAAAGAAGTCCAAACAGTAATTTCCTAATATCATAAGTTGTCCATTGTTCCCATTTCTCCACTTACCATAATTCTTTTTGAAGAGGTTTGTATAAATTCACATGCAAACCAAGTTTATGGATCAAATTTGGTTAAGTTTCTTCTCATCTAAAAATTTCTCTCCTCTTTTCCCCCAGGTAGTTTGTCCTGTACACGTTGCCATATTCAGGATTTTGCTGATTCTATCTCTGGTGTTTTTTAACATGTTCTTTTATCTCCTGTATTTCCTGTAATCTGTTAGATGTATGAGTTTGATTAAATGAAGATTTAATTTTGATTGAAGTATTTTGCGAGGATACTTCATAGGTGTGCTGTGTACTTCTTATCACTACCTATGTAGCATTTTTAACTGTAAGATTGATCAGTGGATTCAGTTGTTTTAGAGTATTGTCAAATTTTTTATGTTTACCTATTTGAAGAGTGTGAGAGAGTATCTTACTATTGTTTTATTTTTTTAATTAATTAATTTTTGGCTGCGTTGAGTCTTCGTTGCTGCACATGGGCTTTCTGTAGTTGCGGCGAGTGGGGGCTACTCTTCGTTGCGGTGCGTGGGCTTCTCATCGCGTTGGCTTCTCTTGTAGAGCACGGGCTCTAGGCGTGCAGGCTTCAGTAGTTGTGGCAACACGGGCTCAGTAGTTGTGGCTCGCGGGCTCTAGAGTGCAGGCTCAGTAGTTGTGGCGCACGGGCTTAGTTTCTCCGTGGCATGTGGGATCTTCCCGGACCAGGACTCGAACCCGTGTCTCCTGCATTGGCAGGTGGACTCTTAACCAGTGTGCCACCAGCGAAGTCCTTAGTATTGTTTCAATTTGCATTTCCCTGTTTACTAGTGAAGTTGAGCGTCTTTTTATTGTTTATTTAATATCCTTTTGTTTCCTTTCTGAATTGCCTGTTCATAGTCTTTGCCCATTTTTCTGTTTGGTAGTTAGTTTTTATTTTTATTTTTAAATTATTTATGGTTCTTTATATTCTGCATATTAATTATTTGTTTTATGTATTATAAAATACTGTTTCTCAAACTGTGATTTTCCTTTTACCATCAGTTAGAAGAAGTTAGTTATCAGCCTTATCAACATTTTTATTCACGATTGGTGTTTTTCGGGGTTTTTAAAAATATATATTTATTTATTTATTTGGCTGCATTGGGTCTTAGTTGTGGCATGCGGAATCTTTCTTGCAGCACGCGGGCTCTTCGTTGCGACATGTGGGCTTCTCTCTAGTTGTGCTGTGCAGGCTCTAGAGCATGTAGGCTCAGTGGTTGTGGCTTGTGGGTGCTCTGGTTGTGACATGTGGACTCTAGAGCATGTGGGCTCTGTCGTTGCTTGCCCTGGGACATGTGGGATCTTAGTTCCCTGACCAGTGATCAAACCTGTGTCCTCTGCATTGGAAGGCAGATTCTATCACTGGGCCATCAGGGAAGTCCCTGGGGTTTGGGGTTTTATATTTGAAAAGTTTGCTGTACCCTACATAGATTAGGATATCCAACTTAAAATCTTAAATTGTATAGTTTTCACATCTGCTTATTTGTGTTATCTGTGGCACTGTAACAGATTACCCCAAATGTGGTGGTTGAAAACAACAAACATTTATTGTCTCAGTTTCTATGGGTCAGGAATCCAAGAGCAGCTTAACAAGGTGGTTCTGCCCCAGGTTCTCTCACAAGACTGCAATTAAGATGTTGGCTGGATCTGCCATCGTCTCAGGACTTGACTGGGGGAGGATCTGCTTCCATGCTCACTCATGTGGCTGTTGGCAGGCCTTATTCCTTGCCAGGTGGGCCTCTTCACAGAGCTGTCTCACCACATGATATCTGATTTCACCAGGAGAGAGCAATCCAAGCAAGAGCAAGAAAGTACCCAAGACGGAAGTCACAGTCTTTTTATAACCTAATATCAAAAATAACATCCTGTCACTTCTGCCATGTTCAGTAGAAGTAAGTTAGTAAGTCTAGCTCATGCTCAAGGGGAGGGGATTACCAAGGACATGAGTACTAAGAGGCAGGGATCATTGGGAGCCATCTTAAAGGCTGGTAATCACATTATCCTAACAGCTCAATTAGAAATAAGGAAATAAGGAATTAGAAAAGGAAACAAAATTTTAAATGATATTAATATTTACTAACAAATGTTGCATTTGCTAATTTCTACTTATAAAGTAGTAAATTTTATTATTCAAAACCATACATATGTAAATACCAGTTGACAGTCAGTAAATGTGGTATTTGCTAATTTTCTTACCATAATGCGGTACATTTGGTAACTTTACAATAAACTTTTAACTTTATGTGTTTGTACATCTTAGTAAGTCTTACTGATGTTTTCTTTCCTTAAGGTTGTATAATTGGAGGTATAGATTTTGTCATTGCCACCACCAAGTTATTTTTAATCTAGTATCCAGAAGGGATGGATACTTGAATTAAATATCAATAGTTGGTTTTGGCCCACAGGGAGTAGAGCTGTGGTCATGGAGTGTCAGTATGGGCCAAGAAGAAAAGGTTTCCAGTTCAAAAAAATCAGCGAGCAGGAAAGCAGGTCTTGTCAGCTCTACAAAGCTACTTGTCCAGCCCGGTAAGCTTTATTTTCTTTTATTTCTTTTTTATTAAGTACTTATTTTTGAATAGCTAATATGCACATTTTTATTAAGTTTAAGCAGCACCAAAAGCATACAGTGAAATCTGTTTCCTCTTACCCCTGCTTCCTATGTCCCACTTTAAGGCAACAACTCTTACCAGTTTCTTGAGTAACCTTGCAAAGATATTCTGTGTATATTCATATAGGTATATACTCTACCGTCATAAATGTTGAAGATCTCAGTAAAGATTATTAATATTTTCTTTCCTTATATTTGGGTAGTAGCATACCTTCTTTCCGGCTATGAATTCACATTGATATATTTCCATTCTGAATGCCTATTGTAGTTATTTATTGCACAGCTATTATGCTTCATACTAGTGTGAATGTAGAGATATATACTACTCTACATTTAAAAAAATTTTTTATTGAAGTATAGTTGATTTACAATGTTGTGTTAATTTCTGCTGTACAGCAAAGTGATTCAGTTATACGTATAAATATTCTTCTTCATATTCTTTTCCATTATGGTTTATCATAGGATATTGATATAGTTCCCTGTGCTATACAGTAGGACCTTGTTTTACTCTATTTTTTTTTCATTCTCAGTATATCTCAAAGTTGGCTCCATGTCTGTATTTAAATGAACCAATTACTTCTTTTTATTGATTGATCAACTGATTTTAAAAAGTGAGATAAAATTGACATATAAATTATGTTATTTTCATGGCTCCTTCTTTTTAATAGCCATATAATATTCCATTTATAGATGAATTATCATTTACTTAATTAGTCCTCCAACAATGGACATGTAGGCTCTGGAAAATATTCTTTATTATTATATACAAAGCTGCAACTAATAACACTGTACCTATTTGTATACTTGTGTAAGTATATTGATGGAATAAATTCCTTGAAATGAAATTGCTAGGGCAAGTGTTGTATTCTTTTTAAATGTTGACAGGTGTTGCAGAGTTGCTTTGTAGAGTGATTTTACCAATTATATTCATACCAGCAATGTAGAAGACTAACAGAATAAGTTTTAGGTAGAATAGGACTACTGAGTAGTCATTGCTGTGGCTGAGAATGAAAAATGTGCACCAATAAAAGATTTTTGTAATGTTCGTTACTAATATTCCTTTTTCACACATTGAAAGTGTTTTAAATCATAAGATAAAATTTTTAAATAACACATAAATGTTGGATTTAGTTGAGCTTTGAAACATTTTATATTAGCATTACATCTCATATCACAAACTTCAGCATTCTCAAGAAGTTTTTAAAGCCAGTTAAGAAGGCTTTTCATGTTTAATCTGATAATGTTAACTTTAGACAATATTTAAACCTGACCATTAAACAAAACTTTGCTTTTAAATATAAGCAGTGTAGACCATTAAACAAAACATTGCTTTTAAATATGAGCAATGTAGAACTTTAGATATAACTTGGGAGAAAATCTCTATATGTGAAGAGATAATTTTATTCTCTATCATTTTATAAGTACTTTTTGAGTATCTGCTCTGTGCCCAGCAACAACATTGGGTGCCATGGGAAGGAGGGGAGACTAAAAGAGGTATATGATTTTACTTAATCATGGGAAACTTAAAATATTGTTGGGGTAGATCAGGAAGCAACAAACTATAAGAGAACATAATAGTATTGTATTGTATATAATGTTAAATGTGTGGATTAGCTAACTGTCTTCAGAGAAGTAATATATCCTAGCAAACTCATTAACAGGAAAGAAAATGGAACTTAACCTGGATACTGAAGTTTAGATTGAATTTGGTAGGTAGAGAATTAGAAGGAAGATATGGTAGGGTAGGAGAATGATATAAAGAAAGATATAGCATGATTGTGTATTTGGTATCAGAGGAGGAAGGAACATTGAGATGATAAACTTCACAGGAAAAGCAATTTTATATTTAAAGTTATGAAAAGATGGGTAAATAAATTAGAATCATATAGAACGCCCTGAATGCTGCTAAGAAATTTGTGCTTGATTAAAGAACAGATAGATTCTTCAACAGAGAAGTACAAATGCAAAGAATTGTTGTGGCATTGATATATCTAGTGGATTTAAGAAATGGAAGACTGCAGGCCTAGAGGCTCCAGAAGGCGGGTAGTAAAGTAATCCAGGTGTGAGGTGTTCATAGCTTCAGGGAGAATGGAGAAGAGACAGATCCAGGAAAAAAAAAAGTTAATATTCATAATATTTAGACAGTTTTACTAAAGTAATGATTATTGTTAACTTGCTGAGTATTACACACTGAAAATATGGCATATCTTTCACATAATTACTTGAATGCTTTCTAGATTAATCGAATTTTGTCTAAACTTTAATGCTAAAGTAAACTTGTGGTTGATAAGTTAGTCTTGAGGTTATAATATAATGAAAAAACTTCTTCTTTTTCTTATAAAAAGGATTTACATTAAAAAGGTACAGAAATTTCCTGAATATAGAGTTCCTACAGACCCCAAAATTGACAGGAAAATAATCCGAATGGAGCAGGAAAAAGCCTTTAACATGCTAAAGAAGAACTTGGTAGATGCTGGTGGTGTTCTTAGGTATGACATTTATATTGTTCTTTTATTTTACAAATTACTTTGCTCCATTTGGAAGAATTCTGTAATAAGAGAAATTATATTATGTTTTCCAATTATTTCATTAAGAAATGGTTTTTATAAGGTAGATAGATGTCTTATTAGTAGCTCCCTAGGTATTAAAATGATTTGCCAGTGTATAAGCCATTGAGTTTATCATCCAAATGTGGATAATTTTAACGAAAGAATTCTTTATACCATGTGGAAGTTTTTTCCCCAAATGATAAATACATATTTAACAACACATTTTATTATATATTTAGTACGTTTTTTCAGATACTTATTAGGAACTGAACTTTCAGTCACCTATATATATATATATATATATATATATATTTTTTTTTTTTTTTTTGCTGTACGTGGGCCTCTCACTGTTGTGGCCTCTCCCATTGCGGAGCACAGGCTCCGGCTGCGCAGGCTCAGCGGCCATGGCTCAAGGGCCCAGCCGCTCCGCGGCATGTGGGATCTTCCCAGACCGGGGCACGAACCCATGTCCCCTGCATCGGCAGGCGGACTCTCAACCACTGCGCCACCAGGGAAGCCCCTACATATATTTTTAAACCCATCTTTGATTACTTATGGCAGCCAGATATGAATTCTAAGCCCTATATAAAATTCCATTTTATATCTTTTCTGCTTCAGGTTTTAAATAAGAAATATTAGCTTTCTTTCTTACTTTCCGTTATGTGCTGGTCCAGGTGAAGAATTTATAAGGGGGTTAAGTGTACGGAATATAGTTTTTATGTGATCTTTAGAAAAAGTTTCAGATATATGAAAAATAAATACAATCAATAATTAGACTCTTTAGTTTGGAGAACATTTTTTATAATTTTTAAGTAGGCTCCGTTTCATGCAATATCAGACAGTGTAAGCATTTTGTATAAAGATATTTATTAAAACTGTATCCTATCAGATCAGTTCATTTTCCTAGAATCTGTTTTACTGCATGGCTGTAAGAAATCTGTTTTCACCTTTTAGTTGATTCTCTTGCTCATTGGGGCGAAAGGAGCTGGAGTGCTATGGGGGCAGTATGTTGAGTTCCTGTCTGAGAAGATTCTCTCACATAGCTCAATCTTCATAGGCACTAAATTATATCCACTCTTTGGTTAGGAGGATTATACGTACAACACAGAAGTTGTAATTTGGGAACAAAATGGTAGAAGAATGGGAAAATACACAATTCAAAAGATGATTTTAGGGCCTCCCTGGTGGCGCAAGTGGTTGAGAGTCCGCCTGCCGATGCAGGGGATACGGGTTCGTGCCCCGGTCTGGGAGGATCCCATATGCCGCGGAGCGGCTGGGCCCGTGAGCCATGGCCGCTGAGCCTGCGCGTCCGGAGCCTGCGCGTCCGGAGCCTGTGCTCCGCAACGGGGGAGGCCACAACAGTGAGAGGCCCGCATACCGCAAAAAAAAAAAAAAAAAAAAAAAGATGATTTTAAAATCTCATTATTTTGAGGTAAAATTTACTTAATATGAAATTTTAAATACCATTTTCATGTATACCTAAATCTTGCACCCTCCTTAACTTTAAGGACATAGTAAAAGTCTATAAAGGTTTATAAAGATTTTCATTTAATTGGGTATAAAGCCAATCTTAGAAGAGTTAAGAGAGAACATATTAACTTTTATTTATTTTTATTTAATTTACTTAAACATTTTAAATTTATATTTATTTAATATCATATAATCATATAAGTTTTCTTAAAAGATGATTCCTTCTCCTGATGAATATTAACATAAGTAACTATGATTCTTGCTTTTTTTTAAAATTTATTTATTTTTGGCTGTGTTGGGTCTTTGTTTCTGCGCGAGGGTGGGGGCCACTCTTCATCGCGGTGCGCGGGCCTCTCACAATCACGGCCTCTCTTGTTGCGGAGCACAGGCTCCAGATGCGCAGGCTCAGTAGTTGTGGCTCACGGGCTTAGTTGCTCCGCGGCATGTGGGATCTTCCCAGCCCAGGGCTCGAACCCATGTCCCCTGCATTGGCAGGCAGATTCGCAACCACTGTGCCACCAGGGAAGCCCTGATTCTTGCCCTTGTCTAGTAATATAATTTTAAATATTTTTTCCTGTCAGGTGGTATGTACAGTTACCTACGCAGCAAGCTCATCAGTATCATGAATTAGAGACTCCCTGCCTCCCTTTATCACCTTCCCCTTTTCCTATGTCTTCTCTTGAAGAAGAGGAAACTGCAGTTAGAGATGAGAACTGTACATTACCCTCACGTCTGCATCCTCAAGTAGCACTAAAAATTCAAGAATTAGTATCACAGGGAATACAACAAGTGTATGCAGTAAGGAAACAGCTAAGGTACAGTAGAAACAAATTGTTCTTTTTCATTTTTCATTTCTGTTGGTTTAAATAATACACTTAACATTATAGACATTTTCCAGGATATAGGCTATCAGAGTAGATAAGGAATATAGTTTATTAATTTATTAAAATAATCTTATTTATGAACTGATCATTTTTCTGCAGATGCTTGGCAAGCCATAAGTAATGATTCAAATTACTCATTTGAGATATTCCATATTCAGATTTGGAAAATTGGACTATTTCTAAATGATATATACATTGAATTATGTACTAAATACCTTTACAGAAAAAAAAATTTGTAGAAAAGATTTTAAAATGTGGGCCAAGATACTTGTTTTAACCTATTTGAAATACAATTAAATTTTATTACAACAAAAGAATGTGGATAGTTTTTTTGTTTAAGGAAATTTTATAGATAGTACTCTGATCTAATTTTATTGATACTCAGGATATAATAATAATTATTATGTGGCACTTAGTATGTATGTGCCAGCTATTGTGCTAAGCACTTATAGGTATGATCTCATTTATTCTTATGACTCATGAAGTTTGTGTATTTATCCTCATTCTGCAGATGAGGAAATGGAGACTCAGGGTGGTTAAAGATATACAGGCAGAACTGAAATCTAGGTCTGACTACAGCCTGTGCTCTCCAGCATGAATTCTGCTACTTAACTGACCTTATTCCTTCTGGTTATTGTGTAGTCTGATCTGAACAACACAATGAGTATTTCCCAGGATTATTTCTTAATTAATACATGACTTTTCTATTTAGCAGCTTTCTTAGACATTTTATGTTTATTTCCATTGGGGCATTCTTAGAACAGAGCCAAAGTTTGGTAAGCCATCCACTATTTTACTAAACCTATATTGTAAAAACAGAGGTATAATACAGCTCTTCAATATGGTCTACTGAATGTAATGCACAAAGAATATATATATTGAATTTTATCATTTCTTTTATATCTTCATTTTTTATAACCATCGTATGGCAATGCTGCCTTTTATTTCTATCTTCTCATTTGTCTACTTGTAAAATTTGAGCAGACATATTTCATATATTAGTTGATAACTTTTGAAAGCAATGAAACATGATGTTTATATGTATAACTTTGGTATAGGCCCTGTCTCTCTTACATACTAGCTAGGCGTATAACTTTGGGAAAATGATTGGGTTGGCCAAAAAGTTCATTCGGATTTCCCCTAACAGCTTATGAAAACCTGAATGAACTTTTTGGCCAATGCAATACTTAACTTCTGTAGCCCTCAGTTCTCTCATCTGTAAAGTGGGAATGATAATTATACCTACCTCACAGGATTATAGTGTGGGTTAAAGGAGGTCCTAGATGTGAAGTGTTCAGTGCAGTGCCTGGCA
Source organism: Mesoplodon densirostris (assembly GCF_025265405.1). Lineage (NCBI taxonomy): Eukaryota > Metazoa > Chordata > Mammalia > Artiodactyla > Ziphiidae > Mesoplodon > Mesoplodon densirostris. The sequence continues at coordinate 33,984,678 of NC_082668.1, read as the reverse complement.
TTCAAAAACATATTATATTTAAATTGAAAACAGTGATTTCATTAAATTCATAAAAACATCAAAGCTCATTCTAAGATATACAGGTGTTTAACCAACGAAAATATTACATTTCTTTAATCTGCATGAATTCCATGACTTAATGTGTGGGAAAAAAGTGGAAAAACATAAATTACTTATAAAGCTGTAAACCATACTTTACAGAAGTTTATACTAAAGGGGAACCTTTGTCATTTGATCTGAATTAGATTGCTAGATTGTTTATGTTTTTATTCTATTTTATATTCTCCATAGAAAATTTGTGGAAAGGGAACTGTTCAAACCTGATGAGGTACCTGAAAGACATAATTTATCCTTTTTTCCAACTGTAAATGATATAAAAAATCACATCCATGAGGTACAGAAGTCCTTGAGAAATGGAGATAATGTATATAACTCAGAGATTATTCCAGCAACGGTATGATTACAACTGTAATTCCTTGTTTTATTACAACAATCTTTCTCAGCTGATGCATGATTGCTATTAGGCCATATAAGTAACTGTGATGTAAGGAAAAATGGTAGTATCTTTTTCTCCAAATGTGAACACTATGAACTCTCAGATGATGATTTGACTAAAATATTTTTTATTACTCTCACAAGAAGAAATATCAGCGATTCCAACCCTGACTATAATAACAATAGTAATCTTCACTTAAAAATCAACACATTAACTCTGTAAAAAGTATATCTTATTCATTTAACAGATATTTATTGAGTACATACTGTGTATATCTCCACCTCTTTTTAAAAGTTCAATAGAAGCAAGTTTAAATAGAATAGTTCAGACTTGAATACACAAAGTGACGATGTTGGTTCTATATGCCATCTATGGGTATAAAGTTTACCTCATACTGTGATACTGTAGCTTTCTCCAGGAAAGTAGCCATTTCTATGAAAATTTTGCCTAATCTGAAGAGATTAATGTAGTTACCCAGGAACTGCTAATTGTACTACAAGCAGTGATTTTGGCATTAAAATCTCAAGTAGCAGTATTCTCTTCTCTATACACTTTTACTCTCTAAATTCAGTAACTGAATAGAGTGAGATTTTTTTAAGCTAGAGCTACTATTCTTTTCTGTCCAAAACTCTTAGTTATTCACTATCCAAAATTCAGGAACTAAAACAGATTTGGTTAGCAGTAGTCTTTGCCATCTACACTTGCTATCCAAATTCTTGATATCTGACCTTAGGAAGCTAATTTATTTGCATAGTTAAATATACTTAATGCTTTGAGAATGTGAACAAATAAAGAGAGTAATTACAGAATAAAGCACATTTATACTATGACTGAATAAGATAGGACAGTTGCATTGCTGTTTTAAAATAGTTTTCAAAATAAATGCTTTGTTCTTTTTATTGAAGTAAATGTTCCCATTTCAGCTTCAATGGACTACAGATAGTGGGAATATTCTCAGAGAGACTGTGACAGTTACACTTGCAGAAGGTAGGTTATCTTGAATACTTTTAAGATATAAAATCAAACAGTGTTAAAATTGGAAGACATTTAAGATGTTATCTAATTTATCTCGTCTAATTTATGGACAAGGAAACCATGTCCCAAAGAGGCAAGAGCAACTATGTTAGCATTTATCAAAATGCTTCCAGCTATTTAAATTTCCTCCTGTATAATCAGCTTTCCTTTTTTTTTGGTATGGTTTTTTTTGTATGGTTTGTTTTTTCTCATATGTTCTTACTCCTATGCTGTCTCAATATTCCAAGCTTATTTCAACCCTTTTGTTCTCTCTTCTAGAAATGTCTTTGTCTAGAAATGTCTCTTCTAGAAATGTCTTTTCTCCTCTTCTGCATGGCAAACTCCTCTCATTACTCACACAGCAATCTCTTTGGCTTTAAATGTTCTCTTAACTTCACCACCTATGTAAAGATGGATATTCACTCTTTTGTATTTATCTCCATTTAACATGGTATCCTTTGTTTATGCATATATATCTTTCATTATGATTTGAGAATCATACTTTATTCAAATTAATATACCCAGTTCTTAGCATAATAGCTCCTAAAAAGTTAACACCTAAATAGATGCTTTAGGATAAATTAATAATTAGATACAGTACAATTTTTTTTATTCTTTGGCTTATTAACCTTTAAGAGTCACTTTGCCTATAAAATAACTCACAAATGCAGATGACATGATACTATACATAGAGAATCCTAAAGATGCTACCAGAAAACTACTAGAGCTAATCAATGAATTTGGTAAAGTAGCAGGATACAAAATTAATGCACAGAAATCTCTGGCATTCCTATACACTAATGATGAAAAATCTGAAAATGAAATTAAGAAAACACTCCCATTTACCATTGCAACAAAAAGAATAACATATCTAGGAATAAACCTACCTAAGGAGACAAAAGGCCTGTATGCAGAAAATTATAAGACACTGATGAAAGAAATTAAAGATGATACAAATAGGTGGAGAAATATACCATGTTCTTGGATTGGAAGAATCAACATTGTGAAAATGACTCTACTACCCAAAGCAATCTACAGATTCAGTGAAATCCCTATCAAACTACTACTGGTATTTTTCACAGAACTAGAACAAAAAATTTCACAATTTGTATGGAAACACAAAAGACCCCAAATAGCCAAAGCAATCTTGAGAACGAAAAACGGAGCTGGAGGAATCAGGCTCCCTGACTTCAGACTATACTACAAAGCTACAGTAATCAAGACAGTGTGGTACTGGCACAAAAACAGAAGTATAGATCAATGGAACAGGATAGAAAGCCCAGAGATAAACCCACGCACATATGGTCACCTTATCTTTGATAAAGGAGGCAGGAATGTACAGTGGAGAAAGGGCAGCCTCTTCAATAAGTGGTGCTGGGAAAACTGGACAGGTACATATACAAGTATGAGATTAGATCACTCCCTAACACCATACACAAAAATAAGCTCAAAATGGATTAAAGACCTAAATGTAAGGCCAGAAACTATCAAACTCTTAGAGGAAAACATAGGCAGAACACTCTATGACATAAATCACAGCAAGATCCTTTTTGACCCACCTCCTAGAGAAATGGAAATAAAGACAAAAATAAACAAATGGGACCTAATGAAACTTAAAAGCTTTTGCACAGCAAAGGAAACCATAAACAAGACCAAAAGACAACCTTCAGAATGGGAGGAAATATTTGAAAATGAAGCAACTGACAAAGGATTAGTCTCCAAAATTTACAAGCAACTCATGCAGTTCAATAACAAAAAAACAAACAACCCAATCCAAAAATGGGCAGAAGACCTAAACAGACATTTCTCCAAAGAAGATATACAGATTGCCAACAAACACATGAAATAATGTTCAACATCATTAATCATTAGAGAAATGCAAATCAAAACTACAATGAGATATCATCTCACACCAGTCAGAATGGCCATCATCAAAAAAATCTAGAAACAATAAATGCTGGAGAGGGTGTGGAGAAAAGGGAACCCTCTTGCACTGCTGGTGGGAATGTGAACTGGTACAGCCACTATGGAGAACAGTATGGAGGTTCCTTAAAAAACTACAAACAGAACTACCATATGACCCGCAATCCCACTACTGGGCATATACCCTGAGAAAACCATAATTCAAAAAGAGTCATGTACCAAAATGTTCATTGCAGTTCTATTTACAATAGCCAGGAGATGGAGGCAACCTAGGTGTCCATCATCAGATGAATGGATAAAGAAGATGTGGCACATATATACGATGGAATATTACTAAGCCATAAAAAACAAAATTGAGTTATTTGTAATGAGGTGGATGGACCTAGAGTCTGTCATACAGAGTGAAGTAAGTCAGTAAGAGAAAGACAAATACCGTATGTTAACACATATATATGGAATCGAAGGGAAAAAAAAAGGTCATGAAGAACCTAGGGGTAAGATGGGAATAAAGACACAGACCTACTAGAGAATGGACTTGAGGATATGGGGAGGGGGAAGGGTAAGCTGTGACAAAGTGAGAGAGTGGCATGGACATATTTACACTACTAAACGTAAAATAGCTAGTGGGAAGCAGCTGCATAGCACAGGGAGATCAACTCGGTGCTTTGTGACCACCTAGAGGTGTGGGATAGGGAGGGTGGGAGGGAGGGAGATGCAAGAGGGAAGAGATATGGGAACATATGTATATGTATATCTGATTCACTTTGTTATAAAGCAGAAACTGGGGGAAGATGGCAGAAAAGTAAGACGCGGAGATCACCTTCCTCCCCACAGATACACCATACATATAGCTACACGTGGAACAACTCCTACAGAACACCTACTGAATGCTGGCAGAAGACCTCAGACCTCCCAAAAGGCAAGAAACTCCCCACGTACCGGGGAAGGGCAAAGCGAGAGATTCCTGCACAGAGGATCGGTGCCGACCGGCGCTCACCAGCCCGAGAGGCTTGTCTGCTTGCCCACCAGGGCGGGCAGCGCTGGAAGCTGAGGCTCGGGCTTCGGTCAGTGCGCAGGGAGAGGACTGGGGCTGGCGGCGAGAGCTCAGCCTGAGGGGGGCTAGTGCGCCACAGCTAGCCGGGAGGGAGTCCGGTAAAACTCTGGAGCTGCCGAAGAGGCAAGAGACTATTTCTTCCCTCTTGGTTTCCTGGTGTGTGAGGAGAGAGGATTAGGAGCGCTGCTTAAAGGAGCCCCACAGACGGGCGCGAGCTGTGGCTGAAAGCGCGGAGCCCAGAGACGGGCGTGGGACGCTGGGGCTGCTGCTGCCGCCGCCAAGAGGCCTGTGTGCGAGCGCAGGTCACTGTCCACGCTGCCCTTCCGGGAGCCTGTACAGCCCGTCACTGCTGGGGTCCCGGGATCCAGAGACGGCTTCCCTGGGAGAACGCACGGCGTGCCTCAGGCTGGTGCAACATCACGCCGGCCTCTGCCGCTGCAGGCTTGCCCTGCACTCCGTGCCCCTCCCTCCCCGCCGGCCTGAGTGAGCCAGAGTCCCCGAAGCGGCTGCTCCTTTAACCCAGTCCTGTCTGAGCGAAGAACAGACCCACTCCGGCGACCTACACGCAGAGGCGGGGCCAAATCCAAATCTGAGACCCGGGAGCTGTGGGAACAAAGAAGAGAAAGGGAAATCTCTCCCAGCAGCCTCAGAAGCAGCGGATTAAAGCTCCACAATCAACTTGATGTACCCTGCATCTGTGGACTACATGAATAGACAACAAATCATCCCAAACTGAGGAGCCAGGAGTCAGTGCTGTGCCTCTGAGGTGGGAGAGCCAACTTCAGGACACTGGGCCACAAGAGACCTCCCAGCTCCACATAATATCAAACGGCGAAAATCTTCCAGAGATCTCCATCTCAACACCAGCACCCAATTCACTCAACGACCAGCAAGCTACAGTGCTGGACACCCTATGCCAAACAACTAGCAAGACAGGAACACAACGCCAACCATTAGCAGAGAGGCTGCCTAAAATCATAAAAAGTCTGCAGACACCCCAAAACACACCACCAGACGTGGACCTGCCCAACAGAAAGACAAGATCCAGCCTCATCCACCAGAACACAGGCACCAGTCCCCTCCACCAGGAAGCCTACACAACCCACTAAACCAACCTTAGCCACTGGGGACAGACACCAAAAACAACGGGAACTACGAACCTGCAGCCTGCAAAAAGGAGACTCCAAACACAGTAACATAAGCAAAATGAGAAGACAGAAAAACACACAGCAGGAGAAGGAGCAAGATAAAAACCCACCAGACCTAACAAATGAAGAGGTAATAGGCAGTCTACCTGAAAAAGAATTCAGAATAATGATGGTAAAGATGATCCAAGATTCTATTTCCAAGATCCAAAATCTTGGAAATAGAATAGACAAAATGCAAGAAACAGTTAACAAGGACCTAGAAGAACTAAAGATGAATCAAGCATCGATTAAAAACACAATAAATGAAATGAAAAATACTCTAGATGGGATCAATAGCAGAATAACTGAGGCAGAAGAATGGATAAGTGAGGTGGAAGATAAAATAGTGGAAATAACTGATGCAGAGCAAAATAAAGAAAAAAGAATGAAAAGAACAGAGGACAGTCTCAGAGACCTCTGGGACAACATTAAACGCACCAACATTCGAATTATAGGGGTTCCAGAAGAAGAAGAGAAAAAGAAAGGGACTGAGAAAATATTTGAAGAGATTATAGTTGAAAACTTCCCTAATGTGGGAAAGGAAATAGTTAATCAAGTCCAGGAGGCACAGAGAGTCCCATACAGAATAAATCCAAGGAGAAATACACCAAGACACATATTAATCAAACTGTCAAAAATTAAACACAAAGAAATCATATTAAAAGCAGCAAGGCAAATACAACAAATAACACACAAGGGAATCCCCATCAGGATAACAGCTGATCTCTCAGCAGAAACTCTACAAGCCAGAAGGGAGTGGCAGGACATAATTAAAGTGATGAAGGAGAGAAACCTGCAACCAAGATTACTCTACCCAGCAAGGATCTCATGCAGATTTGATGGAGAAATTAAAATGTTTACACACAAGAAAAAGCTGAGAGAGTTCAGCACCATCAAACCGGCTTTACAACAAATGCTAAAGGAACTTCTCTAGGCAAGAAACACAACGAAGGAAAAGACCTACAATAACGAACCCAAAACAATTAAGAAAATGGGAATAGGAATATACATAGCGATAATTACCTTAAATGTAAATGGACTAAATGCTCCCACCAAAAGACACAGATTGGCTGAATGGATACAAAAACAAGACCCATATATATGCTGTCTACAAGAGACCCACTTCAGACCTAGAGACACATACAGACTGAAAGTAAGGGGATGGAAAAAGATATTCCATGCAAATGGAAACCAAAAGAAAGCTGGAATAGCAATTCTCATATCAGACAAAATAGACTTTAAAATAAAGACTATTAGAAGAGACAAAGAAGGACACTACATAATGATAAAGGGATCAATCCAAGAAGAAGATATAACAATTGTAAATATTTATGCACCCAACATAGGAGCACCTCAATACATAAGGCAAATACTAACAGCCATAAAAGCAGAAATCAACAGTAACACAATCATAGAAGAGGACTTTAACATCCCCCTTTCACCAATGGACAGATCATCCAAAATGAAAATAAATAAGGAAACACAAGCTTTAAATAATACATTAAACAAGATGGACTTAATTGATATTTATAGGACATTCCATCCAAAAACAACACAATGCACATTTTTCTCAAGTGCTCATGGAACATTCTCCAGGATAGATCATATCTTGGGTCACAAATCAAGCCTTGGTAAATTTAAGAAAATTGAAATTGTATCAAGTATCTTTTCTGACCACAATGCTATGAGACTAGATATCAATTACAGGAAAAGAGCTGTAAAAAATACAAACACATGGAGGCTAAACAATACACTATTCAATAACGAAGTGATCACTGAAGAAATCAAAAAGGAAATTAAAAAATACCTAGAAACAAATGACAATGGAGACACGACGACCCAAAACCTATGGGATGCAGCAAAAGCAGTTCTAAGAGGGAAGTTTATAGCAATACAATCCTACCTTAAGAAACAGGAAACATCTCGAATAAACAACCTAACCTTGCACCTAAAGCAATTAGAGAAAGAAGAACAAAAACATCCCAAAGTTAGCAGAAGGAAAGAAATCATAAAAATCAGATTGGAAATAGATGAAAAAGAAATGAAGGAAGTGATAGCAAAGATCAATAAAACTAAAAGCTGGTTTTTAGAGAAGATAAACAAAATTGATAAACCATTAGCCAGACTCATCAAGAAAAAAAGGGAGAAGACTCAAATCAATAGAATTAGAAATGAAAAAGGAGAAGTAACAACTGACACTGCAGAAATACAAAAGATCATGAGAGATTATTACAAGCAACTCTATGCCAATAAAATGGACAACCTGGAAGAAATGGACAAATTCTTAGAAATGCACAACCTGCCAAGACTGAATCAGGAAGAAATAGAAAATATGAACAGACCAATAACAAGCACTGAAATTGAAACTGTGATAAAAAATCTTCCAACAAACAAAAGCCCAGGACCAGATGGCTTCACAGGCGAATTCTATCAAGCATTTAGAGAAGAGCTAACACCTATCCTTCTCAAACTCTTCCAAAATATAGCAGAGGGAGGAACACCCACAAACTCATTCTATGAGGCCACCATCACCCTGATACCAAAACCAGACAAAGATGCCACAAAGAAAGAAAACTACAGACCAATATCACTGATGAACATAGATGCAAAAATCCTCAACAAAATACTAGCAAACAGCCAACAGCACATTAAAAGGATCATACACCATGATCAAGTGGGATTTATTCCAGGAATGCAAGGATTCTTCAATATACGCAAATCAATCAATGTGATACACCATATTAACAAATTGAAGGAGAAAAACCATATGATCATTTCAATAGATGCAGAGAAAGCTTTCGACAAAATTCAACACCCATTTATGATAAAAAAAACCCTGCAGAAAGTAGGCATAGATGGAACTTTCCTCAACATAATAAAGGCCATATATGACTAACCCACAGCCAGCATCGTCCTCAATGGTGAAAAACTGAAACCATTTCCACTAAGATCAGGAACAAGACAAGGCTACCCACTCTCACCACTCTTATTCAACATAGTTTTGGAAGTTTTAGCCACAGCAATCAGAGAAGAAAAGGAAATAAAAGGAATCCAAATCGGAAAAGAAGAAGTAAAGCTGTCACTGTTTGCAGATGACATGATACTATATATAGAGAATGCTGAAGATGCTACCAGAAAACTACTAGAGCTAATCAATGAATTTGGTAAAGTAGCAGGATACAAAATTAATGCACAGAAATCTCTGGCATTCCTATATACTAATGATGAAAAATCTGAAAGTGAAATCAAGGAAACACTCCCATTTACCATTGCAACAAAAAGAATAAAATATCTAGGAATAAACCTACATAAGGAGACAAAAGACCTGTATGCAGAAAACTATAAGACACTGATGAAAGAAATTAAAAATGATACAAATAGATGGAGAGATGTACCATGTTCTTGGATTGGGAGAATCAACATTGTGAAAATGACTCTACTACCCAAAGCAATCTACAGATTCAATGAAATCCCTATCAAACTACCACCGGTATTTTTCACAGAACTAGAACAAAAAATTGCACAATTTGTATGGAAACACAAAAGACCCTGAATAGCCAAAGCAATCTTGAGAAAGAAAAATGGAGCTGGAGGAATCAGGCTCCCTGACTTCAGACTATACTACAAAGCTACAGTAATCAAGACAGTGTGGTACTGGCACAAAAACAGAAGTATAGATCAATGGAACAGGATAGAAAGCCCAGAGATAAACCCACGCACATATGGTCACCTTATCTTTGATAAAGGAGGCAGGAATGTACAGTGGAGAAAGGGCAGCCTCTTCAATAAGTGGTGCTGGGAAAACTGGACAGGTACATATACAAGTATGAGATTAGATCACTCCCTAACACCATACACAAAAATAAGCTCAAAATGGATTAAAGACCTAAATGTAAGGCCAGAAACTATCAAACTCTTAGAGGAAAACATAGGCAGAACACTCTATGACATAAATCACAGCAAGATCCTTTTTGACCCACCTCCTAGAGAAATGGAAAGAAAGACAAAAATAAACACATGGGACCTAATGAAACTTAAAAGCTTTTGCACAGCAAAGGAAACCATAAACAAGACCAAAAGACAACCCTCAGAATGGGAGGAAATATTTGCAAATGAAGCAACTGACAAAGGATTAGTCTCCAAAATTTATAAGCAGCTCATGCAGCTCAATAACAAAAAAACAAACAACCCAATCCAAAAATGGGCAGAAGACCTAAATAGACATTTCTCCACAGAAGATATACAGACTGCCAACAAACACATGAAAGGATGCTCAACATCTTTACTCATTAGAGAAATGCAAATCAAAACTACAATGAGATATCATCTCACACCAGTCAGAATGGCCATCATCAAGAAATCTAGAAACAATAAATGCTGGAGAGGGTGTGGAAAAAAGGGAACACTCTTGCACTGCTGGTGGGAATGTGAATTGGTACAGCCACTATGGAGAACGGTATGGAGGTTCCTTAAAAAACTACAAATAGAACTACTATATGACCCGCAATCCCACTACTGGGCATATACCCTGAGAAAACCATAATTCAAAAAGAGTCATGTACCAAAATGTTCATAGCAGCCCTATTTACAATAGCCCGGAGATGGAAACAACCTAAGTGTCCATCATCGGATGAATGGGTAAAGAAGATGTGGCACATATATACAATGGAATATTACTCAGCCATAAAAAGAAACGAAATCGAGCTATTTGTAATGAGGTGGATGGACCTAGAGTCTGTCATACAGAGTGAAGTAAGTCAGAAAGAGAAAGACAAATACTGTATGCTGACACATATATATGGAATTCAAGAAAAAATGTCATGAAGAACATAGGGGTAAGACAGGAATAAAGACACAGATCTACTAGAGAATGGACTTGAGGATATGGGGAGGGGGAAGGGTAAGCTGTGACAAAGCGAAAGAGCGGCATGGACATATATGCACTACCAAATGTAAGGTAGATAGCTAGTGGGAAGCAGCCGCATAGCACAGGGAGATCAGCTCGGTGCTTTGTGACCGCCTGGAGGGGTGGGATAGGGAGGGCGGGAGGGAGACGCAAAAGGGAGGGGATATGGGAACATATGTATATGTATAACTGATTAAATTTGTTAAATAAAAATATTTTTAAAAAAAGCAGAAACTAACACACCACTGTAAAGCAATTATACTCCAATAAAGATGTTAAAAAATAAAGAATAGAATTTTTGGTAACTTACCTTTTAATATAAATAAGGAATTCCCTCCTCAGTTCCATTTTTTAACATTTAATATGTAATTAATTAAACTCATAGTACCTTCACCAGTAATAAAAAAATAACTCACAAAGTCTTTAGAATTATTCATTTGTTCTGTGTATATTAGCTCAGTGTGATAAATGCTGAGCCTAAAAAAATAGTAAGTCTCTTGCTTCACTGAATTTGAAGTTTAGCAAGAGAAAAAGGCACTACAGTATATTCTAATGAATTACTCTTATGAATAGTGCCATGAGAGAATTGTGCCAAATTGTATGGGAATGGTGATAGAGACATGCAACTTAGTCTAGAGAGTAGGGAAGGGACACTTGAGAAAGTAACTTTTAAACTGAGAACTGAAGAATGAATAGGAATTTGCCAATCAAAGGAATATCACGTTTGAAGGCTGAGCAAGAAAGTGCTTGCTGTGTCCAAGGAACTTAAGAAAGCTAATGTAAAGTATAGACAATGCTTAGAGATAAAACTGGTTAAACAAAACAGGTTTAGGAGGCCCTTTCAGCTGTACAAGTGAAAGGTGATAGTGGTATAGATTACAGTTGGTGACATTTATACTAGAATTAGGCAGATTTAAGAGTTATTTTAAAAATTGAATTCAAAGGCCTTGGTTATTGATTGAACAGGTGTAGGAGGTAAAAGAGTAGGAATGATCTGGGATGACTCCTGAGTTTCTTCCATGAGCAACTGACTGATAGTGGCATTTACTGAGCTCAGCAACACTGGCATAAGAGTGGGGTATTGGTAGCAGCGGAGATAGAAAGATCCTGAGATCAAGTTTGGAAAAGCATGAGTACCAGAGTCATTTCAATGAGGTGGATTGGAAGGAACCCATATTGGCGTGCCTGAAGAGTGAATGGGAGATGAATAAAGAAGCAGAGACAGTGTGGACCACTTCTTCAAAAAGTTTACTATGAAGGGGGTATGGGGTTGAGGGAAGGTATGTTAGGACAGGAGAGACCTGGAGAGATAGATGAAAATGAAGGTACTTGATAGGTTTGGTGATGGGAAGTTGAATACATTTCTATCTGATAGCTTCTCTTTTCTCTTTAAGTAAGAGTGTTAAGAATGAGAAAAGATCACAGGAAGGGTGACCAAGATTTGAGGAAAATGGAGATTTAATATCATCCCTGATACAGAGTGAGAGAAACATTATAAGAGTGTCATATACACAAAGTTCCTATTGAGGCTGATGACCATGAATTGGTATTAGTAGTGACAGTGAATTTCTTCTTCAGTGACATTCAGCTTTACATGTATAGGCCCTGGAAGCCATTTTCATCCAGAATTAGGATTTTGCCAGGGCGTTATGACCAAAGGACGGAGAGGAAAGGGAGTTTAAGGTATTTGCAAGAGAGTGACTAAAATTATAAGCCCAGGACTCTAAGCTGGATGGGGAGAGAATTTTATTAAGGAAGACAGTGATGGATCTGAAGAAAACTGAGGAATTAGTTAACTGGAGGTTCACATGAAGTTGAAGCACAATTGTAGTAGAGTACCTGAGCAAAATCCCTGGAAGAATAGAGGTTGTGATCAGAGAATGGGATGTTTGAATTAGAGATTTTACATGTGGAATAATAGTCCCAGGTATAATCATAGTAGCGGGTAACTGCAGCATAGTGAGGTGGGACAGTTAGAAATGAAGCAGCCAAGAAATGTGAGAGTACTGTTAATCCTTTGAGGAAAATTCTCTTATTATCCTGATTTTACACATGAGGAAACTGAAGTTTAGAAACTGAGTTAAATAGAATGTTGAAGGCTACAGAGAAAAGCCAGCACTTAAATCCATCCTTGTCTGGCACCAGGACCATTTTTTAAAGTTACACGGTGCAATATGCAGTATGGAAGCAATAAATAGTTGTTGATGATTGGTTTTAATTGGTTTTTGATTACCTTAAAGAGATGAATATGTTTGGGTTAACATATAAGAATTACATGAGAAGGACTCAAATTCCCGAAGGGCAATTACTTTAAAAATTGAGATATTTAGAAAAGAAAAATTTTTACTCTTCTTCATTTATTCAAAAATGAGTTATTGAAAGAAATTTTGTACTATTATTATTAAAGGCCTGCTTTATGCCAGCCATTGTCCTAGGCACTAGGGCTATCAAAGATGAGTTAAGTTTGGTCCTTGTAACTGAGATATTCAATTGGTGTTCCACATCTGGAGAAGCTTAGGTCCAGTATTATAGCATGAAACAAATGGACTAGATTAGAACTACAGGTATAGAATCTTTTAAGGAAAAGAATAGCTTCTTACATCCCTTCCTAGATACACTGAATTAAAATTACTGGAGGTTGAATCTAGGAACTTATTTTTTAAAGTTTAGTGATTCTGATGATCTACCAGGTTCTGGAAATAGTAGACTAGATAACTTTTTAAAGTCTGTTTCAAACCTTTGGCCTTATTTCCTGTTCCATTTCTGATAGTAAGGATTGTAATAAAGTATATCCTAGAAGCCATAAAATTACTTTGTTTTAATAGTTTATTTTTTATATAATTTAGGAAATTCACAAGAAGAAGCAATTTCCAGCAAAGTGGAAACAAATCAGACAAGGGGTTCTTTGTCTCCAGAGCCAGCGCACTTGCTCTCCTCACTTTCTTCATTTCAGCCAAAAATATTCACACAACTACAAGTAAGTATCCAGTGTAATAGCCAAATTTGGGGTCCTTATCATTCTTCCTCAATCTTCCCTCTTTTCTTAGGGATTTAACAGAATTATTATAGAATTATAAAGATGATCAAAGATGTTTTCATCATTAATTTTCTGACTTTTTTGTGTCTTGATTTAAGATGATAATTTTTTTTTGTCTTTTTTTTTTTTTTTTTGCTGTACGTGTGCCTCTCACTGTTGTGGCCTCTCCCGTTGCGGAGCACAGGCTCCGGACGCGCAGGCTCAGTGGCCATGGCTCACGAGCTCAGCCGCTCCGCGGCATGTGGGATCTTCCCGGACCGGGGCATGAACCCGTGTCCCCTGAATCGGCAGGCGGACTCTCAACCACTGCGCCACCAGGGAAGCCCTAAGATGATAATTTAAACAATATGTTTTGGAAAAGTTTGAATTGACTATGCATGCGATAAAATTAGTTGTACTAATTTTCCTTTGGTTCTTGTTTCTGTCCTCACTTAATATTTGTTATTAACTATACTCTTAGCTTTTATTCCAATTTTTTTTGTGTGTGTGTGGTATGCGGGCCTCTCACTGCTGTGGCCTCTCCCATTGCGGAGCACAGGCTCTGGACGCGCAGGCTCAGCGGCCATGGCTCACGGGCCCAGCTGCTCCACGGCATGTGGGATCCTCCCGGACTGGGGCATGAACCCGTGCCCCCTGCATCGGCAGGCGGACTCTCAACCACTGTGCCACCAGGGAAGCCCCTATTCCAATTTTGTGTCAAAAGAGTAATATATTCGATAAGAAAAACATACATAGTAAATTCACACATTTTGATGTAACTCTTTCCGGTTCAAAAGGGTTTGCAGTTGCAACCAAGATTCACATCTTCTGATGGATCACCAGCTCTGATATCAGTAAATAATCACCCCTCCTCCAGTCCTTCAAGACTTCTGGATTCAGTAGGAAGTGCTGTAATGAATAATCACCCCTCCTCCAGTCCTTCAAGACTTCTGGATTCAGTAGGAAGTGCTGTAATGAATAATAATTCTCTACTGCTTGGTCAAACTCATTGCCTTCAAACAGATACATGCCTAACCCAAAACAATAGTATTTCCTCTGCCATGGGTAACCTTCCAGGACCAGATCAAAATCTGGTTGCAGTGGATCAGCTGGTGGAAGTTGGAGATGTTGAGGATACAGAGAATCTGGAAGGAAATGTTCATCGGATTCTGCTGGGAAATGTGCAGACCATTCCAATACAGATTATAGACAGCCACCCGGCTCTTAGTAAGTTAAAATCATATGATTTTATTTTTTTTAACCCTTATGGACTATCATCACTATTACACTAGAGAAAAAAAAACTGTCATTTCTACTCAGTGGGTTTATAATATATAAATAAATCAAGTAAAACCAGGAGAAAAAGGGAAGAAATTTGGTGAGCATGAGTTTAATAACAAACTTTTTAATGTTTTTCTTTATCAAAATTATTCATTCCCTAATTACCTAGTTTTACATGGAAAATCTGTGGTGATGTGAAATCAGGAAGGTCATTTTTGAATGCATGAAAAAAAATTAGAGAAACTCTAAAAGGAAAACTATTTAGTGTAAAAGTTATTATGGAAAAATTGATACACACACACAAAGAAAAATGGGATGAAGTTGGCATATGTAAAGGTTAAAAGGAGGATTTTGAGTTATAGACTTAAATGTTGAGTTCTATAGAAATTGAAAGGAAACTGGTAAGACTTGGGGACTTGGTTTTAATCCAAGACTTTGTTGCCTTCACTTTGGAATGAACCCAGTCAACATAGTAATAAATTCTGTTAACTGCTACTTGACCTATGCCACTTCTTTTCACACAAATTGTTCTGGATTGGGCGTTTTTGTGGGAAAAGATCTGCAGTTTGCTTTGAAGAACAAAAGTCTTCATAGAAATTATCCTTAGAACATATATTTTTCCCTCCATGTGTGAGATAGTGCCTTCCAGAAAAAAATCATTGTCTTTTAAATTCATAGGAAGCATACTTTTAAGAAAATTTATCCAGAGGGCTGTAGCAGTTGTCTTTAGGAACTTTAGGAGAAGAGAGAGAAAAGGAATATACATGAACGAATCCTCACAACTACGCCATGAAATAGCTAGTAGTGTCCCCTTTCTACAGATGGGGAGACCAAGGCTCTGGGAGGTTAAGTAATTGCCTAAAAATCACATCTAGTAAGTGACAGAGAGGGCATTTAAACACGGATCTGTCTGCCTCCAAAGCTTCTTCCAGTTCTAAGATCTCTCGTCCCTCCATTGTGCCAAGGTTTTCTGTGAGCTGTAATTCAGATTGCCTTAAAAGAGACCCTCTTTGGATCTGAACTTGCATGATCTATCAAGTTAGATCATGATTTTAAGGGCTACTTCACCTAAATATGAATTCTCAGGATCACTCAAATCCATCCTCTACTGGCTTTCTCGATATGGTGTAGGCTAAACTCTAACACACCTGTATGTGACAAGCATTAGGTGTGTTCAGCACACTTTTCTGAGCAAGTATAGTCCCCTTAACCTTGGTTCCCCATAGCAACTGGAAAACTGATATTCCTGAGAAAGAGAAAGATTTTATCTTAGGTATCTTAGGTATCCCACCTGCCAGATCACAGTTGCTGGTTTGCTACATTTACATTAATTTGGTCATGAGTACTTTGAAATCAGAATGGTAGTACATTCTGAAATGTTTCCCATAAGCAAACACATAGCTCATGCAGCTAAGTCAGAGCTATCATTTAAGATGTTGCATATTTTTTCTGAAGTACTTACGTAGTGTGGTTTCTTTAGGGAGACAACATTAAGTGAGTATGGAGACCATATGAGAATGGTAACACATCAGTGGATTTGTAGTATATGTTTGGTGTTTGTAAAAAAAATCATTTTCAAATAATGAGAGGCTTCCTGACTTTTAGTCACACATATTTTTAAAGACAGTTGAGTTTAAATATGAGATATTCCTCATAATTTTATCAAATTATGGACTGATTTTTGGTCAAAGAATCTTTTGAAGAGTATAACTTTGCAGTTTTCTTGGTCTTTTTTTTCCGTACTGAAGGAATTTAATATGAATGACCGTTAAGGTGTCAGAAGCATTGAGTTCTCAAATACACCAAGTGATTTTCTAAATTACTAGATTCTTTTTCCAAACTACTGTTTGTTTTTTTTGCCTTCCTTCTAAATTCATATAATTCTAAAGATTCCAGTATTATAAATTATATTAACCCTTAGGGTTTTTCTTTTATGTTCGGTTTTAAAGTTGAAGAAAGTCCAGAAGGTACCATTTCTGTGAACCAAGTTAAGCAAGAACCCAAAGAACCAGCATTATCTATGGAAGCAAAAAAAAAATTGGACTGTAAGAAATTGTCTGCTACATAAATTATTGAAGCTTTTCAGAATTTACAACTCTGGTGACTTCTGATGTCATAAAAAAGAAGGTGAATATTATCAAAGCGCAGCGTTGTGATAAGTGGACTGAAGACTGGTTTAATGAGCAGCTTTAATTTAAAACTGACATATTTGTTGCTAACTCCCTATTTTTACCTTAAGAGATATTTTATTCCTCTTATTTTGTATAATTCTTATGCTTTTTGATTATCTGATAAGGCCAGTATTTCAAAAGGTCATCTGAACTTATCCACTTATCTAATTCATCCTCTGAAAATATCTAATTTTGGTTCTTAAAAAAGAACAACAAAAAAGTATGTGAGTTTGTGTGTGTGTGTGTGTGTGTGTGTGTGTGTGTGTGTGTGTGTGTTGAATTTTTTTGAGTTCTGAAAGAGTTATTCCCTCTTTAAAGCTGTGAAGAAAATTTTTAAATTGGCAGACGAGAGAATATCTGAGGTCTGTCTCATTTGGAAAGAAAACAGATTTTACATCATAACATGAAGCGCAACATTCACATCTGTGAAAACTATGTAGTTGCATTTTAGCTTCTTCCATTTTAATTTTTATACTTAAAACTACAAATCAGTAGTATACCAATGGTCATCTAGTAGAAATTTACAGTGTCTTGGTAAGTACTGAGAGTTTTAACTTGAATCAGATAAGCAAGAGAAATAAATGTTTTTTTCATGGATTTATACAGTATTGTAGTTAAAATACTACTTACATTGAAAAATGTAGAAATGAGAGAACTCAGAAAGAATAATAGAATTCCCTGGTGTTAACAGATAATTAGGGGAACTTTTTGATATCAGCAGAAGATTTTTCTTTTTCTTTTTTCCCTATTTTGTATTGAAGATTCAGCTCTGGTTAGAAAAGAATTTGAGTTGTATTTATTTTTCTGTGCCAGAGTTCTTAATGAATTGATGTTATTAAAATTTATAGTATTTAAAGGTAAAGATTTATAGTTGAAAATCTAGTTCATATTTAAAACTTTAAAACAACTGGTGTGTTATATTTGCTTGTCGAATAAGCATATTTACTCAAATACTAAATAAGTACTAATCAGTATATTCATTATAAGCTTCTCTTTTCCAGAAGGTTGGTAACCTAGAAATGTCAATTATAACTGTCAAGAAATCACCTAAAGGGTTTTTTCCCCCCTAGAGACCATGTGTGGCTTTATTTAAATTTTTATTTAAAAATAAGAATTTCAAATGGATATTAATGTTTAATATTCAAAGCATGCAGAATATAATATGAAATTCAGCCTTAATACTTTACATGAATATGAGTCTTTTTGTAAGTATATTTACTTCAAATACTGAATAAGTACTAATCAGTATATTCATTATAAGCTACTGGTTTCTATAAGGCGGGCGACCTGGAAATGTCAATTATAGCTGTCAAGAAATCAACCTAAAGCCTTTTTGTCCCCCAGAGATCATTTGTAGGTATATTTAAATTTTTATTTAAAAGTAATAAACATTTCCAATGGATATTAGTGTTTAATATTCAAAGCATGCAGAATATGAAATTTAACCTTAATACTTTGTATAAATATGAGTCTTTTTGGCTTTTCTAAGTCCAATTTCCCATTCTTAATTCACTTTAATTGTTTCAGGTACACAACATGTATCTAAGTATAAAGCACTGTTATGTTAGAAGCAGATGGAATTATAAAATTCCTTGCTCTTTATATTTATACCCTATTTAACATAAAAGTTATTTATACCTATATTTAATGCAAAGTTAATATTCAGTTACATACATAATTTTTTAATAAGAATTGCTTTTATTTTTCCTAAGAATTGAAAATACTTG
Organism: Mesoplodon densirostris; assembly: GCF_025265405.1. Lineage (NCBI taxonomy): Eukaryota > Metazoa > Chordata > Mammalia > Artiodactyla > Ziphiidae > Mesoplodon > Mesoplodon densirostris. The sequence continues at coordinate 33,965,903 of NC_082668.1, read as the reverse complement.
ATGTCAGCATTTATAGAGGCAGGCTGCCAAATCTATGTTATGCTAAGTTAAACACAACTATTAGTTACCTCAAGCCCAGTTTTCTCTTAGTCTGTGTGTACTTAAAGGGTATAAGTCCAAATTAATTTATATTTTAGTGTTGCATTGTGGGTAATATTCATTTCATTTGTTATTTCTAGTTTTTATGGAAACTTTTTTCAAGATTTTAAATAATAGATCTTTACCTTTCTTTAATGACAATAGTTTATTATAGTTTATTGAACTATATTCCTTTGGAGACATTCCTTGCTTTTTGATGTTGAGTTGCTAAGGAGAAATGCTTGTTAAGATACAAACTCTAGTCAGTTACCTAGGAGGATGAGAGATGTCAGAGGATCCAGACTTTGGCCCTTGATCAAGAACAAAACAGTTTAAAAACATTTCTCACTTAATTCTATGTGAATGTCTCTTCTGATACTTTTTTTATGAGGACAGAAAGTTGCAGTGAATCTTCCCCACAAACAAAGAGAAAAAAAAAAGAGCATGAAGGTTTAAATCCCTAATTGTATACTCTTTTGGTTTTTAGGTAGGAACTGGAACTATCAATATTTTCATGTAAGTATTTTAATGAGTAGCTCTTTAAAAATGGTTTCTAAATTAATTTTTAAAAATTAATTTGTCCTCCAAATGCATGTTCAGTCACAGTATATTGGTATTGTATTTTAAAGGTGCTTAGCATTGCTTTTTTAAAAGTATGTTTACATTTTTTAAATATTCAGTTAATTTTAGAATGCACAGGGTATTAAATACAGTGCATAAAGTTTTCAGTATCTGTATTTGGCATTCTCCTAACAGCTCTGCAGCAAAGTTTGACATATGTTCTTTTGTGTCATGTGTTACAAGGTGTAATATCTGTAGTAGAAAGTTGGATGTTCAAAATAAGCAGTTAGAATTCATAATTACAGCTGAGCTTGTTTCTTTATTGTAGTTATCATTATAACTAAGCCTCCAAGTGAACATTATATATACTACAGCGAATTATAGATAAACACAGGCATGGTGGATCCTTCCCTCAATATTGATTTTCTGTGTAAGCAGTTAACATACTTAAAAGAAAAAGCTTTTATGTCTTATACAAGGTAAATGTTTTCTAAAAGTCACAAAACTGATAGAAAATAGTCTTGGTGATATGGTCCTGCATTAGAGTTTCTAATCTTGAGGCCTACCAGCTTGTGTTTCATCTTTATATCCTGTCAAAATACATACTTAATCATGTGAATATGAGAAAGATGCAGTTTAATTTTGTACCAGCTTTTTAAAAACATTTAAAAATGTGTGTATATATGTGTGTGTATATATATATATATATATAGTAACTTAATGTTTACTGTCCTTGTTATAATGTAATTTTTTTCATTAAAAAATCCTGTGTTACTTTTTTCTTAAGCTTGTTAGTTTCCTTTTTATACTTTTCCTGAGCATAGTGGTAATTTTGTTCATCTTGAAGATGCTGAATAAACACATTAGTACCTGAGAATTTTGGCTAGAGATTTATGTTCAATTTGGAACTTGAATGTTTTCAAGCATAACTACCAGTAACTCCTGTTATCATTATGTTTGGGGATATATATGCATTCAGTGCTCTCAACTCATCCAACTATCAACATTTTAAAACAATGCGTTTAATAGGGTGTAAGTAATTCTTTTTTCCCCCCATATTTTGGCATTATAACATCTTCAAGTACAGTTTTATATTTTTGGAGTAGTGACAGGAGTATGTGATTTAAAAAGTCACATACTTTTGAAAGTCACAAAATCATTAATTTTTTCCCTCTTTGCTTTTTTTTTTTTCCTTTATTCCACTCTACCTATTTTTCAGGACCATAGAATATCTTTCTCTCCAGAGGGGGACTGCATCATCTCTTCCCCATCGACTGATTAGGCTTTAGACATCTTAAATGGTGTATTATTTTTATCTAAATATCTGTAATTCTACTCATTTAACATAATGGTAATGGCAAAGCCTAGTATACTTTTGCCACATACATGTTAGCTATGAATTCTGTCGTTGAATAATATAATATTCATTGCCGACTGAATTCTAAAAACTTAAGGAATAAACTCAGAATTAAAAAAAAAATCACATTTGTTAATGAACCCTCAATTGATTCATAAGAAAAATAAACTGTATTATTAATATGGAAAACCTTTGAGAATGTAGTATGGGTGTAAGAGTGCAGGGGAGATGTTGCTTAATGGTACAAACTTGCAACTAGTAGATACATAATTCCTGGAGATCTGATGTACTGCATGGTGATTATAGTCAACAGTACTGTATTATAAACATCAAAGTTGCTCAGAGACTAGATCTTAATTGTTCTCACTACAAAAAATAAATAATAATTATGTGACATGATAGAGGTGTTAGCTAAAGCTACAGTGGTAATCGTATTGCAATATATAAATTATCGAGTTAACACATTGTACACCTTAAATGTTATATGTCAATTATATCTCAATTAACAAAAGAATTCTAGAACCAGAGGAGAGAATGGGAGTTAGATACCAGCAGAGTTTTAATGTTTAAATATCTCTATTTAAGTATATAATAGATATAAAATAAACTGCACATATTTATAGTATACAATTTGGTAAGTTTTGATGTATGTATATGTCTATGAAACCATTACCACAGTCAAATAATGAACATATCTATCACCCCCAGAAGATTCCTGGTGCCCCTTTGTAATCCATTCCCACTTCTTCCTGCCTCCACCCTTACCCCACCATTCCCAAACAACTACTGAACCGCTTTCTGTCACTAGAGGTCAATTTATTATGTCTACAATTTTATAAAAATGAAATCATATAGTATGAGCCTTTATAAAATCTGACTTTTGTCACTCAGCATAGTTATTCTGAGATTCATCTGTGCCACAAGATGTATGAATAGTTCATTCCTTTTTTACTGTTGAGTAGTATTCCATTGTATGAATATACCATAATTTGTTTATCCATTCAGCTGTTGATGGACATTGGGTTGTTTACATTTCTTGGCTATTACAAATAAAGCTGCTATGAACATTTGTGTAAATTTTTGTATGGACATATGCTTTCATTTCTCTTGGGTAAATATAGGAGTAGAATGGTTGGGTCATATGGTAGGTATAAAGTTAACTTTTTAAGAAACTGAAATGATTTTCCAAAGTGATTTTACCATTTTACATTCCAATCAGCAGTGTATGAGAGTTCCAGGTGCTCTATATTAATAGGCAACACTTGGTATGGACAGGCTTTTAAATTTTAGGCGTTATAATAGGTGTGTAGTAGTAGCTCATTGTGGTTTTAATTTCCATTTCTCTAATAACCAGTGTCGTTGAGCATCTTTTCATCTTTCATTTGCCATCTGTATTTCTTCTTTAAGTGTCTGTTTGAATCTTTCACCTATTTTTAAATTTAATTGTTGTTTTCTCATTATAGAGGTTTAAAAAGTATATTCTAGATACAAGTCCAGTATTAGAAATGTGTTTTACAAATATTTTCACCTGATCTGTAGCTTATCTTTTCACTCTCATAACAGAGTGTTTCAAAGGACAGAAGTTCTTAATTTTTTTTTTTTTTTTTGCGGTATGTGGGCCTCTCACTGTTGTGGCCTCTCCCGTTGCGGAGCACGGGCTCCAGACGCGCAGGCTCAGCGGCCATGGCTCAAGGGCCCAGACGCTCCACGGCATGTGGGATCTTCGCGGATCAGGGCACGAACCCTCATCCCCTGCATCGGCAGGCGGACTCTCAACCACTGAGCCACCAGGGAAGCCCCAGAAGTTCTTAATTTTGATAACATCTAATTTATCTTTTTTTTTCTTTAAGGATGATATTTTCATGTTGTATCAAAGAGATCTTTGCCTAGCCCAAGGTTTTCTTGTTTTCTTCTGCAAGTTTTATAACTTTAGGTTTACATTTAGATCCATGATCCATTTTGAATTAATTTTTGTATACATAGGGCAAGGCATAGATTGACTGTTTTTGGCATATGAATATCCATTTGTTCCAGCATCATTTTTTGAAAGAATTTATACTTTCTCCATTGAATTGAATTTATACCATTGATGAAAAATCCATTCATCACATATATGTGGGTCAGTTTCTGGACTCTGTTCTCTTGCATTGATTTGTCATCTATCTCAGTGGCCTCAACTGGGGCAATTTTGCCTCCAGAGTACATTTGGCAAAGTTTAGAGACAATTTTAGTTGTCAGAACAGGGGAGATACCACTGGTTTCTGGTAGATAGAAGCCAGAAATGCTGCTCAGCATCGTACAGTACATAGGACAGCTCCCACAATGAAAAATTATCTGGCCTAAAATGTGAGTAGTACTGGGATTGAACAACTCTGTTCTGTCTTGATACTGAATATCACTCTGTCTTGGTTACTGTAGCTTTATACACTGTCTTGGTTACTGTAGCTTTATAATAAGTCTTGAAGTCAGGTAGTGTAAGTCCTTGAATCTTATTCTTCTTTTTCAACATTGTTTTGGCTATTCTAAAGTCCTTTGTTTTTTCATGTGTGAATTTTAGAATCACCTTGTCAATTTCTTAAAAAACAAACAAAAATGATGGAATTATGTAGAATATGTATATCAATTTGGGGGTAATTGAAATTTTAATATTAACTCTTTTAGTTTTTCTCTGCAATGTATTAGAGTTTTCAGTGTAGAAGTCTCATGTCTTTTGTCAGATTTATCACTAAGACGTTATAAATAGTATTATTTTTAATTTCAACATCTGATTTTTGCATTAGTATATAGAATACAGTTGATTTTTTATATGGACCTTATATGTTGCAACCTTACTAAACTCATATATTAGTTCTAATAGCTCTTTGGTAGATTCTATCAGATTTTCTACATAGACAGTCATGCTGTTTTATATCTTGCTTTCCAATCTGGATGCCTTTTATTTCTTTTTCTTAACTATTACACTGGCTAGAACCTAAAGTACAATTTTAATTGGAAGTGACTAGAGTGGACATCCTTGCTTTGTTTCTGATCTTTCACCTTTAAGCGTGATGTTAACCATAATTTTTGCATAAGTCCTTTATCAAATTGAGTGAGTTCCTTATGTTCTTAGCTTGCTGAGAGTTTTTATTAAGAACAGATATTTGATTTTTCGAGTGCTTTTTCTGGATATATTGAGATGGTTATTTGGTTTTTCTCTTTTTGGTTTCTCAATATGGTGAGAGACTGAATTTCAAAGGGCCAAACAACCTTGCATGCTTGCATTCCTGGAATAGATCATACTCATTCATCAGGAAGCTTTATCCTGTTTTATATATTGTTGGGTTTCAGTTACATTTAATGTTATTATTGATATGGTTGGGTTTCAGTCTTTCATCTTGCTATTTGTTTTCTATTTGTCCCATCTATACTTTGTTCCTTTTTCCTTTTTCTATGCCTTCTTTTGGTGCAATTGAACTTTTTATGATTCAGTTTTACCTCTTTTATTGACTTATTAGCAGTAACTCTCATTATTTGAATGATTGCTTTAGTGCTTATACTGTACATCTTTAACTATCACCATGTAACTTCAAGTACTATTCCACCATTTCACATAAGTGTAAGACTTAAAATAGTATTCTGCCATTTTTTCCCTTCTCACCTTTGTGCTATTGTTGTCATACATTTATTTCCATATACCGTAAACCCATAGTATACTGTTATTATTTATACCTTAATTAATCAGTTATCTTATAAAGAGATTTAAATAATTAAAAATCTTTATATTTACCCACATAATTATTATTTTCATTGTTCTTCATTCTCTTGTGTAGATCCACATTTCCATCTGGAGTCATTTTTCCTTTTACTTCCTTTAACATTCCTTTAAATGGAACTTCCTTTAACATTTTTTTCTGGTAGATCTCTTGCTTATGAATTTTTCAGACTTATAAGTCTGAAAAAGTCTTTATTTTGCCTTCATTTTTGAATGATATTTTCCCTGGATAAAGAATTCCAAGTCAATAGTTTTTTCCTTTATTTTAAAATTGCTGCTCCACTGTGTTTCCAATGAGAAATATGCTATCATTTTAATCTTTGTTTTTTAATATGTGTCTTTCTTTTCTTTGGCTGATTTTAATATTTTCTTTTTATCACTTTTTCAGCAAATTCATTATGATATTCCTTGATGTACTTTTCTTTACATTTCTTTTTCTTTTTTTAAGATGTTGGGGGTAGGAGTTTATTAATTAATTAATTTATTTTTGCTGTGTTGGGTTTTCGTTTCTGTATGAGGGCTATCTCTAGTTGTGGCAAGTGGGGGCCACTCTTCATCGCGGTGCGCGGGCCTCTCACTATCGCAGCCTCTGTTGTTGTGGAGCACAGGCTCCAGATGTGCAGGCTCAGTAGTTGTGGCTCACGGGCCTAGTTGCTCCGTGGCATGTGGGATCCTCCCAGACCAGGGCTTGAACCCGTGTCCCCTGCATTAGCAGGCAGATTCTCAACCACTGCCCCACCAGGGAAGCCCCTACATTTTTTGTATTTAGGTTTCTTGATCTTCTTGGATCTATAGTTTTAATCAAATTGGGGAATTTTTCAACCATTTTTTTTCTTAAAAAACTGTCTTCCTTTATTATGCTCTATCAGGGATTCCAAATATATATATATATATATATATATATATATATATATATATATATATATATGGCTGCTTGATGTTATCCCATATCTCATTTTAATTTTTTTCATTCTTTTTTTCTATCTTTGTTCATGTTGTATATTTCATTTTGCTCTGTCTTCAAATTCACTGATCTTCTGAAATGTCTAATCTGTTTGTTAATGCCAAATTATTAATTGAGTTATTGGCTGATTTTTAATAAAACTTGGTAATTAATGACTCAGTGTATTTCTCAACAAAGACATTGTAGTTTGCTTGTTTTTTTAATTTGTATTTTATATTGGAGTATGGTTGATTTACAATGTTGTATTAGTTTCAGGTGTATAGCAAAGTGATTTAGTTATACATATACCTATTCTTTCAAAGATTCTATTTCCTATATAGGTTGTTACAGAGTATTGAGTGCTAATTGAGTGCTATACAATAGGTTCTTGTTGATTATCTATTTTATATATTGTAGTGTGTATATGTTAATCTCAACTTCCTAATTTATCCTGCCCCCCACCTTTCCCCTTTGGTAACCATAAGTTTGTTTTCTAAGTCTGTGAGTTTGTTTCTGTTTTGTAAATAAGTTCATTTCTATCATTTTTTTAGATTCAATTTAAATTCACTTTTTAGATTCTCTGTGTGACTTACTTCACTTAGTATGATAATCTCTAGATCCATCCATGTTGCTGCAAATGACATTATTTCATTCTTTTTTTATGGCTGAGTAATGTTCCATTGTATATATGTACCACATCTTCTTTATCCATTTATCTGTAGATAGACATTTAGGTTACTTTCATGCCTTGGCTATTGTAAATAGTGCTGCAATGAACATTGGGGTGCGTGTATCTTTTTGAATTATGGTTTTCTCCAGATATATGCCCAGGAGTGGGATTGCTGGATCATATGGTAGCTCTATTTTTAGTGTCTTAAGGAACCTCCATACTGTTCTCCATAGGGTCTGTACCGATTTACATTCCCACCAACAGTGTAGGAGGGTTCCTTTTTCTCCACACCCTCTCCAGCATTTTTTGTTTATAGACTTTTTGATGATGGCCATTCTGACTGGTGTGAGGATGTACTCACACCTCTCATTGCAGTTTTGATTTGCATTTTTCTAATAATTAGTGATGTTGAGCATATTTTCATGTGCCTCTTGGCCATCTGTATGTCTTCTATGGAGAAATGTCTATTTAGATCTTCTGCACATTTTTTTTTTTTTTTTTTTTGCAGTACATGGGCCTCTCACTGTTGTGGCCTCTCCCATTGTGGAGCACAGGCTCCGGATGTGCAGGCTCAGCGGCCACGGCTCACGGGCCCAGCCGCTCCACGGCATGTGGGATCTTTCCGGACCAGGGCATGAACCCGTGTCCCTTGAATTGGCAGGCGGACTCTCAACCACTGCGCCACCAGGGAAGCCCCCTTCTGCCCATTTTTTGATTGGGTTGTTTGTTTTTTTGATATTGAGCTGCATGAGCTGTTTGTATATTTTGGAGATTAATCCCTTGTCAGTTGCATTGTTTGCAACTATTTTCTCCCATTCCTTTTGTTGTCTTTTTGTTTTGTTTATGGTTTCCTTTGTTGTGCAAAAGCTTTTAAGTTTAATTAGATGACATTTATTAGTTTCTGTTTTATTTTCATTACTCTAGGAGATGAATCCAAAAAGATATTGCTGCAATTTATGTCAAAGAATGTTCTGTCAGTGTTTTCCTCTAAGAGTTTTATAGTATCCAGTCTTACATTAACGTCTTTAGCCCATTTTGAATTGATTTTATGGTGCTGGAGAATGTTCTAATTTCATTCTTTTACATGTAGCTGTCCAGTTTTCTCAGCACCACTTACTGAAGAGACTGTCTTTTCTCTATTGTATATTCTTGCCTCCTTTGTCATAGATTAATTGACCATAGGTGCGAGGGTTTATTTCTGGACTTTCTATCCTGTTCCATTGATCTCTAAGTCTGTTTTTGTGCCATCACCATACTGTTTTGATTACTGTAGATTTATAGTATAGTCTGAAGTCAGGGAACCTGATTCCTCTAGCTCCGTTTTTCTTTCTCAAGATTGCTTTCGCTGTTCGAGGTCTTTTGTGTTTCCATACAAATTTTAAGTCTTTCGTTCTCTGCAAAAAATGCCCTTGGTAATTTGATAAAAATTGCATTGAATCTGTAGATTACCTTGTGTAGTATAGTCATTTTGACAATACTGATTCTTTTAAGCCAAGAACATGTTATATCTTTCCATCTGTTTGTGTCATCTTCAATTTCTTTCATCAGCGTCTTATAGTTTTTGGAGTACAGGTCTTTTGCCTCCTTAGGTAGGTTCATTCCTAGCTATTTTATTCTTTTTGATGTGATGGAAATGGGATTGCTTCCTTAATTTCTCTTTCTGATCTTTCATTGTTAGTGTATAGAAATGCAAGAGATTTCTGTGTATTAATTTTGTATCCTGCAAGTCTACCGAATTCATCGATGAGCTCTACTAGTTTTCTGGTGGCATCCTTAGGATTTTCTATGTATAGTATCATGTCATCTGCAAACAGTGACAGTTTTACTTCTTCTTTTCCAATTAGGATTCCTTTTTATTTCTTTGTCTTCTCTGATTGCCGTGGCTAGGACTTCCAAAACTATGTTGAATAAAAGTGGCGACAGTGGATATCCTTGTCTTATTCCTGATCTTGGAGGAAATGCTTTCAGCTTTTCACCATTGAGTATAATGTTAGCTGTGGGTTTGTCATATATGACCTTTATTATGTTGAGGTAGGTTCCCTCTCCTTTCTGGAGAGTTTTTATCATAAATGGGTGTTGAATTTGTCAAAAGCTTTTTCTGCATTTATCAAAATGACCATGTGGTTTTTATTCTTGAGTTTTGTTAATGTGGTGTATCACACGGATCGATTTGTGGATATTGAAAAATCCTTGCGTTCCTGGGATAAATCCCACTTGATCATGGTGTATGATCATTTTAATGTATTGGTGGATTCAGTATGCCAGTATTTTTTTAAGGATTTTTGCGTCTGTGTTCTTCAGTGATACTGGCCTGTAATTTTCTTTTTTTGTGGTATCTTTGTCTGGTTTTGGTATCAGGGTGATGGTGGCTTCATAGAATGGGTTTGGGAGTGTTTCTTTCCCTGCAAGTTTTTGGAATAGTTTCAGAAGGATAGGTGTCAACTCTTCTCTGAATGTTTGATAGAATTTCCCTGTGAAGCCATCTGATCCTGGCCTTTTGTTTGTGGGGAGTATTTTAATCACAGTTTCAAGTTCAGTACTTGTGATTTGTCTGTTCATATTTTCTATTTCTTCCTAGTTCAGTTTTGGGAGATTGTACCTTTCTAATAAGAATTTGTGCATTTCTTCTAGGTAAGTACATTTTATTGGCATATAGCTGCTTTTAGTAGTCTCTTATGATCCTTTGTATTTCTGTGGTGTCCATTGTAATTTCTCCTTTTTCATTTCTAAGTTTATTGATCTCAGCCCTGTCCTTCTTTTCTTGATGAGTCTGACTAAAGGTTTATCAATTTTGTTTATCTTTTCAAAGAACCAGCTTTCAGTTTCATCAGTCTTTTCTATTGTTTTCTTCATCTTTATTTTATTCATTTATGCTCTGTTCTTTATGATTTCTTTCCTTTTGCTAACTTTGGGTTTTGTTTGTTCTTTCTCTAATTGTTTGAGGTGTAAGGTTAGGTTGTTTATTTGGGATTTTTCTTGTTTCCTGAGGTAAGATTGTATTGCCAGAAATTTTCTCTCTTAGAAATGCTTTAGCTGCATCCCATAAGGTTTAGAACATCATGTTTTCATTTTCATTTGTCTCTAGGTATTTTTTGATTTCCTCTTTGATTTCTTCAGTATCTGTTGGTTGTTTAATAGCATACTGTGTTTGTGGTTTTTTACATTTTTTTTCTTATAGTTGATTTCTAATGTCATAGTGTTGTAGTGGAAAAGATGCTTGATATGATTTTAATTTCCTTAAATTTATTGAGGCTTGCTTTATGGCCCAGCCTGTGAACTATCCTGTAGAATATTCCATTGCACTTGAAAAGAATGTGTGTTTTGCTGCTTTCAGATGGAATACTCTATATATATCAATTAAGTCCATCAGATCTAATGTGTTATTTATGACCTGTGTTTCCTTGTTGATTTTCAGTCTGGATGATCTGTCCATTGATGTTAAGTGGGGTTTTTAAATCCCTCACTATTATTATGTTACTGTTGATATCTCCTTTTCTGGATGTTAGCATTGCCTTATATATTGAGGTGCTCCTATGTTAGGAGCATATATATTTACAATTGTTATATCTTTTTCTTGGATTGATCCCTTGATCATTATGTAGTGTCCTTCTTTGTCTCTTGTAACAGTCTTTACTTTAAAGTCTATTTTGTCTGATATGAGTATTGCTACTTCAGCTTTCTTTTGATTTCTATTTGCATGGAATGCATTTTTCCATCCCCTCATTTTCAGTCTGTATGTGTCTTTAGATCTGAAGTGGGTCTCTTGTAAACAGCATATATATGGGTTTTGTTTTTGTAGCCATTCATCCAGTCTGTGTCTTTTGATTAGAGCACTTAATCCATTTACATTTAAGGTAATTACCAATATATATGTTCTTGTTGCCATTTTGTTAATTGCTTACGATTTGTTTTTGTAGGTCTTTTTTCTTCCCTTCCTCTTTTATTCTCTTCTCTTGTGATTTGATTTCTCTTTCTTTTTTGTGTATATATCCATTGTAGATTTTTGGTTTGCAGTTACCATGAGGTTTTGATATAGCAAATCAATGTATAAATTTTATATAAATATATAACATACACACACACACACACACACACACACACACACACGATTGTTTTAAGTTGCTGGTCTCTTAATTTCAAATGCATTTCCAGTATCCTGCATTTGTACTCCCCTGTTTTCACGATTGCTTGTTTTGATATCATATTTGTGTGTGGGTGATCTCCTACCTTTACTGTACATTTGCCTTTACTGGTGAGCTTTCCCATTCATAATTTTCTTGTTTCTAGTTGTGGCCTTTTCCACCTAGAGAAGTTCCTTTAGCATTTGTTATAAAGCTGGTTTGGTGGTGCTGAATTCTCTTAGCTTTTGCTTGTTTGTAAAGGTTTTGATTTCTCCATCAAATCTGAATGAGAGCCTTGCTGGCAAGAGTATTCTTGGTTGTAGGTTATTCCGTCTCATCACTTTAATATTGTGCCACTCCCCTCTGGGCTGTGAAGTTTCTGCTGAAAAATCAGCTAATAACCTTATGGGGATTCCCTGGTATTTGTTGCTTTTCCCTGTTGCTTTTAGTATTTTCTCTTTGCCTTTAATTTTTGTCAGTTTGGTTACTATGTGTCTTGGCGTGTTCCTCCTTGGTTGTATCCTGTATGGGACTCTCTGTGCTTCCTGGACTTGGGTGACTATTCCTTTCCCAGGTTAGGGTAGTTTTCAGCTATTATCTCCTCACATATTTTCTCAGGCTCATTCTTTCTCTCTCCTCCTTCTGGGACCCCCTATAATGGGAATGTAGGTTTGCTTAACATTGTCCCAGAGGTCTCTTAAACTGTCCTCATTTCTTTTTTTTTTTTTTTTTTTTTTTTGCGGTACGTGGACCTCTCACTGTTGTGGCCTCTCCCGCTGTGGAGCACAGGCTCCGGACACGCAGGCTCAGCGGCCATGGCTCACGGGCCCAGCCACTCCGCGGTATGTGGGATCTTTCTGGACCGGGGCATGAACCTGCATCCCCTGCATTGGCAGGCGGACTCTCAACCACTGCGCCACCCGGGAAGCCCTGTCCTCATTTCTTTTTATTCTTTTTTCTTTATTCTGTCCCGCGGCAGTGATTTCCACCATTCTGTCTTCCAGCTCACTTATCCGTTTTTCTGCCTCATTTATTCTGTTGTTGAGTCCTTCTAGTGTATTTTTCATTTAAGTTATTTTATTTGTTCAACTTCGTTCTTTAAATCTTTTAGCTCTTTGTTAAACATTTCTTGTATCCTCTTGGTCTGTGCCTCTGTTCTTTTTCCAAGATCTTGGATCATCTTTATTATCATTACTCTGAATTCTTTTTCAGGTAGATGGCCTATTTTTACTTAGTTACTCTTCTGGGTTTTTATTTTGTTCCTTCATCTGAAACATCCTCCTGTGCTCTCATTTTGTCTAATTTTCTGTTTTTGCATTCCCACAGGCTGCAGGATTGTAGTTCCTCTTGCTTCTGGTATCGGCCCCTTGGTGGGCGAGGCTGGTCCAAGAGGCTTGTGCAGGCTTCCTGGTGGGAGGGACTGGTGCCTGCCCACTGGTGGGTGGAGCTGAGTGTTGTCCCTCTAGTGGGCAGGGCCGTGTCAAGGGGTGTGTTTAGAGGCAACTATGGGCTCAGGAAGACTTTAAGTAGCCTCTCTGCTAATGGGTGGGGCTGTGTTCCCACCCTCTTGGTTGTTTGGCCTGAAGTGTCCCAGCACTAGAGCCTAAGGAAGTCTTATTGTGGCTTCTTCTTTGTGTTTGGAAGTAGAAGGGTTTTCTTGGTAGGTTCCAGTCCTTTTTTGTTAATGGTTCTTCAGCAGTTAGTTGTGATTTTGGTGTTTTCGTGAGAGGGAGTGAGCTCAGGTCTTTCTACTCAACCATCTTGTCCAGAGCTTTCTCTATTTTTCATATTTAAAAATTTAACATGGGAATTTTTTGTATTTTCCATGTCTCTATTTGATATTTTGCATCTTTCCTCTAGGTTAATATATGGAATGAAGCTACAAAACTATTTTAATATCTTTGTAAACTAATTCTTTTTTTTTTGAGTCAGTTTCAATTGACTGATTTTTCTTCTCATTATTTTTATATATTTTCCTGCTTCTTTGCATTCCTGGTAACTTTTTTTTTTTTTTTTTTTTTTTTTTTTGCTGTACGTGGGCTTCTCACTGTTGTGGCCTCTCCCGTTGTGGAACACAGTCTCCAGACGCGCAGGCTCAGCGGCCATGGCTCATGGGCCCAGCAGCTCCACGGCATGTGGGATCTTCCCGGACCGGGGCACAAACCCGTGTCCCCTGCATTGGCAGGCGGACTCTCAACCACTCCACCACCGGGGAAGCCCCCTGGTAACTTTTGCCTGGGTGTCAGACATAACTTTACCTTGATGGGTGCTGTATATTTTTGTTCTTACAGATGCACTTGAGTTTTGTTCTAGGACACAGTTAAGTTTTTTGGAAACTTTAATGTCTTGATTTCAAGCTTTGTTATGTAGGAACAGAGCAGCATTTAATCTAGAGTTAATTTAGTCCCAGTCGAGGCAAAACACTTCTGAGTACTCTACACTGCGCTTTTGAATTAATGAGGCTTTCCACTCTGGCTAGTGGGAACAAGCAGTCTTCCATCCCTTTTGAGCCTCAGGGGTTGTTCCCTCAAATCCTTTCAGCTTGTTTTTTCCCTAGCCTCATGTAGTTTCCTTATATTCATGCACTGATCAGTAAGTACTCTGTTGAATGCAGATCTCTGGAGTTTTTTTCTTTTATTTTTAGTATCTTTATTGGAGTATAATTGCTTTACAATGTTGTGTTAGTTTCTGCTGTATAACAAAGTGAATCAGGTATACGTATACACATATCCCCATATCCCCTCCCTCTTGCGCCTCCCTCCCACCCTCCCTATCCCACCCCTCTAGGTGGTCACAAAGCACCGAGCTGATCTCCCTGTGCTCTGTGGCTGCTTCCCACTAGCCATCCATTTTACATTTGGTAGTGTGTATATGTCAGTGCTATGCTCTCACTTCGTCCCAGCTTACCCTTCCCCCTCCCCGTGTCCTCAAGTCCATTTCCTCTGTCTGCATCTTTATTCCTGTCCTGCCCCTAGGTTCATCAGAACCATTTTTTTAAATTTTCCATATATGTGTATTAGCATACAGTATTTGTTTTTCTCTTTCTGACTTGCTTCACTCTGTATGACAGACTCTAGATCCATTTGGTTTCTTTTTATGGCTGAGTAATATTCCATTGTATGTATGTACCACATCTTTTTTTTAAAATATCTATTAATTTAATTTTTTTTGGCTACATCGGGTCTTCGTTGCTGCGTGTGTGGTTTCTCTAGTTGCGGCAGGTGAGGGCTGCTCTTCGTTGCGCTGCATGGACTTCTCACTGTGGTGGCTTCTCTTGTTGCAGAGCACGGGCTCTAGGCACGTGGGCTTCAGTAGTTGTGGCTCACAGGCTCTAGAGCACAGGCTCAGTAGTTGTGGTGCATAGGCTTAGTTGCTCTGTGGCATGTGGGATCTTCCCAGACCAGGGCTCGAACCCGTGTTCCCTGTATTGTCAGGTGGATTCTTAACCACTGCGCCACCGGGGAAGTCCCGATGTGCCACATCTTCTTTATCCATTCATCTGTCAATGACAGATGAAGCAACACTTAGGTTGCTTCCATGTCCTGGCTAGTATAAATAGTGCTGCAATGAACATTGTGTTAAATTTCTCTTTTTGAATTATGGTTTTCTCAGGATATGTGCCCAGTAGTGGCATTGCTGGGTCATATGGTAGTTCTATTTTTAGTTTTTTAAGGAGCCTCCATACTGTTCTCTATAGTGGCTGTATTAATTTACATTCCTACCAACAGTGCAAGAAGGTTCCCTTTTCTCCACACCCTCTCTAGCATTTATTGTTTGTACATTTTTTGATGATGGCCATTCTGACCAGTGTGAGGTGATACCTCATTGTGGTTTTGATTTGCATTTCTTTAATGATTAGTGATGTTGAGCATCCTTTCATGTGGTTGTTGGCAATCTGTATATCTTCTTTGGAGAAATGTCTGTATAGGTCTTCCACCCATTTTTGGGTTGGGTTGTTTGCTTTTTGGATATTGAACTGCATGAGCTGCTTGTATATTTTGGAGATTAATCCTTTGTCAGTTGCTTCATTTGCAAGGATTTTTTTTCATTCTGAGGGTTGTCTTTTCATTTTGTTTATGGTTTCCTTTGCTGTGCAAAAGCTTTAAGTTTCATTAGGTCCCAATTGTTTATTTTTGTTTTTATTTCCATTTCTCTAGGAGGTGGGTCAAAAAGGATCTTGCTGTGATTTATGTCATAGAGTGTTCTGCCTATGTTTTCCTCTAAGAGTTTTATAGTGTCTGCCCTTACATTTAGGTCTTTAATCCATTTTGAGTTAATTTTGGTGCATGGTATTAGGGAGTGTTGTAATTTCATTTTTTTACATGTAGCTGTCCAGTTTTCCCAGCACCACTTATTGAGGCTTTCTTTTCTCCACTGTATATTCTTGCCTCCGTTATCAAAGATAAGGTGACCAGATGTGTGTGGGTTTATCTCTGGGCTTTCTATCCAGTTCCATTGATCTATATTTCTGTCTTTGTGCCAGTACCATACTGTCTTGATTACTGTAAGTTTGTAGTGTAGTCTGAAGTCAGGGAGTCTGATTCCTCTAGCTTCGTTTTTCTTTCTGAAGATTGCTTTGGCTATTCGGGGTCTTTTGTGTTTTCATACAAACGTGAAATTTTTTGTTCTAATTCTGTGAGAAATGCAGTTGGTAGTTTGATAGGGATTGTATTGAATTTGTAGATTGCTTTGGGTAGTATAGTCATTTTCACAAATCTGTGTAGCTCTCTCTTCTCCAGTACTTGATCCTACAAACTCTGACTGCTTTTGTCTTCCTTGATATCAGATTCCATCTTCTCTACCCAGAGAGGCTCGGCCTAGGTTACGTTTCCATGTGCTACAGCCTGAAAACTCTCTTCAGGTGGTAATCTGGGGTAACATAAGCTTCAACCCATTTGTTTTCCATCTCTCAGGGATCTCTCTCCTCTGTTGCATGATGTCCAATGTTTTTAGAATCATTGTTTCATATATTTTATCCAGTTTTTTAATTAATATATTTATTTATTTTTAATTTTTGCTGTTTTGGGTCTTCGTTGCACGGAGGATTTCTCTAGTTGTGGTGAGCGGGGGCTACTCCTTGTGCAGTGTGGGGGCTTCTCATTGTGGTTGCTTCTCTTGTTGCGGAGCACGGGCTCTAGGCTTGCAGGCTTCAGTAGTTGTGGCATGCAGGCTCAGTAGTTGTGGCTCGCGGGCTCTAGAGTGTAGGCTCAGTAGTTGTGGCACACAGGCTTAGTTGTGCCGTGGCATGTGGGATTTTCCCAGACCAGGGCTCAAACCCATGTCCCCTACATTGGCAGGTGGATTCCTAACCACTGTGCCACCTGGGAAGTTATCCAGTTTTGTAGTTGTTTCAGGCAGGAGGGTAAATCTGGTTACTTTTTTTCCATCTTGAGTAGATGTGGAAGTTCTCTAGGCAGTTCCAACGTAATGTCACATTTGGGTTTCTGCAGGAGCAGTAAAGTTGGAAGATGAAGTAGGAGATTATAAGAGAAGTGCAAGGATAGGTTATGAGACAGAAAAGGGTATCACAAATTGGGTGAGACAAACATGTATGTTATTGTGGGACTTAGGGTATATTATTGGTCTAAAGTAATTCCCAAGAACGGCCTGTTTGTATAGCAACACCTTTGATGGTATAGTTTCCAGTCCCCACTGTCATGGCTCCTCCAGTCATAATGACTCAACCTTGTGTGTACTGTCACTGACAGAGTTAGGTGCCATGTAGGATACCAAAATGAATGATTTAAAAGTTTGCCTCAAAGGAACTAAATGTCTATTACATGAGATATTTATTTAACTTTATAGAATATAGAAAATGGTAAATGTGATAATAGGAATATAGATAAAATTATATAAGAATTCCGAGGAAGAAGACATTACTTACAAGGAACAGAACTGACATTTTAATGAGCGCTGGACATTGGACTTAGTGCTTTATATTTTTGGTTAAAGCACTTAGCATTTTGCGTGGCATAAAGTAAGTGTTTTTTTATTATTATAGCTTGGACTTGTGGTTAAGAGCATACGCTAGGGTTTGAATCCTACTTCCTCTTTATTAGCTGGACAGATTATTGAGACTTTCAGTTTTTCATTTTTTTAATCTGAGGGAATAGTAGTAGTAGCTACCTAACTGAATTTTTATGAGGATTTAGTGAGTTAACCCATGTTAAGATCTTAAACAGAATCTGATACGTGCTTCTCAATATATGTTAATTTTTATAATTAATTTTATTAATAACGAGCTTTAAAATCCTGAAACATAAGCATTATCCTTAACTTTCAAGATGGTGTATCTGTTAGGGAGCATCTTTTTTGTTTGTTTGTTTGTTTGTTTAGTTAATTAATTAATTAATTTTGGCTGTGTTGGGTCTTCATTGCTGCGCGTGGACTTTCTCTGGTTCCAGTGAGCGGGGGCTACTCTTCATTGCAATGCATGGGCTTCTCATTGCAGTGGCTTCTCTTGTTGTGGAGCACAGGCTCTAGGTGTGTGCGCTTCAGTAGTTGTGGCATGCAGGCTCAGTAGTTGTGACTCGCGGGCTTAGTAGTTGTGGCTTGCGGGCTGTAGAGTGCAGGCTTACTAGTTGTGGCGCACAGGTTTAGTTGCTCCGTGGCATGTGGGATCTCCCCGGACCAGGGATCGAATCCATGTCCTTTGCACTGGCAGGCAGATTCTTAACCACTACACCACCAGGGAAGTCCTGTTAGGGAGCACCTTTGGCTGGTCACAATAGAGACATGATTATGCTGGCTTAACCAAATAAAGAGTTTTTTCTTTTTTCTGTGAAACTAAGTCCAAATGCAGTCTTCCAGACTGGCCAGAAGTGGTTGTTCCACCTCCAGCATTCATCAGAGTTCAGACAGGAAGAATAGAATAGGCAAAAGGTCTGAGCTAGGTGAGTAAGCCAAAGGTCTTTCTCAGAAGATCCAACAGTAACTTCTACTTAGAACTTACTGTTTAGAACTGATGTATAAATCACCCTAGTTACAAGGATGCTAGGAAATGTATCTCTTTTTATTTTTTATTTTATTTTTCTTTTACTGTAGCTCTTTTTAAAGGGCACTTTACCACCCCAAGAAAAATTGTGTTTTAATAAGAGAGAAAAAATTCATTGAATATCATTTAGGCCACTAATGGTGTCTCCCACAAATGCAAGAGCTGAAATTCAGTAACTTGCCTGAGGTTGTTACATAAACTGTTAAGTGATAAAGCTCATATTGGTACCAAAGTCTGACCAATACCACTCCACGTTACTTTTGCTACACAGTCCAGAAAAGCAAGTGATCTTTTCATGGTAGGATCTTTAGGTTGAATCTTTCATGACAGGATATGGACATGAGATTAAATTGCAGATATATAGAATTCAAGGAGCAAGTAGCAGGAATTATACAGCACATTTGGGGGTGCTAGTAAGTTCATTTTGGTGAGAACTTTAGGATCCAGGGAAGGAAAGAAGCTGGGAAAAGATTGAAAAGATAAGACAGGTTAAATGGTAATAATTCTACAGGGCCAGGCTGAGAATTTTACATTTTGCTTAGCGTGTGTTTAAAAGTCTTATTTAAATGATATATTAAAGTAGCCTGTTGAATCAAAAAGCTTTCCTAAAATCTGGATGAAAAAAATTAAGCTTCACAGATTTCTGAAAATAGATATGGTGATCAAATGGAGGTGATAAGATAATTTACTGGTTACCATAATAAAATTGTATAACAATTTTCTGGCTGTGACTATTGCATCTGTAATTGCTTTTAGAAACTCTTGTGTTTTTTACATTTCTGTTCTATAAGTACCCTCTAAAATCTTAAAGATGGACGTTCAGCAAAACACGTTTCCTGCCTTTTTGGAGCTTACTTTCCAGTAGGGGGCGATAGACAATAAATAATAAACATAATAAGTAAGTATATATAAATAAATAAGTATATTGTGTGTACTTATATGTATTATTATATGTGTATGAAGTACTTATATGTTAGGTTGATAAATAATATGGAACGAAAATGGAACAGAGAAAGGGAAATACAGGGTTCAGTGTGGAGAGAATTTCAGTTTTAAATAGGGCAATCTGAGTGGCCTCATTAAGAAGGTATATGTAAGCAAATTAGAGAGTAGGAGAGTTAGTCATGCAGATACATGAAGAGTAGTGCAGTAAGAGGGAACTGCAAGAATGGGACGTGCCTGCTCTGCCGGAAGAAGCATGGGTACCTCTTACTTATATGGATGGATGACAAGACAGACTACATGGGTAAAGATGCTAGTAGGTGGGTACAAGTGAGAATCTGGAAATTATCTTCTGATTAATTCAGTTTTCTCAGTGAAATAAGAAGCAAGGGCCTTAGGGGAGTGTGGAGATTGGTGTGGGGGGGAAGTGTGTTAGGGAGTTGAGAAAAGCTAGTAGGAGAGTAATTAGACTAGGCAAGAATATTATTAATAGCCCTGCTTGATTAAGGATTCATCTGAGGTTATGTTCATAATAACCTCAGCATGTTTGTGTGTTTTTCTCCACTCCTGGGCAACAGTGACTGAGTATTTATTGAGAACCAGATACTGTGTTACCTGCTGGCTGTAAGAAAGATTAACAAAACCTAACCTTAGTCCTACAGGGACTCACAGTGTAGTGGCAGACAGTTAATACAATCAACGAATTGTAAAGTGGTGTGATAAGTATTGATACTATCAATTGTAAAAAAAAGAAAAACCATTTTAAATCAAAGAATTCCAGGTGGGTGAACAATTCAGGTTGTGTAAGGACTAGCAGAAGATGAGTCTAAAAAGGCAGAAGACTGTGAAATACTTGTAAACTCTCACCTCCCTTTGTCCAGTCAAAAAATATGTAAAACCTTTGTCTAATCCCGCTCAGATCCTCTTCTTTGAAACGCATCTTAAACCAGATCCCCAAAACTCATGAATACTGTACCTCTGACTTCCCTGTGAGACACTGCTAAGACTATCAAGACAGTATTCTCCCTTACTGCAGTAAGCAAAAAACTCAGTTTTGCTTTATCAACAGGTTATTTTGGAGGTATTTTAAAGGAGCCAATATTTGACTGTCTTGGAGGTCCCATCAAAATCTGGTCAACTTGGAAACAGCGTGTTTTACTGAGGCCCTTTGAGCCTCCTGCACAGGGTCTGTCCAATGACGACGGTGAGGTAAGTTCATATTGGGTTTGAGTTCTGATTTCTTATTTTTTTAAATCAAACACTCCAAATACAAATACTAAGTTTAGTTTGTTTAGTTTGAGAGTAATATCTAGGAATTAGAAACTTTTAAAAAATCCATTGATCAGTTTGAAAAACTCTTATTTTGGGTAGAAATCTGCATTATTACTAACAGTACTACTGTTTGTCCTCTTCATTTCTTCAGTGCATCTATAAGAGGAAGTTCATAGGGATGAAGATGGGAGTAAGTTTTGTATGTTCAGAAGGTTTCTCTTCAGACTGGCATCCTTTGGAAAAACTGTCTCAGGTCATTTATGAAAATCTTATCAGAACTTTACTTACTCTTGTTTTATTTTGTCCATTGGAAGTCTAGTTCTCTCTGTAGGGGAGGGTCCCCAAGATACAAGGTGCACAAGATTCGACTTACTGTTGCTAGACTCATAGGTTTATCTTTAGTTCTGTACCCACTCTGGGCTGAACTCCTGCATCTTGTCTGTATTTATACTAGGATCAGAATGTGTCATCTTAACTTTCTAATGATATTTGGAATGACAGTGGTTACTTTGGGGAACTTTTGTTATGAACAAAATTGTTCCTTTTGGGAGGCACTTTGAAGCAAAAAAGAAGCAATATCCCAAACATACAACTGTCTACATTTTAAGGCAAGGGGAAACTTTCAAAATATATTCAAGGGATTATGAAATTGCCTCCTTAAAAGATTCCTTGGCAAAGACAAGGGGAAAATGTGAAAAAATTAAAACCATCTTTTCCAGATCCCTTCAAATCACAATTTGAATGTAATGTCCTTTATTCTACTTTCCTCATCCTGTGTTCCTCCATTTTCCTCTGTTCTGTCTCACCTTCGACTTTTTCTTCTTCCCTTCAGAACAGCTCAGGAGGAGATGGTCTTCTTTACTGAAAAGAGAAAGATTACTTTGTTTAATATGAGACCCCCCTCCCTCTCATTTCTATACTTTAAGTATCAATAACTACTGGCTTTTTAATCATACAAATCAGATTGTCAAGGGACCTGAATTAATGTTTAAATCAATTATAATGACCCTTTCCCTCTCTTTCTCTTTCTCTCCTCTCTTTCTTTCTCTTGCTCCCTCTCTCTCTCCTTCTCTCCCTCCCTCCCTCTCCCCCGTGCACATATGTCAAAATAATTTTCCTGAATCTAAGTTTTCTCTTCTCCTTAATTAAGGAAAGATAATTAGTCTTTTACAATGATAATTTTGTATTTGACTAAAGCTGGCTCCCTCTCATTTTTTCTGTCTGTTCTTCTTTTCTTTTTCCCTCCGTAGGGAAACATTAAAGATTAATTGATGAAAACAATTATTCTGTCATTATGTGCTCACTCTAGGAATAGCTAATGAAGAATTTCTAAAATGGAAAGAAAAATAATGAAACTTTTTGTTTCTTTTCTTTAAAATTGCTTTTGAGAGGTATTTCTGGTTAAAACTATAAGGCAAGAAAAAAGAGGTCTTGGTTCCAAGATGAAGGGCCTTGAAACAGGATTTAAAGAGTTTTTGTAATTTTATTTATGAATATGAAGTTTATATATTATATAGAAAATTTTAATAGAATATTACTGATAAATAGTTGAATCATTGGACAAATTAGAGTGAATTAATTGTACTGATTTGAAGGACTGAAAAACATTTATCTTCTTCCTGACTTTAATATGTGAAATTACTGCCAACACAGTATTCTGGGTTATACAAGAAGATTGAACATCTCATAATTTAAACTTTCTGTATTTTTGCATTGGTTTGATGGGACAGATGAGGTAGCATTGTAGTTAGTATTTCTTTTATGTATTTATTTATTTATTTATTTTGGCTGCACTGGGTCTTCGTTGCTGCCCATGGGCTTTCTCTACTTGCAGCGAGCGGGGACTACTCCTCATTGCAGTGCACGGCCTTCTCATTGCGGTGGCCTCTCTTGTGGCAGAGCACGGGCTCTAGGTGCGCGGGCTTCAGTAGTTGCGACACGTAGGCTCAGTAGTTGTGGCTTGCAGGCTCTAGAGCACAGGCTCAGTAGTTGTGGCGCATGGGTTTAGTTGCTCCGCAGCATGTGAGATCTTCTGGGCCAGGGCTCGAACCCATGTCCCCTGCAGTGGCAGGTGGATTCTTAACCACTGCGCCACCAGGGAAGCCCATAGTTATTATTTCTACAAACTGTTTAACATTACAAAAATTAGAATCATGATTAACTAGGTAAAATTATAATGATGGGTATCTTTAAAAGATTTATTATCTTATGATACTTCTATAATATCAAAATTCTTAGGAACTTTATATTTAACTAAAATTGTAATATCTAGATCGTTAGGTAACTTAAATAGGTTAGACAAATATTAAACTGAGTTAATTGATACATAATCTTTGAATACTTAGACAAAATCTAAAGAAAAAAATGAGAGACAAAACACTGGTCACTAAATAGTTTTATCTAACTGTTGTTATTGTACATTTAAAAATAGATATAGATCTACAGGATGTGAAAATGACTTTGAATTTTGTTATATACATAGCCTCCTTAAAATTTATAAAGATAAAATGGCAGGCATGCCCATTTGAAAAATAGCTAAACAGTTCCTGCTTTTCTGTCTTCTAGTTTTGTCTGGGGGAGAACAAATTTGGTCACCTAGGTTAATGCAGCAATTAGGACTGTATTTAGTATAATTTCAAAGAGGTATGAATATGTATGCAAAGTAATTTATATGGTTTGTTTCTTGAAGAAATTGCTGTATGTAAGATGGTAAGTTCATAGAATGCTGAAATGGCCTTCTAAAAGCAGAGCTACAGCATTAACACAGAGGCAACATTCTGAAAGTTTGAGTGCCATCCTTGGTGCATTAAATCAGAGACGTCTTTATGGTGCTGTGTTCCCAACAGGAAGAATGCATGGGACATTAATTAATAACCAAGGGGCAGAAGCAGGAGTGGCTCCATTTCCCATCATTCCCAGTGACACACTGGGAGGTTTTGTGCTTCCCACCCCTTTAATTCTGAGCCCTGCAGGGTTGGAGGTCCTGGTCCCCAAAGGGAGCATACTCTTGGCAGGAAGAACACAGAGTTTTTATTGAACTATAAGATATGCTGATGGCAGTGCACTTTGGAGTCCTTGTATCCAGGCACCAGCAAGCAAGAAGAGGCATCAGCATTCTGGCAGGGGTGATGGACCCTGATCAGTTGGGGGAGGTGGGGCAGGGGGACTACATGTGGAACCCAGAATGATCCATTTGGGCACCTTTTGGTACTCCTGTGCCCCACTGTAACAGTGAATAGACTCATGCAGCAATGTCAGCATGAGAACAATATGATTGCTAAGACCTTTCAGGAGTTAAAATTTGAGTCACACCACCTGTAAGCCACCAAGACCTGATGAGGTGATAGCTGATGGTGAGGGAGAGCATGCGTACCACTTGTGACCCCAGAGATCAACAGCAGTGTTGGATGTCCCATCTGAGTTTCCCCTCAGGAAGACAGGCCCACAAGAACCACAGAAGACCTGTACCCTGAAGCTGTGGGTAGAGATGTCTGTTCAGCACAAGAGGTGAGCCTTGACAGCTATGAAAATGACCCACTCAGAGCTTTTGCTTCAAGTGGAGTAATTGACCAGTGGCCCCAGCTGCTATGCTCTGGATCTACCATGGTGCTTGTTCAGAGGCTATGCTTCTCACAGGCTGCTCCCAGCCAGTGGCTGAATATGGCAAAGGTACGAAAGCAGGCCCATTTCTGTGAGGACTCTTTGATGGGTAACTTTGGCTTGGGGTTTCCCTGTCAGCCCTGCAGACTTTACCCAGTACCTATCAAATCCTTGCATTGAAAAACTCAAAAATGGCTAAGAAATTAAAAGGAACACCAACAATGCTTCACACTGGTCAACTGAGTCCACTTTGGAACCTGTGAAGGAACATAGGGGTAGGAAATACCTCAGATTAGTTGCTAATTGAAGCAATCTCTTCAGTCCCTTAGTCAACAAATACATATTCAGTGTATTATAAACAGGGGCCTCCAAGAGACACTGCAATATAAGGTAACTATAGCCTAAATGCCCTTTAATATACCATATTCACATGTAACACTCCCCCCACATGAGGAGATTCAGAATTTCTAAGCTTGATTATAAAAATATTTCAGAAAAGTCTTTTTCTAGTCTTCTGCTTTCTATTCTTTTTTTTGGGAACTAACTACCTTAAATTATCAACTTTTTGTTATCTTTTTATACTTTATTCAATTTTGTATTGAATACATTATTAAACTTTTTCACTTATTTTGCTTTTACCTAAAATATGGTTAAGTGACAGTACACTTTCTGGCTTTAAGAAGGTGATTAGAATTATGTAAATATATTAACTGTCTTAAGATGATCTTTCCTCTCTTGTCAGGTTCGATTAACATTTGAAAATACATTGAAATGTTTTGATATCAGAATTATATTAATACAAAATATGGATGTATTTAGACCTTCAAGAAGAATTTAACCAAAGGATATAGGCAAGAATAAAACAAAACAAAAACATCTAGCTTGTAGTAGCTAAGAAACAATGTGTGACTTTCAGAGTAACAGACTTGTATATCAGTTGTGTAATAGTAATTTTTTATTCATCAGGCCTTTTTATTTCCATGGAAACACTGAAGTCATTTTAATTTTTAATTACACTAGAGTTTACAGTTCCATTGATTTTAACTCTGTAGTAGTAAGCACAGAAGCTAGAGCTTTACCTATTTCTACTTAAAAAATATAAAGGAGGAAAAGATGGTTTAAAATGGTCATGAATTTCATTTAGTTACAACCTGTAGCTGTATATTGATTATTTCTAATTTCACCTAAACCTGCCCTGCAATTTTATAGCCGATTAGTTCTTCTGTTTTTGTCTGTACCCTTTGGCTAAAAGTATTTTCACAGGAAGTAAACTACAATAGAAAACTCAGCAATGGATGCTGGTAGAATAAGTAGTTTGGGTGATATGTGAAATAATAGGAGCAGAGAACTAGTTCTGATCCTTACTTAACTGAGTAATCTTGGGTGAATCAATTCATTTCTTCATCTGCAACCTGGGAGAGTGAGAATGAGTGCTAGGATTCAGTGGTTCTCTGAAATATCTTGGCTCTATGGAGCCCATGGCTTATGGAAGCTATACACATGGGCCCCAGAGTTGATGATACTTCTCATGACATGGTTATCAATATGGGTATCAAAAGGGACTGGATGCAGACCAGTAATAAAAAACTATTAAATGGAACAATTTGTTCATTAAATGGGTATGATGCAGATTTCATAGCTAGGCAGTCTTTTATTTCTTTTCTCTTTCTGTATCATTAAATTTCCTGGTATATAACTTTTACAGGTTCTGGTCCTATTTGATCATGATAATTTTCAGAATGCAAAGGGCAAGGGGAAAGGAACTGACATTGAATAGCTATTATATACTATGCATTGTGTTTTTACATAATTATCTGTCTTTATATAAGTTCTGTTGGCAGCAGTGAATGTTCTCATTTTATAAACGAGAAATTGAGATTCAAAAGAGGGTAATTCTGTCAAGTATCAGTAAACATTTGAAGATACAATTTAAAATATCACTTTGAATTTTACTGTGAACTGAGATTTAGCTTCTTTCCTATTTATATTTGCTAGTTGTCTTTATCAGTAGTTCCCTTCCTATTGGCTGCAACCCCTGAGGTGTTGTAGATTAATTGCAGAGGGATCTGAGAATCTAATATTGTCACTAAACAAATGAATAATGTGATTTGAGTGTATATATGACTATTTGTTCAACTGCATTAATAAAAAATGTGTTAATTTTAAAATATTACTAATTCTTGGCATTTGCTTTATTTTATTCAAAGAGTGTCTAAATGGGAAACGATTGATCTTAATAATTAGCTCTGGGAGATTTTTACTTTCAGTGCTTGGTTTTCAGTTTTTCTATTTTATGATCATGGATTAGTCAGCTGCCATCCCTGGTCTCAGTTTGTATGATTGTACGATAGCAGATGATTAATAAAGTTCATTCTAACCCTAAAATCCTAATCCAGCCCTCCTCAAATTTATTAATCTTCCTGAACAAATCTATCACATTTGCATAAGCCTTCAAACTAGAGTAGAAAAAAGAGATTTATACTTTATCAGTGGTATCAATAAATAATAGTGGATCATAATATTTTTAGACCTAGAGAAGACCCTGGAAGTCTCAGTCTTTTTTTTTCCTTTAAACAGATGAGTGAATTTGGCTCAGAAGGAATAAATAATTTTCCCAGAATCATACAGTTAGTGTCAGCTTTAGAGCTTTAACCCCAAGTGTGCTTTAAAGGTTCAGTGCTTTATCAAGTAAATTAAAATATTTTTATTGTATTGAATAAGTGTTTTATCAGGAAACCAAAGATTAAACAGATAACCGGTTGTCTGAAACATTGCCTTAAAATGTTACTGAGTAAATATAATTTTAAAACAATAAAAATTATTAAAATAGTAAGCTTTCATTGAGGAACCTTGAAAAAGAAAAAATAATTATTTTTAAAATTGAGGAATGTATCTTCTTTAAACATAATTTGGGTCATATGCAGTTATAAATACTGCTTTTTAAAAACTGAGCACTACATTGTATTTTTTTTATTGCTTTAAAGGTTCTTCAAAATTGTCATTTTAATGGATGCATAATATTGTAATACAGGTTTTTCACATCTATATATTTCATTCCTCACATTTTTTGGACATTTAGATATTTCCAGTATTTTTAATGCCAAATGTTTTTTGTATAAAAATCATTTCTGTATCTCTGACTACTACGTTTTCTGTATAAAAATCATTTTTTGTATCTCTGACTACTGTGTTTTCTGGTTTAATTTCCTAGATTTGGAAATGCTGTTTAAAGGACATCTTATGTACCTAGGAAATCCTGGGAACCAGAGGTTCTCAACTGGGGATGGTTTTGCCCCCAGTTTTTGTCCCCAGGATATTTGGCGTTGTCTGGAGACCTTTCTGGTCGTCACAACTGGTAGACAGTACTGGCATTTATTGGGTGGATGCCAGATGCTCCTAAGCATTCTACAATGCACAATAAAGCTCCCCAGAACAAAAAAGTATCTAGTACAAAATGTCAATAGTGCTGAGGTTGAGAAAACTTGCTCAAAATTCATCAACCTTTGGACTCTGAAAGGTGGCACAATATAGTCAAAAAAGCCTAAAATTAAGGAGTTCTGGGTTTTAGTTCTAGTTCTGTCAACCATAAGCAGTATGCTACAGGGCTAGTCAACTCCTCTAGACATCAATTTATTTTTTATAAGTTTTTAAAAAATTTATTTATTTTATTTGTTTTTGGCCACGTTGGGTCTTTGTTGCTGCCTGCAAGCTTTCTCTAGTTGCAGCGAGCGGGGGCTACTCTACGTTGTGTTGTGTGGGCTTCTCATTGCGGTGGCTTCTCTTGTTGCTGAGCACGGGCTGTAGGCGTGCAGGCTTCAGTAGTTGTGGCGCATGGGTTCAGTAGTTGTGGTGCACAGGCTTAGTTGCTCTGCAGCACATGGGATCTTCCTGGATAAACTCATGGGGTCAAACTCACGTCCCCTGCACTGGCAAGCAGATTCTTAACCGCTGTGCCACCAGGAAAATCCCTCAGTTTATTTTTAATAAATTGTCATTTAACTTATTTCTCTATCCTCTGTGTTTCCTGCAATGCAAATTAGCTCTAGAGCTGCACTGTCCAATACAGTAGCTATTAGCTACATGTGTCTAAATTAAAAATAAATAAAACTAAAAATTCATTTCTCAGTTGCACAAGTCACATTTCTATTGTTCAATGGTTGCATAAGGCTAGTGGCTACTGTACTAAACAGCACAGATGTGGAACATTTCCATCATGGTGGAAATTTCTATTGGACAGTGCTGGTCTAGAGGCTTGGTTTGATTCAGATTCAGGCCTTGATTTTTTAATATTTAAAATGAAGATATTGAATTACATGATCTCTGTGGTAACTTCCAGTTTTCTAGTTCTGTGATTCTAAAGGAGAATACATAAAGTAATCAACTTTAATAAAAGAATCTGTAAATGGGTAAAAAATTTTAGAAACACCCATATTCGAGTCAATGTAATCAGAATCAGAGTGTTTGCATTAGTATGTCTGACAGTAGTTTAGACAACTGTGTGGTACCTACTGAAAAGGTATGGGTAAGACTTCTAGTTTTGGGTTCAGCATGCAAGGATCTTGAAAGTTATCACTCCGTCCTAACAAGTAAAGCGTTGAACAAACTGAAAAAACAACAATTCTTCTTAGCTCCATCAGAGATGTGAGGTCACAGGGCAAACCACTACCCGCAAAACAGCAGCGACAGACAGGTGAATACAGAGAACCAAATCTTACCAGAACAGAAACCCTGAGCAGAATCCTCCATAGGAATCCATACTGGGGTAGGAGAAAGTTACCTGTAATTGACAAAACACTGGAGGCTCAGAGTAGAGTGAACAAGTCTGAGAGTTAAAAACTCCAGGAGGTCCCAGTGATGGAGGAGTCTCCCCCAACTTTTTGAGTTTTATTGCGAGGAGGTCAATCAGGTTCTCATAGTAAATATTGGAGAAAAATCCCCTCATTTTTCTGACAGAGGGAGGGGAAAAAGAACCATTTTCGAATAAGCAGAGCATTCTGTTTTTAACAAGTCTGCCACCAAGAGAAACTATTTTACCAGAGCTGAAACTATTGGGGTTTTATCAGAGCCTAGCTGATTTGGGGGAAGGGGAATACCCAACTGCAATACACTGTAGCCATCCTGTCCCACCTAAGGGTGGGGGGAAACTGAGAAGCATTTGTGAAGTACACAGGTCAGAGGCATAGACTCATTAAAAAGACTGAGACCTAATCCCAGGACTATAGACACCTTCCCCTCCCCTAACACATGACTGCCATATTACTAAAGGTTTCTTTAATTGTAGTTCCTTTGTCCAGTATATCATGTCTGGCTATCAAAAATTATAGAGCATACTAAAATGCAAAAAACACAATTTGAAGAGACGGAGCAAGCATCCGAACCAGACTTATATATGGCAGGGATGTTGAGAATTATCATACAGAAAATTTAAAACAATTATGATTAATATGCTAACAGCTTTAGTAAATAAAGTAGAGAGCATGCAAGAAGAGATGGGCAATGTAAACAGAGATGGAAATTCTAAGAAAGAATAAAAAAGAAATGCTACAGATCAAAAACACTGCAACAGAAATGAAGAAGCCTTTGATGAACTCATTATTAGACTGGACACAGCTGAGAAGAGAATCTCTGAGCTTGAGATATATCAGTAGAAACTTCCAAAATGGAAAAACAAAAAGAAGAAAAGACTGAAAAAAAACAAAAACAAAAACAGGACAGAATATCCAAGAACTGTGGGACAACTACAAAACATATATGTGTGTAATGGGAATACCAGAAAGAAATGAAAGAAAGGAACAGAAGTAATATTTGAAGCAATAAATACTGAGAATTTCCCCAAAGTAATGACAGACACCAGGGCACAGATTCAGGAATCTCAAAGAACACCAAGCAAGATAAATGAAAAAAAAAAAAAAAAAGCTACACCTGGGCATATCATATTCAAAATTAGAAAATCAAAAATAAAGAAAAAATATTGAAAGAAGCCAGAGGGGAAAAAACACCTTTACTGTAGAGGAAAAAAGATAAAAAATTAAGTCTGACTTCTCTTCAGAAACCACTCAAGCAAGTAGAATGGAGTGAAATATTTAAAGTGTTGAGAGAGGGGACTTCCCTGGTGGTGCAGTGGTTAAGAATCCGCCTGCCAATGCAGGGGACACAGGTTTGAGTCCTGGTCCCAGAAGATCCCACATGCCAAGGAGCAACTAAGGTTGCGAGCCACAACCACTGAGCCTGTGCTCTAGAGCCTGCAAGCCACAACTACTGAAGACCGTGCGCCTAGAGCCCGTGCTCTGCAACAAGAGAAGCCACCACAATGAGAAGCCCAACAAAACAAAGAGTAGCCCCCGCTTGCCACAACTAGAGAAAGACCGCTTGCAGCAATGAAGACCCAATGCAGCCAAAAAGAAAAAAGAAAAATAAGTAAAGTGTTGAGAGAAAAAACACGAACCTGGAATTCTGTACCCCATGAAATTATTCTTCAGAAGTGAAGAGGAAATAAAGACTTTCTTAGACAAACAAAAATTGAGGGAAATTGTTGCCAGTAGATCTGCCTTGCAAGAAATATTAGAAGAAGTTCTTCAGAGAGAAGGAAAACAATATAGATCAGATACTTGGATCTACATAAAGAAAGGAAACATCAGAGAAAGAATAAGTGAAAGTAAAATAAAAATTTTTATTTTTCTTAACTGATCTAACAGACAATTGTTCAAAATAATAATAGCAACAATATGTTCAATTATGTATGCTTATGTATGTATATGCATATGTTTACTTATGTATAGTGAAATGACTGAGAATAATGATACAAGGGACAAGAGGGAGGAATTAAGAATATTTTGTTGGGCTTCCCTGGTGGTGCAGTGGTTGAGAGTCCACCTGCCGATGCAGGGGACACGGGTTCATGCCCCGGTCCGGGAAGATCCCACATGCCGCAGAGTGGCTGGGCCCGTGAGCCATGGCTGCTGAGCCTGCACGTCCGGAGCCTGTGCTCTGCAAAGGGAGAGGCCACAACAGTGAGAGGCCTGCGTACTGAACAACAACAACAAAAAAAGAATATTTTGTTATTATAAAGTTCTTGCACTGCCTTTGAAGAAGTACAGGGTTTTTTGAAAGTGGACTTTGATTAGTTGTAAAAGTATTTTGCAAACTCTAGGGCAACCACAAAAAAGTAAAAAAAAAAAAAGTACAACTCATATGCTAAGAAAGGAGAGGAAACGGAATCATATAAAATGCTCCCTTAAAACCATAAAAGGAAGAAAAAGTGGAAGAAAAAATCAGAACAAAGAACAAGGGCAGGGCTTCCCTGGTGGTGCAGTGGATGAGAGTCCGCCTGCCGATGCAGGGGACACGGGTTTGTGCCCCGGTCCGGGAAGATCCCACATGCCACGGAGCAGCTGGGCCCGTGAGCCGTGGCTGCTGAGCCTGCGTGTCCGGAGCCTGTGCTCCACAACGGGAGAGGCCACAACAGTGAGGCCCACATACCACAAAAAAAA
The DNA here is from genome assembly GCF_025265405.1 of Mesoplodon densirostris. NCBI lineage: Eukaryota > Metazoa > Chordata > Mammalia > Artiodactyla > Ziphiidae > Mesoplodon > Mesoplodon densirostris. The sequence goes on along the minus strand of NC_082668.1, from coordinate 33,934,124 downwards.
AAAAAAAAAGAACAAGGGCAATGAATAGAAAACAGTAACAAATATAGTAAATATTAATCCAACTATACCAATAATCATTTTAAACATTAATGCTCTAAATACACTATATAAAAGGCAGAGATTGTTGAGCAGGTCAAAAAACAAGGCCCAGCTATATGTTGTCTACAAGAAACCCACTTTAAAGACACATATAGATTAAAAGTAAATGGATGGAGAAAGATAAAACATGCCAACACTAATAAAAAGAAAGCAGGAATAGCTATATTAATTTCAGACAGAGTGGACATCAGAGCAAGGAAAATTATCAAGGATAAAGTGGGGCATTACATAATGATAAAGGGGTCAGTTTTCTAAGAAGACATCACAATTCTTAATGTGTATGCACTTACTAAGGGAGCATCAAAGTACCTGAAGAAAAACTGATAGAACTGCAAGGAGAAATAGATGAATCCATTATTATAGTTGGAGACTCCAATTATATCAGAAATAGATCCAGGGCAGACGTAAAGACATAGTTGAACTCAACAGCACCATCAGTCATACTGGATATAGTTGACATCCATGTTTCTTCATCAACAATAGCAGAATACACATTCTCAAGCTCACATGGACCATTCACCACATTCTCGGGACCACATTCTCGGCTCTAAAACACACCTTAACAAATTTAGAAGACTAGAAATTATACAGTGTCTACTCTCAGACCACAGTGGAATTAAACTAGAAATCAGTAACAGAAAGATAGCTTGAAAAAATCCCAAAATATTTGGAGATTAAACAACACACTTCTAAATAAATCATGGTCAAAGACGTAATCTCATGAGAAAGTAAAACATTTTGAACTAAATGAAAATGTAAATATAACTTGTTGAAACTTGTGAGATGCAGCGAATGGAGTGCTTAGAGGGAAATTTACAGCATTGAATGCGTATATTGGAAAAGAAGAAGGATCTAAAATCAATCACCTAAACTTCCACCTTAGGAAACCAGAAAAAGAAGAGCAAGAATATTGAATATTCAATATTTCAATATTGAAAATCAACAAAACTAAAAGCTAGTTTTTTTGAAAAGATCAATAAACTCAATAAGCCTCTAGCCATGCTAACTGAAAAGGTATGGATCGAAGGGAAATGGACAGGACAGAATTTATGAAAGGGGAGGTTGAAAAGCAAAAGTTTGTTCATGTGCCTCCAACCCTGTCCAAGGGAAAACTTTGTTCTCTCTAGCGCAATTAAGTATCTGCTTCAGTTGGCAGGTTGCCCATCGTGGGAATGATTGCATGCAGGTTATTATACAAGATGTCACTACCCATCCAGTTAATTTAATTAATTTAACTTGCTCTGAATCAAGATAAAAAAAGCAATCCCAAGGTTATATTTTACCTCCTTATGTATTCTTTCTATGGCAAAATAATGCCCTGAGAGACATGAATATTCCAGTTATCTTGGCAGATGTAATTTTCATTGTTAATTAATTTAGTAACATTCCAAGGCTATATCTGGTGAGGAGAACTGAAATTCCTAACTCTGCCATCAGATTCAAAACTATTTGAGCACAGAACCATCTCGTGGATTTAGGCAGGGCTATTTCAGTTCTTGAGTATGCCTTTTATCATGAAAAGCTGGTCAGAAACATGATTTTAGATAACAAGGCCATATTATTTAAGAAGGCTGCTGAGTAACAGTCTTATTAAGAAAATGTATTCACCTGAGGTTTGTTAGGAGAAAGGTAGCTAGAAAGACACTGGAAGAGGGACACCTAGTGTTGTTGAAGGACCCACTGACAAAAAAGCTTTTCCCCACTCCTGGGGGCCCTCAGAAGCCTCAGCAGAGGAAGGCCGTTGGCATCCTTATGCAGCAGAATTTAACAGACTCAAGAGGGGCCTGGGTCCCACACTTATAGTGTGAGGATAATGGGGACATTGGAGAGGAACAGCTTAAAGATAGGGTGCATAGAAAACCGAGAATTGAGAGAACTAAGGGAACTGGGGATTGCCTAGGAGACACATCTTATTTAAGTCTATGCAGAGAGTAACTGTGCTTATTTCCTTCTATGTGGTATAAGGAAAGGAATTAACTAAAAAAAGACATAACTCCTGAACTCCCCCGACTCTATCTTTGGGAGACTTGAAACCTTCAGCAAAAGAACTGCTTAATCCTCCACTGCAATTCAGTGTGTATTTTGTCTGAGGGAAAAGGGAAAGGAGAAATTAGACTTGGATAATCCTCATTCACAGAAGTTTGATGGGTACCAACCTATCCCATTATTGAAATTATTAGATGGAAAAGAGAATCAACCAGCAGATTCCTCAGAGACAATATGTTCCTTGGCTTTCTCTTCTTCAGTTCATAGCTAGAGATCTATAGGACGGAAAGGAGGGAACTGCCACACAGGTTACATATATTAGTCCTTTGTGAGTTAACTAGGGGAAGTCAGTGCCCTGGAGTCTCCTTACTGGTAGCAAAGCTGGGGCCTGTCCCTATGATGCAGACCCTAAAACAAAACACTACCATCCTTTGTATCCCAGTAGGAACAGCCATGAGTCATCCCAGATGATGTATTTATCTCTTCCTGGCTCTAACAGCTATAATGTCATGCTTGAGGATTCAATACCTACACGTAGCAATTGGCATGGTTTTGTGTCACATATCTCCTCGATATCTGTGTCACTAATCACAAGGGGAAGGTGAAGAAGATGAGAGTAGATGGATGCAAATCCATCAGTATTACTTCCAAAACAAAGCAAAATACATCTTCTGTTAACTGTGGGAACTTTAATGCTCAAAAGTGTGGTCTGTGGATCAGCAGCATTGGTGCCACTTGGGGGTTTGGCAGACCGCTGACCCACTGAATCCCAGACCTACTCATTTTACCAAGAACCCCAGGTGATTTGTATGCACTTGAAAGTTTGAGAAGCAACATGTACAACAATATTATCACCTCTGTTTATGAACAACACGTTTATTATTTTTGGTATAATTTATACCGATTAAATTTATGTTTTATAGTGCTATTTTTATGATGAATCCAACATGCTGTAAACTAACAGTTTTTAGTGGGAGGAAAACTGGAGGTGGAATAAGTACAGAGACATGTAGTGAAATAGGTAATTTATTTCATTATACAGTATGCAAATGTTTATTGAGCTCCTACTGTGTATAAGACACTATACAAAGACCTGAGAGCAAAGTCCCTGTTTTCATGGTGCTTAATTTTACCAGAGGAAAGCTCACAATAAACAAATAAATTATATGTCATCTGACAAATACTATAGTGAAAAATAGATTAAGGGAGAAAAGGGGATGCTACTTTCTAAAGAAATGTCAGGGAATGCTTCACAGATGTCTTTGTCTGCCTGGACTGCTATAATAATACCACAGACTGGGTAGTTTATAATCAGAAATTTCTTTCTCATAGTTCTGGAGGCTGGAAGTCCAAGATTAGGGTGCTAGCATGGTTGGGTGAATGCCCTCTTCCAGGTCCCAGACTTCTCCTGTATCCTCACATGGCATAAAGGGTTAGGGAGCTCTGTGAAATCTGTTTTATAAGAGCACTAATCCCATCCCATCCATGAGCGTTCCTCCCTCATGACCTAAGTACCCCCCAAAGGCCCCACCTCCTAATACTACGTGTCACCTTGGTGGGTAGGATGTCAACATACAAATTTCGGGAAGACACAAACATTTAGACTATAGCAACGGACGAGGTGATTCTTGAGCAGAGACTTGCAGATTGTGTGTGGACATTTGGGGAAAGAGCTCTCTAGGTAGAGGGACAGCTTATGTAAAATCCCTGAGACTGGAGTGTGCTTTGTGAATTTGAGGAGCAGCAAGGAAGCCATGTGTCTGGATGATATAACGGAAGGCTAGAATAATACTGTAGCTGGAGAAGTTAGAGAGGGAAGTGTGGGAGGAAAACACAGGTCCTTTCTGGGACTTTTAAGTGGGATGGGAAACCAGTGGACGGTTTTTAGCAAAGGAGTGACATCTTATTTCTACGTTAAAAGATCACTCTGGTTGCTATGTTGAGAAGAATCCATAGGTGGGGAAAGTGCATAGGCAGAGGCAGGGAGACAAATTGGAAGGCTACTGCAATAATCCAGAAAAGATTTAGTGGTAAATCTTTAGTGGTAGTGGTGGTGGTGGGGTATAAAAATGGTTAGAGCCCAGATGTATTTGGAAGATATAGCTGAAAGGATTAGATTGAATGTGAGGTATATAAGAAAGATGGCAAGGATACTTCCTAGGTTCTTGAGACTGAGCAGCTAGGAGAATGGAGCTGCTAATTACTAAAATGGGGGATGCTGCAGCAAGAGTAATTTCTCCCCCCCCTCCCCCGAAGTTTTCACATATTTTCACATATTTTCACATGCCTGCTAGAGAACCAAGAAGAGATCTTCAAAAGGCCTAATTTGCAAACAACTACTTTAAATTAATGTCAACTCTGCCACCTTGGGGTGAAAGCAGCTATTAATAGTGAAGGAATGGGCATGGCTGGGTTCCAACAAGCTTTACAGCACTGGAACTTGAATTTCATCTAGTTTTCGCACACCATAAAATATTCTTATTTTGATTCTTGTTACGTTGCAAGCAGGATGGTCTGTAAAACCTAAAATATTTACTCTCTGACTCTTTACAGTTTGTCAGCTGCTGGTATTGATGAAACAAGATGGGACATTAATGACGGTATATAAGATTTCATTATACTAGCTTACTTTTGTCTATACTTGTCATTTTTCACAATAAAAGGTTTTTAAAAATGTTTAGGTGTACTAATCTCAAGAGTCTTTCCCTCTCCTTAAACATCCCTCCCCCCCGCAAAGTTGCCTATAGCTAGTAAATGCTGCCGTTTTCCTTTTGTTTCTTTTCTTGTAAGAGCTAGACCCTTTTGAAGCCTTGAGTAGTGGTAAAATAAACCCTTTGCACTTGACACCCGGCGACAGCGAAAGTATGAGGCACAAACACGATTAAGGGAAAGGATTTTTGCAGGGGTGTGGGAGCAGCCGTCTGTTCTCACTGTACACTCCCACAACGAATCTCCTTTTTACAAAAAAATCAAAATGAAATCCCCTTTAGTTATCACGGTACGGTTCCCTGCCCTCAGATGACTCGCGGAAATGACGCCATCAGCCGAACGCTGCCTGCTAGTCCCCAGCAGCGGCGGTGGGTGGACGTAAGCACGTCGGTCCTCCTACGTGCCCACCTCGGGGAAGACTGGAGCGCTCCGCCGGGCGCTGGAGCGCTCCGCCGGGAGCCGCCGCACACCGCCGCCGGGTCTTCCCGAGCCGGGTCTTCCCGAGCTGGGTCGACTGCGACTGCGCAGGTATGCAGGGGCGCGGCTTCAGGCCATCCCGCCCCTTCCCAGCCTTCTCGACCAATGAGCAGCTACTGCCCCGGGGCGGGGAAATCCTTAGAGGCCGGAATCATTAGCCGTGAGGACAGCCCCGCCCCTGTCTCCTCCCAGCCCCGCGCCCCGCCTCGCGCTGTCGCCGCCCCGCCTCCCTCTCCCGCCCTCTTGCCTAGCTGCGGGGTGATACGGGGCTTTAGCCTGGGAAGGGGGCAAGGGAAGCAAGTTAGACGTCGGCCTGGCGGCGGCGGCGGCACCACAACCATCCAATGTGAGCGCGGTGAGGGGGAGCAGGTCGTAGGGAAGAGGGGGCCGCGTGGCAGAAATGGGAGGGCTCCGGGTGCTTGGTGGAACGCGCCGTAGAGTGAGGGGCGGCCGTGAGGGGGCGAGGTTGACCCGGGTGTGTCCCGGTGCGGTCGGGAGGGCTTGGATAGCGGGTCGGGGGACACCAAGCTCGCTTTGCCCCCTCTCCAAAGCTTCATTTGGCAGCTTGGCATGTCTTAAGTTTGCCTCCCTTTCGGTTGTCTGGGATTCGAGGAGGAAATTTAAAGGTCCCCCAAAACATTTGGAGGCTTTCCCTGGGTGTTTTCCTTGCCGGTGCGTGCGTGCTCCTTTCTTCTTACTGGATGGAGAGGTAGAGAGGCCAGGTGGGCAGGTCGACTTTCACTCTCAGAGGATTGTCCAAACAAACAAACCAGGAATTCTTCTCCTCCCCACGCCCTGCCCTGCAACACACGACAAACATTCCCAGCAAGTTTGAAGAAGCAGACTAGAAAATTCTGAGGGATTCTGTGTCTTTGAAATATGTCAGTAGTAAGTGTACTTTTTCTATGTTTATAGAAAATGTATGAATGGGAACGGCGTTTTTTTCTGTTTATTATCATTGGACACATTTTTTGTTATGAGTACTCATCTTTGAGTTCTGCCCAAGAGGATTCTGATTTGTGTTGATGTGATATATTGTATTAGCTGTGCTGTTTTCCTGAAACACAAGTTTCTATGAAATCCAATCAGTTGTAAAGCTTAGCCGGCTGTTGGTGGGAAGTGAGGTAGATAAATCTCTACTTCTGATAAACCTATAATTATTAACATGGCCTCTTTTTAAAGCAAATCCTTGCATATTTTTCTCTTTCACAGATTTATCTAATTGCCCAACGACCACTGATGAAGATAGGTTGGAGTAACTGCTGAAACCGAATTTTATTGACCAGAAGACAGTCCATTTGTTTCACTTCTTTTTGTTTTCCCTACTGCTTTGAGCTTTACTGTAACGGCTGAAAAACTTGGAAAATAAAATGAACATGCTGTGGTCTTGAACTTTTTTTTTTTTTTTTTGAGGAAAAATTAAAGTGCCAGAGTGAAAGCCAGAATGGCATCCAGAGAGAGACTCTTTGAACTTTGGATGCTTTATTGTGCGAAGGTAACTGCTTTCCTTTTTATTTCTAAGTTTTAAAATACTTTGTTACAAAATTTTGTGACTGGCCTTATTAGCACTTTATTTAATGGATAATAGCGTATTTATTCACAGTAATGACCCCAAATTTAAAATCACAGGATTTTCTGTTTTCCACTTTTTCATGTTTGAACACATACACGATATTGGCATGCTCTTAAAAACTGTAGGATGTGGTTTTAATTTGATATTTGTCTTCAGGGATCCTAAAATTATATAAGTAAAATTATGACCTTTGAGAAAAATAAAACATTTGTATTTTTGTTTGTGCTTTTTTTTTCCTCCCACAAGTGAGAGTACAGATAGAGATATTTTTATGAGAAGAGCATTAAGGATTTTTCTCATAATTAATCTTTTAAATTAAAAGATTATTATATAAAAATGCTATTGATTTGAGGTGGTTACTGTAAGCTTGCCCTGATATTAGCACCTTATAAGTATTGTCTCTCTTGATCCTCACAACAATCCTGTGAGATGGGTATCGTAATTATCCTTTTTACTGTTGAGAAAAACTGATGCAGAGTTTAAAGGGGTTAGTGAGAAGCAGCCCCTTCTGCTTCCGTATATAGCCGGGAACTCACAACTGCCTGATTCAAGTCCATGCTCTTATCCATTATGACTGCTCATTATTTTTTCTTTGTCATTCAAAAATAAGTTTTTCTCCATTCGTCTTTATGTGAATTTTTACATGTTAGCTTTGATTTTAGGTTATTGGAGAAGAAGGGCACTACTTAAAAATATGTTTTTCAAGTGAGGAGCTATATTACTACTTTGAAGATACTGGCAAGGGTCAGAGCAACATCTCTAATTTACTCCTTAAGTTACTTTAGGTCTGTGTGGTGAAGTTCTCAAGTCTCAGCTTCCATTTCTGCATTATCCTGTAGGGCTCCCTTTCTATACTTTCAGCTTTTTAAACAACTAAAAGTTCTTTGAAGTTATTCTTTAACAGATGATCTCAGTTATCTTAATATTAAATATTAGAGCTCACACTGGAATTTTCTGTGACTTCCTGGTTTGGTATGTTTACAGTTACTGAAGGACATATACTTTGAAATATTTAATATGAATTTTTAAAATAGCTTTTAGTCTTGTGTAATTTAATGCCAGAAATGTCTTTTTTAAAATATACCACTCTTCCAATAAAAAAGGGATCCAATTCACCACTCTTGAAAACAGTCACTAACACATGTCAGCCAAAAATTAAAAATGCATTTTAGTATGCATGCCCAGTACTCGTTTGAAAATTATTTTTTTAAAAATCCATCAAACTTACTAGGTTTTACATTTTCAGAATGACAAAAAGTAAATGGGGTTACACTGCCTTATTAATTAGTTATATTGTTTCTAGGTCGAGTTCATGTTTTATTCAGGTGACACTGTGCTTATTGAAAAGATAGTGTAGTTTGTTCGACAAACACAGAATCTTGTTCTTAATGACTTAACATAAAAGTGAATCCTTACTGTTTTTTTTTTTTTTTTTTTTCTTTTTGCGGTATGTGGGCCTCTCACTGTTGTGGCCTCTCCCGTTGCGGAGCACAGGCTCCGGACGCGCAGGCCCAGCGGCCATGGCTCACGGGCCCAGCCGCTCCGCGGCATATGGGATCCCCCCAGACCGGGGCACGAACCCGTATCCCCTGCATCGGCAGGCGGACTCTCAACCACTTGCGCCACCAGGGAGGCCCGAATCCTTACTGTTTAATGAGAATGTCTGAGTAAATAATGAAGGACCTTCATGGTCAAATTTTGAAGCCTATTCTTGGAGAGGAAGATAAATCCCATTTTTATGTTTAAGATTTAAATCACTTGTGCACTTAATAAGATTAAAATTTTTTTCCACGGTTTTCAAAAAAATTATTATTTAAAATAATGATTTTATGTTTCACCAGTTCATGAATAAGCTACTTGTAAGCTAGACAACAACTTTCTTTTCTTCTGATACCTTGAATTCCAGTAGCTTCCAAATATGCATCATAGATTTAACACTTCTTTTCCCTAGTGAGAATGATTACCAAATACCTGGTTCTCTACAGTACTTTCTCTCTAGCCTTATTGCTGTCACTCTAGCATACATGTAACCCTTCAAACCACCTGACTTTCTTTTTTTTCTCCTAACTTTTAAGACTTTTTTTTGTACCTTTGACAGGCTTTCTGACTACTTCAGGACTGCTCAGATCTTCTCTTAACTTAGCTCCAACTAAGATCTCTTTTTGGGCTTGCAATTTTGCAGTCTAGTTTTGGCTTTGTTGCTGCTTTGTTTTTTGACCTTGAGCAAGACTTATCTCTTTGGGTCTCAGTTTTCTTATTTGTCAAGTAGTAGTGTGTATACAAGGAGAATTCTTGTCTAACTCACCATAAGATTTTCATTTATTTTGACCTCTGAGGGACGTGGAGCGTTTTTGTCCTTCTTCTATGGATTATCATATAGAACTTTTTAGTTCATCTTTCTTTTTAAAGCTTTTATTGTGAAAAATTTCAAACAGGCACAAATAGAGAGGATACTGTACTGAATCCTTTGTATCTGTTACTATGCTTCAGTAGCTATCAGTTCATAATTCAGTGATGTTTCATGTAGAACCCTCCACTACCCTTCCGTCTACCCCTGAATTATTTTAAAGCAAATCCCAGACAACATACCTTATCCATAAATATTTTAAAATATATTATATTATAAGAACTCCTGAGCCTCCCTGGTGGCGCAGTGGTTAAGAGTCCGCCTGCCGATGCAGGGGATACGGGTTCGTGCCCCGGTCTGGGAGGATCCCATATGCCGCGGAGCGGCTGGGCCCGTGAGCCATGGCCGCTGGGCCTGCGCATCCGGAGCCTGTGCTCCGCAACGGGAGAGGCCACAACAGTGAGAGGCCCGCATACCGCAAAAAGAAAAAAAAAAAAAAAAAGAACTCCTCTTAAAAACATAATCTCAATATAATTCAAATATCTGGTTGGTCTTCAAACTTTCCTGGTAGCTTCATAAATGTTCTTATTTTGCTACTGTTTGGTTGACACGATATTTAAACAAAACGTACATGTTGTATTTTGCTGAAAATTTGTTAAGTCTTTTAATCTATGGGTTCCTCCTCACCACACTTTTTATCCCTTCTATTTATTTGTTGAAGAAACCAGATTTTGGCATTAGAATTTCCTCAGTCTGGGTTTTGCTGGTTGAATTCTCTTGATTTTAACTGTTACTTCTATTGGTGTCTGCAAACTGGCAGATCTAGAGACTTGATTGATTCACATTCTGCTTGGCGGCTGGAGGCTAGAATAATTAATGAGTGTCTTGGCCATCAGTGACTTTTGCCTATATGCATTAATTATTTCATTAGGAGTTTGCAAAACTGTAATATTCAGGTTTTATCATTTATTTATGAGTAGAACATATATAGAGAAATGTCTTCTCATCAGTTATTTGATGACAGTTCCTTAAAGGGAAGGCAGGCAAAATAAACTTTTATTCTTTCTGTTTGTTTTCAGAATAATGACTTGATTGCTAGCATCCTCCAAAGGTGACCAATTACTTTTCTTGAGTATCAGGTTCATCCTTAATGATTAAAATTTAAACATTGTCTATTATTTTACTGCCCTGTTTGGTATGCTATTCATATCAAACACTGTATACATACCTGATTAAAGAAGACGACTTTGAAGATTTATGAAGGTCTGCTTCAGGGCAATATGTATGGTTAAGACATCTTTTGTATTTGCTACAGTGCTAACCTCAGCACGTGTATTCCACAGTGTGTTAGCAATAGATGAATATTAAGGTGTGCCATCATAGAGTTCTATGTAAAGTGATGTTTTAAAGGTTGCCATTGAGCATTATGAAAGTTCAATAGGTATTTAAATAGGACTGTATCAGAAATAACCCTTAGATAATTCTGTTGGGTCAAAGGAATACTAAGGAGATATATAAATATGTCTTCTTCCCATTAATCTGGGTTTAGTTGCAACCCTAAATACTAGTGATTAAAGTTTTTAAAGTAGAATTAAAATAAATTCCTGGTTTCAGAGTTTACCAGATGGGTCCCTGTATATTAAATGCAATATTTCAAAAGAATTTGGGTAAAAAACTTTGCAGTTTGTTTTTTTAACCAAAGTTTTCAGGTCTAACTTTTCACTTTCTAGGAATAGGATTTAATTGCATTGTTAAGAACATGCATCTTCCTAGTAGGTTATTTATTAACCTCATGTAGTTGTTATTACATAGTAGAGGCAGGATGATTTCTGATTACCCAGCATTCCTGCTCTATACAGGGTCTTTCACTAACGTATTAGGCTACTAATTTAAGTTATGTAGTCTGAACTTTTCTTGCCTCCAGTCATCCCCACCCAGGGTCAAGGATTTCATCAACAGTGCATTTCATATAGCTCTTATAAGTTAAACATTAACTTGGAAACAGGTTTAATTTTGTATCTGGATTTTAGTTCAGTAGTTAACTACTTCTCATCTGAGCATACTTTTCTCATGTGTAGAAGGTAACTTTATTTTTTAATATCTAAAGATTTTAGTTTATATTATCTGTGTTAGGCACCATGTAATTCCCTGTTTCTTTTGACATTATTTCTTAATGTGCTTGTGGTAAGAGAGATGGCGCTGAAAACAATTTTGGTTTCTACATTATCATACAACTTTTTGGAATTCGTATGTTGCATAGAACAGATACGTACGTATCCCTGTCTCCACTGCTCCCCTTAGGCATAAGGATATATTTCTGTTCAACATTTAGCCTTTTGGTAGTGCTACAGTTGGTCACCAAAATATGCAGAAGAAACTGGGTCCTCAGATTCTTTGATAAGATTAAGTCATTTTTGTTCTGTGTAATGGAAAGTGTCAAATGCATTAACTCAGTAAAAAGATACAAAGTGAGTAAAAACATGACATTTTGAAATGTGGCAATGTGGGTTAAAATTCATGGTTCATTTTTGTCACTAGCTTTTTTTTTTTTTTGAGGTTCAATTTACACTGAAAAATTTTGTGAAACTTCAGAATTAGAGCCAAGATTTAGTCCCAATTCTGTTTCTGATTTTAAGGACCCAAAGACAGGTTACCTAGTTTCTTTGTTTCAGTTTTTTCATGTGTCAGATGGAAAAAATAATTATTTTGCCTATCTTTCAAGGTTGTTGAGAACAAAATGAATTGAGTGTATTTAAATGCGCTTTAAGGGTAAGCTAAGAAATATAAAACGTAATCTTTATTAGCAAGTAAAGAATACGTATATGAGCATGAGAGTATGTGTATCAAGATTACTTCCATTTTGTCTTTATATGGTATAATGATAGTGGGAAATACTCTCTTGTCTTTTTACCAGTAGTGATGAAGCTGTGCTCATGAACGTCTTAATTTTTATTTTATTTTATTCTTAAATTAATTAATTTTTGGCTGCGTTGGGTCTTTGTTGCTGCACACGGGCTTTCTCTAGTTGCAGTGAGTGGGGGCTACCCTTCGTTGAGGTGTGCAGGCTTCTCATTGCAATGGTTTCTGTTGCAGAGCACGGGCTCTAGGTGCGCAGGCTTCAGTAGTTGTGGCACGTGGGCTCTGTAGTTGTGGCACACGGGCTTAGTTGCTTCGCGGCATGTGGGATCTTCCTGGACCAGGGCTCAAACCCGTGTCCCCTGCATTGGCAGGAGGATTCTTAACCACTGTGCCACCAGGGAAGTCCCTCCATCTTAATTTCTAATCTGTATTTATTTTTGCTTTCAAGCATAGCACTTAATTATCCCAGTAATGATTGGGGATTTTTTTTTTACTCTAAACCAAGTTTGTTTTGGATCTTGGTGATGCTCCATTTCCTGCTGTTGCCCTTTGTCCTGCTAAATCTGGAATATGACTGAAATAGATAGTTTTGCAATGAGCTCAGAGTAAACTTCCTTTTCAGAATAAAAGTTTTGCTTCATAAGGAAAACAGAATTTAGAGGTGTTTTATTCAGATAAAAAGGCATGTACCTCTTTTTATATATAGATTTGGAAAAAAACGGATGAATGAATATTCTTCTAATGAGAAAATTGTAATTTATTGATACAATTTTGGTTGTAATTGTAAGTGAAACTTTTGGCAAGGTGTATCAATATACATCAACCCTTATAATTTAGCCCCCTTTTTTTTTCATTTCAAATGAGTTGGTTTAATTCCAGGTGGTACAGAATTCAGGATAGGACAGGGGCTTAAGAATACAATTTGGCAGGATTCTGGGCTGGGTTTATGCGGATCTCATAGCTGAGGTAGAAATGGCTGAGAGGAACTAAAGACAAGATGAGCCACTGTATGATTTTTTTGTTTTTTGGTTTTTTTTACAAAAGTTTATTCTTAAACGTGCAGTAGGTTCCAAGACAACACTTATTCTAGCTATGGGTAGCAACAGATGTTATGTCAGGGAATCCAGATGTTTAATCCAGATGTTTAAACAGGAATGGAATTAAGGATCATCATTGCTTCAGGTACAAGGAGCAGCTTACTTTTTGCCAGATTTCTTAATTCCACCTGTGACCAGGGGGCCTTTCCCCATGGCCTTTGCTTTTAGCTCAAGTTTCTTTTGCTCTTTCTTCTGTTTCTGCTTGAATGCCTTATCTTCCTCATCCATATCCTTGGCTTGCTTCTTGGGCTGCTTCAGGGGCTGCTTCTTGCCACCTTCGCGGCCCGACATGGCACCTGCTGGTCTTTCCCCCAGCCCTGCCACCGCAACCCTTTTTTTTTTTTTTTTTTTTGCGGTACGCGGGCCTCTCACTGTTGTGGCCTCTTCCGGTGCGGTGCACAGGCTCCGGACGCGCAGGCTCAGCAGCCACGGCTCACGGGCCCAGCCGCTCCACGGCATGTGGGATCCTCCCGGACCGGGGCACGAACCTGCGTCCCCCGCATCGGCCGGCGGACTCCCAACCACTGCGCCACCAGGGAAGCCCTGCAACCCATTTTTAATAAGTCTCTGGTATGTGCAAAGTGTGGATAGAAATAGCCCTCAATTTACTCTGGCTTAATAATGACTTTGTATATAAAGAAAGTAATGTTGTTTGACTCTAAGGCAAAACAAAACAAAATCATCAGCTTAGTAGTATTGGTTACATGTTCATTTTAGGAAGTTAGATGTGAAGGAAAGCAAGAAATGAGTATTTTTTGTCAATAGATGGGAGATTTGCCCTTAGGAAAAGAATATTACTACCTTTGTGGTTTGACTTAAGCAGCTTACTTATGCACTACTCTAAAAAGTTGTTAAGATGAATGAAAATTTTTTATTATTCTCTCCTTTTGAGTATCAAAATTTAAATTTCCCTGGTAGAAGGTTGAATTGATAGCCCTTCAATGTGTAGATATGGAGGAAGAGGGAAAAGGAAGAGCCTAAAATAATTTTCAGGTTTTTTGGTTTTGCAGACTGGTACTAGGTCATCCCATTCATCAAGTTAGCTAGTGCAAATTCACTAGGTTTTCAGGTAAACATGTGAGTTTGCAGTGCCTGGGGGATATCTAGGTAGAGAAACACCCCACAGAATGGAGTTCAGAAGGCTGTCTATGCTGGAAATAAAGATTTGAGAGTTGTCATACTGGCAATTATTGAAGAGTTACATGAGAGTAAGAAGGGAAGAGGCTCAAAAGTCAGGGAGTTCTGAAGAATATTATCTTTTAAGAGGAGGATAGAGGAAGAAGAGTCAGGAGTTTGAATGGGAGGAGAGCCAGGAGTGAGTGGTTGCCTCAGAAAGTAGAGGGATGTCAAATTCAACATAGCTTTGAAGAAAAGCATTATGGAGTGTGTATTGGATTCCACAGTTAAGAGATTATTGGTGGCTTTAGCAAAGTAGTTCTAAAAAGAGTGGGGAAAAAAGATGTTAAAAATACAAGCCCCTGTTTTATTTTTAAATTGAATTCAACAGACTTAAAATCACTGACAAGCTGCTATTAAAGTTTTAAAATGTTTACTCTTGATTTTTGTACTTATCTGGCCAAGGACCTTTCAAACTTATTCTTAACTATATCTAAGGAATATCAGCATTTTCTTTTAATTTATGTCTTGTGACTTAGATTTAAACTGGTAAAATTATTCTTCGGTTGAACCAAAGCATTAACTGATCCATGCATTTCACACAAAAGTCATTCAAGCATTTCAAAGCAGTTTGTCTCTAAAAAAACCCCAGTGTTTTGTTTGATGCCTTTAATTTAACTACTACATGATCTTTCCTGATAATAAACTTTAGAATAGTAGGAAAGATATGTACTATTTCAATTTATGGTGTCATTGTGAGGTGGGTTTATACTTTTTTATTGAATAATTTTGGCTTATGATTTTTGTCAAAATATAACATTTAACTAAGTTTTAAAATATAAAATTTCATTTTGTAATGAATGAACCTCATTTGAAGCATGACAATATATAGACTTTCTAATTTAGATTTATGCTCTAAGAAAAAGTAGTAAAGATGTTTTACTTTTATACCAAGCTTTAAAAAATTTTAAATTTAAGGTATACAAGTTAACTGTAGAAAATTTAGAGAATACAGATATGCAAAAAGAAAGTAAAAATTTCATTATTCAGAGATTTTTAGTTAAAGTAATTTTATGCATGTGATCGAAAAGTCTGTGTAAATTAGTTACGTTTACTACTACAAATCATTAGGATATCAAATTTGAAAAACTTCCATCTGATATGAAACTTGAATATTGTTTTAAACTTTTAAGTCCCATTTAAAAAGTGTCAATGTTATATTTAATTAATGCATACATAGTGATATGCTTTTCCTTTCTAAGGAATTTATTTGAGTCCAATTTAGCTAGTTTTTATTGGATGCCTACCGTATGTACATGTTATTTACTGTCATTTTATCCATTGAATTTAATATTTTTCCTCTTTTAAAAAATTTGGTCATTTAAAAAAAATTAATAAACTATTTTTTTAGAGAAGTTTTAGGTTCACAGCAAAATTGAACGGAAAGTACAGGAGGTTCCTATGTACCCCCTGTCCCCATATATGCACAGCCATCCCTATTATTGACATCCTGCACTGCAGTGCTACATGATCACTTGACTGACTTCCCAAAAACACTTGAAGCAGAAATTTCTTTACCTGTTAACTATGTGTGAAACTCCCAAGATGAACACAAAAAGCAACAGGACATATTATACCTAACATTCCAATACTCTAGATGTTGGTCTTTTCAAGCCTTGCTAATTTTTACTGAGAATTCTCTACACTCTATTGATCAGATGTAGAACTTCATTAAAGTAGTTATCTGAATGAATAGTTACTTAAAATTTAAGAAATACCTAAAGTAAAAAAATCTTTCTCATTAGGGGTTGGTTTATTCTAAGCCTATTTTTATGCACAGGCCTCTATTAGAATATTGCTTCCTTTGTTTGTGTTAAAATGGTTTCCAAATCTTTCCTGGATGTGACTGGCTTTTATCAGAATTTCCATCAAAATTTTATAACTTTCATCTGGTTAATTGACTGACTTCATCTGAGGTCATGCTTTTCCAACTAGAGTCAGTTTTCCACTTAGATTGTGGGATGTGAGACCTAAGGGAGGATGAATGAAGTCATCAGTGACCGCTTAGTTGAAGAGGTAGCATTTGATTGAGGTTTTAAAGAATTAATAGTTTAATAGTCACAGAGGGTGTTCCAGACACATATAAGGCATGAACAACAGTACAAAGGAAAAGCAATCTTAGTATAGATTCTCATCATTAATGTCAAATTATACGCTGCTGCTCTGTTTTCATGCCTGTCTGTGTACACAATAACTTCATTTTACTGATTAATTTAGTATAATATTTTGAAGACATTTTGAACAGCAGGTAATCTCAACATGTTGGAGTACCAGCTATGCACATAAATCTAGCAAAAGGACATCACTATGAACATCTGTTACCAGGTTTGCACAGGCAGTGACAAATATAACAGCAGCCTTTCTGACAGCAGTTGTAAGATGCATTTTGATTTCAAAGATGCCAATATGTAAAAAATTGTACGTCTTAGAATCAGAGAAATATGGTATAAAAAGCAGTTGTAAAAAAGAATGTCTAGAAATAGGAAAGAAATCCCAATAATGATATTTAAAAACCAATAAATTGAATATGAGTTTAGATAGCTGAAGAGAATTAGAGTTGGAAGGGAGGTCACAAGAATTCTTTTAGGATATATCCTAGGAAGTCAAAGAGTTGGAAAATATGGAAGGTTCTGAAGGATAGTATGAAAACATTTAACAGATATTTAATTGGACTCTGAAAAGGAGAGTAAAGAAAGCATGAAACAAATGTTAATATTTGAGGAGATTGCAGGTGAGAGCTTTCCAGGATTGATGAAAGTTAGTAAAACTCAAGGAGAAAAAAATTTTTTAAATTCCATACTAAGATTCATCATAGTGAAACCACAGCGGTTTTGCAGAAAACCAAAGGGAAAGAGAAAATTCTGAAAAGCTGCCAGAGGAAAAAAAGATTATCTTCAAAGGGATTACACATTAATAGCTGATTTTTCAGTAATATGATGGAAGAGAAAGGATAATGGATTGATACCTTTAAAGAACAGACTAATGTAGAATTTCCAACCAAGTGACATTTTTTTCAAAGAGGAAAGTGAAATAAAGTCATTTTCAACAAAACAACAGTTCATCAGGAAAATAACAGTTTTAAATTTGTGTGTACCTCATAACCTAGTCTCTGAAGCAAGCATTGACAGAACTACAGAGAAATGAACATATGACAATCATGGCAGTTTTTTTTTCAATTTATCATATTTTAGTATTTTTTTCTCAGTAATTGGTAGAATGAACAGACCAAAGAAAAAAATCAGTAAAGATACAGAAGATTTAAACAATAGGATCGACAAATTTAAAAGGGATTTATGTAGAACAACACCCATACATTCCTTTCAAGCACACATATTTACAAAAATGATGATATGACCTTAAAGCAAGTTTCAACAAATTTCAGATGATTGAAATAGAGTATGTTTTCTGACACGAATGTAGTTAAGGAAGAAATGTTGCTAAGGAAGAAATAGCAAAAAGATTAAAAAAAAAAAGTCATGAACTACACTTTAAAACAAACCTTTGATTAAAGAACAAGTAATGAAGGAAAATTAGAATTTCGGGGAGGTGGAACTGAATGATAAAAGTAAGCATTTTAGAGCTTCTAAATGGGGGGCACCCATAGCATTACTTAGGACAATTTATGGCTATAAATGTGTTAGAGAAAGAGGCTAAAAATAAATGAACTAGTCATTTGTGGTAGCCAGCCTTCAAGATCCCTACCTCGTGGTATTCACACCCTTTTATAGTCCTCTCCTACATTGTATCAGGGTTTGTCTGTGACCAGTAGAATTTGGCAAAAGTGATGGTATGTCATTTCCGAAATTAGAAAAGACACTGTTGTTTCCATCTCAGTTACTCTTTTTTTCCTTGGATCATTCGCTCTGGGGGAAGCAAGCTGCTGTGTTGTGTGCAGCCCTATGGAGAAGCCCATGTTGTGAACAACTGAAACCTTGCCAACCACCACGTGAGTGAAGTTGAAAGTAGTTCCTTCAGCCCAGTCAAGCTTTGCTATGACTGCAGCCCTAGTTTCCATCTTCATTACAGGTTTGTGAGAAATGCTGAGCCACAGCCACCCACCTAAGCTGTTTTTGAATTCTTGGCCCTGAAAAACTGAGATGATATTTGTTGTTCAAGCTCCTAAATTTAATTTTTTATGTAGGAATATATTATTAATATATCATCCATTTCAAGAAGGCAAGGAAAGAACAGAATAGGACCAAAGTAGAGTGAAGGAAATTGTGAGGGCTTTTTTTCTTTGATGTGAAAATTCTGAAATTTATTATTTTTCAGTTGTTGAAGGAAGTGTACATAAGAAGGTTGACGTGTATCACGGAATGTTCAATTTTAATAAAAATCATCATTATTTAGCAGCTTGGGATGAATGACATAAATACAATCTGTATCTGGATATAATTTTAATTAAGAATCTGGAAGTGAGTTTGAAAATAAATTAATAGCTCTTCCTTCTGCAAATCTTTCTTGTAGTCATGGTGGTATAAGGAAATTATAAGGTTTATGACAGAAATTACTCATAATAAAATACTGGACCTAGGAAAAGATAATCGGTAGTTTCTAACATCATGTAAGAGATAACTAGAAATTTATCTTTTGAAGGACATATATAACACCACCTATGTTGTGTTTTTTTGGGAAAAAAAATCTCTGAATCTGACAGCCTGTAGATCTACTATTTCGCAGGAAATACAGAGGACTGAGGAACACGTTAAATGACATAAAGATGTGCAGTCAGCAAAATCCCTAATGTGAGAAATACTAAATCACAAATGGCCCAGTGTCTTCAACAAGTAAATAAGGGCAAAAAAAAAAAAAAAAAAAAAAAGAAATGTAATAGAAACCTACAGGTTTAAAAAGACTTAAAAGGGGGCTTCCCTGGTGGCGCAGTGGTTGAGAGTCCGCCTGCCGATGCAGGGGACACCGGTTCGTGCCCCCGTCCGGGAAGATCCCACATGCCGCGGAGCGGCTGGGCCCGTGAGCCATGGCCGCTGAGCCTGCGTGTCCGGAGCCTGTGCTCCGCAACGGGAGAGGCCACAACAGTGAGAGGCCCGCATACCGCAAAAAAAAAAAAAAAAAAAAAAAAAAGACTTAAAAGATATACCAACAGTTTGCAATTTTTGGACTTTATTTGGGTCCTGATCTTATCAGTTAAGAAAGGCATTTGTAGGACTTCCCTTGGTGGTCCAGTGGTTAAGACTTTGCCTTTCAGTGCAGGGGGTGTGGGTTCAATCCCTGGTTGGGGAGCTAAGATCCCACATGCCTCGAGGCCAAAGAACCAAAACATAAAACAGAAGCAATATTGTAACAAATTCAATAAAGACTTTAAAAATGGTCTACATCAAAAAAAAGAGAAAAATTTAAGAAAGGCTTTTGTGAGCAAGTCAGAATTTGAACATCAACTGATATTAAAGAACTAATGTTTTTAGATATGATAATATTGTCATATTTTAAAAGATACCTTTTATGGATATACATTGAAATATTTGTGGATGAAATATGATATCTGGGTTTGCTTAAAAGTAACATTAGAGGATGGGGCTATAGGTGAAAGAAGATTGGTTATACATGATTTGAAAGTTGTTGAAACTGAGTCATACCATTCTCTCCACCTTTTTTGTATGTTTGTGATTTCGTTTAATAAAATGCTTTTGGAAAGAGCAGAAATTAATAATAAACATAATAGAAAGGATCAACCAAATAAAAAGTTGGTTCTTTGATAAAATTAATGAAATTGAGTCAGGAAGATAAGGTTTGTGGTTGTATGCATTTCAAAAATTTCATATTCACCGCTTCCAATGGTGTTCATAAGGCATAGTTCATCTTTTAAAAATTTATTTATTTATTTATTTACTTATTTGGTTGCACTCGCTCTTAGTTGCGGCTCGTGGGCTCCTTAGTTGCGGCAGGCGGGCTCCTTAGTTGTGGCATGCGAACTCTTAGTTGCTGCAGTTCCCTGACCAGGGGATGGAACCCGGGCCCCCTACATTGGGAGCGTGAAGTCTTAACCCCTGCGCCACCAGGGAAGTCCCGCATATGTCATCTTAAAGATAATGTATTGTTAAAAATCTTGTTTAATTTTGCTTACTTAGTGCTTCTCTAACTTGATTAAGCAAGTTTCCTTTTTCTTTTTTTTAAACTTTTCAAATTGTATCTGTTCTCATCAAAACCGACAGTATTGTTAAGTACTGGCTTAGGAAATGGTGACTTCTCCAGTCTTATAATTCTATGCACCTGTCCCACTGCTTCCTGTTCTTTCCATGGTGGGACAATACCAAATATTGTACATCCTTTGAGCATATCTTGCTATTTTCTGTCTGGAATTCCCCTCTCCCCTCCTCTCTCCTTGAGAATATCTGCTTATGATTTGTGAAAACTTTTGAGTACTTTTATTACTCAGTTACCTCCAACCTTGACATATTCAGTAGCTCCCTCTGTATTGTTTTGATACTTTTCACAACTGTTCTACCTCTCATGATGTTTTGCACTTATTTGTTTATGCTCTTCTTTCCTACTGAGGAAATCTTGAGGACAAGATTATGGTTTTTTTTTTAAATTGAGGAATAATTGATATAAGATTATGTTTTATCTTCATGTCCATAGAGTCTAGCACTGTCCCTGGTTGGTACATGGTTGGCATGTACTTATTAAATGTTTTTTGAAGCAGCTAAGTTCTATTAGAAAACCTTGAGGGCTGCCCTAGTGTTTCTGTGGGAGAAATTTATCTTCTTTTGCTAGGACATTAAAAATATGTTATGAATATAACTGACTGAAATGAACTTTTAAAATGCAACTCATATGTAAGTTGCAAGTTGCCCAATATATGGTTGAAATATATGTATGTGTCTAAAAGTTTATAAAACTTGAAAGAATACTACAACCCAAATATCGTTGTGTGTAGGAAGCAGGGTGTTTCCCCCATTCTTACCTGTAACCCTAGCCCTTAAGAACTAGGTGAAATTGTATGGATCCCTTAATTCTATTACCCACTAAAGCCTCCCAGTGGAGCAGTGGATGTTATAAGAAGGTAAAAGCCTCCTGTGCTTTAATGTAATTTAAATAATCACATTTGGCTAGTGGTCACTGCCCTGGACAGCACATCTAAGTGTTTAGACTTCATCCTCTGGTAATGGGGGGACGTTGAAAGTATTTGAACAGGAGAGAAAAGACGATTAGATTCAAATTTAACAAACCCCATTAGTAACTGTGTGTAGGTGAGAGAAACTGAAGCTACAGAGACCTATAGGAAGCTACATAACAGTCCAAATGAAGGACTGTCTTAACGGCAGATAATTGGATGAATATTTGAGTACAAAATCAATAAAGTTGATTTTAATTATTTTATAATTGCTTATTTTATTGAGCATTTGCTAAATGTCAGGTGTTGCTGGGTGCCTTACATGTATTATCTCATTCAGTGCTTTCAACAGCCCTATGAGGGGAAGTATTACCTTCATTTTATAGGTCAAGAACAGATCAGAGAGATGAAGTAACTTGCCCAAAGTCACACTGAGAGCAAATGCAGAGATTTGAAAGGAAAAGAATACAGTGAATATCATGTGGTACAGGGGATCATGAAATATTTAAATGTGTATGTGTAGCATAGAACATTCCTGTTTTGTGAGTGAGCCGTAATTTAGGCACATAATAGGTTATAAAAATAGCATTAGGGACTTATCTGATGGTGCAGTCATTAAGAATCCACCTGCCAATGCAGGGGACAGGGGTTCAATCCCTGGTCCGGGAAGATCCCACATGCTGCGGAGCAACTAAACCTGTGTGCCACAACTACTGAGCCTGTGCTCTAGAGCCTGCGAGCCACAACTGCTGAGCCCATGTGCCACAATTAGTGAAGCCCGTGCGCCCAGAGCCCGTGCTGCGTAACAAGAGAAGCCACTGCCGTGAGAAGCCTGTGCACCACAACGAAGAGTAGCCCCCGCTCGCCGCAACGAGAGAAAGACCATGTGCAGCAGCGAAACCCAATGCAGCCATAAGTAAATAAATAAATAAATTTAAAAATAAATTAATTTTTAAAAAGTAACATTATACTTAGCGTATACTATGTGCCCTTGACTAGGTTATTTAATTTTCACAACCCTGTAAAGAAAGCTACTATCATTATCTTCACTTTTATAGAAGAAACTGTTGTGCAAACATAGGGTGACTTGTTCAAAAAAGTGACAGAGCAGGGGTTAGAGTCCATGTAATCTGGCCTCAGTGCTCCTGTAGTACTTAATACATTTGTGTGTTGTGTTAATAAATATCATGCAAATGGAGAGATAGACCCTACTGTGGTGTTTCATTGTACCCAACTCTCTTAACCATGAAAGTGGCTAAGCTTGAGATTTAATTAATATTGTTTCTGGGTGTGTGGACATTTTTCCTTTTATGGCCTTTGGCAGTAAAGTATAGATCTTCTTAAGGGTTTACTCAGGCTGTATGGAATGTGGCTGTTTTATGTGTTAAATTGTTTATGGCCTTGAGTTTACTGATCCTTAGTTCCTCTTTTCCTCTTTTTGTCCACTAAGCTCCATTTTATTCCTGCTCACAGTTCAAAGACAGTGTAGTGTAGTGTAGTGTAGTGTAGTGTAGTAGAAAGAGCACAGTTGGATTCATATATCTTTGCATTTTAATCCCAGCACTATCGATGGCTAGCTGTATGACTATGGATAAGTTATATATCCTTAGAACTTTGCTTTTCTAACCCGTAAAATGGGGAAAATGAAACCTTCTCTAGATGGTTGTAAGGAGTAAATGGGATGATGTATACTTTTTAAATACCTGCTATAATACTTTGCACATTGCAGAATCTCAAAAAAAAACGTAACTGCTTCACTTCTTACTAAATAAAACACTTCCAGCTTTAAGTACCATTTCTTTCTTTATAGTTAGTTGCTCAGCTTCGTAGGAGAACTCTGTACTTACCAAACTCTGAATTACCAAACACTTGGTAACTCTGACTTCCAGACTTTGAACCAGATATGGTAGAGTTTCTAAATAAACTATGAGGAGAAATACATTAATTCTTTATGGCATTATAAACTGTTTTGTGCTGAACTTTTACAGAGTTTATTAAAACTCTGCTTTATTAAAAAGGAACCATGATAAGGAAAACTCCGGCTACTTGCATTTCTGGAGTCTTATCCTGATGAATGAATGAATGAATGAATGAATGAATGAAGTGCTGGTTGGAAATGAAAAAAGCAATTAATGAGATCCTTGAGAAAATTTCTCACAAGAAGTAATTCTTTTTCTGAAATATTTCTGTCTTCTCAGTGATGATGTGGATTATAACAATTTATGATCTGATTCTGGAGCAGTATATTAATAGAAAAAATAAATACACAAAAGGTTAGCAGTCTGCATATTCTGGGAACATTCTTTTAGGAATTCTGATTTGTGTGTAATGCTTTTATTTTAGGGAAATAAATTGAGTTCCCTTTATCCAAGAGCAGTGCCTAAACAGTGATACTTAGTGAGTAAGTAAGACTCCTGAGTATCATGTTGAAATTGACTAGAGTAAAAAAGTGTTAAGGAGGTGAAGGAAACAAATTTGAGCATCATTTTTAATGATGCAATTTATATTTAAAAAGACATTTCTGAGGAATCATGTTTTTTTCAAATCATCTTTGAGATGTAACTTACAGACCTTAAAATGCACAGATTTTTGGGCTTCCCTGGTGGTGCAGTGGTTGAGAATCTGCCTGCTAATGCAGGGGACATGGGTTCGAGCCCTGGTCTGGGAGGATCCCACATGCCGCGGAGCAACTAGGCCTGTGAGCCACAACTACTGAGCCTGCGCGTCTGGAGCCTGTGCTTCGCAACAAGAGATGCCGCGACAGTGAGAGGCCCGCGCACCGCGATGAAGAGTGGCCCCCACTTGCCACAACTAGAGAAAGCCCTCGCACAGAAACGAAGACCCAACACGGCAAAAATTAATTAATTAATTAATTAAAATGGTTTTCTTATTTCAGAAAGATCCAGATTACCTGAAGCTGTGGTTGGACAATTTTGTTTCTAGCTATGAACAATTCTTAGATGTTGACTTTGAAAAGCTGCCTACCAGGTATGTTGAAACACTTAATTTCCTACCCTTGGGTGAGTTTGTTAATTTCTGGTACAAAAACTTCATTGGTGACATTACAAGGATGGCAGTTATGTGACACACATGCTACTCCTGCATAACCCAGCTTTCATGGCAGACATTTCTGATTGATCACAGCAGTCTTTCTTGCTGATACTAGATGTGACTTCTAGAAGCCTCTTCTTCACTTTGTTAAGCCACTGGCAACTGGGTGTCCTGCAATTCATTTCAGTTCTGACACTACCTGGAGTTAGCGCCAGATCCCATGAGTTAAAGGCAAAGTCCTCCACAAGACTGCCCTCACTTCAGGCATCATTAGCAAGTCTTGGGAGCCACCGACATTTCTGATCAACAGGCTATAAATTTAGGGGTTGTCATGACTCCCTCAGGTTCAATAATTTGTTAGATTAACTCACAGAATTCACTGAAAGTTCTATACTTATGATTACAGTATTATTATAAAGGATACGTGTAGGACAGGGCCTGGGAGGGTCTTGGATGCAGGGCTTCCATGCTCTTTGGAGTCAGGGCATGTTGCTCTCCCTGAACATCAGTGCATTCAAAGAAGGAAGCTCTTTGAGCTTTGGGTGTCAGAGTTTTGTTGGGTCTTATTACTTCATTGACCGTGTGATTGAACTCAGTCTCCGGCTCCTCTCCCCTCCCAGAAAGTTGGGGGGTGTGTGAGTTATTCAGATGTGGCCAGCCCCTTTTTTGAAACTATCTAAGGGTCCACCATGCATCACTTCACTCATTTGTATAAAATTTCTTTATTATATGACAGGCATTCTACTGTAGTTGAAACTCATTATACTTCTTTTCCTGGTTTTAGAGAAGGGCCTTAGAAAACATCTTGGAGGAGGTTAAGTTTTCAGATTTTTAAAAACTAGGTTTGAAAATCATAAGATGAGGGAAAAATAAACATCTTGGAAGAGGTTAAGTTTTCAAAGTTTTAAAAACTAGGTTTGAAAGTCATAAAATGAGGGAAAAATTAACATCTTACGGAAATGTATAAGTGCAAGTACAAATATTTTCTCCCATTCCTCTGCCTACATCTGTTTCTGCAATCTCACTGTTCCCAGGCCCACTTCCCAGATAAAGTTCGTATTGTATCTCAAGTCATCTTGTGGACCTAGGTAAGAGAGGTTAGGTTTGCTGTGGTTAAAAGCTGGAGAAAGGAAGACATACTTTTAACCACAAAAGGAACTCCATTTACAGAGATGTGTTGAGAGAGGAGGGGAGAAATGGGTGGTGGTTGAGGATGAAAAAGTATCTGGTGAATTAAAAATCTTAAAGGACGAAAATATTTGCAGTTTGGGGGTGGAAGTAAGCAGTGAGAGTTTGGACACAGGTGAGTTGAATCTGGAGAATCACATAGGAGCCAGATCACGAAGTGCCACAAATGCATTGCTAATGGACTTTGACTTTTTGTTATGGAAGATACAAGGCTCTACTAAAGAATTTTCTGCATAAGAGTATCATGATCAAGTTTGTTTTTTAAAGGTCACTTTGGTGGCATTATGGAGGTTGGATTGGAAAGGGTTAAGACTGAAGGCAAGAAGCCCAGTTAAGAGGTAATTGTAATAATTCAGAGAAAAAAATCATTAGAGCTTTGGACCAAGGCAATGAACTTAAGAGACAATATGGTTATGCTCAGAAAGCACAAGTACTTCATTTATAAATACAGTTTCAGAGTTCTTCCCCATTAGATTATTTGTAACAGGTTTGTAAAGGTTGAAAATCAGTATTAAATCTTGAACTCAAAATAAGATTATGTATTATTTATTTATTTTATTTATTTATTTATTTTTTGCGGTACGCGGGCCTCTCACTGTTGTGGCCTCTCCCGTTGCGGAGCACAGGCTCCGGACGCGCAGGCTCAGCGGCCATGGCTCATGGGCCCAGCCGCTCCGCGGCATGTGGGATCTTCCTGGACCGGGGCACGAACCCGTGTCCCCTGCATCGGCAGGTGGACTCTCAACCACTGCGCCACCAGGGAAGCCCAAGATTATGTATTATTGATTTCTACTCATAAAAGATTATTCTTGTAGTTTATACTTAGGAGTGCTTTTATTTTAAAAATTTATAGCTCATTTTAAATCATGAGCCTAAGGATCTTATGGAGTCAGGAGTTTGGCCTTTGAATGCTTGGGGTTTTGTAAGATGCACTTGTTATCATCCATGCATTATAAATGTCTCCTTCCTTGTGAGGTCATTTCTAAAAACACTATTTAGACTTATATTGCCACTATATTTAAAGTAAGATGAAGAATCTCAAGAGCGTTTTTTTACTTGTGATTTAGTTGGTTTATTTAAAATTATATTTCATATCTTTGTCTTTCAAACTGAACCATGAATTTATATTTTGCTTGTAGTAAATTTCAATTTTTAAGTGAATATTATATGTAAGATGTGTAAAACTAGTCTAGTCACCTTAAAGATAAGAAACTCACAGATAATCCTCATTTAAAGTATACTGACTTTTATAGAATTTCCAAGTTAGAGAATTCATAATACAAGGCAAGGACTGCTTTTACCAGATTATAAAGCCTTGAAATTTAAGCTGGACTTTTTCCTACGTTAGAGAGAACAATTGACAGCTGTTTACAATAGACATTGACTAGGCAAATTGAGGAGTGGAAAAGATTTCTGGAGTTTGGGAAATTTCAGCAAAAGGAGCTTAGAATTTTGGACAGTAAAGTCCTAGAGGTGGGAAAATTCTTCTAGATTCTTAAATCCTCATCACATTAGGAACAAGGCCAAAAATTCCAACTTTGTTTATATGCCATGTCCTAAGTAAGCCCCAATTTTATACTGAGAGTCAGTTTAAAAAAAAAAAGATTGCTCTTTTAGAAGTTAATATTTTTTCTGCCCAGTTAAATCAAAACGTGTGTAAATAGAAAATGGGACAATTAAGGACAAAAGGAACTACTCTTTTAAATAACTAATATGGAATATTGGGAAATCTAATGTCTTCTTGCTTGTTGATTTAACATTTTTGGAAAAGTGCAGAGGAGTAGTTTCACTTAGTCTTGAAAATCAGTTATATTTAAATGTTTGTTTATTATTTTGAAGTTACTCTGGTTTTTCTAATCACCTCTTCTTAGCTCTCCAGAAAAAAATTAAATATAAAAATGAGTGTTTCTGATACCATCTATAAATAAGAGAGAATGAAAGAATCCAAAGCTGCAAGTGAAATGATGCCCAGACTAAAATGAAACATGTAGTTTTAGAACATGTTTATATAGTATTAGGCAACCTTGGTAGTATGCTTTGTGACTTGTGTTTATTTTATAAAATGCTTTATTAATTTATGTTGTAAGGTGGTTCAGGAAGAGGCTAATAATATTTACATATGTGTTTATGTGACCACTGCTAAGATGCTTCAAATTTCTTTGTCTACAGTGAATGCCTTTTACTCAATGTAAAAATAGTACTAATACTTCATGTTGCGCCTTATCTGAAGAAGAGACTATTATAAAGTATAATTGTCATTTAATCATGGAAACTCTTCACAGTGCTTCTTTGCTATTTGAGCATTTTTCTTAACAGAGATAGGGAAATAAGTATACAGTGGCTTATGAAAAGATTCTGAGGCTTTAGAGATAGTATATTTAAAATGCATTACATATTTAGAGTTCTTTACATACTTTAAAGCTGAAAATGCACATTGACTTTCTGGTTTCAGAGCCCAGTGAAATAGGGTGGATATCTGATATTACAGTTTTATAGATTAGGGAACTTCAGAGATTAAATGAAGTGCTTCATGTTACAGAGGTGGAACTTAGTATGCAGGCTTCTGACTTTGAATCTAGGGGGTTTTAATGTGAGAGGCACATGCAAAGAGCCAGTTACATCTGGTATTGGCTTTTGCCCATAAAGAACCATATTGTCTTCTTACACGGAAACCACCTGTCACAAAATATTGATGTATTCCTTTAAAAGAGTCTTCTATTGATGCTCATGCTTGGGGTTCTACATTCACCTCTATCTTTCTCCTTTCCTTTTGCTAGTTATCTTCTCTCCCTCTTCTGATCAGATGGCTTAGGGACCCTATAGGTAGGTGAATATTGTTTATTTAGTAAAGCAGTTAACAGATATTAAACTAGTTATAGGTACTTCATTTTTATTTGCTAGTTACCATTTCTTTTAGAAATGGTATAGACACATTGTATTTCTAAATAGTAGAAGGTGAACTAATCTTATATTTTAAATATTTTCTTTAACAATAGCACAATTGAAAATACTAAACAGCCTTTTTCTCTCTCTCTTTTCAGTAAGCCTCTTCTGAAGTAAGACTAACTACTCTGCTCTAATAATCTTCTAAAATGTCACTATTCATTTGGTGGTACCATGCAGAGAGGAAGGCACAGAAAGCTGAACTAAAAGAACTTCTTTAGGATTTGAGCTAAAAATGTAGTTACTTTAAAGTGCCACAGATTTTCGTCCTGTATTTAAACACCCTTCTTATTTTGTTCCCCTTATATTGTAGGGTAGATGATGTGCCTCCAGGAATATCTCTGCTTCCTGATAATATTCTGCAGGTTCTGAGGACCCAGCTTCTACAGTGTGTTCAGAAAATGGCAGATGGGTTAGAGGAAGAACAACAAGCCTTGTCAGTTTTGCTTGTCAAGTTCTTCATTATTCTTTGCAGGTATCTGGTACAAATAAACTAGTTATGTGTTTTAAATAATTATTAGCAAACTAATAATGCATTTATTGGTTATTAATGATGTTTGTTGTTCATATGGAGCTTTTAAGGATGAGTGCAGCTTTTGCAATAGGCTTGTGGTTTGTTATTTTATTGGAAAGCCTTTTACTATATCTACTTAGAGAGATTCAGCCAGGATAAAAAATAATCGCCTTAGAGTAAAGACAATGACAGGAGTTTTTACTTAAGAATTTATTGCACTGGTATTTTCTATATGGTCCTCACCAATAAACATGTACATACACATTTTTATACTGTGCGTTATCATTTGTGAAATGTATTTTTCTAGTCTTTCATTTTATAATTTTACCAAAGAAAGTATAATTATTCCATAGCTTATATTTCCAGATTTATAGATGATTAGGTCTGTGGTACTTAAATTTTGGTGTGCATTAATGTCAACTGGGAAGCTTAATAGAAATACAGAGTTTGAGCCTTACGTATGGCAGTTCTGATCCAAAAGAGCTCAGGCATTTTGAATTTTCACACATTCCATTAATCTGCATATAAGAATTTGAGAACCGTTGGGTTAGGGGCATCACATGCCTCTTAAAATCTGTCTTCTTTTCTTGTTCTTAGAGGAAAAGCTTTCAGTCTTTTACCATTTAGTATGATATTTGCTGTGAAATTTTTATATATAGGTATTATTATGTTGAGGTAGTTTCCTTCTGTTCCTAGTTTGCTGAATGTTGTTATCAGGAATGGTTGCTGAATTTTGTCAAATGCTTTTCTGCATTAATTGAGATGATCGTCTGGGTTTTTTTCCCCTTTATTCTGTTAATATGGCATATTACATTGATCAGCTTTCATATGTTTAACCATCCTTGCATTCCAGGAATAAATCCCACTTAGTCATAGTGTGTAATACTTTTAATATACTGTTGAATTCTCTTTGCTAGTATTTTGTTGAAGATCTTTGCATTAATGTTCATAAGGGATGTTGGCTGGTAGTTTTCATGTAGTCTCTTGTTTGGCTTTGGGATCAGGGTAATACTGGCCTCATATAATGAGTTAGAAAGTGTTCCTTCCTCTTCAGTTTTTTGGAAAATTTTGAGAAGGATTGGCATTAGTTCTTCTTTAAATGTTTTGTAGACTTCATGAGTGAAAACATCAGGTCCAGGACTGCTTTTTTGGGAGAGTTTTGATTACTGATTCAGTTTCCTTACTAGTTGTAGGTCTATTCAGATTATTTATTTCATCATGGTTTAATCTTGGCAGATTTTGTGTTTCTAGGAATTTGTCCATTTCATCTATGTTATTCAATTTCTTGTTGTACAGTTGTTCATAGTACTCTCTAATAATCCTCTTTATTTCTGTAGTATCAGTAGTAATGTCCACACTTTCATTTTTGATGTTAGTAATCTGATTCGTCTCTTTTTTCTTCGTCTGTCTAGCTAAAGATTTGTCAATTTTGTTGATGTCTCCAAGGAACTAATTTTTGGTTTCATTGATTTTCTCTATTTTTATAAATTTATTTTTATCTCTGCTCTGATCTTTATCATTTCCTTCTTTCTACTAGCTTTGGGTTTAGTTTGTTCTTCCTTGTCTGATTCCTTAAGTTGTAATATTAGGTAGTTGGTTTCTTGTTCTTTTTTTTTTATTGTAAGCACTTATACCTATAAAATTCTCCCTTTGCACCACTTTCATTGCCTCTCATAAGTTTTGGTAAGTCATGTTTTCCTTTTCATTCATCTTAAGTATTTTCTAATTTCCCTTGTGGGTTTCTTCTTTGATCCATTGATTATTTTAAAGTATTTTGGTTAATTTCCACAGTTTTGTGAATTTTTCAGTTTTCTTTATGTTATTGATTTTTAACTGCATCCTGTTGTGGTTAGAGAAGATACTTTGTATGATATCTGTCATTTTAAATCTGTTGAGACTTAATTTGTGGCCTAATATAGTGTCTATCCTGTAAAATGTCTCAAGTGCACTTGAGAAGAATGTTTGTTCTGTTGTTGTTGGGTAGAGTGACCTGTATATGTTTCTTAGAGCTATTAGATTTACTGTGTTGTCCTCTCTTGCTTTACTTATCTTCTATCTAGTTGTTTTATCCATTATTGTGGATGAGGTATTGAAATCTCCAGCTATTACGGAAGAACTATATATTTCTCTCTTCAATTCTGTCACTATTTGCTTCATATGTTTTGATGGTCTGTCATTAGGTACGTAAATGTTCATAATTGTTATATCTTTTTGCTAGTATAATACCTTTGTTATATATAATATCATACATTTATTACATTATATTGTACCTTTTATTTATTTTTAACATCTTTATTGGAGTAATAATTGCTTTACAATGTTGCATTACTTTCTGCTGTATAACAAAGTAAATCAGCTATATGCATACATATATCCCCATATCCCCTCCCTCTTACATCTCCCTCCCACCCTCCTTATCCTACCTCTCTAGGTGGTCTCAAAGCACTGAGCTGATCTCCCTGTGCTAGGTAGCTGCTTCCCACTAGCTATCGATTTTACATTTGGTAGTGTATATATGTCAGTGTTACTCTCTCACTTCATCCCAGGTTACCCTTCCCCATCCCCATGTCCTCAAGTCCATTCTCTGTGTCTGTGTCTTTATTCCTGTCCTGCCCCTAGGCTCATCAGAACCACTTTTTTTTTAGATTCCATATATATGTGTTAGCATATGGTATTTGTTTTTCTCTTTCTGACTTACTTCACTCTGTATGACAGACTCTAGGTCCATCCACCTCACTACAAATAACGCAATTTCATTTTTTTATGGCTGAGTAATAATCCATTGTTTATATGTGCCACATCTTTATCCATTCATCTGTCGATGGACAGTTAGGTTGCTACCATGTCCAGGCTATTATTAATAGTGCTGCATTGGACATTGTGGTACATGACTCTTTTTGAATTATGGTTTTCTCAAGATATATGCCCAGGAGTGGGATTACTGGGTAATATAGTAGTTCTATTTTTAGTTTTTTAAGGAACCTCCATACTGTTCTCCATAGTGGCTGTATCAATTTACATTCCCACAAACAGTGCAAGAGGGTTCCCTTTTCTCCACACCCTCTCCAGCATTTATTGTTTATAGATTTTTTGATGATGGCCATTCTGATCGGGGTGAGATGATACCTCATTGTAGTTTTGATTTGCATTTCTGTAATAATTAGCGATGTTGAGCATTCTTTCATGTGTTTGTTTGTTGCCAATCTGTATATCTTTGGAGAAATGTCTGTTTAGGTCTTCTGCCCATTTTTGGATTGGGTTGTTTGTTTTTTTTGATATTGAGCTGCATGAGCTGCTTGTAAATTTTGGAGATTAATCCTTTGTCAGTTGCTCATTTGCAAATGTTTTCTCCCATTCTGAGGGTTCTCTTTTAGTCTTGTTTATGGTTTCCTTTGCTATGCAAAAACTTTTAAGTTTCATTAGGTCCCATCTGTTTATTTTTGTTTTTATTTCCATTTCTCTAGGAGGTGAGTCAAAAAGGATCTTGCTGTGATTTATGTCATAGAGTGTTCTGCCTATGTTTTCCTCTAAGAGTTCTATGTTTGACCTTACATTTAGGTCTTTAATCCATTTTGAGTTTATTTTTGTATATGGTATTAGGAAGTGTTCTAATTTCATTCTTTTACATGTAGCTGTCCAGTTTCCACAGCACCACTTATTGAAGAGGCTGTTTTTTCTCCGCTGTATATTCTTGCCTCCTTTATCAAAGATAAGGTGACCACATGTGCGTGGGTTTATCTCTGGGCTTTCTATCCTGTTCCATTGATCTGTATTTCTGTTTTTGTGCCAGTACCATACTGTCTTGATTACTGTAGCTTTGTAGTGTAGTCTGAAGTCTGGGACCCTGATTCCTCCAGCTCTGTTTTTCGTTCTCAAGATTGCTTTGGCTATTCGGGGTCTTTTGTGTTTCCATACAAATTGTGAAATTTTTTGTTCTAGTTCTGTGAAAAATGCCAGTGGTAGTTTGATAGGGATTGCATTGAATCTGTAGATTGCTTTGGGTAGTAGAGTCATTTTCACAATGTTGATTCTTCCAATCCAAGAACATGGTATATCTCTGTATCTGTTTGTATCATCTTTAATTTCTTTCATCAGTGTCTTATAGTTTTCTGCATACAGGTCTTTTGTCTCCTTAAGTAGGTTTATTCCTAGGTATTTTATTCTTTTTGTTGCAATGGTAAATGGGAGTGTTTCCTTCATTTCTCTTTCAGATTTTTCATCATTAGTGTATTGGAATGCAAGAGATTTCATTTATTTTGTTAATTTTTGTAAAATTAATTTCATTAATTTTTCATAAATTTGTGCATTAATTTTGTATCCTGCTACTCTACCAAATTCATTGTTTAGCTCTAGTAGTTTTTTGGTAGCATGTTTAGGATTCTCTGTGTATAGTATCATGTCATCTGCAAACGTGACAGTTTTACTTCTTCTTTTCTGATTTGGAGTCATTTTATTTCTTTTTCTTCTCTGATTGCTGGGGCTAAAACTTCCAAAACTATGTTGAATAATAGTGGTGAGAATGGCAACCTTGTCTTGTTCCTGATCTTAGAGGAAGTGGTTTCAGTTTTTCACCATTGCAAATGATGTTGGCTGTGGGTTTTGTCATATATAGCCTTCAGTATGTTGAGGTAGGTTCCCTCTATGCCTACTTTCTGGAGAGTTTTTATCATAAATGGGTGTTGAATTTTGTTGAAAGCTTTTTCTGCATCTGTTGAGATTATCATATGGTTTTTATCCTTCAATTTGTTAATATGGTGTATCACGTTGATTAATTTGCATATGTTGAAGAATCCTTGCATTCCTGTGATAAACCCCACTTGATCATGGTGTATGATCCTTTTAATGTGCTGTTGGATTCTGTTTGCTAGTATTTTGTTGAGGATTTTTGCATCTATGTTCATTAGAGATATTGGCTTGTAGTTTTCTTTTTCTGTGACATCTTTGTCAGGTTTTGGTATCAGGGTGATGGTGGTCTCGTAGAATGTGTTTTGGAGTGTTCCTCCCCCTGCTGTATTTTGGGAAAGTTTGAGAAGGATAGGTGTTAGCTCTCCTCTAAAGGTTTGATAGAATTCTCGTGCGAAGCTGTCTTTTGGAAGATTTTTAATCACAGTGTCAATATCAGTGCTTGTGATTGGTCTGTTTATATTTTCTATTTTTTCCTGGTTCAGTCTCGGAAGGTTGTGCTTTTCTAAGAATTTGTCCATTTCTTATAGGTTGTCCATTTTATTGGCATATAGCTGCTTGTAGTAATCTCTCATGAGCCTTTGTATTTCTGCAGTGTCAATTGTTACTTCTCCTTTTCCATTTCTAATTCTGTTGATTTGAGGCTTCTCCCTTTTTTTTTTGAAATTTTAAAAATTTATTTATTTATTTTTGGCTCTGTTGGGTCTTTGTTTCTGTGCGAGGGTTTTCTCTAATTGTGGCAAGCAGGGGCCACTCTTCATCGCGATGTGCAGGCCTCTCACTGCCGTGGCCTCTCTTGTTGCAGAGCACAGGCTCCAGATGCGCAGGCTCAGTAGTTGTGGCTCACGGGCCCAGTTGCTCTGCAGCATGTGGGATCTTCCCAGACCAGGGCTCGAACCCATGTCCCCTGCATTGGCAGGCAGATTCTCAACCACTGTGCCACCAGTGAAGCCCTCCCTTTTTTTCTTGATGAGTCTGGCTAATGGGTTATCAATTTTGTTTATCTTCTCAAAGAACCAGCTTTTTGTTTTATTGATCTTTGCTATTGTTTCCTTCATTCCTTTTTCATTTATTTCTGATCTGATCTTTATGATTTCTTTCCTTCTGCTAACTTTGGGGTTTTTTGTTCTTCTTTCTCTAATTGCTTTAGGTGTAAGGTTAGGTTGTTTATTTGAAATTTTTCTTGTTTCTTGAGGTAGGGTTGTATTGCTATAAGCTTCCCTCTTAGAACTGCTTTTGCTGCATCCCATAGGTTTTGGGTCATTGTGTTTTCATTGTCATTTGTTTGTAGGTATTTTTGATTTCCTCTTTGATTTCTTCAGTGATCTCTTGGTTATTTAGTAGCATATTGTTTAACTTCCATGTGTTTGTATTTTTTACAGTTTTTTTTCCTTTAATTGATATCTAGTCTCATAGCATTGTGGTCGGAAAAGATACTTGATACAATTTCAGTTTTCTTAAATTTACCAAGGCTTGATTTGTGACCTAAGATATGGTCTCTCCTGGAGGATGTTCCCTGAGCACTTGAGAAGAAAGTGTATTCTGTTGTTTTTGGATGGAATGTCCTATAAATATCATTAAGTCTGTCTCATTTAATGTGTCATTTAAAGCTTGTGTTTTCTTATTTATTTTCATTTTGGATGATCTGTCCATTGGTGAAAGTGGGTTGTTAACTTCCCCTACTATTATTGTGTTACCATCGATTTCCCCTTTTATGGCTGTCAGCATTTGCCTTATGTATTGAG
Source organism: Mesoplodon densirostris (assembly GCF_025265405.1). Taxonomy (NCBI): domain Eukaryota; kingdom Metazoa; phylum Chordata; class Mammalia; order Artiodactyla; family Ziphiidae; genus Mesoplodon; species Mesoplodon densirostris. The sequence continues at coordinate 33,898,605 of NC_082668.1, read as the reverse complement.
GTGCTCCTATGTTGGGTGCATAAATATTTACAGTTGTTACGTCTTCTTCTTGGATTGATCCTTTAATCATTATGTAGTGTCCTTCTTTGTCTCTTGTAGTAGTCTTTATTTTATTTATTTATTTATTTTTTCTTTTTGCGGTATGTGGGCCTCTCACCGTTGTGGCCTCTCCCGTTGCGGAGCACAGGCTCCGGACGCGCAGGCCCAGCGGCCATGGCTCACGGGCCCAGCCGCTCCGCGGCATATGGGATCCTCCCAGACCGGGGCACGAACCCGTATCCCCTGCATCGGCAGGCGGACTCTTAACCACTGCGCCACCAGGGAGGCCCTTGTAGTAGTCTTTATTTTAAAGTCTATTTTGTCTGATATGAGAATTGCTACTCCAGCTTTTTTTGATTTCTATATGCATGGAATATCTTTTTCCATCCCCTCACTTTCATTCTGTATGTGTCCCTTGGTCTGAAGTGGGTTTCTTGTGGACAGCATATATACGGGTCTTGTTTTTGTATCCATTCAGCCAGTCTCTGTCTTTTGGTTGGAGCACTGAATCTATTTACATGTAAGGTAATTATCTATATGTATGTTCCTATTACCATTTTCTTAATTGTTTTGGGTTTGTTATTGTAGTAGGTCTTTTCCTTCTCTTGTGTTTCCTTCCTAGAGAAGTTCCTTTAGCATTTGTTGTAAAGCTGGTTTGGTGGTCCCGAATTCTCTTAACCTTTGCTTATCTGTAAAGGTTTTAATTTCTCCATCGAATCTGAATAACATCCTTGCTGGGTAGAGTAATCTTGGTTGTAGGTTTTTTCCCTTTCATGACTTTAAATATGTCCTGCCATTCCCTTCTCTCTTGCCGAGTTTCTGCTGAAAGATCAGCTGTTAACCTTATGGGGATTCCGTTGTATGTTATTTGTTGCTTTTCCTGCTGCTTTTAATATTTTTTCTTCGTACTTAATTTTTGATAGTTTGACTAATATGTGTTGCGGCTTGTTTCTCTATGATTAATATATGTTTCGGCATGTTTTTCCTGTATGGTACTCTGTGTGCTTCCTGGACTTGATTGACTATTTACTTTCCCATGTTAGGGATGTTTTCGACTCAGATCTCTTCAAATATTTTCTCAGACCCATTCTTTTTCTCTTCTTCTTCTGGGATTCCTATAATTCGAATGTTGGTGCATTTAATGTTGTCCCAGAGGTCTCTGAGACTGTCCTCAATTCTTTTCATTCTTTTTTCTTTATTCTGCTCCCTGGCAGTTATTTCCACCATTTTATCTTCCAGCTCATTTATCTGTTCTTCTGCCTCAGTTATTCTGCTATTGATTCCTTCTAGAGTATTTTTAATTTCAGTAATTGTGTTGTTCATCACTGTTTATTTGCTCTTTAGTTCTTCTAGATCTTTGTTAAATGTTTCTTGTATTTTCTCCATTCTGTTTCTGAGATTTTGGATCATCTTTACTATCATTACTCTGAATTCTTTTTCAGGTAGGTTGCCTATTTCATCTTCATTTATTTGGTCTTGTAGGTTTTTACCTTGCTCCTTCATCTGTAACATAGTTTTTTGTCATTTCTTTTTTTTCTTTTAACGAGTGGTGCTGTATTCCTGTCTTACTGGTTGTTTGGCCTGAGACATCCAGCACTGGAGTTTGCAGGCAGTTGGATAGAGCCGAGTCTTGGTGCTGAGATGAGGACCTCCCAGGGGCCTCACTTCGATTAATGTTCCGTGGGGTTTAAGGTTCTCGTTAGTCCAGCGGTTTGGACTTGGAGCTCCCACCACAGGATCCCAACCCCCGGCCTGGGAACCAAGATCCTGCAAGCTTCGTGGTGTGGTAAAAAAAAATAACAATAATAATAATAATAAGAAAAGGAGCAGTACAATATGAAAGAATGTAAAACAAAATAAAATTAGAAAGATAAAAAATATATTAGGAAAAATAAAACTATAATTGAAACAACTCCAACAGGGTAAAATAAAATTTCAACAGTAAAAAGAAAAATAAAAAAGGAGGGGGGGAACAAGCCAAAAGGAGAGAATGTTAACAAAGTATAAATAATAAAATAAAACTAGAAAAACAAAAGGTTTTTTAGGAAAAATAAAAATATAAAAGAATCGACAACAATGAATCAACAAGGTAAAACAGAACCCCAATCTAAAAGAGGAGAAAAGAAAAAAACCCCCCACAAAACCTTGGCTGTAGGGGGCAAAGTTTAGGCAGGGGTGGAATTTAGGCAGGGGCTGGGTTTAGGGTGGGGTGGGACCTAGTCAGGTGGGGGGATGAGTTTTGAGCATGGGGCAGGTCCTAAGCTTAGGACCCACACAGCTGGAAATGCCCTGGGGGTGGGGCCTAGACAGGGTGATGTTCAAGCATAGGGTGGGGCCTCTGCTTAGAACCTGCATGGAAGTGGAGAGTCAGCACATGGAAAGGAAGGCCTCTGGAGTGTGGAGTTAGGGAGTTTGGAGGTAGGGCCCTGAGTGAGGGTGTGTGGGTGGGGTTTAGGCCCAGTGCATTGGAGGGGGTCTCAGAGGGGGTTCTCTGAGTGTACAGGTAGGGCTGTGGGTTGGGGTGTAGGGGCGGAGCTTGGGTTCTGCGTGGCAGGAGAGAGGCTCTGAGGGCAGAGGATTAGGCCTGGGGCCTAACAGGCTTCCTGGTATCTAAGTGGACAGGGAAGGCACAGACTGCATTCCCTTCCATTCCTTCATGCTCCTTCCCCACCATCTCCCCCAGGGTCTCCCCCATTGCTGCTGGACCCCTAACCGTGGGTGGGTCCCACTGGGTGTAGGAACTCCTCCCCTCCCCCATCCACCCCTCAGGGGTGCCAGTCCCAGAGGTCCAGCCTTTACTTTTGCTCCCCCTTCCCTCCTTCCCACTCCCTCAGGACCCGCGCAGCTGGAAGGGGCCTTGGTGGACAGAGGATCAGGCCCGGGATCTCAGCAGGTTCCTGGGGGCCCAAGTGGGCAGGAGAAACCTGGCCGTGCTCCCTTTTGATCCTCTGCCCTCCCAATGGTTCCCCAATTTCCCCATTCGGGTGTAGGATCCCTTCCCCTCCCCCAGCTGCCCCTCAGTGGCATCAGGCGCATCCCGCCTCCACTTCTCCTCTCCCATCACTCCCCCCACACCCCACATCCTACCCGCTCACTGAGGGTGCCTCCCATCCCCTTAGGTGTCTGTGGTCCCCTGCCGGTGCCTGGTAGGTGCCCTAGTTGTGTGTAGTCGCGAATTCCACGTCCCCCTAGTACGCCATCTTGACTCTGTCCCCTGTACCTTTTAAAATATATGATGTCCTTCTTTGTCCCATGTAACCTTTTTTGGCTGAAAGCCTATTTTGTCTGATATTTGTATGTCAGCCTCTGTTCTCTTTGAGTTACTCTTTGCATGGAATATCTTTTCCTCTGCTTTCAGTTTCAACCTGTTTGTGTCCTTGGACATCAGGTAGACAGTATAAAGTTGGATCCTGAGTTTGTATCCATTCTGCCACTCTTTTCTTTTTTTTTTGTATATCGTGATTGGAGTATAATTGCTTTACAATGATGTTGTATTAGTTTCTGCTGTACAACACAGTGAATCAGCTATATGCATACATGTATCTCCATATCCTGTCCCTTTTGAGCCTTCCTCCCACCCTCCCTATCCCACCCCTCTAGGTCTTCACAAAGCACTGAGATGATCTCCCTGTGCTATGTAGCTGCTTCCCACTAGCTATCTGTTTTACATTTGGTAGTGAATATATGTCAGTGCTACTCTGTCACTATGTCCCAGTCTCCCGCCCTGTGTCCTCAAGTCCATTCTCAACATCTGCATCTTTATTCCTGCCCTACCACTCGTTCATCAGCACCATTCAGTCTCGTGTCTTTTGAATGGAAACTTTAATCCATTTACATTGAAAGTAATTACTCCTAAGGAGGAATTTACTTCTTTTACTGTTCTATTTGTTTTCTTTATGCCTTAAAACAGAAGGTTTTTTAAAAAATTTATTTATTTTTTGGCTGTTTTGGGTCTTTGTTGCTGTGCATGGGCTTTCTCTAGTTGTGGTGAGCGGGGGCTGCGCTTCATAGCAGTGCATGGGCTTCTCATTGTGGTGATTTAAATTCCTTTATCATATTCTTTTTTTTATAATGAGCACTTCATTATTTATTTATGTATTTTGTAATATTTGTTTATTTATTTATTTGGCTCTACCGGATCTTAGTTGCAGCACGCAGGATCTTTTAGTTGCAGCATGCGGGTTCTAGTTCCCTGACCAGGGATCGAACCCGGGCCCCCTGCATTGGGAGCACAGAGTCTTAGCCACTGGACCACCAGGGATGTCCCCTTTATCATACTCTTTTGTATACATTCTTTAGGTATTTTCTTTGTGGTTACCATTGGTGTTACATTTAACATTCTAAAGTTATAACATTCTAATTTGAATTTATACCACTTTAATATCAATAACATACAAAAACTCTGCACTTTTATGGCTCTGTCCGTACTCCTTTTGGTTGCTGATGTCACAAAATTACATTTACACAATGTTTGCCCCCAAACATAAGCTAATAGTTATTTTAGATGCATTAGTCTCAAATTATGTGTAAAACAAGATTTGGAATTACAAACCAAAGTTACAGTAATACTAGTTTTTACCTGAACAATTTTTTTTCTTTAAATATAATCTCTTAAATTATATAAAAACAAAGAATACAATTACAAATCATTGTTTCAATAATACTAGCTTTTATAATTGCCTATTTATTTACCTTCATTGAGATCTTAGTTTTCCATGCAGCTTTGAGTTGCTGGGTAGTGTCCTTACCTCTCACCCTGCAGGACAGTGTTTAGCATTTTTTGTAGGGGAGATCGAGTGATCACAGACTCCATTACCTTTTGTTTCCTGGGAATGTCTTTATTTCTCCCTCACTTTTGAAGGATAGTTTGCCAGATACAGGATTGTTGGTTGGCAGCTTTTTTCTTTTAGCACTTTCAGTGTATCCTCTCACTATCTTCTGGCCTAAGTTTCTTAGTAGAAATCTGCTGATAATTGTATTGAAGATCCCTTATATGTGATGATTTGCTTCTCTCTTCCTACATTCAAGATAGTCTCTTTGTCTTTTGAAAGTTTGATTATAACGTGTGTCTCAGTGTGGGTGTCTTTGAGTTCACCTTATTTGGAGTTCGTTGAGCTTCTTGGCTGTTCATATTCATGTCCTTCATCAAATTTGGGAAATTTTCAGCGATAATTTCTTTAAGTATTCTCTCTTTCCCTTTTTCTTTCTCTTCTTTTTCTTAGACTCAATCTTTTTTCTTTGTGTTGTTCACACTTGATAATTTCCATTGTGCTATCTTCAAGTTCACTGATTCTTTCCTCTGCCAGCTCAGATCTACCCTTGAATTCCTCTAGTGAATTTTTCATTATAGTGATTGTAGTTCCAGAATTTCTTTCTGGTTTCTTTTTAGTTTTTTTTTAATCTCCTTACTGATATTTCCATTTTGATTACCGATTAATTTCTTCACTTTCTCCACATCTTCCTTTAGTATTGATACTTTGAGCATCTTGAAGACAGTTATTTTGAAGTCTTTGTCTAATAGATCTTTTTCAGGGAGTTTCTGTTGACCTCTGTTTTTTTTTTTGACTGGGCCATATTCCCCTATTTCTTTGTATGCCTTCTGATTTTTGTTTTTAATTGAACACTGGACATTCGAATCTAAGAATGTGGTAACTCTGAAAATCAGATTTACCCCCTTTCCCGGGGTTTGCTGCTTTTTGTTGTTATTTTTGTTCATTTGTTTTATTTTTTGATCATTAGAGATTGTCTCTGTGCTGAGGATCAACCTGAGTTGTAAACATAAGGTCTGCTCAGATCTACTCTGACCCTTTCCCTCAGCATGTGTGGTCACTCTCTAATTTTCCCCATTTATGCTGTTATTTTTGAATGTCCTAGTCTTTAACATCTGGCTCCCAAAAGGGGAAAAAACAAAAAGATGCAGGGGGAAAGGGAAATGGCTTTTAAGTCCCCTGGAAATTACTTCAGCCAGAGGGGGAGGGGCTTGTAACAAGTGGTGGGGATGTGCAATATCAGTGCCTGCCTGCCTCTTTGTCTGCACCTCTATAATCAGAAGGAGCAATCAGTGATCAGAGCACGATCTCCAATATGTTGAGGACAGGGTCCTTTTTGCCCATGTTGGTTTCTTCAAGCTGTTAGCAAGCTGCTCCTGGACCATGTGCACAGCTGCTTACCACATGTCTGGGGGTGGCAGATTGATAGGTGCTACTGTGCTAATAGCTGAAATTGAGCCGAATTTAGGACATTAATTGCACTTTATCATCCAGATCTTCCCATAGAAGTTGCCAGCCTTCAGCAGAGACTCAAGGATTCCAAAATAGTTACATCAAACTGATTTTGACAGTGTAACTGTTTTCTAGGTTGGGAGACAGATTCCTGGTTCTTCCCACTTGGCTATTTGCCCAGAATCCTCCACAGGGGCTTTGAATTTTACCTCTGCCTTTACTCTTTGCTTTCTCAAAGATGTCATGCCATTCTGACTTCTTACACTAAGTTCATTAATTTAGTTAATTTTTCCTGTTCCTTTAGCATTTACTGGATTTTAAGATATAAAGTATTTTTCAAGGTCATAATGTTTCAGAACACAATAGAGTTTTTTTGTCTTAACAGAATTTTTTTTTAATATGCCAAGAAAAAGACTGGTGATATTAGTAAGAGTACATGTTAACATTTTATGTGTCATACCTCAGTCTTATTAAAAATGGAATAAAAATGAGGGCCATATTTTAATTAAACACCAGGCACTTGTTGACATACTGCTTTAAACAAGGCATGCACTATGCCCTCTTGGAGTATGTATAGATGCCCACCCTTCTCTAAAGGCTTTTTAATATAGATGAGGAAATATATTATGAGTCTAAAAGGGGAACTATAATTTCAGAAAGCAAGATGATAACTATAAAACTGCACCACATGAGTTATAAAGGCAATGATATGTACAAAAAACCAAGCTAAAAAAGTACATAGGAAAATAACAACAAACCTGGAAAGAAATAATCCAAAATGTATATAGTTGCTAACGTTGGGGTTGTAAGAATATTAGTGACTTTTTCTTTTCTATTTCTACTTTGTGATATTTTCCAATTTTTTATAATAAACAAAATGCTAATTGGCATGTCTTTCTTAAACATTCTCTGTTTATAGTAGTTAAATGGTGCTTGAGGTGTGTTTTGCATTCTCAGTGGGAAAGCAGTTATATAACCATATTGATTTTAAGTTTTAATGACTGTTATTTGTATTTCATTTGCCAGCATGTGTTCCGAAAACCAGCCTGAATTCATGAGCATACATTTTTCTCATTATTCATATGTAATAAATATATGGCTATTCTTTTTTTTTCTCACAGAAATCTATCTAATGTAGAAGAAATTGGGACTTGCTCGTATATCAATCATGTTATCACTATGACAACACTCTATATTCAACAAGTAGGTGTGAATTAATATATTCCTTTTTGTTGTTTTACTGAGAGTAACTAGTTTTTATTTTTTAAAATATCATAGTAAAGTTACATGTTTTCAGAGGAGGTAATAATTGAGAAGATCATTAAAATTATCAGTGGGTACTTAATATATTTCAGGCATCTTATGCAATTATCTGAAAGTAGACAAGCAATTATTAATACATTTTGTTATTTTAATTTAAAAGTTGAAGTGTTTTATAAATGGCTATTTTAAATGACACAATTTGCCATTTTATGTATTTATTATTTATTCATCAAATAACCCTCTTATTGAAAGCATCATGTTTTTTGGAAAGACGTTTGTCTATCCATATGAAATCCTTCCTAGGAAATATTTAAAATTTGAGAGGTTATATCCAACCCATATGATTAACTGACCCTTTACACACTCAAATGGAACTTAGGCTTATTTGAATAAAAATGAGTTATTATTATTAGATGAATGAAACATGTAGTCTTTTATTGATGTTGGTCAGTATGTTATACAGCTTAACATTTTTAAGTACATATAATTTTATGTTTAAATTCTCAGTTAAAAAGCAAAAAAAAAGAGAAGGAATTGGCAGATCAGACATCTATCGAAGAATTTGTGATCCATGCGTTGGCATTTTGTGAAAGTTTATATGACCCATATCGGAATTGGAGGCATAGAATTTCAGGGTATGTCTTATAAATCATAATGTTCATTTAAAACCTAAATATCATAATATATACAATTCTTCAAAGCAGGTCTCATTCTCTGTGAAAGCAGTTGGTAAGATGTGTCTAAGACCCCATCCTTATCTCTGAGGTAGAGAACTACATTGGAGGTAATGAATTAGTGATAAACGCTACTTCTAGATAATAAATTTACCCTGAACTTTTATTTTGTAATGCAATTGAATGCTAATAATCTGATGGTAAAATCTCAGAGCACAGTAGCATCAAGTAGAGTGTACATATTTTTCAAGGAGCTTTATCTCTTTTTAAAGCATATTTCATGATTTGAAAAAGAATTTTAACAGTATTTTGTGTTTTTATTTTTAATTTTGGAGCTTTTGTCAGTCAGAAACCAGTGTTTAAAAAGAGAGACTATAATACAAGGAGATTGTTAAATAGGTATTAGAGAACTCAAAAAACAAAAGGGGGACACTGATGTAATACAGAGATAGTAACTTCAGGAAGCAGCTACTTCCCTGGTTCTGTGGGAACAAAGGGAAGAGATTAGAGTTATCAGAAACTAGGAGTTTTGGAGAAGAGGTCAGGCAGTGCCTGATCTGAGACTTCTGAGGAAAGAGTCCTAAGCCAGTGCTGCTATCACTGAGCAGCTATGAAGAGGCTGGTTCTGGTATTGCCAAAAATAAGCTGAAGAAAGAAACCAACTGTGAATGCCATAGTTAAGAACTGTTGGCCAGTAAAAAAATAAGGAATAAGGCATCAGTCCCCCCCTTCACTCTTTCAACTTTCCAGGCTCCATTTAGTACCCACTATTGATGAACCCAAGAGTGAGGTAGCTGGAGAAAAGGAAATACAGTTTGTAGAATGACTGTCCCAGCATCACAAAGCAGGTGGAATGTAAGATGATGGATTTGTAGCTTAGTGACAATGGCATAATTACCAGTACACAGCTCAAAGGGAAGAGTTTAAAAACTCATGTATTTTCTTACCTGTGGGCAAAGAATAGGAAGAGTTTTATCACCTACAATCAGATCTCTTTTTTAGGTCTCCCTAATCTGCTGTACTTTAAATCTCAAGATTTTTTCATTTTCATTGTAACCTGACCCACTTATAAACAATTCCTACTTCCTGCAACAGTTCGTTACTAGAATGTTTGTTTTTTTTAATAGGCTTTTCAGGATTTTTAGGGTAGGATACCCTCACTTTGAATAGCCACCATTAGTTAATGGTGAAGGATTGGTAACTGAGAGAACATGTATGTAGACTATGTGGTAATACTTTATATATTCTATATAGTAATATTTTATTGAAATAACACATCCTTTAGGTAAAGCAAGAAGTGTCTAATAGAATTAATAGGAACAAATACTCCAGCTATTAAATATAACAATTCTATCTGCTTATTTATACATTTGCTTTCCTTTATGTGTTGGAAGTTGTAGTCTTTAGTCAGGATTCTCCACAGAAACAAAACTAGCAGGCCGTGTGTGTGTGTGTGTGTGTGTGTGTGTAGGAAGAACTTCATTGTAAGCGATTGCCTCACATGATTATAGAGGCTGGCAAGTCCAAATCTGCGATGTGGGCTGGCAGCCTTGCCACCCAGGGAAGCCAGTGGTGCAGTTAGAGTTCGAAGGCGACAGAGCCAGTGTTCCAGTTCCAGTCCTAGTTCAAAAGCAGTCAGGCTGGAGACCAAAACTGATGGTGCAGATGAAGTCAGAGGGCAGTCTGCTGGAGAATTCCCCCTTGCTTGGAGATGCCTGTCTTTTTGTTACACTCAGGCTTTCAACTAATTAGTTGAGGCACTTTCTGGAGGGCAGTTCCGTTACCCGGTGTTCACCAATTTAAGTGTTAATCTCATCCCAAAACAGCCCCCACGTTGACACATGAAATTAACCATCACATCGTTCTAATACTTTTCTTGATTGTTTATTAATGGGAAGGTACTAGTGACCTTCTGATTACTTCCTTTTCTATTGAACTTTAATATGTCTCTTTTTCCAGTGAGAAAGTGCTTTGCATTTTTCTTGGCAAAGATTTATCCGTCAGGATAAGCTTCAGTAACAAACAAGGGGTTAGAATAACAAAGGTTTACTTCTTATTCCTGTTCTGTCTACCATGGTTGGCAGGGAGCCTCTACTCATCATAGTCACTCAAGATCTTAAACTGACAGAACAGCAAGCATCTAAGGCTTGGCTACTTACCATGTGAAAGAGAAAAGAAAGCTCTGAAATGTCTCACATTGGCAGTTTTAATGCTCTTGTCTGGTCATGACATATGACATGTTTCACTTTCATTCAGAACTCATTGGCCAAGACTAGTTACATGCTCCCATCTACCACAGTGAGACCCAGAAGAAGAAGGGAGACCAAGGTGGAAGTTAGTTCTACCCTGTGACTAAAAGGAGTAGACATGGAAATAGTTGGCAGACAGCACTGTCACTGCCTTTTCCCTCTGCCTATGTACTGGTCATAACTGTCTAAAGATTCAAAGAGAGGAGCACATAATAGTGCTCCATTTGTAGCCTTTCTACGCATTTAGCACTTTGGTTCTCAACTAATCAATGTTCCCCCAATTTTGACATTTATGCCGAGATTTCTTAAGGAAATGATATCTCTTCCTCCCACTATTGCTACTTCCCCATCCCCCACCTTAGCCTTGTCAGCAATGGCAAATCTAAGGTAACGTTGTTAAGTTTTGAAACAGTGACAAAGAATTTTTATTTATAGGCAGGAAGACATAGAAGGAGGAACATAAGGAGAGGAGTCTGAAAATGACAGACGAGAGGCTTTTAGAGGAATCCTTAAGAGCAAAATGAATTTAAAGGTGGGAGAAGGAGAGAAGATATGAAAAGGTAGACCCAAGAACAAATTAAAACAGATTAAATAAAATTGGTAATTGAAACAAAAACAAGTTGTTTTTTTTTTGTTTTGTTTTGTTTTTTTGAGGTACGCGGGCCTCTCACTGTTGTGGCCTCTCCCGTTGTGGAGCACAGGCTCCAGACGCACAGGCTCAGCGGCCATGGCTCACGGGCCTAGCAGGCGGATTCTTAACCACTGCGCCACCAGGAAAGCCCCCAAAACAAGTTTTGAGAGCCAAAAACAAGAAGACATTTAAACATTATAACATGATATAGAAAGAGTTATAGTGTAAGATGACAACAAGAAGGAGAACAAAGAGTAGATGATCAGTGGCATTTCATGAGTGCAGTATATATACCAGAAATTGTGCTGGAAGCTGTCCAGGTATTATTTTTAATAGGTGTAACAATTTTGCCAGGAATAGTATGAACTACTTCTGAGGTAAATGGAAAAAGCAGAGAGTGAGACTTGGTTTTCTTTGACTTTGATAGAAAAATGAAACATAGTGGAGATAAGTCGTGTAATGAGGAGAAATCTATATAGCTCATGGAAGATCTGTACAGGGGAACTATAGCAATAACTTAGACTTTATATATTAGTATGATTCTGAAGTTAAATGGAAATTTGGAATGTATATATTTTCTTATTGTTTGTGCTTGTTGCTTACCAATACAGCTAAAACAGATTAGAACAGATTTAATTAAAATTAACATAATTCCAAGTACAGAGCCATTTAAAATTATATTTCTTATTTGATGAAATATATGGATTTTTTCATATCTTCATGTGTAATTTTATTTAATTAATAGATTTGATTAATCTGCTAGCCCAATTTTGATTTTATTTGTAGAATCCGTCATATTTAGAAAGATTTCTCCAAATGGAACTAAAATAAGTATAGGGAAAGAAATCTTTCCTGAAAATGACTTATTTATTCAAGCATTTATTTAAAAATATATTTATTGGGACTTCCCTGGTGATCCAGTGGTTAAGACTCCACGCTTTCATTGCAGGGGGCATAGGTTCTATCCCTGGTCAGGGAACTAAGATCCCGCATGCCTCATGGCAGCCAAAAAACAAAAACAAACAATATATTTATTGACTTCCTACTTTGTGCCCAGTGTAAGTTCAGTAGGACTCATTGTCTGCCCACAGACTAAAATAGTTTTTTTAAAAACATTATTTTACCTTTTTAAAAATTTTTTTTTGGCTGCGTTGCGTCGGCACATGGGATCTTCATTGAGGCATGCAGGATCCTTTGTTTCAGCGCGCAGGCTTCTCTCTAGCTGTGGCGTGCAGGCTCCAGGGCGGGTGGGCTCTGTAGTTGTGGTGTTGGGTTCCAGAGTGTGTGGGCTCTGTGGTTTGCGGCACATGGGCTCTAGTTGAGGCATGCAAGCTCAGTAGTTGTGGTGCACAGGCTTAGTTGCCCTGTGGCATGTGGGATCTTAGTTCCCTGACCAGGGATCGAACCTGCGTCCCCTGTGTTGTAAGGCAGATTCTTTACCACTGGACCACCAGGGAAGTCCCGAGAAAAATAATTTACATTAAGTTATGTCTTTGGGCTCCTACTGGCCAAATCTGGGACAATATATATGCAAAAACAATTAATTAAAGAATTATAAACCATTGGGGGAAAAAAGGAATTCATGAGTCCATACCAGTGACTGATAAAGATTGAGAGAGAGGGAGAGACAGAGACAGAGAGGGAAAGAGAGATAGGGGAGAAGAGAGGGCTCTTGCTTACATTAGAAGGCCAAATGCCAATTAGTAATGTACAGGGGCTGCTGGTGTTGGAAAAAAATCAGCATTTTGCACACATCATAGGAAAGATATGGATCAGGATGCTAAGTCTGGGACAGGTTTTGATAAGGAACATGGCTTTTGCATGGTTTTAAAATGTTTCTCCACAGATTACGTATTTGTTGCAAAGGAAATATTAGTAGTTATTTTGTACAGTACTCGGTAGTACATTGACTGGATGATCAAAATTAACATCATCATTGAGAAGCAGGTGGACATCCTGTGCTTAGAACTGTGATACTCTAAGAAGGACCCATCATTGCTTGTATAATATTCCAGCCAAGAATGCATAATCTGAATCTTAAGTGTATGGAAACATCAAGCAAATTCCAAATGAACAACATTTTAATGAGTAAAAGGAGGGGTTAGGAGACAGTATTCTTTAAAAGTGTCATAAAGAAAGGCTGGAAATGTTTCAGATTAAAGGATGCTGAAGAGGTGTGACAGCCAAATGTAATACCTGACCCTGGACAGGAAACTATACTTAGGGGTGGGAAGGTGGGAATGCTATAGGACATGATTAGGTCAGTTGACATACTGGATTATGAATGGTAGATTAGATAAATGTATTACATTAATGTTAAGCGTATTGAAATTTGTAACTGTACTGTAGTATTATGTAACACAGTATCCCTATTCCTAGGAATTATTCACTAAAGTATTTAGAGGTAAAAGGCTATAATATTCATAATTTTCCCTTAAATGTTCTGAAAAATATTATAGGTCTGAATATGTGTATATATAAATATATATCTCATATATAGATATATGTGCATATATATTTTTTCCGGGGGGAGTGAGAAAATTATAAAGCATTTAGGATAAAGTTTTAACAATGAACCTGGGTAGACTATACATGAAGTTTTTTGTACTATTTTTATTCTTGCAGCTTTTGCAAGAGCTTGAACTTATTTCCAGATAAAAAGTTGAAAAATTAGAAAAGTAGTTATGTTCTAGGTATGATGGGAAAACACACACACACACACACACACACACACACACACAAGCACAGAAAAATTGACCAGGGGACATAAACTTAGAAAACTGAGATGCAAGCAAACATTTTGCATCCCTCTCAGCAACCTGTTGATATGTATTGGCATCAACTAGGTGCTAAATGCTTGGCCCAAGTATCAGCTAATAATGGAGCAACCAAATATACTATGTTCTAAAAATGGTACATTATTAGCTGTTTTGTCTTATCCTATTGAAAACATGCAGTGCAAACTACTTATGCTTTAATATTTGTGTTATGTATAATAGTTTTTACCTCTTTAATTTAGCTTATTAAATTTTAGCACAATTATAATGGAAATTATTTATGTTCATATGTTACATCTAATACAGAGCCTTTAGAATGAGTCATTAATCACAAATTGCAGGAGTAAATTTTCATTATGTTAATCAAATTAGAATCTTTATTTTTGTTTGTAGCACAGGATTTTTGGATAGGATATATCCAATGTATTAGTTAATATCATAATTTATAATAAATGTGCAAAATGTAAATAATCGCCTGGAAAAACCTAACTGAAAGCTAAATCAGATTTCATCCTTTTAAAATTAATTTTTCTACAACATGACTAACTTTTTTAAGGCATGACTCAGTTTTTTATTTGAAACTCTAGTAATATTTGTATTGTTGGAAACACATAAAAATTTTTGGTAATGATCTTAAATAGGAAGATCCAGTAATGTTCTAAGATGTTATATTTGAAATTCAAATAAATACAGAAGTATGATAATTCTTAAGCCCTCTACTCAATGGAAATAGGCATAGATTTGGAAAGCAGTGCAGTAGCAAATGGTATCTGATATGATTTCTAGTGAATCTGGATTAGATCTGGATCTTAGAACTCTTTCGTGTGTCAGTACTAAGTCCAGCTGTGCCTATGCCTATCCTGTTCAGCTTATTCTATGATCAACTGGCTTTTCTTTCTATATAATTATAAGGAACAATTGTAATAATTATAAAGAAAATAATTTCAATACCTTAATTGAATATTGTTCAAATTGTTGAGAAGAAGGCATCTTAATACAGTGCTTTATCAGTAGATTGTATTTAAATGTATGGAATTTCTATGTGGCTGTTCTCCAAATATTTTCCATTTTTGTTGGCTCTAACTTTTTTTTTTTTTTTTAAGATTTAACAAAGTTTATTAAATCACTTGCTCTCTGTAAAGGCATGATTTTACTACCTTTTTTTAGTGAGAGCAAAAAGATTTTGGAGCATATTTATACATTATTTAAATTAATTAATTAAAAATTTTAATTTAATTTTATTCTTTTATACAGCAGGTTCTTATTAGTTATCCATTTTATACATATTACTGTATACATGTCAATCCCAGTCTCCCAGTTCATCCCATCACCACCACCCGCCCCGCCACTTCCCCCCCTTGTTGTCTATACATTTGTTCTCTACATCTGTGCCTCTATTTTTGCACTACAAACCGGTTCACCTGTACCATTTTTCTAGGTTTCTAACAGTGTTAAGAGCTTGTTTAGGGGATGGAAAAAAGTCTGTTTTTGTTTTTGTTTTTGTTTTTTTGGATTTTCAACAGTCCACCAGTTGCTGATATGTCATTGTAACAGTAACCTTTATTCCCTAAGCCCCACACCCACCATGCCCATCTAAGAGATTCATTTTGTGTTGAATTGAAGTGTTCTTTGTAAAAGCACATGCTGTTTGTGTTGGCCTTACTGAAGTCTGTAGAAATATTTCAGCCATCAAAATTACTGAAATTGTGATAAAAAACAAAAATAATCCCAGCCCTCTGGATCTGTATCCTTCAGGTGGAAGAAGCCAGTGGTATGGAGTCTTTGTGTCCAGATAAAATTTCAGAAAGTGGCACAGAGTAGCTTGATTTCTGATGAATTTCATTTGCACTGTAGGAATAAGCTACTACCTTAGGTATCAAATTAGCAGTACTACTGAACTAGTTCTTTTACATTTTGGAAATTTTAAATGGCTATTTCCTTTTTCTATTTCCAGTTGTTAGGAAACTTAATGTGACTGCTACGTTTCACCGTTAATTGTTTTAAATTTTTGTGTAATTCGAAAGAAGAAATCCTTTCAGTTGGTGAGCATTTAAATTAGTGGCTAGACCTCCTTTTCAAGATTATGCCAATCCTGGTGATGTATTATTCAGTACACAAATCAAAAGTAAAATATTAAATTTATTTTATAATTGTTTTTGTAATTGTGCCTTCTCTATTTGCCCATGTTGTAATTTGGTATTAACTTCTTTTTAACAATAGACGAATCCTTAGTACTGTGGAAAAGAGCAGACAGAAATATAAACCAGCTTCTCTCACAGTGGAGTTTGTCCCTTTCTTTTATCGTAAGTAACAGCTCTAATTTCTCTTGCTTTGATTCTGATGTTACTTTGATTGTTCCTTATTCTTATTCTGATTCTGACCTTGATTCAGCTTTGTGTATTTATAAGATAAAGATTCTAAGAAACTATTACTGGAGTACTTGATTCATGTTTTGTTGTGATTATTCTTGGTTTTATTTAATTCATTGTTCTCAAAGTGTTTTTCTTTTGAGAAGAGTTGAATGTTTCAATGACGGTAGTATATTTTAAAACTTTAGAATTTTTACAGAAAATAGACTTGAGAGACTTGGTCCCCGTTTGTATGACCTATATGGACTCTAGCTTTCTTTCTTTAAAGAAATGATTTTGCCATATTTTAAGAATGTAGAAAATTTTGCAGAATATAAAAGGAACACCTTGTGTTTCCCACTCAAATTGGTCAGATCTTAACATTTTGCCATTTTGCCATATTTGCTTTAATTCTCTCACTTTTTTTTTCTAAGATAATAAAATAAGACAAATAGTCCCTGGAAGGGCAGTTGGTCCTGTCCAAAATATATATGACATTTGGTCCATGCCAAAAGGTCCTTGATATTTGGTCTTGTCCAAAATGTCCATAAGACACTTGGCTATGCCAAAATGTCCTTGAAATTTGCTTCTATCCAAATGAGCATATTTGGTTCATGCCACATGGTTTTGGGTAGGACCAAATGTCAAGGACTTTTTGGCATGGACCAAATATCTTATGGACATTTTGGACAGGACCAAATGTCTGCTAACGAAATAGTCCTTTGTTTGATTGCTTGGTGAAGATGATTGCAGTGCCCACTTTGCTTGACCACCAGTAGTGATACTGCCTTCAGCTAGATAATCAAACTCTCATGTCCACAGTAGGAAACCCAGCATGCCAATGGAACAGTGTAGGTGTTTCTTTTCAGGAGGAGATCTCAGAACATTCCAAGGGCTTTTCTTGGGTTTTCTAAGTGAGGGTATGAAACCAAATTGGTGGATGTGTGAGCCACTCTGACTTTGAAGTACAGTATCCCATAGAAGGCATGTATAGCTTATAGTAACCCATGAATGTAATTTCCACATCCTGGGAAGGGAAATGCCTAAATTACAAGTTGCAATCAGGGAAGCCCAAGGTTATTTTATAGTTATCATAGTCTTCCTAGTCCAGATCAAGGGCCATTTTTACCATAAGCAATGTTGCCTGGTAACTCATTTGTCACTCATTGATGGTCCACATTTGTCAGATTTCCAGAAATATAATACTTGGTCCATTTTCCTATAGAGAAGGAGAAAGGGTTTTTCCTACCCTTTGTTAATCAGTATTCACAGTAGTGATAGTGAAATTTTTCAATTGTAAAGATGTTTTTCCTTTTGCAATTTTACAAGATATTCTTGGAATGATAGTGTGGCATAGGGTGAATATCTATTTTTCAACATTTTTTCACCTAATATTTTGCATCCATTGATGATACTTGCCTGGATCAGTTATTTTATTGAGGGTTGAAATATTGTGGTCTTCAAATTCTATCCTTACAGTTCTATCAGCTGTTGTATTCTGTAAAAAAGAATTTTCCCTCATCAACTGGGGATAAACTACAGCTGTTCCAAAAAAGGTTGGATAAAGTACTTAAATCTTTCCCTTTTACTGTCTGTTTTCAAAATGAGTTCAAATAATAGTTACTTCTAGTGGGGCAAATAAGTTTTATTTCTCTCTTTTTTGTGTATCACTGTGGACTCAATGATTTTTATTTATTCAATGTTACAATCAGGTTATAGTTTTTGATGCTAAAATTATTCCAAACTTGATCACTAAGAGCATTTTACCCTATTCAGTTTGCCTTTTCATTTAATTGAGTCTTTTAAAACACAGAAGCTTTAAATATTAATGGAATCTAATTTATAAATTTTGTTTTATGATCTGTGGTTTTTGTGCCTTACCAAAGAAATCTTAATTACCTCGAGGTCATGAAGATTTTCTCTTATGTTTTCTTCTATTAGGTCAGTTAACCTGTTTTGAGTTAGTATTTTCTATGTAGCATAACGTTTTTCATTATTGTTCCAGCAACATTTGTTGAAAAAGTTCTTCTTTCTTCCATTGAGTTACCTTGGCACATTTGTCAAAAAATCTGTTGACCATAAAACATGGGTTGACTTCTGGATTCTTTTTTTTGTTTCACATGTCTACCTTTATGCTGTTACCATGCTGTATTGATTATTGTGACTTTATACTAAGTCCTGAAGTCATTAAGACCTCCAACTTTGTTCTTCCTTTTCAAATTGTTTTCATTATTCTGGATCATTTGCATTTTTATATATATTTTAGAATCCATTTTTCAGTATTGTTACAAAAAAGCTTGCTGGGATTTTGATTGGGATTGTATTGAATCTATGGAACCATTTGAGGAGAATTGCCACCTTAAGAATATTGAGACTTCCAATTCATGAATCGGATATATCTCATTGTTTATTTGTATGTTATTTATTTCTTTAACCAGTATTACATAGTTTTCAAAACATAGATTGTGCACATGTTTTGTTAATTTATCCCCAAATATTTATCCCAAGTACTTGTAGATGTAAAGTCTTTAAAATAAACTATTGCAAATTTTTTGAAAAGCCTTATCTTCATGACCTGTTTTTTGATAATGAAATGTCCCTTCGTATCCATGGTAATATTCCTTGCCTATTTTGTCAGATACTAGTATAGTATCTGACACTCCAGCAATCTTATGATTAGAATTTGTTTTCTGTATGTCCTCTGTGGCTGAATAGAACTCTATCATCTGTGTGAAATCTGAAATTTCAGTTTACAACTTCTTGGTAGGTTTTTGCCTGTCTTGTGGGATTTCATACTATAATTTAGGACTGGTACTTGGACTCAAAGTGAGCCCTTTGCATATTTCTGGATTGCTTTCTCTGTATGTAGAGCTTCCTCCATTCAAGTACTGCTTTACAAATTCCAGTTGCCTAGGCCTCCCCAAACTTTTTATCTGTCTCCTAACTCAGCAAATAGCCATGTTCTTTTAGGGTTCCCCTTTCCTCTGCATTTGTTCAGAAAATGTCTACAAACCAGAAGCTGAGGTGATCCTTGGGTTTACTTTGCTTTCCTTCTCTTGTGTTTCACAATAGAAGGACAATTTCTAGAACCTAAAAATCTCTAGAGCCTATTTTTTCCAATTTTCTAGTTATTTATAGCAGGAAAACATGTGTAGTGACAGTTATTCCAGCATAGCTGGAATGACTTAATTTTTTAAATGTAAATTTCTATCAATACACTTTAACTCAAAATTGTTTCTTTTTGGTAATGTTTCTTATGTATAAAAATTAGATATAATTCTATTGTTATAATCTTGTCTTTGTATGTAATGATGTATGCAAAAGGATATTCATTACTGGATTGTTAGTAGTTTCAAAAGAAAATGGAAAAGCATAAACATTTATCAGTAGAGAACTGGTTAAGTAAATTAAGGTACGTCATTGTAGTGGAATGCTCTCTAGTCATTCCACTACTGATGAATAATGCAAATGTATATATTAAGATGTAAAAATGCTCAGAATGTATTAAGTATAATGGATTAAGCAAAAAAGCATAATGCAGTAATGTATGTAGAGCTTTTTTGCTTTTTTTTTTTTTTTAAGGTGTAGAGAGCAAGGTGGATTGAGGAATAGGTTAGAGGGAAACTTGCTTTTCCTTGTCAGTTCTTTTATGCTGTTTAAATTTTTCTGTGTAATGTGCATGTATAACCTTTTAAAAACAGTAAAGTTATGTTAAAAGAAAGGTTACTATTGGTACCAGAACTTTAGAATATTAGCCCTGGAGTGGACCCAGGAGATCTTTTTATTTAACTCTTTCAATTTTATAATTGAATAATAATAGTTTATATAAGCAGTAGTACTAGTAGTAAAAAGACATCTAGTTTTATTGCAGATTTGGGTTAATTTGTATCTCTGTCACTTAGTAACCTGATGACTTTAGGCATCGTATTAAATTTTTTTTTTTTTTTTTTTTTTCTTTTTGCGGTATGTGGGCCTCTCACTGTTGTGGCCTCTCCCGTTGCGGAGCACAGGCTCCGGATGCGCAGGCCCAGCGGCCATGGCTCACGGGCCCAGCCGCTCCGCGGCATATGGGATCCTCCCAGACCGGGGCACGAACCCGTATCCCCTGCATCGGCAGGCGGACTCTTAACCACTGCGCCACCAGGGAGGCCCACCGTATTAAATTTTGACCTTCCATTTGCTCATTTATAAATGGGGGCAAAATATCATCCTCGTATAGAGTATTATGAGAATTAAATGAGGTAACATAAAGTATCTAAAATGCTCCCTGATTGATGGTTTCTCTTTTCCTTTTCTATGAAAAAAAAAATGCATGTTAACTTTGCCTTTTAACAAATTTTAGCCTTTCACAAATCCTTTTTTTTAAATTTTGTTCTGTTTTGTTTTGTTTCTTATAATTAATTTTTACTGGAATATAGTTGCTTTACAATGTTGTGTTAGCTTCTACTGTGCAGCAAGTGAATCAGCTATACAAATCGTTGATGTTTCTGTGTCAGACATTCCTTAGAGATCAGTCATACTGTGAAAGAGAAACCTTATTTATTTATTTTGTGTATTATATTCACAGAATGTTTTCAAGAAAGTGAGCATCTCAAGGAGAGTCTTAAGTGTTGCTTATTGCATCTCTTTGGAGCCATTGTAGCTGGTGGGCAGGTGAGGAACATGTTGAAAGTTAACCTATAAAACGATAGTAAACAGTGCAAAAAGTTTTCCGTAGATTATTTAATGAATTCTTTGTCTCTTTAAAAATTTCATGAACCATACAAATATTTTTTGAGTTTAGATCTTGTTTAAAACTTAATTTACTTACTTCTTTTATTTAAATGTAATGTTTATTCCTGGTAGCCATGTGTCCAGCAAAAACATCAGGGGTTCTGTTAATAAGGAAGCAGAGGGAAATTGATGTTGGATGGGCCATCAGCAATTTCTTCCATAGTAGCACTTGTTATTATTGATATTATTTATCATATTGATAATCAGTCCACATGGCCTAAGTGTTATTACTTTTAGATGATTTTACATAATTATACTCTGATTTATTATTTACGAATTTAACAATTTAGGGCAACATATTTATTTCAAGCTTAATGGATCATCTCAAATAGCTACCAGTTACTTAGAGTTTCAGAAATATGTTTGTAGAATCAGAGCCAAGCCAGTCCTCTTATATATCTATATTATTTGGGATAATATGATATAAATGATATATGTCATTTGCTATAACCAAAAGAAAATCTGAGAGAGGCTTGGCCAAATTGACGTGTTTATTTTTATTCTTGCATAAGAAATCCCGATGAAGGCAGTTCTGGGATAGCACAGCAACTCAATGATATCATCAGGGACTAAGGTCCTTGTGTTCCTGTTCTGCTCTGTAGCCTGCTACTTTAATTCTGGGGCTTGTTTCCTCATGATATAAAGGTGGCTGCAAGCTTCTTGTCTGCATTTCAGGCAGGAAAAGGGTGAAAAAGCCAAGAGCAAAGGATCCTTTCCTTTTTTATTTGTAAAGTGATATCCTCTTCATGGTCTACTGGCATATATTCTTGACCAGAACTATGTCGCATGGCTACCCCTAGCTACAAGGGAGGGTGGTAAGTAAGTTTTCTACATGGGCAGGTGACTCTCTGAATAAAATCAGAATTCTATTAGTAGTGAAGAAATGAAGACCTAATATGTGTAAAACACCAGCAATGTCTGTCAAAGTATCTGTGTAAAAGTTTTTCAATGTTGATTTATAAAGAAAAAGTCTGCAGATTTATTAAATTCTCTTTGTTTTTGCAAACGTACAGCACTTCAGTTAGATTTGGGTTTCATTTTTAGTCTCTCATGTTTCAGAGGAATGCTTTGCAAGCAATTTCTCCAGCCACCATGGAGGTTCTCATGAGAGTTTTGGCCGACTGCGATTCTTGGGAGGATGGAAATCCTGAAGAAGTGGGTAGGAAGGTAGAACTTACTCTGA
Organism: Mesoplodon densirostris; assembly: GCF_025265405.1. Taxonomy (NCBI): domain Eukaryota; kingdom Metazoa; phylum Chordata; class Mammalia; order Artiodactyla; family Ziphiidae; genus Mesoplodon; species Mesoplodon densirostris. The sequence goes on along the minus strand of NC_082668.1, from coordinate 33,876,447 downwards.
AGTGCCTTACAGAGGTGGTACATATCCTTCTCACTAGCAGCTCTGATCAGCGTCAAGTGGAAACCAGCACTATTTTGGAGAACTATTTTAAATTGCTAAATTCAGATCATTCAGCTTTACCTAATCAAAGGAGGTCCAGGCTGTGGGAAAGCCGGTTCATAGCTCTACAGATCAAAATGCTGAGTGAGTATTAGATGAAGTTTATTATATTCAGTTTTCTCTGAATCTAGTTTTTTTTTTACCTTTATATTCTCCATTTTCATTTAGAATTCAAGGCTATTGTATCGAAAATATTGATTGTTTAATTCAGATATTGTGTGACTATTTAGATTTGACTTCAAAATAATATGGAATTGATTTGTCTTTCACATGTTTGCTTTAACAGTGACAAAATCGAGCCTCTATATTCTCTTGAAAGTTGTAATCCACTAAAAGCATCAATGTTCAAAAGTAAATCAGCTGTGATTTTGAAATTCTAGGAAAAGTAAATTTTCAAGAAGTGCCATTTGTAGTTTCTAACCTATGGTAAAGAGTCACTTACGATCATTTTTTTATGTGCTTCTAATACATCTCTGTAGAAATCACTTCAGCATGTCCTTCCTTTTGAGGGTTTCTGGTTTCTTGTTTTGTTTTGATTCCTCAGATCCTCTGTGTGTATGTGTCTTGTTTCTCTTTCCCTCTCTTTGTGTTGGTTGTTTTGTGTCATTCTGTGCTTCTTTCTCTCTCTCCCCCTCTCCTGCCTCCCTGCAAGCTCCTTCACCAATATATGTGATTTCTTTTTGTATTTCTGTTAAATTGATAGATACTAATATTATTAACTGAGTTCCTTTTTATAGGAGTAACATATTTTCATTATAGCTAAACTAGAAAGTTCAGATAAGTAAAAAAAAGTTTTTGCATCCTGCCACCCGACATAACCAACATTAATGGTTTGTTGTATAGCCCTAGAGACTTTAAAAAATGTTTGTGTGGGTATGTGTGTGGTGTCCAATTTAAAAATATTGGACATCAAAATCTCAGTGAAACTTAATGATTCATAAAAACAGTGTTTTTGTAGGAAAATAGATTCATCTTATATAGTTTCTATTCTTTTATATGTTATAACATGTTATGTTTTATAATTATTATAAATTATAAGTTTATAAGGAAATTTGAGTCTAAATTGGACTTCTTTTTTATTATGAACTTGCATATTACCTATGTCAAATGTCCCTTGATTTCTGAGTGGGGACATCCTTTCAGTAGGAAACAAGACCAAAGCATCATCACAAATGGATTAATTGCCTAAGTCTCATTTTCATGATAGTCATATGTTAATTTTATACTATAGAAATGAGACTATGTTGCCAGACATAACCAAGTGTTGCTTATTCATATCAAGTTGGGAACCACAGTTTATTACACTTAAGTTATAATGGAAGAACACCTAAGTAAATCTCTGGGAAATATATATCATTCTTATATATAAAAAATAAATATTTTTAATAATAAAGTATAAAAATGTTCACTTTTTTTCCACTTTTCTTATCAAGTAATAAGTACAGGTTTTGTTTTCTATTCCCCCTCTTTATTATTTCCTATTAATTTACATCTGTTTGTTAGCCAAAAAACCTAAATTAAATATATGGCTAGAGTGAATGTTTCTGTGATCCCAGATTTTCCACTTTATTAATGGACAATTTTGTTTTTAATTTCCTAGATACCATTACAGCCATGTTAGACTGCAGAGATAGGCCTGTTCTTCAGGCTATTTTTCTTAACAGTAATTGCTTTGAACATCTCATACGACTGCTACAGAACTGCAAGGTATTTTTCTATTATTACTATTATTGTTGTCTTTGATTTTTTTTAAAATTTATTTTATTTATTTTTGGCTGCATTGGGTCTTTGTTGCTGTGCATGGGCTTTCTCTAGTTGTGGCGAGAGGGGGCTACTCTTTGTAGCGGTGTACGGGCTTCTCATTGCAGTGGCTTCTCTTGTTGCAGAGCACGGGCTCTAGACGCGTGGGCTTCAGTAGTTGTGGCACACAGGCTCAGTAGTTGTGGCTTGTGGGCTCTAGAGCGCAGGCTCAGTAGTTGTGGCACACGGGCTTAGTTTCTCCATGGCATGTGGGATCTTCCCGGACCAGGGCTCGAACCCGTGTCCCCTGCATTGGCAGGCGGATTCTTAACCACTGAGCCACCAGGGAAGCCCTGTTGTCTTTGATTTTAAGAAGCTGTTATTTGGTTTATGTTTTGATTCTATTTTGAGCATAACTATAACTAAATTTTTTTATTGTGGTAAAATACATGTAACGTAAAATTTACCATCTTAATCATTTTTAAGTATACAGTTCAGTGGTATTAAATACATTCACATTGTTGCAACCATTACCACCATCCATCCCCCATAACTCTTCATCTTGTAAAACTAAAGCTCTATATCCATTAAACAACTCTACATTCTCCTCTCCGTTCAGCCCTTGGCAACTACTATTCTTGCTGTCTCTGTGATTTTGACTACTCTAAGTACCTCGTATAGGTGGAATTATACAGTGTTTGATTTTTTCTGACTGGCTTATTTCATTCAGCATAATATCCTCAAGATTCATCCATGTTGTAGCATATTGCAGAATTTCCTTTCTTTTTAAGACTGAATAGTATCTCATTGTATGTACACATATGTATATACCACATTTTGTTTATTCATTCATCTGTTGATGGACTCTTGTGTTGATTCTACCTTTTGGCTATCATGGATAATGTTGCTATGAACATGAGTATACACATATCTCTTCAAGACCCTACTTTAAATTCTTTTTGGTATATATCCAGAAGTGGGTTTGCTGGATCATATAGTAATTAAATTTTTAATTTTTTGAGGAACCACCTTACTGTTTTCCATAGTAGCTGCACCATTTTACATTGCCACCAACAGTGCACAAAGGTTCCAGTTTCTCCACATTCTTATCAACACTTGTTTTCTTCTTCTTCTTCTTCTTCTTCTTCTCCTTCTCGTCCTTCTTCTTCCTCTTCTCCCTCTTCCTCCTCCTCCTCTTCTCCTTCCTCCTCCTCCTCCTCTTCTTCCTCTTCTTTTTTTTTTGATAATAGCCATCTCAATGGGTGTGAGGTGGTATCTCATTGTAGTTTGATTTGCTTTTCTCTAATGATTAGTGATGCTGAGCATCTTTTCATGTGCTTACTGGCCATTTGTGTATCATCTTTAGAGAAATGTCTATTCAAGTCCTTGGTGCATTTTTTAATTGGGTTTTTTAGCTTTTTTGTTGTTAAGTTTCAAAGTCTTTTTTGTTATGCATTGTTAAAATTTAGTATGAGCATTTGATGGCATATGTTTTTGCACTTTTGTTTCACTTAAGATTATTTCATTAGCATTTTCATGTGTTATGATTTTCATATTTACATGTTATTATACTGACTGGATGTACCATAGTTTACTTAACTATTCCCTATTGGTAAATTCTTAATTTGTTTCCAATTTTGTTTGTGATTACATAACTCTTTAAAGTTTCATAAAACAGAATTCTATTTCTAGTACAATTATTAGATCAAAGAGCATACATTTTTTTAAGTAGGGAACATTGTGTGAAAACATGAATAAGTGGAAAATGTAGAAAAGTAGAAAAATAAAAATACTATTAATGTTCTTGATGTATACTTCCAATTTGCTTATTTTTTAAAGTTTTTACTAATTTATACTTTTAGCAGATATGTGTATAAGTACATAATAACTAATATCTCTGATTATTATATGTTTCCATAAATTTCAAGATGGCACCAGAAACCTTCTTGAGAAGGCTTTGAAAGTAAAACTACTTCAAAGAGCTTTTACCTTTCTATTTGAAGTATTCCTTTCATGAACTCCCTGTTGAAAAATACTGGGGGTCCCTTCTGATTCTGTGAGAATATTCCAGAATAAGAATTTTAACGTTAGCTCCTTGAATTTTTCCACTCTGTTAGGAGGGGTATCCTTGAAAACATTTATGTCACTATATTGCTTAACTTATAGTAAAATTGTGAAGAATAGCATAAAATAGGAAATAATATATTGATAAAGTAAGTCATAATGATTATTTATGAAGTCAACAAAAGTACCAAATTGTCACCATAGAGCCAAGATCTCTCTGTCTGCCTTTTATTCATTCTTGGGAAAGAAATCCTAGGGAGGTGAAAGCAGCATAAGAGAAATGTTTATAAAACCTTCTGTTTGTTGTAAAAATGCAGCGTGGCTTTATCAGTTATAAAGACAACTTCAGTAATAAAGGCAAGATCTCACATGTGTAGAGAACCTGCCAGTCACACATTATGGAAGGATAAATCACTAGGATAAGATAGTTTCTACTAAACTTTTTTGAATGCATTTATACAGTATATGAAACTAAGACATAATTAAAAATCTCTATCATATCATGGTCAACAGTATCTTTTTTAAAAATACAAAACTGTTTGACATAGCTGTCATGATGGTGAGCTAATATTTACTCTTTCGTCTATGTTATAAACCAAAGTTTCTTATCATTTAGATCTAGAAACTTGCTGATAGTCATACCATTTTAAAATTTAATTATTTGTTACCATTTATCACATTTTGTTTTGAAACAGGAAATGGTAGAGAAGAAACCCATTTCAGAGGGGAAAGCTAGGCTTTGGGACCTGAGCCTTCTCTCCTAGCAGTAGTCTTTATTTGTGGAATATTCTAGTCAGACTCCCTGTAGATTCCTCACTAAACTTTAGACTCATTAAGTTTTTTTTTTTAACATCTTTATTGGAGTATAATAGCTTTACAATGGTGTGTTTCTGCTTTATAACAAAGTGAAGCAGTTATACATATACATATGTCCCCATATCTCTTCCCTCTTGCATCTCCCTTCCTCCCACCCCTCTAGGTGGTCACAAAGCACCGAGCTGATATCCCTGTGCTACGCGGCTGCTTCCCACTAGCTATCTATTTTACGTTTGATAGTGTATATATGTCCATGCCACTCTCTCACTTTGTCCCAGCTTACCCTGCCACCTCCCTGTATCCTCAAGTTCATTCTCTAGTAGGTCTGCATCTTTATTCCCGTCTTGCCCCTAGGTTCTTCATGACCTTTTTTTTTTTTTTTTTAAGATTCCATATATATGTGTTAGCATATGGTATTTGTTTTTCTCTTTCTGACTTACTTCACTCTGAATGACAGTCTCTAGGTCCATCTGCCTCACTACAGATAACTCAGTTTCGTTCCTTTTTATGGCTGCGTAATATTCCATTGCATATATGTGCCACATCTAGACTCATTAAGTTTTAAAAACAAGTGGCACAGTGGTTAAGAATCTGCCTGCCAATGCAGGGGACACGAGTTCGACACCTGGTCCGGGAAGATCCCACATGTGCAGAGCAACTAAGCCCATGTGCCACAACTGCTGAGCCCACGTGGCACAATTACTGAAACCCGCATGCCCAGAGCCCGTGCACCGCAACAAAGAGTAGCCTCTGCTCACTGTAACCAGAGAAAAACCTGCATGCAGCAACGAAGACCCAATGCAGCAAAAAATAAAATAAATTAAATAAATAAACTTCTTAAAAATATAATAAATTAGTTAAGATGATTTAATAAAAAAATTTAAAAATAATAAAAACAAGGGGGAACCTTTGAAATGAACTGCCCAGCTCTTTTATTATAGAAATGAGGAAATGTGTCCTAAGAGCTTAAGTGATGAGCCCAGTGTTTAACACTAATATATGATGGAGGTAGGATTTCTTACCCAGGTATTCTGACCCTAAGTTCATTGTTATATGTAGTTTTGTAACTGTATTACTGGTACTTAAGGTCACTGTTTAGTCAGTAGAAAAAATGTTTTCTGCGCACTAAATATAAAAGAATTATAGGTTTTATTTACTGTATATACAAACATATTTGATGGAGATAGGTCATATGATTTATGAATATATAAAAATGTTTGGCATCTTGTGAAAACTTAAGTTCCCAGATGTGTTATAGAATGCTACAGATGTCTATGATTGATTTCTGTTTAAATTGTTATTTGTTAATAAGGAATGAATCATTTACTCTTTTGTATAGTAATACAGAATCAAGACAATTCATCATTTAAATATTCAGACCCATTGGAAGCATTATCATCTAACGCTTAAAGTGTCATAAACAATTTATGAATTACACATAAATCTTTAGGGTAACTGTTGCAGTTTCTATGCCTTCTTTTTGCATGAGATTCACCAACCAGTTTAAGTACACATTAATTTCCTTGAATATTTGTGTAAAGACTTCTGGGCTTCTCAAAATGAGTTTCATCATACTATAACATATTTAAAATACAGTTCCATGGAATCATATATTTAACTTTTATGATAGGTATGATGAACTTTAAATATTTAAGAATTATTTTCTTTTACTATATTGAATTTTGAAAGGGGGATATGCTTTGAGTTACTATAAGTCTTTTTTGAGCTGTTCAAAAATATTTGAATTAATGTGAAGAAAATAACAGCAAATTTCTAGTAGCAAAGAGTAGAATTCAAAACCATTACATGGACTTTAGCACTTTGCTAGTTGAAATCATTTTTTCAAAAATATATTGTAAGTATATAAAGTTCCATTTGAGGACTTCAGTCATAAGATTCTGGAAAGCTTTTGATATTGTGGTGTCGCTCATCTTCTTTGATTTGTTTTCTTTAATTTCTTCTCTTTCTTCTCCACATCTACTCCTTAAAATCAACTACAATAAATTTATCATCATGACAGTCTTAGTAAGAATGAGAATTTTTGTGTGTGTGTGGTACGCGGGCCTCTCACTGTTGTGGCCTCTCCCATTGTGGAGCACAGGCTCCAGACGTGCAGGCTCAGCGGCCATCGCTCACGGGCCCATCCACTCCGCGGCATGTGGGATCAAGACCGGGGCACGAATCTGTGTCCCCTGCATCGGCAGGCGGACTCTCAGCCACTGGGCCACCAGGGAAGCCCAAGAATGAGAATTTATCAGAGGATCAACCAAGGGTTACTTTATGGAAAAGAGTGTTAGGAGTAAATAGACAAAATGGTGTAGTTGAAAGCCTGACTTTGGGAATCATACCTGTCTGGATTTATACACATTGTCTTAGTGACCTTGAGAAAGTTTCTTTTCATTTTTTTAAAAATAGATATTTATTTAACTTCTAGAACAATACACAATATAGAGCTTTTGGAGGAAAAAAGAAGCATAACAATATTTTTTACAAAGCATATATACAGTATTTAAAATGTTGCAAAATATACATATTTGTGTGTATATATATATATATATTTTTTTGGCGTTACGCGGGCCTCTCACTGTTGTGGCCTCTCCCGTTGTGGAGCACAGGCTCCGGACGCGCAGGCCCAGCGGCCATGGCTCACGGGCCCAGCCGCTCCGCGGCATGTGGGATCCTCCCGGACCGGGGCACGAACCCGTGTTCCCTGCATTGGCAGGCGGACTCTCAACCACTGCGCCACCAGGGAAGCCCTGTGTGTATATTTTTAATGTGGATGTATTTTCCTTTACAAAATTGGAATACTACTGAATATTTTTTTATTCTGCTTTTAATTGTGTTATATCATGAATCTTTCCATATGCTATCATATATTTTTCAAAAGATTGCTTTTAATGACTGCAAGTATTTCAACACAGCAGTTCTCAAAGTATGGGATCCCCAAGATCATTTTAGGGAGTCTGCAAAGTCTAATCTTAACAAAATTTCTTTTTGAAGTTAATTTTCTTCTTAAACTGTAACCTAAACAACATTATAAAAGTCTGAACGCAAAAGCAGATAAGAGGGCTTCCCTGGTGGCGCAGTGGTTGAGAGTCCGCCTGCTGATGCAGGGAACACGGGTTCGTGCCCCGGTCCGGGAAGATCCCACATGCCGCGGAGCGGCTAGGCCCGTGAGCCATGGCCGCTGAGCCTACGCGTCCGGAGCCTGTTCTCTGCAACGGGAGAGGCCACAACAGTGAGAGGCCCGCGTACCACAAAAACAAAACAAAACAAAAAGCAGATAGGAGAGTTCATCTGTCTTCTCTTAAGTCAGACGTTTAAAGAGATTTGCAAAAATGTAAAAGCAGTGCCATCCTCACTAAGGTATATTTTGGAAAATATATTTTTCATAAACATGTTATTTATATAAACTTGTAATGGATTTGTTATTTTTTGAATAAATAAATATTTTTTAAACGCCTTGATTTTAATTTCTGATATGGTAAATATTGATAGATGTAACCCACATAAATAAAAGTTCAGTTCATTGGGGTTCTCAGTAATTTTTTAAAGAGTGTTAAGGGGTCTTCAGACCAGAAAATTTGAGGATTTCTATTTCAACCTATGGATGAACCATAATTTATTAACATATTCTATTATGTTGATATTTGACTGGTTTCTAATTTTTTGCTGTTGTAAACAGAATTGAAGTGAGCATTTCTCTTCCAAAATCTTAGTGTCAATTTCTGACTGTTTCTTTGAGTAGATTCCTAGAAATACAATTACTGATTTAAAGAGTAAGAACTTTTTAAAAGAATCTTGATATGGATTGCTTTCTGGAAAGACTTTACTTATTTTTACTTTCATCAGTTTTGAGCAGTCCTGTGTTATTGCACCTAGATAATATGGAATATTACTATTTTAAAATCTTTGCTGCTAATAATGATACCAGCTTTCATTTATTTAGCCCTTGTTGTATGTCAGTTTTAGGCTAATAACCTAACATGGATTATCTCATTTAATCTGCACGCCAATTTCATGATATATTATTCTTTTCATTTCTGAGAAAACAAACTCGGAGAATTTAAGTAGTTTTCCTTAAAACCAGACAGCTAATAAGTAGCAGAACCAAGATTCAAATGCAGGTTTCTGATTCCAAAGCCTGAATTGCGTACGCTAATCTATTTTTAGGTTTAGCTTTACTTATGCTCTTGCATACCTTACTATTACCCCTTTTATTTTATATTGCATTATTTCAGCACATTAATGGATTTTTGTTTTCAATTTCTGAAATGATAGTAGTTCCTAAGAAGAACTTCCTTCTTAGGATGCTCTTGATAAATCCCGTTATAAATCTAACTTTCTCTCCCTTTTCACTCTCATTTGAATTATTTTCCTCTTTACCCAAACTGTGACTGAGATCTTGGGATGCTGGGTTTTATTTATGTAAGCCAAACTACTTGATTCTTTCATTTCTTTCAGAAAAGGGCAGTCTCAATGTATGTCAGAGGTAATCCTAATCCATCTTTCTAGTGTACAGACTAATATAAATTATGCTCAACTCTTGATAATTTTGGAGAATACTGTTAACAAAATTTTTAACAAAATGTGTGGTCAGATAAGTTAGGGAAATACTACACACTGACCTCCCTTGTCAAAGTACGCATTAGCATATTTGAGACTCTGAGAAGCATTTCCAGAAAGACCCCTTTTTAAAGTTAGTTTAATAGCATTTCACACACCTACGTGGCTGCAGAACCCTTACTATACATTATTTACTACAGTATCTTTAGTCTGTCTCAATAGCAGTTTCCTTCTCTTCTATGAGTCATTCCCTGCTGATTCTTTAAGAATTCAGGAATATTAACTAAGTATTCCTAATAATTATTTAATTATTGCTGTTGTTTCTTATTTTGGTAACTTTGAGTTTCAGAGAGAAATAACTGATAATTAATTACAGAGTATATGAACTAATGTTAGTTAGTAATCCAGAAAGTGGACAGTTGATTGTCATTTTAAGAGTGGTATACTTCATGAGTGGATTCTTGGATTTATTTCAAGAGATATGGAAATCCATTTAAGCTTCACTTCTGCTTATAGGTAACAATTTAATGTTCTTTCTCCATTATTCTTGTCTCTGTTTTTAACAGCTATTTTTAAATGCTAACAGTAAGGTGGCAGACAAGAACGAGAAAGACCTTGCCAACAAATTACTGACAGAAATGAATGAGGACCAGGTATCTACAAAGCCTGCATCTTGTTTCAGCTGAAGTCCAAAATCAGTCAATGGGAGCACCTATTCCTGTACTTTTCTTCTTATGTTTTAAAGTATACAAACATTATCTATTTCTAATCTTCATAATTATTTTTGAAAATTGTTTAAAAATTTAAAAATAAATGCTTTCATCTAAAAGATAAATATATTGAAATCTTGGTGAGGAATATAAATGATCGACAGGATTCCATCTATGTATGTGTGTCTTCTTTTCAGTTTGAGGAAATATAAAGTACAGGAATGGAATCCCAATATCAGTGCTGTCCACCTAGTGATGACTCCATATTTTGGGGGCTTCTTTTTCTAAGCATTGTGGTGTATTGGGACCTTAGGGCTTTGTTCGTGAATATGTTTGATCAGTTTTAATATCTTGATTCTTTGCCTCTTGTTGACAAATGATTATTATAATTCAATGGACAACCCAAATCTTGGAGGAAGGGAAGAAGATGCCGAGCTCTTTGAGTCTTAATTTAGCATAAAATTTAACTTTTTTCTTTTCTAAAAACTCACCTTTACACGGGTATAAGGCAGATATATACAATTTATCTTGCTTTTCACAATACATTAGGCAATTTAGGTTGGCAAAAACTACCTATAAAAATTGCTTTGTTATTTATCTTTCCCAGAATGTTTGTGAGAGAGCTTATGTGATATCTTTTATTAACATATTATTAGCATTATCTTAATGTCCAGGTGTATAAATAGAGCTGTGGTATAAAAAGAGACATGATAATCTGTTCTCTTCTGGATGTGAAATATCAATTACGGACTACCATTCTGGGTTTCCATATAAGTGTTAGTTCCTCTTAAAGTCTTCTTATATAGATTTATAAAATGTTATAATAATCCCTTCGAGGTTGACAATTAGTATTCCTGATTATAGGTACTGTGATGCCTAGTCCTCTTCAATAAAGTCGAGAAAAAAAATCTTAGTTTTTTTTTTTAAATCGTAGTATGATATTCTGTATGCAGAATGTTTAATGCATATGATAATATGTTTATTACACATGTAATATGTTTATTTTATGTAATAATGTTTAATAAATAAACAACATCAACAAAAACCAAGATACCAGCTTAAATAGCTTGCCTGAAAATGATAGAGCTTAGCTCACAATGACAAAGATCTAATCAGTCCCCCTTTACTCAGATCATTTTTAGTGAGAGGCAGAGAGGAAAATTCTATTTGTGGGGTAACGAGCTTCAAGTCATAGTAATATATTACCAAAAGCAGATTTTGGGGACTGGTAATTTTTTACAACTTTCTAGTCCTCACACTATGCTTTTGTGGTTGACTAAGTCGGATGATATAACATTCACGTTCAGTTTTTTTATATTGTTGATGTTCTATTTTGTTTTTGTTTCTTTTGCTATGAATGTACTGCCCTTAAATTTAACACATCTCTTCTTTATGATGAAGCTTAAACAGAAATAGACAAAATGGAGCTGGTATTTATTTTTTCTTACAACTTCTGGCATTAAAGCTTGCCTTCTCAAAAACATGACAGTGCTTATAGATACATATTTCATTTTCTGTTCTGCCTCAAATTTCTGCATTTTATATAAAAATACAGGTATGTTATTGTTTGCAAATGTGATTGATTGATATATGCACATACCATTTCATTTATAACACAGGGTTTGGAAACAATATAGATAAGACTGTTTTAGACATCTTATTATACATGCTAATGAAATTTTAACCTAGGAAGTTTCAAGTGTATTTTTGAAGGAAAATTAAAACAGACAAGAATTTCCCATGATAGCCCTCCCTCCCTTCCTCTTGAGATTGTCCATTACTTTTTAAAAGCATGTTTAATCTTGGTGGGTTTTTTCCCCCCCAAAGCATTTTAATATAATGAGTGAATGTAACCTTATTCTTCTTGACATATGGCTTATTTTCTGTCAAGTATGTAACTTTTCTTACAGGTTTTAGTGTTTCAGAGATCCATTTCATTGGAAGAGGAATGTATTGCATGTTAAATATTTTTTTGAGGTTTTCAGAAGAAAGGCTTCCTAACTGAATACAAATCTTGAACACATTTGTTAATTTCTTACCTTTTTTTCCTCCTCTGGTAGGTGTTTCAGGCACAGTTGGATTGTTTGGCTGTATCAACCATTCAGGCTTTGACCGCAGTAATGAACAAATCTCCAGCTGCTAAGGTAAAACATATGTCCTCAAGCTCTAAAATGTTATCGTAGATATACCTGTTTTCACTATATAATTCCCAAAGTAATGTATGAAAGTATAAAATACATATGGTTTCACTCATGAAGTAATTCACAAAATATCTCATCTTTGTATAGGAATCACTTTGCTGATAATTTAAAAGACAGATGCCTATGGGCAGTACTTTGGGGTTATTTAAAGCATTGATGACTCACTGCAAACTGTAGGGATTTACAGCATCAGTCAACGAATGGGAAGAGAGCACTGGTGTTGAAATGTTGAAAGGATCATTTTAAGTGATTATTTGATTAGCGCATTTAAAGAATTAAATTTTATATCATAATTTTTCTTCATTAATAAAATAATCACTCTTTCACTATTTGGTCAGTTTATGACCATCTAGAATATGAAAATTTTTCACATGTGAACAGCCCTGTCAATTTGGGACTTGTTTTTCCAGATGGCCTTGGAAATTCTGCTTCTTTGTTTGTAGTCACTGACCCTCAGGATTTTCTTTCCCTTCTCATTCACTACCACTGACTCTGCCCTGCAGTCCACTTATGCTGATTCTGTGCTAGTAGTTTTCCCACTGAGTACTTTTAAGGATTAGTGACATCATCTGTGTAAAATGGTAAGCAGAGTGCCAGGCACAAGGTAAGTGCTTAATAAGTATGTGTCTATAATTATTTTTACCATTTTACCTTCTTATCCTCCACTTCTAATATATTTCATTTAGTACCAGAAATAAATGAATTATTCCTTGTTCCCTAAGCCATGCTTTCAGTTGTATTTCTTACTTTCCATTGGTTTTTTTTAGGAGACTGACTTTCCCTATAAATGTCACTATATATAACTCATGGTTAAATTCCTGCTGAATAGGCTTTTACAACTATTACAGGCTGGCATGGAAATCTAATCTCCATTTATAATAGTTACTTAAGAAAAAAATTATTTTAAGTTCTAAGTAATTGGTTCATGAGTATAATGGATTGCTTATACTGTATTATGAAATTCAAACCTGCAATGATGTCCAGGTCTTTTTTAAATATAATTTTTAAACTATGTTATATGTTGCATGGCTTAAAATTTGAAAGATTATTTTTTAAAATGCCTTTTGAAAAAAGATTTTTTTCCTATCCTTGGCCCACAGTCAACTAATTCCCCTTCCTGGAGACAATTAGTCATACTTGTTTAAATCTTTTGATTTTATAATGTGTATATATTTTTGCCTAACTTACTGGACCAATTTAGTATTGCTAGGTTTTTTGTGTTCTTTACAATTTACATTATGGCTTTTGGTACCCATTAGTCCAAGTGTGACTTAGAGCTTATTAAATTGAACTTCGTGCTCCAGATAATTTAGACCATTTAGATATTGGGTTGGCCAAAAGGTTCGTTCGTTTTTTTCCTGTAAGATGGCTCTAGTAGCATTTAGTTGTCTTTAACTTCATTTGAAACAGTTTTGCTAGATTGTATGTGACACCTGTCATATCAGCATGCGTTTTAAAAAGGACTTAACAAAACTGGTGAATTTTTGTATAGCCATTTTAATATTGAAGATGGAAGAACAAAAGCAACATTTTCGGCCTATTATGTTTTATTATTTCAAGAGAGGTAAAAATGCAACTGAAATGCAAAAAAAAGATTTGTGCGGTGTATGGAGAAGGTGCTGTGACTGATTGAATGTGTCAAAAGTGGTTTGCGAAGTTTCATGCTGGAGATTTCTTGCTGGATAATGCTCCACGGTCGGGTAGACCAGTTGAAGTTGATAGTGATCAAATGGAGACATTAATTGAGAACAATCAATGTTATACGCAGGAGATAGCCAACATACTCAAAATATCCAAATCAAGTGTTGAAAACCATTTGCACCAACTTGGTTATGTGAATCGCTTTGATGTTTGAGCTCCACATAAGTTAAGCGAAAAAACCTTCTTGACCGTATTTCTGCATGCAATTCTCTACTTAATCGTAATTAAAACGTTCCATTTTTAAAACAAATTGTGACGGACGATGAAAAGTGGATACTGTACAACAATGTGGAACGGAAGAGATTGTGTTTGACCCACCAACCACACCAAAGGCCGGTCTTCATCCAAAGAAGGTGAGGTTGTGTATATGGTGGGTTTGGAAGGGAGTCCTCTATTATGAGCTCCTTCCGGAAAACCAAATGATTAATTCCAACAAGTACTGCTCCCAATTAGACCAACTGAAAGCAGCACCTGACAAAAAAGCATCCGGAATTAGTCAACAGAAAATGCATAATCTTCCGTCAGGATAACACAAGACCACATGTTTCTTTGGTGACCAGGCAAAAACTGTTACAGCTTGGCTGGGAGGTTCTAATTCATCTGCCTTATTCACCAGACATTGCACCTTCAGATTTCCACTTATTTAGATCTTTACAAAATTCCCTTAATGGAAAAAATTTCTATTCCCCAGAAGACTGTAAAAGGCACTTGGAAGAGTTCTTTAATCAAAAAGATAAAAATTTGGGGAAGATGGAATTATGAAGTTGCCTGAAAAATGGCAGAAGGTAGTGGAACAAAAGGGTGAATACGTTGTTCAGTAAAGTTCTTGATGAAAATGAAAAATGTGTCTTTTATTTTTACTTAAAAACCGAAGGCACTTTTTGGCCAACTCAATACAAAGAGCAGAGAGAAAACCGGACCCAGGTTTTTTGGCCACTACTCAAAATTGCCAGGAGTCTTTAATCTAGTTCTTTGAGGCTACTGACTCCTTTATTCCTAAAGTCTCCTCACTTTTTCTCCATTTTTGTTTTGATTTCAAGTAATATTGTACTAATAACAAATCAAGTGAAGAAAGTAAAGGGATCTGCAAGTAGTATAACAATTTTATAATACACAGTCTTTGCTAATTCCATTTGTTTTACCATTTTGGTATTTTATTGTAGCATTGTATTCCAGAAGGTATATGAAATATATTTAAATGAAGACATCTGACTTAAGAAAACAGAAATATTGAACTCATAATCTTTTTAATATTGTTAATTAACTTAAATGGGTATTATTCAACATTTTCAATATTCTAACAAATTCAGTCTTTGAAAATCTGCTTTGATGTATTGATTTCTCCTTTCAGGAAGTATTTAAAGAAAGAATTGGTTATACACATATGTTTGAAGTATTAAAATCACTGGGTCAGCCACCACTGGAACTACTTAAAGAACTTATGAATATGGTGAGGTTTTTTTAGCTTTATTAGAAGAAGTTCCATTATCTTTGTATCAAAGATGGTAACTAACCTTTTGTCTCTTATGTTGCTTTACAGGCTGTAGAGGGTGATCACACTTCAGTTGGAATTTTGGGCATTAGTAATGTCCAGCCTCTCTTGCTTCTTATCCAGTGGCTTCCAGAGCTAGAATCCCATGACCTGCAAATCTTCATCTCTGATTGGCTGAAAAGAATTTGTTGTATTAATAGGCAGAGTCGAACTACTTGTGTCAATGCAAACATGGGAATTAGAATCATTGAAACCCTTAATTCCCATTCTTCCCTCCATCGAACTTGTGCTGAGAACTTGATTGCACTCCATGGTTCATTGGGGAGTCAGTCAGTGAGCTCAGAAGAAATCCGTCAACTACTAAGATTGTTGAGAGTGGATGAATCTGAGTACATTCACCCCTATACCACTCTTGTAACTCGAGCAATCCTGACAATGGCCCGAAAACAAAGTCTAGAGAGCGCACTGCAGTATTTTAATTTGTCACATAGTATGGCAGGAATTTCTGTGCCTTCCATACAGAAATGGCCAGGGTCTGCCTTTTCTTTCAATGCTTGGTTTTGCTTAGATCAGGATCAGTTGACTCTTGGCAATGCTAACAAAGGAGGAAAAAGAAAACAATTGTACAGGTACTGGTACAAGTTATGGAATATAAATGAATACTCTCATAATATATGCTGTGATTCTTAAACAGGAAAACGTTTTTCTAAGCATCTGTTTTTTTCCTCGAATACCGTTTTTTTTTTTAAACTTTTATTTTATTTATTTATTTATTTATTTATTTATGGCTGCATTGGGTCTTCGTTGCTGCGTGTGGGCTTTCTCTAGTTGCAGCAAGTGGGGGCTACTCTTCATTGTGGTGCACGGGCTTCTCATTGCAGTGGCTTCTCTTGTTGCAGAGCATGGGCTCTAGGCATGCAGGCTTCAGTAGTTTTGGCACGCGGGCTCAGTAGTTGTGGCTCACTGGCTCTAGAGCGCAGGCTTAGTAGTTGTGGTACATGGGCTTAGTTGCTCCGCGGCATGTGGGATCTTCCCAGACCAGGACTCAAACCCATGTCCCCTGCATTGGCAGGCGGATTCTTAACCACTGCGCCACCAGGGAAGTCCTAAGCATCTACTTTTTAAATGTACAACAATTTATCTGAAGCCTCTCCTCCTTAGGGTGTACACAGTTTAATTTTAAGTGCTTTGTTGCTTTTATAATAATAGTTGTATATCTCAAATATTTTGCTAGTTAAGTTCTGAAACTAATTTGGAAACAAAGTTCCTTCTTAAAATTATTGTAAAAGTGGAGGAAAAAGGAATAGTAAACTTGAAATGAATGGTGATTTCTCTGTTCTATTGAGGATGCTACTATATATTTATATGAAGGACCAGAAAACCTATGTGTTTCCAAACTTAGTTACTTCAGTAACTAATACATTTTAATATGCCTTGTGATTTTTTTAAAACTTTATTCATTCTTTCTGAATCTTATTTGGAAGAATTTTGAAGATTTGAAAGTTTATAGTTTTGCTAGAGTTTGCTAATGGCATTCTGTGTATAAGGCTACCTTTTATAATTTACTAAACTGCTATGCCCAAAAAAGATTTAAAAATCAACTTTGAGGCAAGGTGGGATTGATGGTGTATGGCAATAGAATATAAGCCACTGTGTGTTTGGTAAAGATATTCATGGTGAAGTTATGGTTTTGTGTGCCCCAGTGATGATGAAACTGTACAACTGACTTCAAAAGTTCTGATAATACGTACTTTTGTTAGCTTTTTTACAGGAAGTGGCATGGGTTTTGAAGCTTTTATTACCCATTCAGGTATGTTGGTTGTGGCAGTGTGCACGAAAAGAGAATATGCAACAGTTATGCTTCCTGACCACAGTTTCTGTGATTCCCTCTGGGTAAGGCTTTAGGGCATCACATCTAACTTCTGGGTTCTTTCCTTTTAAAAAAACACATGTTTGGTGTGTGTACGTCAGGTGTTATCATCTGCTTGTTGAGAGTTGATTAATTTTATGTTAAAGTTCTATTCATGTTGAAGTTTACCTATAAAGGAGTTAATACCATTTATCATAATCTCAGCGGTAATCATTTCTCTGCTGAAAAAATTTCAAGTTTTCTAGAATCAAATTTGATTTTGAATTTCAATTTAAAATGAGAGCAGAAATTGTTAAAAAAACAATGCATTTCTATTGCTTTTCTTAAAAAATAAAATGCTTCTCATTAGAAACATTGATTCTAAAGAACATTCATAGACTTGGAAAATGCAGAAAAGGTACTATGTTACAATTGTGTGTAGATTTTCTAGAATAGTCAGAAGCTCTTTTACAGTACTACAGGCAAAATTGTTACTTTAACAGCATCATTTTAATCAGTGTTTAATTATGCTTAAGCTTACTGTTCTACATTTCACACTAACTAGTTATATAGTAATACTCTGAAAACATTTGTTATTGCAAAGACTTAATGTAATTTTTACTTTTTAAATATGTGTTTTACTTTACCAGCACAACATAACCATTGTTCACATGCCTGGAAAAAGGCCCTTTGGTCAGAGCCTTGTATATATCTATGACAATGGACAGCAGAAGGTCTCTGCCCCTCTGAGATTTCCTGCCACGAATGAAGTAAGCACATCTAACCTACTCTTTTTTTTTTTAATAAATATTTATTTTATTATTCATTTATTTTCCTTTTTTTTGGTGGGGGGGTCGTGTTGGGTCTTAGTTGCAGCACATGGGATCTTTGTTGAGGCATACAGGATCTTTCCATAGGCACACGGGTTCTCTCTAGTTGTGGTGTGCGGGTTTTCTCTCTCTAGTTGTGGCGCATGCAGGCTCCCGGGCACGTGGGCTCCAGGGCGTGTGGGTTCTATAGCTTGCAACACGTGGGCTCTCTCATTGAGGCACGCAGGCTTAGTTGCCCCATGGCTTGTGGGATCTTAGTTCTCTGACCAGGGATTGAACCCGCATCCCCTGCATTGTAGGGTGGATTCTTTACCACTGGACCACCAGGGAAGTCCCTAACCTACTCTTTATGGGACCAATTGATTGCAAACTCTTGAAAATTTTTTCAGTTTAATGTATAAGCTTCTGTTTATTCTAAATATGTGCCTGTAAGTTTTAGTGTTTTCTGCATACTAAGATATAGTAAGTTAATATTTAATTCTGTTAGCCTGTCATCATTAGGTGAAGTCAGACAACATATAATAAAGAAAAACAATTCAAGGAAGAAACAAATGTAATTAAAGTCTTAGAAAAATAGACTCATAACAGGAAAGCCAAAGAAATTGAATAGAGCAGGACAAAGGATCATTTAATAAAGCTCTCCAGGTATACCAAATATTTAGATGCACTCTTTTCCATCATCGAATTTTTCATTGATTTTGAAACAATAATGAAGAAACCTTAAATATTTACATTGTAGTTAGGGATAAGATAGAATTTATTTACTGAGGTGATTCTTAAGCAACATTAGTGTGAAAGTTCTTTGAGAATTTTTGGACATTTTTGAAAGGGCCTTTTCTAAAGATAATGGAATGGATTCAATTATTTTCCAAGTCCTTCTAGGATTCCAGTAGTTTCTTGTTGCTGTTCATGTCTATGATCACTTCAGGATAATCTGTAATTAGCAGTATTATACTGATGTGTAATTCTCTGCTTATAAATTTTAAGGGAGAAAGGTGGTTTTCTCTACTTTAGAATATAGTGAAGTAAAAAATCTTTTACTAAATATACACTCATTAAAAATTCAAAATTTACAGAAGGATGTAAAGTGAGTTATAAAAGTAATGCATCCAAATCCCATAGGCCAAATGTAACATCTGTAATGATATCTTATGTATACACACACATGCACACAGCATGATCCACTAAAAACAAAACTTTGTTTTTCAGTGTACTGCTTAATTTTATGTACTTTTATTTTAAATATGAGGATAGAGATTTAATTAAAATGTGTAATTTATTATATTTGTTTGTTTCTTACTTTTAGCCTTTTATTTCTTGCTGCATTGGTTCAGCTGGGCAAAGAACCACCACTCCTCCACCATCCCAAATCCCAGATCCACCTTTTTCTTCTCCCATTACCCCTCATCGAACATCATTTGGTGGAATTTTGTCATCAGCTTCCTGGGGAGGAACAATGGAAAAATCAAAGTTGATTACCAAATTGATATCAGCTGGAACACAAGACAGTGAATGGGGGTGTCCCACATCTCTGGAGGGTCAGCTGGGGTCTGTTATCATCTTCTATGAAGCACTGCAGCCTCTTCAGGTGAAGGCATTATATTTAGCAGGTGAGCATGTACCATCATACTGCCTAATTAAACTGAAATAGTTTATCCTGTTGCCTAAATATATTCTGAAGAATATATTTGATCTAAAGAATGTACAGTTGGCCATTGAACAGCTCTAGGGTTAGGGGTGCCAACCCTTCATGAAGTCAAAAATCCACATATAACTTATGTCGGCCCTCCATATGTATGCAGTTCCTTTGTATGCATGGTTCTGCATCTGTTGATTGTGGTACTGTCTATTTCCTATTGAAAACAATCCACATATGAGTGGACCCACACAGTTTACCTCATGTTGTTCAAGGGTCAACTATATTTGTTTTAACTGGAACTGAAAGGGAAGAAAAAGCCCACCACACATCGTACTTTTACTCCCCTTAGCTTTATTGAGATATTGACATTATAACATATATAAGTTTAAGGTATGCAATGTGCTGATTTGATACACGTATACCCTGCAAAATGATTACTGTAATAAAGTTGGTTAACACCTCCATACCCTCACATAATTACCATTTTTTAATGTGTGTGTTGATAACATTTAAGATTTACTCTCTTCACAACTTTCAAGTACATTATACGTTATAATCAATTATAGTATACTATAAGTTTTTTGATATGCATAAAAAAACAAACCTTTGAGAAATATTTCAAATATCATCCATAATACTGCCTGTGTTAGTCTATTAGGACTGCTGTAACCACAGACTAGATAGCTTAAACACTATTTTCTCAGAATTCTGGAAGCTAGAATTCCAACCTCAAGTTTCCGTCAGGCTTGGTCTCTAGTGAATCCTCTATTCCTGGCTTGCAGATGGCTGCCTTCTTGCTCTGTCCTCACATGGAATATGTTCTCTGTGTGTATGTGCAGAGAGAGATCTCTGCTGTCTTTTCCTCTTCTTATAAGGGGCCCTATTGAATTAGGGCCTGACTTTTATGACATCATTTAGCCTTAATTACCCCTTACAGGCCCTATCTCCAAATACAGTCACACTGGGGGTTAGAGCTTCAACATAGGAATTTTGAGTGGGCGGGTACACAATTCAATCTATAATACTGCCAGTGCTTTTGACAGACTTTAATACATTGATGAAACAAAGTGTAAGTTTGTCTTCATAAGAAGTCACACAACTGATTCTAGAGTCATATGAGTCTTATTCAAAACTTGTCATTTTTATAATTTATATATTAATATATCTGAAGAATTCATGAAGGCATTAGAATTAGGAGTTCTTGGGTAAAATTACAAGTTTTTGTTTTGGCTTTTACTTTTTCATTTGGCTCTGAGTTTAAAGATACACACTGGTTGTTATTGGATCATAACTATTTGCAAAATTCAGGAGTTAAGCCTATAAGTAATTATGTATATTAACTCTGCAGCTTAGCTTATTATTTGTCAGAATGTCTTTTTTTAGATTACATGGAGTTTTGAGATGAATGTCTCTGTCCACACTTAAAAAGTTTATGTTAGAACCTTGTCGTTACTTTAAAACTCACCAAAGTATTTGAAGTTGACCTTTAATCTAAACAAATTCCAAGTTAATAATAAGTCATTTAGTGTGGTCATTATAGCTATATAGTTTGGATTTTGCTCTTACTATTTTCCTACTTAAAATTCTACTCTTATAAGTAATAATTATTTGTTATGTATTATTCATAATGATTATTTTTAATGGCTACATAATATTTCGTTAGATTCGTAATGCATGATTTACTTAGGTGGTTTATAATTTTTAATAGTTATAAACTTCAAACATTAAATATGATGAACTATTGTACCAATTTTTTTTTGTATTTTGATGGATTTGCTTATGATAAGTTCCCAGGATAAATATTCAAAGGGTGTGAATATTTTTATAGCTCTCAATACATGTTACCTACTCAGTTTTCATAAAGGATATACCAATTGACAGTGCTTACCAGTAATACATAAGTATATCCAACTCACTACAGCCTCATTAAGATGGAATGGTAAATACTGTTTCCTCTATTTTTTGATGTAAAATGGAACCTTGCTTTAATTTGTAGTTTTGTTTTTGTTTTTTTAGTAAAGTCAAGAGTTTTTTCCTACTCATTTGCTGTTCCATTTCTGTGATATCTATTCACATTATTGATTGGTTGTTTTGCTGTTTTATCTTACAAATTTGAATTGTTTTACATTTGATAGATGTATAAACTTTGCTTTGTTTTATATTAGTTTTTTGTTTTGTTTTGTTTTGTTTTGTTTTGTTTGCGGTACGCGGGCCTCTCACTGCTGTGGCCTCTCCCGTTGCGGAGCACAGGCTCCGGACGCGCAGGCTCAGCGGCCATGGCTCACAGGCCCAGCCGCTCCGCAGCATGTGGGATCTTCCCGGACCGGGGCACGAACCCGTGTCCCCTGCATCGGCAGGCGGACTCTCAACCACTGTGCCACCAGGGAAGCCCTATATTCGTTTTTAATGCTGTATAAAATTTCTTTTCTGTAGTAGACATTGATCTACCCCCTCTCCTACTAGGTGTTAGACGAATTGGATGTGATATAAAAATAAAGTACATTTTGGCTAATGTGTTTTAACTGTTATAAAAGAAGCTTAAAACAGCTTAATTAAAATTTTTTTTCTGATTACACAGACCTGAGGAGGCCATATATATTCAATGATTTGTGTGTGTATGTGTGTATAAATAATTTTCAGGTCCAAACTGTTTAAGCCCTTGGAAATTTCAAGAGTCTGACATGGCTGACCTGCCTGGTAACATCCTTCTTCACTACACTGCAAAGGTCAGAGTAAATGCATGGACTGTCCATCTAGCTGTAACTATATTGTGAACTAAAATTCCATTTTTATTCCTTTTGTCATTTCAGTGGGTAATTGAAAAGAAGGGGCTTGAATTACTGTTAAAAAATTATTAATTTTCAAAAGAAGATGAGAAGCAGTAAAAATTAAGATGCAGTTCTCAACTATGGTTCAAGTGTTATCATTATGTCATCCCAGTCGTATGAATGGAAATGCTTGTAGTGGGAATTTGTACTAATGAATCAACTTCAGTAAATGAAATTGTTTAAATGTATTCTCCTTTTTTGGAAGGAGAGATGAAACAGAATTGTGCTCAACTTTTTCTTTATTTATTTTTTAATTTTTTAAATTTATTGGCTGCACGGCTTGTGGGATCTTAGTTCCCTGACCAGGGAATGAACCTGGGCCCTCGGCAGTGAGAGCACAGTGTTCTAACCACTGGACTGCCAGGGAATTCCCTCTTTATTTTTAAAATGTGGTTAACAAGAAAACAAAAGAAATGTTTACATCAGAAGAAGAAAAACTACGTATATGCATACCATGCCCAGTCCTTTTTCCTTCAAGAAAAGTCGTTTATGTAGTGAAAGTAATTGAGGTTAGCAAGGGCTGAGGGAAAGATCAAAGGTAGAACTGGGAGGAAGAAAAGGGAGAAGTGGCATAAACAATATTAATTGCCTTCATTATATTTAATGTTACTTTAACCCAGAAGTTGCTTCTGTTGTGTGATATTATACATCATAGACCTTTTCCCCCCTAGTTGAACCAGCTAGTACATGGTCATAATTTATTACCCTGAATGCTTATTTATGTGTAACCTAATAAAATTTACTTTTGTCAGGTGGTATTTCCCCTTAACTTTTTATTTTGATTAATTTCAAACCTAGAGAGAAGTTGAAAGAATGGTAAAGTGAAATCCTGTATACTCTTTACCTAAATTCACCAGTTACTAACATTTTGCTGCACTTGGTCTTCATCTGTCTATCTCAAATCATTTGTGAAAGCAGATCGACATAGCAATCAAGACACTTTACTCCTAAACTTTACAACATAATCATTAACCTACCTGAGAAAATGATCAATAATTCATGTCCTTTACAACCCATGTTCAAATTTTCCCAGTTTTCCCCAAAATATTTGCTTAGCCTTTTAAAAATTTAATCTTGGATCCATTTGAACATTGCATTTGTTATAATACCTCTTGAGTCTCTTATTTTTTATTTGTTTGCTTTTTATAATACTTTTCCCCAAAGATATGCATGTTTGTTTACCAAACTAGATTTTAAGTTATGTCCTGGCAGGGACTATCTCTCTCTCTCTCTTTTTTTTTTTCCCTAGGGACTATCTCTTATACTTATTTTCATTATAACTATTCCGTATAGCTGGATAGGAAATAATTGGACTTAATCTCACTAATCGGTGACATGTCTAGACATGTGATGACTAACTGAGTCTTTTTGGCATATTCTTTTTTCAAAGTAACTTTGATTTTAATAATACTAAGGTTGAATTTTTACTTTTGGAAGTAAAAATTCTGTAATATTTAAAATAGCTATTTTTCCTCACAAAACCCAATATGACAAATATATACAATAAAACAGTTTATTGGAGGAACATTTCTTGAAAACGGTAACATATCATGATACAAGAATTCTGTGGTTAAATAACGTTGAGGGAATGTTGCATTCTGTATATCCTTCTTGGAGATGGATCATACACTTGAAGAATTCTGCTTATAAAGAAACTAGTTCACATTTGTTTTATCCTACTTTTTCACCAGTTATTTGAACATAGAACACATTTTGATTTTCATTTCACTTATTAACAAGTGTTAGTTTGGGAAAAGCTACTCCAGGGAATTTTAGCAGTCAACAGTTTTTCCTCTTTGTACTTATTTGTAGGAGGTGTTTAACCATCAATTTAAAATTTTTTGAGTGTTCTCTTTGTGCCAAGAGTTGTCTGAGCTTTTAGGATACAAAGATGAGTAAGTTAAAACCTCTGGCTTTAAGAAGCTTACAATCTAAAGTGAAATAAATGTGTAAAAAATAAGTGCAATATAATTTTATAAGCATTTTTCTTTTTAGCTACCATTTATTCGGTGTTTACAGTGTATTAAGCACTATGCTAAATGTTTCACATGTACTGTTTCACTTAATCTTTACAAAAGCTCTTAGGGTTATATTGTACTCTTTGTATCTTTTCTAAGCTCTAGTTGTCTGAGGCTGAGGAAAGATAAGTAACTTGCCTAGCCTCATAATTCTAGTGAATACCTAACCTGTTTAATGCCTATCCTTAACCACTATACAATATTTTTGTGTTGGAATTATATACAGAATACAGTGTGGGTACAAAGGAAAAGTGGGTTGTTCTTCCAGGAGGATAGAATATCATAGAAAAGTTGGTTTGATTTGTGTTTTAAAAGGCGGAGTAAAGGGAGAGATGTGCAGTGAGCAACACCTACAAAGGCATAGAATGTAAAGCTGGATTCTGTGTGTATTTGGGTATAGGTCACTGAGTGGGAGCAGTTGGCCAGAAATGAAGTTAGAGGGCCAAGTGGAGGCCAGGTCATAGCAAACCTCTTATGCCAGGCTAAATAGTAGGCAATGGATAGGATTTTAAGAAGAGTGATATGATCAGGTTTGCATTTTAGAAAAAGGTCTTGAGCTACAGTGTCAAAGTTGGATTGGAGAGAGAGACTGGAGGCAGTCATACCATAGGGAGATTTCTGTGTTTGGACAGGTCATAGATACATAGTACCAAACTAAGGTAGTAATAGGAGAAAGACTTTTCTGTCTCAGAGACTAATATAGTTTGCATTGAGTTAAATGTAAACTCAATTTACATTTACTTTATTAAATCAATTTTTCTCAGTTGCCTTAAGAGAAAAGCAACAACCACATCATCTGTGCTAAAATTTGTAGGTTTCTTTATTTTCTTTTGGACTGGGGGTTAGATTCAAGGATGTTTCATTATCTGCCAGCTCACAGGTTACATGTGAGGTTCCCTGCTTTATAAACCTTTATGGAAGTTAACAAATAACTTTAACAATTTCTAGAGTTGCAGACAAAGCTCTTAATTTGAATATAACTAAAATTGTCAGTCAGTAATATAAGGGAAAATAGTGTCTTATGCCTGTGGTTTGATTTTTGTATTGTGATATAAATTTCTGTACTAATGGGGATAAAACATTGAATTTTTTAAAAAGTCAAAAATCTGTTTGCATATATTGGTTTAGAATAAAAGGAATTTTAAACTATGTGATTGGTAAATGGTAAATTCTAGCTAATCCTTATCTGTCAGATGACAAGCAGCAGTGACCTGCATTTGCTGAGTGAGTGCATTAGAATCTAGTCCCTGATTCTTTTAAAAGACAATCAGAGAAGAGTACTACTAAACTTAATATTGTAAGCATCTTATCCTTGACTATACCATATACCTTTTAAAATTATGGTGAAATGTTCCATATATAGTTAAAGTTATGTTTTGTCTTCTTTGTGCTTAGCTGTTTGCCATATTTTTCTGTTATTTTTAGGCCTGCAAAAATTCAATCTGTCTTGATTTATCTACTAATTGTTTGCATGGAAGGTTAACAGGAAACAAGGTAGTAAACTGGGACATTAAGGTAAGTTAATGATGAACGATGGGCAACATATTATCTATTTAAGTGTACTGATCCTTTAAAAACCTTTGTCTTTTGAGCACCACCAGATTGATCTGAATAAGTCCTGTTTAAAATGTTTGCAGATACACAGTTTGAAGGATAAATAAATAAGTAGTTGAATGACTATTTGATTTGTTTGTAACATAGTTACCTTTTTAAACCATGCCATGAGCTTAGCAGTTTTCGTAAGAAAAATATGCCGCCCTCCTTAATAGCTCCACTTTTAAGGTATTTAATCCCTAAAACTAACAGATTTCAACCCCTCAGAGACTTCATTGATTATCCCTTTTCTCCTATATCACATACTTCTCCCTGTCTAGTCTCCTGTCCATCAGCTTTAAACAAACTTAGATCTTTCCTCTCTGAGGTTAAAGATGAGTAATTTTTCCTCTTCTTCATAACCCCATCTAGCCATTATATCTTGTCTGCCTTTTTCATGTGCTTCATATTTATGTCTTAGCTGGATGTAATGTCTTTGCTTCTATCTAAAGGCCTCTACTTATTTCCCAAGACGGAGTTAACTATTCTTGTCATGAGTACCTATAGCAGTTTCTATTATTTCAGTTATCATGGTGAATAGTTAACTGTTTGCTTGCTCAATTCTCCAGTAGTCCTTAAGAACTTCAAAAGAGGGAACACGGCTTCTTCCCCCAGTGCCTGGCACAGGGATACATAATAACATTGTTGACTGAGTGATTAAACTAGTAAAGATTATTTGGGCTAATGTGAAAGTCAGAGATATCCTATTTCTAAAATATAGGCTTTCCTTAAAAGATATATTAAATAGAAATTATAGCCTAAGTAAAATAAAAATAAATATAAAAGGTAGTTATACTGGAACTTGCTGATAAATCAGCAAAAAAAAACAACAAAACTTTTGTCTTCTAGTCATTTAATACCAATCAAATATGCTTATTGTTTCAATGAACAGAAATCATTAGGATAATTCTTCTATGTAAAAATGAATCCATCAGTTTGTATTAATCTCATGTTATTCATGTGGTATAAAGCTTTTTTCTCTTTGACTTTGAGATAAGAACACTTATTCTTACCTGTTAACATAGTAAGATTTATGACTTGTTTGCCAATTTGTAAGTTTTTAAAATTTTATTATATTTATTTTTATA
Organism: Mesoplodon densirostris; assembly: GCF_025265405.1. Classification (NCBI taxonomy): domain Eukaryota; kingdom Metazoa; phylum Chordata; class Mammalia; order Artiodactyla; family Ziphiidae; genus Mesoplodon; species Mesoplodon densirostris. Next base: position 33,849,213 of record NC_082668.1, on the reverse strand, counting down.
CAGCATGTTCTTATTAGTGATCTATTTTATACATATTAGTGTATATATGTCAATATCAATCTCCCAATTCATCCCACCCACCCCCACCCACCCCCCCACCCTCTTTCTCCCCCTTGGTTTCCATATGTTTGTTCTCTACATCTGTGTTTCTATTTCTGCCTTGCAAACCAGTTCATCTGTACCATTTTTCTAGATTCCACATATATGCGTTAATATACAATATTTGTTTTTCTTTTTCTGACTTACTTCACTCTGTATGACAGTCTCTAGATCCATCCACGTCTCTACAAAAGACCCAATTTCGTTCCTTGTTATGGCTGAGTAATATTCCATTGTGTATATGTACCACATCTTCTTTATCCATTCGTCTGTGGATGGGGATTTAGGTTGCTTCCATGTCCTGGCTATTGTAAATAGTGCTGCAATGAACATTGGGGTGCATGTGTCTCTCTGAATTATGGTTTTCTCTGGGTATATGCCTAGTAGTGGGATTGCTGGGTCATATGGTAATTCTATTTTTAGTTCTTTAAGGACCCTCCATACTGTTCTCCATAGTGTCTGTATCAATTTACATTCCCACCATTTTCTCCACACCCTCTCCAGCATTTGTTGCTTGTAGGTTTTCTGATGATGCCCATTCTAACCGGTGTGAGATAATACCTCATTGCAGTTTTGATTTGTGTTTCTCTAATAATTAGAGATGTTGAGTAGCTTTTCATGTGCCTCTTGGCCATCTGTATGTCTTCTTTAGAGAAATGTCTATTTAAGTCTTCTGCCCATTTTTTGATTGGGTTGTTTGTTTTTTTAATATTGAGCTGCATGATCTGTTTATGTATTTTGGAGATTAATCCTTAGTTGAGATAAGGACACTTATTCTTACCTGTTAACATAGTAAGATTTATGACATGTTTGCCAATTTGTAAGTTAACTTTTGATGTCATGTATAAGATTGGTTTTATAAGGATAGTTTTATGAATTACTTATATAGAGAAAGCTGATTATTTGTGTCATACATTATACTTGAAAATCAAAGCAGTCTTAGTTGCCTTTACTGTAGATATGTAGAAATCAAAAAGGAACAGAATTGTCAAGAAAAAGATTATTGCTTTTTTATACTGCAGCAAAATCAAAGCCAAAAAAAGTTAAATGAAATGACAACTGAGAAAAAAACACTTCCCATCAAAAATTCTAGTTTACTTACTGTAAAAAGCCCTTAAAAATCAATATGAAAAACAGGCAGACTATGAAGAGGTTGTTTACGGACTTAAGGTATGTAAACATGGCAGTTCAGAACATTTTAGCAGTTAATAATAGCTAATCTTATATAGCACCCATTGTATGTCAGGCACTAAGCACTTTTCGTGTATTAGCTTATCTCATCCTTGTAACAACTTTACAAAGTGGGAATTAATATTATCCTCATCTTACAGATGAAGAAACTGAGGCTGGGGAAATTAGTAACTTGTCTAAGATACTGAATATATTTTGTTAAGCTATCCAGAATAGTCAGTCACTTTGAACTTCAGTTGAAGCCACTCACTCCACCTTTGTTGTAAACTTAAAGTAGAGGCATCAGTCATATTTGTACTGCAAATACATTCTTTTTTTTTTCATGACTTGTTCTCCTGTTTGTTGTGACTAATTGCCTTGTGACAGTTGTTACCTCTTATATCACTAGTGTTACGTTATGAAGTCTACTTATGGGGTCATGTTTAGATTGCCTATGTTGGGAATTCGTAAACTTTGGAAAACAAAGATGTATTAAAATGGTCTGGCCTTGTCTCTTAAGTATTGATTTTGGTGACCCATGAGGCTGCTCTTTAAAGCATATGCCCGTACAAGGGTTCCTTTAGCTTAGGCCATCATATACCTGCTTAAAGGTTTAGCAAATTGTAACCTCATACATGCTGTGTAGGTATTAAGTGAGAAAATTGCCTGTGTTTTATAAGATTAAAAAATTGTAGTTTCCTCTTTCAGGACAGCATAAACTGCATAGGTGGAGTAAATGTACTCTTTCCTCTCATGGAACAAATCAGCCACTTTGGTGAAGGACAGATTCCTGAGGGATTGAATGAAAGCACCGTTCCTGAATTGATAACACCTGTAGAAGGAGATTGGGTGGTATTGAACTCCACAAAGGCATCAGGTATTAAGCTGAAATTAACATGAACTAGTCATTGAGAAACTTGAGAATTAACTGAAAGGTAGATTGAAATGTCTTGCTACCATGATGAAGAAACTTAACCATTTGTAGCTGAAGTAGTCCATCCCTAATTTTACTAATGGAGTTCAGAAAGTGCATACTTCAGTCAAAACACTTAAGATGTTGATTATACTCTTGACTATCCTTAGTTTGTACTGTTAGCAGAAATCGGACAACATTGTTAAATTTATGGTAGAGAAAATATTTACATGTTCATATAAGTATATAATATGCAGTCACTGATTTCTCTGATATTTATGTTCTGCAAGTGACCTTTGGATGCAAATTCCTGAACCAAATTCCTTGTTTGTTACAATATGCATGTGATATAGAACATGTGATACAAAAGTGATTATGTAATTATGATAATTAATGACCTGTTCACAATTCCACAGAGTCAAGACTAGAGAGAAATTTAATTGCAACATTTATCTTGATTGTGAAACACTTTATTCAAAGACATCCTATTAACCAGGACAATCTTATTCACTCCCATGGAGTTGCCATTCTTGGTGCCTTACTTCAGAAGGTGAGCTAGTCTAACGTTATGTAGATGTGACTGATGATTGTAATTACCAGTTAGTGTTGAGGTTTTTTTTCTTTCCAATAAATAAATATATATATATATATTTTATTAAATATATTTTTAAAATTATACTATTATAGCTTAAGTTATATTAGAGGATATAATTTATTTCACAAGCAGCTTTTAAAAACTTGAATCACCTTATACAAGAACTACTTATCTTACATAACAGTGTATAATCTTTGATATAAGGACCTTGTGTGTTAACTTTGGTATTTGGGATATTTCATCATTTAAAGACACTATTTTAGGAATATGTTCTAGAGTTACATCAGAAAAAATAATGTTTAAATTGTTTATATTTTTCTAACCAAGATTTTTATATTTAGTAGATGTTCTGAATTAATAATTTCAAATTATAGCTTAATGACAATTATTTAAACTGAACTTTACAGAACCCTCTTCTATTTGGATTTCAGGTGCCAAGCACCTTGATGGATGTTAATGTATTGATGGCAATTCAATTACTCATTGAGCAGGTATCATTAGAGAAAAATATGCAGCTCCTGCAACAAATGTATCAGTATTTACTCTTTGACTTCCGTATTTGGAACCGTGGAGATTTTCCCTTTCGAATTGGTGAGAGCAGGCTGTTGGATAAATTTTATAGTTGTTTTAGAAATGTATTACTACTTATGTGACTTTATTTTAGGTATATAATTGAAGAGTGAACTTTCTATTTTAGGTCACATACAGTATCTTTCCACCATCATCAAGGACAGCAGGAGAGTTTTCCGAAAGAAGTATGGTGTACAGTTTCTCCTAGATACACTTAGGATTTATTATGGGTATGATATCCTTACTCCTTCTCAGTTTGATATTGTTTCTGTTACTTGATTGGAACATCTAGATTGTTTATTTTCCAGCAGTTCAAATACCTTTAACTTCAGAGAGCCAGGATGTTGTGGAGGTTAAAATGATGAACAGTGGATCACATACACTGGATTTGAATATTATGTTTCATTAATTGTCTAGCCATAGGCAACTTACTCAACTTTTCGGTGCTAAAGTTTTCTGCTTTGTGACAAGGAGATAATAAAACTGTATGACTTCCTATGGTTGTTTTGAGGATTAAATTAAATGAATTAGTAATGTGTAAAGCGCTTAGAACTGTGTCTGCTACATAGTATTGCATAAATATAAGCTGTTTTAACAATTTATGTCTTAGTATTGCATAAATATAAGCTGTTTTAACTATTTATGTCTTTGTTGTTGCAACTCCTAACTTCAAAAGGTTTTCCTTAAAAAGAAAAAGAAGCCAAAGATGCTATGAATTCTAATAATTACAAGGAAACAACTTCTTTTAAACTATGAAATCTTTTATATATAAAAGTACAAAAATATAAAAATTAAAAATTTCAATTCTTGCCCATTTACTTTCTCTTTCAGGAGTGATTGTAAATATAGTGAGCTGTCTCTAGATGATATTCGAACAATAAGGACCTCTTTGTATGGACTAATTAAATATTTTCTGTGCAAAGGCGGAACTCATGAAGAGATACAAAGTATTATGGGTTATATATCTGCTATCAATGAAGAAGAACAGGTATTATGCTCTGGATAAATCTGTTATTACTTTTTAATAATTAAGTTGCTATATCATCTTCTTTTAAACTTACATGTAATATAACATTTTAAGAATAAAATGTTTATAGTGTCACATATAATATTATTAACCAGTTAAAGAAGTAAATTTTATCTCCTAACTGAAAGTTTAATAAAATAAATAGCAGTGTAATAAAATATTTATTTTCTAGCTAATAGTAAAATATTAGCTAGAAAACAGTATGTGGAAATACTTGTTCTGGCAATTCTGAAATCTGTTTTCATAGGCCACATGATGTATATTTAACTATTATCAAAGTTACTAGGCAAATTTCTAACATGAGTTTTAATATATCATAGGTTCATAAAAATTTTGCATAAAGAGTAAATTATAACTGTATTTCTATTTTTAAATGCTTCTACGTACACTATTCATTTTTACCTCAGAACTACCCTTTAAGACAGTGGTTCTCAATGTATAGACCCACTTACCTGGGAATTTTTTTAGAAATGCAAATATATGGCCAAATCAAGCCCTCCAGGTGATTCTGATGCATGGTAGAATTTGACCACTGATACAAAATATACAGACCAGGAATTACTCTTCCCATGTGCACATTTGGAAATATATGTTCAGAGAGATTAGGTGACTTAAAAAGTTACACAGCTGATATACCTGGAAAAATAACCCAGGTGTATTTACTGCTCTTTCTGTGCTCTTTTGGTATACCACTCTCAACACCAAATCTGAGGATCCTTAATTTATGTTGACTCAAATATTTTGCCCTCTGTCATGATATATGCATTGTGTACCCAGTGGTTATATGACTTCATAATTGGTATTATATAGAAGAGTTAACTTAGGCTATTTCCTTATAAGGTTGAACTACTTCAAAAGCTTCTCATATTTAGAATAACCATCTTATTTCATGATAGCTGTATTGTCACCTGCTGTGATTCATTGCCAATGATATTTTCTTGGTCAATTTAGTCAAACAATTATTTATTGAATACTTTTATTATACATATACATAGAGTAATACTAGATATTGTACGTATTTAGTGATGAAAGAATTATCATTCTTATTTCTAGCCTAATGGAGGCAGGGATAGATAAGAAATGTTTATAAATAATTATGAAACAAAAAAGAGTATGATAATATCTATAAGAGAAATATGAAGTCCCATGAGGTTTTCACTGGAGAGTGTTACATGTTGAGGAGATTAGGAACGGCTTCATGGAAGAGATGGCTTTTCATATGGACCAAGCAGGATAGGAATGGTTCAGCGGGTGAATGTGAGTAGTGAGAGGATATACAAAAGGAAATGGAATAAGCCAAAAGCCTAATGGAGGAAAGGCAAGGAGGGTTCAGAAGACATCAAATAATCCAGTTAAGCTAGAACATGAGGGTATAGAGGACTTAAATAACTATTTGTGGTTTATGACTTTATTTATGCTTCCATATATGAGTGTGGTTGTTTGTGTTGCTTAATTTTAAAAGCTTTTTGGAATTTTGGACATAGTCTTCGGTCTCCTACGTACCAGCCCAACTAGAGGTCAACTTTTCTTACTGCTGTTTGAACCAGGAAATGCTGACATACTTTATGCCTTGCTCTTAAATCAGAAATACTCTGACAGACTAAGAGAAATCATTTTTAAGGTACAAACATGTCTTAAGAGTATTTATATTTGGGGACATTTGTGGGTGTATGCATTTACATGGAACATATCCACTCTATGAATGTAAATACTTTTTTTCATGTCTACTTCCATCTAATTTTAAATTGTTTGTTTTGATATATATTTATCATGTTTTTGTTGTTTATATATTTTAAAACTAATTATATTGTAATCTTATCAATAATTTCAGTGGAAAATCTACTCTGCCATACCAACGTAGAACCTCTTATCCCCCTTTTGACTTACAGTAGGTCTATGTGGCAGATCATACTAAGCTTATTTAACATCCACTGTTTATCAGGCACTAAACCCTTTTTATATATTAGTTTACGTAGTTCTTGCAGCAACTTTATGAAGTGGATATTATTATTATCCTCATTTTACAGATGAAGAAACTGAGGCAGAGAAATTAATAACTTTCTAAAGGATGTAGGACATATTTTATTAAGCTATCCAAAATATCCCAAACTTTGAACTTTGGCTGAAGCAGCCCACTCCACCTTTTCGATTAACTAAAATTAAAGGAGGCAGTCATATTTCTACTGCAAATACATTTTTTTTCATGATTTATTCTCCTGTTTGTTATGCCAAATTGCCTGTGACATTTGTTTCCCCTTACATCATTAGTATGACATTATAAAGTCTACTTGTGGGGTCATGTTTGGATTGCCTATGTTTGGAATTCCTAAACTTTGGAAACAAAAGTGAATTAAAAGTGGTCCTACATAGTCTTTCTTGAATATTGGTTATGGTGACTCCTGAGGCTACTCTTTAAAGCATCTGCCCACACAGGGTTCCTATATGGAGATTTAATGTTATTTCTTCAAAAATGGCCTTGCAGGGATTGTTCATGATATTATTTTGCCAAGATTACCCTTTCCATATAGGCTTTCAGTATCTCACTTTGTAAAAGATTGATCTAACTCCAAGAAGTATGGGGTTACTAATTCATTCCTCCATTTTAGCACATGGATGGGTTGCTTCACAAAGTATTTTCTTGTTGTTGAAAATTATTTTGACAACTGTCACATAAATAGATTACTAGATTGATCTAGAAGTATCTTTGTTTTCTTTCAGAACACACCTTTGTTCCTCTTGCAAGCTACGGGATTTGTTTCCATCTACACCATAGCCATTCAAAGAAAATTTTAAATTATTTCTTTCATCTACCAAGAAATTTATATAAACTAGGGTTTTAAACATATTAATTATTCAAATGCAGTTGCATTTCAGTCCAGTTCATTTTTAAATTTATTTTTTAATGATAGCAAGATAATGGAATGTTCTTCCCTATTTAGTGCTATTTTTTTAATACTTGAGGAATAAAATGATGCTCCAGAAACATTGTACACTAATATTTATTTGATATTAACCTAAGTGACAATTTCTTAGTTCTCTATATTGAGAATATATTACTATTGTGACCAGGTTATGGAACAGATGTTGAAATGCACGAACGTTTATGAACGAAGTAAACAACGTATTCGACTTAGAGAAGTTGGCTACTCAGGATTAGGGCTCCTTCTTAATGAAGCACCTGTTAATACTTCTCTCATTAAAAGTCTCACCAATCAAATTATAAATACAGGTATGACTAAGGCTAAAATATTGATACATTTAAGAAATGTTCTTCATAGTCATGTAATTCTATTTGACGGCTCTGAATTTTTTTTCTTCTGAAATTCTTTCTTCTTTTCCCCTCTTTCCTCAGGTTGCTTTTAAAATTACCTATTACTTGATTCAGCAGGGCTTTTCTTGGGTACTGTTTCAAGTGTACCTTTGTTGTTTTTGTCTCCCCGGAGCATAGCATAGTACCTTACTTGGTAGGCCTTCAGTAAATGTTTATTGACTGAGTGATTAGTAAATAATTGAGCCTATGTAAAAACAAAAGAACACTAGAGAAAATATGTACAAGATATTCTTTTTCCTTTCAGAGCTTAAATTCTTAAAGGGAGAATGAAAACTAATTTCAGATATTCTTTTTTGTTTCTAATTTTGCTTTTATGAACCTTTTTTAAAGTAATTCCTACAAACTATAGGATTTTTGTCAGATACTAGGGGTTCAGAAAGGTATAAGACAAGGTTCTTTGTCTTGAGTGGTTTATCATCTCATTGAGAAGACAAGTACATAAAAAGATAAATACAAGTATAAGATCCAAGCAGTATCAACAGTATGTTCGGACTATCTATCTATCTATCTATCTATCTATCTATCTATCTATCTATAATAGAATATTAGCCATAAAAAAGAAGGAAATGCTGCCATTTGCAATAACATGGAAGAGCCTAGAGGGCATTCTGCTAAGTGAAACAAGTCAGGCAGAGAAGGAAAATACTGTGTGATCTCACTTACATGTGAAAAAAAAAAAATTGAGACAGAGTAGGTTGGTAGTTGCCAGAGTTGGGGCAGTGGGTGAAACAGGTGAAGGTACAAGGGGTACAAACTTCCAGTTATAAGTAAGTTCTGGGGATCTAAGGTATAGCGTGGTGACTATAGTTAACAATACTGTATTGTATATTTGAAAGTTGCTAAGAGAACATATCTTAAGTGTCCTCACCACAAAAAGAAATATAGTAACTATGTGAGATAATGGGTGTGTTAACTGACCTTATTGTGTAATCATTTTGTAATATATACATAGATTATCATGTTTTATACCTTAAACAGTGTTTTATGTCAATTATATCTTAATAAAGTTGGGGGAAAAAATAAAGGGCATCTTTTGTTGACAGCAGGAAAAAATAAAAATGAAATGATTGTCAGCCTTTATATATAACTATTACCACAGTTCTTTCTCTGGTTTTCTCTAGTATTTAATTTTAACTTCTTTTTCCCATCATAGATCCTGCTGTTAATTTCAAAGATCTGTTATCTGTGGTATATATATCTCACAGAGCACATATAAATGTCAGGGTGGTCATCTGCAGAGAGGTTAGTAAACTTTAAAGATGTACTTTAAAAATTGCAGTATCGTTGTATTGTGAAGAACTTTTAGATTGAGTATTTTTCACCAGATATAAGTTTAATATCTTTTATATGACATAATTTTATAGTTTCCCTTTTTGAGGTGAATTAACTTTATATAATCATAAGAAATCAGCATATAAATTTATTCTTCTTAGCCATACATGAGCTCCTGGAAATAATGCCCTTTCCAGAGTCAAAAATGTATTACCAGAGAATATTTTCTTTATTCAGAACCTTTTGTTGTGACCATTTTTAAGTCAAACACCATATTTTAGAGTTTCTGAATCTCTTAACCTTTGTGGAAAAGATTTTCTATAGTTTGTTTATGAGTGTATTCCAACAATGATTTACCTTCAGTCCACTCAGTTAACCTCTAAGTCAATGAACTGTTACCCCGTGCACTTCTTCCTGATTATATCCTTCTCTCTCCTCTACTGGCAACCACTGACCAGTCTAGTATTTAGTTTGCTTCCTTGTTTTTCTTTTCAATTTTACTCCCTAATTATGTCACAGTACCTTTCCATCAGTAAATCTGGATATATCTTTCTCTTTAACAGCTACGTAGCTTTTTATTCTATGGCTATTCTATAAAAGTATTATCTGGTTCCCAGCTGATGGACATTTAGATTGTTTCCTGTTTTACCATATTAACAAACTTCTGTTAGGAACATTTTTTTACATCTGTCTTTACCTATCCATGGTAATACATATGTAGGACATAATTCATGAAATGTAATTTTTCTGTCAAAGAGTATTCACATTTTACATTTTAATGGATTTTGCCATGTTTTCCTTGAAGCAGGTCATGTAAATGGATCCTTTTCCTTTCAGTGTGCAATTAGAAACCTCTTTCAGTACAGCCCAGTTTTTATTCATTATGTGTTTATAAAATAGCTGTAAAATAAGTCTGAAAATTTTAAAGTCATGAAGTCATGAAAAGTTTCTTTGCCAACCAAATGTTAATATGTTCAACTTAGTTAATGTGTTTAAAATTGCTATTGTACACTGCTACAGTAACGGTAGCTCACTGATTGATGGCATTAAGTGAGGAAAGAAACTTAACGTGTCATCATGACTCACTGCTTTCTATATCAGCATCAGTGTACATAAGAACCATTAATTTTGAAGTCTGCACCAACATAACTCATTTCCTGCTATGAAATTTGTCAGAGTTAGAAATTCTGATAAAAGAGATACTCTATAAACACTGGGAGCCAAAGTTCTTTTCATCTACTTAGAAGTTTATTGGCTTTGTTTTTAAAATGTCTTAAAGATCGTAACAGCATTTCTGATAGTGTTTGAGAACTTGTTTTTATCCAAAAAATGTGAAGTCAGTTGGGATACTAGAGATCATACACATTGCCATGTAAATGTCTACTCTTTAATTTCAGTTTCTTATTCCAGCTAAATATCAGCATCCATCTTATTGGAAATAGTTTTCTGGAATTAAAGTTCAGTTTTTGTTTTGTTTGTACCATGTAGAGTTAATGAAAAAAAATGTTTTTGCAAAAGCAGCCATTAACTTTGCCTGGGGAAAAAATGAGGTGGGAAAACATTCTTGGTGTACCTAGGTTCTGTCAAAGTTTCTTATATGTTCTAGTTTACTCCCTAACCATAGTTCCAGAACTGTGCCTGGCAGACAGTAGATGTTCAGTATTTACTAAACAAATGTACTAGGCTCATGGAAAGTGCTTAGTCGAGAGGATATAACTTTATTACATTTTATATATACCTTAATTCTATCTATATTTTTTTCTCCAACCAAATTAAATTAATAACGTGAGTGTGTTGGTATGTGGAGGATTATTTTATCTTTTTTTTCTTTTTTATCTTTCAGCAAATATTTGAGTCCATCCCAACTCTAGATATACAATGAGTAATATGCAGATTAGTTAAAAACACAATGTTTGCCCTTCAAATAGTTTCTAATCTAGTTAAGAATATAATCGTTTGAAAGTATATCCTTCCAAGTTTCTTATTAAATTACTTTGTCATTAAAATAGCTGAAAAGAAACTGTTTTTGATGTAAAGTACTGTACACTTTTTGATGAATTTTGCATTCTTAATCTCTTCACAGATTTTACAGATTTTACAGTCCCAGCCAGATGCAGCACATCAAATAGCTCAACAAGTGGGTTGGCAAGACACTTTAGTTAGGCTTTTTTTAAAAGCAAATTTTGAAAATGGAAATACTCTTCATAAGCACAGTAGGGCTGTTGTAATGAAAGACAATGATAAAAATATATCAGCTGAAGATATGAAGAGGAACTCTGATGAAAAGACAGATGAGGAAAAAATCAGCTCTTTTGCCTCAGCTCATGTGTCTTCAGATCAGTGGAGTTTGGAGGATAGACACTCCCCAGACTCGAACACACCATTATTTCAAGAAGATAGCTTGATGGGAGAATTATCTTTCAAATCAGAGAATCGAGGAGAATTCTGGCATAATAACCCTTCACATCTGAGTTTAGATCTCAGTGGAATTGATTCATGTGAACTGAGTGATAGTGGAAGTCAAATGCCAGACAGCTTGCCTAGCACGCCATCCCCGATAGAGTCCACTAAGTCATTTTCTGTGCAATCTGACAAAGAAAGCAGCATCACAAATGATGTGGGCTTTAGTGATGACTTCTCTTTACTTGAAAACCAAGAGGTAAGATTCCTTATTTGTCCAAATGTGGTTTTATTTTTTTTATGTCTGACCTCAGATATGTGTGATTGTTAATAATTTCATGTATTATTCATGTTCCAAGTCTCATGATCTAAGGTATTAGAAGCCTAGAAGTCACCAAATTGTGAGTGTCTTGAGAGCAAAGCCAGTGTCTTATTCATCTTTACATCTCTAGGGCCTTCGTAGTAAAGTTCCAGGTTCATGCAGCCACCTTAAAAATATGTTGAGTGATTATAATTCATGTACCTGATGGTTCTCATGATGTGCTTTTAACACCCCTCCCTCTAATAATTTCATATTACTTTCTCTTTTTTATAGAGATGTGAGGAAGAGCTTATTCAATTACTGACAAATATTTTGAACTGTGTAATGTGTAAGGGACTAGAAAAGTCTGATGACGATACTTGGATTGAACGGGGACAAGTGTTTTCGGCACTAACTAAACCAGGAATATCCAGTGAGCTACTTCGACCATCAGATGAAATAAAACTAATGTAAGCATTCAGTTGATGATATGCCCTCTCCTTTTAGAGTGGGCAGGAGTCCAAAACAATATTTGTTATTGAACCTTTATTCAGTATTCAGTGGATGTAGAGAGAGAAAAAAGGAGAAGCTTTGTGCTCAGCCCTTCTCCTGTCTGTTGCCATTCTAGTGGGATCTAGAGAGAAATCCAAAACTAACTCCAATGTGAGGAAATTTAATTCTTACATTAATTTGGATTCTAAGTGATTATATATTCCTTGTTTAAGTCGTTTTCTGCAGTATCTAAGCACTTGGTGCATGTGTTCTACAGTCTTGTCCAAATTTGAGTGCTTCCATGCTAAAGGAAGGTAGTAGTGTTTTCATGAAAATTACTTCTCAAAAGCTTTGAGTTCCCTGCATATGATAGAACACTGTACCAACAGCGCACTAGAACAGAATTACTTTTTTGTTTTTCCATAGGGCTAGACTCTCTGTAAGGCATAAGGCTTTCTTCCCTAACATTTTCAATTTCAGTTTTAAAGAAACTTTTTAAGTATCTCATGGAGGCTGGAATGTGAATTATTTTCATAGCTTTTTCAAGGTCAAGTCAAACAGGTAACTTTTCCTTTTCCTTTTAATATTAGGTATATTAAAGATAAGTACTCCAAAGATTAAAAAGTTGCTTCATTATTACTAAATTCCATCCACAGTGTCTTATACCTGCCAGTGATACTGTATCTTTGGAGGTACATTCCTATTAATAAATAATGAGGTTTGTTGTTGCTGGGTTTTTTTTTTTTTTTTTGGTGACCTGTTATTTTTATAAATTTAAAATTGTTTTAAGAGGACTTTGTTTTATATTTAGTTTGCTACAGAAGATGTTAGAATGGGCAGTCACAGAAAACAGAGAAGCAAAATTTAATCCAGTAACTGCTGAAAATGCTTTCCGACTCATGCTGATCATACAGGACTTTCTGCAGTCAGAGGGACTAGTTAATTCGAACATGTGGACTGAGAAGGTGCAGTAACATCTCTGAAATTATTTTTTTGGTAGTGAAGGACTTTATTCAAAGAAAGAAATTTTGTATCCCCTCTTTTCAGAGCATTAATATTTAATCAGATGTGATAAACATGGATAAGATGTGATAGTCGCAGATGTGATAGTTACTTTTGTTAAGTAACTCTTACTAGGATAATTCTTTTGGTTTTTACCAACTGAACATTGAATTAGTTTTGAAATATTTATGATTTGTATTACTGTTGGGAAAACTCATCATCAGTAGATTTAAAAATGGAATGTTTTTATTTCTCAATTTTTCCTTTATGTTAGCTTTTAGAGGATATGATGCTGCTCTTCGACAGTCTGTCAGTCTGGTATTCTGAAAGTCCAGTATGGGTGAAACTATCTCAGATTCAAATCCAGATGCTTCTAGGCTTCATTGGAAGGGGTAATTTGCAGGTTTGTCGATTCTTTTATGTTATTTTATATACTCACACGTAACATAGGAATTTGTGCAGTAACTGAATGGCAATTATGTTTTCAGCGTTCTAATTTTTTAATTAGTTTCAAAAATATCATGATTTAGCTCTAGTTTCAATTTTGTGAGATGAGAAAGAAGCTTGAGAGGCAGCTAATCGATTCTTTTTTCCTGATGTTTATGATTCAGTATAATTTAAGGTTTCCTTTTAGAGGATTTTTATATAGCTTATATTAGAGGGCATTACTCACATCATCTACATTTAGTATAGCTAGGAGCTATACAGCCTGCATAGACTTTTATACATGTGAAGTTTAGGGCTTGCATTTTTAGGAAAATTATTTTTTAAAGTGTTCTGTCAAAATATTTTTCTGTACTTAATAATCCACTAATTCGGGCCTCCCTGGTGGCGCAAGTGGTTGAGAGTCCGCCTGCCGATGCAGGGGATACGGGTTCGTGCCCCGGTCTGGGAGGATCCCATATGCCGCGGAGCGGCTGGGCCCGTGAGCCATGGCCGCTGAGCCTGCGCGTCCGGAGCCTGTGCTCCGCAACGGGGGGAGGCCACAACAGTGAGAGGCCCGCATACCACAAAAAAACAAAAAACAAACAAACAAAAAATAATCCACTAATTCAGTTTTACATTTATCTCATTTTTCTTCCTTTATTAAACACTTACTGAATACCTACCAAGTATTAGCATTGTGCTAGGTTTCTATTATAAGGATAAATAAAAGATGGACCCACAGAATATTTATTATTTTCAAAAATTTTAAAGGTTGGGAAAGTTCCATGCAGATTTTAGTCTGTCATCTTTCTATTTATATTGGATGCTTGTGATTACCTACATTGGATTAGTCATGACATTTATTGCATGGTTATTTATCTGGCCCTTTTTATTTTCTTTTGATAATCGTTTCTAATATAAACTTGCTATAATATTGATAAGAACATGAGGAGGTTAAAATACCATAAGGTTGCCCTATTTTAAAAAGACCATATTTTTCAACAGGTATTCTTTTCCAGTCATTAAAGAAAACATACTCATTGTGGAAAGTACACAAAAAACATAAAGACAAAAAATAGATAAAACATCCTTCATCCTATAGCCTAAGAGAAAACAACTGTCAATATTTTAATGTTTTTTTCTCTGTATATATTTTTTCAGATGATTAAAACCATCATATATTTTGATAATTTTGTGTTCTTTTTTATTTTTCTTACAATTATATTAAACTCATTTCCCCATGTTACTAACTTTTTAAAGATAGTGGGTTTTTTCCTAATCATAAAGGTAACACATGGTCATTGTAAAAAACATGGAAAAAGCAGAAAAGCTAAAGAAAAAATAAACATTCTGATATGTGGATGATGAAAATTTGAATTGTACAGCTTTTAAATACAGTTTGAAAATTATATGAACTTAGAACTTTAAAAAAAAGTTATTATATGCTTTGTCTGGTAATTCTACTCTAAAACTATATCCTGAGGTAATAATCTAAAATACCAAACAGTATTTGTACACATAGATGTTCATTGTAGTTTTCTTTTTTTCTCCATCTAGAAATAGAACGAAGGTAACTTTTTTGGCTTTTTTATTAATATGTCTGGTGGCTGTTAAAGCCCTTGCA
This sequence comes from Mesoplodon densirostris, assembly GCF_025265405.1. Lineage (NCBI taxonomy): Eukaryota > Metazoa > Chordata > Mammalia > Artiodactyla > Ziphiidae > Mesoplodon > Mesoplodon densirostris. The sequence goes on along the minus strand of NC_082668.1, from coordinate 33,833,991 downwards.
GCCAGCATACCAGGTAGTTCTTTTTTTAGATATTAGAACTCTGTTTTTTTCCACTCATGATCACCCTCAGTGTTTTTATCCTTGGTGAGATTTCCAAGGAGAAGTAAAATGTCTGTTTTAATCTGCTCACGATTAAATATCCAGTGCCTGTACCATAATAGGACTCTATAATTACTTATTAAATAAATAAAGTGTGCAGCACCTACAGGTAAGACTGATCCTATCAACCAGTAGTTAGTGACCTATAACACTTCTCACTAGCTACTTGTTTAATTTCACTCTCTCAGGAATAAAAGCATATTTCCCTGAGGTTGTGCATTTTAAAGGCTGGGGAAGGAACCCCTTCCCTTGTAGGGGTTTAAATAGAGTTGCCTGCAAAAAGAATCTGGCTAGCAAATTTGTTTTGTTTGGCCCATACATTATTATTTAATTGCCAGCATTTAAGTATTAGGAGATTTCACATAAATGCCAGGATTTCCCAGCTTGTCTTTAAAGCAGGACTGAGTAAGTTGTCGATTTATTTAGATGCAGTATATGGTCACTGCATTGTCTGGGTTTCTGCTCCTTCAGTTGTCTTAGCTCAGCCAGTGATTCTCTTCACTAGCTACACATGAAATCATCTAGAGGAGCTTTTTAAAAATGCCTTTGTGGGCTTCCCTGGTGGCGCAGTGGTTGAGAGTCTGCCTGCCGATGCAGGGGACACAGGTTCGTGCCCCGGTCCAGGAAGATCCCACGTGCCACGGAGCGGCTGGGCCCGTGAGCCATGGCCGCTGAGCCTGCGCGTCCGGAGCCTGTACTCCGCAACGGGAGAGGCCACAACAGTGAGAGGCCCGCGTACCGCAAAAAAAAAAAAAAGCCTTTGTGTGGGGCATCACTCAGTAATTAAACAGGGGAACTAGGGCCCTGTTTTTTTTTGTCATTTCTCAGGTGACCGTAATGTAGTACTCTTTATAATGTGAGGGCAGGGCTATCATATCTATGTGTGTGGGGGTTGTGTGTGTGTATCCAAAGTTATCCAAAGTTAAGTCAGTGGTAAGTAAATCATTGTATTCACTGAAAGTGTCTTTATAATTTTAAATAAACATATAAACTTATAGTTATTTAATACTGTCATCCTAAGTTAAAAGCAAAGCACTGAATATTCAACCTTTCATGTGAATAGTATTTTTAAAAACATATAGCAAAAAAGCCCAGAATATTAACATTGGTATTTCCTGGATAATGAGATTTTATGACCTTTTGTCTCACATTTGTTGGCCTCTATTGGGTTTAAGCTGCTGTAGTCAGATTCAAAGACTAAAGTGAAGGGATTTGGGGAAAACCTGAGAAAGGTAGAGAAGCTTCACTATTAGAGGATTAAGTTAAAAGTAGAAAAGTTAAAGTTTTGAGCCATCTTAGAGGTTGTTTCCTCCAGTGCTGTTTGCTTCTTTAAGTCTTGCATGGAAAGACTGCCTGAGATCCCTTATTGTTGCCTTGGCCGTCAAAGACATGTTCATACAGCTCAGATCAGCTTTTGGTACACATATATTCTTTTTTTTTTTTAACATCTTTATTGGAGTATAATTGCTTTACAGTGGTGTGTTAGTTTCTGCTTTATAACATAATGAATCAGCTATACATTTACATATATCCCCATATCTCCTCCCTCTTGCATCTCCCTCCCACCCTCCCTATCCCACCCCTCTAGGTGGGCACAAAGCACGGAGCTGATCTCCCTGTGCTATGTGGCTGCTTCCCACTAGCTATCTATTTTACATTTAGTAGTGTATATAAGTGCATGCCACTCTCTCATTTTGTCCCAGCTTACCCTTCCTCCTCCCCTTGTCCTCAAGTCCATTCTCTACGTTTGCATCTTTATTCCTGTCCTGCCCCTAGGTTCTTCATAACCATTGTTTTTTTAGATTCCATATATAGGCACACATATATTTTTGAAGTGATGTCAGTTTTTAATACTTCCTTTCTTTCTCTTGCTTTTCTTTATTTTGAAAGTAATATGATCCAAAATTGGGTTATAGGGTTAAGGGAGAAGGAGACACTTGATATCATTTGTCCTGTTTTGGTTTTAAGACTTCCATCTTTCTCTAGTCTAGATGAAGGGAGGCCCCTTCGTGACCAATTTACCTTTCTAGGATGGAGTTTAAGGCCAGAGCTTAAGGGTAATATAGCATATTCCTTTGCCTGGGTTTGTGCCCTAGATAGGTATTTTCCTTGGGAACTTTACTCAGTTGCCTGTTCACTGTCCTTTATCTATAAGAATGCTTTTGATTCCAAGTAACAGAAATATCAATGCAAGCTGACTTAGTTAAGAAGATTCATATAGTTGAAAATTCCATAGCTAAGATGAATTTAAGGCATGATTCAGTCAAGGCTCTAGTTCCATTTGTTTGCTGTTCTCACAGCATTGCTCTCCATCATGTCAGCTTGTCTTAAGCTGGCTGCCCTTATTGTCACAAAATCACTGCCAGCAGCAATTAAGGCTACGTACTTCCTTGTTCATATCCAGAGAAAGAGAGTGCTTCTTCCTAGAGTCATTGTTGGTAGACAGTTCTTCATGGATCTCTTGTGAATACAGACACTGGATGCCTTTGTGATGAACTGTCTTTTTGAGGATGCATGTATAGTGAACAGCTTGGGAAGATAGAGATGATGTCTCCCTCCAGAGCAAAAGCAGGTTTGTTTACTGTCCAGTATAATAAAGATAATGTCTCCTTCCAAGGCAACATTCAGGTACACTTACTACCCAATTTAAAAGACTTGTGTTCACTTTGCTTGGGGTTCCTCTCCTATAATGCAACCACTGGGTGTGCAGGCATCATCTAGTTCTTTTCATTTCTCACCATGGAATTACATTTCGGGGAACAGGGCAAGTGCTGATATTCTGGCTACTGCTAATGCTGTAGATCTTCGTCTCTGATCCAGGAGTCTCATTCTTCTGCCAGCATCTGTGAAACAGTGGTAGGCTAACTTGTCACCTTGGAGATGAGGTATTAATAAAATCCAAGCCCTTTCACGGTTCTTTACAATTATTGTATAAAAGTTGTGTCTTTGCATGATAAAGTTATCCCTGAATGAATCCATGTGACAAAGAGAGTGACATGAGTTGACTGAAAGATGAGTTACCTGAACCAGTCACTGTGGCAAGGGGTTGGATATTCTGTTTGGTTTATATCTTTTAGAACTAGAGATGGAATCATCCCCGAATTCTTGCAAACTCTCTGAAGGAGTAGAGTGGATGTTGGGGTGATTAATTATCAACCTCTTAACTTTGCTGTATATTCCAAATTAAACATGGGTTACTTTTATAATTCATTTTAAAAAGCAACTTCAAGAGGAGCCAAAGAACTTTGTTATCACTAAATATCTGCTTTATTTCACTATTTTACTCCAGGTTTGTGCAGTGGCATCAGCTAAGCTCAACACCCTTCTTCAGACCAAGGTGATTGAAAATCAGGATGAAGCATGTTACATTTTAGGGAAGCTGGAACATGTTCTAAGTGAATCAATCAAGGAACAGACTGAAATATACTCATTTCTGATTCCGCTTGTCCGTACCCTGGTTTCCAAAATTTATGAGCTTCTCTTCATGAACTTGCATCTGCCTTCTTTACCTTTTACCAATGGAAGCTCTTCATTTTTCGAAGATTTTCAAGAATATTGCAGTTCAAATGAATGGCAAGTTTACATTGAAAAATATGTAAGTTTCATCTTCGTTGAGTGGGGTTTTTCTACTAAATCATCATTTTTATAGAGGCATGCATTAAATTTTGCGTATGTATATTTTTTATAAGATTGTACCTTATATGAAGCAGTATGAAACCCGTGCATTTTATGATGGTCATGAGAGCATGGCACTCTATTGGAAGGATTGTTATGAAGCCTTAATGGTGAATATGCATAAACGAGACCGGGAAGGGGGAGAGAGCAAGCTCAAGTTTCAGGTAAAACTATTAAATGTTTTTAATACTAGTTTTTTATGTTGATTTCAAGCATTTAATGTTCAGATGAGAGTAATAACAAGACTGAACTTTGAAAACGAACAGTATTTCTTTTCTGTTTTTTATTTTATTTATTTATTTTTATTTTTTAACATCTTTATTAGAGTATAATTGCTTTACAATGGTGTGTCAGTTTCCGCTTTATAACAAAGTGAATCAATTATACATATACATATGTTCCCATATCTCTTCCTTCTTGCATCTCCCTCCCTCCCACCCTCCCCATCCCACCCCTCTAGGTGGTCACAAAGCACCAAGCTGATCTCCCTGTGCTATGCAGCTGCTTCCCACTAGCTATCTATTTTACGTTTGGTAGTGTATATATGTCCATGCCACTCTCTCACTTGGTCCCAGCTTACCCTTCCCCCTCCCCGTGTCCTCAAGTCCATTCTCTAGTAAGTCTGCATCTTTATTCCCGTCTTGCCCCTAGGTTCTTCTGACCATTTAATTTTTTTCTTTTGTTTTCAGATTCCATATATATGTGTTAGCATACGGTATTTGTTTTTCTCTTTCTGACTTACTTCACTCTGTATGACAGTCTCTAGGTCCATTCACCTCACTACAGATAACTCAGTTTTGTTCCTTTTTATGGCTTAGTAATATTCCATTGTATATATGTCACATCTTCTTTATCCATTCATCTGTTGATGGACACTTAGGTTGCTTCCATGACCTGCAATTGTAAATAGAGCTGCAATGAACATTTTGGTACATGACTCTTTTCGAATTATGGTTTTCTCAGGGTATATGGCCAGTAGTGGGATTGCTGAGTCGTATGGTAGTTCTATTTTTAGTTTTTTAAGGACCCTCCATACTGTTCTCCATAGTGGCTGTATCAATTTACATTCCCACCAACAGTGCAAGAGGGTTCCCTTTTCTCCACACCCTCTCCAGCATTTATTGTTTGTAGACTTTTTGATGATGGCCATTCTGACTGGTGTGAGATGATACCTCATTGTAGTTTTGATTTGCATTTCTCTAATGATTAGTGATGTTGAGCATTCTTTCATGTGTTTGTTGGCAATCTGTATATCTTCTTTGGATAAATGGTCTATTTAGGTCTTCTGCCCATTTTTGGATTGGGTTGTTTGTTTTTTTGATATTGAGCTGCATGAGTTGCTTGTATGTTTTGGAGATTAATCCTTTGTCAGTTGCTTCATTTGAAAATACTTTCTCCCATTCTGAGGGCTGTCTTTTCGTCTTGTGTATGGTTTCCTTTGCTGTGCAAAAGCTTTTAAGTTTCATTAGGTCCCATTTGTTTATTTTTGTTTTTATTTTCATTTCTCTAGGAGGTGGGTCAAAAAGGGTCTTGCTGTGATTTATGTCATAGAGTGTTCTGCCTTTGTTTTCCTCTACGAGTTTGATGGTGTCTGGCCTTACATTTAGGTCTTGAATCCATTTTGAGTTTATTTTTGTGTATGGTGTTAGGGAGTGTTCTAATTTCATTCTTTTACATGTAGCTGTCCAGTTTTCACAGCACCACTTATTGAAGAGGCTATCTTTTCTCCACTGTACATTCCTCTCTCCTTTATCAAAGATAAGGTGACCATATGTGCGTGGGTTTATCTCTGGGCTTTCTATCCTGTTCCATTGATCTATATTTCTGTTTTTGTGCCAGTACCATATTGTCTTGATTACTGTAGCTTTGTAGTATAGTCTGAAGTCAGGGAGCTTGATTCCTCCAGCTCTGTTTTTCTTTCTCAAGATTGCTTTGGCTATTCAGGGTCTTTTGTGTTTCCATACAAACTGAAATTTTCTGTTCTAGTTCTGTGAAAAATGCCATTGGTAGTTTGATAGGGATTGCATTGAATCTGTAGATTGCTTTGGGTAGTAGAGTCATTTTCACAATGTTGATTCTCCCAATCCAGGAATATGGTATATCTCTCCATCTATTTGTATCATCTTTAATTTCTTTCATCAGTGTCTTATAGTTTTCTGCATACAGGTGTTTTGTCTCCTTAGGTAGGTTTATTCCTAGATATTTTATTCTTTTTGTTGCAATGGTAAACGGGAGTGTTCTCTTAATTTCACTTTCAGATTTTTCATCATTAGTGTATAGGAGTGCAAGAGATTTCTGTGCATTAATTTTGTATCCTGCTACTCTACCAAATTCATTGATTAACTCTAGTAGTTTTCTGGTAGCATCTTTAGGATTCTGTATGTACAGTATCATGTCACCTGCAAACAGTGACAGCTTTACTTTTTCTTTTCCAATTTGGACTCCTATTATTTCTTTTTCTTCTCTGATTGCTGTGGCTAAAACTTCCAAAACTATGTTGAATAATAGTGGTGAGAGTGGGCAGGCAACCTTGTCTTGTTACTGATGTTAGTGGAAATGGTTTCAGGTTTTCACCATTGAGGACGATGTTGGCTGTGGGTTTCTCATATATGGGCTTTATTATGTTGAGGAAAGTTCCCTCTATGCCTACATTCTGGAGGGTTTTTTATCATAAAGGGGTGTTGAATTTTGTCAAAAGCTTTCTCTGCATCTTTTGAGATGATCATAAGATGTTTCTCCTTCAGTTTGTTAATATGGTGTATCACGTTGATTGATTTGCATATATTGAAGAATCCTTGCATTCCTGGGATAAACCCCATTTGATTATAATGTATGACCCTTTTAATGCGCTGTTGGATTCTGTTTGCTAGTATTTTGTTGAGGATTTTTGCACCTATGTTCATCAGTGATGTTGGCCTGTAGTTTTCTTTTTTTTTGGAAATCCTTGTCTGGTTTTGGTATCAGAGTGATGGTGGCCCCGTAGAATGAGTTTGGGAGTGTTCCTCCCTCTGCTATGTTTTGTTTTTTTTTTTTTTTTTTGCCGTACGCAGGCCTCTCACTGTTGTGGCCTCTGCCTTTGCAGAGCACAGGCTCCGTACGCGCAGGCTCAGCGGCCATGGCTCATGGGCGTAGCTGCTCCGCAGCATGTGGGATCTTCCCGGACCGGGGCACGAACCCATGTCCCCTGCATTGGCAGGCAGACTCTCAATCACTGCGCCACCAGGGAAGCCCCCTCTGCTATATTTTGGAAGAGTTTGAGAAGGACAGGTGTTAGCTCTTCTCTAAATGTTTGATAGAATTCGCCTGTGAAGCCATCTGGTCCTGGGCTTTTGTTTGTTGGAAGATTTTTAATCACAGTTTCAATTTCAGTGCTTGTGATTGGTCTGTTTATATCTTCTATTCCTGGTTCAGTCTCAGAAGGTGTGCCTTTCTAAGAATTTGTCCATTTCTTCCAGTTTTTCCATTTTATTGGCATATAGTTGCTTCTGATAATCTTTCATGATCCTTTGTATTTCTGAAGTGTCAGTTGTTACTTCCTCTTTTTCATTTCTAATTCTAATGTTTTGAGTCTTCTCCCTTTTTTTCTTGATGAGTCTGGCTAATGGTTTATCAATTTTGTTTATCTTCTCAACGAACCAGCTTTTAGTTTTATTGATCTTTGCTATCGTTTCCTTCATTCCTTTTTATTTATTTCTGATGTGATCTTTATGATTTGTTTCCTTCTGCTAACTTTGGGGCTTTTTTGTTCTTCCTCTCATTGCTTTAGGTGTAAGGTTAGGTTGTTTATTTGAGATGTTTCTTGTTTCTTAAGGTAGGCTTGTATAGCTATAAACTTCCCTCTTAGAACTGCTTTGCTGCATCCCATAGATTTTGGGTCGTTGTGTTTTCACTGTCATTTGTTTCTAGGTATTTTTTGATTTCCTCTTTGTTTTCTTCAGTGATCTCTTGGTTATTAAGTGGTGTGTGGTGTAGCCTCCATGTGTTTGTATTTCTTACAGATTTCTTCCTGTAATTGATATCTAGTCTCATAGCGTTGTGGTCACAAAAGATAATTGATATGATTTCAATTTTCTGAAATTTACCAAGGCTTGATTTGTGACCCAAGATATGATGTGTCCTGGAGAATGTTCCATGAGCATTTGAGAAGAATGTGTATTCTGTTGTTTCTGGAGGGAATGTCCTATAAATATCAATTAAGTCCATCTTGTTTAATGTATCATTTAAAGCTTGTGTTTTCTTATTTATTCTCCTTTTGGATGATCTGTCCCTTGGTGAAAGTGGGGTGTTGAAGTCCCCTAGTATGATTGCGTTACTGTTGATTTCCCCTTTTATGGCTGTTAGTATTTGCCTTATGTATTGAGGTACTCCTATGTTGGGTGCATAAATATTTACAATTGTTATATCTTCTTCTTGGATTTATCCCTTGATCATTACATAGTGTCCTTCTTTGTCTCTTGTACTAGTCTTTGTTTTAAAGTCTATTTTGTCTGATATGAGAATTGCTACTCCTGCTTTCTTTTGATTTCCATTTGCGTGTAACATCTTTTTCCATTCCCTCACTTTCAGTGTGTATGTGTCCCTAGATCTGAAGTGGGTCTCTTGTAGACAGCATATATACGGGTCTTGTTTTTGTATCCGTTCATCCAGTCTATGTCTTTTGGTTGGAGCATTTAATAAATTTACACTTAAGGTAATTATCGATATGTATGTTCCTATTACCATTTTCTTTATTGTTTTGGGTTTATTATTGTAGGTCTTTTCCTTCTCTTGTGTTTCCTGTCTAGAGAAGTTCCTTTAGCATTTGTTGTAAAGCTGGTTTGGTGGTGCTGAATTCTCTTAGCTTTTGCTTGTCTGTAAAGCTTTTAATTTCTCTGTCAAATCTGAGTCAGATCCTTGGTGGGTAGAGTAATCTTGGTTGTAGGTTTTTCTCTTTCATCAATTTAAATATGTCCTGCCACTCCCTTCAGGCTTGCAGAGTTCCTGCTGAAAGATCAGCTGTTAACCTTATGGGGATTCCCTTATGTGTTACTTGTTGTTTTTCCCTTGCTGCTTTTAATATTTGTTCTTTGTATTTAATTTTTGATAGTTTGGTTAATATGTGTCTTGGCATGTTTCTCTTTGGATTTATCCTGTATGGGACTCGCTGTGCTTCCTAGACTTGATTAGCTATTTCCTTTCCCACATTAGGTAAGTTTTCGACTATAATCTCTTCAAATATTTTCTCAGTCCCTTTCTTTTTCTCTTCTTCTTCTGGGATCCCTATAATTCGACTGTTGGTGCGTTTAATGTTGTCCCAGACGTCTCTGAGACTGTCCTCAATTCTTTTCATTCTTTTTTCTTTATTCTTCTCTGCAGTAGTTATTTCCACTATTTTATCTTCCAGGTCATTTATCTGTTCTTCTGCCTCAGATATTCTACTATTGATTCCTTCTAGAGAATTTTTAATTTCACTTACTGTGTTGTTCATCACTGTTTGTTTGCTCTTTAGTTCTTCTAAGTCCTTGTTAAACGTTTCTTGTATTTTCTCCATTCTATTTCCAAGATTTTGGATCATCTTTAGTATCATTATTCTGAATTCTTTTTCAGGTAGACTGCCTATTTCCTCTTCATTTGTTAGGTCTGGTCGGTTTTTGCCTTGCTCCTTCATCTGCTGTGTGTTTCTCTGTCTTTTCATTTTGCTTAACTTACTGTGTTTGGAGTCTCCTTTTCACAGGCTGCAGGTTTGTAGTTTCCGTTGTTTTTGGTGTGTGTCCCCAGTGGCTAGGGGTGGTTCAGTGGGTTGTGTAGGCTTCCTGGTGGAGGGGCCTAGTTCCTGTGTTCTGGTGGATGAGGCTGGATCTTGTCTTTCTGGTGGGGAGGTCCACGTCTCCTGGTGTGTTTTGAGGTGTCTGTGGTCTTATTATGATTTTAGGCAGCCTCCCTGGTAATGGATGGGGTTGTGTTCCTGTCTTGCTAGTTGTTTGGCATAGGGTGTCCAGCACTGTAGCTTGCTGGTCTTTGAGTGGAGCTGGGTCTTGGCATTGACATGAGATCTCTGGGAGATTTTTGCCATTTGATATTACGTGGAGCTGGGAGGTCTCTTGTGGACCAGTGTCCTGAACTTGGCTCTCCCACCTCAGTGGCACAGCCCTGACGCCTGGCTGGAGCACCAAGAGCCTGTCCTCTACATGGCTAAGAATAAAAGGGAGAAAAAAAAGAAGGAAAGAAAGAAGATAAAATAAAATAACGTAAAATAAAATAAAGTTATTAAAATAAAAAATAATTAAGAAAAAAAATTTTTAAGTAATAAAAAAAAAAAAAAAAGAAAACCCGACAGACAGACCCCTAGGACAAATGGTAAAAGCAAAGCTATACAGACAAAAATCACACACAGACGCATACACATACACACTCACAAAAAGAGAAAAAGTTGGAAAAATATATATACCAGTGATCCCAAAATCCACCTCCTCAGTTTGAAATGATTCGTTGTCTATTCAGGTATTCCACAGATGCAGGGTACATCAAGTTGATTGTGGAGATTTAATCTGCTGCTCCTGAGGCTGCTGGGAGAAATTTCCCTTTCTCTTCTTTGTTTGCACAGCTCCCAGGGTTCAGCTTTGGATTTGGCCCCGCTCTGTGTGTAGGTCGCCCGAGAGCATCTGTTCTTCGCTCAGACAGGACGGGGTTAAAGGAGCAGCTGATTCGGGGTCTCTGGCTCACTCAGGCCGGGGTTAGGGAGGGGTACGGATGCGGGGCGAGCCTGTGGCGGCAGAGGCCGGTGGGACGTTGCACCAGCCTGAGGCGTGCCGTGCGTTCTCCCGGGGAAGTTGTCCCTGGATCACGGGACCCTGGCAGTGGTGGGCTGCACAGGCTCCCGGGAGGAGAGGTGTGGATAGTGACCTGTGCTTGCACACAGGCTTCTTGGTGGTGGCATCAGCAGCCTTAGCGTCCCATGACTGTCTCTGGGGTCCGCGCTGATAGCCGCGGCTCTCGCCCATCTCTGGAGCTCCTTTCAATGGCGCTCTTAATCCCCTCTCCTCACGCACCAGGAAATAAAGAGGCAAGAAAAAGTCTCTTGTCTCTTCGACAGGTCCAGACTTTTTCCCGGACTCCCTCCCGGCTAGCCGTGGCGCACTAGCCCCCTTCAGGCTGTGTTCACGCAGCCAGCACCAGTCCTCTCCCTGGGATATTGACTCCGAAGCCCGAGCCTCAGCTCCCAGCCCCAGCCCGCCCCGGCGGGTGAGCAGACAAACCTCTCGGGCTGGTGAGTGCTGGTCAGCACCGATCCTCTGTGTGGGAATCTCCACTTTGCCCTCTGCACCCCTGTGGCTGCGCTCTCCTCCGTGGCTCCGAAGCTTCCCGCCTCTGCCACCCGCAGTCTCCGCCCGCGAAGGGGCTTCCTAGTGTGTGGAAACCTTTCCTCCTTCACAGCTCCCTCACACTGGTGCAGGTCCCGTCCCTATTCTTTTGTATCTGTTTTTTTGTTTTTTCTTTTACCCTACCCAGGTACGTGGGGAGTTTCTTGCCTTTTGGGAGGTCTGAGGTCTTCTGCCAGCATTCAGTAGGTGTTCTGTAGTTGTTCCACATGTAGATGTATTTCTGATGTATTTGTGGGGAGGAAGATGATTCCGCATCTTACTCTTCCCCCATCTTTAAGCTCCTCCAAGTTGTACTCACTCTGGCCCATGGTCCCAAGGACTGTCGCAGCTTTGGCTGGTGGGGCCCCTCTAGAGCCAGCAGCCTTAGTGAGGCCGCCCTCCCCTTGGGCTCCAGGGCACTTCAGTCCGAACAGTATTTCTTATTGTTTGAAAATTATTTGAGAATTGGAAGACAAGCATATAAGTAACAACTTAAAAATTAATATCAAAATGTTCTGTACATAGTGGTTATGTAAAAAGTCTATCAAGCTGATAGTAGATATCTTTAAGGAGGCTGAGTATATATCAGTGCTTAGAGGGAAATTTATAACACAAAGTACTTATTAATTTGAGACCTTTCATTCTACCCTAAGGAACTTGAAAAAGTAAATTAAATTACATTAGTTTGTTTTTTTGGGGGGTTTCTTTTTTTGGCCGTGCCAGGCGGCTTGTGGGATCTTAGTTCCCTGACCAGGGATTGAACCTGAGCCACCACAGTGAAAGTGCCAAGTCCTAACCACTGGACCGCCAGGGAATTCCCTACATTAGTTTTTAAATAAGAAATTATTAAAGAGCAGAAATCAACGGAATTGAAAGAGGAAAAACAATGGAGAAAATCAATGAAACCAAAATCTACTTAAGATATCAATAAAATTGATAAACTTCTAGCCAAATTGAGGGAAAAAAGGTGAAAAATTACTCATACCAAAAATGAATCACCACTGACTTCACAGACATCAACATGATAATAAGGGACTACTACAGGCTAATCTGTGCACATAAATAAGATGATTTAGATGAAATGGATCAACTTCTTGACAACTACAAATTTCCCAAACTAATTCAATAATAAGTAGATAACCTGGATAGTTCTCTGTTAAAGAAATTGAATTTATAGTTAAATACCTTCCAAAAGGGAAAACTCTAGGCCCAGATGGTTTCAGTGGCAAATTTTACCAAATGTTTAATGGAGAAATTACACCAATTCCTCACACTCTCTTCAGAAAATTGAAAAGTGGCATAACTTCCCAACTCATTATATGAGGCAATATTACCCTCATAATGAAACCATACAAAAACAGTGCAAGAAAACTAAAGACCAGTATCCCTTGGGGACATAGGTGCAAACCAAATCTAGCAATGTATAAAAAAAAATACATCACAGCCAGGTAGAGTGTCTGTTGGGAATGCAAGGCTGGTTCAACATTTGATGATCAGTTAATAATCAGTCACATTAATAAACTTATCAAGAAAAAGTACATGATCATATCAGTAGATGCAGAAAAAGCATTTGAGAAAATTCAACATACATTTATGATCAAAGTTTTTAGCAAACTAGGATTAGAAGGGAATACCTAAATCTCTACAAAAATCATACAGCTAGCTTCATATTTAATGGTGAAAAACTGAGTGCTTTCCCCATAAAATAGAGACTAGGGTGGAATGTTCACTTTCACTCTTCTTAGTCACTATTGTACTATAAGACATAGCAAATGCAATAAGAATAGAAAAAGAAAAAAAAGACATTTATATTGGGAAGGAAGAAATAAAACTGTTTGCAGATCACATAATTATCTGTGTAGAAAATCCTAAGGAATCTATCAGAAATCTCCTATAATTAATGAATTTAGCAACATTGCAGGACACAGTATCAATACACAAAATTTAATCATATTTCTATATACTAGGAACGAGCAGTTGAAAACTGCAATTTAAAAAAAATACTATTTACAATAGGTCTAAAAAGAATGAGGTACTTAGATATCAATCTAACAAAATGTGTATAGAATCTGTATGCTAAAAACTACAGAACACAGATGAAACAAATTAGAGAAGACCAAATGAAAACACATGTTTATTCCATAACTTAGGTATAAAAAGAAACATTTGTAATCCACCACTACTAATATTTTGGTATATTATCCTTCCTATATTTTTATGTATATATTTGGTTTAACCAAAATGGTAGTTTCATTTGGTACTACTTTCTTAAAATGTACTCTGAACATTTTTCCATGCCATTATATGATTGTCTAATATTCCATTATATTATGTATTAGAAGATTTAAACTAATTTCCCGGTTTTAGACCTAATTTACCAGTTTCTTCTTTATTATAAATAGTATCGATCGTCTCTGTAGTCATATTTTTATGCTTATCCAGAATGACTTCCCTAGAATAAGTGGAATTACCGGAATGGAGCAATTATGATAATAATTACTGTTATATTGCCCTCAAAGATGTTCTACCAACTACTATACCAACCAGCATTTTCTGTTTAACTTCACCCTTAGGTTTTTCTAGGTAAACCTGATTTGAGAATATCCTTATGGGGGACGCAGGCAGGATGGTGGGTGGCACTGAAGTCCTGGGCAGCTGGGGTGGCAGGGGTGGCCGGGCGGCCCCTGCAGCGCAGATTCTGCCGCCGCTGCAAACGACAGAGCTCTGCGTGTCGTGCCGGCACAGCACTCTGGGGGGCCAGGCGGACACCCCACATTCACAGCCAAAGGGCTGGGAAGCCGGCCACACGTATTGGCCCTAAGCGTGCCTTTCCCATCCACCTTGGAGGCGGAGATTGCCCGTGGGTCCCTGGCCCCAGGTGCCGAACCACACCAAGGGGCAATTGGGAAGGAGCTCATAGCGGCAGCGTCCTGGCGGTCCGCTGGAGAGCTGGATTCCCGCCTTCTCCAAATTTCCATCGTCAACTTTCTTGACCAGCTTTCTCTGGTTATATGGACATGCAGTGCTTTGGGCCCCCTGTTGCCCACTAAGTCAGGGCTAGGGAAAGGGGTTAAGCTCTAAACTTGTGTCCCTTCCTAGACAGTGCATCCCTCCTAGGGCAGTGATTCCTGCAGTAGTTGACACTTTACTATGGAGGCCTCGTCTTTTGCCTCTACTGACCCTTGGGTGCTGAGGGTTCACTTGCTTTGTTTGGTGCTTAAATGTTTCTTAACTACTGAAGATAAAACTGAGCTACGATGCCATGTCTGACTTTATTTTCAACTATAGCACCTTTAAATATTCTTGCCTTTGTCCTTAGATTGGAGGGGTGGTTCTCTGATTCAGATATTCAAGTAGTACAATGTAGTTGAAGACAGTTTAAGAAATGGAAGAGGATAGGTCCTGTCATTCAGTATTAACTACTGTCCACATTTTGGAATATTTTCTTAGTTTTATAGTTGTATTATGTAGTAAATATATAACAGTAATAATATTTTGCAAGTTTAGCATTTTTCCTGATATTTTTCATCTAACATGAACCTTTTTCTAAAAATTCTTCAAAAGCATTATTGAATGGATACATAAAAGATACATTATTGAATGTTTAAATTATTTTCAATTTTTGCCATATTATAGGTAATGATTCAGTGGAATGCTTGTATATAGAGCTTTGCCTGAATGATTGTTTTCTTAAGATAGACTACAAGAGGTAGAATTGGTTAAATATTTAAAGCTCTCAATCTGCAGTGAAATTGCTCTCCAAACTGTACAGAAAATGTACCCTCCCACCAGAATGCTGGTTTCCCACATCCCAGTCACTACTGGGTCTCCTCAGTAAAATTTTTTTAAAAACTGGGTTTGTATGACAAGAGCAAACAACCGAGAAACACTCAAATAGGAGCTTTGTGGCCTTACTGGCCTTGTCTCAGATCAGTGAAGAAAAACTGCTAGGACAGTCATTTAGGCCTTCAGTTAGGAGGAGTTAGCTTCCTGTAAAAGATGTTGTATCCTGCAGACTTTCTTTTTTTTTTCTTTTTTTTTTTTTTTTGCGGTACGTAGGCCTCTCACTGTTGTGGCCTCTCCCATTGCGGAGCACAGGCTCCGGACGCGCAGGCTCAGCAGCCATGGCTCACGGGCCCATCTGCTCCGCGGCATGTGGGATCCGGACCGGGGCACGAACCCGTGTCCCCTGCATTAGCAGGCGGACTCTCAACCACTGCGCCACCAGGGAAGCCCCCTCCTGCAGCCTTTCTAAACTCACTTATTCTAGTAGCTCTTTGGTAGATGCTGTTGGATTTTCATCATTGGTGATCACGTTTTCTCAGAATAAAGGCAGTTTTGCTTCTTGCTTTAAAAAAAAAAAGAATATCCTTATGAGGACTTCCCTGGTGGCGCAGTGGTTAAGAATCCGCCTGCCAATGCAGGGGACATGAGTTCGATCCCTGGTCCGGGAAGATCCCACATGCCATGCACCAACTAAGCCCATGCTCCACAAATACCAAGCTTGTGCTCTAGAGCCCGCGAGCCACAACTGCTGAGCCCACGTGCCACAACTACTGAAGCCCATGCACCTAGAGCCCATGCTTCACAACAAGAGAAGCCACCACAACGAAGAGTAGCCCCCGCTCGCCACAACTAGAGAAAGCCCGCATGCAACAAACGAAGACCCAACACAACCAAAAAAAAAACACAAAAGAATATCCTTATGTGCTTGAACTTCAAAACTGTGAAATTGATGTTTAATTATCATGGAGCTCTCATGACTTCTTCAGTTGTCTCAGCAATGGTCTGTTTTAAATATTCAATAACACTATCTCCCAAATCATTGATTTCCTACAAATATAGTAGTAATTACAGTAACAATTATAATAATAACTATAATTTATTGAGAGCTTGCTACTTTTCTGGCATTACATTAAGCACATTAAATCTTAATCTTTATGATGACAATTACTATCAGCCCCATCTCACAGGTGATGGTACTGAGCTTCAGAGAATTAAGTACCTAAGATTTGTACCCAGGTCTAGTTCCAAAGCTTATAGCCACACACTGCTGTACTGCCTCTTTAAAAGATGTCTTTTTGTTTTTTTGGCTGTGTTGAGTCTTCATAACTGTGTGTGGGCTTTCTCTAGTTGCTGCTAGAGGGGGCTACTCTTCGTTGTGGTACCTGAGCTTCTCACTGCAGTGGCTTCTCTTGTTGTGGAGCATGGAATCTAGGTGCACGGGCTTCAGTAGTTGCAGCATGCGGGCTCAGTAGTTGCAGCATGTGGGCTCAGTAGTTGCGGCAGGGCTTGTAGGGTGCGCAGGCTTCCGTAGTTGTGGTGCGCGGGCTCCAGAGTGCAGGCTTGGTGGTTGTGGCTCACAGACTTAATCACTCTGTGGCATGTGGGATCTTCCTGGACCAGGGGCCAAACCCGTGTCCCCTGCATTGGCAGGTGGATTCTTAACCACTGCACCACCAGGGAAGTCCCTAAAAGGTGTCTTTTAAATCCATGTCTTTAACTGTTCATTTTAATGTGATTCAGTGTTATTTGTTTGAAACAAGTTAAATACTATTTTAGTTCCTAATATTTCCTAGTAAATGAATGTCAGTGTGAGTTAGATAAGCCAGGCTTACCTCTTGTCTTTTTGAAAACTTTAAAATTTAATTTCAGGGCTTAGAGTTATATCTTGGAAGAACTTATTATCAGAATCTATTTTATCCTGAAAACTGGAATAGGTATGTGAATTCGTTTGCAAGCTAGGATGCTGTTCAGAGAGTAGCACTCTTAAGTGATGGAATTTTTCATTGTGAGGGATTTGCCCCTATAGATTTCTTTTGTCTTTGGCATCGCCTTTCAGGCCATCAACAGTAGAGTAGAATGTGGTTACTCTTCCTTTTACTTTATTTAAACTTGAGTCACATTCCAGATGCCTTATAAATCAAAAGATCTCAAAAGAAAATCATTTTACTTGATGGTATAAGGTTAATAATTCTCAGATTTAAAATCCTATGTTGAGACACTTTACATTTTTGAAGTTCTTCACATGTTTATTGTTGGTTAGTTATTTTCTTAAGTTTTAAAAAATACAAGTAGATTATAGCTAGAATTATATTAAAGAAATGATTCTAATGGAATAAGAAAATCCTGTTGGTTACCAGCTTCTTTCTTTCATTGCTTGATTTTATTGGGTCATATGTTTAAAATTATGGCATTAAAATTTAAATATACCTCTAAATATATGATTCAGTGCTATTATTTATTGCTGTTTCTTTCAGGAGTTTTTTGTGGAGCCATTTAATCGAAAAGCACGCCAAGAGAACTTGAGGTATAATAATATGCTTAAACAACTTAGCAGTCCACAGTTAGCCACTCTGAGACGCTGGAAGGCAATAAAGCTCTATCTTACATGTGAAAGGGGACCTTGGGCTGAAAGGTATGTGTCTATCATTCATTAAATACCTTTTTTTCTTTAGAACTCTGATCTAGAACTTTATGAATCAGTGACCTCTCCAATCCAATTTTTAAAATGTTCAATTTTTAAAAGATTACTTTTAATTAATTTGCTTGCCTTTTATGGATTATAAGTTCGGTATGTGTAGAGCTTTGTGTGTATATGTTTTTCACCATGGAGTTATTTCCTTTACTCTTACCCTGTGACATAGAATTTGTTTTGATTCCATTTACTTCTGTCTTCCTGATACCACCTCTTTGAGCTAGTTAGTGACGATGTGTATTTGAATACTTTACAATTTCTTTATTTGATCCTAAGTCACTTCTGTTTTGCTGAATTATATTTTATACACACACACACACACACACACATTTTTTAACAGCCCTTTTTTATTGTGGCAAAATACACTTAATATAAAATTTGCTATTTTAACCGTTTTAAAATGTACAATTTAGTGGCATTAAGTACATTCCTCATGTTGTGTAATAATCACCACTGTCCAGCTTCAGAACATTTTCATCACCTGAAAAAGAAACCCTGGACCCATTAAGCAGTCACTAGCTATTATCCCTTCCCCTGACGCCTGGTAACCACCAATCTGCTCTCTGTCTCTATGGATTTGCCTATTCTGGATATTTCATATAAATGAAGTCATTCAGTATGTGGCCTTTTGTACCCAGCTTCTTTCATTTAGCTTAGTGTTTTCACTATGTTGTAGCATGTATTATTACTTTCTTTCCTTTTTATGGCTGAATAATATTCTGTTGTGTGGAATGGATGATGGACATCGGGTTGTATTCCTTGTGGCTGTTGTTAATAGTATTGCTGTAAACATCTGTGGACAAGTGTTTGTTTCAACACCTGTTTCTAATTCTCTTGGTTATATACTGGAAGAATTACTGGGTCATATGGTAATTCTGTGTTTAACTTACTGAGGAATTGCCAAACAGTTTTTAACAGCAGCTACATCATTTTACATTCCTATCAGCAATGTTTGAGGGTTTCAGTTTCTCCACAACCTTACCAAGACTTGTCTTTTTTTTTTTTTAATTATGGTCATCCTAGTGGGTGTGCAGTGGTATCTTATGATTTCATTGCAATTCCCTAATGACTAATGACATTGAGTATCTTTTCAGGTACTTGTTGGCCATTTGTATATCTTCTTTAAATAAATGTCTATTCAAGCCCATTTTTAAATTGGATTGTTTGACTTCTTGTGGTTGAACTGTAAGAGTTTTTTTTTTTAATAATAGACCCTTATCGGATATATTGTCTATAAATATGTAGGTTGTCTTTTCACTTTCTCCATAGTGGCCTTTGATGCACAAAAGCTTTGAATTTTGAAGTCCAGTTTATCTGTTTCTTTCTTTTGTTGCTTATGCTATTGATGTCTTATCTAAGAAACCATTCCCAAATCCAGGGTCATGAAGACTTACTCCTATTGTTTCCTCTAAGAGCTTTAACTCTTATATTTAGATCTTTGATCCATTTGCAATTATATTATCTTTACTTGTAGTAAAATTATTATTTTATTTTGAAAACTGTATTTGGAATAAACTCCTAAATAGCTAGTTAAGAACTTCCTTGTAACAGTGAAAGAGTAAAATATATCAAGCTGTAAGTCTGAAGATTTATGTTCAAATCTTATTCCTGTACCTGTAAATCACATGGCATCTTAGGCAAATAATTTAACCTGTCTTAGATTCCTCGGGTATAAACTGTTGATATGCATAATAACATTGGTTTTTTTCTCGGGGTTGTTTGGGTCAAATGAGATAAGGAATGTAAATGTTTTTATAAAATGGTGCCAAAAAATGTAAAGTACCTGATACTTACTCTATTTCAATCAACCAGTCTTTGTAATTTTAAGCGAAATAGTTTTATTTGTTTACTTATGAATATTCATAGGAAGCAAAATCCACTTCACTGGAAACTAGCTAACGTAGAAAATTATTCCCGCATGAGACTTAAATTGGTGCCAAATTATAACTTCAAAACCCATGATGAAGCTAGTGCTTTGAGAGATAATCTAGGTGAGTTTCAATGGCTGTTTAATTATTTACTGAAGATAATGAGGGTGTTGGTGGGGATTGGTTATTGTTTTCATTGTTTCAAAATTACTTACTCATGAGAGAAGGGTGACATTTTATAATTGATATTTAAGTGGTTGTATATGTTGCCTTTGGCCTAAATCTAAAATGACTTCCTATTTCAACTGATTGCAGTTTTTCAAAGAAAAACATAATGTAAACTCATAAAATTACACTGTAGTTGATGTGAAATGTATCATCTCTATCTCCATTATGGTATAGTAAAACATGGTCCTTTAACCTTAGCCTTTTGCTTACCAAAACTGAGTTTAATGTTAAATATATCAATATTTAGAATTCTTAGCAGCTCTTTAGGCCTTTCTTCTATGACCTGTTCTTCTTATAGAACTCCAGACATTTAGTATCTAGATGGGCCAATGCCTTTTTTCTAGAAAAAAGTGCTTAAAAATGCATAGCCTTGCAGTATATCAAAACAGATTTTAAAGAGTTTCTAAAGTTCTTATGAAGCCCTTCCTTTATAGCCATCTGACTGGGCATCTGTGCACCTTATGTTTAGTGACTAAGTTATAGATGAAATGAGTACCAGTTTTTTAATCTTACTTTTTAAAATTGCCTTAATATATTGGCCAGTACAGTAAATGCCATAAAATTGAGAGCTATGATACCTGCCATTTAGAGTCTTATATTCTGAAATAAATCAGACGCAGTAAGTGGTTTCCCTTAATGTAAAATAATGGCCTTGTCCATGGTACAAAGAGTGTCTTATACAGGAACGGTCAGTGTGTATAGCTTGTCCTCCCAGTATATGTCCTGAGACTATTATACTTTCTCTACCTCTTAAAATTTTATCCTTACCATGCAGAAAACATCTTTTGGTGAATGACTTCAATTTAGTAATATTTAAGGAAGAGTGTTCTCTATTTTTTCTTCATTTTTGCCAATAAATCCCACTCCAGGAAATTCCCTGTCCCTTTTCCTCCTTCTTCAACCCTCTTACACATGTATACAGGTATAATTTTATGTTTCTTCTTCTTGGTCTCAGTTGTTTTAAGTCCAGGAAAACCAGTGTCCTCTCTCTTTTTCCATCTCTGTTCCTTTCTTTACCTAGTTTTCAAAATTATCCCAAGTATAATGATGATAATAAAATTGTACAGAAGAAAAAAATCATACATTTCAAAGTGAAATTGGGGGAATTCCCTGGCAGTCCAGTGGTTAGGACTCCACGCTTTTATTGCTGAGGGCCTGGGTTCGATCCCTGGTCAGGGAACTAAGATTCCACAAGCTGCACAGCATGGCTGAATGAATGAATGAATGAATGAAAGTAAGTGAAATTGGTAATAATATAAAACCAGTGGCCTCAGTCTTTAAAACTCTTTAAAGTTCCTTGAAGTTTACTTCAGAATTAACTGCAGAATGTTTTACCTATTCCATATATTTGTTTATAAGTATTTTCATCAGTATTTTTCTATTTGTATCAGATTATCTAGACTTGTACGTGATCAAAGCAGATTTATAAAAGAGAAATGCAGCTGTACATTAGGTTAATTCATTTTGTATGTCAGAGCAAGGATACCATTTGAGAAATTAAGGGAGGTTTTGTCATCTTTACAGTGTTTTGTTATTTAGCATGAATTATTTTTATTATACACATGAAATGTCTTTATTCATAGTTAAACGTATAAATTTTTTCCAGTCCTACCTACACGTTATGCATATATTTTTATTACTATTCTTATGCCACCAGATAATTGAGAGATGAATGTGCAATAAGAATAGCTACCATTTATTTATTTTATGTGCGATGTGATGTATCTCCATTTCACAGTTGCAAAAACATAGATTCAGAGGGGTCATATGGTTAATAAATGGCAGAATAGAATTTGAATTTAGGTCTACCATTTCACAGCCCATCTTTTTTCCATTACACTAGCTTTGCCTTCTTACATTAATGCATAGTTCGTGACATTTGTTGCATATATATGTATCAGAATTATCTATTAAATTCCATGCACTCCAGAAAGGAACACTTCAGCTTTTAGTCTTTGTATTATCTTGCAGTTAATAATTTGTCACATTCTTTCTTAATATTTCTGTAGTACAAATGCACAGTAAAAATAATTCCATTGAATTAATGTAGTGAGAATAATTCTTTAACTTACTTAGTAGTATGCTTTAGAAGTAAATATGATTAAAGAGATTAATTGGCCTGTTTCTGAAACATAAATAATACCATCATTAAAGATAAATACCATCTTTTAAAACATTTATTCTTTGTATTGTATGTATAATAATTTTTAAAAAATCACAGTCAAGTACCATAGTTAACTCTAAATCATGTATAAAAAATTCTCTGTAGTAAGTCGCTTATCTTAGAAATTTTCAAGTACCTTACTTATAATACACATTATTCATATAATTAACAGTCAGAAATTACAGAAGGACTGTGATATGATTTTCCTGCTTTGTGTTTAACAAACATTTTATGTTTAAACAGGTATCCAGCACTTGCAGCCTTCCAGTGATCCACTGCTTTTGGAAGTAGTGAAACAAGTAAAAGTTAGTGATATGGAGGAGGATAAATTAGATCTTCCTGAAGAGGAAATAACAGCCAGAGTAAATATGTATGTATAAGTACTTGAAAGAATTTAAAATTATTTTATTCTGAGAAATGGGATTGTAAAATTGTGGAAAATATTTGCTGGAAATTCTAATGCTATGCATTCCCAGAATCCAACAATTGATACTATATATCAGCTGTTAGGAGTCTACTAGTGTTAACTGAAACTATTGAAGAAGGCTTCTTAGGACTGGGTTAATTTGGAGCTAGACCTTGAAACTAGAAAATATTTTGAGCCGAATAATAATGAAAATGTATCAAATTTATGGGATACAGCTGAGGTATTTATCTGGAAAGTACAGTGTGAAATATAAACTTTTAAACAAAAGGAAGAAATTATAAAGATAAAAGCAGAAGTCCATAAAAGATAAAACCAAAAAACAAAAAGAAAGATCAAAGAAAACAAAAGTTCATTATTAAAAATCAGGTAACCAAACAATAAACCTCCAGCCAGATGGGTTAGGAAATAAAGACAACATAAATTACCAGTATCAGGAATGAAAGAGGAGATAACATTACAAATACTAAAATGATTGAAAAGAAATACATTAAAATAATTAAAAGGAAATGATAGGGACTTCCCTGGTGGTCCAGTGGGTAAGACTCTGCACTCCCAATGCATGGTGCCTGGATTTGATCCCTGGTCGGGGAACTACATTCCACATGCATGCCGCAACTATAAGAGTTTGCATGCCGCAACTTATGAGTCCACATGCCACAACTAAGTCTGCATTCTGCAACTAAAAGATCCTGCATGCCGCAACTAAAGATCCTGCATGCCTCAGTGAAGATTCCGTGTGCAGCAACTAAGACCAAGCGCAGCCTAAACAAATAAATAAATATTTTTTTAAAATTCCAGACATCATTTAAAAAAAAAGGAAATGGCAACTTTATGCCAATAAATTTGACAATTTAAATGAAATGGACAAATTCCTTGAAAGATATAAATTATCAAAACTCTCCAGGGAAAAAATAACCTTAGATATATTTTAAAATTTTGAATTTGTAGTTTAAAAACTTCCCCTAAACAAATATAAAACATTCATTTTCTCATCTCTCCTTTGTTACCATACATATTAAACCTGTATATGTTTTAAACCCGATAGTACAGTTTAATGCAGTTACTGTTTTATGCACTTGTCTTTAAATCAGTTAAGAGAAGAAAAAACTATGTAATTATGCTTTCCTTTATATTTCCCTGCATATTTACCTACTTATACACTTCATTTCTTGGTGTACATTCAGATATCTGGTGCTATTTCCTTTTAAGCCTGAAGGACTTCCTTTAGTATTCCTTGTAAGGAAGGTCTATAAGCCACAAATTCTCTTAGTCTTTTGTTATCTGTGGAGATTTTTATTTTGTCTTCATTTTTGACTACTTTTTAAAAAATTGAGATATATTTTTTGAAAATTGAGATTCACTTAATGTAAAATTGACTGTTTTAAAGTGCACAATTCAGTGGTTTTTTAGTATATTCACAGAGTTGTGCAACATCACCACTATCTAGTCCAAGAACATTTCCATCACCCCTAAAGGAGATCTTATACCTTTCAACAGTCAGTCCCAATTTCCTCTCCTCACATCCTCTAGCAACCACTAAATTGGCTTTCTTTCTCTATGGATTTGCCTATTTTGAACATTTCATGTATTTCATTCAATATGTTGTTTTTTATGTCTGGCTTTTTTCATTCAGTTTAATGTTTCCATCCATTTGTTTTTATGGCTGAATAATATTCCATTATATGGATATACAGTTTTTGTTTATCCATTCAGCAGTTGATGGACATTTATGTAGTTTCTATTTTTTTGGCTATTATGAATAATACTGCCTTGAATATTCATGTACACATTTTTGTATCAACTTATGTTTTCATTTATTTTGGGTATAAAAAGAACTAGAAGTGGATTTGCTTATCATGTGTTAATTCTATGTTTAACCTTTTGAGGAATTGTGAAACTTTTCATAATGACTGTACCATTTTACATTCCCTCAGTAATGTATGGAAGTTCTAATTTCTCCAAATCTACCCCAACTTCTATTCTCTGTTTTTTTTTTTAATTTATTATACCATCCTAGAATGTTAGAGGTGGTATCTTGTGATTTTAATTTGCATTTCCCTAATGACTAATGATGCTGAACATCTTTTTATGTATTTGTTGGCCATTTATATGTCTTTTTTGGAGAAATCTTTATGCAGATCCTTTGCCTATTTTTTAATTGGATTGTCTTTTAGTTATTGAGTTGTAAGTGTTCTTTACATATTTTAGCAACAAGTCCCTTATTAGATACAGGATTTACAAAAATGTTCTTCCACTGAATTGTTTCTTTTTACTTTCTGTTGGTATCTTTTGATGTACAAAATTTTTTAATTTTGATGAATTTCCTTTCATCAATTTTTTCTAAGAGTTTTATATTTTATCTCTTATGTTAGGTCTTTGATCCATTTTGAGTTAACTTTTGTATGTGGTGTGATGTAGGGGTCCATATTAATTCTTTTGCCTGTGACTCTAGTTGCCCCAGCACCATTGCTTTTTCTTTTGAAGATACTTTTGCCAGATATAGAATTCTTGACTGACAGTCTTTTCCTTTCACCATTTTGAATATGTCTTTTCACTACCTTCTGGTTTTCACTACCTTTTGTTTCTGTTGAGAAATGTGCTATTAACCTTTTCTATTGTGTCCTGTATTGTGATGCTTTTAGGTTATTCTTTTTGTCCTTGGCTTTTAGTGCCTTGGCTTTAGGACCATGTATGGATATCTTTTTTTTTTTTTTGCGGTACGCGGCGCGGGCCTCTCACTGTTGTGGCCTCTCCCGCCGTGGAGCACAGGCTCCGGACGCGCAGGCTCAGTGGCCATGGCCCACGGGCCCAGCCGCTCCGCGGCATGTGGGATCTTCCTGGACCGGGGCACGAACCCATGTCCCCTGCATCGGCAGGTGGACTCTCAACCACTGCGCCACCAGGGAAGCCCGAATATCTTTGTGTTTATCTTGCTTGGAGTTCATTGAGCTTCTTGGATGTGTAGATTAATTTTTTTCATATTTGAGAAGTTGCCAGCATTATTTTTTCAAATATATTTTACCCCTTTTTCTCTGTTCTCTCCTTCTGGGTCTCCCTTTGCACATATGTTGTTTTGCTTGATGGTGACCCTTTGAGGTTCTTTCATTCTGCTTGATTCTTCTTTCTTTGTGTTCTTCAGATTGGACAGTTTCTTTTGATCTATCTTCAAGAGCCCTGCTTCTTTTTCCTACAAGTTCAAATATGCTGTTGAGTCCTTCTGGTGAATTTTTCATTTAGTTATTGTGCTTTTCAATTTCAGAATTTCTCATTTGGTTCCTTTTTAAAATATATATATAATTTCTATCTCTGTATCAATAATACTCTATTTGACTAGGCTTTTTTGCCGTAATGCACTTTGGTTCTTTAAACATAGTTTCCTTTAGTTCTTTTCATGTATTTTTATGATAGCTACCTTGAAGTCTTTGTCTACTAAGTTGAACATCTGAGGTCCCCCAGAGACAGTTTCTTTTTACTGCTTTTGAGTTTATGGCCCATATTTTCCTATTTCTTCCTATGTCTCATACTTTTTGTGAAAACCATACATTTTAGATAAATTATAGCCACTTTGGTTTCTAATCTCCTCCCTTGATGCTGGTTGTTGTTGTTGTATTTTTGTTTGTTTAGTGACTTTTCTAGATTAAGTCTGTGGAGTCTGTTTTACCTGCAGTGAATGCCACTGATATCTGTACTTACTAGGTTTTTGTTTTGTTTTGTTTTATATTTAAAGCCTTGCTTACTAGGGGTTGCCCCTGGGTCAGCATAGCTTAGTGGTCAGCCAGTGATTAGTTTTTTGTGTTTAAACCCCTTGATCAGTATGACTGCCACTCTTTGCCAGTGGATCTGTATGTGGTTTAGAGAATGCATTCAAATTTGATGATTTACACATCTGCCCTGACTTTTACTTGTTATGATTGTAAAGCCTCACATTCAGCCAAGAATGAGTAGCTAAATCTCAAGTATATAATTTATTCTGGACATCACTTTGTTTAGGTTATAAACAACACATGGCAAATATTTCTCAGAAATTATTTTAATACTA
Organism: Mesoplodon densirostris; assembly: GCF_025265405.1. Classification (NCBI taxonomy): domain Eukaryota; kingdom Metazoa; phylum Chordata; class Mammalia; order Artiodactyla; family Ziphiidae; genus Mesoplodon; species Mesoplodon densirostris. The sequence goes on along the minus strand of NC_082668.1, from coordinate 33,807,673 downwards.
TAAATTGACCAGGTTCATGGGACTTCCCTGGTGGCGCAGTGGTTAAGAATCTGCCTGCCAATGCAGGGGACATGGGTTCGATCCCTGGTCTGGGAAGATCCCACATGCCATGGAGCAGCTAAGCCCGTGTGCCACAGCTACTGAGCCTGCACTGTAGAGCTCGCGAGCCACAACTACTGAAGCCCGCGCGCCTAGAGTCTGTGCTCCACAACAAGAGAAGCCACCGCAATGAGAAGCCCACACACTGCAACAAAGAGTAGCCTCCACTCACCGCAACTAGAGAAAGCCCATGCACAGTAATGAAGACCCAATGCAGCAAAAAATAAATGAATGAATAAATAAATAAATTTATTTTTTTTAAAAAATTGGGCTTCCCTGGTGGCGCAGTGGTTGAGAGTCCGCCTGCCGATGCAGGGGACACTGGTTCGTGCCCCAGTCTGGGAAAATCCCACATGCCGCAGAGCAGCTCGGCCCGTGAGCCTGCATGTCCAGAGCCTGTGCTCCGCAACAGGAGAGGCCACAACGGTGAGAGGCCCGCGTACCGCAAAAAAAAAAAAATTGACCAGGTTCAATAATATCCTTTGTTGGCATAAGCAGGTTTTTTGGTTAATATAATTTTAGTAAGTTTAAAATATGTCCTTGATTATTTTCAGGGAGCTGGATGGGGTAGTTATCTAGGGAGCTGTCTTTGGTTTTGGTAGATTTTTTTAGTCAGCTTTTTAATGAGATTTTATTTTCTTTCTTCAAGGACTAGTGAATTCATTGGATGTCAGTCTCATTCATTTTCAAATGAAAAAACCAAAACTCTTTGTTTCATAGAATAGAAATAACCTTCAGACTGTTTACTCTCTCAGGTCACTTATTTCTCTATTTCATCACTGTGAATATTAGAATTTCACTATTTGGGAAAACATTCTCAGTTTATTTTAAGCTTAGCTTTAATGGTTGCAATATTCCCAGTTAGGTGATGATACTTGTAGAGCTTCTCATCGAAATCCATTGGAAACAAAATTAGATTTAGTCATTGCTATCCTGGAAATGAGGCAAATGTGAAATATCTAGGACCAGAGAGCAGCTGGCTTGAAGGATATACTTGAATAACATTCCATGAGTCATAGGAGTTCTCATTTCTGTACTTGGCAGTTAAAGTCACCTAGGCCACCAGAAGACTGTCCTTTCCCAGTATTTTCCTCCAAAAAACATACTTGGTAACAGTCCTCCAAATATGAGATGACTTCACTTTAAGTATGCTGTGGCAACATTGGCTCCTAGTATTATCTCCATTTACACTATCAGGGGATGCTATGATGATGATGTTCTAGCTTTTGTTGCTCTTGAAACATCTCATTTTACAGTTTAAGAATCAATCATAATACTTCTAATAATTACTTATGAAACACCACTAATGATACAGTCCTTTATTCACAGATTCATTTATTCCCTGGGTCAATTCATGTCTGCCAAATATAACTAAAAAACATGACCAGTATTGCTGCACGTTTGAACCATCCTCTACCAGTAGTATTGAAGATTCACTATATTTTGTTTTAATGGGTCGTATACAATTGAAATGTAAAACATATGTTTTTTGAAACTTTGTTATTGGGTAATAAGTATATTTGGACATATTTAAGTAATTTAATATGCCGTGGAATGGTTTTTGTGGAAAATTCAAGTACTCTTTCTTGGATAGTGACTTTACAGACACGAGATTCGTATTTGAGTATGATATTCTTTTCCATTTACACAGAATACATTGTTGGATGTTTTTTGTTTGGTTGGTTTTTGTTTTTACAGTGATGAGAAAGAACAGGATCAAAAAGAAAAATTGGTGTTGTCGGAAGACTGTGAACTCATTACAATAATTGCCATAATTCCTGGCAGATTAGAAATCACTACTCAACACATTTACTTCTATGATGGCAGCATTGAAAAAGAGGACGGTGAGCAGTTCTGGGGGAAAAATTTCTGTTGTTCAATAGTTAAGTATCCAGTTTATCAATCATTAATGAGAAGAAAGCGATAAGGTGGGACTGTAGAATTGTAGTCTACCATGTAAAAGGAGACATAGAAAGTCAGTATGGAATTAAATTTATTATCAACAATGTACTGAAGGGAATGCTTCCTTTTTATTATCAATGTTTTTGAAAAGGTTTGGCTAGAGGGGATTGCTATAAACTTTAAGTTATAAAATATAATTTTACTTTTATTTATATGTACACTTGCTCCTAGAGGCTTTTCACCTAATCCTTTATCTGAAAATAAAAAGATATTTAAATCTAAGCTGCCAACATAAAGAGAAAAGGAAAACTGTTTCTAAGATATAATATTCAGAGTCATTCTCTATTCCAATGGAAACGAAGTAGAAAAGCTATAGAATTTTAAAATAGTCTTAAAAGAAACAATTTAAACATCCAATAAATTTAACAAATGTTTTTCATCATACAGAAACTGAATTCCTTTTCCGTAGTGCTACTTTTGTCAGGAACTAGGAGATATTTTCTGCATAGCATCAGTAACTTTTTGTGGTACCCCAGTCACAAGATTGTTTCTGTTTTCAGGAGTAGGCTTTGATTTCAAGTGGCCTCACTCTCAAGTTCGAGAGATTCACCTACGACGGTACAACTTAAGGAGGTCAGCCCTTGAGATTTTTCATGTTGACCAATCCAACTACTTTCTCAATTTCAAAAAAGAGGTATGTAAGATGCTAACTTTCTGGAAGCCCCAGACTGTTAGCTTGAAATTATTTTCCAACTAGTGAGCTGTAATGAAACTTCACAACTCTACTCTTTCATCGAGTCAAAATATATATTAGGGAAAAAAAAATACATACCTTTGGGATTAAGCAGTATATGCATTTTTGTTGGAATTTATTTGCAAGTGTTTGGAAGATATTTGTTTTCAGTTTTTATATATAGGTAGATAAAGAAGTCAGTAGAATATTGAGTGTCAGCTAATAGGTATCTCACAGTATCCAGTTGTGAAATAATATGCAATATATATGATATAACTGGATTTAGGAAATTGGGTTGGGTTCAGTTCAACAATAGTGGAGGCTGTGTAATCAGGAAGAATAATGGAACATGTTTTTCTAGGAATAGAGTAAATTCTTACATAGTGTAAGTGGTTAAGAGATTGCCACTGAAGCCAGGTTACCTGGATCCAAGATCATTCCACCACTAGCTCTGTAACCTTTGATCCGTTAGTTGCCCCCAGCCTTCCTTCCCTCTGTCATATACTTGAGGTCAGACTTGTATCGCAGTCTGATAGCTCTCTCCACCTTGCCTAGCTTTCTCTCCATTTTCTCTCACTGTCATCTCTCCAAATAAAATCCTGCATGTTCAATTCTGTCTTAGCATTTGCTTCTCAGATGACCTGGATTAGCATAGTCAATAACTAAGTTTCTGTTCATTTGTGAGTTCCAGGTTTATTTGTAGATGATTTGATTCAGACATTTAAAGAGCATTTTTCTATTTTTACAAAAAGATAATTTTTTACTATTAAAAATATATTTTCCCCCATAGGAAAATACAATGTATGTGTTTTTTAAAAAGCTATTTTATGTAAGTAAACCAAGAACACTCCTATTGAATACTATGCTTTTGTAAATAGTTTTTTGTTTGTTTGTTTGTTTTTAGACCTAGTGGTATGTCTTTATTTTGTTCCATTTATTTAATTCATTCTTTTGGTGGATTCGGGGCACAATAAGTTCGATTCTTATTGGTAGGTATAAGATGCTAGAAGGGTATCCAGGGGGAAATGACAAATATCTCCAGTTGGAAATATAAGTGTAAGGTAGACGTTAGGGTGGTAAATATAGATCTGGAATCAGGAGCATATGGATAACAGATGAAATTATGACAGAAAATAATATCACCTCATGAGCAGAACAGAACAACAAAAGGAGTAGATGATGGTGGACCCCATCATCAGTTTAAGGAGCAGGTAAAGGAAAAGGAGTTGGTGTGAGACTGAGAAGGATGATCAGAGAGTGACGTAAGACCTGGAGAGTAGTGTCCTGGGTGATACGTAGGGGAGAGTTTTAGGGGTTGATCAGTAGGGTCTAATGACATGTATCAATAGAATGAAGCCCAAAACAGATCATCGAATTAGAAACTGAGGTCAACTACACTGACACAGTTCATCCAGATTGCCATGACAAAATGACCATAGACTGGATGGCTTAAACAACAAATACTTATTTCTCTTAGTTCTGGACTGAAAGCTGGAAGTTCAAGAGCAGGATTCCAGTGCAGTCAGGTTCTTGGTGAACACCTTCTTCATGGTTAACAGATGCTGTATCCTTACATGGTTGGCAGAGAGGGAGAAGGAGAGAGAGGATGAGAGAAAGAGAAAGAGCTAGCTCTCTGGTCTCTTTTTTTTTTTGAATTTTATTTTATTAACTTTTTTATACAGCACGTCCTTATTAGTCATCAGTTTTATACACATCAGTGTATACATGTCAATCCCAATCGTCCAATTCATCACACCACCATCCCCAACCCCCCGCGGCTTTCCCCCTTGGTGTCCATACGTTTTTTCTCTATATCTGTGTCTCAGTTTCTGCCCTGCAAACTGGTTCATCTGTACCATTTTCCTAGGTTCCACATATATGCATTAATATACAGTATTTGTTTTTCTGACTTACTTCACTCTGTATGACAGTCTCTAGATCCATCCACGTCTCTACAAATGACGCATTTTTGTTCCTTTTTATGGAATATTCCATAAAAAGTAATATTCCATTGTATATATGTACCACATCTTCTTTATTCATTCGCCTGTCGATGGGCATTTAGGTTGCTTCCATGACCTGGCTATTGTAAATAGTGCTGCAATGAACATTTGGGTGCATGGGTCTTTTGGAATTATGGTTTTCTCTGGGTATATGCCCAGTATATTGCTGGGTCATATGGTAATTTTCTTTTTAGTTTTTTCAGGACCCTCCATACTGTTCTCCATAGTGGCTGTATCAATTTACATTCCCACCAACAGTGCAAGAGGGTTCCCTTTTCTCCACACCCTCTCCAGCATTTGTTGTTTGCAGATTTTCTGATGATGCCCATCCTAACTGGTGTGAGGTGATACCTCATTGTAGTTTTGATTTGCATTTCTCTAATAATTAGTAATGTTGAGCAGCTTTTCTTGTGCTTCTTGGCCATCTGTATGTCTTCTTTGGAGATATGTCTATTTAGGTCTTCTGCCCATTTTTGGATTGGGTTGTTTGTTTTTTTCATATTGAGCTGCATGAGCTGTTTATATATTTTGGAAATTAATCCTTTGTCCGTTGATTCATTTGCAAATATTTTCTCCCATTCTGAGGGCTGTCTTTTCGTCTTGTGTATGGTTTCCTTTGCTGTGCAAAAGCTTTTAAGTTTCATTAGGTCCCATTTGTTTATTTTTGTTTTTAATTTCCATTACTCTAGGAGATAGATCAAAAAAGGTCTCGAATCTATTTTGAGTTTATTTTTGTGTATGGTGTTAGGGAGTGTTCTCAGTTCATTCCTTTACATGTAGCTATCCAGTTTTCCCAGCACCACTTATTGAAGAGACTGTCTTTTCTCCATTGTATATTCTTGCCTCCTTTGTCATAGATTAGTTGACCATAGGTGCGTGGGTTTATCTCTGGGCTTTCTATCTTGTTCCATTGATCTATGTTTCTGTTTTTGTGCCAGTACCATATTTTCTTGATTACTGTAATTTTGTAGTATAGTCTGAAGTCAGGGAGTCTGATTCCTCCAGCTCCGTTTTTTTTCCCTCAAGACTGCTTTGGCTATTTGGGGTCTTTTCTGTCTCCATACAAATTTTAAGATTTTTTGTTCTAGTTCAATCAAAAATGCCATTGGTAATTTGATAGGGATTGCATTGAATCTGTAGATTTCTTTGGGTAGTATAGTCATTTTCACAATATTGATTCTTCCAATCCAAGAACATGGTATATTTCTCCTTCTGTTGGTATCATCTTTAATTTCTTTCATCAGTGTCTTATAGTTTTTGCATACAGGTCTTTTGTCTCTTTAGGTAGGTTTATTCCTAGGTATTTTATTCTTTTTGTTGCAATGGTAAATGAGAGTGTTTCCTTAATTTCTCTTTCGGATTTTTCATCACTATTGTATAGGAATGCAAGAGATTTCTGTGCATTAATTTTCTATCCTGCAGCTTTACCAGATTCATTGATTAGCTCTAGTAGTTTTCTGGTGGCATCTTTAGGATTCTCTATGTATAGTATCATGTCACCTGCAAACAGTGACAGTTTTACTTCTTCTTTTCCAATTTGTATTTCTTTTATTTCTTTTTCTTCTCTGATTGCCATGGCTAGGACTTCCAAAACTATGTTGAATAATAGTTGTGAGAGTGGACATCCTTGTCTTGTTCCTGATCTTAGAGGAAATGCTTTCAGTTTTTCACCATTGAGAATGATGTTTTCTGTGGGTTTGCCATATATGGCCTTTATTCTGTTTAGGTAGGTTCCCTCTCTGCCCACTTTCTGGAGAGTTTTTATCATAAATGGGTGTTGAATTTTGTCAAAAGCTTTTTCTGCATCTATTGAGATGATCATATGGTTTTTCTTCTTCAATTTGTTAATATGGTTTATCACATTGATTGATTTACATATATTGAAGAATCCTTGCATCCCTGGGATAAATCCCACTTGATCATGGTGTCTGATCCTTTTAATGTGTTGTTGGATTCGGTTTGCTAGTATTTTGTTGAGGATTTTTGCATGTATATTCATCAGTGATATTGGTCTGTAATTTTCTTTTTTTGTGGTATCTTTGTCTGGTTTTGGTATCACGGTGATGGTGGCCTCATAGAATGAGTTTGGGAGTGTTCCTTCCTCTGCAATTTTTTGGAAGAGTCTGAGAAGGATGGGTGTTAACTCTTCTCTAAATGTTTGATAGGATTCACCTGTGAAGCCATCTGGTCCTGGACTTCGTTTGTTGGGAGATTTTTAATCACTTTCAATTTCATTACTTGTGATTGGTCTGTTCATATTTTCTATTTCTTCCTGGTTCAGTCTCGGAAGGTTATACCTTTCTAAGAATTTGTCCATTTCTTCCAGGTTGTCCATTTTATTGGCATAGAGTTGCTTGTAGTAGTCTCTTAGGATGCTTTGTTATTTCTGCGGTGTGTGTTGTAACTTCTCCTTTTTCATTTCTAATTTTATTGATTTGAGTCCTCTCCCTCTTTTTCTTGATGAGTCTGACTAATGGTTTATTAATTTTGTTTATCTTCTCAAAGAACCAGCTTTTAGTTTTATTGGTCTTTGCTATTGTTTTCTTTGTTTCTATTTCATTTATTCCTGCTCTGATCTTTATGACTTCTTTCCTTCTGCTAACTTTGGGCTTTGCTCTTCTTTCTCTAGTTCCTTCAGGTGTAAGGTTAGATTGTTTATTTGAGATTTTTCTTGTTTCTTGAGGTAGGCTTGTATAGCTATAAACTTCCCTCTTAGAACTGCTTTTGCTGCATTCCATAGGTTTTGGATGGTCGTGTTTTCATTGTCATTTGTCTCTAGGTATTGTTTGATTTCCTCTTTGATTTCTTCAGTGATCTCTTTGTTATTTAGTAACGTATTGTTTAGCCTCCATGTGTTTGTGTTTTTTACGTTTTTTTTCCCTGTAATTCATTTCTAATCTCATAGCATTGTGGTCCCAAAAGATGCTTGATATGATTCAATTTTCTTAAATTTACTGAGGCTTGATTTGTGACCCAAGATGTGATCTATCCTGGAGAATGTTCTGTGCGCACTTGAGAAGAAAGTGTAATCTGCTGTTTCTGGATGGAATGTCCTATAAATATCAATTAAATCTATCTGGTCTATTGTGTCCTTTAAAGCTTGTGTTTCCTTATTCATTTTCATTTTGGATGATCTGTCCATTGGTGTAAGTGAGGTGTTAAAGTCCCCCACTATTAATGTGTTACTGTTGATTTCCTGTTTTATAGCTGTTAGCAGTTGCCTTATGTATTGAGGTGCTCCTATGTTGGGTGCATATATATTTATAATTGTTATATCTTCTTGGATTGATCCCTTGATCATTATGTAGTATCCTTCCTTGTCTCTTTTAACATTCTTTATTTTAAAGTCTATTTTATCTGATATGAGTATTGCTACTCCAGCTTTCTTTTGATTTCCATTTGCATGGAATATCTTCTACCATCCCCTCACTTTCAGTCTGTATGTGTCCCTAAGTCTGAAATGGGTCTCTTGTAGGCAGCATATAGATGGGTCTTGTTGTTATATCCATTCAGCAAGCCTGTGTCTTTTGGTTGTAGCATTTAATCCATTCATGTTTAAGGTAATTATCGATATGTATGTTCCTGTGACCATTTTCTTAATTGTTTTGAATTTGTTTTTGTAGGTCCTTTTCTTCTCTTGTGTTTCCCACTTAGAAAAGTTTATTTAGCGTTTGTTGTAGAGCTGGTTTGGTGGTGCTGAATTCTCTTAGCTTTTGCTTGTCTGTAAAGCTTTTGATTTCTCCATCAAATCTGAATGAGATCCTTGCCGGGTGGAGTAATCTTGGTTATAGGTTCTTTCCTTTCATCACTTTAAGTATATCATGCCACTCTCTTCTGGCTTGTAGAGTTTGTGCTGAGAAATCAGCTGTTAACCTTATGGGAGTTCCCCTGTATGTTATTTGTTGTTTTTCCCTTGCTGCTTTCAGTTATTTTTCTTTGTCTTTAATTTTTACTAGTTTGATTACTGTGTGTCTCCGTGTGTTTCTCCTTGGGTTTATCCTGTATGGGACTCTCTGCACTTACTGGACTTGGGTGGCTATTTCCTTTCCCATGTTAGGGAAGTTTTCAACTATAATGTCTTCAAATATTTTCTCAGGTCCTCTCTCTCTCTCTTCTCCTTCTGGGACCCCTATAATGTGAATGTTGTTGTGTTTAATGTTGTCCCAGAGGTCTCTTAGGCTGTCTTCATTTCCTTTTATTCTTTTTATTCTTTCCGCAGCAGTGAATTCCACCATTCTGTCTTCCAGGTCACTTATCTGTTCTTTTGTCTCGGTTATTCTGCTGTTGATTCCTTCTAGTGTAGTTTTCATTTCATTTCTTGTATTGTTCATCTCTGTTTATTTGTTCTTGAATTCTTCTAGGTCTTTGTTAAACATTTCTTGCATGTTCTCTATCTTTGCCTCCATTCTTTTTCCGAGGTCCTTGATCATTTTCACTATCATTATTCTGAATTCTTTTTCTGGACGATTGCCTATCTCCACTTCATTTAGTTGTTTTTCTGGGGTTTTATCTTGTTCCTTCATCTGGTACATAGCCCTCTGCCTTTTCATCTTGTCTGTCTTTCTGTGAATGTGGCTTTTGTTCCACAGGCTGCAGGATTGTAGTTCTTCTTCTGCTGTCTGCCCTCTGGTGGATGAGGCTATCTCAGAGGCTTGTGCAAGTTCCCTGATGGGAGGGACTGGTGGTGGGTAGAGCTGACTGTTGCTCTGGTGGGCAGAGCTCAGTAAAACTTTAATCAGATTGACTGCTGATGGGTGGGGCTGCGTTCCCTCACTGTTGGTTGTTTGGCCTGAGGCAATCCAACACTGGAGCTACCTGGGCTCTGGTGGGGCTAATGTCGGACTCTGGGAGGGCTCACCCCAAGGAGTACTTCCCAGAACTTCTGCTGCCAGTGTCCTTGTCCCCATGGTGAGCCACAGCCATCCCCTGCCTCTGCAGGAGACCCTCCAACACTAGCAGGTAGGTCTGGTTCAGTCTCCCCTGGGGTCACTGCTCCTTCCCCTGGGTCCTGATGCGCACACTACTTTGTGTGCGCCCTCCAAGAGTGGAGTCTCTTTCTCCCAGTCCTGTCGAAGTCCTGCCATCAAATCCCACTGTCCTTCAAAGTCTGATTCTCTCAGAATTCCTCCTCCCGTTGCTGGACTCCCAAGTTGGGAACCTGCCGTGGGGCTCAGAAGCTTCACTCCAGTGGGTGGACTTCTGTGGTATAAGTGTTCTCCAATCTGTGAGTCACCCACCCAGCAGTTATGGAATTTGATTTTACTGTGATTACACCCCTCCTACCATCTCATCGTGGCTTCTCCTTTGTCTTTGGATGTGGGGTATCTTTTTTGGTGAATTCCAGTGTCTTCCTGTCGATGATTGTCCAGAAGCTAGTTGTGATTCTGGTGTTCTCGCAAGAGGGAGTGAAAGCATGTCCTTCTCCTCTGCTATCTTGGTTCCTGATCTGTAAATAGTTTTAAAAGCACATTTGTATGTGGTATCTAAACTTCATAACAGCGTTCAGATTAGATATGGCAAATTCCATTTCTTTCTTTATAGATGAGGAAACTGAAGTTCAAAGATTAATTTTATTCCTTTACATTGCATAAACCTGAGTAATTCACAGAACTGTAAGGGTAGAGATTATTATATTTAATATACAAATGAGACTCAGTAAATTAATTGATTTGCCAAGATGATTAGTAAATGACAGAACTAAATTTGAACTAGAAGTGAAGTAGTTTTTTGATTCAATGTCTGAAGATTATTCCATTATATACTATAAAGTTCTAAAAAAATACATGTCATAATTTCGTTAAGCCTTGTAAAATAGAGAAGTTAAAACCACAATCCTCTGTTTATATGAAATGTTCAGAATTGGCAAATCCATAGTGATAGAAAGTAGTTTAATGGTTGTCAGGGGATGGGAGGGAGTAGAAATTGGGGAGTGATGGCTAGTGAGTATGTAGTTTCTTTTGAGGATGATGGAAATGTTCCAGAGTTAGGTAATGTGAATGGTTGCACAACTCTGTGAATATTAAAAAAAGCCCACTGAATTGTATATTTAAAAGGGTGTATTTTATGGTATATGAATTATTTCTCAGTAAATCTGTTAATAAAGCCATAATCCTGGTTTGTCTTGATCAATTTTTAAGCCATAAAGTGCTTTTTTTTTTAATAGGTTAGAAACAAAGTATATAGCAGACTGTTGTCACTTCATTCTCCAAATAGTTATGGAACCAGATCACCACAGGAGTTATTCAAAGCATCAGGATTGACACAGGTAGGAAATTTTAAGTCATTGATTTGGTGTTCATTTTATATCTCAGAATTTTGCTTAGAAGTAAAACTTCCTTCTTTCAATTATTTTATTTTGATTATGCAACTGCTCTTCTTCCATTCAGATTGATCTTATGAATTATCTTTGGATCATTCTGTTTCCCTCACACATACAGTGTCCTGTCTCCAGTTCACATGTCATTCAGTTCATGGGCATATCTTATAAATTCTTCTCTTTTTTTTGCGGTACGCGGGCCTCTCACTGTTGTGGCCTCTCCTGTTGTGGAGCACAGGCCCCGGACGCACAGGCTCAGCGGCCATGGCTCACGGGCCCAGCCGCTCTGCAGCATGTGGGATCTTCCCGGACCGGGGCACGAACCCGTGTCCCCTCCATCGGCAGGCAGACTCTCAACCACTGCACCACCAGGGAAGCCCTAAATTCTTCTTCTTTAATAGTGTTCTTTTTAAAAAATGGTACACAGGATTTTTTTTCTTAATAATAAAATAATCTCTGCACAAGAAAAAAATGGGAAAATACAAAAGACACCATGGAAAAAAGGCAAAAAAATAAAAATTCTCCAGTCCTTCTATCTGCCAAACTAACTAATGCTTTCGTGTATTTTATCCTCACATATATCCCAACATCTCTTGAATTTACACTGTCCAAAGCCAAAGAAAGGCCCTTGTTTTTTGCTCTCTAGGGTTTTAGTAGTCTTCCAATTAGGTTCTCTTGCCTCCTGGCTCTCTCCTTCCTCCTACATATGTGTTAACCTTTAAATGTCGCTCTTGTTCAAAAGCCATGAGCAATTGTTTCCTATTGTTTATGGAATAAGCTTTATTTAATAGAGTATATTTCCTGCTTTCTGTGGAATAAACTTTATTCATTAAAGTACTATTTCCTCAGTTTGGCACTCAGATACAGTTATAATTGGGCTTTCTATAAAATCTGTATACATAGATTAATTTCTCACTATTTCCCATAAGTATGTCCTTTGCTTAAGGCACACAGTAAACTTAAAGGTGTGTATTAATCTGTCAGCAAAATGCTTGAATATGCCTACACTGTGTAGAGTAATTAGTAGTCTAAGTACAGTAAGGTGATTAAAAAATGTTTATGTCTTCCTTTAGAAAATTTTTATATCTGTTACAGCAAAATCCCATTTACCTTTGCTCTATAAAAGTAGTTTTCTGAATATAGTTAGTATAATGTTTATTTAAAATTTGTAGATCATTTTAGTACATTGAGATACTGAATTTTTAATGTTTACACTTATGAAAATTTCAATTTATGACAAAAATTTCAAATTTGGGCAGTCCTTCTAGAATTAAAAAGTTTTAAGATATTCAAACAAAATATTTTTTAACTGAAGAAAAGACTTAATTCTTATAGAAGACTTTTTAGATTGTAGTGTAGGAACTTTCTTTTTCTTTTCTAGAGACCAATTTTTAAAAGGAAGTGAATTTAGGAAAAGCATATTGATTTTACCTCCCTGTTAAATATTTTTTAAAGCTTCATTCCTTTATCAAAAAGATGATAGAGATAATGGGAACAAAAGATTATTTTAGTACTGTCAGTAATAGTTACTGATTTCTAAGAGATACAGATTAATTTTGATTTTTTCTTTTTTTGTGCTGTCTAGAAATGGGTAAACAGAGAGATATCAAATTTTGACTACCTCATTCAATTAAATACAATGGCAGGACGAACCTATAATGACCTTGCGCAGTATCCTGTGGTGAGTTTTATATAAATCTTGTAAATATGGAATTACCTTTCAGTTTTCTAATGCACAGAATATATGTGGATGATATCTAGTTTTTATTTTTTAAAAGATATAAAAACTGATTTTGCCTTTCTGTATATTTCTATCCTGCTATTTTCAAGAAGTATGTAAATATGAAGAGTATTTTAAAAATAAAAACCCTTTTTCTTTCACTTCATTGAAAATATTCCAGTAGAATTACAGGAGATAATGCTTCTGGTTATTGAACTAAAGATGAATAAACATTTGCAACAGGGAAAAAATAAAGGCTATCCCTTTTTGTCTTAGATAAACATTTATAATAGATATGGAGATGGTAGCCTCTCTAGGAAGGAATGTCTAAATTGTAAATTGTGGCTCTTTTAGTTCCCCTGGATTTTACAAGATTATACTTCAGACGAGTTGGATCTTAATAACCCATCTGTATTTCGAGATCTTTCCAAACCAATTGGGGTAGTTAATGATAAAAATGCCAAAGCCATGCGAGAAAAGTAAGTGCTTTTCATCCCTTTTGAAAGATGCCCATAGCTTGTTTGAATTTGTATTGATTTCTGTTATGGCCAACCAAGTGTTACTTTTTTTAAATGCACAACTACTTTTGATAATCAGAGTCTGGTAATTCGTTCACTAAGTTTTCTTGAAAATATATCAGTTGTCCTTCAAATATGTTAACTATAGTCTGTGTATTTCCCTTCATTACCAAAGTTAAACTGATATTGTTTAGAATTTCTTTCACCTTGTAATAAGTATGTGCTAAAAAGTAATAGGTTCTTGAAATTTTTCTCCCCAGGTATTTTAGACTTAATAACCTACAAATCTAACATTCCATCTAATATAATATTTTGGTGGATATAAAATTAATAATACTAACCTGTTGTTCACCAATAATGTGAATAAAGAACAGTGAAATGTGTGAAAATTTAGAAAGTGATATTTGAATAAGAAAGGAAATATTTATAGTTCTATATATTTATGAGCCACCCTGTAAACGTCTCATACTTTTTTTTTATCCAAAGCCAGCTGCTGACACTAAAAAATAATCTAATTTTAATTTTCCTTTTTTTCAGTGTGGACTTGGGGATGACTTGTCAGTTATGACTTCTAGTAATAAAGACAAAGAGCAGTTCTGCAAACAAACTTAGTTGTAGTTTTATTTGAGGGTTGATGGTACATTATTTTCCCCCCCTTTTTGTTTGCAGACCTTCCCCAGGACTTTTTGCTGTGTTTAATATTTGATGTACTAAATGGAATTTTGCTGTGTATATATTACCCTACTGCCATTAGTCAACCTGTTAACACTGTTCCACAGGAAATACTGATCATATAAATTAACTTATTTTGTAGATAATCAAAGATACAATTTAATTTAAATTTCAATAGTATATTTTTTTGCATAGGTACAAATGACTTTGACCCGAAAACTTTCTTTATTCTCCTGAATATTACTGATTTCTATGTAAAAGGAAATTTACCTTAGCTTGATGAACTGATTAGTATTTTGGTTTAAAAATTTCAATGTTTATTGCTTCCAAAAAACTGTTCATTCTTATTTAGATATTATATCCACAAACTCAGATGTCACCATTCAAAACAATTATAGGATCAGTGATAGTTCTTGCAGAATTATTATACATATCCTTTGCTGATAATCTGATTTAGGCCTTCTTCTATTCCACCATCTCATTTTTTCTTCCTTTTTAAAAAAAATTTTATTGGAGTATAGTTGATTTACAATGTTGTATTAGTTTCAGGTATACAGCAAAGTGATTCAGTTATACGTATACATATATTCATTCTTTTTCAGATTCTTTCTCATATAGCTTATCACAGAATATTGAGTAGAGTTCCCCGTGCTATATACATCTCCTTTTACCTTTAGATCATTAGACATTCATTTTTACAATTCTTGACTGACCTTCTATATTTTTTTCCATTATCTTGGCCACAAAAGGATGTCTAATTATCACATGCTTACAATAAGCAGAAAAATAGAAACAGCATAAATATCTATAAGTAAATAGTTAAATTGTTGTATATTCGTACATCTACTTGTTATAAATACCGTGTACCTGTTAAAAATAGACTATTCAGGGCTTCCCTGGTGGTGCCGTGGTTGGGAGTGCGCCTGCCGATGCAGGGGACACGGGTTCGTGCCCCGGTCCGGGAGGATCCCACATGCCGTGGAGCGGCTGGGCCTGTGAGCCATGGCTGCTGGGCCTGTGCGTCCAGAGCCTGTGCTCTGTGGCGGGAGAGGCCACGGCAGTGAGAGGCCCGCGTACCGCAAAAAAAAAAAAAAAAAAGACTATTCAGTCGTTTTGTAAGATTTAAAAAATTTTTTATTGTCGTGTGGTTGATTTACAATGTTGTGTTAGTTTCTGCTGTACAGCAAAGTGAAGCAATTATATATATTTTGTAAGATATTAATAGAAAATTGTTAGATGAAAAAATACATTGTGAACAATATATAATGTATAGTGGTTTTATATTAAAATATATATTAATTCATAATTCAGGATTGACACATATTCATCAAAATGTTAATATTAATTATCTCTGGGAATTGTAATTGATTTTAAATTTCTTCATTTTTGGTAGTTTCTCTCTGGTTTCTAATTTATCTATAGTGAATATGTATTGCATAATACAAAAGTGTTCAAAAATCCAATATTAGTGCTATTTTATTGTTCAGTAAAAAGTAATAAATTTTTTTCATGTATTAACATGATGTGATGATACAAATACATAGTTTCTTAAAAACTGTGTTTTCAGCAATACAATACAAGCATATGTCTTTCTAAGTTAATTTTACTATTGTGGTTATAAAACTTTAGTTTCTTTTTTTAGATATGAAAATTTTGAGGATCCTATGGGAACTATTGATAAATTTCATTATGGTACTCACTATTCAAATTCTGCTGGGGTTATGCACTATCTTATTCGTACAGAACCATTCACCACCCTCCACATCCAGCTTCAGAGTGGAAGGTATGTTTTGGGTAAATAAGCTATTTGCTTAAGACTGTATGATAGTGTTGAAAGCTCTTTGCCTTCATGTCATGTACTGTTATAACAGGGCCTTATCATTTTTTTCTCCTCTGTTAGGTTTCGATTCATATACTAGCTCCCTAGATAAAAGCAACCAAACTAGTTTGAGAACAGGTCACTCAAACTGACTTACGCAAATGACTTTTAAGGTGAATTCCTTTTTACTGCTATCCAGTGTACTTTTGTGATTTTCAACTGGGTTTAGGAATCTACCAGAGACTTAGAGTTAGAACTGATTTAGACCTTGATCCAAGACGTCTCCCAGAGATTCAAACCTAACCAATGCCTATGTAGTCCTCCTAAAAATATTTATTAATCAATAGGAATAAAAATAGGGAGAAATAAGGGCCCTTACATTATTAGTAGCAGCTCAAACAGATCTGTGATGCCATTGTATTATCGTATCACCTGTCAGTGTTATAACTTACCTAACTTACACATTTTCTTAATGATCCTAAAGAAAGAAACTTTCCCAAGAATCCTCCATTCCCCAATGTATCCTCCAGGAAGCTCTCTACTTACTCCCATTTTGTCTCCATGTTGCCTTATTCTTTACCATTATCATTTTGCCTTTTCTACCCAGGCAAAAACTATGTAAACATTGCCTTTTCTACTCTTTCCATGTAAATTTTATCTCTCAAAATTAGCCTGGGTTCCTTATTCCTGTCTTTAGTACACCAAGCCTTGGCTATCAAGGAGAGGCTTTGATCACTACACATCTCCAAATGTTACATTTGTCATGAATGCAGGTAATTTTCCTTCCAGGAAAATGTAACTGGGTCTTTTCAGCTTTTAGTGATTTTATGAATAAATGATTTTTTAAAAAGCTTCAAAAATAGATTCTGTTTGTGCTTCAAAGGACATCATCAAGAAAGTAAAAAAGACAACCAATTCAGTAGGAGAAAATATTTGCAAATTGTAGATCTGATAAGGGACTTGTATCTAGAATATATAAATAATTCTTGCAATGCAATAATAAAAAGACAAATGACCCAGTTAAAAACTGGACAAAGGATCTAAATGGACATTTCTCCAAAGAAGATTACAAATTTCCAATAAACACATGATTAACATCGTTAGTCATCAGGGAAATGCAAATCAAAACCAAATTGAGATACCTCTTTACCCACATGAGGATGGCTATAATAAAAAAGACAGATAATACCTACTGTTGATGAATATGTCAAGAAATTGGAATAATTATGTACTGGCAGTGGGAATGTAAAATGATGCAGCCTCTGTGGAAAACAGTCAGGCAGTACTTCAAAAGGTTAAAGATAGAATTACATATTACCCAGCAATTCTACGCCTACGTATATACCCAAGATAACTGAATACATATGTTCATGCAAACACTTGTACACAAATGTACTTAGCAGCATTATTTATAATAGCCAAAATATGGAAACAACAAAAATACCCATCAACTGGTAAAGGAATAAATAAAATGTGGTATACCCATGCAATAAAATATTATCTGGCATGAGTTAATAAAGGGAATGAAAGATTGATATATGCTACAACATGGATGAACCTTGAAAGCAGTATGCTGAATAAAATAAGCCAGACACAAAATGCCATATATTGTATGATTTACATAAAATGTCTAAAACAGACAAATCCATAGAGACAAAGTAGATTAGTCGTTGCTCAGGGGTGGAGGGAGAATGAATGGAGAGTGACTTCTATTAGATGCAGGGTTTCATTTAGGAGTGATGAAAATGTTCTAAAATTGATTGTGGTGATGGCTGCACAGCTCTGCATATATTGAAGGCTGTTGAATTTTTCACTTAGAGCGAATTATATGTATGTTAATTATGTATCAGTAAAGCTGTTCTCCCCCACCCAAACAAAAAGATTCTGCCATTAAAGCTGTACCTCTCCTTCAATTTGAATATACCATTATTAGACTTTATTGATGACACAATCATTGACTATAATTAAATTTAGAGTTCTGCTAAGTTCAGCTCTGCTTCAGAACAAGGTTGCTAGGCATAAAGAGTCATATTAGTCATTAACTGTCGCTTAGAAGTCATCATTTATGGAATAAATCCAGGAAAACACTATCAAAGGAGATGAAACAGAAGGGATTTATGCTGTTTATGATTAGCCAAAGCAGTAAAATTGCATCATGACCACGTGAGCTTCTTTCAACTACCATAGGCCCATGATGGAACATGAAAATAAAGTTAAAATAAGATAATAGTATATGCAAGTAAAGTATAAAAGCTTTAGCTACAGAACTATTTCCCTAACTCACCCTCTGGTTTTTAGCAAAAGAGTTTGTAAAGATACTTATGTATCAAGGATTAAATCAGCAGCATTTCTATAGATCTGTTAACTATGTATGTAAATACTATAACACTTAGAGTGGTATTTAAACTCTGTAATTTTAAAATATCCAAATAATATTTATTTACTTTCTATAATAAATTTTACTGATTAAAAATTATGCCATTTTCATCTATTTTAACTAAGATGATACTAGGGATTAAAATTACAGTATTCAGTTCCTGGCAACAAAATAAGAAAGATTGTCCTAAGGAGAGCCACTTGTGTTTTTAGATGTTAAAGAGAAAGGTTAAATAAAGAGAAACTAATCATGAGGAAACCTGAAGGAAGATTAAAGGTTTGTTTTAGCCTGTTGTTGCTATCATTCAGTATTCACTGTTCTCTTTCAATCTCCACATGCAGGTTTGACTGTGCAGATCGACAATTCCATTCCATCCCTGCTACCTGGCAGGCTCTCATGGACAATCCATATGATGTGAAGGAACTTATTCCTGAATTCTTCTATTTCCCAGAATTTTTGGAAAATCAAAATCGTAAGAAATAGGAGATTAAAAATTGGACTGAACAGGTCCCAATGGAGAATCCTGAAAAATATCTTTTAGGACATTTATGTAATGACCTCTAGATTATTTAAGGTTCATTCTGTCTGTGTATTTTCCAGTGACAGGGCTTAAATGATGTTCAGGTACTAGTCTTATCTTCTACGGATAGAAGTGCTACAGTGAATAAGATAAATGAGTCACATTTGAATTGGTAAGAGAATTTATCAGAGTACAGTGTTTACTAGAGAAGCAAAAAATGGCTATATGCTATTTCAGCCATAAAGCTCCATGGGTTAAAAGTGTTTGAGTTAGATAAGATGAAGATTTATACCAGGGGTCAGCAAACTATAGGTTCATGGGCCAAATCTGTGGGCAGACCCATGTGTTTATAAATAAAGTTTTATTGGAATACAACTAGCCAATTCATTTACATAAACTGTGGCTGCTTTCACAGTATAATGGCAGATTTGAGTAATTGCATCAGAGACCATAGGGCTCACAAAGCCAAAAATATTTATTCTTTGACACTTGGAAGAAATTTGCTGACTCCTTTTACAGCAGAAGACAGGAGGCAAGCTGAAAATAATGACTGGGTATAAGTTACCACAATATTTGAAAAACCATATTATGTTTTTGAAGAAAAGAATCATAGAGTGAAATATGGTCTTTAAAAATGTCCAAATACTTTTTCTATGAGGTAGTTTAGATTTATTTTGAGTACAAATAAGGAAATTGGCAAGGTTCTTACTACTGGTGTTCTTTAGGGAAATTCCAGTGTCAAAGGGCTGTTACAACTTCTTTTTCCTCCCTCAGCACGTAATGTTAATGTTTGACCCTTTGCTTGCTCAGTAGAATTGTTTGTCCTGCTGGTGAAAGCATATCCAGGACTTCATGACCTTCAGTTGTGCACTCTGGGGCAGGTTGTTGGAGGCAAGGCATCTAACTCTCAGAGTAAGGCAGTTAGAAGTGGTCACCTTCAGAAAATCAGATGCAACTGTTGACTAAGTGTGATCCTAGACTCAGTCAGCCAGAGGATTTGAGTCTTCTAAAGTAGGGTATCTGGGATAGTAGGAATAAGCAGATTAAATTAGGATAGAGAATTTAAGGTTTGCCTAGCTTGACAATTACTCACATTCACCACAGCTAGTTGCTGTCTTATACTACTGTCCTGGTGGCCTCCATTTCTAATTATACATTGCCTCTTTATTTGAAATGAGCTGGGTAAGACAAAGCAAAGTATGTTAGAATGACAACAAACATTAACAAAACCAACTCAACATTGTGCAAGCAAGAAAATTTTAGTACTTTCCATAATAAAAGTCCTGAGATATGGTAACTTAACAACATCATCAAAGCCAAGTTCTTTCTGTATTTTTACTCTGCTGGTCTGGGTGTTTTGGCTTTGTTCTTGGCTAGTTACTGTCATGATTACAAATAACTAAAGCAATTCTAGGCATCATAGGCATATACAACAGTGTCTTAAAAAGAAGTGGGACTTTTAATTCTTTGTGTCCTTTTTTTTTTTACAACTTTATTGGAGTATAATTGCTTTACAATGGTGTGTTAGTTTATGCTTTATAACAAAGTGAGTCAGTTATACATATACATATGTTCCCATATGTCTTCCCTCTTGCATCTCTCTCCCTCCCACACTCCCCATCCCAACCCTCTAGGTGGTCACAAACCACCTAGCTGATCTCCCTGTGCTATGCGGCTACTTCCCACTAGCTGTCTATTTTACGTTTGGTAGTGTATATATGTCCATGCCACTCTCTCACTTAGTCACAGCTTACCCTTTCCCCTCCCCATATCCTCAAGTCCATGCTCTAGTAGGTCTGTGTCTTTATTCCCTTCTTACCCCTAGGTTCATCATGACCTTTTTTTCCTTCTTCTTAGATTCCATATATATGTGTTAGCATATGGTATTTGTTTTTCTCTTTCTGACTTACTTCACTCTGCATGACAGACTCTAGGTCCATCCACCTCACTACAAATAACTCAATTTCATTCCTTTTTATGGCTGAGTAATAATCCATTGTATGTATGTGCCACATCTTCTTTATCCATTCATCTGTTGATGGACACTTAGGTTGCTTCCATGTCCTGGCTATTGTAAATAGAGCCACAATGAACATTTTGGTATATGACTCTTTTTTTTTTTTTTTTTTTTGCGGTATGCGGGCCTCTCACTGTTGTGGCCTCCCCCGTTGCGGAGCACAGGCTCCGGACGCGCAGGCTCAGCGGCCATGGCTCACGGGCCCAGCCGCTCCGCGGCATATGGGATCCTCCCAGACCGGGGCACGAACCCGTATCCCCTGCATCGGCAGGCGGACTCTCAACCACTTGTGCCACCAGGGAGGCCCTATGACTCTTTTTGAATTATGGTTTTCTCAGGGTATATGCCTAGTAGTGGGATTGCTGGGTCCTATGGTAGTTCTATTTCTAGTTTTTTAAGGAACCTCCATACTGTTCTCCATAGTGGCTGTATCAATTTACATTCCCACCAACAGTGCAAGAGGGTTCCCTTTTCTCCACACCCTCTCCAGCATTTATTGTTTGTAGATTTTTGATGATAGTGTGAGGTGATATCTCATTGTAGTTTTGATTTGCATTTCTCTAATGATTAATGATGTTGAGCATTCTTTCATGTGTTTGTTGGCAATCTGTATATCTTCTTTGGATAAATGGTCTATTTAGGTCTTCTGCCCATTTTTGGATTGGGTTGTTTTTTTGTTATTGAGCTGCATGAGCTGCTTGTATGTTTTGGAGATTAATCCTTTGTCAGTTGCTTCATTTGCAAATATTTTCTCCCATTCTGAGGGTTGTCTTTTGGTCTTGTTTATGATTTCCTTTGCTGTGCAAAAGCTTTTAAGTTTTATTAGGTCCCATTTGTTTATTTTTGTTTTTATTTCCATTTCTCTAGGAGGTGGGTCAAAAAGGATCTTGCTGTGATTTATATCATAGAGTGTTCTGACTATGTTTTCCTCTACGAGTTTGATGGTGTCTGGCCTTACATTTAGGTCTTTAATCCATTTTGAGTTTATTTTTGTGTATGGTATTAGGGAGTGTTCTAATTTCATACTTTTACATGTAGCTGTCCAGTTTTCACAGCACCACTTACTGAAGAGGCTTTCTTTTCTCCACTGTATATTCTTGCCTCGTTTATCAAAGAAAAGGTGACCATATATGCGTGGGTTTATCTGTGGGCTTTCTATCCTGTTCCATTGATCTGTATTTCTGTTTTTGTGCCAGTACCATACTGTCTTGATCACTGTAGCTTTGTAGTATAGTCTGAAGTCAGGGAGCGTGATTCCTCTAGCTCCATTTTTCGTTCTCAAGATTGCTTTGGCTACTCGGGGTCTTTTGTGTTTCCATACAAGTTGTGAAATTTTTTGTTCTAGTTCTGTGAAGAATGCCATTGGTAGTTTGATAGGGATTGCATTGAATCTGTAGATTGCTTTGGATAGTAGAGTCATTTTCACAATGTTGATTCTTCCAATCCAAGAACGTGGTATATCTCTCCATCTATTGGTATCATCTTTAATTTCTTTCATCAGTGTCTTATAATTTTCTGCATATAGGTCTTTTGTCTCCTTAGGTAGGTTTATTCCTAGATATTTTATTCTCTTTGTTGCAGTGGTAAATGGGAGTGTTTTCTTGATTTCACTTTCAGATTTTTCATCATTAGTGTACAGGAATGCAAGAGATTTCTGTGCATTAATTTTGTATCCTGCTACTTTACCAAATTCATTGATTAGCTCTAGCAGTTTTCTGGTAGCATCTTTAGGATTCTCTATGTATAGTATCATGTCATCTGCAAACAGTGACAGCTTTACTTCTTCTTATCCAATTTGGATTCCTTTTATTTCCTTTTCTTCTCTGATTGCTGTGGCTAAAACTTCCAAAACTATGTTGAATAATAGTGGTGTGAGTGGGCAACCTTGCCTTGTTCCTGATCTTAGTGGGAATGGTTTCAGTTTTTCACCATTGAGGATGATGTTGGCTGTGGGTTTGTCATATATGGCCTTTATATGTTGAGGAAAGTTCCCTCTATGCCTACTTTCTGCAGGGTTTTTATCATAAATGTGTGTTGAATTTTGTCAAAAGCTTTCTCTGCATCTATTGAGATGATCATATGGTTTTTCTCCTTCAGTTTGTTAATATGGTGTATCATGTTGATTGTTTTGCATATATTGAAGACTCCTTGCATTCCTGGAATAAACCCCACTTGATCATGGTTTATGATCCTTTTAATGTTCTGTTGGATTCTGTTTGCTAGTATTTTGTTGAGAATTTTTGCATCTATGTTTATCAGTGATATTCACCTGTAGTTTTCTTTCTTTGTGACATCTTTGTCTGGTTTTAGTATCAGGGTGATGGTGGCCTCGTAGAATGAGTTTGGGAGTGTTCCTCCCTCTGCTATATTTTGGAAGAGTTTGAGAAGGATAGGTGTTAGCTCTTCTCTAAATGTTTGATAGAATTCGCCTGTGAAGCCATCTGGTCCTGGGCTTTTGTTTGTTGGAAGATTTTTTTTTTTTTTTTTTTGCAGTACGCAGGCCTCTCACTGTTGTGGCCACTCCCGTTGTGGAGAACAGGCTCTGGACGCGCAGGCTCAGCGGCCATGGCTCACAGGCCTAGCCGCTCCGTGGCATATGGGATCTTCCTGGACCGGGGCACGAACCCGTGTCCCCTGGATTGGCAGGTGGACTCTCAACCACTGCGCCACCAGGGAAGCCCCTGTTGGAAGATTTTTAATCACAGTTTCAATTTCAGTGCTTGTGATTGGCCTGCTCATATTTTCTATTTCTTCCTAGTTCTGTCTCGGCAGGTTGTGCATTTCTAAGAATTTGTCCATTTCTTCCAGGTTGTCCATTTTATTGGCATAGAGTTGCTTGTAGTAATCTCTCATGATCCTTTGTATTTCTGCAGTGTCAGTTGTTACTTCTCCTTTTTCATTTCTAATTCTATTGATTTGAGTCTTCTCCCTTTTTTTCTTGATGAGTCTGGCTAATGGTTTATCAGTTTTGTTTATCTTCTCAACGAACCAGCTTTTAGTTTTATTGATCTTTGCTATCGTTTCCTTCATTTCTTTTTCATTTATTTCTGATCTGATCTTTATGATTTATTTCCTTCTGCTAACCCTGGGGTTTTTTTGTTCTTCTTTCTCTAATTGCTTTAGGTGCAAGGTTAGGTTGTTTATCTGAGATGTTTCCTGTTTCTTAAGGTAGAATTGTAGTGTTATAAACTTCCCTCTTAGAACTGCTTTTGCTGCATCCCATAGGTTTTGGGTCGTCATGTCTCCATTGTCATTTGTTTCTAGGTATTTTTTGATTTCCTCTTTGATTTCTTCAGTGATCACTTCGTTATTAAGTAGTGTATTGTTTAGCCTCCATGTGTTTGTATTTTTTACAGATCTTTTCCTGTAATTGATGTCTAGTCTCATAGTGTTGTGGTCAGAAAAGATACTTGATACGATTTCAATTTTCTTACATTTACCAAGGCTAGATTTGTGACCCAAGATATGTGTCCTTTGTTTGTTTTTTTTTCTTCTTTGTGGTACGCGGGCCTCTCACTGTTGTGGCCTCTCCCATTGCGGAGCACAGGCTCCGGATGCATAGGCTCAGCAGCCATGGCTCACGGGTCCAGCCACTCTGCGGCATGTGGCATCTTCCCAGACCGGGGCACGAACCCACGTCCCCTGCATTGGCAGGCGGCCTCTAAACAACTGCGCCACCAGGGAAGCCCTGTCCTTTCTTAAGTTTGAGAAACCCTTTCTCATAATGTCCCTTCACTGCCCAGAGCTGGGTCATATATCAACTTCTATGCCAGTCACCTACAACAAGCATGAAATATGGGACAGGATGGACACTTGAATAAAAGCAAGGTTCTTCTACCAGATAAGGAGGAATGGCTATCAGGTGGCCAACAATATCTGCTATACAATAGTTGGGTTAAGGCCACGCACACTGTGCATCCTATCATTCTGTGACACTTAAACCTCTCTTCAGCTTTAAGGACACAGTGATATTTTTAGGCAGCACCTTTTTTTTTTTTTTTTTTTTTTTTTTTTGCGGTACGCGGGCCTCTCGCCGCTGCGGCCTCTCCCGTCGTGGAGCACAGGCTCCGGACCCGCAGGCTCAGTGGCCATGGCTCACGGGCCCAGCCGCTCCGTGGCATGTAGGACCCTCCCAGACCAGGGCCTGAACCCGCGTGTCCTGTACCGGCAGGCAGACTCCCAACCACTGTGCCACCAGGGAAGCCCTTTCGGCAGCATCTTTAATGAAGGTCTTTTGTGTTAACACTTTTCCCTTTCCACACTGTATAAATAAGAAAATCTCATCTTTGGGACAATTTTGTCAAAAGTACTGTGTTCTAACTAGAATGAGCAAATCTTTATTATGTCAGTATCTACTTAAAATAGTGGTATATAAATATATTGTTTTTACATCAGACAAACAAGTCATTTTAAGTTGTAAGTTACACCAAAAAGCTCTAAGGAGCTCTATTTTGTAAATTAACCATTAGAAGGACTTTGTTAATTATTTTTAATGTAAGAAGAATGCTTAGTGTTGCATTTTTGTTTAGGTTAAGGGTTTTGGTCATAGCTATAATTTCCTCCACTTTTTTCAGCAAAAAATAAACTATTATCTGACATATCTTCTAATAACTAATTTTCAACTATCTTATTTTCATTTACCTTTTTAATCAACTGATAAAATGCATTCCAATAAATAAAAATTATTTTTATCTGTTCAATAAATTTATATCAAGAAGGGAACTGGATGGGGGGGAAGGATAGATTGGGAGTTTGGGTTTGACTTGTACACAGGGCTATATTTAAAATAGATAGCCAACAACTACCTGCTGTATAGCACAGGGAACTCTGCTCAATACTCTAATAACCATAATGGGAAAAGAATTTGAAAAAGAATAGATACATGTATATGTATGGCTGAGTTGCTTTGCTGTGCATGTGAAGCTAACAGGACGTTGTTGATCAACTATATTCCAATATAAAATAAAAATTTTTTAAAAAGAGAAAGGAACTTGATTCTCACCTTTTACTCTTAATAAAAGAAGAAAAGCCTTCAGTTTTGCTAAGGAATGTACCCTTTTATTTGTTTTACTTGATTTATTTAAATCTAAAATGATTTGATATGTTTATCTTTTACATGTCTTAGAATTTAACTTCGGTCGTCTACAAGTTTCCAGAGAAGTAGTAAATGATGTCCTTCTCCCCAAATGGGCTAAGTCAGCTGAAGATTTCATCTATAAACATAGGAAAGCTCTGGTAAGATTTTTGTGTTTAGTTATTAGACAAATCAATAAGATAAAGATATATGTGTTTTCCAGAGGATGATGGAATAAAGTATATCTATGATTTTCCTGGATTAATTTGTAACCTATTATATGTGCTGTTTTAGAAAGTATAATAGAGTCATTTATTCTGAGGTTATGGATTTTCTGATATAGTGAGACTATAGTAGTACGTACAGTCCCATGGATGTCTGCAAAACATTTGTGTTCACTTCTCTGAGATATCTACCTATTGTATGCAAAACTATTTTGGTCACCAAGCTGGTATAGTTTGATTTTCACAGTTCCCACATTTGTTTCAAATCTAACAAGAATAAGTACACTTTTTCTTCCTCTGAAGGATTCCAGTAAGTTTTTAATAAGACAGCTAAATAAATCCTAAATACCACTTAAAAATTTTACTAGTTTTTTTGCTAAATTTCCATTCTGGAATTGAAGGACTAGTGAGAGTTAGTTTAATGTTGCTATTGTGTTATTATCTTGCAGATAATGCTTTTTCCCCCCACAAGAGCCCACTTAGCTTTCTATCTAAACTGAAGTGTTACAGATTCTGAAACTAAATAGGCCAGTACTTGGAAATATTCCTTGTCATTAGTACATAGTTAGTCAAGTTTACAAAATTCAGGACTACACTTTAACATTTGTAAGCAATAACCCCATGCATGAATAAGGAATTGGGAAAAAATAAAACAACTCTGAAAAATAATCTGTTACTTTTTAACTAGGCAGGAACTTCTCAGATGCTTCCTTCTGTGTTATCTATGACAGTAAGTAGGGGTCCAGGATTTTAGGAAGACATACTCCTCATTAATAAGAGGTTAGAAGTTTGTGTTTCAGTTACGTATTGCCGTGTAACAAACTATCCCAAAATTTAGTGGCTTAAAACTATAGCTATTTTATTATTTCTCACGCTTATGTGAGTTGACTTGCCTCCACTGGGCAGTTCTTCTGGTCTTGCTTAAGGTTCTCATCCGCTTGCAGTCATATGGCAGTTGAGGTTGGAGTCATCTGGAGGCTGCATTGAGACACTGGGATTCTGACTTTTCTCCCTCTCCCTGTAGTCTCAGGATATCTCCTCTTCATGTGGTCTCTCTAACTGATTAGCCAGACTTCTTACATGGCAGCTCAAGGCCCCCCAAGAATGCAAAAGTGGAAGCTTCTACACTTTCTTGAGGCCTAAGGCTGTGAACTGTCAGAGTATCACTTCTGCCTTCTTGTCATGGTTAAATAGTAACAGGATCAGTGCAGATTCCAGAGGAAAGAAAGTAAACTCCATCTCTTAATGGTTGGAGTGAGAAAGAATTTGCAGCTATCTTTAATCCACCATACACAGGCTGCCCTCTGGCCACGAAGTATTTAGATTCCTTCTACATGCAAAATGTACATACTTCCTCTCAAGACCTTCCCAAAGTCTCAGCTCATTAAGGCAGGGTTCTGCAGACTTTTTCCGTAAAGGACCAGCTAGTAAATATTTTCATTGGCTGTAAACTTAGTCTGTGTTGAAATTCTGCCATTGTAGTGCAAAAGAAAATGGGGGTATGTCTGTGTTCTGCTAATCTACAAATCTGGCTGCTAGTAAGGTTTGGCCCACAAACAGTAGTTTGCTGATCCTTGCATAAAGGCATGAGGCCTGAAGTCCAGAATCTTATTAGTCATCTAAATCAAATCCATGTGTGGATGAAACTACTCCAGTGTCTCCTCTTGTATCTGAAGACTGAAGTAAGGAGACAAGTTATCTGCCCCCCATGTAACAGTGGTGTAACAAGGACAGGAAAACTATAATAGACACTAACATTCAAAAGGAAGCGAGAAAACAGAGGCACCTAGCCTCTTGTTTATAACAGTTGAGAATTCCAGCAGGGACATGCTCTCAGTTACTTTACTAGGGCCCAGTGCTATTCCCTGATATTGGTTAAACAGAGGCACCTAGCCTCTTGTTTATAACAATTCAGAATTC
Source organism: Mesoplodon densirostris (assembly GCF_025265405.1). Lineage (NCBI taxonomy): Eukaryota > Metazoa > Chordata > Mammalia > Artiodactyla > Ziphiidae > Mesoplodon > Mesoplodon densirostris. The sequence continues at coordinate 33,779,759 of NC_082668.1, read as the reverse complement.
CAGCAGGGACATGCTCTCAGTTACTTTACTAGGGCCCAGTACTATTCCCTGATATTGGTTCTCCATGGATCTTTTTGTTCTACCCTTAGGCTCTTGGCTTTTCACTCTTAGTCATTCTTTTCCATAAAAACTAAAACAAAAAACATTGTTTACAAGAGTATCTTTGCAAGCCTCTTTCCTAACCGTGATAAGCTGGAAGCCAAAGTCTCTTTTATTTTTTGAACTGTTTTTAACTTTTTCAGCTTGAATTAATGCAATTTCTTTTAAAATGTTATGGGTTTCTTATGCATCAACTCTGTTGGGCAAAAACCATTCCACATTACTTTATGAGACAGTTCATTATCTCCTTTGGGCTGAGTGGGAGGCTACAATGGGAAATGTTCTTAAGGTTAAGATGCTCTATTGTCTAGTTGAGTGGGTCTGTGACACACAGCCTAAAATCTTTGAGATCTCAGCAGATTGCTTTTTAGCCACACTCTTGATCTAAACTTTTGCCCAAGGCCATATTTTACTGGAAACATTCTGATTTAAGCATTAACTTAGGCCATGTCTCACTTTGAGAGTCTTTGCTTTCTAGTAATCCTGGAAATAAGAAATAATTTTTGTGCCCAGCAAGACCCAACTCCTTTATATACTTTTAAAATTATGCTTAAGACCCAAACAGTTCATTTTTAAAACTCATTCTTGCTCCTCCCACACATAATCACAGGCAGCTAAAAGAAGCCAATTATCATTTAAAAACATTCTGCCTGGAAATCTCTACCCCCAGATCCAAGAGTTCATTAGGTACCCTTTCTATCTTTCATGTAACGAAAACATGAGTTCCCTTTTCTCCTGTCTCCAATAACACTTTTCTTACGGTCTTTCAACTCCTCACTAACAGGCTCCGGGTTCTTTAAGCCTCTGCCTGCCACCAAGTTCACCTCTTAGTTGGCGGTATGGGGGTGTGTGGAGGGAGTGATTTTTCAGCTATCTTCAATACACCCCAGTGCGGTTTCCTTGTTTCCTTGAATTGAATTTCTGGACTATTTCAGTGGAATTTTCACAAGAAAGCTGTATTCCACAGCTATCATTAATTTTTTTGTTGTTCTTATTTGGGCTATAAGAAGATTTGTTATTTTCTTCACCCATTAGTTAGGAGATGTATATGTAGTAAATATTAATAAATATGTCTACATTTTACTAGATAGAATATAGTCAACTTGGTTCAGTGTTTAACATGATTTTGAGATAATTTTATTTACAATGATAAGATTTGTGTGTGGAAATGCATAAAATGCTCTTATTTTTTTTAACAATATTTTATTTATTAAAATGCTCTTATTTTTTTTTAAAGGACCTATCATTATGTTGTAGTTGGAAGGTATCTCTATATTAATTGCTAAATTTGTTTTTTTTCTAGGAGTCTGAATATGTTTCTGCTCATCTTCATGAATGGATAGATCTGATTTTTGGCTATAAACAGAGGGGGCCAGCTGCAGTGGAGGCACTCAATGTTTTCTATTACTGTAGTTATGAAGGTATAAGCCTATACTTTTTCTCTTTCATTATGTTAATAAAAAATATTATTTAATATGTGTTTATATGTGGTGTTTTTGGCATAACTATTTAACACAAGAAAGACTACATTTAAAAAATAGTTTTAGTTATCTTTTCTACTTGAAAGGCTGCTGCTTTTTAAAAAAATAGTAGTTAAAATGTCAATTATTGGTGGCATAAAAGATTTTGATCTCTGGCCATATGTGTCCTATTCAGTTGGGTCTGAATATTCTGTATTAAATTGTTAGCAGACATTAAATAAGACTTTTTAGAATTAAAATAACAAATTCTGGGCTTCCCTGGTGGCGCAGTGGTTGAGAGTCTGCCTGCCGATGCAGGGGACACGGGTTCGTGCCCCGGTCCAGGAAGATCCCACATGCCGTGGAGCGGCTGGGCCCGTGAGCCATGGCCGCTGGGCCTGCACGTCCGGAGCCTGTGCTCCGCAACGGGAGGGGCCGCAGCAGTGAGAGGCCCGCGTACCGCAAAAACAAAAGAAAACAAAACAAATTCTTCTTCCAATGATAGTCAGATGACATTATTCTAATGTTTAGCTCTGGATCAAGAACATTTTTGAAGGCTTTGAAAGGCTTAAGAAGGAGTTCTTTCCTAATCCTTCCATAGAGCTAATAGTTCTAAAGATTATGAATAGTGTGAAGTTTTATGAATTTGAGCAGAGCCCACATGACTTTTGGTAAATAGACAAGCATGTTTTTACCTTGCTGTATTCATTTGATAACAGTTTTGTAGGAAGGTAGTATAGCATGGTGGTTAGGAGCATAGACTTTGAAATCAGACTTTACCTAGTTTGGTCAATTACTAGCTATGTAACAATAGGGATTAAGTATGGCTGGTATAATCAGTTAGCCAGAATATCACCTTGCCCAACTTTTGTTAGATAAACTAATTTATAGCAGTATTTTTGTGTGGTTATTACACTTGTTTCAGCTTAACTATTGTGAAGAAAGCAATCAGGTGTACTATGAGTATAGTGTGCATTTTTATAAGAGAAACTTTTATAGACAACCAGTTAACTTTTGTTTAAAATATTTTAGTTCTAAACAGTGGGTGGAATTTATTTTTGTACATATTTAATATCTGAAGCTTTACTGTTTTTTTAAAAATTATCTCTTTACAGTAGTTTTATAAACTGATGAATGGAATAATATTTTGTTGAAAATATACTAATCAGTCTCTGATATGTTAAACAGTTGTGTGGCTTGCTGATTTGTTTTCGCTCTATAGTGAATTGACTACTTCTCTTGGTTTTAGGAGCTGTGGATCTGGATGCCTTAACAGATGAGAAGGAAAGAAAAGCCTTAGAAGGGATGATTAACAATTTTGGGCAAACACCTTGTCAACTGTTAAAGGTAAAGCATAAAAGTTATTGATTACCAAAGTCCAGAATTTAATTGCTAAGGAATAGTACTACCAGTATTTTCAAGGTTTTTAATGATTTAAAACCTTATTTCAGGGCTTCCCTGGTGGCGCAGTGGTTGAGAGTCCGCCTGCTGATGCAGGGGACACGGGTTCATGCCCTGGTCCGGGAAGATCCCACATGCCGCAGAGCGGCTAGGCCCATGAGCTGTGGCCGCTGAGCCTGCGCGTCCGGAGCCTGTGCTCCGCAACGGGAGAGGCCACAACAATGAGAGGCCCGCGTACCGCAATAAAAACCAAAAAACAAAAACCTTATTTCAGTATTATCTAGAATTTGGAAAAAATTATACTGTCACTTTAAAAATAAATAGATTTAAATGATTGTTCCTTTTTATTTATTTATTTATTTATTTATTTATGGCTGTGTTGGGTCTTCGTTTCTGTGCGAGGGCTTTCTCTAGTTGCGGCAAGCGGGGGCCACTCTTCATCGGAGTGCGCGGGCCTTTCACTGTCGCGGCCTCTTGTTGCGGGGCACAGGCTTCAGACGCGCAGGCTCAGTAGTTGTGGCTCACGGGCCTAGTTGCTCCGCGGCATGTGGGATCTTCCCAGACCAGGGCTTGAACCCGTGTCCCCTGCATTGGCAGGCAGATTCTCAACCACTGCGCCACCAGGGAAGCCCATGATTGTTCCTATTTTAAATATCAAAATATTGCAGTCAAAATCCACATATTCAGTCAATTCGTCTGAAGTCACAAAGGATTAATATTTACTCAGAAAGCCAATCACATTTATTTTGTTGTTTCTGGGAAAGGAAAAGTTGAGGCCCCTGTCAGGTGAGCTATTACTCCCTCCTTTATTAAATGGAGAAGTAGCTCTAACTGAATACCAGTTAGGTTATACTATTAAAGCTGTTCTAATACTGGGACTCATTGCATGTATAAGACTTTTAGTAGCTGACATCTGCTCCCAAAGGGTTCTTATCATCCAGAGCCCAAACCCAGTCCTAAAAATCAAATTGCAGAATATATAAAATCGAAGTATAAATATCACTGTATTTCTTTTCCCATCCTAGTATCTGAAGTTAAATTATTGTCTTCCTGATTGCATACAGCTTTGGATTCATAGAAGTTAATCCAATATTAGCTTGCAAAGACGTCTTGATCTTTGTTAGTATATGAATTTGGAAATGAGGAATACATAATAATATACCATTTATTAAGTTGATACTTTCCTATGCAAGCACTGTGCTAAGTGATTTACCTAACTTCACAGTAAATATTCAATCATCCTTACTTTTTACATGATGAAGCCGTATTTCATAGCAATTAATACCTCGCCTACAACACCTTAGAAAAATCAAATACTTTTTTCCAACTTTATACAACTAGAATGTGACTGGGACAGAATTTGGATGCATGATCATCTAACTCCAAATCCTTTCTTCCATGCCATGTTTCCTCTGAATTAATAGCTGTAAGCCCCCTTTTTGAACTTGTAGATCATTTTTCCATTCTTATGGGCTGTTATTTATATCCTAATTATGACACTTCCACCTTAGTTAGTTGTATATTTATCCATTGGCCTCACTATATTATAAAATGTTAAAGGCGGCAACTTATTTTAAATCATTTTTGTATCTTTCTTGCATATAATTTGTGGGCAGTAAGTATTTGTTGAACTGAAATCTCCACAGCTATAACAGCAACGGTATATCTAAACTCTGGCTTATAGATGAACTTCTGTTAATTTAGCTATCAGACCAAGATTTATAATTGTTACTATTCCTTAGCAACAGTTTGGATCCTCCAACATTGATTTTTGCAGAATATTCATATTTGAAATAAATCTTTATTCCTTACCTGCTGATAGTCAGAAGGCAAAAGTAACAGAATAAAACACAACACTTCATTGGACTTTGAAATAGATTCTATAATATTTTTGCAGCAGCTTTACCTTTTTTTTTTATAAGGGCAGTGCTAATTAGTTTTTAAGATAAAAAAATGACATAAAAATCAGCTTTTGATTTCAAATAAAGTGAATCCTACTCACATGGATAATTCAGAGATAAATATTGAATTAGAGCTGTCAAATCTGTTTCCCATAATCTAATATTTTGCAATGGAGATAGAATCCTCTTTAGCTGGTTTTCTATTTTGCATTTTAACTGTGGCATTGGAATATTAATTTGACTTGTAATTTTCTTCTCATTTAAAAAGTTGATAATATCTTTTGTTTCTGGCATTAAAGGTAAGGAATAATAATAACTTATTTGAAAAGCAATGCAGTAATATCTATAATTTGATTCTGAGAATATTGACATTCAAATCTTATTTCAGGAATTAAAGATTCACCCATATTATAAATTTTGACTTTTGAATAATGTATTTAATTTTACCAAACATATACATAAGCATGTACCATATTTATGATACTTTTCTATGTGTTGAAAATCCAAACATGAATATGACTTATTTTCTGACTTTAAGGTACCTGTTGTCTAGTTGGGAAAGACCATAACCCACTATATGTAATCCAACATAGAAAGAAATAAGTACTAAATAAAATACTAAATAATGTAGTGTGCTGAGAAAAATAATAGAATAGTTAATTCTGACTTAGAGATTCAAGGGACAGATCAGTATGAAAAAGTTTAAAGTAGAAGTAGGGTTTCTCTAGGAATGAAGAGGGCCCGAACTCTGCCAAGGAAATGGAGCAAAAGCCAGGAGTTGTCAATAGTGCATGGTATGTAATCCATCATAGCTAGAGTCTGGTATGTATGAAGGATTATAGTGAGAGATGTTTTAATGTAATTATGGAATTCTTTTTTTCTTAATTTTTTTTTTGAAGGAACCACACCCTTCTAGATTATCAGCAGAGGAAGCAGTGCAGAAGCAAACCAAAACAGACACTTCAACCTTTAACTTATTTCAACACCTCCCTGAACTCAAGTCATTTTTTATAGAGGTAATATCCAACTTGATAATATCAAAGGATTTTCTCTGTGATTTCTGTACACTTCATTGTTCCTTTTGTTCTTTAATGGAGAGGGTGGATTTTAATACTTAATCCAAAATAGTAAATAATACTTCAGTAATATGTTCTTAGATTTTTTAAAACAACCTTGTTGAAAGCTTTTGTTTGCTGCTGTAATGTTTGTTTTGGCTTTCTTTCTTCCAACCTCACGTTCTCCCAAAGGAAACATAAAGAGGAAGAATAATTTGATTTAAATTGCTTTTTGTGTCAGTTGAGATGATATGTAGAGGAAATCTAAAATAACTTTTAATTACAATGTCTACTCATATATAAAATATGGCCCATGAGTCAGGTTGTTAATTGATGATGTCAGAAGGAATAGTCAAGTGGAGCAAGATAGATAGTTAATGCTGTTCTTGAAAGAGTAGCTTCAAATTCACATGTTTAAATATACATATTGAATTACAGTTGATTCTTGAACAACACAGGTTTGAACAGTGTGGGTCCACTTATACATGGATTTTTTTTCAATAGTAAATACTACAGTACTACATAATCTGGGATTGGTTGAATTTGTGGGTGCAGAACTGCAGATAAGGAGGAAGCGCAGATACAGAGGGCTGACTATAAATTATATAATAATGCATGGAGGGTTGGTGTCCCAAACTCCCGAGTTGTTCAAGGGTCAGCTGTTCTTTGAATAGTTCAGAATGTGAATATGAAATGCATTACTACCTATAAATTTGGTTAGGACAGATAATATTAACTCTTTTGGAAGAATACAAAATGATAAAAAGTTACTAAGAATAGATTGGAGATGTGCATAGAACAAGGAGTAACTCTCATGCCATACAGCAAAGGGTAGTAAATGTTTTCTTAAAGGGCCAGATCGTAAATATTTTGGACTTTGTACCTACATATCATTTGAAGGTGCTTAATTCTTCCAGTAATGAAATGTGGCAACATGATTTTGTCTCCCAGGGAAGCTCATTAGACACTCACCTCTGCCTAGCACATTCCAAAATTCTAGACTCCCAAAAGAAAAGCCTGTATTCAGACGATTGTTTGCACAAATAGTCTAGGCATAGTGAGCCACGTGTATTATTGAAGACAAGTTCTATATCAGTGTAGGATGTCTTTGCCTGCCAAGTTCCCTGATGCCAGCCAATGGCCAACCTTGCAAGCAGCCTTTCTAAGGAGAGCAGTCTCAGTCCTGCTATGTTAACTTTTGGCTACACATAGGGCAACCCACAAAACCCTATTTGACCCCTAAACTGATGGACATGTAATAAGATATTTATTATGTAATGCTGATAAAAGTATTTTCATCATATCTGATCATTTGTGGCATTGTTTTTTATAGTGCAATACATTCTGAGTTCTGTCTGCAGATGCAGTGGCATTTGCCCCTCTCTGCACCCACCCCAAGTCACAGGGTAGCTTTCCTCAGGGCCAGTGTCTGGAGCAGGATAAAGAACACAATAGATATCCTTGGGTACCAATAATTGTTAATCCCTTTTCATCATCATACAAGAAGGTGTTTCCCACTCATTCATATGAAAAGAGAAGGCGTCTTTTATGTCTCTTCCTAGGTGTTAAAATGGTGAAGAAAATTGACGTAGCAGTGAAAGCAAGGGGCTTATTAAATGGATTTCTTCAGATACCATTTCCATTTATGCTTGTTTAAATGTCAGTTGTCTTCTCTTGATTAATTCACAGTATGAAGAGAAAAGATATGCATTAACTTCATGTGGTCATACATCATTATTTAGTTCATATAAAGCTCTTAGAAAAGCACCTGGCATGTCGTATGTACCCACTAATGTTAGGTTATAATTTATCTAATAAATGTTAGGTGTAATTTAGGAACTATTGTCACATCAAAAAACTTATTTCAAATCGTTTTTCTCTTTCACACTGTAAGAAGATAATGGTGGATGTTTTCTGAGGACTGTCTTTATTTTCTGGTCCTTTGTTGTAGCTTTCAGGAAGGGCCTCAGGTAATGGAATAGATCTATTTTTTGAAAGTTAAACCCAAAAGGAAAATTCCATAAAATATAACTAGTTTTCCCATTTCACTTAATTTGAGAAATGTTTTCTTATATGGTCTGTATTTTCTAATTTATATTCATGTCAGTACGGCATGGGAAAAGGAAAGGTTTTAAGTCACTGGCTGTTTTAAATGGTTGACACTCCTTGAAATCTACATCCTTGATTAACAGCAGCATAGTGGAATACAAGAGGTGATGGGTTTCAGAACTTTCAAGTCTGCCATTCAAACATGGTATATAATTCCTTTCCTATATTTAAAATTAAGTGATGATATGTTTTGGTAGAGTACAAGGCTATATCTCAGGGTTTATCTTTAAAGAAATGAAGTTTTCAATAATTTGTACCTAATAAGGATAGTAGAACCAGCCACTAAACCTCTGTCCTTTATTTTATAGGGAATTAGTGATGGTATTCCACTCATAAAGGCCATTGTCCCCAAAAATCAGTCTCGTTCTTTTATTTCACAAGGCAGTCCTGAGTTACTGGTAAGTTGATTTATACCTTTTCACACTGCCATGTCTATATCCATTACAACTTATGAAAAAAATCGAGAAAATAAAATTTTTTTAAAGTCTTTTTTAAAAGCATAGGTAAGGGAATTCCCTGGAGGTCCAGTGGTTAGGGCTCCACACTTCCACTGCAGGGGGCCTGAGTTCGATCCCTGGTAGCCTGGTGGGGGAACGAAGATCCCACATGCTGCACAGCATGGCCAAAAAAAAAACAAAGAGAAAATTTTTAAATAGAATTAATTTGACCAAGTATAAAAATGTATCTTTTAGGGGCTTCCCTGGTGGCGCAGTGGTTGAGAGTCCGCCTGCCAATGCAGGGGACAGGGGTTCGTGCCCCGGTCCAGGAAGATCCCACATGCCGTGAAGCGGCTGGGCCCATGGGCCATGGCCGCTGAGCCTGCGTGTCCTGAGCCTGTGCTCTGCAACGGGAGAGGCCGCAACAGTGAGAGGCCCGCATACCGCAAAACAAAACAAAACAAAATGTATCTTTTATTTACAGAGCTTTTAAGTAGTTCTGTAATCCTTTTTTTTTTAATTAAATTTTTTTATATATGGTTGCATTGGGTCTTGATGGCTGTGTGTGGGCTTTCTCTAGTTGCAGTGAGCGGGGGCTACTCTTCGTTGTGGTGCACAGGCTTCTCATTGCGGTGGCTTCTCTTGTTGCGGAGCATGGGCTCTAGGTGTGCAGGCTTCAGTAGTTGTGGCACGTGGGCTCAGTAGTTGTGACGCACAGGCTTAGTTGCTCCGCGGCACGTAGGATCTTCCTGGAACAGGGCTCAAACCCGTGTCCCCTTCATCGGCAGGTGGATTCTTAACCACTGCGCCACCAGGGAAGTCCTAGTTCTGTAATTCTAAAATTTATTTGGAATAATAAATATGTGAAAATACCAGGAAATTTTGTATAAGAAAATTGTGATGTAACTTATTACTAGATGTTAAAATTTATCATAAACAGTGAGAATAATAAAAATGAGATAAAGGTCTGTCCACATGCAGGACATATTATTGAGTACTTGAATTTCGTCATTTAATCCACCTAACAATCCTGTGAAATAGGCACAATTATTATTTCCCTTCTACAGATGAGGAATTAAAACTCAGAAGTAACTTGCTCAAAGTCACAGAGCTAGCAAACAAGGGACCCTGGCAAATGGACCAAACCTAGTTCTGTCTTATTCTAATTCTGTTACTTAGAAATGATAAAAATTGAGCATAGCACAGTGAATAGTCGAGATTCCAGAGTTAAACCTATTTTTCTAATTATCCTTATTGTGTGTTTGCTTAGAAAAAACATCTAGAAAGATATACAAAAATAATAAGTCCTTTTTTTTTTTTTTTTTTTTTTTGCGGTACGTGGGCCTCTCTCACTGTTGTGGCCTCTCCTGTTGCAGAGCACAGGCTCCAGACACGCAGGCTCAGCGGCCATGGCTCACGGGCCCAGCCGCTCTGTGGCATGTGGGATCTTCCCAGACCGGGGCACGAACCCATGTCCCCTGCATCGGCAGGCGGACTCTCAACCACTGCGCCACCAGGGAAGCCCGATAATAAGTACTTTTGAGTGGCAGAATTCTTGTGATTTTTCAGTTTTAATACCTGTATATTTTTAAGTTATCTGAATTTGTTTTTGGTAATCTGTTACTTTTATCAAAGGAGAATAAAACTTTCCATTTTTTAATGCAAATATTCACTATTACTGTCCCTAATAAAGGGAGACCTTCTTAATAATTCTTCATAAGATCTACTTTTGATTTATGTTCTAAATGATAAGTATCTTATTTTTATGGTAAGACTTGATCCTTAATTTCTTCTGACTGCCAACTAATAGATGCTAGTAAACTTTGAGAAATTTTGAGGAAAATGATCTTATACTAAAGAAAGATACGTTAGGGCAACTTTTCTTGTAGTAGGATAACAATGAGCTTTTTAACCATTTGAATTATTTTAAGACTTTCTTCATGAGTCTCATGTTTTAAATACACAATCCCACACTATTCCCTAAGTGACAGATGCTAACATCATGTGAGCATTTGGTTATTCTATGTCACTTTCTTTAATTTTCATTTAATGTTTGTCTTCATGTGTTTCTTTTCCAGATAACAGTAAGCATGAACTATGTTATTGGAACCCATGGATGGCTGCCTTATGACAGAAACATTTCTAATTACTTTACATTCATCAGGGATCAAACTGTGACAAATCCAAAGTAAGTAAGTGAACATTTAAAGCAAAACAGGTACAGCTAGTACCTTATTGCCAGGAAAAGCAAATAGATTAAACTTTCCAACTTCCAGTTTTCCTGATCCTGGCATACCCTTATCTTGTCCACTTTGAGTCTGTTTACAGAATTGACAGTCTTACTAAATTGGCTTTGAAAGTCAAGATTTAAATCTTTTCCACACCTTCACCAATCTCAACTTCTTTACACTTAACCCTTGAGACTATTTTGTTACATGTATTTTTGTTTAATGAATAATATAAGATTAATGTAGTATATGAATGTATTTATCACTTATTAATAGACATTTCGAAATGAACAGTTGAACAGACTTATTTTTTATTTCTTTTTGGAGAGATTAAAAGAATAGTTGATATCGGTCTCAGTGATCTTTTAAAGAAGAGTCTAATATTTAATTGTGTTTACAGAACTCAGCGTAGTATGAATGGACCTTTTGCTCCAGGGCTGGAGATCACTTCTAAGCTATTTATAGTATCACATGATGCGAAGTTGCTTTTTAGTGCTGGACACTGGGATAATAGCATTCAAGTGATGTCACTTACAAAAGGCAAAATTGTTTCACACAATATCAGACATATGGGTAAGCATTAACTTTTTTTCCCTGTAAAAAATCTTTTCTGTTTTTTTCCTAACCATAATAGTAGTACATACTCCTTATAAAAAGCATAAATTTTACCTTTGAAGCTAAGTGAACTTTTTGATAGAGTTGTGTTATGAATATTACATTCTTTCTTTAAGAGTGTCTAATGTATTTTGGTTATACTAAGCACCATATAAATTAAATACAGCTTCATAGTATCTGAAAGATGCTAAGCTAAGTCTGAAAAAATTGGTTGCTAGAATAAGAATTTTATGAAAAAATGGTAAAAAAAAATCTATCATAGTTGAATAAGAAATCAACTGTCCTATTCTTTAGTAGTAAAGCATGAGAGAGGTAAAATTGTTGAATATACTTTAACCAGGTGCTTCCTTTTTTTTTTTAACCTTTATCTATCTATCTATCTATCTACATATTTATTTTGGGCTGTGTTGGGTCTTAGTTGCAGCACATGGGATCTTTTGTTGCAGCACGCGGGCTCTTCATTGTGGCGTGCAGGCTTCTCTCTAGTTGTGGCGCGTGGGCTCCAGAGTGCGTGGGCTCTCTAGTTGCTGCGCATGGGCTTAGTTGCCCCGCGGCATGTGGTATCCTAGTTCCCCGATCAGGGATCGAACCCAGGTCCCCAACATTGGAAGGCGGATTCTTAACCACTGGACCACCAGGGAAGTCCCTAACCTGGTGTTTTTAGTGTCTCAGTCTTTTCAATATAAGAATAAAACATTGAGTAAATGTTTTCCTAATAAACCCGTTAGGGAAGGGGAATGGAGTCTGTTAGTAATTCTGCGCCAGTGACTCCCAAGGTTTTTACAGTTTAGGAAAAATGTATTTTATATTGTGAATTTACAGTGTAATATGTACTGTTTTGGCTACGGACACATATTCTGTAGGATTGCAGTTCCAGGGGGAATAGAAGGTGAATGGGGATGAGAGAGTAAGGGAGCAGAGAAGCATATCAAAATTAAGTGGGGATCCATTTAAAAGCTACCTAATCTCCTGCCAAGGTTTTTGACAGGCATTCTCTTGCCTCATGTCTACTCTTCACCGTCAAAGAAGGGTGGCCTCAAAGAAAGCTCTGCTACACGATTTTAGTGCTGCTCCTTTTTTATGTCAGTCTTTCCCAGTGCTTTTCCAATGCCATTCCTACATTTCTCCCTGCTAGAACAAACTAATTTAGCAATAGTTTGAACATGACCTAAAATTGCCCTTATGATTCTGTTCCAGCCAAACTATGCCATTTCATTTTTTTTACATTCCTTTTTCTTACAGATATTGTGACTTGTTTAGCTACAGATTACTGTGGAATACATTTGATTTCTGGTTCCAGAGATACTACATGTATGGTATGGCAGATAACCCAACAGGTAGTCACTCATTTAAATACTCTTGGTTTAGATCAGAAATTCACCATGGGAATACTATTGAGATGTTCTAATAGAATAGTGAATTTTTCTCTTACATTGAATGATTATTTGAGCTCCTTTGCCTCCTTTTACCCCTCATTCTGTTCTGTCTTAATCACCACTTTTTTCCCTAGGTTTATTGTCTGATTCATGACCTTATATTACCTTCCAAAGATAGCTCCTTATTAACTTCTTCTAGGAAAACAATTATTTTTCTTGTCTTTGTTAGCATGATAATATTCCTATTTTCCTTTCAGGTGGAACTACTAGAAATTATAGATTTAGAATTTTCATCAACCTTATTGTGTACTCTCATAATGTTGGTGCAAGGAAGTGTCTTTTTTCTTTATGGCTTCTGGATTTTCTACCTTGCTTAGAAAAGTAAACAGGCGTTTTCTTACTCCAAGTTTATAAAAATATTATCTAAAATAGTTCTTGTAATACTTTTCTTGTTTTATTTTTTAAAATTTCAATCTTTAATCCATTTCTATATTTTATAATACAGAATATTTAATATTAGATATATAATTATGTAAAAAGTCATTTATGCCAGCATAAACGATAACCCACTAAATTGGATCTTTTTCTGTATTCCCCGTTCTTTTACATTTATCTATTTCTGTGTCAACACCAAAATGTTTTTACTTTAGTAGTTTAATATTTGGTAAGGCAAATCCCCTCTCACTGTGTTTCCTTTATTAACCACAGCTATTCTTATATGAATATTTATTCTTCTTTATGAACTTTAAAAATATTTTAACTATATCCTCCTCAGAAAGCTTCATTTTAGTCTTAATGAAATCATATTTAATTTATTTATTTATTTGGTATGGAGTGACATGTTTATAGTTATTCCTATCCAAAAATAGGAAATGTCTTTCCATATTTGTTTCAGGTCTTTTTTCAATGTCCTTTGATAATATTTTTTAATAATTTTTTTCCATTTAGATCCTGTACTTTGTTACATTTACTTTTAATTATCCTATTTTTATGACTGTTTCAGTGGGATTTTTAAATCATTTTTATTTGTAACTGACTATTGCTAGTAAAAAAAAAGCTATTGATTTCTATACAGTTGTCTTATATCTAATCAGTTTACCAAATCCTCTTATCTAGCTCTCATAATTATTAGTATTTCTTGGATTTTCTGAAAACAAGGTAGATATAAATTAATGTGTTCTGAAAATAATAGTGATTTTCTTTATCTTTTCCAATATACTAATTATTTCATTTTCTTACCCTCTTACATTATTAGGAAATATAATAAAGCAAGAAAATTATAGTGAGCCTCCGTGTCTTATGTCTGATTTTGATGAAATTACCTTCACTATTGTGCCATCTGGTATACTGTTTGCTGTTAGGTTTCACTAGGTTTTTTTAAATTTATTTTATTTCAGTAGTTATCTTCCTTTTTTTTTTTTTGGTAGGCTTTTAGTTTTAATAAAATTTCAATTTACAGAAAAGATACAAAGGTAGCACATTTTTGCCATTTGTCTTAGCATTCTCTCCCAGTCTTTTTCTCAGTATCTTTTTTTTCTGAATATTTTAAAAGTTGGAAACTCTATGTTCCTTTACCCATAAACACTTCAGTGTGTATTTTCTAAGAACAAAGACTTTCTTATACATAGCCACAGTGCAGTTATCAAAACTGAAATACTTAACATTTATACAATACCATTATCTAATCCACAGTCCAGGTTCTAATTTTGTCAATAGTCCTAATAATGTTTTTTACAGCTATTTTTCCCAGTTTCTCTTCCTTTTTTAATTTATAGTTCTACTTTTTTCTTAATGTAATGTATTATGTTGACACTTCCTAGCTTTGAACCATCCTTGAATTTCTATAATAAACCCATATAATTCATGAGGTATAGTTATATTTAACTGCAGGATTTTATTTGCTAGTACTTTAGTTATTTCTTTACTTATAAGTGAAATAAATCTGTTTTTATTTTGTCTTTGCATGTTTAGTATTAAGATATGCAACCTTTATAAAATGAATTTGAGTCCATCTTCCTCTGTAACTTGAATTGATTAAATAATATAGGAATTACTTAATATTTAAAAATTAGATAGAGTGGACTAAGCACTCAGACTGATACTCTTTGAGGAAGGCAAATGTAACCCAAGTAATAGAGTGTCAGGGAGAATTCATTTACATTGTATAATGCTCATAGAAGGTTTGGGCATTTATCTATGATAATCATAAACCAAATACCATGGAAACTACTCAAACATTCTATCATTATATATCATAGAAAATAACTGTATCAAACAAAGCACACTTAAAACAGATGAAGGAAACAAGTGCAGAGAGATTCCCTGCAATAAATTGTGCTATTAGAAGAACATAATAAGAATATCATTCAATAAAATAGGACCTCAAAGGTGAAATTATAAACTAGCATAATAAGATGAAAAGGGAGGTTGCAGATAATCAAGCTGAGACTAAAACCAATACCATTACAATTATAAATAAACCCAATGCAGAAGCATCAAGGAACAAATTTGATGTGACTGAAAATCAAATTATTAGCATGGAAGAAAGATTTAAAGTAAAGTGAATAGAAATGAAAAAAACCACTGCGCCTGGTGGCGCAGTGGTTGAGAGTCCGCCTGCCGATGCAGGAGACGCGAGTTCGTGCCCCGGTCCGGGAGGATCCCACATGCCATGGAGCGGCTGGGCCCGTGAGCCATGGCCGCTGAGCCTGTGCATCCGGAGCCTGTGCTCCACAACGGGAGAGGCCACAACAGTGAGAGGCCCACATACCACAAAAAAAAGAAAAAAAGAAAAAACAAAAGGATGAAAGCAATTAGAAAAAGAATGATAGCTATAGAAATCAAAGACAAGTCAGCATAAAGATAATTGATGTCCTTGAAATAAGGACTCCAATAAATGAAAAAAAGAAAGTATTCAGAGATGTAATAAAAGAAGTTTCTTTCAAGTAAAGGAAGAATAATTCTGTAGATGAAAAGGGTAAATAATATACCTGTTAAAACTAATCCAAAGCAATCAACTTTGAAACTCTTCAGATTAAGTTTTTGAGCTTGAAAAGATTGAGAATAATTTGAGAATCCAAGGAGAAACCCAAGAATGAGTACTTGTATGAGTAGACTTAGTGGTAAGAACTAGTTGCAATGTCAGTTTGTGATTAGACAGTTTAAATACAGTATAAACCTTTTTAAAGAAAATAGCGTACAAGAAAATTACCTTTGCTTTTCTGTTTTTATATTAGGGAGGTGTTCCTGTGGGCCTAGCATCTAAACCGTTTCAGATTCTGTACGGACACACTGATGAGGTATTGAGTGTTGGCATCAGCACTGAGCTAGACATGGCAGTGTCAGGATCAAGGGTAAGATTTCACCTTTAAAAATACTGATTTCTTTATACAAATTCAGAGGCAATATTTATATTTAATTTTTTTTCTAGAAGAATTGGTAAAAGCATAGAAATTTTATACTGTGTTTGTCTTGAACTTTGCAAAAGTAGAAAAATACAGAAAAAAAGAGACTAGATTCTATTTGGGGATTTTACTGGTCTTAGTAGTTAAGGCTTGAAATTTCAAGATTGGTATTTTTCCTAAGGTATACATGTGTCCTTGGTAGAATAATCATTTTCTTAGTTCCTTTACCATATTTCTTTCTCTTGCTCAGTTTCTTTTCTTCTTTTTTGTTCTTCTTTTCTTTTCTCATTTTCTAATATTTTCTGTGTGTAGGATGGCACTGTGATTATACATACCATTCAGAAAGGTCAGTATATGCGGACTTTACGACCACCTTTTGAGAGTTCTCTGCTCTTGACCATTCCCAATTTGGCTATATCTTGGGAAGGACATATTGTCATCTACTCCAGCATTGAAGAAAGTACCACCCTCAAGGTATATAACAGTTTCATGCAGTAGGACTAGACTATCTATAAGCTTGTCTTCTCCTTCCCACATTGTGTACGTATGAGGAGGCATTCTGAAGAAGGAAAGAACACTGTATTTTGAAAAGGATGTTTTCCTTTCATCATTCAAGTTGTTCATTCCCTATCACAATATTAGCCTCATGTTTCATTTTGTTTTAGGGCTTTCTATAGCCCTATATGACTTCAAAAATAATTTCTGATTATGTGGGACTTCATAAGCTTAGGTGGAAATTACAACTGAATTAAATTCTTTTTGCACAAGACAGGGTATAAATAAACTGTGAATTTTATATGTTTATTTCCTTTTGGTGATAAAGCCTTTTAAAAAATTAAGAGAACTTTTTTAGTTTTGTTTTAAGAATGTGGGTTTTGTTGGATGAGATTTTTAATTCTTTTGGAGGGGTGAGATTTTTAATTCTACTAAAGAAGAGGAGTACTTGTTTAATATTTATTTACTTAGCAATCTGATTGAAATCACTTTAACAATATTGTCTACCTACTTTCTCTTTAAGTATAACCATTTGTTTATTCCAAAATTTTAAACCCAGTCATCATTCTGTGATAGTCATAGTCTTAATTTGAGATCATTAAATTTTCTTCAACTAATCTTTGCAGGATAAGAATGCATTGCATTTGTTTTCTGTAAATGGCAAGTATCTACGGTCTCAAGTCCTGAAGGAACAAGTATCAGATATATGTGTAATTGGAGAGCACATTGTCATGGGCAGCTTACAAGGATTCCTGTCCATAAGAGATCTCCACAGGTAAATAATAAGAATTATTAAAGTATCACTTAGGAAAAGATGGTAGTATTTTCAGCCCAGAGAGAGTAAAATCTGTAATCTAAGATTTCTAATCTTTCTGTTTATCATTTATTATGAACATGTCTTTTTTGGCAACTATGAAAAAAATTGGGGAAGATGAAGTATTTCTGGGTTGGTAAATGAAATATAGATGTACATTTAAAAATGCAGAAAATTTTATGTTGTGTACATTTTACCACAATTAAAACAGTTTTTTTTATTTTATTTTTATTTTTATTTTTTTTTTTGCGGTATGCGGGCCTCTCACTGTTGTGGCCTCCCCCGTTGCGGAGCACAGGCTCCGGACGCGCAGGCTCCGGACGCGCAGGCTCAGCGGCCATGGCTCACGGGCCCAGCCGCTCCGCGGCATATGGGATCCTCCCAGACCGGGGCACGAACCCGTATCCCCTGCATCGGCAGGCGGACTCTCAACCACTTGCGCCACCAGGGAGGCCCACAGTTTTTTTTTAAATAGCCAGAAAAAATTTTTTTCATAGTGCCAAGCCTGGATTATGGATTTGGAAATTTGTACAATTATAGTTTGAATTTCTAGAAACTAAAGTTACATTTAAAAAATTTTTTTAATTGTGCTAAAATAAATTATTTTTAAGGCTAGCATATCTGTTCATGATTTTGTATGTCTGTGTTTAAAATTGGTGAGGAGTCT
Source organism: Mesoplodon densirostris (assembly GCF_025265405.1). Classification (NCBI taxonomy): domain Eukaryota; kingdom Metazoa; phylum Chordata; class Mammalia; order Artiodactyla; family Ziphiidae; genus Mesoplodon; species Mesoplodon densirostris. The sequence goes on along the minus strand of NC_082668.1, from coordinate 33,761,698 downwards.
TTTGTTATTTCACCCAGTGAAGGAAAAGATGTTTGAAAAATGGATATGTTTTTAAGTTTGGTATTCTTCATTTTTTTTTTTTTGTTTTTTGTTTTTTTTTTTTTCTTTTTGCGGTATGTGGGCCTCTCACTGTTGTGGCCTCTCCCGTTGCGGAGCACAGGCTCCGGATGCGCAGGCCCAGCGGCCATGGCTCACGGGCCCAGCCGCTCCGCGGCATATGGGATCCTCCCAGACCGGGGCACGAACCCGTATCCCCTGCATCGGCAGGCGGACTCTTAACCACTGCGCCACCAGGGAGGCCCGGTATTCTTCATTTTTACCAACTTATATATACAAAGCACTGTTATTCCCTGCATGCCCAAATACATTCTTTTCTTCTCATTTAAAAAACTTACTGTGACATATTTATACTCCTCAAAGTATCTTGGCCCCTCCCAAAGCCCTTTTTTTCTGAATCATTTCCTGATCCAGAGTGTTCTCTTGTTACATTCATATCAGAATCACTTCTGTACCAACATCACTTCCCTGTTTTTGTATTTTCCTTCTCATTTTTGTCATTCTTTCTCATGTGGTAGAGCACTGAGGCCACATTTCAGTAACGTCTTTCCAACATTTTGTATTACAACCCTAATCTTAGGGTATTGTGAGGAGAATCCCAAATTAGAAAAAACTTAATGGAATCTTTTAGCAGGTTAGTCTAGACCATAGTAGTATGTACATCCTAAGATTCTTCATTCTCTAATCATAAAAGCTGTGAGCAAAACGAAATTGAGCTATTTGTAATGAGGTGGATAGACCTAGAGTCTGTCATACAGAGTGAAGTAAGTCAGAAAGAGAAAGACAAATACCGTATGCTAACACATATATATGGAATTTAAGAAAAAAAAATGTCATGAAGAACCTAGGGGTAAAACAGGAATAAAGACACAGATCTACTTGAGAATGGACTTGAGGATATGGGGAGGGAGAAGGGTAAGCTGTGACAAAGCGAGAGAGAGAGGCATGGACATATATACACTACCAAACGTAAGGTAGATAGCTAGTGGGAAGCAGCCGCAGAGCACAGGGAGATCAGCTCGGTGCTTTGTGACTGCCTGGAGGGGTGGGATAGGGAGGGTGGGAGGGAGGGAGACGCAAGAGGGAAGGGATATGGGAACAGATTTATATGTATAACAGATTCACTTTGTTATAAAGCAGAAACTAACACACCATTGTGAAGCAATTATACTCCAATAAAGTTGTAAAAAAAAAAAGAAAAAAAGCTGTGAGCATTTTTCATAATGGGGTGTTATATTTTATATCATATTATATTTTAAAATATTTTATATTGTATATTACATCTTTTAAGACAAAGCAAATATACCAATTTTATTTAACTTATCCCCCACCAACACACACTTTTTGAGCTTTTGCCCTTTATCCAACTTTCGCTCATTAATCAACAAGGTGAAAATCATTTCGTGAGAGCACATATATATGGTTAGAAGGCAAACAGATGTTGGAAATAGAAAAAAAAATCTATTAAGTATTTTAAGTAATGTTATAAATGTGGGCTTTTGTGTCACTCAGGTTTTCTGAACTTAAGTTCCCACATCTGTAAAATTAGAATGCAGAATTAGATGATCATTAAGTTATCTTCCAGGTATAAAATTCTGTGAATCCATTGTATATCCATGTAATTATGTGTGTGTGTTTTTTTATCTCTTCTAGTTTGAATCTCAGCATCAACCCATTAGCCATGCGATCACCTATCCACTGTGTTTATGTAACCAAAGAATATAGCCATATTCTTGTAGGATTAGAAGATGGCAAATTGATTGTCGTGGGTGTTGGCAAGCCAGCTGAGGTAAAACCTAGCATCAAGAATTTAGTTTCCCGTACTGTTGGGGATTCCTTTGGTTCTTTATTCCAGCTGAATCAGAAGTCTCCATTATGGATAAACAAATTGAAAAACAAATTTGATTTTTCAAACTACAGTAAATGAAAGGGGATAAAGCTAGTATTCAAGAGTGATGTTTATATTATATTATTGAAATCACATATTTAACAGTTTATAACTCTATATGAAGAAGAAAGTTCTTTTATTCTGTTTTTCCAAATCTAGATCTTAGACCACATACTCGAATTTTTAATACATAAAAGCATTTATAAAAAATTAAATATAGACTCAAACAACAAAACTACTTACTTTATTATTATTATTTTGTTAATTTGCCCATGCTATGCAGCTTGCGGGATCTTAGTTCCCCGACCAGGGATCAAACCCGGGTCCAGGCAGTGAAAACACTGAGTCCTAACCACTGGACTGCCAGGGAATTCCCCAAACTATATACTTACTTTAATTTCAACAAATATTCAGCATGATTGTATGTCACTTGTACTTTTGTAAAAGCATCATTTTTTTTTTAACTTGGAACTACAAATATCCCCATATAAATGTGCTAATTCTCAGTGAATTTCCTATAGTTCCTATAAATTTATTTGCCAGTGGTTTATTAATTACTGAATATTCAGATATAAATGTAACACTGTTCTTAAGAAAACTTAGTGGCTATACTCCAAGTAATCTAGTGATTATTCTAGAAAATTTATTTTGTTACGTAGACTAATATTTAAGCATTATAAATTTTTATTGATATCATTGGTCTTTTCTGAGAAATCTAAAATATGACCTCTGTAGGGGTTATTTCAAGAGAAGACATTACTGAATAACATACTATCAGTAGTTATAATAAATCTATTACAGATCATAGGAACCTTTTTTTAAAATAAATATTTAAAGATTTTGTTAGTCCTTATACTCTTTTTCAGGATATTATTTTAACAAGAGAGGTCTTATTAAATTAAAGCGATTGGGACTTCCCTGGTGGTCCAGTGGTTAAGACTTCACCTTCCGGTGTAGGAGTGTGGGTTCAATACCTGGTCGGGGAACTAAGATCCCATGTGCCTCCTGGCCAAAAAACAAAACATAAAACAGAAGCAATATTGTGACAAATTCAATAAAGACTTTTAAAAAATGGTCCACATCAAAAAATCTTAAAAAAGAAAAATTAAAATGATTGCAACAACATTTAGTTTCAGATGTAATGGTTCCCCAAATAATGTCAGCAAATCTGTATCTTGATATTTCACTTACATTTAAAGCATTTTAAGCTTTTTACATTCAGTAGTAGAGTTTCTTGATTAATATATTTCCCAAGTAAAGATTTCCCTTCTGTCCTCTGCTAATGTGATGATTACTTGAGAACTCTGCTTAGACATTACTCTCTGAGTATGTTTCACTTTCTGTGGTTTACTCAAGTGCCCTTAAATTTGCCTGCCCTCCAACTTAGGTAATTTGTTAAGTTTACAATTTTACTGAATTTTAAAAAAATGAAATGACGTTATGTGCACACATTAAAAAAAATTGATTGGAAAAAAAATACCTAAGTAGCTTCATTTCATAGGCCTAAATCAGTGTTTTGTAATAATTACCAAATAAGTTTTTGGTCCTCATTGAAAGATTTATGTATAGTCTACAACACATAGAATTTGAATTGTATATAGATTTTGAATAAAAGTATTTTTTATCTATTTTATATCTTTGTAAAATACATTTTCCATTGGCTGAATTATGGATCTACTTTAGTAATAAATAATCTAATTGAGTACTCAGAATTTTGCATAATTATTAAATACAACTTTATGTGAACGTGTAGAAATTAAATAGATCAATAGTTATGAAGAGTTCTATTTCAACATCTATTTTTATCTAAAATATCAAAATCTTGATTAATGTATATTTTTAAATCATGTATCAGTTTTACATATTATACTGTCAGTATAAAATCCATATTTATAAATTAGATGTTAAAGTGGAACTAGATTAATGGAAATAATGGTTTTGGAAATACATCTGGAAATGAAAATGCAAAGCAAACATGCCAAAGTGTCTTTGCCTGAGGCTTATCTTTTATCGCTCCAATAAATGGACCCTAGAAAAGTAACCATTAAAAAGGGAAGCAGATGAAGCACCATTAAAAAGTAGATTGCTCTTGGGAAAGTAATTCCAACAAATCATACGGTTAGATTGAGAACTGTTTCCCATGTGGAGTTTTGTTGCCCTATGTAGAAGTATAAGCACTTTTAGAGGGGCATTAACCTACTGATTCAATTAATTTTGATTAATAATTGTTATATGCTGAGAAGTGTGCTAGGTGATAAAAAATTTAATGGTGGAAAAATGTGATTCTTACCTTCAAAGAGCTTATGCTATTCTAATTTTCTAAATTACTTATCACGCTATTGTTAAAGATGTGTTTACATTCTTAGATCAAACTATTTAAAAGTTACTTTCTTTTCATCAAAATGTTATTTTACTTTCTTCTTATCATTGTGATTGTCATTAATAGCACTGCAAATATAAGAGGAGAAAATTCCCCAAAACTATGTGTCTTGTTGCCTGATTAAGTATAATTTGAGAAGATTATTTTAATGAAGTGAAATGTAGTTTTGTAAATATATAAAGTAAGGGAGTCTTGTAATTTTGATATAAGTGGCACATTTAATTTAAAAATTTGTATGTTGGTATTAGATCTTTCTCAACTAAAAGACAATCAATGAAGAAAAGCCTTTAATTATTATTAATTATCATTAAAATGTTAATGATTCTGCTAACAAAACCTATTTCTTGTACATTCTACAGAATCATTGTCTTGTATATCAATTTCATTTATTCTTTTTTTTTTCTTTCTTAATAACATCTCTTCTTCATTTTTCTGGATTACTTTAAACAGATGCGCTCAGGTCAGCTTTCTCGAAAATTGTGGGGATCTAGCAAGCGGCTCAGCCAGATTTCAGCTGGAGAGACTGAGTATAATCCTCAAGATTCCAAGTGATTGTTATTTCTTCCTTCTGTCATGGATAACTGAAATTTGATTTATTGCTTTGTCACTTTAATCTGTGACAGATTAAATGTGACATTAAATCACTTTAATGTCACATCTCTCAACTATCTTAAATGTTTCAGGGCTGTTATCCCTGAAAATCATTTAGGGATTACCAAAATTTGGTATCGTATGTGTATAAAATCATAGGTTATATTATTATTATCCACTAAAAAAATTTCTGGTTAACATCACTGAATCTATCTTATTAACTAATTCTTGGTCTACACTAAGATGAATTTGAGAAAATACATTTGATTAGATTTAGTAGTTTATTCCTAAAGATCATTATATCCATTTAAAAAAATAAACTTCTAAAAATAAAGAAGCTAAATTCAATTTGCTTATTCTAAACAGCAAAAGTTGAGGTATTTCTAATAAAAGAGTAGCAATAATGGGACAGTTGAGAGATATGGCTTTTAATACATTCTTTAGTTAATCATTCTCCTATTTACTGAATAAATCATCCTAAATACATCAATTTTATTTTGGAACTTCTGATTGGAGGTAATATTTTAAAAGCATCTGTTGCATACTTGGATTTTTAAAACTCAGTATAAATTACAGGTTTTCATGATAAGGTGAAAGCAAGACTTTTGAAACTGGTACATTGGCTCATCTCACTACTACTTAGCATAGTACTAATGAGAATTTATTGCAATGTATTATTATCCTTAAATAATAAATGTTGAGTAGGAGTAAGAGAAACTAGAGACACATTTTGTGGATATATTTCATTAGTAGTAGAGTTAAGGAAAAATGCTCATTATGATTTTGACAGCTGGGTTCTTTAAGTAGCATCTGCAGCTCAATTTATATGTGCAAAGTACGAAATTTCTTGACTTTTTCTTTATTAAACACTGTGTTTTCCCCCAATAATTATTGGAGTTGGCAATGATACCCAAATATATTACATTTTTACTTATTTCATATGATTGATGAATGAACCAAAAAGATATGCATAACTTAAACTAGTCATTTGGATATAGTAATTTTTAAAAATACACATTTCTATTTCATGTTATGTATAACTTTCAGGATTACTTAATTTTATTATACATAACTAGATGTTACATTGCTTTTAAACTAAGAGGCTGATAGATTTATTTTGGAATTTAAAGAGATTGTTAAACTTTGTACTTTTATAAGGTCATATTTTGAGTTAGAAAGCTTTTACAACTACGAGTGTCCTTAATCTGAGATTCCACAGGTTGGGGGAATTTATGAATCCCTTAAAATTGTGTGGAAATTCTGTAAGCTGCATTTTTTTTTTCAGGAATGAATGGTTGGGTGGCTTTATTAAAAGGGTCTGCGGGGTTTCCCTGGTGGCCTAGTGGTTGAGAGTCCACCTGCTGATGCAGGGGACACGGGTTCGTGTCCCGGTCCGGGAAGATCCCACATGCCGCGGAGCGGCTGGGCCCGTGAGCCATGGCCACCGAGCCTGCGCGTCCGGAGCCTGTGCTCTGCAACGGGAGAGGCCACGACAGTGAGAGGCCCGCGTACCGGAAAAAAAAAAAAAAAGGGTCTGCGATTGGGGGAAAAAAAGACTTTTTACAACAATACCTTTTAAAAATAATAATATTCTTTTTTCTACAAATTATAGATTTCCTTATATCCAATTGTCTTCTCAATTGAATCTGAGAAAGTTTTCCTTTGCAATCCTCTCCTGTTGCCCACGGTATCTAGTACCCTTTTCTTTATAATTGTATGACTGAGTACAAAATTTATGAGAAGTAAAGGATTTTGTTTAGGGAAACTTTTTGATAGATTTGATTGGCTTGTATTAGGACTTGTAAAAAGTTATAGAAGAATTTTCTTTCCAGTTATTTAAAATCCTCTGTTTTATTCAGTAAAAAACCGTTATGTTTTAGGTAAATCACACTGAAATAAACTGATGCAGCCAAGTGTAAAGTAGAACATATATGCAAATGTGAAGGTTTCCTTTTTTTTTTTTTTTTTTTTTTTTTTTTTTTTTTTGCGGTACGCGGGCCTCTCACTGTCGTGGCCTCTCCCTTTGCGGAGCACAGGCTCCGGATGTGCAGGCTCAGCGGCCATGGCTCACAGGCCCAGCCGCTCCATGGCATGTGGGATCTTCCTGGACCGGGGCACGAACCCGTGTCCCCTGCATCGGCAGGCGGACTCTCAACCACTGCGCCACCAGGGAAGCCCAAGGTTTCCTTTCTGAGGACTTCAGTAACTAGTGGTGAAAATGTCTCAAAACAAGTCAATAGAGATAATTATTATATATTAAGATTTATTTCTTCTGTTAGTTTTTTCTTTCTATTTTCATTTTTTATCTTATATATTTTAGGAAGTTTCAAGTCAAGAGAAACAAAATGATGGGGTTTTGGTATTTTAAATGTTTATTTTTAAAAAACTGTTTCTAAATCAAAACTTTGGAAATGTTTCTTTTGCCTGTTTATCTAGAGATTTTGGTATAAGGATGTTTTTTATTTTTTATTATTTATTTTTGGCTGCATTGGGTCTTCGTTGCTGCAAGTGGGCTTTCTCTAGTTGTGACAAGCAGGGGCTACTCTTCATTGCGGTGCAACGGCTTCTCACTGCGGTGACTTCTAGAGCACGGGCTCTAGGCACGCGGGCTTCAGTAGTTGTGGCTCACGGGCTCTAGAGCACAGGCTCAGTAGTTGTGGCTCACGGGCTTAGTTGCTCCGTGGCATGTGGGATCTTCCTGGACCCGGGCTCGAACACGTGTCCCCTGCATTGGCAGGCGCATTCTTAACCACTGCGCCACCAGGGAAGTCCCAGGATGTTTATTTTTAAGGTCACTTAATATTGGTTTTGGAAGTTATTTTGGATGATTATAAGTTACAAAAAAGTTTAACTTAGATTATTAGGGGATAATTCCTAAATTTTTGGTATTTTACTTTGCTACTGTTTAGATGGAGGAGCTAAACAAGCAGTATTCATTTTATAGCACAAATATGAAGAAGCTTTTTTCACAGTAGATACCCTACCTAGAGTAATAATAGATGTTCAGAGTGGTGGGATTAACCCTTATATAATATTTTCCAAAAAGTGAAAACCAAAAATGTAAAGTTTTGAGGAAAATCTTTGAGAATATTAGCAACAGTCTAGAAGAATGGAACTTAAAGTTTATTAAATGAGCAAATATAGTAGTAGCATTGGCTGAATAATTCCTCTTTTAAACAGTTTAGACCACGGATTAAAAGTCACTAGATAAAAATCACTCTAAAGATATACCTTGAGGGATTATGGTGTATTTACATGTTACCCATAGAAATTATTTCTGTATTGTATAATGGGAGAAATGAACAGTTTCATTAGAGTGCAGTAACAGGTGGACATTTCAGAAGATGAATATAATATCTCAACTTAGCTGTTATATGAAGTGTGTTGTCTTTGAAGAACTTTCATCTGCTTTTGTTTCTTGACACTCGTGATGGAAATAAAAATGTCAGCATCCTGATGATGTGGAGCAATTTATACTAAGGAGATGATTTTTTTTTAGAAAGTGAGGTCAAATATTAAAACATACAATAGAGGTACTCATTTAGAGAATAAACTTTATAAGATTTTTTTTTCAACTCTTCCCAATCAGTATTCTGTCATTACTTAGATAAAATTGGAGGAGAGAAGAAAAAAATAGAATAGGGCATGGATGAAGCTTGGCCAGTTGTTTAAAATCTTATAAGCCTGTGAAGCTCATGTCATCTATGAATCAGTTTCTATTAGTTTCCTTTAGGTCACAGTGCTTTTTCAGGTCACATCCTTTTGTAGGAGAGAAAATGCCAATTACTCATTTGTCATTAACAAGGAATGACAGTGAGGCTTCCTTCTTTCTCTATGTAAGGCATATAAAAATTATCCTTCAAGAACTAGTATTGAAAATCAGTTTAATGCTTCTGAAGGAATAAGTGTGCCCTCATAATTAATTAGAATTTAGATTTGAAAGTTAAATCTTTACCGAAGATTTTTTGTATTTTGCTTTAATAGTAGTAAGCAGAGGAAATTGTTAACTTAATACTCTATTTTTATTTAATGATGACACATGTCACATGGCCTTTGCCTTTAAGTATATTTTATATTGCTATTACTAAAAAAATCACTAATGGAAATCTTTTAATTGAATTTAAAGAGGTTAGCTCCTTTTATATATTTATATTTATAAAGTGAATAGCATTGTCTTTATCACCTTTCCAATGAAAAGATGCAAGTGCATGGACTATATATAAATATTATATAAATATTAAATAATATTATATAATATGTAATGTCCTGTCGGGGTGTGTATATATGAAGGTTGGTCTCTTAAAATACATCATTAAATATGTAATCCATAAATAAGTTCTTAAACCTGTCTTTAGGATATAGTTTTTGACTGATATAAGAAATGAAGTACTTTTTTTTTCTTCTCTAAATCTAATCTGTTGTTTTCCTTTATCAGACAGACTCATAGCTTGTCCTAATTACTGTTTCTCTCATCAACTAAAACTGTTCTTTCCCAGTAAGTGACCAGCCTTAAACATTTTTATCACTTTAAACAAATACTGTTCTCAGTATTCTTTTTGCCTAATTCATTTATCATATGTACATTTGATTTGCTTTAAACTTGATCATCCAGAACATTGTTATAGAGAGTTTTCCTATATCAGAGCCCTTGTTGTGTTTTTTCTGATGACATTAGGCAACAATATAGTGTTATCAGTCATCATTTCAATATTATTAAAACGTTGGCCACAACTTTACTTCTTCAGTTTGAATCTAGCATATTCAAGGCCATTGTTTCTCAACTGAGATTGTAGATCAGACTTCTCTGTGAAGTTTTATAAATATACAGAAGTTTAGGCACTACTCTGGATACTTTGAATCTCTTTACTTGATATTCTTGGTATAAAAAATTGTCTCAGGGTTATTAAATCTTAAAATATTTTCTGCTATAGAAATTATATCCATTCATTTCTATAAATCAGATCTGATATTCACAGGCTTACTTGAAAATAGGTTTAATCATTATCCTTGAAGACATTTTTTCTAAAATTTGCTTGGAATGGCTTTCTTATCTTTGTTTTGCATGTCGTGGAAACAACCAAATTTCCTTTTCGGTTTGTGTTATTCCTATCATAAACTCTCTTTAGACCTTTCACATTTGAAAATTATAGCTAAAATTTGCCTCCAAAAAAGTGTTTGCTTGTATTAGTTCCTAGTGGCTATCAGTGAATATTTTGCATATCTGAGTTAGGTAGCATTTTAAACTCTTAATAAAAAACATGAGTAACAAAATGCTAGATTTAAAACGTAGACTTAGATCTCTTACAGCGTTGAAGCTGGTAATCAGTAGTTTTCCTAATTAAAAGCATTGGATAAATTCCCAAAGCACTTCTGAGGACTTTTGTAGGTATAGCCTCTGTATGGAAATACTCTTTAATTTTTCATATGGAAAGTTTTAGTATTACAAAAAAATAAAGCACTAACATTTAAGATATTTAGGCCTGTACTGGAAATGATTCAAATTTTCTACATTAAAAATATAAGGTCATCTTAGATTATAGGAGTTATGCTTTTCTTCAGTATAAGAAGCTTGTGTAAAAGTGGCTGTCTTATCAGGTACTTTTCTGATACATTGTAGTAGTTCATCAGATACATCTTCTTAGATTATCTCACTGACATTTGTCACATGTGGGTGATTTCTAAACACATTGTAGGATTTGGACCTATGAAGCTAATGGCTTTAGTGAAAAATAAAAGGACAGAGATAAAATTGTATTTACTTTTGTCTTCATGCCTTTAATCTTATAACTGAACATTCAGAGGAAAAGAACAAGTAGAAAGTCACTAATTCAACATTTGTTTTCTGTGGTTTAGTTTTAATATGTTTCCTTGGAAACTTATTTTGCAAATATTACCATAATAATAATAACACCACAGTATTGTCATTGAAAAAGTTACCCATTCATTTTCAAAGTTGACTGCTAGTGGACTTTTGGATGTTTGTGTGTGTGTGTGTGTTTTCACTTATAACATGATGGCTGTCTCATTATTTAAAATTTATAACTATTTTTGAGTGTACAAACTGATTAGCTATTTATAATACTATTATAATATAGCACTGTAATTTGAGAATAAGAAAACAAGTTAGGATTTAGGTGGGATTGAAAAATAAAATTATATTTTATTGATTAAAATATAAACTTAAAAAAATAAGTCTTATTCCAATTGGACCTTTTAAAATTTTATTTTTGTAATAATATATTGCAACTTAATCTGTATAAAATTAGAGTGTCTCTGGTAGCCAGTGTACTAAATAAATAGTTACTGTTAAAATGCTATTTTTGTTGTTCCTTATCTTGGAAACATTTCCTCACAGTATCTAAGCAATGTGTTTTAAGATTTATTGGGCTCAACCTACAAATTCAACAAATACTCCTTTTGCATTTTGGAGGAAAAAACTTAACTATGAGATACATATTTTGCTCTTCAGAATGCTAAAATTATATTAATAAACACTTTAGAAAGTAGTTCTGGTAAGGAGATGTCAGTTGTTGGACTTAACTGAAAAAGTTTCAACCTCTTAGTTTCTTTTTTTTCTGTTTTTTGTTTTCTTTTTTGCGGTACGCGGGCCTCTCACTGTTGTGGCCTCTCCCGTTGCGGAGCACAGGCTCCGGACATGCAGGCTCAGTGGCCATGGCTCACGGGCCTAGCCGTTCTGCGGCATGTGGGATCTTCCCAGACCGGGGCACAAACCTGTGTCCCCTGCATCGGCAGGCAGACTCTCAACCACTGTGCCACCAGGGAAGCCCTCTTAATTTCTTATGTAGGGATTAAAGAGAATAACTTTATTCCTTTGGGATTTTAACTGGTTTTCTTGGATATTTTTCGAAGTATTTAATTATAATAGTTTCTACATTTCTTCCAAAATTATGGCATATTACAGTACATCTTACTGTTAAAGATCTTTTATATTTTTGACTTTTTTTCCTATTATGCTTTTTACTGCTCTCTCCGATTCATAAATACCATCACCAAAAATTTTTTGTGGCTACTGTTTATTTTATAGTTAGCTTTAACCATATGGCTGGTCTGTTCTCTTCAAGAATTCCTAACGGGTATGGCTTTCCTTCCCTCAGCTGTTTGCTTTTATAGACTTAGAGCAAAAAAATTAGCAAAAAATAATGAGAGATCTAGCCAGTCATTTTCTATCAGATGCATTGCTATAGAAGTGAATTCATTAAGACTGAAAAATATTGAACACATATGATTTGCCTCTTATGTCAGTTTTTCTGGGACCCAGATTAAATAGGAGCATTTCAGTGTTATCATAGAAGTGACAGTGACTTGAATGCATACACACACACACACACACACACACACACACACACACACACATGCACATAGTCAACTCAGAGGAGGATAGATGAAAATTTGGAATTGTTTAAAAGAAATACTTGCAAATCATGCTGCTACTTAAATATTTAAGGAATTCAAAAAGTTTTGTAGTTATCATAAAGTGTTCCTTGTCATTTGTTCTACTGGAACTGACCATGAAAAAGAATATTAAGCCTTATTTATATCTAATTATTGACTGTGCAAACTGTGACTCAATGGATATTTGTATGCCAAAAAAAAGTTTTTAAAGTTGAGAAAGTTTTAGACTTAGTAAAGATGTGTAAATAATTTTGATTAGTATTCTCATTATAATGAAGCTACTGTTAATTTGGTGCAATACATTCTTCCCTTTCTCATCCTTTTAAAATTAAATATATAAGATGTATGTTTTGTTTTGTTACATTGAATTTTGTTTTAAAATTTTTCAGTGTGTGTATATGAACTAATGTTTGATTTGTTTCTGTATAGCATGAATGAAGATAATAATTGAAAAATTTGCACATTTTTTAGTCCTTTGGAAATTTGTATTCTAACAGTTTTTAAGAATATGCATTTATTTTGTACATAATAAATTTAGCTTTGTATAGGAAAATGGGTTTGAATCAAATAAAAAATGATGTTTTCTTCAGCTGGTTTGTAATTCTCAATTTTATAGAGTCTGATTAGAACTTAGCATTGGCTAAGTTATTTGAGTAGACAAGGGATTGAATACAGTATTTAAGCAGCAAATTGATCTCTGCTTCTTTCTCATACGAGCAGAATTTCTTCTGTAGTCCTATGTGCACAAGATAAATGTTATGTTAATTGACCAGTTTTTGTTGTATATAACAACAGGTATTAAGCCTTTCATTTAAAAGGCACCTCAGAAACATGGTTATGAGCTAGAAATCTCCATTTGTAGCTAATCAAATAATACATTAGATTGGTTTTTTAAAAAACATTTATTTCCTTTCACAGTTAAAATCTTTTACTCATCAACTTTGGCAGTCTAGATGTTGACCTATTCCTATCCTATACACTTTACATTTGTGGATAAGGTAACAGATTGAATGTAAGTAACTGTATTTTAGTTTGCTCCATGTTGACGTTCTGGCAGAACAACAGTGAAGGCATAAACCTACAAGGATGAGGGCATAAGCCTAAAAGGACAAAGAAAGTAGAGAAGATAATCAATACAATTTTGGAAGGTGGAAAATTAATGGATTCAAACTGGATGAATCTAGACTTACAGGGTGCCTAAGATAACGATAGGTACCTAAGTCTAAATCTCTCCACATGTCCTCCAAAAAACTACACAGATAAACAAAAACAAATGTATCCTCAAAAATCCCATGCCTTCAAGATATCAGGAAGACAGATAACATGACAAACATCAAATTACTTAAAAATAGAAATATAAAAAGCAAATTCCAACAGAGCTATCTCTTAAGTTTCTATAGTAAGCCTTTACAGAAAGCAAGGAGGGTCCAGAAAAACTTGAGAGTAGCTGATTAGAGAACCTAAGATTGAGCTAAAAAAAAAAAAAAGACTCCCAGAAAGAGAAAGTCCATCCTAAGTGCAAAAAGACTGAACAAGAGTTTGAGTGGATCAGAGTACTGCATACAAAAAGTGGACTTAGTGTGCAGGATTTGACATGGCAATCTCAGAAGACATTCTTAAGAAGAATGTAGAAATGCAATTGCTTTGTAGACCAGTTGGTGAAAGAGGAAAAAATGGGGGAAATTTAGGATTTAGGATCCTGCATGTAAGAGAGAAAAATATTGAGAAATATGTAATTCTGCCCTTCACCCTCATCTTCCCAAAACTAAAATAAAAAAACTACAATCCATTATCTATCATGAACGATGACACAAAAATCCTTAAGTGAATATTAGCAGATCATTTCTAGCAATGTGTAAGAAGTATAATGCCTCATGACCAAGTGTGGTTCATCCCATGAATTTAAGATTGGGTTAATGTTTAAAATGTCACCTTTTAAGATAATTCTCAGTAGACTAAAAATAGAAAACTTTCTTAATAAAGTATATTTGTGAAAAACCTATAGCTAACATAATATTTAATGTAAAAGACTGAATTCTTCCTAAATTAGGAATAAGGTAAGAATACCTATTCTCACTATTATTCAACATTGTACTGGAGACTCTAGCTACTGCAATAATGCAAGAAAAAAAACAGCATACATATTGGACAGGAGACAGTAAAAATATCCTTTTGTGGTTACAAGCATGTAGAAAATTCTAAGATATCTATGTACACAAAATGAGCCAAGCAAAGTCAAAAGATACAAGGTCAAATACAAAAATAGATCATATTTCTGTATTCTAGTAACAAAAATTGTAATTCAAAACAATACAGTTTACAATATTGTGAAAATATTAAATACTTAGGAGGAAATGTAACAAAATATTTGCAGGACATGCACACTGAAACTACAGAATACGGCTGGAAAAATGGAATAAAAAATAGATTTGAAGAAACTGAAAGGTTGATTCTAAATTTTATAGGGAAATGCAAAGGACACAATGTCAAAACAATTTGAAAAAGAACGAGGTTGGAAGACTTACTCTGACTTCAAGAATTAGAGCTACAGGAATCAGACATTGTGGATTATCCAGCATAAGGATAGACATGTAGGTCAAAAGGAGTAAATAGAAGGCGTTTAGATGTGGCCATATATATGATGAATTGATTTTCTACAGATGTGCCAAAATAATTAAATGAGGAAAGAACAGTCTTTTCAACAAATAGTGCTGGAACTGATTATTTATTAACTTGAAGCGAATTATAGACCTAAATGTAAAACCTACAACTATAAACTTGAAGATGAACTCATAAGAATACATTTTACAATCTTTTGTCACAGCTAAAGAATCTGAGTTTAGGAAAGCTGAATGTTTTATAATGGGCTGCAAGCACACCTTCCTGACCTTTGCCCTGGAGGGAAACATTAATACTGATGAGTAAGCAAACATGCCTTCTGTTCCAGAAGGAGACTATTTCTGCCTTCCAAGTTGCTTGCTGTACAAACATCCTTGAAAAGATACGCCCAGAACAAAATGGCAGTTAATACCTTGCTCTTAAGAGACTGTTTCCCAACACTGCCTATCATCCACTAGGCCTTGTCAGACCACCAAGTCTTAAGGATCATAGGGAAGACATAAGCTGCATGAGCAAGTAGCCCAGATCCCCACCACTGTCGTACCAGTGCCCCTTCCTCAGCTAACACATTTGGTTTTATAAATGATCTTGTATGATCAGATGGAGGAGGAAGAAAAAGACCAAGCTTCATTTACAGATGGGATGGCTCAGCATGTGGGTAAAGCCAAAAATGGGTAGCATTGAAGCCTTACTTTTGGGTGGTTTTGAAAAACAGTGGCGAGGGAAAACCACCTCAACCACTAAAGGGTGGTGCACCATGTCATTTACTTTGTGTGGAAAGATAAGATGTGGAAAGATAAGAGGCCCAAAGTTAGAATATATACATATATATGGAATCATGGGCAGTGATGAAAGGCCTGGCCAGCTGCTTAGAGACATGAATGGAAAAAGATTTTAAGATTGGAGACAAGAAGGTCTGGGATAGAGGTAGGTACATGGACATATGAGAGTGGGAAAGAAGTGTGAAAATCTTTTTTTTTTTTTTTTTTCTTTTTGCGGTATGTGGGCCTCTCACTGTTGTGGCCTCTCCCGTTGCGGAGCACAGGCTCCGGATGCGCAGGCCCAGCGGCCATGGCTCACGGGCCCAGCCGCTCCGCGGCATATGGGATCCTCCCAGACCGGGGCACGAACCCGTATCCCCTGCATCGGCAGGCGGACTCTTAACCACTGCGCCACCAGGGAGGCCCAAGAAGTGTGAAAATCTTTGACTCACATATTAGCACCCACCATGAAAGAGGCATTAAACAATCAAGTGAACCAAACAACCAATCCAATTCATGCCAGGTAGTCCCTGCACTGGCCACTCCAGGGCCGGTGCAATGGGTAAGTACATGAACAAAGTAGCCACAATGGCAGAAATGGAGACTATCCATGGGCTTAACAGCATGAACCCTCCACTAACCAAGGCTGGTCTAGCTATTGCCGCCACTGAATGCCCAATTTACCAACAACAAAGATAAAGGCTTAGTGCCCAATTCCTCAAGGAGACCAATGGGCCACATGCTGGCAAGCTATGTATTTTGGGCCCCTTGCATTCTGGAAGGGCAAGTTCATTTTCATAGGAACAGACATGTATTTTATGTACATGGTTTGCCCTTTATGTCTACAGGGCCTTAACCAGCACCATTATCTTAAGGGCAGTGGAGTATTTGATTCATTGGCAAGGGATTCCACATAACATCACCTCAGACCAAAGGACCCACTTTACAGTAAATAAGTGCTGGAGGGAGCCCATGACAGTGGAACTCACTGGTCATATCACATACATCACCCACAAGCTGCCATCCAGATAAAGCATCAGAATAGCTTGCCGATGTGACCTGGATAATTAGGAAGAGGTACAGCTGCCATTACATAATGGAGTATGTAATAGTGTAGAACCCAGGTGATTTACTTGGGCGCTACTTTGTACTTCTTTGACCAATTGTGACTGCAAAGAGAAAGACCATAGTCTGAGAAGTACATGATTACCAGGTACTCAGGCAGTTCAGAATAATCCAGTCAATCTTCCAGACTAACCAAGCCTCAAGACTTGGTAGCTGAGTAAAGAGAATCTACCATGGATAGCGGAGAAAGATTATAAGTATCAGTTGTGGCCCTCAGAAAAACTACAGAGGCTAACTTCCCTTCCACGTTTTTTCTCAGGAAGAGAGTAAGGTGGGTGTGTAGAAAAAGGCCCAGCAAAACCCAGTCATTGTGGGTAATTCTCATTCCAAACTCCCCACTAGGTTGGTCTAGGAGTTGTTGGGCCTGCATCATAGTTCCACTTCTCTTTCTTCCCAATCCAGACTCCTTCCTTCACATGTATTAATCCTTACTACATATCTTGCATCTTAAACTCCATCTCAGACTCTGCTGATACAATGTGCAAGTACCCCATACCACTCAACTTGTAGGAACTTTATCAATATGACAGACTCCTAAGTAATTTTTGAGATTTCTCTCTGACCTTCTGGCATGTATTATTTTACTAAGGCATCTAGGAAATTTCTACTTTATGCTCACCAGGTCTCAATAGTATGTCATCAGAGTAATGGACAAGCAAGATGCTGTGTGGAATACCATTACAAATAAGTTAGAAATTTTATCTTATTATGTCACAGAGGAGAACTGATGAAGTCCTGGAGTAAAACACTGATGGTGTAATGCTGTCTCTACTAGGTAAAGCCAACTGTATCTGATTATCCTTATTCATTAGAATTGAGAAAAAAAAATTTGCACCCACCAAACAGGCAATTTAATGGCAATAATAATTCCCAGCAGGAGACAGATGGCATGCTGAAACCAGTAATTAAAAGAGAGTTCAGTAAAGGAAATATTTATGAAGGTGTGGGAAGGGTTTAAGGAAACCACAAGGTTTCAGTGCTCCAAGACTAGCAGCAGAGGTGAGCCATCACCAACCCTAAGGCTGAAGTGGCAAGAAAGGAGTTCCATTTCCTAGAAAGGGTATCTGTATGGGAAGGGCCATATGACAGGAGCTATGGTAAACAGTGAGTCCACAGCATGAAAGCCAGTAGAATGACTATCTTGACTTTCCTTTCCTTTCATCCTCTCATCTTATGCTACTACTTCCCATTGGCCAAATCCAACCAGAATTTGGATCAGAGGGCTAGGGAACCCACCGAGTGTCCTTTTATATAGACAGTACCACCTATAGAGCAGACCAAGACAGGCCCATGCTTGGGAGTTACCCACATATCACAAATCCATAAAAAAATTAAAGAACGCATGGGCAAATCAGTATTCTATGGTCAATCAGGATTTGGTGGTTAATCAGGATTTTGTGGTCAACTAAACTGTTAACATCCACTCTCATAGCTAATACTGCTCAGGCTCCAGGGAAATTCTTCGTATCTCACATTCTGTATCTTTGAAATATTATAAAATGTGACTGCATCTAAATGCTATGAAGGTTTGTAGGCTGTGCTGCTATAAAACTGGAGGAGAATATAACAGTGGAAAGAGTATTAGAGCTTGAGCAAGTCGATAAAAATAGATAAATTACTTTAGCCAATGTTTGTTCTCAGCATAAACACAATAGATTTTCGCATAATTTCTTCTCTTCGGTTTCCATTAGTGGTCTGGAAGTACTCAACAATTATTGTGGTGACCACGGTGGTTGCAATTGGCAGCTTAGGAACACTTTTCCATATTAAATTACTGTTCCTTTTTTTTTTTTTTTTTTTTTTTTGCCGCCTCTCCCGTTGCGGAGCACAGGCTCCGTATGAGCAGGCTCAGCGGCCATGGCTTACGGACGGGCCTAGCCGCTCCGCGGCATATGGGATCCTGCCGGACCGGGGCACGAACCTGTGTCCCCTGCATCTGCAGGCGGACTCTCAACCACTGCGTCACCAGGGAAGCCCTGCTGTTCCTTTTAAAATAATATATATGTAGGTCTAGATATGATGTGAGTAAAGTGTGGTACCAATTCTTTATATTACCCTACAGATCTAGTTATCGCTTTAAGAGATTGTGAGAATCACAATATAAGTGATACAATTGTTATGATAAATTTAAACTGTTTTATAATATTTATAATTTATAAACTGTTTATAATATAATAATATTTATAACAATGTTACCATATGCAACAACTCCATTACAGTTGAACACAATAGATAAAAGTCATTGTTCACTTCTGAAGCTAAAGATTAAAAATTTTATTGATAATTCCAGTTGCTATTGCCTCAACAGAGCAAAATTTCTTCAATTTGAAAGAATTAAAAAAAACTATTCTATACATAAATTATGCTTCAATAAACCTGAGATTGTTTTAAAAAAATCTATCCAAGAACTACAATGACCGAAGACAGGATAATTTGGCATTTCTGCAGACAGAAGACAAATGATGTCAAAAATCTTGATTTTAAAAATAGAGATTCTGGGCCTCCCTGGTGGCGCAGTGGTTGAGAGTCCGCCTGCCGATGCAGGGGACACGGGTTCATGCCCCGATCCCGGAGGATCCCACATGCCGCGGAGCGGCTGGGCCCGCGAGCCATGGCTGCGGAGCCTGTGTGTCCGGAGCCTGTGCTCCGCAACGGGAGAGGCCACAGCAGTGAGAGGCCCGCGTACAGCAAAAAAAAAAAAAAAAAAAAAAAAAAAAAAAAATAGAGATTCTTCTGAAGTAAAGGGAAGAAAAATAAATTTTATGAAATAAATATATAAGGTGTGAATTATGCATCTATATTTTATATTTGATCCAAACACCACTAGATTATTATAGAACACCCAGACATGTGCAATAATTAAGGTCAGCAACATTTTGTTATTACATATATTTTAAATCTACTTGGAAAAGTGTTGGTCGGGTTACAGCGATGATAACTCCTAATGTTTTCTCCAAGCCGGGGTTCCTCCTCCCCCAGCAACTCGATCCCGAAGTCGTGGGCGTGTCTGGAGTCTCGGGCGTGTGTGGAGTCGCGTCCGCCGGAATCCCGCCTCGGGGCGCGGCTACCATCTCCCAGAGCTCCTCCGCGCTCCCTTGCTCCCCTCGCAGCCCTGGAGGCCCAGGCCACGCCCCCAGCGGCCCATTCGTTCGTTCGTCCCGCGGGCGCCCCCGCACACCCCTTTTGCGGGTGTCCCAGCAGGCTGAGGCGCTGCTGCCGAGCGCTGAACCGAGACGTGGCTCCCGGGCGGAGGAGCCATGTTGGACTTCGCGATCTTCGCCGTTACCTTCTTGCTGGCGTTGGTGGGAGCGGTGCTCTACCTCTACCCGGTAACCCCCGGCTCGGCCTCGGTCTCGCCCGCATCCACGTCACCCTGCCCGCGGCGGGCCTCAGGGGGCGGGCCCGGGGGGGGCGGGGAGAGCTCCTGCTGCGGCTCCTACTCTGTCCAGTTCCGGGCCCGCGCGGGCCCGGCTCCCGGGGCATGTGACGCCTCGCGGGCGCGCGCGGGGGCTGAGGGCTGGTTCCCCTCAGCCCCTGGCGCTGACGACGGAGCGGCGCGGGCCGCACGGCCACCTTCCGACGCCGAGTGAGGGGGGCAGGTGGTTCAGCAGCGCGGGCGCGGCCGCCGGGGGCTGAGGGCTGGTCCGCGGGTCCGGCCTCCCTGCGCCTGCCCTCGCCACGCCACTGTTAAGGGCGGGTCTGAAGCGCTTTGGTGGCTTTCGGGCAGTAACTCTGCGCACTCCAGTTCCATTTTCTAGTGTGCCTGGGAGGAAACTCCAGGCTGCTCCACGCCTTTCCCCTTTCCCAAGGATTCTCCCCCAGTGTTTCTTTTGTCGTCTACTCTTCCATCTGTCTTTCGACTTTCATTCCTGAAATCCTGACCGGGTCTTGCTCCTCGCAGGGCCTCATGGACCAAATAAAGCGGTCGTGGAAGGAGCCCTGTGCAGGGGGAGGTCAGCTGTGAGCTTCACCTAGCCGAGTGCTTTATCTCTGAATCTCCTTCCGGCCTTCTTTCTCTTCTTGCCTTCTTCAGCCTCAGAAGGTGGTTCTGAAAACAAAGGAGCTAATGGATGAGGGATGATCTACAAAGCAAGGTGGTGGTTTTGTAGAAGAAGTTGTAAAGCAGCAGCACAGTGCCAAATACATCACTGGCATGACAGAACACCTTAAATATTCTCGCTGGTAAATGGACTGGATTGGAGTATTGCAACTGCCCCATCTGGAACTTTCAGTGAATCTTATTTTCTGAGAAATAGCCATCCGGAAGGTTACGAGAGTGCGGGAGTAGGGAAATGAGATTTCCAGGCAACTCACTTGAGGGTCATGAAATTAAAATAAGACTAGTCATTATGGGTGTGTTTTTTCCCAGCAGTTTTTTTTCTTTTTTCTTTTTTCTTTTTTTTTGCCGTACGCGGACCTCTCACTGTCGTGGCCTCTCCCGTTGCGGAGCACAGGCTCCGGACGTGCAGGCTCAGCGGCCATGGCTCACGGGCCCAGCCGCTCTGCAGCATGTGGGATCTTCCTGGACTGGGGCACGAACCCGTGTCCCCTGCATCGGCAGGCGGACTCTCAACCACTGTGCCACCAGGGAAGCCCTCCCAGCAGTTTTTCTTCATCTATGTGGAATCAGGGGCAGTTGACAGAATATTGGGTTTAATTAGAATTGGTGTTTTACTAGGTGCTTTTGACAAAAGGATACAGGGCAAGGGGGTGGTTATAATGGACCATGGAATCTCAGCTGGACAGAGTGGAAAATGAGTACATGAATGGGTAGGTTAAAAGTCCTTTTGGGGTAAAAATAGTTTTTGGAGTCAAGATGTTAAAAATAGTGAAAAGGAGAAATAGGAGGTGCTTGGATGCTTGATGTTAAAACTCTGGAGATGGTGAAGTTATTGGTAATGTCAAGACCTAGTGTACAACCATGGGAATGAGTGGCTGAGATCAGGTGGAGTTTTGAGTTGGGGACAGATGGGTCAGGAAAGAAGATAAACTTCTGTAGGGGGCTTCCCTGGTGGCGCAGTGGTTGAGAGTCTGCCTGCCGATGCAGGGGACGCGGGTTCGTGCCCCGGTCCGGGAAGATCCCACATGACGTGGAGCGGCTGGGCCCGTGAGCCATGGCCGCTGAGCCTGCGCGTCCAGAGCCTGTGCTCCGCAACGGGAGAGGCCACAACAGTGAGAGGCCCGCGTACCGCAAAAAACAAACAAACAAACAAAAAAACTTCTGTAGGAATAGGAGTCTGGGGGATGAGGGAAGACCTGGGGATGGTAGTCCTGGACTTAGTGTGGTGTCTAATGTAGGTAAGGAAAAAGGTCACGGTAACATTCTGGATGGTCTCAAGGTAGATGGTAGGGGTGAGGCTAGGATTATCAGGGAGTTTGGCAGGGTCTTGCCAGGTGCATGCCAATCTGGGGATCTCATCAGTTTAACTGTGTGGAAGATGTGGATATAGTAAAGGGCAGGAGAGCATTTTGCCTGGTGTTCTGGGGCTCACTCTTCATTTCTCCTCTTGAAGGGTGGAGGTTGGTGTAGGAGCCGTCTTATCCAAAGCGCACAGACTTCTGAGGCTCCCTCTGCATGCCTGCTGCTGGAGCTGTAGAAGCATGATGAGTTCGGTGAGGAGGGCTTGTAGTTAGTATTTGCACATTTTCAGAGGTTCTTCACGCCTGCCTATCAGTAGTTTTCGGCAGATATTTCGACATTTCTGTCGTAACACTCAGTAAACTCGTTCAAGTATTCAGAGACATCAGTTGTATTTTCTTTCCCATGAAAATACCCATTATGGAGCCTTCCATCATCCTTCCCCAGTCAGTAGTGGTTATCATCTCCTTCGGCTGCATAGCTCTTGTCCTTTTACTATCAGAATTGGTATTCTCTTTGCCTGTGTTGGATACCCTATTTCCTAGGTGCCACATGAGTCTCTCTCTCTCTCTTTTCTTTCAGTTCCTTTATTTGCTGCAAGTGCATCATTTTCCAGTAATTTCCTAAGAAAGTGTGCATGGAAAATACATTTTTTGACATCTTGCTTGTGTGAAAATCTTTCTGTTCTAGCTTCACACTTGAATGATAGTTTGGCTTAGTATAAAATTCTAAGTTGGAAATAATTTTCCCTTAGAATTATAGGGACCACCACCCACCAGCCAGTTGTTCCTGAATCTGGAGTCTCAAGGTCACTTTCCAGAAGGATGGTAATCACAAGAATGGTGTCTGAGGGATCTGTATACTGGCTTTTTGCTAATTGTTAAAATCTTGTGTCTTACCCTGCCTTTCTGGTTACTGAGTGCAAATCTGATTGCTTCCTTACCCTGCCTTTCTGGTTACTGAGTGCAAATCTGATTGCTTCCTGTGGGAATTCTCCTCTGTAGACCCCCAGAGGAGGCCTCACAACTATGTCAATTAATCACTGCTCCAACAGCTTTAACACTTCCAAAAAAATTGGTTGGATTGTTCGTCCACTGTTGTCTCCTCTTCCATTCTCTTTATCCGTATTTTCTCCTTTTTTATATCTTCACTATCATTTTGTGGGATTTCAGGAAGAGATAATTGATGAGTGTTATCAATCTACCATGTTTAAAGAGAAGTCAGGAAACTTGTTTCAGTCAATAATTTCAGCCTAGAAAATAAAAAGTTGGCTTTTTTTATATGACTGACTTTTTCTTTTTCTAATTGAGTTCCTTCCATCCTTTTCCCCACTTTTTATAATATTAAACTGGACAAGTTTCCATTATTGATGAGACTGTAGGACAAAATTTTACATTGTAGGTTTCATTGTCATCAGTTACATGCAAGTTGCACATACTATTACCTAGATAGTATTCTTTTTTTTGGAACGATTATCACTTCAGACCACTACTTTTTTTTGTTTTAAATTTATTTTTATTTATTTATTTTTGGCCGCGTTGGGTCTTTGTTGCTGCGCATGGGCTTTCTCTAGTTGCGGCGAGTGGGGTCTACTCTTCATTGTGGTGCACGGGCTTCTCACTGTGGTGGCTTCTCTTTTTGCGGAGCACGGGCTCTAGGTGCGTGGGCTTCAGTAGTTGTGGCACGCAGGCTCAGTAGTTGTGGCTCGCGGGCTGTAGAGTGCAGGCTCAGTAGCTGTGGCGCACAGGCTTAGTTGCTCCACAGCATGTGGGATCTTCCTGGACCAGAGCTTGAACCCATGTCCCCTTCATTGGCAAGTGGATTGTTAACCACTGCGCCACCAGGGAAGCCCCTAGATAGTATTCTTATAGGATTTAGTACAAACTGTAAAACTCTTCAGTTAGTACCATTCAACCTAGTATCTCTCTTTTGGCGTACCTACCCCAAAGGAGGAGAAAAGTAAAGTTGTACAAAGATTTTCATGGCGCTACCTATAACAATGAGAAAATGAAAGAAAGAAATAGCCTAGATGTTTTACAGCCCTATAGCAGGAAGATGATTACACAATTCTGGATACATAGTGGAACACTGTTTAGCCTTTAAATGTTCAAATAAATAAATATTCATTTATTTGTATAATGTTAAGTAGGGGGGAAAAGGGCAGAATGTCAGACAAATAAACTCTGATTAATACTAGCTAAAATCATTGACTAAATTCGGAATTGATTCTGGAGTTGACTATTTTAGGTTATTTTTCCTATAAATATTTAGTTTATTTAAAAATAGTTTTACAAGATATCTTATTATAAAAGTAATATGCTTGTTGTAAAATAAAAAAAAGACACTAACCTCTAAACCCAGCGACCATAAACCCAGTACAAAATTGTAAAACATGAAAATTCCCCCAACTTTTTCATAGTTCATTCTTCAGAGGTTGTCACTTTAACAATTTGCTATGAATTATTTTGTTATTTATTTCTATACCAGACACCTCTCTGACTGTATGACCCTGATAATAATAACTGCATTAAAGCAAATGATGAATATCACATTGTATTTTGGTAAATTCTTTGACTAGAAAGAGGAGAACTATTTTAGGAATGAAACTATTATGACACTGATTTTTTTTTGAAAGCCAAGCCAGATGGAACCATATATAGTCTCAGAACAAAGAAAAATGTACTTGATTATGTATTAATTTGATGAAGAATGGATGTTAAATTCTTCAAACACCTTAGTTTAATTGATAGAGAGGAGGAATATTAGGATAATTCTTTTCAGTACAAAGAATCCAGTTTTTGTATTTTAATATAGAAATAATCTCTGAGATTCAGCCAATTTGGAAAACCATCATTTAAGGTCCTGCAGATGTCTTGGGAAAACACATCTGACTTATGGGATATGTGATAATTCATTATACTAAACTTAAAAAAATTTTTTCCCTAAGGCTTCCAGACAAGCTGCAGGAATTCCAGGGATTACTCCAACAGAAGAAAAGTGAGTTTTTTTTTTTTTTAATCAAGTAGAGTCAATTCTTAATTTTGGATCAAAACTAAACTATATCTTTAGATTACTCGGTTTATTTCATTCCTTTGTTTTCTCTAAACTTATCTCTGGGCATACTACCTAAACTTTGTTAAGAACAGAAAGGAAGCCTGTATAAATCAAAACCTTTAATTTCTTTCACTTCTGTTAGCCAGAGAGTGTTGAAAATAGAAAGGATTAAGATAGAAGGAAATAAGAAAAAGTTACCATAGCTGATTTAAATTAGCCTGTGATTTAATAGCCAATGACGGTGTCCATTGCTATCTCAGAATGAGTTGCTGCAAAAATTGGATAGTTTTCCAGTATCTAAGTCAGATGTTCCTCGTGTAGCTTTTTTATTTGGTATGAATTCTCAAAATATCAGACAAATCCGTATCCAAATGTAACTACTGAAAGAGAGTCAAATATAATTCAGTTTTGGATTTTGCAGTAATTTGAATTTTGTGTATTTTTGCTCTCATCTGTTGACACAGTTAATTCAGAATCAACTAGTATTGTTTTTCTGATTCTTCCATGTTAACTTGATTATTTTGTCAAATGTTGCTCTTTTTTCAGAGATGGTAATCTTCCAGATATTGTGAACAGTGGAAGTTTGCACGAGTTCCTGGTTAATTTGCATGAGAGATATGGGCCTGTGGTCTCTTTCTGGTTTGGCAGGCGCCTTGTGGTTAGTTTGGGCACTGTTGATGTGCTAAAGCAGCATATCAACCCCAATAAGACATGTAAGTTTAATTTTCTTTTTAATTAGAGTAGATGTCTATAAATGAAGATCCATACATTGTTCTTAGGAATAGCTAACATTTATTAAATACTTTGTATTATATGCCAGACACTGTGCTGAAGTCTTTATATTAATTACTTCATTTAAGACACAGTATTGTAAAATTATTATTTTCTTCCTTCAATTTATAGATATGTATGAAAAAAAATCCCAGTGTAAATGCCAACAGAATTTTTTTGGAACCTGAAAAACTAGTTCTAGGGTACGTCTGAAAGAGTAAAGGTACAAGAGCAGTTAAGAAACATCTAGAAAGAACATTAGTTTGGGAGATTCTTGTACCATCAGGTCGAATAGTGTATTATAAAACTTGATTAACTTAAAAAATCTTGTACTATAATAGGACTAGACATATGGATGGAATGGAGTAGGTAGCCCAGTAGACAAACCGAGTGTATATGATAAAGGTAGCATTTTATGATAAAGGGAAAAGGTAATAAATGGTTTAGGAAAACTAGTTAGCTATTTGGAAAAAATAAATCTCAGTCCCTGTCTCACTCTTTATATCAAAATAAATTAGAAATGATTAAAATTTGGAGTCATAAAAGTAATAGAAGAAAAAATGGTTAAATCTTAAATTTTTTAATTTTAATTTTTTAATTTTTATCTTATTTTTATTTTATTATTATTTTTTCTTTTCTGCGATACGCGGGCCTCTTACTGTTGTGGCCTCTCCTGCTGTGGAGCACAGGCTCCGGACGCGCAGGCTCAGTGGCCATGGCTCACGGGCCCAGCCGCTCTGCGGCATGTGGGATCCTCCCAGACCGGGGCACGAGCCCGTGTCCCCTGCATCGGCAGGCGGACTCTCAACTACTGCGCCACCAGGGAAGCCCATGGGTCTGTTTTCTTTTTTTTTCTTTCCAGTACGTGGGCCTCTCACTGTTGTGGCCTCTCCCGCTGTGGAGCACAGGCTCCGGACACACAGGCTCAGTGGCCATGGCTCACGGGCCCAGCTGCTCTGCGGCATGTGGGATCCTCCCGGACCGGGGCACGAACCCGTGTCCCCTGCATCGGCAGGTGGACTCTCAACCACTGCGCCACCGGGGAAGCCCTGGGTCTGTTTTCTTAATCACAGAATTGCCGCAATGTGGAAGGATGGCTCCGTTAAGAAATACAAAGATGGGTAAAACCAGACATGGCCTCTGCTCCTGTGGAATTTATAGTTTAGTGCTAGGGAAGGGGGGGAGCATGTAAATGGTGTTCGAATGATCACACTAATGAACTGAGAGACGTGCTCTGAAAGAAGGGACTGTAGTTCTTTGCAAAATCTGGCAGATTTTTCTGTCTGTCTCTCTCTCGTAAGAAATGTTAACAGCTGTAAAACAAAAAAATCTCAGATATTTAACAGTGACTATCTCTGTGTGGTGAGACTTAGATGAATTTATTTTCTTTGTATCTATGTTGTTTTAATTATTTACAATGACAGTGTATTTTTGCATATGTGGAAACAATATAGTCATTAAAGAAACACTCAGGGAATTCTCTGGCGATC
The DNA here is from genome assembly GCF_025265405.1 of Mesoplodon densirostris. Lineage (NCBI taxonomy): Eukaryota > Metazoa > Chordata > Mammalia > Artiodactyla > Ziphiidae > Mesoplodon > Mesoplodon densirostris. The sequence continues at coordinate 33,734,190 of NC_082668.1, read as the reverse complement.
CAGTGGTTAGCACTCTGTGCTTCCACTGCAAGGGGCCTGGGTTTGATCCCTGGTTGGGGAACTAAGATCCTGTGAGCCTCACAGCGCTGCCGCCAAGAAAAAAAAAAAGGAAACAAGAAACACTTAAAAATGAATGAAGGAGAAAAGAAAAGAAATTTTTTGGATTCAGCTAAATAATTTTAACTGTAATACTTGACAGTTACATACACAAAATCAATTTTGCTTTAAAAATCAGTGGTGTGATTTTTTTTTACAAAGTGAAAGATATTGCTGTCATGTGAGTAGATATGTAAGTATCAATGATTTACAGTGGAATTCTCAGAATATTGTTTTCTTGCCAATTTTTATTGCCTCTTGAACTGTTCACATTTAGGAAAGACAAGGGAGTTGTGAAAAAAAGTTCATAGTCTCTTGGCTACAGTCCCGTACCTCCCTGATCTCTGTTCTTTTGCTGGAGATTTATTTATTTATTTTTTGAGTGATGACTTTGCCTTTGAAATGTTTAATTTGTCTGTTTCAGCGGACCCTTTTGAAACCATGCTAAAGTCATTATTAAGGTATCAGTCTGATAGTGGGAACGTGAGCGACAACCTCATGAGGAAAAAATTGTATGAAAATGGTGTGACTAATTCTCTGCGGAGTAATTTTGCTCTCCTGCTAAAGGTAAGGTAGTTTGTCCTGGAGTTCTGTCATACAGATAATAGTATATGGATCTTCCTCAAGTTACGATGGGGTTATGTCCTGATAAACACATCGTGAGTTGAAAAATATCATAAGTTGAAAATGCATTTAAATACACCTAACCTCCTGGACATCATAGCTTAGCCTAGCCTGCTTTAAACATACTCAGAACACTTAACGTTAGCCTGCAGTTGGGCACAATCATCTCACACTAAGCCTATTTTATAATAGAGTGTTGACTAGCTTGTGTAATTTGTTGAATACTGTGCAGAAAGTGAAAAATAGATTGTTGTCTGGGTACAGAATGGTTGTAAGCTTATGGGCTGTTTGCTCTCATGGTCCCATGGCTGGCTGTGGGCTATGGCTGCTGTCACTGCCAGCGTCACAAAGTGTTATACTTCATACGCTAGCCCGGCAGAAGATCAAGATAAGACGTTCATAGGACTGTTTCTACTGAACGCTTATGGCTTTTGCGCCATGGTAACGCTGAAAAATTGTTTGTCGGGGACCATCTGTATATTTTAACTACTAGTGTGTCTTTGTCTTTCCTACTCTTTTCTTACCTGTTTTTCTAAGCTGAATTTTACTCTTTTTTTGTGGGGGCGGGCCGCACTGCAAGGCTTGTGGGATCTTAGTTTCCTACGAGGGGTTGAATCCATGCTCCCTGCAGTGGAAGCGCAGAGCCTTAACCACAGGACCGCCAGGGAAGTCCCTCTAAGCTGATTTTTATTCTCCTGAAATTCTAAAACGAAACAAAAACAAAACAAAAATCTCAACATCTAGACTCCCTATGTAAGTTGGAATGATGGGAGCAGAGAGAACCTGAAGACATTTTATGTATCAGTAGATTTGTCCATTGTTTTCAGACCAGACTAAACCAGCATTTCCTAAAATATGGTCTGAACTCACCTGAAACACTCCCTCTTGTTTAAGGTGCAGATTACTGGGCCTTTACTTGGACAAACTGAATCACTGGGAGGGGCACCTGACATTTTTAAGAAGCTCAGCAAATCATTTACAAAGGTTGAGAACAATACTAATCCATACCTTTTCCTTTTTGTTTCTAAAGACCCTTAGCCAAGCCCTGTGCGCTGCCTTACAGTTCCCTGTGATCCCACAGGGCTGTTGCAGACCTTCACCCTTATTCTAGTACTGCCAGTCCTACCAACCCCTTTGCTTGCTGTAGATGTCCTAGCCTCCTGCTTTGCTGAGACTATGGAGTCCTTTACATGTGAACTCCCTCAATAGCCTGTTCCCCCACCAATAGACTCTGTCCATCGCAAACCTTGGTTCTTTTTTCTTATTTTAAATCTTGAAGAATCCTTCCTTCTGTCCAAAGCTAATCTATCCATTCGTGCCATTTAAAAATAATGTAATTTATAAAAGTAATATATGGTTGCTAAAGAAAACGTGGAAAATCTGATAGTGTAAAGAAATCACCCATAATCTGACTATAGATTTTTTATATGGTTGAGATCATATTGTATGTACAATTTTATATACTTTTTCACTATAAAACGTATCATAAACGTTTCCCCATCATTAAAAAATTTGCAGGGACTTCCCTGGCCGTCCAGGTGAAGACTGCACTTGCACTGTGGGCGTGGGGTGAGGGTCGGGTGAGCACGGCTTCGAGGTTCCATCCCTGGTCGGGGAACTAAGGTCCTGCATGCCCTGTGGCTCAGCCAAAAAGAAAAAAAGAAAAGAAAAGAGAAGAAAATTTCCAAAAATAACTAAAATTATGCTTTTTCTGCTAGTCACTTTATAGAATATGGAAACATTTAGAGAAGTCCTAAGGAAAAAAAATAAACATTTTTACTGCTGTTCATTCCCCGGTGATAACCATGTTGAACATTTTCAAATACTTTGCATCATTCCAGTCATTTCTGTGTACAGTAGAATTTCAATCAGCATTATACTGTACAGACAGTTTTAGACTGCATTTTTATTTACCATTATATGATAAGTATTTTTATAACAGTAAATATTCTTAGAAAATTACATTTGAAAAGAGTCTCTCATGTCACTTTTACCTTCTGAGTATCTTTCAAATTCCTCTACCCCACCAGCACTGCTCCCATCCTGGTTTAAGCTTCCGTCATCTTATGTGGATTGCTTGTTTCTCTGCCTTCTCTCTGCCCTTCTCCTCCAATTTCTACCCTCTGTTAGGGATTCTTAGGCTTTTTTTAAGACATGTACCCCTTGCAGTTGTGGTGAAACCTACAGACTCCTTCGGAGAATAGCATTTGAAAATGTGTAACTACAAAGGAAACCAGTATAGTTATCAAAATGTTATTTTTAAAAAACTTGTGATATCATAATATCTGTGCTTTATTGTTAATGTATTAAATAACAAGGGCTAGCAATGCTTCCCCAAACTTGCACAATTTTAAAGTAACGATGTTATGAGAGACAAAACCATTATTTTGAGAGTTTTACAATAACCAAAATATAATGTGAACGTATTTGAGATTTGTACTGTGACAAAGTTAAAAGGCCTATATTCAGAAAGAAGTGCTAAATTTTATTTAGAGGTTAGTGAAAAATAAAGATTTTTTCCCCCTCATCCAAGTTCACGGACTCCTGGATTCTATGCACAGACCCTTTAGTATCTATGGACTGGATGTTCATAACCCCTGAGAACAGACACTTTCAAAATACAATTCTTATTTTATCAGTCCCTGATCAAAAACCTCCACTGGCTTCCCTTTGCTCTTGGGACAAACTCCGAAGTCTTGAATGTCATCTTAAAGACCGTATGTGGTTTGACCTGCGTACTTTTCCAGCCTCGTTTCCCACGTTCTCATTTGTGCTTATACTCTAGCCACCCTGGTTTTCTCTTAGTTCTATACCTTGCTCTCTCCTATCTCAAAGGCTCTGTATATGCTGTTCCTGTTGCCTGGATTGTCTCATCTAACCATCCACACACCTAGTTAATGCATGTTTATCCTTCAGCTCAGTTTAGATGTCACTTCCCCAGGGAAGCCATCTCTGATCATCCCACTGTCCCTAGGAAGGTCCCCCTTTTAGATGCTGTCATAACACCCTTTGCTTTTCCTTTGCAACATGTCCTAGTTTGTAATTATGTGTAATTCTTTGAATAATCTTTCCTAAGCTGTATGCTCCACGGAGGGAGACACTATTCTGTTTTGATTTCTACTGTATCCGTGGGTCTTGGTGTAGAGTAGGCCCTCAGTAAATATTTATTAAATCAGTGAATGAATACTGACCAACTTACAGGTCCTCAATTCATAGTCTCTTCTCTTATCTCTGTGGGTCTGTTCTTGCTATTTTCTCCTCAGCTAACTCCTGGCCAACTCGTCTTCCAATATCCAGTTTAGTTACCTACCCTCTGCCATTCACCCTCTTTACTACCATGACAACCTGGCCATACTTACATAACAAAATTAAATTGACTTTCTTATCTCCCTTCTTATATTGTGTTTTCCTTCCCCTTTCCTCAAATCTGTGTACCTCGAAGAAAGTTTTTATTTTGTTGTATGTTTAGTGTAGCTTCTTGGGAAGTAGTAGTATTGTATAGAGCACAGACTTTAAGCTTGGGCAAAAGGCTTTGAATCTTATTTCTGTCATTTAGTATCTGCATGATTCTTTGTGTGTTACTTGGCCTTTGTGAGCTTTTATTGCCTCTTTTTTTTTTTTTTTTTTTGGCCACTCTGCAGGGATCCCTTAGTTTCCCAACCAGGGGTCAAACCTGTGCCCCTTGCGTTGGAAGCACAGAGTCTTAACCACTGGACCGCCAGGGAGGTCCTATTGCCCCATCTTAAATTGAGGATAATAGCATCCACGTTACAAATTTGCTGTGAGGATTATATGAGGTCATGATGTAAAATACCTAACAACAGGTCTTAGAACACAGTAACTACTCAAAAAAATACTTTTCCTTCCTTTGTTTGAGAAGTAGATTTTCCTGCTGTTTGTTTGCTGCTCCCCCCGCCTCCCAACATTCTTCTGTTCTGTTAAAATTTCTTCTTTCTTATATTTTTCCTGCTCCTCTGAAACTACACCTCCTTATTAATGCTTCCAATTTAGTTAATGCGTTCCTTCTTTCATGCAGGGTTTTTATAGTTGATGGGCCTACATCTGTCCCATTTGGAGGGTTACGTAGGAGTCCTTTCTGTTCTATATAGATTAAACCCACATTCACTCACAAGTACACAAGTACACCCCACTGACTTTCACATTATATATGGTAAATAATTTTAAAAATCATGGAAAAAATTTTTTTTGAATTTTTGAATTTTATTTTATTTATTTTTCTATACAGCAGTTTCTCGTTAGTCATCCATTTTATACACATCAGTGTATACATGCCAAACCCAATCTCCCAATTCATCACCCCTCCACCCCACTTTCCCTCCTTGGTGTCCATACATTTTTTTTTTTTGTTTTTTTGTGGTACGCGGGCCTCTCACTGTTGTGGCCTCTCCCGTTGCGGAGCACAGGCTCCGAACGCGCAGGCTCAGCGGCCATGGCTCACGGGCCCAGCCGCTCCGCAGCATGTGGGATCTTCCCGGACCGGGGCATGAACCCGTGTCCCCTGCATCGGCAGGCGGACTCTCAACCACTGCGCCACCAGGGAAGCCCATACATTTGTTCTCTACATCTGTGTCTCTATTTCTGCCCTGCAGACCGGTTCATCTGTACCATTTTTCTAGGTTCCACATATATGCGTTAATATATGATATTTGTTTTTCTCTTTCTGACTTACTTCACTCTGTATGACAGTCTCTAGATGCATCCACGTCTCTACATATGACCCAATTTCGTTCCTTTGTATGGCTGAGTAATATTCCATTGTGTATATGTACCACATCTTCTTTATCCATTCGTCTGCCGATAGGCATTTAGGTTGCTTCCATGACCTGGCTACTGTAAATAGTGCTGCAGTGAACACTGGGGTGCGTGTGTCTTTTTGAATTGTAGTTTTCTCAGGGTATATGCCCCGTAGTGGGATTGCTGGGTCATACGGTAATTCTATTTGTAGTTTTTTGAGGAACCTCCATACTGTTCTCCATAGTGGCTGTATCAATTTACATTCCCACCAACAGTGCAAGAGGGTTCCCTTTTCTCCACACCCTCTCCAGCATTTGTTGTTTGTAGATTTTCTGATGATGCCCATTCTAACTGGTGTGAGGTGATACCTCATTGTAGTTTTGATTTGCATTTCTCTAATAATTAGTGTAAAAATCATGAAAAATTTAAATAAAAATAAAATAATATAATGAACGTCTGTATTCTCATCACCAAACTTCAACAGTTATCAAATTAGACGCAATCTTACTTTATCTATACTCCGACTTACCTCCCCTGTTTTCTCTCTGGATTATTTTTAAACAGATTCCAGACATCATACAGATGAGGACATACTTTTTCAAGGGCTTAACAGTATTTAGCATGTAATAGCTAGTTGGTCAGATTTCTTTTCTTTTCCTTCTCACCTTCTGTAACTTTGTGCATTCCTCCTAAAAATGTTCAGACTGCGCATTATAAGACTTTTGTGACTTTTTTGAGTTGTAGAATAACTGATAAATCTTAAGAGGATGCCATTTTGACTCATCCTACACTATCTACTTTTTAAAAATTACATTCAGTAAATGCTTAATGCCGTATTTTCCTTATTCTTCAATTCTGTTTGAAACTCACACTTTTCATTCAAGATTTGGGGCTGGCTTGTTGAGTTTACCGGAAGCATTAATTAACATGTTAGCTCCTTTGCACAGTTTTGCTTCCAAAAACTAACCGAACGAGGCCTTTAACCATGGTCAGCTGCTGATTAGTCTTTCTCCTTTCCAGTTCCTATTTCTAACTGATAGCTATTATTCACAGGGCCATCAGGAGATCTGTATATCAAATTTCCACCTTCTCATTATTGTCAGTACTATTTGGTTTTGTTTTGTTTTAAATATTTACTTATTTGGCTGTGCCAGGTCTTAGTTGTGGCACGCGAGATCTTCATTGTAGCATGCGGGACCTTTAGTTGCAGCATGCGGGATCTTTAGTTGTGGCATGCAGAATCTAGTTCCCTGACCAGGAATCGAACCCAGGCCCCCTGCGTTGGGAGTGCGGAGTCTTAACCACTGGACCACCAGGGAAGTCCCAGTCAGTACTGTGTTGTATCATCATGTTCTCTGGACCTCTCAGGCTGCCTGCTTGGGTTGTCATAGCTGGTCCTGTCACACCTGAATGTCCTACCTGAAAGCAGTTATGTTGCCTCTGTCTAAGCATTCACCAGTCAGAACTTTTCTTTCTGTTCTGTTTAAACACCTAACATTTGTCTGTAAGAATCTTAGTATTTAATTGTATGGCTCCAGGGAATTTTACCTGTTTCTCTTTGCTTTGCTTTCAATGATTATGCTTTTCGGTAATCTTTATTGTTAAAAGCCTTAATTAGTCTTTCTTCTCTGCTTCAAACTAAGTAATTCTAACTTCTTTAATCTTTTATTGTAGGCTCTATTTCCCAAATTTTCAATCTTTTTTGTCCTTGTTCTGTATTGCATTTTTTTCTCCTCCTGTCTGATCAAAGGCAAATCAAAGTGGAAAATTATTTCCCAGTTTTCACATTTCTTGCCATCGTATTTTCAAGCTTTGGTTCATAGACTGGGTCCATACATGAGAAATGTGTTTCAGGTTTATGTTTTCAACCCCGTAGCACAAGCCAGTTACTTAGCTTACTCATTAGTCAGAAATACCAATTAATATTTAATCAGTAAGAACGTGATTGAAGAGGGCTGTAGTCAGAGCATCCTCTTCCTCCCTACTAATGGTTTTTCTTTAAGAGAACAGGGCTGTTTATCAGAGTTATCACTCCAAAATAAGCTGTACTTCATATTGACACAATAAATCTTTTGCCTTTTTTATTTTTATTTTTATTTTGGTCCAGATCTGAATTCTGTATTCTGACTCTCTTCTAATCCTCTCAGACCTCATCCTGTGAGTTCTGCTTCCTTCCTGCCCTGACCGTCGCTGCTCCAAGGCTGTGTGTAAACGTCCGCTTTAGTTCTGTGAGTGTAACTTCTCTCTTCTGTGTGCTTTAGCGCCATATGCTCCTATGACTTTTGGGTTAAACTCTGATTTAACAAGTATTTTTTGGATTTTAGAATTTATGACAGTTTTCCAGAACCCTCTTAATTGACAGTTTAGTAATAATAGCCAAAATTATTGAACTCATTTGTTTAATACTATCAAGTGAAGCTCATCAACAGATGGTTAGAATTCCCATCTAATATACATAGTCAAGATTCATAAGCTAAAAGAGATTCATACAAGCCTCTAGCAGATGTACTAGATATGTATGTCGAGTAAAACCCTCCACGAATCATTTCTAATATTTGCATTGTTTTGTAGAGTACTATGCAAAACAAATGGATGAACAAATCATAACACAGTTCTGTGATACAAATGACAGTATTGATAATAAAATTTTTATGCTTATGGCTAAAAAGGGAGAAAAAGAGACTTTACCAGCATAGGCTGAAAGCATTTCCTCGGTTAGTTGCATAATCAGTAATGATCAGGTACTGTGGGGAGATAGTCACAGTTAAAATCTCTGATAAGTCACAAGTTGTCCTAATAGGTTTTTAGGATACCATTTGGGTCCTAAATTTGGACCCCAAATGGTCCAAATTTAGGAATACCATTTATAGGGTTTTTTTTTTGAACATTTAATATCCCACAGAAGAAAGGTTATCAGAAAACTGACTACCTATCACTTAGAACTGAGGAAATATATACCCTGGATTTCATTTAAAACCCAGCTATGTACAAAAGCTCTTACACATTATTAAGGAAAAGATACAAGCCCCAGTAGAAAAATGGCGAAAGAAGTGAACATGCAGTACATTGTGGAAAACATGTAAATGGCCATTAAATATTTGAAACTTGCTTAAACCCTACCAATAATTAGAACGAAATAAGCCAATTAAAGCAATGTTGAGTTATTTTTTACCTGTTAGACTGACAGAGGTTTTATAAAATGACAACACTTAGTACGGTCCAAAGTATGGGAAATGGACACTTTGAGATTGCTGGTAAGAGTGTAAGCTGATATAGGCTTTCTCCAGGGCAGCGTGGCCATATAAAGCAAAAGCTTAAAAACTACTTCTTAACTCAGAAATTTCATATCTAAGGAAGTCAAATGGCAATAGATGTATATACAGAGATGGCTGTTGAAGCATTGTTTATTGTAGCAGAAATTGGAAAATACTTAAACGTCCAGTAGTAGAGGATTATTTGAATGATCGTAAATCTGTACAATGGATTAGAATGAAAACATTAAGGTGGCAAAGACATTTATTTCCTGACATGGGGAGATGTTTTGCTAGAGCTAGCACAAACTTGGTGGCTTAAACACAGAAATTTATTGTCTCGCAGTTCTGGAGGCTGTTGCCCAAGATCAAGGTGCCAGCAGAGTTGGTTCCTTCTGAGGGCTGTGAGGGAAATCTGTTTTATGCCTCTTTCCTAGCTGCTAGTAGTTAGCTGGTAATCTCTGGTGTTCCTTGGCTTGTAGACTTATCACCCCAATCTCTGCCTTCATGTTTATAATGAGGTATCCCTGTGTGTGTATATGTTTGTGTGTATGTTTCAGTGTCCAAATTTCCCCTTTTTATAAGGACACACTGGTATTGGATTAAGACCCACCCTAATGTGCACATCTTTAACTGATTATCCGCAAGAACCTATTCCCAAATGAGGTCACATTCACAGGCACTGGGGGTTAGAACTTCAAGATCTTTTGGGGGGGCACAATTCAACCCATAACAGATGGTAAGTGAAAAATAAAACAGTATACAGAACAGTTTGTAGAGTATTAATACATTGTCCAAAGTATACCTTTATGCACACATGTATGTACACATACATGGATACACATACCTATAGAAAAACATGAAAAGCTATATAAAAAATCTTATCAGTAATTACTGCTACTGGGTTGAATTTAGGGTGATTTAAATTAATTTCTATATTTTCATTTATTTTTGTTATTGTTTTCTACATATTAACTTTCTTTTACACTAACCTGTATTACTGTACAAGTCAAAAACAATGAACCACTCAGCTATCAGTGATAGTCTGAATAGTCACTGAATTTTCATTAGGAGCAAAGCTTAATAATTCATTGACTAATTAAAACCAAAACTCAATAAGTTATTTAATTTTCTCTGAGAACAAAGCCTTTTATTCATGGACTTTTTTAGGACTATGTATTTGGTTTCTTTTATTCTTCTGTGGAAGCTGCTAATATGCAGGAGTTGATCTGGGGAGAATGATGTTCCCTGCTGTTGTTTTTGTACTGTTCAGTATTTTTAATCAGATTTTTTTTTCTTTTTTAAAACCCCGAAACTATAATAGGCCAAATTTTATAAAGAGAAAGCGTTAATAATGTTCAATGACTTTACATATACAGTTATGACACATTATTAGTAAGACAGAATTGAATATTTAAAGAGGTATGTAGTAACTTTTGAGAGAGTTCTTACTCTCTATCAGAAACATAACTTATTTTTTGAGTAGAGGCAGGACAGTCATTATAAAAAAAACGGTTGGTAAACTCACTAAATATTTATTGAGCACCTGCGATTTACCAGACACTGTGCTAGGTACTAGGATTACCAATGTAAAAAGCAGCCCTCAAGAAGGTTTAGATCTAATGGTTATCAGGTACTGGGTCTTTAACCAAATATTAGAGTGATGCTAATCAAAAGCATTCCTTTTGTTAAATGTTGGAACCAGCCTCAAACTCTGAGTTTCTGACAGCAGACTGCTTATCACTTTGTATTTCTCTCACTCCTCAATCTACTCTTGGCCCACATCCTGACCCTTAATCTTAGAACACCTTCTGTTTTTGAAGTTCATTGATCTGGTTTTACTTTCCATCTTTTTTTTTTGCAGTACGCGGGCCTCTCACTGTTGTGGCCTCTCCCATTGCGGAGCACAGGCTCCGGACGCGCAGGCCCAGCGCCCACAGCTCACGGGCCCAGCCGCTCCGCGGCACGTGGGATCCTCCCGGACCGGGGCACGAATCCGCGTTCCCTGCATCGGCAGGTGGACCCTCAACCACTGTGCCACCAGGGAAGCCACCAGGGAAGCCCCTAGTTTCCTTCTCACCCAACATAAACATAGTTGGTTACTCTAAAGATACATTTTTTACCTTCTTCCACATAGAGAGGCATAGTGGTTGAGAGCTTGGGCTCGTCATCAAGCTGCCTGGGTTAGAATAGGAATTCTGTGATTTTTGTTGTGTGGCCCTGGGCATGTTACTTATTTTCTGTGACACATTTCCTCATTTGTAAAATGGGGACGATAACAGTTACTTGTCACATACTATTAAGGATTAAATGAACTGACACATTAGTAGGTGCTTCCAAATGGTTTTTCACAGTGGTTTTACCATTTACAGTCCCACACAGCATATGAGAATTCTGCTTTTTCTGCATACTCACCATTCCTTGGTATTGGTATATGTATAGGGGTATGTCATTGTGATTTTTTTTTGAATTTTATTATATTTATTTTTTTATACTGCAGGTTCTTATTAGTCATCAATTTTATACACATAAGTGTATACGTGTCAGTCCCAATCGCCCAATTCAGCGCACCACCATCCCCACCCCACTGCGGTTTTCCCCCCTTGGTGTCCATACATTTGATCTCTACATCTGTGTCTCAACTTCTGCCCTGCAAACTAGTTGATCTGTACCATATTTCTAGGTTCCACATACATGTGTTAATATATGATATTTGTTTTTCTCTTTCTGACTTACTTCAGTCTGTATGACAGTCTCTAGATCCATCCACGTCTCAACAAATGACCCAGTTTCGTTCCTTTTTATGGCTGAGTAATATTCCATTGTATAAATGTACCACAACTTCTTTATTCATTCGTCTGTCGATGGGCATTTAGGTTGCTTCCATGACCTGGCTATTGTAAATAGTGCTGCAGTGAACATTGGGGTGCATGTGTCTTTTTGAATTATGGTTTTCTCTGGGTATATGCCCAGTAGTGGGATTGCTGGATCATATGGTAATTCTATTTTTAGTTTTTTAAGGAACCCCCATACTGTTCCCATAGTGGCTGTATCAATTTACATTCCCACCAACAGTGCAAGAGGGTTCCCTTTTCTCCACACCCTCTCCAGCATTTGTTGTTTGTAGATTTTCTGATGATGCCCATTCTAACTGGTGTGAGGTAATACCTCATTGTAGTTTTAATTTGCATTTCTCTAATAATTAGTGATGTTGAGCAGCCTTTCATGTGCTTCTTGGCCATCTGTATGTCTTTGTAGAAATGTCTATTTAGGTCTTCTGCCCATTTTTGGATTGGGTTGTTTGTTTCTTTAATATTGAGCTGCATGAGCTTTTTATATATTCTGGAGATTAATCCTTTGTCCGTTGATTCGGTTGCAAATATTTTCTCCTATTCTGAGGCTTGTCTTTTAGTCTTGTTTATGGTTTACTTTGCTGTGCAAAAGCTTTTAAGTTTCATTAGGTCCCACTTGTTTATTTTTGTTTTTATTTCCATTACTCTAGGAGGTGGATCAAAAAAGATCTTGCTGTGATTTATGTCAAAGAGTGTTCTTCCTATGTTTTCCTCTAAGAGTTTTATAGTGTCCAGTCTTACATTTAGGTCTCGAATCCATTTTGAGTTTATTTTTGTGTATAGTGTTATGGAGTGTTCTAACTTCATTCTTTTACATGTAGCTGTCCAGTTTTCCCAGCACCACTTGTTGAAGAGACTCTTTTCTCCATTGTATATCCTTGTGTCCTTTGTCATAGATTATTTAACCATAGGTATGTGGGTTTATCTCTGGGCCTTCTATCTTGTTCCATTGATCTATGTTTCTGTTTCTGTGCCAGTACCATATTGTCTTGATTACTGTAGCTTTGTAGTATAGTCTGAAGTCAGGGAGTCTGATTCCTCCCACTCGGTTTTTTCCTTCAAGACTGCTTTGGCTATTCGGGGTCTTTAGTGTCTCCATACAAATTTTAAGATTTTTTGTTCTAGTTCCATAAAAAATGCCATTGGTAATTTGATAAGGATTGCATTGAATCTGTAGATTGCTTTGGGTAGTATAGTCATTTTCACAATATTGATTCTTCCAATCCAAGAACATGTTATATCTCTCTCTGCTGGTATCATCTTTAATTTCTTTCATCAGTGTCTTATAGTTTTCTGCATACAGGTCTTTTGTCTCCCTAGGTAGGTTTATTCCTAGGTATTTTATTCTTTTTGTTGCAGTGGTAAATGGGAATGTTTCCTTAATTTCTCTTTCATATTTTTCATCATTAGTGTATAGGAATGTAAGGGATTTCTGTGCATTAATTTTGTATCCTGCTACTCTACCAAATTCATTTCTTAGCTCTAGTAGTTTTCTGGTGGCATTTTTAGGATTCTCTATGTATAGTATGTCATCTGCAAACAGTGACACTTTTACTTCTTCTTTTCCTATTTGGATTCCTTTTATTTCTTTTTCTTCTCTGATTGCCGTGGCTAGGACTTCCAAAGCTATGTTGAATAATAGTGGCGAGAGTGCACATCCTTGTCTTGTTCCTGATCTTAGAGGAAATGCTTTCAGTTTTTCACCACTGAGAATGATGTTTGCTGTGGGTTTGTCATATATGGCCTTTATTCTGTTGAGGTAGTTTCCCTCTATGCCCACTTTCTGGAGAGTTTTTATCATAAATGGGTGTTGAATTTTGTCAAAAGCTTTTTCTGCATCTATTGAGATGGTCATATGGTTTTTATTCTTCAGTTTGTTAATATAGTGTATCACATTTATTGATTTGCGTATATTGAAGAATCCTTGCATCCCTGGGATAAATCCCACTTGATCATGGTGTATGATCCTTTTAATGTGTTGTTGGATTCTGTTTGCTAGTATTTTGTTCAGGGTATTTGCATTTATATTCATCAGTGATGTTGGTCTGTAATTTTCTTTTTTTGTGGAATCTTTTTTTTTTGGCAGGTAAATTCTTTTTTTTTTTTTAAAGAAACTGCTTTTAATTAATTAATTAATTTTTGGTTGTGTTGGGTCTTTGTTTCTGTGCAAGGGCTTTCTCTAGTTGCAGCAAGCGGGGGCCACTCTTAATCGCGGTGCGCGGACCTTTCACTGTCGCGGCCTTTCTTGTTGCGGGGCACAGGCTCCAGACGTGCAGATTCAGTAGTTGTGGCTCACGGGCCTAGTTGCTCTACGACATATGGGATCTTCCCAGACCAGGGCTCGAGCCCGTGTCTCCTGCTCTGGCAGGCAGATTCTCAACCAGTGCGCCACCAGGGAAGCCCTTTTGTGGTATCTTTGTCTGATTTTGGTATCAGGGTAATGGTGGCCTCATAGAATTAGTTTGTTCCTTCCTCCGCAATTTTTTGGAAGAGTTTGAGAAGGATGGGTGTTAGCTCTTCTCTAAATGTTTGATAGAATTCACCTGTGAAGCCATCTGGTCCTGGGCTTTTGTTTGTTGGAAGCTTTTTAATTATAGTTTCAATTTCATTACTTGTGATTGGTTTGTTCATATTTTCTATTTCTTCCTGGTTCTTTCTCGGCATGTTGTGCATTTCTAAGAATTTGTCCATTTCTTCCAGGTTGTCCATTTTATTGGCATAGAGTTGCTTGTAGCAGTCTCTTAGGATGCTTTGTATTTCTGCGGTGTCCACTGTAACTTCTCCTTTTTCATTTCTAATTTTATTGATTTGAGCCCTCTCCCTCTTTTTTCTTGATGAGTCTGGCTAAAGGTTTATCAATTTTGTTTATCTTCTCAAAGAACGAGCTTTTAGTTTTATTGATCTTTGCTATTGTTTTCTTTGTTTCTATTTCATTTATTTCTGCTCTGACCTTTATGATTTCTTTCCTTCTGCTGACTTTGGGTTGTTTGTTCTTCTTTCTCTAGTTCCTTTAGGTGTAACGTTAGATTGTTTATTTGTGTTTTTTCTTGTTTCTTGAAGTAACCTTGTATTGCTATAAACTTCCTTCTTAGAACTGCTTTTGCTGCATCCCATAGGTTTTGGATTGTCGTGTTTTCATTGTAATTTGTCTCTAGGTATTTTTTGATTTCCTCTTTGATTTCTTCAGTGATCTCTTGGTTATTTAGTAATGTATTGTTTAGCCTTCATGTGTTTCTGTTTTTTATGTGTTTTTCCCTGTAATTGATTTCTAATCTCATGGCATTGTGGTCAGAAAAGATGCTTGATAAGATTTCAGTTTTCTTAAATTTACTGAGGCTTGATTTGTGACCCAAAAAGTGATCTATCCTGGAGAATGTTCTGTGTGCACTTGAGAAGAAAGCGTAATATGCTGTTTTTGGATGGAATGTCCTATAAATATTAATTAAATTCACCTGGTCTATTGTGTCATTTAAAGCTTGTGTTTCCTCATTAATTTTCTGTTTGGATGATCTGTCCATCGAGGTAAGTGAAGTGTTAAAAGTCCCCCACTATTATTGTGTTACTGTCGATTCTTTTATAGCTGTTAGCAGTTGCCTTATGTATTGAGGTGCTCCTTTATTGGGTGCATATATATTTATAATTGTTATATCTTCTTGGATTGATCCCTTGATCATTGTATAGTGTCCTTCCTTGTCTCTTGTAACAGTTTGTATTTTAAAATCTATTTTATCTGATATGAGTATTGCTACTCCAGCTTTCTTTTGATTTCCATTTGCATGGAATATCTTTTTCCATCCCCTCACTTTCAGTCTGTATGTGTCCCTAAGTCTGAAATGGGTCTCTTGTAGACAGCATATATATGGGTATTGTTTTTGTATCCATTCAGCGAGCCTGTGTCTTTTGGTTGGAGCATTTAATCCATTCACGTTTAAGGTAATTATCAATATGTATGTTCCTATTACCATTTTCTTAATTGTTTTGGGTTTGTTTTTGTAGGTCCTTTTCTTCTCTTGTGTTTCCCACTTAAAGTTCTTTTAGCATTTGCTGTAGAGGTGGTTTGGTGGTGCTGAATTCTCTTAGCTTTTGTTTGTGTGTAAAGCTTTTGATTTCTCCATCGAATCTGAATGAGATCCTTGCTGGGTAGAGTAATCTTGGTTGTAGGTTCTTTCCTTTCATTACTTTAAGTATATCATGCCACTCTCTTCTGGCTTGTAGAGTTTCTGCTGAGAAATCAGCTGTTAACCTTATGGGAGTTCCCCTGTATGTTATTTGTCGTTTGTCCCTTGCTGCTTTCAGTAATTTTTCTTTGTCTTTAATTTTTGCTAGTTTGATTACTATGTGTCTCAGCGTGTTTCTCCTTGGGTTTATCCTGCCTGGGACTCTCTGCGCTTCCTGGACTTGGGTGGCTATTTCCTTTCCCATGTTAGGGAAGTTTTTGACAATAATCTCTTTAGATATTTACTCTGGTCCTCTCTCTCTCTCTTCTCCTTCTGGGACCCCTATAATGCAAATGTTGTTGTGTTTAATGTTGTCACAGAGTCTCTTAGGCTGTCTTCATTTCCTTTCATTCTTTTTTCTTTATTCTGTTCTGCAGCAGTGAATTCCACCATTCTGTCTTCCAGGTCACTTATCCGTTCTTCTGCCTCAGTTATTCTGCTATTGATTCCTTCTAGTGTAGTTTTCATTTCAGTTATTTTATTGTTCATCTCTGTTCTTTAACTCTTCTAGTTCTTTGTTAAACATTTCTTGCATCTTCTTGATCTTTGCCTCCATTCTTTTTCCGGGGTCCTGGACCATCTTCACCATCATTATTCTGAATTCTTTTTCTGGAACGTTGCCTATCTCCACTTCATTTAGTTGTTTATCTGGGGTTTTATCTTGTTCCTTCATCTGGTACCTAGCCCTCTTCCTTTTCATCCTGTCTGTCTTTCTGTGAATGTGGTTTTTGTTTCACAGGCTGCAGGATTGTAGTTCTTCTTGCTTCTGCTGTCTGCCCTCTGGTGGATGAGGCTATCTAAGAGGCTTGTGCAAGGTCCCTGATGGGAGGGACTTGTCATTATGATTTTGATTTGCATTTTCCTGATGGTGAATAAAATTAAGCCTTTTCCCATTTGTTTATTGACCAGTTGGATAGTCACTCTGGTGTAGTGCTACTTCAAGTCTTTTGCCCATTTTTCTTTTGGGTTTTCTCTCTTTGTATTGATTTTTAAGAGGTTTTTAAAGATTCTGAATTTAAGAACTTTATTGGGTGCATGTGTGTGTGCATATACTATATATGTGTATATCTCAAGTATCTTCTACTGTGGCTTGAGTTTATATGATCTTAAGCTTGTCTTTTGATGAACAGAGACTAATTTTAGTGTAGTCTAACTTATTTTTTTTGCCTTTATGTTTACTGCATTTTAAATCTTACGTGAGAAATCTTTATTTAACTTAATGTTATGAATATATTCGTCTAAGTTTTGTTCTGAGAGTTTTACTGTTTACCTTTCGAACTTAGATCTGTAATCTATTTAGTGTTTATTATTTTGTAAAGAATGAGGAAGGGGGTTAACATTCATTTTTTCCCATATGGTTATCCAGTTGACCCAGCATAAGTTATTGAAAAGATCATCCTTTTTCCATTGTAGTGTAATGTTACCTTTGTCAAAACCAAGTAACTGTGTAGGTCACTTGATGTATGTAAAGTTACCTTTACATATTGTTGACTAGGGAGAAATGTACAATCTATAAGTTGTGAGTTATATTTTATTCAGGGACCTTATGAGAAAAATAACCCAGGAAACAGCCTCTCAGCTGGCTCTGAGGAACTGTTCTGAAGAGGTAAGGGAGGAGCTAGGATATATTCCTATATATTCTGAGAAAAAAAACTGTGTAGTCAAACATCAGAAGACTACTGCTAATGGCAAAAACCAGATATCTCAAATTAGTGATTTTAGTGCTTTTCTATGTATGAGAAAATGTAAGAGTCTGGGCTCATTGAAATTATTCCTTAGATATACATATTAAATATCTAGGGCCAGTATCCTGTTTTTCTCCATTCTGAATCCCTTCAGGGTGCACCATGTGGGGAGGAGGGGCGGCAGTGGCTGATGGCTTGATGGCGGCAACATTTGTTGTTTTCTGGAATGGTAGGCAACATTCTTTGTCCACAATATTGTGGAATTTTCCAATCCATGAATATGGAAGAATACCCTCCCACTTTTCGGTCTTTAGCTTTTCTCAATAATTTTTTCTCTTTTCAGTGTAGAGATCTTGTACATCTTTTATTAAATTTACTCATATTTAGTGGTATTTTAAAAATGCTATCACAAATGCTACAGTTTTTAAATTTCATTGTTTGTTACGTATATATACAGTTGATTTCTGCGTATTGACCTTGTAGTCATTAACCTTGCCAAATTCCCTTATTAAGTCTAATGGTTTATCATGATATCCGAGATTAGTGACAGTTTTATTCTTTTCCAATCCTAATACCTTTCATTTCTTTTAATGCTTTATTGCCAATTATTCTGTTATACATATATATTTTTAAATATTTATTTATTTTTGACTGTGTCAGGTCTTAGTTGCGGCACATGGGATCTTCTGTTGTGGTACGTGGGCTTCTCTCTAATTGTGGCGCACCAGCTCTCTAGTTGTGGTGCACAGGTTCCAGAGCGCGTGGGCTCTGTAGTTGTGACACGCAGGCTTAGTTGCACCGTGGCATGTGACATCTTAGTTCCCTGACCAGGGATCGAACCCGCATCCCTTGCATTGGAAGGTGAATTCTCAAGCACTGGACCACTAGGGAAGTATCTCTGTTATATTTTTAATGTCATTAGCCTAATTAGTACCGTCTCTCTCTTTTTCTCTCTTTTTCTTGATTCATGTTTCTTAAAGTGTTTATCAGTGTGGGTCCTATCAGGAGAGATAAAGCACACAATTACTTAAATAGGGAAAGTTTAATATAAAGAATTATTAACTACAGCAGGGGATTTGGAGTAATGAGAGATGAGCTAGTCAGAAGTAAAGGTAACTAAAGAATACAGGAATAGCTGGTAAAAGGAGCAGTAGCCGACTCTAGGGCTGAGACAGAGTGCCCAGGGAAGATCCCGTGCTCCCAGGACCGATACCCAGACTCTGCCAGAGGGGGCACACCTGTGGATGGCAATCTTGAAATCAGATTCTTCCCCTTCCTTAGAGTTTGTTCTTGCAACCTGTTGTGGATTATTGTTGTTCACTTGTTGAGTCTTTTCTAAACGGTTTTTGTAAAGTCTGTGTTCTTTGTCATGTATGGCCACTGAAGCATCTCTTCTGTTAGCTTAATGGTCAGCTGGTGTTTTGACAGATTTTACCTTAAACACTTGAAGCTTACAAAAGAGAATTAAAGAAACTCTCCCAGTGTTTGCAGATTGGCTTTGTGTTGGGGTCCTCCTTTAACACTTATCCAGGCTTTTTACAGCTCTGCCTTTGTTCTCACTTTCTGCTTGTATGGAGCCAGAAGACCCCAGATGTGAAAGCCTAGTCTTCTCAGACCTTTTCTGAGCATGTATCCTGGTCTTGGGCCTGTGCATGACTTTCTTAATTCCCTGGTATTTGCAGAAGCTTTTAAAAGCTCTCATTCCCACATTTATCTCTTCTCCCAACCCCTTCCTTCCCTGGCTCCTTGGTCTTTTCATTGCTTGTCCCAGCTGTTGTTTCATGCCCCAGCTTTTGCAGCCAGTACCTGCACCTTTAAATGTTTTCAGCAGAAGCCACCTAGGAACCTGTCCTAGCTCTGGAAATGCTCAGAGTTGGGCCAAACAAGGGCAGCCTTTGCACCAGTTTTGTTTTTTTTTTTTTGTGCAGTATGCGGGCCTCTCACTGTTGTGGCCTCTCCCGTTGTGGAGCACAGGCTCCGGACGCGCAGGCTCAGCAGCCATGGCTCACGGGCCTAGCCGCTCCTTGGCATGTGGGATCTTCCTGGACCGGCGCACGAACCCGCATCTGCTGCATCGGCAGGCGGACTCTCAACCACTGTGCCTCCAGGGAAGCCCCATGCACCAGTTCTTGATGGGAGTTGCCAGACAGCTTGAGACCCACAGCCACAATTTTTTGACAGAAATGTCTGTATCGCTTCCTAGCAGTTTGCACCAGGAGTATGGGCTGCTCTTCTCTTAGCTGCTGCCCCTCTGGGATATGGGAGTTATAGGCAGGCTGTCTAAAGTGCCACAGTGCTTTCTTACCACAAAGCAACGGCTTCTTTCTTCATCAAGGCTTCCCCTGGTTGTTGTAAGTCTTTGACTGTATTCCAAAGTTTTTCAGAAGTTGATTTTGACAGTTTTTGCCAGCTCATTACTTGCTTTGGGGGAGGGTTAGAGTCTTGGGATTCCCTGTCCTCCATTTTCAGTGACCATTTTGATGACCAGTGGTGATGGTGCTTTTAATAGAGCTGTGTTTTCTGCAATGCTGTTGACTTTTGGCTACTGTTGAGCTGGGGAGAGAAGGAAAATGAAATAACCTTAAGTTAAAACACTGAAGACCCCACTATCTTACCAAGGTTTAGTTGTTCCTGTTGAATAGACACTTCTCAGTGGGTACTGGGTTTTGGTTAATTGCCAAAGTGCTGAAATGGTTGATATTAGTTGTTTAGTTGTTTTTCACGTATTTTCACTGTTTTAGAGGGAGAGTGAGATCACCAAAGTCCTCACTCCACCATTGTGGAAGTCAGTCTGTCTTCTGGAACATTTTGAAAGAGAATTGTAATGGGAAATATTATATAGATATGATAAATTTTCAAAATTATGTTAGTGGCATATGTGTAGATCAGTGAAGTCCTTTACACTGTGACAAAATTTTCATGGAGTTGATATGGGAAATGTAGCTTAAATTTGAGTTCCTAACATGAAAGGGGCTTTATATATTTTACTTCACAAAACCCTTACTGTGTTGTGTGATGTAAGTACAATTATCCCTATCACAGCAACGTGAAAAGTGGGAGGTGTCATGCCTGTTTAACTGTTGAAACGCCTGAACCTTGGAAAAGTCAAGCAAATTGCTCAAAGTCACATTACTTCTAAGTGACAGAGCCAGAAGTAAACCCAAGGTTTTTCTGACTCCAAAGCTTTTGATCTTTTTATTACACATTGTTTTATTTATTTATTTATTTATTTATTTATTTATTTATGTCTGCGTTCGGTCTTTGTTGCTGCATGTGGGCTTTCTCTAGCTGCGGCAAGTGGGGGCTACTCTTCATTGCGGTGTGCAGGCTTCTCATTGCGGTGGCTTCTCTTGTTGTGGAGCATGCTCTCTAGGTGCACGGGCTTCAGTAGTTGTGGAGTGTGGGCTCAGTAGTTGTGGCGCATGGGCTTAGTTGCTCCACGGCATGTGGGATCTTCCCGGACCAGGGCTTGAACCCGTGTCCCCTGCGTTGGCAGGTGGATTCTTAATCACTGCGCCACCAGGGAAGTTCCTACACATTGTTTTTTATTCCACAAGGGATTTGATAAATATTCGTTGGATGAAGGAATGACAGAGAGACTCTGAGAGGTTTCTGTTACTGAAGCATGTCTAGGACTTTTACAGATTCATGTATTTATTGATTGTTTACTATATCACAGCCAGTCTGTGGGGAACCTTTACCATTTTTAATTAGATACTAAGACTTTAATATCTTAATTTCCTTTAGGTTTAAGGTTTTCCCAGCCTTTGAACATTTAACTTATATTTTCTGTTTTCATTGTTGTGGTTGTTTTGTTTTCCAAATCAGCCCTTTGACAGAATCTGGCCCTAAACTATTAGGGATGTAATTATTGGTGGAGCCAGTGTTAACCTGACAGGTCAGTAAACACCTGAATGTTTTGCTTTGATTAAGGAGTTGAACTGTATACTCTATGAAATGAGTCTACTTGATGGATTTTTCTAAGATTTAGTAGGAGGAAATAGTAAATCATTGTGGTTTTCTGTTTTCTTTCAGCTTTCGGAAGAATTGTTGGATAAATGGCTCTCCTACCCAGAGTCCCAACATGTCCCTCTCTGCCAGCATATGCTTGGCTTTGCAATGAAGTCTGTTACGCAGATGACAATGGGTAGTACATTTGAAGATGAACAAGAAGTCATTCGCTTCCAGAAGAATCATGGCACAGTAAGTCTAGGGCCAAATTTAAAATTATTCTTTCATCAAATTGGATAGTTGAATAATGTAGACTTTGCCTCTTAAGAAGAAGGTTTAAGATTCTGTAGTACAGAATTTCCTTGTTTGGGGCTAAAAACAACAATGCAAGAAGGTTATATGTTGCTTTTTTTTTAAATTACTTTTTTAAGCAGTTACTTTTTTTAAAATTTATGTATATTATTTATTTATTTTTGGCTGCGTTGGGTCTTCATTGCTGCTTGTGGGCTGTCTCTAGTTGAGAGAGCAGGGGCTACTCTTCTCTTCCTGTGGTGCGTGGGCTTCTCCTTGTGGTGGCTCCTCTTGTTCTCTTGTTGAGCACAGGCTTTAGGCGCGTGGGCTTCAGTAGTTGTGGTGCACAGGCTTAGTTGCTCCGTGACATGTGGGATCTTCCCGGACCAGGGATCGAACCCATGTCCCCTGCATTGGTAGGCGGATTCTTGACCACTGCACCACCAGGGAGTCCCTAAGCAGTTACTTTTTGAAATTGAAAAAATGAATGACTATAAAAATATTTTCTTTTAATTTGTAGCAAGTATGTCGGGAGTTCCCTGGTGGCCTAGCGGTTAGGATTTCGGGCTTTCACTGCTGTGGCCCAGGTTTAATCCCTGGTTGGGGAACTGAGATCCTGCAAGCCACGTGGTGTGGCAAAAAACCCCAAACCAAGTGTGTTATAAAATAATACTAATTTCTAGAATAAGGAGAAAAACCATACTTAATAGAGACTACATCCTATATAGAAAGAAATTAAAGTTGATGGAGTGTTAAAATACTAATGAAATGAATATGATTTGAAGAAAGGTTAATGCAGTTGAAAACAGGTTTACTGTTTGCCTTTTCTGAACTCACATATGGACTTTATTATTCTCTATTTTAATCAGTCTCAACATTATATTTATTTGTTTCAAATCATACTTAAGTCATTTACTTCACTGCATTTTGGATCTCTGAAAAATCCCTTATTTTCTTCAAATCTATAAAAACAGATTAAATAATCAGTATAAAGTGTGTAAAACAAAATCACTAGGAACTGTGGCTTAACACTCTGTCACTGTTTAATATTATCCTTTTTCCCTTTAAAATGGTTTTATTACTTGTGTTTGATGATTGAAAAATATACATTTCTTAGAAAATGTTCACATGTTCAGGAGCGTAAAAATAAAAGTGGAAAAATCACTCTAATTCCCCTTCCTAGAGTAAACTACTCAGGTTAACCAGCTAAGACAAATTGGCTAAGGAATTCCTAAAATGTTTTCATATTTTAACGAAGAATCTATTTTTGACTCAGTTGTTGATATCTGATTTTTTTCATGTTGATGAGACAGCAATTTTAAAATGGGACCTCCACTATTATTTCCAGAATTTTATTCCAAGCTGCTGATACGTATTCCTATTCTGGGTATTTTTATGCTGCCATTTTCTTTACCTTTCTTTCCTTAGAATTTCAAAGTAGAAATAATAATTTCAAACTTATAGAAAAGTTGCAGCTAGTACTAGGAACTCCCATAATATCCTTCACCCAGGTTCACCAGTTGTTTACATTTTGCCCCATTTGCTTTTGTCATTCATTCTCTGTCTATCCATGCATCCATCATCCATTCATCCATTCCACCTCTCCTTACCCAAACCATTTGAGAGTAAAGTAGACATTTTGCTTCTTTCCCCCTAAATACTTCAGTCTATATATCCTAAAAACAAGGATATTCTCTCATATAGCAACAACATAGTTGTCAAACTTGGGAAATTTAGCATTCATACCATACTTTTATTCAGAGCCCATATTCAGATTTCTTTACTTTTAGTGGTCAAACCTCTTTAATGTGAAACAGTTTCTCAGCTTTTCTTTGTTTCTTGACCTTGACATTTTTTTTTAAGTACAGGATAATTATTTTGTAGACTGTCCCTCATTTGGGTTTGACTAGATTCAAATTACATATTTTTCGGTGTGACTAGATTCAAATTATATATTTTTTGGAAGCAATCTGGTATTTTCTTAACATTACTGGAAGTTGTCAAAGGAAAGTTTTCAGACCATAAACATGACTTAAAATCCTGCCTTAAATGATCTTTAATTTCTGAAACACCCCAAGGCTGCTGTTGTCCAGCCATGCCACCAGGAGCACTAACCAGGTTGTGAATGCAGAGGCAGTGACAGCTGCACCATGACTGTTGCTTGGCTGACAGCACTCGGGAGATGTCATCAGTCATAAGATGCATACCGATTTCACAGGCGTTAACATGTGAAAAATGTTCACCTCACACCCAACTGCATACTGTTTCTGAACTGCCCTCCAAAAACATTGTCCCAGTTATTTTCCCACCAGCATTAGCGTGCTCTTTCCTTGTGCTTTTGACATTTAGAGTTATGCGTCTTTTAAATATTTGCCTATCTTGTAAGTAAAAAATGATTTTTTATGATTAAAATTTATAATTTTATTGTTTGTGAGGTTAAACATTGTTTAATATTTTTGCCGAACAACTTGTGTTTCATCTTTTGTGGGATGCTTTCTCATGTCCTTCACCCATATTTCTATCAATGTGTTTCTTTTTCTTACTAATCTGTAAGAGCTTTTTATTTTTATCTCAATTTTCATTTGCTTTTACTTTTATTTACAGTGCTTTAAATTATTTATTTATTTATTTATTTTTTAAAGATTTTTTCTTGATGTGGACCATTTTAAAAGTCTTTACTGAATCTGTTATAATATTGCTTCTGTTTTATGTTTTGGTTTTTTTGGCTGCGAGGCATGTGGGATCTTAGCTCCCTGACCAGGGATCGAACCTGCACTCTCTTTATTGGAAGTCAAAGTGTTAACCACTGGACCACCAGGGAAATCCCCTATAGTGCTTTTTTTTTTTTCTTTTTTTCCCCCCGGTACGCGGGCCTCTCACTGTTGTGGCGTCTCCCGTTGTGGAGCACAGGCTCCGGAGACGCAAGCTCAGCAGCCATGGCTCATGGGGGCCCAGCCGCTCAGCGGCATGTGGGATCTTCCCGGACCGGGGCACGAACCCATGTCCCCTTCATTGGCAGGCGGATTCTTAACCACTGCGCCACCAGGGAAGCCCTACAGTACTTTTAATAGTTTAATTTTTCACATTTAAATAATCTGAAAGGCATATCTTTGTAAGATAAGACTTGAGGGCTCTTAACTCTATTAATAATTTTTAGGGGCTTCCCTGGTGGCGCAGTGGTTAAGAATCCGCCTGCCAATGCAGGGGACACGGGTTCGAGCCCTGGTCCGGGAAGATCCCACATGCTGTGGAGCAACTAAGCCCGTGCACCACAACTACTGAGCCTGTGCTCTAGAGCCCACGAGCCACAACTACGGAGCCCTTGCGCCTAGAGCCCGTGCTCTGCAATAAGAGAAGCCACCGCAATGAGAAGCCCGCACTCCGCAACGAAGAGTAGCCCCCGCTCGCCGCAACTAGAGAAAGCCCGCGTGCAGCAACGAAGACCCAATGCAGCCAAAAATAAATAAATAAAAAATAATTTAAAAATAATAATTTTAAAAATATTTAGCATTGATTAATAAGTGTTTTGTCCTTTCTCAGGTTCTTTCAGAACTTTTGAATTATAAACAATTTTTTAAGGGCTAATTATCCAATTTTGAAATAATTGGAAACCTATTCTGTTGTTTACCCTCTACTAATTTTTAACCTTTTTCTGGATCTCAGCCAAAGCTTATCAGTATTGCAGGTGAAGTAAAAATTTGGAATTCCGGATGAATTTTACTTATCCACTGGTACCATTATAATAAAAAATTGAGAATTGATTCTACTGCAATGTTCTTTTCCTCCCTGTGCATATACTTCTTTGAAAGGAAGGGAACTTTTGACTTTCTAATTATAATTAGTTTGGAAGTACTTTGAATGAAATTATTAAAATATATTTGTGCCCTATCCTTAAAGACTATGGAGTAAATGATTATGCAGCCCACTTGAAAGGGAGAGTTTAACTAACAGTTCTGTTGGTGAGGCAGAGGTTCTCCAGCTGTTAGCTTAGATTGCTTGATATTATTTGGAAAATTTACATATTAGGTAATAGATATGTTTTCCTATTTTCAGGTTTGGTCGGAGATTGGAAAAGGCTTTCTAGATGGATCACTTGATAAAAGTACAACTCGGAAAAAACAATATGAAGATGGTAAGTTTTACCACTATTAATTTTTTGTAAGGACTAAGGGAAATGTGCCCTAATTTTAATAGGGCTATGTGTGATTTATGAACTTACAGGTCGTGTATATTTTCTTCCTTTATGTTTTTTTCCTACATTTCCTATTGTGAAAGTTTTTCTTAAAAGAAAGGAAAAAGCAGTGAATTAGTAAATAAACTCTAGCACTCACTGCAGAATGAGGGTGCTGGAGAGCTGGTATAGCCTACAGGATTAATGGAAAGTGTCAGGGTACAATCTTGGGAAAGTAATTTAAAAATACATGTTAAGAGTCATAAATAATGAGTGAAATTATCTAAAATAAGAAAATATTCATGAGTTTTTTTGTAGTGCTATTTCTACAAGTAGAAAACCCCCCAAAAACTAAATATCCAACAATATAGGAATTTCTAAGGAAATAATATCAACATGATAAATCTGTAAGAAATGTAGCAACATAAAAAAATTGTTGGCCGTTATAACATTGAGTAAAGATATTTTCAAAACTATTTAGCGTTGGTTACAACTTTATAAAATCTACACAGAAAAATAGCAATTTTAATTTAAGATGGCCCCCCAACATGTGCTCCCCCTTTTTTCTTTTGTATTATATTTTCTGTCAGTAATTTAATGATTGTAATCCTTTAATACCTTTATTCTGAGCTGCTGCAATTTCTGTTTTGGAAGTAAGCAGGGCAAATTAAAATACATAGGCTGCATTGGAATAATGGATTATTTTTCATGGATAATAGTATTGCTTCCCAAGATTCTCTTCCTTTATTCTTTCAACAAATATTTATTGAGGCCTCTATGTGCTAGGCACTATTCTATGTATGTACAGGAGACAAAAAATCCCTGTCCTTGTGGGGTTTACCATTCTGGTGATTCCTTCAGTGTCCAGCGTAAGTCTAGAAAAGCCAATTTAATGGACACATTTTCTGCTATCTGCTAGTCTACCATTCTGACTATCTTGATGGATGCATTTGGATTAATTACCCTTAATAAAAAATGTATTTTACAAATATTGGTTTTAATTAATACAAAAGGAAACTTAATAATTTATATTCTTTGATTCTAAATAAAAGTAGATTGTCTAGTATGATATGCTCCTTGAACTGTAACATGGGCATAGATCAAATTTGAGCTTTTATTGAAAATGATTATGTTTTGGTATTTATATGAGTGGGAACTCATGGCTGGGTCACTCCTCTGTTTAAGTGAGTAATTCTCAACCTGGTCTGTACATTAGAATCACTTTGGGAACTTAGAACAAAACAAAAAATATTGAAGATCAGGCCCCACCCTAAATCTGTTTATTCAGAATATGGGATAGAGGTGCTTTGGATGTCAGATCTTTTTTTTTTTTTTTATAAAAGCTCTTCAGATTATCCTCATGTACTTGTAGGATTGAGAATGTACAGCAGTAGTTCCCAAATTTTGCTACACATTGAATCTTTTAAACTTTTTTTTTTTTTTTTTCTTTTTGCGGTATGCGGGCCTCTCACTGTTGTGGCCTCTCCCGTTGCGGAGCACAGGCTCCGGACGCGCAGGCCCAGCGGCCATGGCTCACGGGCCCAGCCGCTCCGCGGCATATGGGATCCTCCCAGACCGGGGCACGAACCCGTATCCCCTGCATCGGCAGGCGGACTCTCAACCACTGCGCCACCAGGGAGGCCCTTTTAAACTTTTTTGAAGCTTGGCTTTTGCTCCTGAACATTCAGATTTAATTGGTATGAGGTGTGGTTTATATTTTATGATTTTTTTTAAAAAAGCTTCCTAGGTGATTGTAATGTAAGCAAAGTTTGTGAACCATTGCAGTACAGTGTTGACAATTTCTCATTTTAATCACTAACGTGTTATTAGACTCCTTCAATTCTATAAATAATGAAGATCTAGAATATCCTGGTATGTTTTTTGTCCTGGGGAGGTGTCAGTGAACAAAACAAACAAAAATTCCTCTCCTTGTGGCACCACATTCTAGTGGGAAGAGACAGATGAGAATCTGAATAAGTAAACTGAATAGTGTGTTAAAAGATGAAAGTTGCTATGGAGAAAATTAAATCAGGAAGAGGGATAGGAAGTGCTAGGGGTGGGGAGATTATTAGGAAAGGCCTCACCAAGATTAGGTGGCTTGAGCAAACACTTGCAAGAGATAAGGAAACCAGTCCAGGCAGTTCATGTGTATATCCACAACAAGTAGTTGCAAAATCCTTGAGGTAGGATTCTTCCTGATATATTTGAGGTACATCAGGGAGCTGTATGCCTGGAGTGAAATGAGTCAGAAGAAAAATAGAAGGAAATGAGACCAGAAAGATTGGGGGGATGGAACAGATTTTGTCTGGCTTAGGTATGACTAGGTTGCTACTATGAGATAGGAAGAAGCCACTGGAAGATTTTGAGCAGAATTATGAATCTGAGTTATATTTTGAAAGGATCACTCTGGCTGCTGTCATAAAGGGGCTCAGAGCAGAAGCAGGGAGACTAATTAGGGGGCTACTGCAATGAGCCAGGCAAGAAAAATAATGTGGCTTGGACTAGGTGGCGGGTAGCAGAAAATATAAAAATTTTTAAAAAAGAGTAAGAGAGATTAATTCTGTATTTTGAAGGTTAGAGCCACCAACATTGACTGCCAGATTAGATATGGGGTATAAGAGAGAAGGAGACACCAGAGTTTTAGGCCTGAGTCACTGGAAAATGAAATTAATAGGAAATAAGATGGGACAGACTGTAGAAAGATCCAGTTTTGAGGCGAAAGATCATGGCTTCAGTTTTGGATATGTTTATGTTTAGTATGCTTCAGACGTCGAAGTGGAGATGTTGAGTTGATTGTCAGATATATGAAACTGAAGTTCAGGGGAAAGAGATCCTAAATGGAAATATAAATTTGGAAGTGTTCAGTACATAGATTGTATTTAAAGCTTTGAGAATGGTGATCACCAAGGTAATGAATATAAATAGAAAAAGAGGAGAGGTCCAAGAGAAGAGATCCCTGACCTTGGGCATTCCGTCATTAAGAAATTTGAGAGGTGAGAAGGAATCGACAAAGGATACTGAGAATGAACTGGCAGTAAAGTGGGAGGAAAGTGTGGAGTCCAGGAGAGTGTGGAATCCTAGGAGCCAAATGAAAAAGTGCTTCCTACAGAGTAAGTGACCAGCATCAGATGCCATGATAGGTCAGGTAAGATGGGGCCTGAGAAATCTGTGGATAATTTTGATAGTTGGGTTAATCTTCCAAGTGTCAGAAATTTACTTTTCTGATTATTTCACATCTGTTTCAGTCTCTAAATGAGTGATGCCTGATTTGGGAGAACAATAGAGTTAAGAAGACAGAATTTAGAAGGAAGGTGAATAATACCAGGGGAG
Organism: Mesoplodon densirostris; assembly: GCF_025265405.1. NCBI lineage: Eukaryota > Metazoa > Chordata > Mammalia > Artiodactyla > Ziphiidae > Mesoplodon > Mesoplodon densirostris. The sequence goes on along the minus strand of NC_082668.1, from coordinate 33,704,967 downwards.
GGATATATGTGTAAAAGGCCTCTAAGGGGCTAACATTGTTCTATTTCTCAACCTGGGTGTTTGCTTTACAGTTGTTTGTTAAATTGTGCGTGTATGTTTTATGCACTTTTTGGTGTATGTGTTAAATTTAGCAAAAAGAAGAAAAAGGTAAGTAGATGAGTTTAAACATAAATTAGCTTTTAAATTTTTAAAGCATTATTGGTTACTACTTTTAACTTTGAAAGTTTTATTCTGCACATAGGAACATTGTAGAGATACAGATAAATGTTCAGTCCTCACAAATGCTTATATTCTAAAATCTTTTTTTGTGTTTCTTCTCTAAGCCCTTATGCAACTGGAATCTATTTTAAAGAAAATCATAAAAGAACGAAAAGGAAGGAATTTCAGTGAACATATTTTCATTGACTCCTTAGTACAGGGGGACCTTAATGACCAACAGGTGATGTAATTGTTAAATGTTTATCAAACAAAAGATAATCAGACATGTATAGAGTGTGCTTTTTATCCGCTTTAACCCAGATGCCCTCCTAGAATTCAATGGCTTTTTTCTTTTTTATTGTACATCATCCATAAATAGTATTTAGTCTCCTGTTATTTAGTTCTTTGAAGCAGCTATATAGTATTAATATTTGAGTAAGCAAATATCGAACCAAAGTTCTCTGACTGTAAAAGAGGAGGACTTGGATAAGCCTGTACTGACTAAGCTGCTCTGCCTACATGACCAGGTGTGGCAGCTTGGCTTGTTCCCAGTGTGTGTGTCTGTCACCCCAGCGCACCACTGGGATATTGTGTGTTTGCGGTGTTGTCAGGCAAAGGACAGGAGTGGAGCTGTTACTGCCACACCTACCTGTTCAGTGTAGGAATCTTCTGCCCTACTCTATGCATGCAAGTCCTCATAGACAAAAGCGGTTTTCTGGGTGTGTGTGGGTGCAGAAATTCTATCAGGATCCAGGACAGTGGCAGGCTCTTCACTGTCCCTGAGTCTTCGTTGCTGCTCTAGGCCAAGCTAGAATGATAGCACTGAACCAGTTTGTTTGATGTATCATGAGCCAGTAATATTACTGGGTAAGTGTTCACTGTATCACAAATGCAGTGCAGTGTTTCAGTTGGTTTTTTCATTATATAGATTTTCTTTAAGTGAAAACCTCATAAAGAAATAACATGTTTTCCCTTTCCTTAACTCCCATTTTGTACTCTAGGTGATTTTACTAGGGCCTAATATAGGCCACCTTACATTTCACTCTTTCTAAACTTAGTTTTGTTTCCTAGATCCTAGAAGACAGTATGATATTTTCTCTGGCCAGTTGCATAATAACTGCAAAATGTAAGTATAAATTGATTTGTTTGAGATAGGTTATAAAATATATAAGGATAAAGCCATTCTAAACTAAAGGAAACACTGTTTGCAAGACCTCTTTATAATTTCCCTTTGTTCTTCTTTTTTTATTCTTGTTTGAAAGGCTTGATTCACACAGGCACCTTTTTGTTTTTTTTTTGAAACCCCAGATGCTCTGTGCCACCTCTGAACATTGCCATAAATTTCTTGACACAGTTTATGGATTGTGAATTCTAGTTAGTGCCCAGCCAGAGCTGTGAGCTTTTCAATTTCCTGCTGTGGCTTTTCACTTTGTCTTCAATCTAGTCTGCTATTATTAAGACCTACCAACAGAGGATATAGGCCACAGAAATCATGATTTAAAAAGAACTCTTCTCTTGGTGGAATTGAAGGTGATTATTATTCAAAATTCTAAAATGGGTGATATATTTCTAGTTTCCTTACTGGTTTTTAGTTTATCAGACTACCATTTGTTTATACAGTATTTGTAAAAATTTGTATATCCATAAAAATATACTGACATAAAATGCTAAAGGAGGTATTAAAACATCAGTTTAAAATCTAAAGAATTTATATTAACTTGAAGGATTTCATTCACAACTCTTTCTGTTTAAGAAAATTTTAAAAAGGATGAGTATAAATGTAAACTTCCTGTATTTCTTCTTTGTAAAATTTTTGATATCTAGACATGTCCAGATATTATAGATTAAATGGAATTTAGGTAAGCATGTGTCAAAAATAATGTATCAAACCTTTTAAATACTTGTTTAAAATTTTATTACATTAAAATATATCTTTGCTAAAGACCTTCAAAAAATCTGCATCAGTTATACTCTGGATACCATAAAAAGTTACCATTTCCAAGGTTGATTTAATATTTTAATCTTTTTTGCAGTTTTTAGGGGGAATTTTCAGAATATTGCTATTTCTTTGCATGTGGGTTGGTTATTTTTTAAGGCACCTCTGAAATTTTGAGAGTCAAGATCGGCAGGAAACCTTAATTAAAGTCCCTCCTCTGCGACTTAGCAAGTCTTAGCCTAGAGCAAGATACTGAACTCTGCATTTCTTTCCTTTTCTGAAATAAGGGTGACCTCCAAGGTATCTTTCAACTATAAAATGGTGTCTTGATTCAATAGTATAATTAAAGAACATTAAGTGGCTTAAAATCCCATTTTAAAGCTATCCCCTCTGTCATACTCTTTAATAGAGTTGTACAAAAGAACCAATGTTTGAGGTTATTAAGCGTATACAGTTAAATTAATTTTAAGTGATAATCTAGTCCATCAGTGTATATGAGTGCCTACTGTACGCAAATCCTTGTGCTAAATCTTTCAATATTATATATTACTACATATTTTTGTAAAATTGCATACATGTACATATTGTACACTGTCCGTGTAAGTTTTCATATCACTTGTGAAATAGAAATTCTGCAGTTCACTCAAAAGCCATAATAAAGAAACATATGTAGGAAAAAGTTAAGGTCCGCTTACTCCTATGTGTTTTATGAACTCTGGGTGTGAGTAAATTATCAAAGTAATTGAGCATGAGGTAGCTGTTGATTTTATTGATAATAATATTTAGTGCAGAAAGTGAATTATGTATTTTCCAGGCATTGGAATTGGATGATAAGTGACTTAGGTGAACATTTAAAAATATTAACTTTGAGATAAATTTAAGCCAGCCCTTTAGCTCAGGGAAGAGATAATTAATAAGCGGAAGTAGAAATTATTAAATGCCTTTTAAGAAGTACTTGACATAGAAAAAGTAGAGCTGTACATAGAGTCATATCAAGCATGGTCTAGGGAAAGAGATGTTATGTGTCTGGATGGTTCCATTTGAACAGTTGTAATCCCAGTGGATTCCTAAAGGGAATATAACTACTCTGTTTCCTCTGTTTTATGTTCATCATGTAATTAATTTTCTTACCTTTTGATTTCCCCAGTGATTATAATCCATAGCCATTTTAAGCAAAAGTAAGCCATAAGCTAGTGATCTTCCAGTGTTGGTGTTCATAAAAATAATTGTGGTATTTGTTAGAAATATAGATCCCTGGACCACACCCTAAACCTACTGAGTCAGGATCTGTGGATGGTGGGGTTGTGCCATCAGCCACCTCCCAGAAGAGTTTTGAGAACCACTGTCCTAAGCAATAATCAGTCTCAGTTCTTGAACCAGTGTATCTACCTTTACAAGTAAAAATTTGGAGTAATGATTTGTAGGTAAATCTCCTGCTACTTTGATTTGTATGAATCATTTAATTAAAGCTCCTGAGGAAATTGATAAATCAATTTTTTGCTTTTATGAGGTCGATTGAACCAAACAGTTCATCACAGTTATCAACATTTAACACTTCCCCAGATGTGAAGTTTATTTATTATCATTACTATTTTATCTAAGGTAAAATGTATTAAGTGCCTTTGATTACTTGCCAGTTTTAAGAAAGAAATCTAGATTTCACTATCTCTTTTTGGGAATATTCTGTAAATATTCATGTTCTGTTCAATGAAGTACAAATTTTGTGAACAATCTTGTTTTATCTTTTAGTAGCATTTACGTATCTTCTGTATCAGAAAAAAAGGAAAATATCAAAAAATAATAAATTTGTTTCTTATTCTGCACCCAAACTATGAATTAGCTGCTTTCATTGTTATTAATATAAATTTTCGCTTAGTGTGTACCTGGGCAGTCTGTTTTTTAACCACCTATGAAGAAGTTCAGAAAAAACTATATGAAGAGATAGACCAAGTTTTTGGGAAGGGACCTGTAACTCCAGAGAATATTGAGGAGCTCAGGTAAGAACACAATAAAAGGAAAGAGGAGATCTTTAAAGGGTAAATTTGAATCGGTTTATCTAATTTAAAGCTAATGCTAATATCTAGGAGAGCTATATATTTTTACAGGACTTAAAGTATTTACATACAGATTTTAATGGATAACTTAACTTGCTTTTTAAAATCTTAAGGTACTTTTGGGAAACCTTTACATGAGCCTGTATAAAATAGTATCAGTGATATCTAATAAGTGGAACATCCACACCTTGTTGGTACAAATGCAGAATGGTACAGTTCTGTTAGAAAACAGTGTGGCAGGATCTTATGAAGTTAAACATACCATATGACCCAGCAGTTTTCCTAGGCATTTACCCGAGAGAAATGAAAACATATGTCCACACAGAGACCTGTATGCAAACATTTATAGTAATACTATTTATAATAGCAAAAACTGGAAGTAGTCCCAATGTTCATCAACTGGTAAATAGATAAATTGTGTTATATCCATACAAGGAAATGTTACCAAGTAATGAAAAGTAACACAATATCAATACACACAGCAACACGGATAAATCTCTTTATGCTAAGTAAAAAAAAATCAAACACAAAAACTGCCTATAATACGTTTCATTTAGGTGAAATTCTAGAAAAAGCAAAACTTGTGATAGAAAGTAGATCAGTGGTTGTCTGGGGCCAGAAATGGGGAGGGGGTCAATTACAGAGGAGCACAAGGAAAGTTTTTCAGGGTGAGGGAAATGCTCTGTATCTTTTTTGTGGTTGTGTTCACACAATTATATACAATTACTAAAATTCATCAAACTGTACAGGTAAAATAGATACTTTTTCTTCTTTTTTTTTACGGTACGGGCCTCTCACTGTTGTGGCCTCTCCCGTTGTGGAGCACAGGCTCCGGATGCGCAGGCTCAGCGGCCATGGCTCACGGGCCCAGCCGCTCTGCAGCATGTGGGATCTTCCCGGACCGGGGCATGAACCCGTGTCCCCTGCATAAGCAGGCGGACTCTCAACCACTGCACCACCAGGGAAGCCCCTAGATACTTTTTTTTATATGTAAGTGGTACCTTAATTTAAAAGATTTTAAAAAATAACAGCTGTGACTTCTTAGGGGGTTGGAAGTCTGAGACTGGGCAGCAAGCAACCTTACCTTGGATAATCTTTCAACTATAGAAAAGAAGATAGGGATACAGCCATTGGAAAGAACTCAAAGCTATGGGTTTCACAGGGAGACTTTTGTTACCAATTCTTTAAAATGTAGGAAGCTTTATTTATTACAATTAAAAAAGTAATACATACTTGTTTTTTTTAATTTATTTTTTATTTTTTTTATTTTTTAACATCTTTATTGGAGTATAATTGCTTTACAATGGTGTGTTAGTTTCTGCTTTGTAACAAAGTGAATCAGCTATACATATATCCCCATATCTCTTCCCTCTTACATCTCCTTCCCTCCCACATACTTGTTTTTTGAAGTTTTTATAATACAGAAGTATATGAAGTGGAAGGTGAGTGTCCTTTGTAAAAGAGATAATAATTGTTAATTATCTGTATTGTTTTTCCAGACTTTTTCTATGCATATATACATATGTATTTAACACAAAAAAATTAAAACCATTTAAAAATACAAAACATGTAACTCTTCCGTAAATTCCATGTTTTCTCTAAATGTGCTGTGGACAGTGTTCCTATACGTAGTAACTCCACATCCAGTCAGTGACTAAGTTCTGTTGATTTACTTTCCAAACAACATTTAGTTGGAAGTTTAGTTTTAGTTCTTTCCATTGCCCCCACTGCCTAGAGCACCATCAGCTTGTCTGGGATATTTCAGCAGCCTTGGATCTGCTTCCCTCCTATGCATTCTCCAGATTGCTATTGGAGCCTGTGACTGTACACTGTCATCACTTCAGCTACTTTAAAAATACACATAACCTGTGACCAATCCCAAACCAACAATCTCTGGGCATCAGAAAATTTCAGAAGCTTCTCAGGTGATTCTAATGTGTAGCCAAAGTTGAGAATCACTGTGCTAGTCATCTTTCTATATCTGGGGAGTCATATCTGATCAGACTCCCCGACTTAACATCCTTCAGTGACTTCTGGTTGCCCTTAAGATAAAATTTAAACTCACCAGCTTAGCTTATAAGGCATTTCAGGAACTAGGCCTTGCATTCTTCTCCCACCTTATCTCATTACTTGTGTCTCTTCATACCCTTGGATTCAGCTGTACTGAAATTCTTTTGTTTCTTCAAATGTAAAGTATTCTTTTTTATCTTCTGGCTTTTGTCGAGATTCTCTCTTCCTCTCTCCTCTAGCTAACTCCAGTTTTTTCTGCAGGTCTCAGCCTAAGTGTTTATTTCTCTGCAAAGTCCTTTCGCTAGTTAGGTGCTCTTGCCATGTGTCCCCTAACATCCTGAACTTCCTTTATCATAACAGTTACTGTGCCCTTTTTTTTTTTTTTTTACTTCTTTTACTTATCTTTATGGCCACAGAGGAAATAGAGGTTAAAGAGAGGCTGGAGAGAACTATTATAAAATTCCAATTAATACCATCAGATAATTTGCGAGCTATTGCATTCACTGAACCCAGAACAGATGTCAGTAAAAAGAACAACCAGAGAAATTTCTGGAGTGGAGCAGCTCCACTAGTAATTTCAAAGCCTTCCTGACTATAGCACCCTAAATAAGAAGCCGTGTTTCTAGGAATACACTCAACTGGTTGTGCAGAACAGCCATGTTAAACTAAGCTGAGGAGATCTGACATTGACTTCTTTGCCATCCATCTTTTTAATCAACTTTATTGAAGTATAATTCACATATGATAAACCACATTTATTTTATACTGTGCTTTTTTTTTGTATTTACGTTTTTAATATCCTGTGCCTTTTTAATTGTTCATTCTTGATGTCCCTTCCTCCGTCCCTTCCCCTGCCAAGTAGACTTCGAAATTCTTTGAGGGTATCTGTCTTGTTCACTGTTGTAGCTCAGTATCTAATGCAGTGCTTCTAATGTAGTAGGTACCCAAAAAATATTTGTTCAAAGAGGAAAGGATGTTTCCTCTTGTTTTTGTTGCTTTTAGAAATTACAAAAATCAGCATTCCTATGCTTACATCTTTGCTGATATTTCTGATTGTTTCTATTAATAAGGTTCAACTGGCATTTACTATGGATCCAACTCGTTATTTTTAATGGATGCATAGTATTGCATTGTATGAGATTATTATTTAAGAGTATATGCAATAGTGTAGTGTTTCGATTAGGGGCTATGGAGTAACAGACTTGGGTTTGAATCCCACCAATACCACTTACCTGCTGTGCACTTTTAAACAATTGCCTCATTTTTAAAATCTGTAAAATTAAAAGATAATAGCATCCATGAGTTTCTTATAAGGATTAAATGAGTACTGCATAGAAAGTATTTAACAGAACTGGCTCATAGCAAGATTTCAATACATTTTAGCTTTTATTCTCATTGGGAGGCACACTTCATATTTTCATATATATTGCCAAGTTATCCTTCAGAAAGGTTGTACCAATTTATACTTCCACCAACTGAATATGGATGTCCTTTTCCTTATTTTTTGTTAGTGTTTGTCTGTGACAGTACTCTTGTTCATCTTTGCTAATGTGGCAGGTAAAAAAATTTGCTTTGATTGGCAATCTTTCCATTGTTAATGAGGTTGAGTATCATTTCTTAGTTTCCAGGCCATTTGCATTTTTTCTTTTTTGTGTGTGGATTGCTTTTTTATATTTTCTGTCCATAATTTCTATTGGGGGTGTTTGATCATTTTAATTATGAATTTTTAAAGAGCTTTGATGCATTAGGGATATATTTACTGTAAATATTTTTCCTACTTAGCTTTTAATTTTACTTATGATTGCAAGTATGAAAAAAAAACTTGCATAGTCATATCATTCAATATTTGTGTTTTTCTTTATGGTATCCTTCATTGTTTCAGTATTTTTATAATTTTTAAGTAGAAAAGTCTTCTATTAAAATTTTTATTAAATCCTTTATTAAAAATAAAAGACGCTGGGGGCTTCCCTGGTGGCGCAGTGGTTGAGAGTCCGCCTGCCGATGCAGCGATGCAGGCGGACAAGGATTCGTGCCCCTGTCTGGGAGGATACCACATGCTGCAGAGAGGCTAGGCCCGTGAGCCATGGCCGCTGAGCCTGCGCATCCGGAGCCTGTGCTCCGCAACGGGAGAGGCCACAACAGTGAGAGGCCTGCGTACCGCAAAAAAAAAAAAAAAAAAAAAGACGTTTCTACTCAAAAATTTAGAAAATATTGTTTCGAGTTTTCTTCTGGTACTTTTAAAGTTGTTTTTATTTGTTTAAATCCTTACTCACCCGGACTTTATATACCTCTAAATATATAATGTATTTTAAGCAAATAAGAATTATGATATGACTATTTCAAATTAGGAAGGTTATGAAAATTGTTGAATGACACTTTAAAATCTATATACATTTCAAACTGCCTCTCCCAAAATAAAGATCTTCAAAAAAAAAAAATTTTTTTTTAACAGGTATTGTCGGCAAGTACTTTGTGAAACTGTTCGGACTGCCAGACTGACCCCAGTTTCTGCCCGGCTTCAAGATATTGAAGGAAAGATCGACAAATTTATCATTCCTGGGGAGGTAGGAAACATTTGGTATACTTAACCCATTCAGTTATTCTTTTCAACTCTGTTAGTGTGTGTTTTTAAATTTTATTGTTTAAAGTGTCCAATAAATGTTGCCTATTGTTAAATCAAAGACAAGTGTTTTAAATGACAAAATAATATGTGCTTGTTTTAAAGTTCAAACAATATAAAAGAAAGGCTCCTTTCTCCACAGGTACTACTGTGAATAGTTTAGTGTTTATTTTGTAGGTCTTTTTCTGTATATGTATATTACTCTGTGTGTGTATATACATGTATACATATGTATTTTATTTTATTTTATTTTATTTTATTTTTTCTTTTTGCGGTATGTGGGCCTCTCACTGTTGTGGCCTCTCCCGTTGCGGAGCACAGGCTCCGGATGCGCAGGCCCAGCGGCCATGGCTCACGGGCCCAGCCGCTCCGCGGCATATGGGATCCTCCCAGACCGGGGCACGAACCCGTATCCCCTGCATCGGCAGGCGGACTCTTAACCACTGCGCCACCAGGGAGGCCCTACATATGTATTTTAAAAACCAAATTCATATGTGAAAGAGTGCTCTTTATATATTCTTTAATTTTCTTCTTTTATTGAGTGTACCATGGCAATTGATACAACTGGCACTTACTATGGATCCAACTCATTATTTTTAATGGATTCATAGTATTGCATTGTATGAATGTACCATAATTTATTTAAGCAGTCCCCATTGATGGAAATTTAGATTGACGTTAATTTTTTTCATTATTACAAATTGTATACTTGTACTGGTATTGGGAGAGCCTTAGAAAAGGAGTTTTGGGGCCAGACAGCACATGTGTGTAAAATTTAAATTGCCCTCTAAAAGGCAATTTATACTTTGAGCAACAGTGTATGAGAATGCTTTTCCTCTCCATATTCTTACCACATCTGGATTTATGAATCTTATATGAAAAATTGTCTCTTAATTTGCTTTCCCCTGATCATTGGAGAGATTGAACAGCTTTTCATATATATATTAAAAGTTTGTATTTCCTTTAACTTCTTTCTGGTGAGTTTATATTGTCTTTTTGTATATTATACATATTAATTCTGTCACTTATATGGCAAATTTTTTTTCCTGTCTGTTATTTATCTTCTACTTGTTTTATGGTGTGTTTTTTGTTTTATTTTTACTGGATACGGGTTTTAAATTTTCACGTAGTGAAGTCTGTTATTCCTTTATGGCTTCGATATTTTGTGACATGCTCATCCTTCCCACTATGAGATCACCAAAATAATGGCCTGTGTTTTCTTCTATTATTTTATTTTGTATTTTGTATTCACTATCTATATTAAAAGAGCATTTAGATAAGTTGGCTTTCTGGGCATCATTTTGTCTCTGTTAGACCTTGAATAACTAGAGTAATTTTTTTTTGCAGACCCTTGTCCTCTATGCCCTTGGAGTGGTGCTTCAGGATCCCAGTACTTGGCCATCACCATACAAGTATGAAATTTCTGTCATTGTCTGTGCAATTATTGATTTTTATGTGTTTGCCTGTTTTGTGTTTCTTTTTAAGTTTTGAGGAGAAAATTCAATATGTAACAGGCATATAACAAAAGAAGGCCACTGCCTTCCCTGTGTATCTTCTGCTCACTGCTTTTTCTTTCATGAATCTACTGTCTGCTACCCTTTGTCTCTCCTATTACCACTTCTATCCTAAGATCTATTTAATTAATTAATCTCTACAATTATTCTTTAATTTCAATGGTATTTTGGAGTTCTTTACTGATAAGTGAGTATTTTTAAATTAATTACTTAATTTTATTTTTGGCTGTGTTGGGTCTTTGTTGCTGCACGCGGGCTTTCTCTAGTTTTGGCAAGTGGGTCTACTCTTTGTTCTGGTGCACGGGCTTCTCATTACAGTGGTTTCTCTTGTTGCAGAGCATGGGCTCTAGGCGTGTGGGCTTCAGTAGTTGTGACACGCGAGCTCAGTAGTTGTGGCTCGTGGGCTCTAGAGCGCAGGCTCAGTAGCTGTGGCACACAGGCTTAGTTGCTCCGCAGTGTGTGAGATCTTCTCGTACCAGGTATTGAACCCATGCCCCCTGCAATGGCAGGCGGATTCTCAACCACTGCACCACCAGGGAAGCCCTGGTAAGTGGGTATTGGTTGTGCAGTTTCTTTGTTTTCCTTTTTTTGGTCTCAATTATTAAGCTCTTTAGTCGAATGCAGAAAATAGGTGTTGTGTGTATATTGTTATGTGTGAGAACAGCAAGGGAGGGAAAAGGTGAAGAATAAAGCTGATATTGTTTGCCTCCTAGGTAGGCGTCTGGTAAATCCACCTTAAAGAAATGGGTTAAGATTTACTGCCCTGGAAGAAGGTTATACGTTGAGTTGATTGGGACTAAGAGCTGTGTGAAACTCAGGGGACAGAGTTGATGACATGGTTGAAGTAGTAGAAAAACCCACTTCTGGAATATAAGGATGGGACATTTTAAGTGTTCCTATCATTTTAGTTTTTAATATTACAATGACATTAAAGGGGAATCTATTGATAAATGAAATAGCAGTCCTTCAAAATCTTCTGTAAAAATTAAGTAAATTTTATATTCCAAGGGGCTTTTGTAGCAAAATTAAAGATATACATTGGTTTAAAAAAAGTATGCTTATAATTATAAAAAATTAAAATTTCAGGGCTTCCCTGGTGGCGCAGTGGTTGAGAGTCCGCCTGCCAATGCAGGGGACACGGGTTCGTGCCCCGGTCTGGGAAGATCCCACGTGCCGCGGAGCGGCTGGGCCCATGAGCCATGGCCGCTGGGCCTGTGCGTCCGGAGCCTGTGCCCCGCAACGGGAGAGGCCACAACAGTGAGAGGCCCACATACCGCAAAAAAAAAAAAAAAAAAGAAAAAAAGAAAAAAATTCAAATTTCAAATTTTAAAACCTTAAAAAAATTTCACGTGGAAAAATGCCAAGTTTTTGATAAACTTTAGGTGTAATGTGAAAATCATAAGAACTTTGCTGGAACTTTTGACACTATTCCTATCCTCAAAGCACTCAGAGAATCTAGATTACAGATTGAAAATACTGAAAGAAATATATGCTAAAGTGTGGAAATCATTTTTACGAATCAAATGCAGTCAAACTTAAGAAATGTTATTAATAATGTTGTATACCAAGGAAAAGCTTTCTTAGGTTGTGCAGCTCATCACGCATTCCTTGTGAAAAGTCCAGAGATTCATTTGTGTCAGCACCTTGAGAGGATCCTTAAGAGACTAATTCACAGTAGCAAAAATGTTCGTAGACTGAGATAGACCCTGTAGAGATAATTGATTAATTACAGTTTAAATATGTGTCACACAGAGGAAGATGAAGAGGTTGACTTTTTTCACTATATTTAATGCTCTTGAGGTCAACAAAGGATGTTGCATATCTTTTCATGGCTGAGTAGTATTCTATTGTATGGATGTGCAGGGTTTGTTCAACTTTAACCCACTGAAGGACATTTGGTTTGTTTGCAGTATTTTGCTTTTAGGAATAAAGCTGTTATAAACATCTGTGTACAAGTTTTGTGTGAACATAGGGTTTCATTTTTTAGGATAAATGTCCAAGAGTACGATTGCTGGGTTATGTGGTTAGTGCATATTTAATTTTGCAAGAAACTGCCAGGCTATTTTTCTCAGATTCTTAGCAGCAGTGTTTTGAGAGATTCAGCTTCTCTGCAGCTTCAATAGCATTAACTATTGTTACTATTTTTTATTTTAATTGTTCTAATAGGTATGTGGTGATATTGCATTGCGGTTTTTATAAATATTTTTTGAGTGAGTAGCTGACATTACCTTATTCTCCCTATAGAAAAAGGTCTAGATATGATTTATTTACAGAAATAAATGCATGGAAATACATTATTACTGTTATTGTATTGGCAGTATCTCAGAGGAAGAAACCCTGGGTCAAGTTCTATGAATTAAATGGATCATAATATAAATATTACTCTATACCAAATAATGAAATATTATCAACTTTAAAAAACCAGACTGAAATAGAATTCTCAACTGAAAAGAATGAAGACATGACTTCCCTGGTTGCACAGTGGTTAAGAATCCGCCTGCCAATGCAGGGGACATGGGTTCGATCCCTGGTCCAGGAAGATCCCACATGCCATGGAGCAACTAAGCCTGTGTGCCACAACTACTGAGCCTGTGCTCTAGAGCTCATGAGCCACAACTACTGAAGCCACGTGCTGCAACTACTGAAGCCTGCATGCCTACAGCCCATGCTCCGCAACAAGAGAAGCCACTGCAATGGGAAGCCCACACACTGCAACGGAGAGTAGCAGCCACTCGCTGCAAGTAGAGAAAGCCCACGTGCAGCAATGAAGACCCAATGCAGCGAAAAATAAATAAATAAAATTAAAAAAAAAAAAAGAAGACGAACATTCAAAACCTCAGTATGGACTGGGACCAAGATAGTGACATAGCAGGCTTCTGAATTTCCTTCCTCACACAGATGCATTGAATGTACAGCTACACATGGAGCAATACCCTCTGAGAAAAATCCAGGAGGTAGCTGAGTGACTCCTACACATTGGGCAAATGAGAAAATACCCACATTGAAACAGGTAGGAAAGACTGAGACACATTCTTGCCATAAACCCCATCCCCAGCCCAGTGCCATACGGTCAGGAGGGAACCCCCAAGTCCCAGCTTCTCCCTGAGGATTGAAGGCTTTGGACCACACATTTAGTGCCCTGGCTTTAAAGACTCCCACCTGAGGAGTGGGCTCCTAAAACATCTACCTCCGAAAGCCATCTGGGCTTGCATTCATGAGTCCCACAGGACTGTAGCAAACAAAGAAGCAGTTCTTAATGGGAGCATAGCGTGAGTACAAGCATTCATCATGGCTGTCCCCATAGGGCTCAGCATAGAGGGAACAGGAAAAAATGCCTGTCTCCCAGTCTTTCTCTGAAGGAGGTTGACTACATACTTTACAAGCTGCTGCCTGAAGGTCTAGCTTCTAATTGGCATGCGTCTGGGTATACTGGCTGTGATCCTCCCCAGAGCCTGGGGGAGTCAGTGGACAAACCCCCAACCTTCTACTTCTGGTTCACTCCAACAATAAAACCAAGTTACCAGCATCTTCCTTGCACAGACATCTAGTGTCCCAACTTTTATGGCTGCCATGCGAGGGAGGGATATGCCCTAAATCTCATAGCTCTGATAGCTAGTACATCTTGCATTCATAAGTCCTACGGGACTATAGCAAACAAAGAAGCATATGTTAATGGGCATGGAGGTATTTGTGGTTAGCCCCCACCTTTCAGTGCAGAGGGAGCAGGCAAAAATGCCCATCTCCCAGTCTTTCTCTGGAAGGAGTTTGACTACATACCTCACAAGCTGTTGGCTGAGGGTCTGGCTTCTAATTACCACCATCTAGGTGTTGACTGTGATCTTCCGGACCCCAGAAGAGCTGATGGGTACTTTCCTCACCTTCTCCCCGCAACTTTACTCCAACAGTAAATCCAGCTTGCAAGTATCTCCCAGGAAGGAGCTTGTCCACACATCTAGCAGTCCAGCTTTTATATCTGCCACCCAAGGGACAGGCCTCCATCACCCAGCTGTGATAGCTTATGGGACTTGCATTTACAAGTTCCACAAGATTATAGTAAAGAAACAAACAGTTTTTAAATGGGGGCAGGAACACCCACTGTGGCTATACATCCAGGCTCAGCACAGAGGGAGCAGATAAAAACGTCCATCTCCCAGTTGCTCCTTGGAAGCAGTTTGACTACATACATACATCCTTACCTGTTGCCTGGCAGTCCATCTTCTTATCAGCCTGTGTATAGGTGCTGACTATGATCCTCTCCTTTTGGACACTGACAGGTCATGACATACCCTCAACTACTGGGAGCAACTGTGAACAAAGACAGCAGGTTGGACAATCACAGACGTTTAAGAGGCAACCAGGAAGTCAGGCTAGGCTAATTAATGAGCTTCATCTCCTACACAAGACTGTGACAGCAGTCTGTTTTACTAGATAAAATAGTCTGCTGTAAAGTGATGACACTGGAGAAAGACTGGAACAGCCATTGCTGGCTTTCCGTGAAAAGCCATATGCCAAGGAATGTGGGCAAACATAGGAAGCTGGAACACACAAGGAAATGATTTCTACTCTAGAACCTCCAGAAAGAAGTGCAGCCCTGCTGACACCTTCATATTAGCCCGAGTGAAGAAGGAGCCCCCCAGGAAGGAATTCTGGAAGATATGCCCTTGGATCCTGACAGTGAAGCTTATGAAATGCCTTCTGAGGAACAATTCCAGGACTACGAACCTTAAACCTAAGAAAAATCTTTGCTTCCAGTTTCCTGAGATCTGCCGACAGATGTTCCATCCTGTACAACTGCTCAGTTCCAACGTGCCCCAGTAATGACATTTTCTCAAAGTTTTCACAGTGCATTATAAAGTAAAAGAATGTTTTATCTGATATAAAGAAACCAACACAAAGAGTCATGGAAAATGTAGAAACAGGGGACTATGTTCCAAACAAAGAGCAAGATAAATTTCCAGAAACTGGTCTTAATGAAATGGAGATAAATGATGTAACTAATAAAAGAATTCAATATAATGGTCATAAAGATTGCTCACGAAGGTCAGGAGAGCAATGCATGAACAAAATGATAATTTCAGTGAAGAGATAGAAAATATAAAAATGTACCAAACAAATCGCAGAGCTTAAGAATACAGTAACTGAGTTGAAAAATTCATTACAGGGGGCTTCCCTGGTGGTGCAGTGGGTGAGAGTCTGCCTGCCGATGCAGGGGACACGGGTTCATGCCCCGGTCTGGGAAGATCCCACATGCCGCGGAGCGGCTGGGCCCGTGAGCCATGGCCACTGAGCCTGCTCATCCGGAGCCTGTGCTCCGCAACGGGAGAGGCCACAACAGTGAGAGGCCCACATACCGAAAAAAAAAAAAAAATCATTACAGGGGTTTAACAGCAGATTAGATGAAGTGGAAGACAGGATCAGCAGATTTAAAGGCAGGGCAGTGGAATTCATCAGAGGAGCAAAAAGAAAAACGAAGAGTGAAGATAGCTTAAGGGACTTATGGGATATCATCAGGTAGTCCAATATACACATTATAGTTGTCCAAGAAGGAGAAGAGAGAGAGAAAGGGACAAAGAAAGTATATTCAAAGAAATAATGGCTGAAAACTTCCCTACCTGGTTAAAGAAACAGACATCCAGATCCAGGAAGGCTGAAGAGTACCAAAAAAGATGAATCTAAAGAGAGACACACTGACACACATCATAATTAAATTGTCAGAAGTTAAAGACAAAGAGGGAATTTTAAAAGAAGCAAGAGAAAAGCAACATGTTATATACAAGGGAACCCACATAAGATACTCAGCAGATTTTTCAACAGAAGCCTTGCAGGCCAGAAGGGAGTGGGCTGATATATTCAGAGTGCTGAAAGAAAAAAATTGCCAATCAAGAATACACTACCTGGCAAAATTGTCCTTCAGAATTGAAGGAGAGGTAAAGAGTCTCCTAGACAAACAAAAGCTGAAATGTTAAAGGGAGTTATTCAAGCTCAAATGAAAGGATGCTAATTAGTAACATGAAAACATATAAAAGTATAAAATTCATTGGTAAAGGTAAATATATAGTTAATATGAATACTCAAATATTGTAATGGTGGTGGGTAAATCACTTATAACTGTAGTATAAAGGTTAAAATACAAAAGTGTTTAAAACTGCAATAATTTATTAATGATACACAGTATAAAAAGATGTAAAATGTGACATTAGAAACATAAAATATTGGGAGGAAATGTGGAGCTTTTCAATGCATTTGATATTAAGTTGTTATCAGATTAAAATAGACAGTTATAACCATAATATATTTTATGTAATCATCCTTGTAACCACAAAGCAAAACCTATAGTAAATATACAGTGTATATAAAGAGAAAGGACTCAAAGCATCCCACTGTAGAAAATCATGAAATCACAAAGGAAGAAAGGAACAAAGGAACTACAAAACTGCTGGAAAACAGTTCACCAAATGGCATTAGAACATCCATACCTATGAATAGTTTCTTTAAACATAAATGGACTAAATTTTCCAATCAAAATACATAGGGTGACCAAATGGATAAAATAACAAGACGCAACTCTATGCTGCCTATAAGAGAGTCTTTTCAGCTATAAAGACACACAGACTGAAAGTGAAGGGATGGAAAAAGTTATTCTGTCCATATGGAAACCAAAATAAAGCAGTGCTAGCTATACTTAATTCAGACAAAATAGATGTTAAGCCATAAACTGTAACAAGAAACAAAGAAGATCATTATATAATGATAAAGGGGTCAGTTCATCAAGAGGATATAACACTTGTACATATTTATGCACCCAACTTGGAGCACCTAAATAAAGCACATATTAATAGATCTGAATGGAGAAATAGCAATAAAATAATAGAAAAGGACTTCAGTACCCATTTTCAACAGTGGATATATCACCTAGACAGAAAATCAATAAGGAAACCACAGACTTAAACTACATGTAGACCAGATGGAACTAACAGACATATTTAGGACATCCTATCCAATACCAGCAGAATACTCATTCTTCTCATGTGCACATGGAACATTCTATGGGATATATCATATGTTAGGCCACAAAACAAATCTTAAATTTAAGAAATTTGAAATCATATCAAAGATCTTTCTGACCACAAAGGGGAAGAAAGCGGTAAGAATCTCACTGAAAAACAGCTGTAAGTATAACGTGTATTTCCATAGAATTTCATTTAACTAATATTTTTATGTAGTTAAATTTGCTTATAGTGGTTTATTATAGTTAAATTGCATACTTACTTGCAAAGTACAGTAGCTTATAATGAACTCTTAAATATCTTGTTGATGTCTTCATAGACCTCATTTTCTTAGACAATGTACAAATAGATAAGTTGCTAATATTAAGAATGTGTCAAGCTTGTAAACCTAACTTTTAAAATGCCAGATTCTGTTTTTTTTTTTTTTTTTTTTTTTTGCGATATGCGGGCCTCTCACTGTTGTGGCCTCCCCCGCCGCGGAGCACAGGCTCCGGACGCGCAGGCTCCGGACGCGCAGGCTCAGCGGCCATGGCTCACGGGCCCAGCCGCTCCGCGGCACATGGGATCCTCCCAGACCGGGGCACGAACCCGCATCCCCTGCATCGGCAGGCGGACTCTCAACCACTTGCGCCACCAGGGAGGCCCCAGATTCTGTTTTGATTAAACGTTTCAAAATCCTGGGTGGGAGTAATTGAGTTTTTTGTTGGATTAAAAAAATGGAGATTAAACAATCTACTGAATATGCTTCTGAATAACCAATGGGTCATAGAAGAAATAACCAATGGGAATCAGAAAATATCTTGAGACAAATGAAAAAGAAAACATGGTATAACAAGACCTATGGTATGTAGCAAAAGCAGTTCTAAGAGGGGAGATTATAGCAATAAACACCTACATTAAGAAAAAAGAAAAATATCTAATAAACAGCCTAACTTTACACCTCAAGGAATTAGAAAAAAAAAAGTCCAAAATTAGTAAAAGAAAATAAAAATCAGAGTGGAAACAAATGAAATAGAAACTAGAGAGACAAAAGAAAAGATCAGTGCAACTAAGAGCTGTTTTTTTGAAAAGGTAAACAAAATTTACAAATATTTAGCTAGACTTAATAAGAAAAAACAAGGGAAGGCTCAAATAAATAAAATTATAAATGATAGAGGAGACATTACAACCGAGAACATAAATACTAAGGATCGTAAGAAATTACTATAAGTAATCATATGCCAACAAATTAGATAACCTAGAAGAAATGGGTATATTCCTAGATACATAAAACCTACCAAGAAGACTGAATCATGAAAAAGTAGAAAATCTCAACAGACCAGTTATTAGTAAGGAGATTGAGTCAGTAGTCAAAAACCTCTCAACAGAGAAAAGTCCAAGACCAGATAGCTTCCTTGGTAAATTCTACCAAACACTTCCAGAAGAATTAATGTCAATCCTTTTTAAACTCCTCCCAAAAATAGAAAAGAAGGGAACATTTCCAAATTCATTTTATGAGGCCTGTATTACCCTTGACGGAAGTCAGAAAAGGACACTACAAGAAACTATGGGCCAATATCCATAATAAACATATATGGAAAACATCTTAACAAAATATTTGCAAACCAAAATCAGTAGTACATTAAAAGAATTATTATACACCATGATTAAGTGGGTTTTACTCCTGGGGTAAATCTAGGATGGATGGTTCAACATATGCAGATCAATCAATGTGATATATGACATTAACGAAATGAAGGATAAAAACTGTATGATCATCTCTGTAGATACAGAAAAAGCTTTTGCCAAAATTAAATATCTTTTCATGATAAAAACTCAACAAATTAGGTATAGAAGGAATGTGCTTCAACATAATAAAAGCCATATATGACATGCCTATAGCTAACGGCATACTCAAGGGTGAAATGATGAAAGGTCTTCCTCTAAGATCAGGAACAAGACAAGGATACCCACTCTCACCACTTTCATTCAACATGATATTAGAAGTCCTAGCCAGAGCAATTAGGAAAGAAAAGGAAATAAAATCAGAAAGGTAGAAGTAAAATTGCCTTTACTTGGAGATGACATGATATTATACATAGATAACCTTAAAGATTCCACCAAAAACTGTTAGAATTAATAAATGAATTCAGTAAATTTTCATGATTCAAAACCAATATAAAAAAGTCAGTTGCTTTTCTATACACTGACAACACATTATCAGAAAGAGAAGTTAAGACAACAGTCCCATTTTCAATAGCATCAAAATAGTAAAATACTTAGGATTAAATTCAGTCAAATAGATGAAAGATCTGTACTCTGAAAACTAAAATATTGACGAAAGTAATAGAAGAAGACCCAAGTAAATGGAAAGATAATCTGTGTTCATGGATTGAAAGAATTAATATTGTTAAAATGTCCCTACTAGACAAAGCAATTTACAGATTCAGTACAATTCCTGTCCAAATCCCAATGTCAGTTTTTATAGAATAAACAATCCTTAAATTCACAGAACCACTAAAGACCCAGAATAGCTAAAGCAATCTTGAGAAAAAAGAACAAAGCTGGAGGCATCACACTTCCTGATTTCAAACTGTGTTACAAAGCTTTAGTAACCAAAACAACATGGTAGTGCCCTAAAAACAGAGATGTAGATCAGAAAAATATAGATACATAGATGGAGAGCCCAGAAATAAACCCGTGCATATGCTGTCAACTAATTTCCAACAGAGGAGGCAAGAATATGCAATGGAGAAAGGTTTAGTCTCTTCAATAACTGGTGCTCAGAAAACTGGATATCCATATGCAAAAGAATGAAACTGGATCCCTATCTTACAGCATGCACAGAAATCAATTCAAAATGGAATAAGACTTGAATGTAAGACCTGAAACCCTAAAACTCCTAGAAGAAAACATAGTGCTAAGGTCCTTAACACAGGTCTTGGTAGTGATTTATTTGGATTTGACACCAAAAGCAAAGGCAACAAAAGTCAAACTAATCAAATGGGACTAAACTAAAGAGCTTCTGCACAGCAGAGGAAACCACCAACTAAATGAAATGGCAACCTATGGAATGGGAGAAAATATTTGCAAAGCAAATATCTGATATGGAGTTAATACCCAAAATATATAAGGAACTCCTACAACTCAATAGCAAAAAAGAAACAACCCAATTAAAAAATGGGCAAAAGGGGAATTCCCTGGTGGTCCAGTGGTTAGGACTCTGCACTTACACTGCTGAGGGTGCGGGTTCAGTCCCTGGTCAGGGAACTAAGATCCCACAAGACATACGTGGTGGACAAAAGAAAAAAAAATGGGCAAAGAACCTGAATAGACTTTTTTTTTTTTTCCTTCGAAGAAGACATAGAAACGTCCAACAGGTACATGAAAAGGTGCTCAATACCACTAATCAGATAAATACATATCAAAATTGCAATGAGAGATCACCTTATACCTGTTAGGATGTCTGTTATCAAATAGACAAGAAATAACAAATGTTGGAAAGGATATGGATAAAAAAAGAACCCTTGTACACTGTTGGTGTGAATGTAAATGGGTACAGCCACTGTGAAAAATAGTATGGAATTTCTCAACAAATTAAAAATAGAACTACCATGTGATCCAGCAGTGCTACTTCTGAGTATATATCCAAAGGAGACAAAATGATTTCTTAAAGAGATATCTGAACTCCCATGTTTATTGTAGCATTATTCACAAGTATGGAAGCAACCTAAGTGTGTCTGTCAGTGGGTGGATGGATAAAGAAGATGTAGTGTATATATACATACAATAGAATATTATTCAGCCTCACAAAAGAGGGAAATCCTGTTATTTGCACAACATGGATGAACCTGGAGGGCATTATGTTAAGTGAAATGAGCCAGACAGAGACAGACAAATAGTGCATGATATCACTTACATATGGAATCTGAAAAAACAAAAAACCCAAAAAACTTCCAACATAGAAACAGAGAGTAGAATAGTTGTTGCCAGGAGCTGGAGTGGTGGGGGGTGAGGAGTAGGGAGCAGTTGACAAATGGGTACAGACTTTCAGTTATAAGGTGAAAAAGGTCTGAGGATCTAACTAACGTATGACATGGTGATTATGGTTGATAATACCATATTGTATATTTGAAATTTGGTAAGAGAGTAGAAATTAAGTATTATTATCACACAAACGCAAAATGGTAACAACATGTAATGTGATGGTTGTGCTAATTAACTTGAGGGTGGGAATCCTTTTGTAATGTGTATGCTTATCAAATCATCATATTGTACACTTTAAATATATTAGTTTTGCAGTTATAAATCAATAAAGCTGAAAAACTTTAGGTTAAAAAATCCTTCAGCATTTGAGGCCAAATTATCTATTTTTCATTTTAATTTTACTTTTAATCCTTAAAATTGTGAGGTATTTCATAAAATAGTTGGATGTCTGTATGTCTTCTTTGGAGAAATGTCTATTTAAATCTGCCCATTTTTTGATTGGGTTGTTTCTTTTTTTGATATTGAGCTGCATGAGCTGTTTGTATATTTTGGAGATTAATCCCTTGTTGGTCACATCATTGGCAAATATTTTCTTCCATTCTGTGGGTTGTCTTTTCGTTTTGTTTATGGTCTCCTTTTTTCTGCAAAAGCTTTTAAGTTTAATTAAGTCCCATTTGTTAGTTTTTGTTTTTATTTTCATTACTCTAGGAGGTGGAGCCAAAAAGATATTGCTGTGATTTATGTCAAGGAGTGTTCTGCCTATGTTTTCCTCTAAGAGTTTTATGGTAGGTATCTGGTCTTACATTTAGGTCTTTAATCCATTTTGAATTTATTTTTGTGTATGATGGTAGAGAAGGTTTTAATTTCATTCTTTTAAATGTAGTTGTCCAGTTTTCCCAGCACCACTTGTTGAAGAGACTGTCTCTTCTCCATTGTATATTCTTGCCTCCTTTGTCATAGATTAGTTGACCATAGGTGCTCAGGTTTATTTCCGGGCTTTCTATCCTGTTCCATTGCTCTCCAGGTCTGTCTTTGTGCCAGTACCATACTGTTTTGCTTACTGTAGCTTTATAGTCGGAGGTCAGGGAGCCTGATTCCGCCAGCTCCATTTTTCTTTCTCAAGATCACTTTGGCTATTTGGGGTCTTTTGTGTTTCCATACAAATTAAAAATTTTTTTGTTCTGTATCTGCAAAAAATGCCATTGGTAATTTGATAGGGATTGCATTGAATCTGTAGATTACTTGTGTAGTATAATCATTTTGACAATATTGATTCTTTCAGTCCAAGAATGTGGTATATCCATCTGTTTGTGTCATCTTCAATTTCTTTCATCAGCATCTTATAGTCTTTGGAGTACAGGTCTTTTGCCTCCTTAGGTAGGTTTATTCCAAGGTATTTAATTCTTTTTGATGCAATGGTAAATGGAGTTGTTTACTTAATTTCTCTTTCTGATCTTCCATTGTTAGTGACTAAGATGACTAAAAAGCACTTGAAAATATGCTCAACATAGCTAATTATTAGAGAAATGCAAATCAAAACTACAATGAGGTATTACCTCACACTGGTCAGAATGGCCATCATCAAAAAGTCTCCAAACAATAAATGCTGGAGAAGGTGTGGAGAGAAAGGAACCTTCCCACACTGTTGATGGGAATGTAAATTAGTACAGCCACTATGAAGAACAGTATGGGGATTCCTTAAAACCTAAAAATAAGGTTGCCATATGATCCAGCAATCCCACTCCTGGGCGTATATCCGGAGAAAACCATAATTCGAAAAGATACATACACCCCAGTGTTCATTGTAGCACTGTTTACAATGGCCAAGACATGGAAGCAAGGTAAGTATCCCTCAACAGAGGAATGGATAAAGAAGATGTGGTACATACATACAATGGAGTATTACTCAGCCATAAAAAAGCCTGAAATAATGCCATTTGCAGCAGCATGAAAGGACCTAGAGATTATCATACTAAATAAAGTAAGTCAGACAGAGAAAGATAAATATCATATGATGTCACTTATATGTGGAATCTAAAAGAGTGATACAAATGAACTTTTTTACAACACAGAAACAGACTCACAGACTTAGAAAACAAACTTTGGGTTACTAAAGGGGAAAGGTGCAGGGTAGAGGGATAAACTAGGAGGTTGGGATTAACATATACAGACTACTATATGTAAAATAGATAATTAACAAGAACCTACTGTATAGCACGGGGAACTCTAATCAATATTCTGTAATAACCTATATGGGAAGGGATTCTAAAAAAAATAGATATATGTGTATGTATAACTGAATCACTTTGCTGTACACTTGAATTGAACACAGCATTGTAAATCAACTGTACTCCATATAAAATAAAGATTAAAAAAAGTAGTTGAAAAATCAAGTTTGATTCCCTTTTAATCTGGAAACATAGGTATCTTCAAGTAAACATTTAGGGTCTCAATTTTACAAAAGGAAATGCTGATTAAATTCGATACAGGTTTTTTTATATGGACTGTAATGTAAATATAGTATATTCCAAAAGTGAAAGGTAATTTACACTTTTTAAAAAGGGCAATGAAAGCAGGATTCTTTTTCTTTTTTCTCAGAGTTTAGATCTTTTAAAAACACTTGTTTTTGAGGGGAATTTTTATGCTCCTTGGTGGGTGGGTTGTTTTCATTTAATATATCCATTTCCTCATTGACTTTTTTTTTTTAAACATCTTTATTAGAGTGTAATTGCTCCCATTGACTTTTTACAGAGTAAACTTCTGTACAATAAAAGATCCTTCTTAGCCTCTTCATTTCCCACACTTATTAATATGTCTGGGTCTCATGTGATTGATGAATAGAATTTTTAGTCTGGTGTCTCCAATCTTAAGAACTAAAATTTGACTTAAGAGGCAACGTAAAATGCCTCGCATATTGGTCCGATGGTCTCATGTAACATATTTTGAACACTCTTAAATGTAAATATTCATTATGTGATTTTGTATGATTTATCCTTAAATCTCATAAATGATGTAGTTGCATGTTACAGTTTCATTCCTCGATGATTCTAGAGAAATGTATTTTGCATCTATTGTTTAGAAGTAGGGACTTCCCTGGTGGTGCAGTGGTTGAGAATCTGCCTGCCAGTGCAGGGGAAATGGGTTCGATCCCTGGTCCTGAAGATCCCACATGCCGCAGAGCAACTAAGCCTGTGCACCACAACTACTGAGCCTGCGCTCTAGAGCCCGCGAGCCACAACTACTGAGCCTACGTGCTGCCACTACTGAAGCCCATGCGCCTAGAGCCTGTGCTTCGCAACAAGAGAAGCCACCACGATGAGAAGCTTGCGCACCTCAGTGAAGAGTAGCCCTCGCTCACTGCAACTAGAGAAGGCCTGCTCGCAGCAACGAAGGCCCAGTGTAGCCCAAAAATAAATAAATAAATAAATAAATAAATAAAATAGAAGTAATAAAGTAAGCAAAAAAAGATGTAATATATGTTCAATAGTTTGGGAACATAAAAGGTCAAATTTAAATATAATGTGACAGCAGTTTCTACCTTCAGTAGCTTTAAAACTTTATCACATACCCCTGTTCTTATAGTGTAAATATGAACTCTGCCAGTGGAGCTCTGTTGTGATCAGGCCCAAATCTTCTTTTTAGGTTTGATCCAGAGCGGTTTGATGATGAATCGGTAATGAAGACTTTCTCCTTGCTTGGATTCTCAGGCACACAGGAATGCCCAGAGCTGAGGTGAGATGATAGAGAAACGAAAAGGAAAGGAAAGATGCTAGACTTTGTACTTATAATTTTGTTTATCACTGTTGATGAGAATGAACAATCTATATAGTTAAAGTATAGTTGTTAATTTTTAGTAACCTGTTGACTTTCTTCCTGACTAGGTTTGCATATATGGTGACCACAGTACTTTTGAGTGTACTGGTGAGGAGACTGCACCTACTTTCTGTGGAGGGACAAGTTATTGAAACTAAGTATGAACTGGTAACATCATCCAAGGAGGAAGCTTGGATCACTGTCTCAAAGAGATACTAAAATTATATACACTTAACTTTGTTGAGGGAAATGACCATTTAGAAAATATGTATTGAATCCTTTTATAAGGCAAGCATCATTGTATAATATAAACACTTATTAGTACTTCATCATGTAAATTTGAATTTTTGTATATCAGAGTTTCTTAATGCATTGTATACTTTTATACTTATTGAATCAATATAGTGATAATTTTAATGGGAGGACTTCTACTTTTAACTTTTGTTTTATCAGTTTCTATGTCATTGTTTTCATATTCTTAGCGTTAGTTTGATCTCTAAAATTAATATACTTGAAGAGAAATTATTTTTCACAATAATGTTTTTTAAATATTCATAAAAGAGAAAAATAACTCATTTTCACGCTTTCAGTAAATCAGGGACTTTAAAGGGGACTTTACATAAAAAGGAAAAGAAAAAAAGGACTTTATATAATTTTATTTATTGGATTAATATTTTTATTTTCTGAGTATAAATTAGTTTGTGTTTAATCATTGTTATTAGGTTTGAGTAATTCAGTAAATAACATACCTTGTATTTGCTTGTATGCCTTCCCAGACAGCAGTGTTTATTTTATGACTTGTACATTGCTCATCATTTTGAACACTTCTGAATCATTTGGAAAATAATACAGTTAGTTCTGAATGTGTTTTGAAGTGGTGTCCTTCCTAAGTAGCAAACTAAGAGTGAGGCTTGTCTGTCCTTGTTTTGCTGGGAATTGTAGTAACACTATATTACTCCACTAATCATCATTTGTGGAAAAAAAAATTCCTGAATTTATTTATTATTATGTCATATCCTAAACATAAGAAATGAGAGAGCATTAACTAAAAACTGAAACCAAATTTAAAAGAAAGAAAAAAAAGATGGGTCGAAAATATTTGCAAAATATATGACAGAAAGGGATAATATCCATATTACATATAAAGAGGTCATACAGATTGTTAAGAAAACATACAATAGATAAATGGACAAAACAGCTTTTATAAGGGGAAACAGCTAATAAACTTTTAGAAAAATGGTCAGTCTAACGAGTAAGCAGAGAAATATTGGGGCTTTTTCAAAAATAAGTATCTTTCAAATTTATATTTTAGTACTGGTAAGTTTTATATTTAATGCTTTTTTATTGACAGCATTGTATTTTAGTTTGCTTTCTTTGGTTACATTGTTCTTGAATAATTCTTTTTTTAAAATATGTTTTTTTAAAGATAAAAGGAGATATGAAGGAAATATGCCAAGTGCTGATAGAGAGGAAAGGAAGAATAGTGATAAATGTTTGCAGATGGGCTTATTTTTGACACTGCTGAATTTCTCTTGTAATTTTAGTTTCAAGAATGTACGTGTTATTAATTGAGTTATTTTATGTTGTGTTTATGGTTATATAGCTAACATTTTAGACCTAGTAATAAGTAGTTAAACATAGAAACTAAGTAACTAGATGCAGCCTTTATTTCTGACAAAAGCATTTAATTTATGGAATAATTTAGATTCTGAAACTTTAAGTGAAATGTATTCTTAGTTCCTAGCATCATGTTTCTACAAAGGCATGTTGTTACATTTATTCCCTGTCGCCTATCATATTCTATGGTTTTGCATATAAAGAGCATCTTCCTTTGTTATCCAGGTACCTTAATTGGTTTGGAAACTGGCACTGGAAGGTTAGAGTAGCCAGTTGATATGTAAACCAAGTGTCAGTAAAATCAGATGAGACCAGCAGAATTTTAAAGCAAGTGCGACCTGATCAGCCATAATCAAAGCAAAAACAGGGTAACTGACCCAGAGTCAGGGTGTTGGCATGTTGCCAATAAGTGAGACAATGTATAATAATGATGGAATTGAGGAAAATGGAGCATAGAAGAATCGGGTAAATAAGCATATTTTATCCAGAGTTACATAAAGAACTTGAAACATTAAAAATAAGTCATTTTTCTAGAGGATTTTTAAAAAATAAAAATTACTGTTAATCATATGTAAAATAAGTTATCCATTCACTGCTGTTCTTACGTGGCCCTTTGTATTTGTCAAATGACCTAAATTTTAGTAGCCTCAGTGTTACGGATGGCTCGTAGCATGGCTCTAGCAGGACTCTTAAATGTTATAGCTTTTTGGCTTTTTAAAAACTATTTCTTCACTGATTTTGATCTACATTCTTTTTGATAGTTCAGAAGTTTATTGTTAAAAACATCAACACAACACATTTTTTATGGAATGAAAGGGCTCTTCCACACTTTGTGCTAATAAAATTTAAAACAGAATTAATTCTGTGCATATGTTTGGGAAAAATGAAAAACTCACATGCTGTTTGGCCCACAAATGTGCAGTTTCATTTTTTTATATAAATAGATTCTATCTTATTTATAGACTCAATATCAAAATTTGTTTTCTTTATATTAAAATAGTTTGTATTTTAAAGACAAAATGCTCTATTTTTTATTAGAAAATTATATGGGTTTATTGTAGAAAAATCTAGGAAACATAGAAGCACAAAAATAGGAAACTCCATCACCACTATTTGAACTTAACCAGTGTTAAGCTTCTGAGGTGGATCCTTCTACATTTTAATCCACATGTAATTTTTACAGACATATTATACACAATGTTCTCTTCATTTAATATGTTATGAACCAGTAGTGTTTTCCACAGCTGGAACATTACTATTCTTCTCACTCAGAATGTAGGCACAGACTTGTCAATCTTTTTCTCTACCTCTTTCCCTTCTCAAATATTGTTATTCTTTTCAACTTTAAAAATTGCCTTACTTCTCCATCTGTTCTATCAGAACAGTTATATATTAGTAGAACCAAGTTGCTAAAGTCATAGCATAATCTAGGTGTTACAATGAGCATTTAAGAAATGAAATTACTCCATTATCCTAAGAAAAATCTTCAATATAATTAAGTTCAAATTGGGATAGCATTTCATCTTTTAAGAGGACATTTTAAGAATCTTTGTTGTTTTTGGACTCTGGGGGAAACAGATTAAAATCCTTCCCTGAAGACATGTTTATTTTTTTCTCCAGACCCATAAAAAGTACTGTGACCCTTTATAAAATGTACCTTTTTTTCACATGTGGTTCTGTTGACACATTGAAAACTGCTTAAAAAATCATAATTCTACTGAGTGTGTAAAAGTGAAGACATGGCCGGTAGAATCAAGGAGTCATTTAGTAGCTGTGAGAAGATAGCTGCGAGAGAAATGGAGACTGTTTTCAAGGGTGGGTTTTTATATTGTCAACAAGTTGATGCTAACGACCTTGTTTTTCTTCTTAGCCAGTCCTATGCCTGTTTCCTAAGTTCCGAAGACCAATGATGAAGGTAGAAGGGGAGGAGTTGGGGGAAGGGAGGCAGTGACAACAAAGCAGTTGCTGTTATTGCAGAAGTCAGAAAATCAGCGTGGCCAGAAAGGCTCGATACTGTGTTGCGTTGAGCATTGTCAGTGATCTGCCCTGATAAAAGGGAGTGAGACTGAGACTTGCCGAAGTAGAACAGGGGACTGGAATGAGCATTTGTTACAAACCAAATTCTTTATACACCCATCTCATTTAGTCCTTAGAAAGTAATAGTAGGTAAGTACAGGTGGGACTAACTAAAATAGTTCTTCATTCCTGCTAGAAGAAATACTGTAAAGAAAGACAGCAAATACTAGCTAAGAAACAGTAAGAGATCTAAACTTCAGATTATATTAATAGCTTCAGTGGGTTTTAGTGGGATTTTGTTCTTATTTAAGAGAGAACCAAGCAATAGTTTCAAATGATGTATAGTTCATAATAGCTAAAGAAAATGATTAAAAGAATAATGTAACAGCAGTATTAAAAGAAATCTCAAAGGAAACTAAATACTGCCAACTCAACTGCCACTTGTACAACCGTTTAAATTTTTTCCTGTTCCCACATAACGTATATTTCTACCTATTGCAATCAGAACAATTTGGTCTACTTTTCATTTAATGCATTTCAGACATTTTCTTTTGTTACTTCAATTTTGTAAGGTCTTATTTTGGGGTGGGAGTAGACTTTTAAAATACAATAGAAATCAGTTTCATGTTTGATTTATAGAATTTTATGACACTGAGTGAATGGATAATTGTCAAATTTGAGCTGGGAGCCATTTTGTAAAATATCCAGACAGTAAACAAAAGGCAGGAAATGACGTT
Source organism: Mesoplodon densirostris (assembly GCF_025265405.1). Taxonomy (NCBI): domain Eukaryota; kingdom Metazoa; phylum Chordata; class Mammalia; order Artiodactyla; family Ziphiidae; genus Mesoplodon; species Mesoplodon densirostris. Next base: position 33,675,479 of record NC_082668.1, on the reverse strand, counting down.
CCTTCTTCCAGTCGGCTTCCCATTCAGTCAGTTTACAGTTTGGTGGCTGTCCTTCTACAGACTGGGAATGGATCTTGTTATAGCATGGATAAACTGCCAGGAGCAAATAAGTCACAAATAATCCTGTTTGGTAGTTTTTTTAAAAATCTACCTTTATATACATCTAAAATATTTGCATATTCTTGTTTTAATTTTTAACACATGATAGTAGAGAATGAAACTTACTTTGTAACTATATTATAGATAAAGTTGTAATGTGCCTGTCTCCAAAAAGGCAATCAGTAAATATTTTTGAATAAATGAATGAAATCTTCATTGAGGTTTTCTCTGCATATAGAATAAAGGAGATTATTGAAGTTACTTAATAGTTGAAAAAGATTTCCAGATAGCCAAACTACCTCTAATGGTAATAGCACTTTGTGATATGCTAAGTACCCCATTGCTGGAAGTATTTAAGAAGATGTGGTATGGACATCTTTCAGTGATGCCTGTATTAGGTGTGAACATAGGTTTATAATAGCCTATAGTTCTACAAAATATCAACCAAAATAGTTGGTAAGCAAGTAGTCCTTTGTTCCTTCTATATCTTATCACTAGATCATCATTAGAACTAGGAAATGTTTAAGGATCAGAGTTTTTTTATTAGGTTAGCAACAGCATTATTTCCCAAAGTGTGTCTCATGTTACCCTATCCTATGAGATACTCTGAGAAAAAGTTTCCTTGATCATATTCATTCTCAGTTTATATACATATATTCTTTCTCAGAACGCATATTAATATATTGGAAGAGCTGAGAAGTTCTACTGTAAGGAAACCTAATTTAACTTGGTGTAACACTGAGTGTTCCAAATGTATTTGATGATGGTACCGCTTTTTCAAGTTATACCTATTATCCTGAAAAACCAGTGTTTCATGGAGATGTCGTGTTCAGTAGATCTATAGATGTCGTGTCCAAAATGATCTACAGACAAAAGGAGTCTAAAGGAACATCTGTCTTAGGTAGTTCTTTAACCTATGCATGGTCCAGAGATTCTCCAGACTAGGAGTGACCGTATTAGAACCAAGGCACCTGAATTCCATGTTCTCTCACTCCCTCACCTCCTCCTCTTTTCCCTGTCAGAGGACAGAGCCCTCTTACTCTCCTGACTCTCTCCGTCTCCTGACTTCCATTTCTGTCCAAAGAAATGTGACCCATTTAGTTAGGCAACACTTTTTTATTGGTCACTTAATGTGTGTCAGATCTTATTCCAGACGCTGGGGATATAGCACTGAGCCAAACAGACATGGAATTTACTGTGTTCTCTCTCTTCTTCCCAGGAGGAAGAAGCCCAGTCTCATGTGCCAAAGCTTAACTTTCTAGCACTTGAGCTCTCTAGGTCCTGGGTTTGGAAGCAACTCAAGGACCCTTTAGGTTAGTGGCTGAAAGGGACAAAGGAAGGAACTTGTAGTTGACTACACGACAAAGAACAGAAGGCTTCAGTTACAGTCTGTAGAGGCAAAAGAAGCACAAGGAACCGTTGGGAGTCAAACCATTATTTTTGTTACTTTTAGTTTATGAGCAAGAGAATTAAACTACGTATCTTATCAAGGAAAACTGTCAACATTGATGCTGAATAGAAATACTGGAGATTTTGTTCAGAGCGAGAAGAAACAAAGCTAGGAATTGGTTTGACTAGGTTAAAGAGCAATATTGATTATAGTCATTTGTATGAATTGTTCAATGATACTGCAGCACTAGGTGTGTTCATCTTTCCTGATTTGTTGCTGTGTTGCAAGGTCAGCAGCTAATAGATAATTGATTTTTAGAGCTTAAAAGGACCTTGTAGAGATTATATGGCATAGCCTGCTCACAATTTAAAATTTTAGAGGGGGAAATCTAGGGCCTCTGGGAGTAAAAGAGTAGCATTATTTGGCTTTCATTTTGGATTTTCTCATAGCCTTCCAAAGATAGGTGCTTAAGTCAATGCTGTTATTATATTCATAGGATTTTGTTAAGCTTCCAAGGAAGTGTAGATTCAAAGGGAATTGGAAAAAATTTGTTTAATATTCTTGATACAGAGCCTTTGAGGGAGATGCAAATGTGTTTTGAATGTTAAATTTACTTAAATTTAAAAATACATATCTTCAAGCGAAGTTGCCATGACAACCTTTCTTAATGTGTGTATAAAATTTATGTCTGTCTCTGAGGTTTTCATCTTTCTCAATACAGGGTTTAATCACAAGAATTGGGCACTGTGGTGTATTTCTATCTAGATGGTGCCCTGTGGGAATTATATAATTTTGAAAAATGCAAATCAAGCATCAGAGCAGTTCTTTAGCGTGGTGATCCCACCTAGGTAAATGTCATCTTGTTCTCTCCATGATCAGAGATTGATCTGGCTTCAAACCCAAGATGAAATTCTGGATTGAAATAGAACCATGAGTCTGTTCTGAGTTTCTGTTTTTTTCATATTTAGAGGATTTGTAGGAGGGCCCTAGGAGGTTTGGGAAATTTTGGACTAAATCTCTTGGATAGCTCCCAAACTGATCCAGTCTCCTTGGGATCATCTAAATCTAATCCATAGTATAGGTTGACTCAGAACCACAAGAGACAGCTCTACAATGGCCAGCCGTGTGCACAGAGACACCCCAGAGACTCCTTCTGGCCTGAACTCCAATCCAGCAATCCTAGAGAGATACCATTATCAGACCTCTTCACTTACTTTTACCTCACTTCATATACACTTGTCTGTCAGTCTCTCTTTTGCACGTCAGGGGCCAGGAGAAGAGTACTAGGATTTTGGACACCCAAAGTTTAGGAGGAAGGAATTCTCATCCTCAATTCTGGAAATATGAATTTATTAAGCAGTGGAATAAGGGGGTGGTCACTGGTACCTTCTGGTAACTATGACTTGAATTTGAGAACTCAACATGGGTGCCTGCGATTTTGAGATGCTTGCTAAAGAGCTATGTTTGTTTGTGTTTTATATTTTAGTTCCTCTGTGGTATAGTAAAAAATAATTTTTTTTTTTTGCAATTTAAGAACCCCTGAAGATAATTAATTAAATTGAGATTAGAAGTATGATCTACTAATGTGCTAGCTTTGAATTTACTTTAGTCTTAATAGACTTTGTAAAACTGTGTTACATTTAAGAGACTCCACGGATATGTTCTAATCCAATAGCCTTATAAAAGGGGGAAATGAAAGCTGAGAGAACTTATTTTATTTTATTTTATTTATTTTATTTTTTTATTTTTTTCTTTTTTGCGGTATGCGGGCCTCTCACTGTTGTGGCCTCTCCCGTTGCGGAGCACAGGCTCCGGATGCGCAGGCCCAGCGGCCATGGCTCACGGGCCCAGCCGCTCCGCGGCATATGGGATCCTCCCAGACCGGGGCACGAACCCGTATCCCCTGCATCGGCAGGCGGACTCTTAACCACTGCGCCACCAGGGAGGCCCGAGAACTTATTTTATATGAGAATTTGCCCAGGCTAGCACAATTTTTTTTCCCCAAACTTGTTCAGAATGTGATTTCCTTTTGGTTTCATATTATTCTCTAAAGGATGAATTTAAAACCAAGGAAAGGCCCCCTAAGCAAAAAGAACTGCCTAAATTACTATACTATGCTATTGATAACTGGAAGAAATAGGATAATAGTCTCCTAAAAACAAACACTTGAAAAGAGGTATCCCATCTATGATGGGACATGCTATGATGTTCATAAAGGTTTGGGGGCTTACTTTTATTGTAAGAGGCACAATCAGGGCCAACTACATAATTTGTATGCCCAGTGCAAAATGAAAATATGGGGTCTTAGCTGGGGATGAAGTCAGTCTCCCCCCTTCCCACCGTTGGGTCTGCTCTTTTAACCTATGGTTGATGAGAGACCCCCTCCCCACTCCACCCCCAAGGGATTGAAGTCTCCATGCTGGGACAGTGTTGTTTACCTGGATCAGGGGTAGGCAGAGGAGCCCCGCCCACTACCTGGTGAACATGCTGTGGTGTGGCCAGCCCAAAGCAGAGATGACTTCTTCCTTGCCCTGCCTCAAGATGCTGCAGAGCAAACTGCTGGCTGGACTCCAGCCTTCCCCACACCTGCTCCCGGGCCCCTATTGGAGGGTGACGTGGCCGAAAGTGGGCCTCCCTCATCAACTCTCCTCCTAATGCAATCTTACTGCTGCTATAGGTAGAAGGCAGCAGTGGTAATGGGCAGGGATGGTTAGAGGGAGGCCAGGCAGGGTGCAGGGCACCGGGGAGCGGGAAGCTGGCTGGTAACTGAGAACATGTCTAGGGAGGCAGGGAAGTAAACTCTAAGCCCTGGGCATATACTCCAGGGTCCCATTGGACTTCACTTACAAAATACAAATTCACAAATAAAATTTGAGAATTTCACTGCAGTGCCTTCAAAGTGTTATACCCCAACATAGGGTCCTTCTGAGGTGTGGGCTTCTGTGGGACTGCACCGGTTGCAGCCCATGAAGCTAGCCCTGGACACATCTGACCTTACACAGCATGGTGCTGTGACTCAGTGGTTTTTGAGGGCTGTGCCTCCTGGTTGTATGCTAATTGTCCTTGCAAATACCCATAAATGTCTTTTTCATGATTTATCATCAAGCGATTTAAAACTCTCTAGGATGTCTTAAAACTATTTACCAAATAGGCAACAAATAGATGCCAAACTTAAAAGCAATTTCATAATACAGATTTTTATTAAAGTTGCAAAAATGATACAGTACACTATAAGTCTCTTATCTGAAGCCCCATTTCACTGATGGAGCTCTTTCCTGTATTTTAATAATTGCCAAACATTTTCTGCTGGAAGGTAAAATGGGATTTTTCCCTGAAATATCATTATAAAACCCTATGAAATATTTCAGTGATATGAGTCATTCACTTATTCATTTGGTTGGACATCTAGATAATAGAAATATGTGAAAAATATATTGTTAATTCCTGTGGAGGAGGAAGGAAGAAATCCTACTGATGTATTTTAAGTGTAGTTAAATTCAGTATTCCTTGCCATTTTAAAATACCAGAGTTATTCTCTTCTCCTTTCTTTCCAAGAGGCTACATAAAATTACTTTGACAAGGAAAACCATGAGTCACTTTTGCTGTTAACCTCTTCTACATTCCATTTCATGAACATAGCAATCGGTGGTCAATGATATTCTTAGCAACCTTGTACTGTACAAGTGAGACTTATTAATACCATGATGTTTAGTTAGCAATTTTGTCAAAGTATAACCTCTTTGTTTGCAGTATTACTGAAACTGATAAGAAACAGATTGTTACAAAAAGAAGTTAGCAGCTTTGAAAATCATACATGCTGCAGTGAATATTCAGCATACAGGTTCTAATGGTATTAAAGCATAATGAGAAAAACTGGTATATTTCAAACTTAGCAATTCATGTTATTAAGTGAAGGTCAATATAGTTGTCAGTAATAAAAACCTAGTTAGTACATTTTGAGGCTTGACGCTCTATAAAACCTTTAACATAATTTAAGACAAAGTGTGAACAAAAGTAGCTAATTTTAGAAATCCAGTTTTTGTGAACTGGTGATCTGTCTGCTGTGGGAAAGGATGATCTGTCTTATGCTTTAGCTCTGAAATTCACTGTTTTTGTGGGGTAGGGATATGTAAAACCAATTTTAGTAGAAACTTAAAGAATTGAGGACTTTTTATTCTTCAAAACCATATGCCTTTCAAGATAAATTATCTACCCCATTGGTTATGTCTATACACAGAGATAATGTTGTCATGAAGAATTTCAGGTTTATATTGTCCACTCATGGTTTGATGGAAAAACTTTTTTCCTCTTTTCACTTTTCACAGGAAAGGGAGCTATTTTGTTGTCTCTTACAGGAAACTATTATAGATTCTAAATATTTAAATATAATCCTTCCAGGTTGTATCTTGGGTATATGTTATTTTCTCTCCTTTCAAGAGTAATTTCTTCTTGAAAAATGCTTTTTATTGGGTGTTGGTTAGTATGAGGGGATTATTGCTGATTTTGTTAGATGTGCAACAATATCGTGGTTATGTGGCAAAATATCCTTGTTTTTTACAGATATATAATAAAGTCGGGGTTAAATGTCATGATTATTGTTATTTTCTTTAAAATTCTGTATCATAAGAATAATATAAGGTAAAATAGAAGCCATTGTTAATTGTTACATCTAATCTGGATGTTTGTGTATTCATTACACCATTTCCATACTGTATGTTTGTAATTTCCATAATAGATTAAAAAATGACTTTCAATGAAAATGAAAAAAATATGTATGAGACTTGTGGACTCCTGACTTCCTGAAAATGGGAGGGGATTTTTTTTTCTTACAGACTAATTTTGGAGGATTCTTTGTATTCTTTCCAGTCATTTTTAACTTATTTCTTAAAATGTGTATTCATATAGCTATAAAGCATGGAATGCTCTGTTGCACAGTAAAGCTTTTTTTTTAGCAGTTTGGTACATTTTTAACCATTAAATAAGTATCCCTAAAATTGAGACCAAGGTTTATATCACTAAAACTGAAACCAAAGTGTCAGATGATAAAGTGTGCCTAAAAATATAAGGCTTAGATCCCAGTCATTTATCCTCTGATCACATACAGAAAATTTGTTTCAAAGATTTAATATATACACATTATATGCACTTGGTATTAAAATTTCCTGGTAGTCTTAAATTTGATTAAAACCCCAAAGTGTGTATAAATGTGTATGAAAATATTAATCACTGATAATTATTTTTCTTGTTTGGGGTAAGAATAGGAACTAAGTTAACCATGTCATTGCTTGAGTAAAACACTCTGCTTTGCATTTCTCCTGATTACTACTGTGTAATATCTCAAACAGGGAACTTAACTGCTTAAAAAGGAATTCTTTTAAATTTCATTGAAATATATATTCATTCGTTGAACTGTATATGTACATATATATCCAACTTGGTATTGCCTGATAAAATCATATAGCAGCCAGAAAACTAGTTTTGAGATTCTCAAGGTAAAGAAAGAAAACAGTCCCAAGTATCTTCATGAAGAAGGATGACATTCTTATAGTTTCTTATTTAATAGTTTCCAAGCATTTAATGTAAAACCAGGAAAAGGGATAAATATTACAGAAAGTGCTGTTGTGTGGAAATGAAACAGATGGTATTCTTTAGGTGCCATAGATATTATTCTCTAATAAATTTTTTAAATGTATGAGAAAATACAGTAATATTAACTACTAATTAATACTCAATGTTAAGGATTTTAAACCTGATAGGTTGATGTCATTTAAAAGAGAGACTGAAAATTTGGAGGCAAAGAGTTAATGATGAAAATAATGTGGGGTTTTTTTGGTATTCTTTTTGGTGCTAGCTATTCTGACAGGTGTGAGGTGATGTCTTGTTTCCCTGATGATTAGTGATGTTGAGCATCTTTTTTTCCTTTTTTTAATGTTTATTTATTTATTTTGGCTGTGCCAGGTCTTAGCACACAGGATCTTTAGTTGCAGCATGTGGACTTCTTAGTTGTGGCATGTGGGCTTATTGCGGTATGCACGTGGGATCTAGTTCCCCGACCAGGGATGGAACCCAGACCCCCTGCACTGGGAGCATGGAGTCTTACCCACTGTACCACCAGGGAAGTCCCTGAAAACAATGTTTATGATGAATTATCATGTCAGTGTGTGCAGGAAGAGTCTGGGGGGAAAGTCTGAAGTGAATCAGTATGTCTTCTAGATATCGTTAAGACAAGCAATGTAAACAATTCAGTTAAGCAACATTTATTTCTTTATAGAGCCCATAATATTAGGCAATATATTATGTGCTTTACCTTAGTTTCCTCATTTAAGTATAGAGTTGCTAGGATGAGATACATCAGGGGAATTCCACAGTATCTTTATTTCAGCAGAAGAATTTGACACTTTCTCACCAGTCATGTGACTCTGATGATGAAATACTGGATAAATGTGAATCCTTTAAGGTATAGTTACAAGTAGCCCAGTTTAAGGCATACTGAGAGTGGCTCTGACCAACTAAGTGAGTCTTCCAGGGCCAAGCCGTTAGGCCCCCTTCTTGGCCTTGATTTCTTCAACATTCTTATTGAAGGCTATAATGAACCCCAAAGGCTTGCTTATCAAATCAGTAGATGATGTGAAGCAAGATAATTTATTTCAGGAGATGGTAATGAGGGTTTAAATTTGGGAAAAAGCCAAGGCATAATTGGAAATAAATATAAGGACCTGCAATTAGATTTAAAAAAAAATCAACTGCACTTCGCATGACTGGGTTAATATGTAAAAAATAACTTTTTAATGCTTACTTTGAATCAAACTGATTATAAAATTGCTATAAAAATGTCATCTTGGGATGCATTAATAAAAGTATTCTCTCTGATTTGGGGAGATAATAGCCTCACTGGACTCTTATAAACTAATCCATGCTCATTTTAGAAGAATTAAGATGCGCAAAACCAAAAAACCCTACAATCCCTCCACTCAGATAATACATATGCACACACGATGCATGTACTTTGTATAGATTTTGTAGTTGTCTTCTTTTTTGCTGAAATGTTCTTGGTGGCAGAAGTGTGTATCTATGTCCTTCAATTCTTAGATTCTGCCGAATATTAAAAGGTCTTCTCTTGGCAGAGAGTCCCACTTAGACCTTCAGAGCCATAAGGGCAGTTTCATTGGCACCCCCTGGGACCTTGTTAGAACTATGAAGTGGGGCAGACCAACTGAATCAGAAAGTCTGGGGCTGGGGCCTAGCGATCCTGCGGTTCAACAAGCCTGCAGGTGATGCCAATCCACTCAGAAGTTTAAGAACTGACCTGAGTTTAACCCTTTGATTTTTCAGATAAGGAAGATCCAAAGAAGTAACATTAATTTGAGAAAGTGCATACTAGAATCTTCACGCAGTGATACCTAGGATGAAGAATCGTCCCTCTGGGGAGAACTGTTTATTGGGCTAATTGCTAAGCAGTGTTTGAAAGAATGCTAGGTGGAAACAAATAATGGGGGAAGAGTCTGTTTAGCATTTAACTTACCCTGGTGGACTTATCACAGTTACAACAGTAGCCTTTCATTCATTGAACTTCAGTCCGAAAGAAAAGTTTGCTTGATCTAATATGTTAATCCCTGAAGCATAGTTTATGGGCCATTTAAGTAACGACTCCATTCCATCACTTAAGCTAATGAATCTCTAGAGTGTGACCCTGCAGCTTTCATTTTAAAGAGCTCTTCACACTTAAGTTTGAGAACCACTAATACAGAAGATGTTTAAAGTGGTTAAGAACAAAACTAGCTGGACTGGAACAACATTTTCAGTATCCTTTAATTTGGGTTCCACAGAGAAAACTCAACACAATTTGCTAATGTGCATATAATAAAGCCAATATAACATCATCAGAGATTGCTCCAGAAATGTGTAATGGTAAGGCATTAAAGTGATTTTTTGAGAAAGTATAATATAGTTTCCTCATAATCTGGGAAAAAAAAAGGGGGGGGGGGAGAAATCACTGTAGGAGGGCCAAGAGATCACAAATACAAGAGTTGAAATAATGAATCTTGCTCCAAACTGCAAATGTAGTCAACCTTGACTTTCCACAGTACAAATAAAGGTCATGGACTTCATAATATCTCAGCAGTTGTCAGGAATTTTAGTTTTTTAAGATTACATTGTGTGGAGTAGTCAGATTTAGGAAAAAAAGATATAGTCTCTCAGGAATAACAGAATAATAACTGCAAGATCAAAATGATCTACCTTGAATTTTTGTGTCATTTATTGTTTCCCGAGGTGCTTTAAACTTTTATTTTATCCATGTAACAGCCCTGTGAGGAATGAAAGTACCAGCAAAACCGTTTTCGAAACTTTAAACACGGAACAGATGAAGAAAAAAGTGAAGTTGACAGACTCAGAGAAATGACAGAAAAGGTTGTCACTGAGGAAGCGTAGCAAAGAGAGGGGCAAGCGCAAAAAGCTGAAGTCCGGAGGATGGTCAAAGGAGAACAGAACAGAGGCTAACCTGGCAGGGGGAAACGGTGTCAATGGACCAACAGGTGCAAAAAAGGCGAAGGACAGGAAATTTGGGATTAGGAAATTGAAATTTACTTATCTGTACCAGAGAGGATGGATGAGGTCGAAGATGAAGAGAAAAATGAAAAGTGGGGCGGCACTTAAAGCTGCATGAAAGTTTAGTGGGCTGATGTTATCCCTCAGGCCCATGACCATGGGGTTGGGCCCCAGGTTGAGGATAACGCCGAGGGGAGTCGCTGAAGACGCGGGCCAAAAGACGGCGGAGCCTGGTGGGCGTTCACGACGGACTAACAAAGACAGCCGGGGGCGCTTCTCCAGCCACGCAACCTGCGGGGGCCGAAGGGTTAACCGCGCGCGCTACTCCCGCGCGCATCCCGGCCCCCACCCCCGCGGTCGCTAGGAGACGCCGGAAGTGGGGGAGGGGCGGGCGGCGCGACCAAGGGTGGGAATCTTTTTCGGGCTCCCGGAGGCGGAGGGAGGCGAGCGCGCGTGCGCGCGCCGTGCCGGCCGTCGCCGCGGTGACTGTCCTCAGAGTCCGTCGGCTCGCGCCCCGCCCCCGTTCCTGCTGCCCCCTCCCCTGTCGCTGGCGGGGAGTGTTTCTCGCTCCTCCCGGTTGCTGCCGCCGTCGCCGCCGCTCCTCCTCTCCCAGTCTTGGGTTTCCCTGGCGCTGCTGCCGCCACTGTCTCTGCGGTCTGTATGAGGAGGAGGAGGATGTGAAGATGGCGGAGCTGCAGATGCTGCTGGAGGAGGAAATCCCGGGGGGCCGCCGGGCCCTCTTCGACAGTTACACGAATCTGGAACGGGTGGCCGATTACTGCGAGAACAACTACATCCAGGTGCGACGCATCTCCCGGCCTGGGCGCGTCGGGCCTCGGGGTGGTGAGGGCGCGTGGGGGACCCCCGGCAGGGGGCCGCGAGCCTGGGGGCGTAGGGCGCGCGGGGTCGAGGCCGCGGCGGGGGTACAGTCCAGCTGACCCCCATGTAGTGGGGGAGGAGCATGGTGGGAGCTGGGGTTGGGGAATGGGTGAGAATTCTCCGGTTGGAGGAAATTGTAGCTTTAAAACATTTTAAAAAGCCATGAATCAGCCCTCGGTGCGGGTGTGTGTGGGGTGTGTGTGTGTGGTCACCCCCGCCTCCTCGCTTCTTCCCTCGGCCGCCTCCGCACTCGGTGCCAGTCAATTTTCGGGATGGCGGAGGAGGCGGAGAGTGACATTTTCTATTTGACAGAATCTTGCTCCCCCATATGGCAAGGGTGTGGGGGGATTGATGGGTCACCCCCATCCCCCAAGCTCTGGAGGATTTTTAAGGGGTTATATTGCTGCAAAGTAAACTGTCTCAGCTTTCTATTCATTTGAATGCATCAAAGGATCGGTTTTTGTTTTTTTGCTTGTTTTTAGGTTCTAACTGGGGATACAGTATAAGAGTAGCTGTCCCTTGTTGGAAGTTAATGCCATTTTTCTCCCTATAGAGAATGAGAAGCTGCATGATAATGAACTCTTCCGTCCCGCCACCTCCCTTCAATCCCATTAGAATAGGTAATTTGCCTTTGGGGAAAAATTTGGGGATTATTTTTCATAGAGAATTAGGAAATGATCCTCATGGTTTAGTTTCTCCTGTGATGATTGGTTTGGCACAGGGACTCAGTGGTAGCGCTATATGTATGTGTATGGAGGCGGGGGATATTGGGTGAGATGAAATCCAGCTGCTCCTGGAAGAAGCAAAAGATTCTGTGGATTAAAAAAAATTTCTCTGTAAAAATTATTTGAAAGGATAGTTTAAAACGCACAGTTTGCAAAGTCAGTATCTTTTGTTTTCTTTATAGCTTATTCTGAATCACAGGTTCTACCTCCATTTTTTCCCTTCCCATTTAAATTCTCTTGGGATGAAGGTGGAAATGGAAGAAATACGTTAAATTGTTCCTTCACTATGGTCTTTTTTTCCTGTTCCCACCTCCATCTCTCCAGGCATCCTTCTTAACATCAGCTGTGTTGGGAAGCATTCTCAAGTCTTGGTTTAAACCCAAAAAAAATAGGTGTTAAAATTTACAGGTTCATAAATTTTGTAAGGACCACATGGTTCATCAAGGATAGTATTGTGAGATTTTGCTTGATTAGACATATCCTGAACTCTGTATTTTCTTGTAGGGAATATTTGATTGGAGAATAAATCAGACATAACCCAAGGCTTTTCCCTCCAAAGAGGCAGTTGAAAGTATGGCTAGTAGGCAAAGAAAGAATGTGACTTGGGTCAAAGATTCATACAAAAAGTACAATTGTCCATATTCATAGGGTGCTTTGCTGATACTGAGTGTGGTAGGAGAGATTCAAAGGTTAAGATGCTCAATTTTTCACTAAATACATTTGAAAGTCTTCTGTAGCCTGGCACTGTGTCAAGTGTTGATGATTCATACCTAGTGTCCACAGAATCTCATAGTGTAGTTAGTAGGAGAGGCTGATCTGTGAGCAAATGAATACCATGTAGTGTGTCAGTTTATACTCTTAATGGGCTGCAGGTGGGAAGAAGGAAGAAGCTATGCTGTCCTCACTCTGGGAATTCACAGTCTCCAGGAGAGGCAAATTAAAAGGACTGAAGTTTTAATTACAATCCGTTGTGCAACATATTATGAGAAAGAGTTACAGGTCAGAAGAGAAATTGAGGGTGGAAAACTGATTGGGTTGCGGTTATCACCACTAAATTAAAAAAAAAAAAAAGAAAAACAGATCTCTCTCTCTTTGGAAGATAATTTTTATTGTAATTTGAAGGTATAGTTCCTCTTATATTACAGTTGTTACATAAAGGTAAAAGTACCTGAATTAATAAAGCTGAGAGAGTAAAGGGATCAACAACTGTCATCTTTTTATATATTTTATACATTTATTCCAGTTCAAGAGAGGAGAATGTTACTGCCATCATTTGCTTTAGCAATGGGACTCAGAGTTTAATGGGATGGTATTTTAAAATTCGAAGTATAAATACTGGTTAATAGAAATGGACTTGGGTTTTAAAATATCTTATTTCTTCAACTTAGCATCTAAAATAAACTTTACACTTTTACCTCTTAGATTATCATCTGTGTTAAGATCCAGTGGGTATATTGTTGGGGATCTCTCCCCAGGTGACAACTCTTACATGATTTGTTTGTGGTAAAGGTGATAAATAGAAGATGGTGATAGTGGATTTCTGCTGACCCAGCTGCTCATTTGCCTGGCTCTTCTTGGTGACCAGCAAACTGACCAGCAGGAGTTTCGATGCTGCCTGTGACCCTGCAATAGATGAAAGTCATTTGGTGGGATCGGTGATCAAATGGTCAATTTAGTCTTATTATAGCATCATGACCTAACCATTAGCTCAAGTTAACTCACCCAACACTCATTTTATTTTGTGGAAATATAATTTTTGCTTGTAAAGCAGAAAAAAGGCAAATCTACTGATCATAAGTAACAAATGATAAGGTTCTTTGCTCAGTGTCCTTAAATAGCTGGTTTTATGCATGGGAATATAAAAAAATAAGGTAAATAAGAATATTCTAAATGTGGATTATATTTAGTGTGAAGATTGAACAAAGGAAGGAAAATGGTGTGCTGTCCTTCCGAAAACAAACATACTGTGTTTAAATTATTTCTATCATGAAAATGTCCTTCAGAAATGTTATCTATTGGCATTAGGAGTGATCAGATATTACCTGTATTAACACACACACACACACACAATCTACAGGTACAGCAGAGTTGTAAGTAGTAGTTTTCCAGGTTAATAATGCAGTTAACATTAGAAATTTAAAAATCATCTTTAGTAAAAAGTTAGATGATTCTGTTTTATTTCAACCTCTAGAAAAAGTGATAGTCAAAATATTTTTTCTAAAATGTGATGATAAAAAATTATAACTACAGTTTCCTGTTTCCCCGATTTTCTTTCCTGTAAAGAAGATTAAAGTTATTGTTAAGGACTTTTTGGAGATAAATGTAAGACCTGTTTTTTTTTCTTCTTCTTCTTCATTTATAAGTATAAACATTGATTCCTAATCTAGGAATTGTCCAGAAACTTTAAAACATTTTTGATTAACTTGGAATCTACATATTTACAAATGCAGAATTTTATAATAACATGGGTTGCTTTAATGCTTTGGTGGATGAAATAAGATTATATTTGTTACTTTTCCTAAAGTAAGTCTGAAAAACCAACTTGTTCATATTTATATTTTTCCTTTTCTTAGATAAAAGAAAGTTATTCCTTTTTGTGAGTGTTAATTCACATAGATACATAGTAAAATCCCATTGTCCACTGTTTGGATTAAGAACAAAGTCATCCAGTAAAATGGCTTTGCTCAGAAGAACAGAAATTAAGAATTTACCTTAATGTTTTGATAAATGCTGGAGAGGGTGTAGAGAAGAGGGAACCCTCTTGCACTGCTGGTGGGAATGTAAATTGATACAGCCACTATGGAGAACAGTATGGAGGGTCCTTAAAAAACTAAAAATAGAACTACCATATGACCCAGCAATCCCACTACTGGGCATATACCCTGAGAAAACCATAATTCAAAAAGAGTCATGTACCACAATGCTTATTGCAGCTCTATTTACAATAGCCAGGCCATGGAAGCAACCTAAGTGTCCATCGACAGATGAATGGATAAAGAAGATGTGGCACATATATACAATGGAATATTACTCAGCCATAAAAAAACGAAATTGAGTTATTTTAGTGAGGTGGGTGGACCTAGAGTCTGTCATACAGAGTGAAGTAAGTCAGAAAGAGAAAAACAAATACCGAATGCTAGCACATAATATATGGAATCTAAAAAAAGAAAAAAAAGGTTCTGAAGAACCTAGGGGCAGGACAGGAATAAAGACACAGACGTAGAGAATGGACTTGAGGACATGGGGAGGGGGAAGGGTAAGCTGGCATGAAGTGAGAGAGTGGCACTGACATATATACACTACCAAATGTAAAATAACTAGCTAGTGGGAAGCAGCCGCATAGCACAGGGAGATCAGCTCGGTTCTTTGACCATCTAGAGGGGTGGGATAGGGATGGTAGGAGG
Source organism: Mesoplodon densirostris (assembly GCF_025265405.1). Lineage (NCBI taxonomy): Eukaryota > Metazoa > Chordata > Mammalia > Artiodactyla > Ziphiidae > Mesoplodon > Mesoplodon densirostris. The sequence continues at coordinate 33,660,435 of NC_082668.1, read as the reverse complement.
GACATGCAAGAGGGAGGGGATATGGGGGTATATGTATACGTATAGCTGATTCACTTTGTTATATAGCAGGAACTAACACAACATTGTAAAGCAATTATACTCCAAGAAAGATGTTAAAAAAAAAAGAATTTACCTTAATGTTTTATCTGAAATCTTTCTTTTCAATAATGGGAAAGATGTCATTAATAGCTTTCCTTTTTTCTCATTATCAGCAAGGATACTCTCAGAATTCATTAAAAATTGCAGGAAGGGTTTATAAGGGCATAACAGAATCATGGCTTACTAGTCAGTTTCATTAAAAAGTAGTTACTAAAATGATATAAAGATTGCAAATTCTTAATAAAAACCATTAAAATGCATGCTCATTGTTGAAAAATTATAAATTTTAAAATATTTATATTTAAATATATAAATATTAAGGAAGAAACTTAAAATTGCCTAATCATTTTGAATATACATCTCGTATTTACACTTTTAAATCTTTTTGACATATACATCTACGTATCATATATTTTAAAAATATTATGTTCATGTTCTATATTATCTTTATACCTTGCTTTAAAAAGAGACTTTTAATGGTGGTAGTCTTTGCTTTTTATGAATGGTCATAGAGTATACAGAAAGGAGGTTTGTATTTATGTGTTTAACTTCTGTTTGTTTTCACAAATAGAATAATGTTAAAAGTACCTAGAATGAAGAAGGAGAAAGTAGAAATTTGAGGACTGATGTTTGCATCCTTCCCTGTAACTTTTGTCTTTTACCTCCACAGAGAGGAGTGAACCATGCAAGTGAACATCAGGCTGAATTAGGGAGATTGAATTTCCATAGATGGAGGTGATTTAACACATCAGAATTTTTTTTAAATTTTATTTTTTTAATGCAGCAGGTTCTTATTAGTTATCTGTTTTATACATATTAGTGTATAAATGTCAATCCCAATCTCCCAGTTCATGCCACCCCCATCCCCCCACTTTCCCCCCTGGGGTCCATATGTTTGTTCTCTACATCTGTGTCTCCATTTTTGCCTTGCAAACTGGTTCATCTGTACCATTTTTCTAGATTCCACAAATATGCATTAATATACGATATTTGTTTTTCTCTTTCTGACTTAACTTCACTTTGTACGACAGTCTCTAGGTCCATGCACATCTCTACAAATGACCCAATTTCGTTCCTTTTTATGGCTGAGTAATATTCCATTGTATATATGTACCACATCTTCTTTATCCATTCGTCTGTTAATGGGCATTTAGGTTGCTTCCATGACCTGGCTATTGTAAATAGTGCTGCAGTGAACATTGGGGTGCATGTGTCTTTTTGAATTATGGTTTTCTCGGGGTATATGCCCAGTAGTGGGATTGCTGGGTCGTATGGTAGTTCCATTTTCAGTTTTTTAAGGACCCTCCATACTGTTCTCCATAGTGGCTGTATCAATTTACATTCCCACCAACAGTGCAAGAGGGTTCCCTTTTCTCCACACCCTCTCCAGCATTTGTTGTTAGTAGATTTTCTGATGATACCCATTCTGACTGGTGTGAGGTGATACCTCTTTGTAGTTTTGATTTACATTTCTCTAATAATTAGTGATGTTGAGCATCTTTTCATGTGCCTCTTGCCCATCTGTATGTCTTCTTTGGAGAATTGTCTATTTAGGTCTTCTGCCCATATTTTGGTTGGGTTGTTTTTTTTTTTAATATTGAGCTGCATGAGCTGTTTATATTTTTTGGAGATTAATCCTTTGTCCATTGATTCGTTGGCAAATATTTTCGCCCATTCTGAGGGTTGTCTTTTCATCTTGTTTATGGTTTCTTTTGCTGTGCAAAAGCTTTTAAGTTTCATTAGGTCCCATTTGTTTATTTTTGTTTTTATTTCCATTACTCTAGGAGGTGGGTCAAAAAAGATCTTGCTGTGATTTATGTCAAAGAGTCTTCTTCCTATATTTTCCTCTAAGAGTTTTATAGTGTCCAGTCTTACATTTCGATCTTTAATCAATTTTTTTTTTTTTTTTTTTTTTTTTGCGGTATGTGGGCCTCTCACTGTTGTGGCCTCTCCCGCCATGGAGCACAGGCTCCGGACGCGCAGGCCCAGCGGCCATGGCTCACGGGCCCAGCCGCTCCACGGCACGTGGGATCCCCCCAGACCAGGGCACGAACCCGTGTCCCCTGCATCGGCAGGCGGACTCTCAACCACTGTGCCACCAGGGAAGCCCCTTTAATCAATTTTGAGTTTATTTTTGTTTATGGTGTTAGGGAGTGTTGTAATTTCATTCTTTTACACATTGCTGTCCAGTTTTCCGAGCACCACTTATTGAAGAGACTGTCTTTTCTCCATTGTATATCTTTGCCTCCTCTGTCATAGATTAGTTGACCATAGGTGCGTGGGTTTATCTCTGGGCTTTCTCTCCTGTTCCATTGATCTATATTTCTGTTTTTGTGCCAGTACCATATTGTCTTGATTACTGTAGCTTTGTAGCATAGTCTGAAGTCAGGGAGTCTGATTCCTCCAGCTCCGTTTTTTTCCCTCAAGATTGCTTTGGCTATTCAGGACCTTTTGTGTCTCCATACAAATGTTAAGATTTTTTGTCCTAGTTCTGTAAAAAATGTCACTGGTAATTTGATAGGGATTGCACTGAATCTGTAGATTGCTTGGGGTAGTATAGTCATTTTCACAGTGTTGATTCTTCCAGTCCAAGAACATGGTATATCTTTCCATCTGTTTGTGTCATCTTTGATCTCTTTTATCAGTGTCTTATAGTTTTCTGCATACAGGTCCTTTGTCTCCTTAAGTAGGTTTGTTCCTAGGTATTTTATTCTTTTTGTTGCAATGGTGAATGGGATTGTTTCCTTAATTTCTCTTCTGATCTTTCGTTGTTAGTGTATAGGAATGCAAGAGCTTTCTGTGCATTAATTTTGTATCCTGCAACTTTACCAGATTCATTTCTTAGCTCTAGTAGTTTTCTGGCGGCATCTTTAGGATTCTCTATGTATAGTATCATGTCGTCTGCAAACAGTGACAGTTTTACTTCTTCTTTTCCAATTTGTATTCCTTTTATTTCTTTTTCTCTGATTGCTGTGGCTAGGACTCCCAAAACTATGTTTAATAATAGTGGTAAGAGTGGACAACCTTGTCTTATTCCTGATCTTAGAGGAAATGCTTTCAGTTTTTCACCATTGAGAATGATGTTTGCTGTGGGTTTGTTGTATATGGCCTTTATTCTGTTGAGGTAGTTTCCCTCTATGCCCACTTTCTGGAGAGTTTTAATCATAAATGGCTGTTGAATTTTGTCAAAAGCCTTTTCTGCATCTATTGAGATGATCATATGGTTTTTCTTCTTCAGTTTGTTAATATGGTGTATCACATTGATTGATTTGCGTATATTGAAGAATCCTTGCATCTCTGGGATAAATCCCACTTGATCATGGTGTATGATCCTTTTAATATGTTGTTGGATTCTGTTTGCTAGTATTTTCTTGAGGATTTTTGTATCTATATTTATCAGTGATATTGGTATGTAATTTTGTTTTTTTGTAGTATCTTTGTCCAGTTTTGGTATCAAGGTGATGGTGGCCTCCTACAATGAGTTTGGGAGTGTTCCTTCCTCTGCAGTTTCTTGGAAGAGTTTGAGAAGGGTGGGTGTTAGCTCTTCTCTAAATGTTTGTTTGAATTCACCTGTGAAGCCATCTGGTCCTGGACTTTTGTTTGTTGGGAGATTTTTAATCACAGTTTCAATTTCATTACTTGTGATTGGTCTGTTCATATTTTCTGTTTCTTCCTGGTTCAGTCTTGGAAGGTTATACCTTTCTAAGAATTAGTCCTTTTTTTCCAGGTTGTCCATTTTATTGGCATAGAGTTGCTTGTAGTAGTCTGTTAGGATGCTTTGTATTATTGCAGTATCTGTGGTAACTTCTCCTTTTTCATTTCTAATTTTATTGATTTGAGACCTCTCCCTCTTTTTTTTGATGAGTCTGGCTAAAGGGTTGTCGGTTTTGTTTATCTTCTCAAAGAACCAGCTTTTAGTTTTATTGATCTTTGCTATTGTTTTCTTTGTTTCTATTTCATTTATGTCTGCTTGGATCTTTATGATTTCTTTCCTTCTACTAACTTTGGTTTTTGTTTGTTCTTCTTTCTCTAGTTACTTTAGGTGTAAGGTTAGATTGTTTGTATGAGATTTTTCTTGTTTCTTAAGGTAGGATTGTATTGCTAGAAACTTCCCTCTTAGAACTGCTTTTGCTGCATCCCATAGGTTTTTTTGTTTGTTTTTGTTTTTATAAATTTATTCATTTGTTTTTATTTTTGGCTGTGTTGGGTCTTTGTTGCTGTGTGCAGGCTTTCTCTAGTTGCAGCAAGCGGGGTCTACTCTTCGTTGTGGTGCGCGGGCTTTTCATTGTCGAGGCTTCTCGTTGCAGAGCATGGGCTCTAGGCATGCAGGCTTCAGTAGTTGTGGCACGCGGGCTCTAGAGCACAGGCTCAGTAGTTGTGGCACATGGGCTTAGTTGCTCTGCGGTGTGTGGGATATTCCCGGGCCAGGGATCAAACTCATATAGCTCTGAAGCTGGTGGAACCATTATAACTCATATAGTTCAGTATTTCCCAAAGCAGCATTGTGTAATATGTAAAAATATTTGTTGTAAAGTAGTTACTGCATAATGTGCCCCTTTTGAACCTACAAAACACAATATCATTTCAAGTGTTCTGGGAAGTCTTGCAGTAAAGAAATCTGTTTAACTTACCTACATGTAGTATTTCACAAAATGTTATTAGTCCTCAAAACTGTTTTTTGGATGCCCAGTAGCTATTAATAAGAACTACAGCACAGTCTGGGAAATGCTGTTGTAGTTAATTTTCTTTTTATAAACTCAGAAGCTTGTGCCCATAGAGGTTAAACACTGTTTTGAAGTCATCCATCCCTGGGCTATAGCTTTTGGACTTTAATCTGAATTTATATTCAGAAGTTTTAAGCAGTTACAGTCCAAATGTTTAGCACTTCTTTGCTAGTCTTAAATTTGTCTGTTCCTGCTCTCTTCCCAGCCCCTACTTCCCAAATGGCTGAAAACAAAAGTCTGTTTCTCGCTAATGGAAGGCTGCTTTGAATTTAGGCGCCCTCTATGTCTGTGCTGTCTAGTACAGTAGCCATTTGTGGCCATTTAAATTTTTTGAATTGAGATATATTTCACATACTTTATTCACCTATTTAAAGTGTACAGTTTAGTGGGTTTTTAGTGCATTCACAAGATTGTGCAACCGTCACCACTATCTGATTCCAGAACATATTCATCACGCCAGAAAGAAGCCTGTACCCTTTATCAGTTATTTCCCCATCCCCCTCTCCCTGTGCCTCCTGGCAACCATTAATCTTTTTGTCTTTATGAATTTGCCTATTCTGGACACTTCATATAAATGGAATCATACAATATATGATTTTTTGCATCTGCGTTCTTTTATTTAATGTTTTCAAGGTTCACTATATTGTAATATGTCAGTGTATCATTTTGTCTTTTTTAAAAATAACAGTTTTATAGAGATATAATTCACATACCATTTAATTACCCATTTAAAGTGTACAATTCAGGAGTTTTTCGTATCTTCACAGATATATGCAATCATAAGTACAGTTAATTTTTAGAACATTTTCATTACCTCAAAAAGAAACCCCATACCACTGAGTTACCACCTCTTATCCTCCCAGCTACCTATATCTAGGCAACTACTAATACACTTTTTGGGTTTTTTTGTCTGTTCTGGACATTTCATAGAAATGGAATCATATGCTACGTGGCCTTTTATATCTAGATTTTTTTTACTTAGCATGTTTTCAAGGTTCATCCACGTTGTATTATGTATCAGTGCTTCATTCCTTTTTATAGCTGAATGGCTATACTACATTTTTTTATCCATTCATCAGTTGATGGATTTTTGAGTTGTTTCCACATTTTGGCTATTATGAATAACGCTACCAGAACATATATTAACATGTAACGTTATAGACATTCATGTATATGTTTTTATGTAGGCATATATTTTTTCTTTCTCTTGGGTATATACCTAAGAATGGAATTGTCGGGTCATATGGCAACTATATTTAACTATTTGTGGAACTGTGAGATTGTTGTCCAAGCTGGTTATACCATTTTACATTCCCACTAGCATTGTACAAGAGTTCTAGTTTCTCCACATCCTCATCAATACTTGTTATTGACTGTCTTTTTGCTTACAGCCGTCTTAGTGGGTGTGATGTGGCTTTTTTATTGTTTTGATACACATTTTCCTAACAACTAATGATGTTGAGTATCCTTTCACGTGTTTATTGACCATTGGTATATCTTCTTTGGAGAAATGTCTATTCAAATCCTTTGCACATTTAAAAATTGGATTGTTTGTCTTTTCATTTTCTAATTGTAAGAATTCTTCATATACTTTGGATAAAGGTCCCTTATCAGATATATGATTTGCTAATACAGTCACCCACCATCAGCGGGTCCCGCATCTGTGGATTCAACCGACTGCAGATCAAATTGGTAGAACCCGAGGATACGGAATCCGAGGATGCAGAACCCATGGATATTGAGCTTGTATAAAATGGATATGCCATTTTATATAAGGGACTTGAACAATGGTGGATTTTGGTATCTGCAGGGAGTCCGGAACCAATCCCCCAGAGATACTGAGGGATGACAGTATTGTCTTCCATCTGTGGGTTTTCTTTTCATTTTCTTGTTGGTGTCCTTTGATGCACAAGTTTTTAATTTTAATGAAGTCCAACATATATATTTTTTCTTTTTCTCTGTGCTTTTGGTATTACATCTAAGAAACTATCACCTAATCCAAGGTCACAAAGATTTACTCCTGTGTTTCCTCCTAGGAGTCATAGTTTTAACTCTTACATTTAGATCTTTGATCTGTTTTGAGTTAATTTTTGATATGTTGTGAGGTAGGGGGTCCATATTTATTCCTTTGCATGTGCATTTATTCATCTCAGCATTGATTGTTGAAAAGATTTTTCTTTCCCCATTGAATTATCTTGGCACCTTTCTTGAAAATTAATTTCCCATAAAGGTATTGTTTTGTTTCTGGACTCTCAATTCTAATCCATTTATCCATGTATATCCTTACCCCATTACCACAGTCTTGATTATTGTACTTTTGTAGTTTTGAAATTTTGATGTATGTGTCCTCCAACTTTGTCCTTTTTAAAAAAAAAAAAAAAAATATATATATATATATATATTTATTTTTGGCTGTGTCGGGTCTTAGTTGTGGCATGCAGGCTCTTTGTTGCAGCACGCGGGCTTCTTTCTAGTTGTGGCACGCGGGCTCTCTAGTTGTGGTGCGCAGGTTCAGTAGTTGCAGCGCGCAGGCTTAGTTCCTCCACCAGGGATTGGACCCGTGTTCCTTGCATTGGAAGGCGGATTCTTAACCACTGGGCCACAAGGGAAGTCCCCCAACTTTGTTCTTTTTCAGGATTATTTCAGCTACTCTGCATCCCTTGAATTTCCATATGAATTTTTGGATGCCTTGTTAATTTCTGCCAAAAAGGGTGCTGGGATTTTGACTGGTATTGTATTGAATCTGTAGATAAACTTGGGGAGCCATCTTAATTACATTAAGTCTTCTGATCAATGAACATGGGATGGCTTTCCACTTAATTAGTTCTTCTTTGATTTATTTTAATAATGTTTTGTAGTTTTCAGTGTCTAAGTCTTCTATTTTTAAAATGATTTCTAAGTATTTTATTCTTTTTGATCCTATTGTAAATGGAGTTGATTTCTTAATTTCATTTTTGGATTGTTTATTACTATATATACAATTGATTTTGTATATTGACCTTATATGTTACTGAAATTTAAATTAATTGAAATTCAATTTAAATTTTACTACCTACCTTTCAAGTGCTCGATAGCCACATATGCCTAGTGACTGCCACATTGAATTACACAGATTTGATTATTTCCAACATTGTAATTCTAGTCAATGTCTACACCCTCACCCCCCCCAAAAAAAGAGTACCCCCTTTACTTCTGATTTCCCTCTGTCTGGAGACTCTTTCAACTTTTATGTTTCTTCTGATTTTTACCTCCACGTGTCCATGTTCATGTTGCTATTTTTAAAGTTTTAGATAATTCTGCTATGAGAAATGGTGACTTCACTTTCCTATACTTTTTCCCATCTTTTCAACATAACTTTTAGCAGTTTGGATTTATTGTGTCCATTATATCTATGTAAATATTCACAGCGGAATCATACAGTGGACTGGTGATTTTATTTCCTTTCCTAAGCAAATTTTTTCTTTTCCTTGGGGCTAATAATTACCTCACTTCTTCGAAGGCTTAATTACTTATGTATCTATCTCTGTTTCATCTCTAAACTTTCTCCTGGATGTTTAAATCTTATCTCAGTATATTAAAGCATATTAGTGATCTATCAGTTGTCAAAAACTGTGAAGGGTCTGAAATTTAACCCCATTTTCAACCTAACAGGCTAGCTAGCCACAGTTTTATGGTTGCTGTGGCAGAAGACATGAGACTCCTGTGTCAGAGACATAAGACTTTATTACTCACAGCAATAACATTAGCAGAGTATCATTATTCCTAAAACCCCTGATTTTCAGTGTGAAAATCCTTATTTTCACTTATTATTATTCCTAAATAATATTCCTAAAATCCCTGATCTTATTCCTAAAACCCCTGATCTCAGTGTGACATGAGGAAGGCCGGGTGATATCTGCACCTGCAGTGGGTTGCATTATTGGGAGGAACCCTGAATTTAGGGAACCTGAATCTTTTAAGTAGGTCAATAAAAATACCTGCCCTTTGCTCCAGAGGGAGATATTCTTTATCTTCTAAGACTGTTTTCTGTACAAACATACTTGAAAAGACAGTCAAGCACAGGCCATCAGTGCCTCTGCTCACCGCAATGTACCAAATGCAGAAGAACCATGGAGAATTGTCTCCCAATATCAGTTTTATTTCCTCCCCCAGGAAGCATATTTCTTGGAGCCTTTGGCCGTTCTTCTCCAATATGGATTATATGAATTATTAACCCAGCTATCATCTCAGAAATTTTCTTTGCCATTGGTCTTTGATTTTTCTTTGCCTCTTTAATGTAGATTCTGTTTTCTGGATTCCATGCTCCTCCTTTCTTGCCTTTCTGTTTTGAGGATGTACATCCTCCAGTGCTTCCTGAGAAAGGGTACATGGAAAGTTAAAAAAAAAAAAAAGTGTGCTGAAAATCTTATTCAACTTTCAGTAGATTGATGGTTTGATTGGTAAAGAATTATAGGTTGGAAATAATTTTCTCTCAGATTGTAAAGACATTCATCTATTTTCTACATTTTCTATTAGCTTTTGATGTTGCTTTTGAGAAGTCAGGTGCCATTTTGCTTCCTGATTTTTTTTTTTTTGTATATATATATTTTTTCTCTCCCTGTCTGGAGGCTTGTAGGATCATTTATTCCTCGTGATGATGTTTTTTGCTATTGGTCTTTTTTTTTTTTTTTGCGGTACGCGGGCCTCTCACTGTTGCGGCCTCTCCCGTTGCGGAGCACAGCCTCCGGACGCGCAGGCTCAGCAGCCATGGCTCACGGCCCTAGCCGCTCCGCGGCATGTGGGATCCTCCCAGACCAGGGCACGAACCCGTGTCCCCTGCATAGGCAGGCGGACTCTCAACCACTGCGCCACCAGGGAAGCCCCGCTATTGGTCTTTTTCCATCAATTGTACTAAGCGTTTGATGAGTACATTTAGTGGAGTCTTATATTCTTTAACTCTGAAAAATTGTTTGATGTTTCTGCTGTGTTTTCTCTTTTTGTGTTTTTATTAGTCAGATTTGGACCTCTTGGGTTGAATTTCTAAATTTGTGTTCCCTTTTTTGTGGTTTTATATTCTTTTAAAATGTCCCTTTACTGTTTTTCACAGTGGCTGCACCAATTTACATTCCTCCTAATAGTGTACAAGAATTCCCTTTTCTCCACATCCTTGCCAACATTTGTTATTTGTGGTCTTTTTTCTTTTTTTGGATGATGGCCATTCTGACAGGTGTGAGGTGATACCTCATTGCGGTTTTGATTTGCATTTCTGTGAATGATTAATGATGTTGAGCATCTTTGTTTGTTTTTTGGGGTTTTTTGTTTGTTTTTTTTTTTTTGGTATGGGGGCCTCTCACCGTTGTGGCCTCTCCCGTTGCGGAGCACAGGCTCCGGACGTGCAGGCCCAGCGGCCGTGGCTCACGGGCCCAGCCGCTCCGCAGCATGTGGGATCTTCCTGGACTGGGGCATGGACCCGCGCCCCCTGCATCAGCAGGTGGACTCTCAACCACTGCGCCACCAGGGAAGCCCTGAGCATCTTTTCATGTGCCTGTTGACCATTTGTGTATCTTCTTTGGAAAAATGTCTATTTAGGTCTTCCGCCCATTTTTAATTGGGTTTTTTCAATACTGAGTTGTATGAGCTATTCATATATTTTGGATATTAACTCCTTATCAGCCATGTATTTGCAAATATTTTCTCCCATACTTGAACTGTGTTTAAAAAGGCAACTGAGTAGAGGAGAGCATCTTTAATAAGGAAAGTGTTTTAAAACTTTTGTCTGTTTTAAAACAAATTTGTTTTTTTGTTTTTGTTTGTTTGTTTGTTTGTTTTTGCTGTATGCGGGCTTCTCCTGTTGTGGAGCACAGGCTCCGGACGCGCAGGCTCAGCGGCCATGGCTCACGGGCCCAGCCGCTCCGCTGCATGTGGGATCTTCCCGGACCGGGGCACGAACCCGTGACCCCTGCATCGACAGGCGGACTCTCAACCACTGCGCCACCAGGGAAGCCCTTAAAATAAATTTGATGTCAGATTTACCAGACTTATTTTTTTCCTAATCTAAAATAGATACTATTATAAAACTTGTGATCTGTCACTGTTTAGATAAGCGTGTATAGTTGAATCTAAAATGACCTACTTCCAAATTCCAGAAAAGAATCATGGTATTTTATGGCTGAAAACGACGTAATAGTCTAGACTTTCCAATGTAACAAGTAGTAATTGATTTCTTGAGAGTATAAGTGAGTTATTTATGACCTGGTAAGATAGTAGCAGAGCTAGAATAAGAACCCAAATACCCTATCTTTTCTAATATCCTCATCATTTTCTAGAAAACTCACTTTGGCTTTAGTGATAGGTTTTCCTGAAATAGCCAACCACAATCTCAGCAAATAACTTTATTTTTTGAATCTCGAAAAGATTAGTCTGTGATCTTTTGTCTTATTTCTAAAGTAATCTTCTTTTTCTCTCCACTGATACTTTAGGGGTGGAGGTGAAGATCAAGTTTATCTGCCTCAGTTGTTTCCAATTAGCATATACATAGGTTGTCTAGGTAGATGACATAACTATTTTAAAGATGCCGTGTTACTGAGAACTGAAGCCAGTATATATTAAGCTATTAAAAGTAACACTTTAAAGTGTTTTAGGATTCGTTGGCTTCAAGTGACAGAAACTCAATTTGAAAAAACTTTTTTTTTTAACTTTTCCTCTTGGTGTTTAATACGAAAAGCAAAGCAAAAGGTCCAGATTTTCCTTTTCAAGCATCAGTGAATATCAGCTTAGAATAATGTTCTTTTCCATAATGATGTTCCTTCAGGCAACAGGGAACCTTGCTAACTTGTCAGTTCCAACAATTGGTGTAAGATCATCTTCTGATCATAAGAAACCCGTGAAGCGTTCTATTCCTTCCAGCTGAGTTTGGCGTAGACTTCCTTATTACTGAATAAATCTTTCTCAGTTTTTAAGTCTGTGGCATACGTTTGCAGGGTCAACAAAACACTGTCCCCAAGAAGCTGTCTCCATGATGTTTTGAGTTTAATGACACTTGTGATTGTCAGGCTGTCCTCTTCCCTTTTATCATCTCCCCATCCACCCTGGTCTTTAAACTCTCTGAACTCCTCAGCAGGCGTGCACCGTACCTTGAGTGTGGTGGTCAGTTCCTCTTCAGTCAGCACCTCCTCCTGCCCAATCACAAGTAACAAAAATGTGAATGTATTAGTTACTAACTAAGCCATGTGAAAAAGCAGGAATCGCTGGCATCAAGGACTCAAACTCTCTCATTTCTGTTTCTTTCTACATGTTGGCTTTGTCCTTTCAGATAGGCATACTCCATGTACTGTGAGATAGCCTTACATATGTTTCAGACCTCATACATCTGAGAGAAGAGGAAAGGAAAGTTCTCTCTTCTAGAATCAGTTGGAAAAAATCCAGAGATGTATCTGTATTTCTCTGGAAGAACATCACTGTGGTGTAGAATGAGCAAAAGTATTAGAATTGGCCTAGTGTAGGTCACACCCTGGGTATGAGGTGGAGAGAAGTTTCTTTTCTCTTTTTAATCAAGATGGAAGGAATGTTCCTCAGATAAAAATGCAATCTGCTATGACACGTTAAGTACAATTTTTCAGTCTTTTACATATGTCTTTATAGTTCGCTCAATCCCATATGAACTTATCTTCTAATTCCCAAGCAGATAGATGAATTTTCACTGATTACATTTTCACTTGACTTCCTATGAATGACTTCTTAATTTTATCAGTAAAATTGTCTCCAGATCACCTTTCGAGATAGAAAACCCTCTTGGGAAGGTTCTTAATAGCAGGCTTACATCATTTATAATTGCTACATGATAACTTACAAATCATAGGGAGCTTTGTTTCTGACCTAAGTTCTTGCCTGTTCTTTTTTCTGGCTCTGTGTGGAGGAGTGGTGTGTGTGGGGATAGGGTGGGCATGGATAGGCATCTACCTATTGATACTTTGGGTCTTTTAAACCTCTACCCACTGAAAAATTTTAGAGAATTCCACCTATAGTTTCTCTCATTTGTAGAATCTACACAGAGATCCCAAATTCATACCTTGCTTGATCTGAAAGAATTAACCTTTTTCATCTGTTTAGTTAGAACAGTATATAGCTTATATTCTTAATATAAAATATGTAGTATATTTATATATACTGACATTCTATACATATACAGTACATGTACTGGTACATATAGATTTAGGTATTTAGAAATTGAAGTGATTTTACACTTAAGGCACTTGTAAGTTTTCTATTCAGTTGCTATATCTTGTGTTAGGATTTTAAGAAAACTTTAAAATGATTTAAAAATGATTTGTATTGCCATGTAAAGTCATGAATGAAACGGTTCTGATTTGTAAGAAGATAAAGAATGCTTTAAACACAAGGTACAGTTTTGGGTGGAGAGGATTTTTTCACTTAGAGTTTTGAGAAGCTGGAAAGGGGAAGTGGGATATGATGAGGGGAAACAAATTTAGTTGTTTTTAGGTTAGGACAGTTGAGGAGCTGTAAATGTGAGGGGAGAAGAATTAGAACACTGTAGGTGATGGAGGACAGAGATGGTAAGCACAGAGAGGTATGAACAGGTCAAAGCAGCAGTTCAGCCAGAGGAGTATAAAGGAGAATTTAGATACTAGGGATGCGCTGATTCAGAATAACAAGTTGCCTGGGGATCAGTAGAATTGGGTTCATTATGTGGGCTAGATAAGAAGCAACAGATGATGAGCCCACCATGCAGAAAAGGAAGTTTGCTTGGCAAACCAGAGGCTGGGCCAGTATTTAAGGGCATGACTCCAAGATCAGGATACTTCTGAGTTGAAAATGTTGACCCAACACAGGGATTAAATAGGATCCTTGTTAGTCTCTTTTGCCTCTTGTTGCTGATATCATTTATGAAACCAGGAAGGACCAAAATCAGGGTAATTACTTTCAAGTATGATCTATACTTTGTTATTCAGGAATAATACATTTCTTAGGAGAAGTGTGGCTCAGCATGAGCACCATCTCTAAAGGTGCAGCTGGTGGCTGTCAGTCACCTGGGCTCCCTAAAGCATGGTCTCTTTTTTTTTTTTTTTGGGGGGGTACGCGGGCCTCCCACCGCTGTGGCCTCTCCCGTTGCGGAGCACAGGCTCCGGACGCGCAGGCTCAGAGGCCATGGCTCACGGGCCCTGCCGCTCCGCGGCATGTGGGATCCTCCCGGACCAGAGCACGAACCCGCGTCCCCTGAATCGGCAGGCGGACTCTCAACCACTGTGCCACCAGGGAATCCCAAGCATGGTCTCTTAAAGGGAGGTCAGAACATGTGTCTCTGTGGCCACCACAGCAACCTTTGCTAACTAATATTTTCCAATCTGTTAGAAAAGTTCCAGAGAAGACTCTTACTGGCGTAACTTGAATCATTGTCCTCTAAATCAGACAGTGTCCAAAGGATTGGTGTACTTTAGGTAAGCTTGGGTCTTGTGTCCATACCTGTGGCATGGATAAGGTGGAGGGAGAATGGGAGTCAACTGCCACGAGCTGAATTTGCCACGTGAATGCGGAATTCTTTAACCAGAAAAAACAGTAATAGATGCTGAAAAAGAAAGAGATAATACTATCTTTAATACTGCTTTCCTGCACTGAGTTATTTTTTGTTTGTTTGTTTGTTTTGGCCAGGAGACAGTGTAGAAGATGACTATAAAGGAAAACAGAATGAAAACGCTAAAGCAAACAGAAAGGCAGAGCCTCTTGTGTTTTTGTTTTTGTTTTTTGGCTGCATTTGGTCTTTGTTGCTGCACGCAGGCTTTCTCTGGTTGCAGCGAGTGGGGGCTACTCTTGGTTGCAGTGTGCGGGTTTCTCATTGCAGTGACTTGTTGTGGAGCATGGTCTCTAGGCACGTGGGCTTCAGTAGTTGCAGCACATGGGCTCAGAAGTTGCGGCACGCAGGCCCTGGAGTGCATAGGCTTCAGTAGTTGAGGTGCGTGGGCTCAGTAGTTGGGGCGTGCATGCTCTCGGGCGGGTGGGCTTCAGTAGTTGTGGCACGCAGGCTCAGTAGTTGTGGCGCACGGGCTTAGTTGCTCCACAGCACGTGGGTTCTTCCTGGAACAGGGATCAAACCCGTGTCCCCTGCATTGGCAGGTGGATTCTTAACCACTGTGCCACCAGGGATGTCCCATAAACAGTTTTTAATACTAAGTATCTTACGATATAGTTGTGCCAGGTTTATGTAACTCTTTCCGTGTTGTTGGACATTTATATGGTTTCTAATTATTTGTGTAAGAGGATATTAAATGAGACTTTATTTTGTTGTCTTGGTGTTATAGTTCAGGCTCCAAAGTTGAGGACAATATTTAACAATTACCTCTGTATTTTAATAAAGGCTGTTATGTTACTCGTATAGGACCTGCTGAGAGATGAGACTGCTTTTCATCCCCTTATTCTCTATATATCCATTAATATGCATATACATAGGTATATATATCCATTCATTTACATATGTGTATGTAAACGAATAAAGATTTCTTATAAGAGGGTGGTAGAAGTGCTGTGCTTCTCCCTTATATCCACATACATCAGGAGAGGTTTATGAAAATCAGTCATAGAAATTGGGGTTGTCTACTAAAAAGGAAGATTGAGATTTCATCCCCAGTTTGAGGTTTGCTAATCTGTAGAAATGCTTGAGCTGTGCACAGGGAGCGAGATCTGAGTAAATCCTGACTCTGGTGTGAACTGAGCATGATATGGGAGTAGGCATGAAAATTGTTGCCTGACTTTTCCTTTTTTCCTTTTGCTGCATTGGGTCTTTGTTGCGGTGAGCAGGGACTACTCTTAGCTGCGGTGCGCGGGCTTCTCACTGCGGTGGCTTCTCTTGTTGTGGAGCACGGGCTCTAGGCGCGCGGGCTTCAGTAGTTGTGGCATGCGGGCTCTAGAGTGCAGGCTCGGTAGTTGTGGCGCACGGGCTTAGTTGCTCCACGGCCTGTGGGATCTTCCCGGACTAGGGCTCGAACCCGTGTCCCCTGCATTGGCAGGTGGATTCTTAACCACTGCGCCACCAGGGAAGCCCTGCCTGACTTTTCTTAAGAAAATTCTGAAGGTTAAATCCTACTGGAATGGAGCAAAGAGAGGAAGCTGTATTGGGAGGACCTAGTACTTCTAGAGTTTGGAGGGGCAAAAATACTGATTTTTTTTTCCTCTGTGGGCTAAATAAGTAGAACAGAAGGTAGCTGGGATAGAGCTGTCTTATAAGAATGTTGGTTGTAGGGTTTTTATTTTAGATCAGTTTTAGTTTTAGAGAAAAAATGGAATACAGAGTGTTCTCATATACCCCTAAACCCCTACGCCCAGTTGCCCCTTTTATTAACATCCTGCACTAGTGTGGTACATTATCAAAGCTGAACCAATATTGTAATTATTAACTAAAGTCTGTAGTTTACATTAGGGTTTGCTTTCGGTGTTTCACATTCTATGATTTTTGACAAATGTATAGTGACATGTACCCACCATTACAGTATTATACAGAATAGTTTCACCGCCCTAAAAATCTCCTGGGTTCCACCTATTTATCCCTCCCTCCCTTTCCACAAACTCCTGGCAACCACTGATCTTTTTTCCTGTCTCCATAATTTTGCCTTTTTCAGAATGTCATATAGTTAAACTCATACAGTATGTAGCCTTTTCAGATTGGCTTCTTTCACTTAGTAATACACATTTATCATTCCTCCATGTCTTTTCATGGCTTGATAGCTCATTTCTTTTTAGTGCTAAATAGTACTCAGTTGTTTGATGTACCACAGTTTATTTCTCCATTCACCTACTCAAGGACATCTTGGTTGCTTTTAAGTTTCGGCAATTATGAATAAAGCTTCTATAAATAGCTATATATAGGTTTTTGTGTGGACATAAGTTTCCAGCTCTTTTAGGAAAATACCAAGTGTTGGATCATATGATAAGAGTATCCTTGTGCAAAATTTGTATAAACATAAATTTTCAGCTCATTTAAGTAAATACTGAGGAGCATGGTTACTGCATCATATGGTAAGAGTGTATTTAGTTTTGTAAGAAACTGTCACACTGTCTTCCAAAGTGGCTGTACCATTCTGGATTCCCACCAGCAATGAGTGAGAGTTCTCCCTCCTTCCACTTCCTCTCCAGCATTTGGTGTTGTCAGTGTTTTGGATTTTAGCTGTTCTAATAGGTGTGTACTGGTATCTTGTTGTTTTAGTTTGCAATTCCTTCATGACATATAATGTTGAATCTTTTCATATGCTTATTTGCCATCTGTATATCTTCTTTGGTGAGGCATCTTTTTTTTTTTTTTTTTTTTTTTTGCGGTATGCGGGCCTCTCACTGTTGTGGCCTCCCCCGTTGCGGAGCACAGGCTCCGGACATGCAGGCTCCGGACGCTCAGGCTCAGCGGCCATGGCTCACGGGCCCAGCCGCTCCGCGGCATATGGGATCCTCCCAGACCGGGGCACGAACCCGTATCCCCTGCATCGGCAGGCGGACTCTCAACCACTTGCGCCACCAGGGAGGCCCTGGTGAGGCATCTTTTCAGATCTCTTGCCCATTAAAAAATTTGATTGTTTTCTTATTGTTGAGTTTTAAGAGTTCCGTGCGTATTTTGGATGCTGGTTCTTTATCAAATATGTTTTGTAGATATTTTAAACCAGTTTGTGGCTCGTCTTTTCAATATAGCTGTCATTTACAGAGTTGGTTTTAAATTTTCTGTCTTAAATTTGTGTTTTTTTTTTTTTTTTTGCGGTATGCGGGCCTCTCACTGTTGTGGCCTCCCCCGTTGCGGAGCACAGGCTCCGGACGCGCAGGCTCAGCGGCCATGGCTCACGGGCCCAGCCGCTCCGCGGCATATGGGATCCTCCCAGACCGGGGCACGAACCCGTATCCCCTGCATCGGCAGGCGGACTCTCAACCACTTGCGCCACCAGGGAGGCCAAATTTGTGTATTTAGATTTACATGTTTGTTACCCTGTTGGGTGTAGGGTTCTGATTTGCTTGTTTATATTTTGAAGCTTTATTATATTATTTAAAAACTTTTATAATATAGCAGTTTTGGAGATCGTAGTTGTCCTTCCTGACCATTGCTTTATATTTAAAAGATTTTCTACATCTGGAGATCAGATAACACAAAAAGGTCTTTATCATTTATTGAGCTCTTCTTTTGTGCCAAGTTCTGTGCTAAATTCTTGGCATACGTGATCTCGTTTAATCCTCCCTGTTTTTTACTTTCTGAGATAAATATGTCTTTTTTTTTTAAAGTAAGATAGAATTGAGAATGGTCTCTTTTAAAAAAAAATAAATTTATTTATTTATTTATGGCTGCATTGGGTCTTCGTTGCTGAGTGCGGGCTTTCTCTAGTTGCGGCGAGCGGGGGCTACTCTTCTTTGCGGTGCGCGGGCTTCTCATTGTGGTGGCTTCTCTGGTTGCGGAGCACAGACTCTAGGCACGTGGGCTTCAGTAGTTGTGGCACGTGGGCTCGGTAGTTGTGGCTTGCAGGATCTAGAGCACAGGCTCAGTAGTTGTGGCACGCGGGCTCTAGAGCACGGGCTCTGTAGTTGTGGCTCATGGGCTTAGTTGCTCTGTGGCATGTGGGATCTTCCAGGACCAGGGCTTGAACCCGTGTCCCCTGCATTGGCAGGCAGATTCTTAACCACTGCGCCACCAGGGAAGCCTTGAGATAAATATGTCTCATCTTCATGTCTCTCTTTTTATATCCACAAATCTCTTTGCCCTCTTCATTTTTATATATTGCCCTGCCTCATACTTCAGAGATTAAAGCTACTAGACTAAATCTTCATCTTCCCAGATTAAAATCTATAAACCTTTTTTTTTTTTTTGCGGTATGCGGGCCTCTCACTGTTGTGGCCTCTCCCGTTGCGGAGCACAGGCTCCGGACGTGCAGGCTTAGCGGCCATGGCTCACGGGCCCAGCCTCTCCGTGGCATGTGGGATCTTCCCAGACCGGGGCACGAACCTGTGTCCCCTGCATTGGCAGGTGGACTCTCAACCACTGCGCCACCAGGGAAGCCCTATAAACCTTTTAAGTGCAGCAACTTTCTCCTTTTTCTTTTTTGCAAAGACGACAGTTTCTGGAAGAGCTGTCTTCCTCCAATCAAAGACTAGTCACTCCATTTGAGCTCTCCCCTTCTCAAATATTTTGTTCCTTTCCTTAAACCCTTTTGCCTCTTCCACCTTTCCTGTCTCATTAGATTGTTTATCTCAGCACGTAAAACTGCTCTGGTATTTCCCACCTTAAAATAAACCTTTCTTTAACACTATATTCTCTTCTAGCTGGTTCCATTTCTTTAATTTGCTGTATGGCCAAACATTTTACAAAGAGTTGTCTATATGTGCTTTCTTCAATTCTTTTTAATTTCAAAAAAATATTTTTAATCTGTAGAATGAAAGCTCCCAAACATGGAAAAGGTAATGGAACGTAAAACACCCAGGATGGACATGCTGCGCCCAAGTGTTTAGTGAAGAGAGGACAGTTTCACAGGGTGAATTCCCAGAGAACGTGGGATAAAGAGTGAGGGAAGTTACTCAACCACCGACACCTGTGGGAGCATCAGACTGAAACCCACAAGGCCACCCTCTCCACCCAGCAGAGTTCTGCCACCCGCCACCTCCTCCACTCAGTACTCATGCTGGTATGTGCTTAGTCATCTGGCATACGGGAGACACTCAATACAAGTCGGGTGTTGTAGGATTTCAGAATGAAAGAGAAATCATGAAGCAGTTGTAAATACCAGCAGGACCTGTTCAGGTGAGAATTAGAAGCAGTTTGCCCTAGGGGCAGCATTTTTTTGTGCCAGAGTCAGCATGGGCCTTATGGGAGTGGGGAGGATGGACCTCTAAACTGTGCTCTTGGAAAGGCTCCCGAAGGATGTCCTCAGGTGGTGAGAGCCGGCATTGGCACTTGAAGGAAGAAGGAGATTGTCAGACTGGTCCTCCTTCCAGCCACCTGTGCTCCCTCTGGCCCCTTCCACGGGCCCTGCCCCACAACATACACACAGTCAGCTCCTCTTCTTCCTTGGGCTCTCCCGTTCCCATCACCATGTTCCTCAAGGGCAGGTCCTCCTGCCAGAGCAGGAGTTCAGGGCCTCCAGCTAGTTCCAGATACCCATGACCAGATTCTGCTGAAGCTCAAGCTGTATTACCCACAACTCCCTGCCATGTGCTCTCTGCTTCACCTGGTTTTTGCTCCTCCCAGGAGACCTGATGCCATGGTTCCTTGGCTGGGCAAACTGTGTACGTCCTGTCTCACCCTAGACATCTGTGCATCCAGATCAGACTCATCTTTCCAAGGCAAGCACAAATGATCCCCTTGGGGGAGGATCATCCATATTCCTCTGAGGACAGGAGTCCCTGTTGATCTGTCCTCTGGTTTGAGGTACTCAAACTTAGTTCTTCCTCCACCTGATAGTCTGTCCCCTGAGGTGTCACTTGTCAAGGTCATTGATGAGCACCATGTTGGATCCATGTCTTTGTTCTCATCTTGTTTTTTTGCTCAGCAGCTTTCAACTCAGCTGAAGGAAAACATTTCCCTGAATATTGTCCTCTCTTAAGTCCATGATTACACATTCCCCAGGCTTTCCTTCTACCTCACTGGCTGCTCCTTTGTTCTCCCTTTGCTGGCTTCTCTTTAGGAGAGTCCTTCCTAGAAATGTTGGCATGCCCCAGGGATGAATTCTCAGATTTGCATTTATACTCCTCAGGTATCCTCTTCTAGGTTCATGCTGTAAGTACTTTCTATACACCAATGACAAGTGTTTATCTCCCACTCTGACCTCTCTCCTGAGCTTCGGATTCCTACATCCAGCTTTCCCCTTGGTAGTTCCTGTTGTACATCTAAGTGGCATCTCTAATGAACCACGGCTCTGTGGACGGTAGGGCTGCTTTCCCAGCATCCATCTCAATTCTTAAAATTCATTCTGATCTGATTTCTACACTACTACTCAGCTAAAAGTACTTTTTAAAAATTCATCAAGCAATTCCATATTGCCTCAGCTGTTTACTGGATACTTTCTGACCTCACCTTTCTTCTTAGTAGCATGACCATGTCGTCCTCTTAAAGTAGTCCTTTCTCTTAATTCCTGCAGTCTCCTGGCACGTTCAGTATTACTTTTCCTTTCATAAGAGTATTTGGCATTCTTGGCATGTGCTTCTCTTTCTTCGTCTACCAAAGCAAGATAACCACAAAGCAAATTTAAAACGATGCAGGTATGTTCTTTAAAACTTTTTTCTTGTTAATTACTTGGTAAAAATGGTCCTTTGTTTCTGTCATTTTTTCCCCCTATCATTTGTGTGGCTGAATGTTTTCCCATGTTCATGTTTGTCCTGTGTTCTTTCCTTGGTGAACTGTCCATGTTTATCTAATTGTGCTTTGCTATTTTTCACTATGACTTGTATGACTCATTCTAATTTAAATGCCATACTTTTTTTTGTAGACTGCATTCTCCATCCTGGAGTTTGGAAGCAAATGAATATATTCCCTTTTAGGCATCATAGAAATTAATATTTGAACAATTCTGAAGACATAAGTATATTTCTAATATTTTGTATGGTCTTTTGGCAAAATTTTTCTATTTGTGTATAATGATTGGCATATATTTTAGAAGCTATTACTTTAATTTCTGTGAGATTTAGTGATGGGGCCTTTCTTTTCAATTTGGTTTAGTAACAAGATTTTTTGGAATGCAGAATTGAAAGCTCAGTAAATAGGTAATCTAAGAATACTCCCTTCTCCTCAGCCCCATTATTGAATCAGGTGCTATGACTCTGCCATGACCTTACTAGTTAATTATATGTGTGATATTTTAATTTCTTAACAATTTTGTGAGAAAGAAAACGGTTAGTTACTATACTAATCTTAAATTTCAGCACATGTCTCAGTCTTAAAGTAGGGGCAGTAGTAAACTGATGATATGTTAATAATACCAAACTTACATGTGTTCTGGATTCAAGAATCTTTTTCATGCCTCTGTGCCCTTGTTTAGGCTGTTTCCTCTGCCTGGAATATCTTCTCTTACTCCTGCTTGGCAGGATTAACTCCATTCTGTGAGATTCCACTTGGATGGTCATATAAGATAGTGTTCCTAGTTGGATGGTGTTCATATCCCTGACCATTCTGCATTGACATTTTCTGTTTTATATGCTTTTCTCTGTATTGGACTAAAATCTTCTTGAGTGCAGAGAACGTGTTTCATTTTCATATTCTAGTACATAGTACAATGTCTGTCATGTAATATACATTCAGTCAATAAGGGTTTATTGAAATGAACTGATGAAATGAAATTAATCATGGCAGGTTTAGAAGAAATTGTTTAATACTTTAGATAAGATAACTGATTGAATGAGAACTTAGTACCTGTACTTTAACTAATGTGGTAATAGTTTATACCCAGAGCAAGAATAATTACATATTTTCCAGGTAGAGTAACAGGCTGGACTAGAGTGGGTGAGAGATTTACTGCTGGAGAAGAGAAAGAAACAGACAGTAGATCTCAAGGGTGTGATCTGTAGAGGAGAATTCTCTCCTGCATATCCATACACGTCCTTCTTAAATATTATCATTATTTTCCTGCCCCTTCCCCATTATCTGTATACTTAAGTCTCTACCAAATCTGTTGTCCTATTAGCAGAAGTGAAAAGGAAAAATAAATAATGGTGGTAACCTAGTGGTAATAATACTACAGTCTTGAGCTGCTCTAGAGGGTGTAACGTTCTTATTCTTCATATTTCTCAGCACCCATCCTAGAACATCAAATTGAAAAACAAGTTTGAACTTTCTTTTTAGGGGTACACAGTAAGGCATGAGCACCATGAATGGTGCCAAAGCTTCTGGAGGTCAAAGAAATCTTTCTTATATCACTGCTTCCTCCCCACCCTCACTGCCTATTGGGTGATAGAAGTAACTTTGATTCTCTGGAACATTTTGGTAGATACACTTCAACAGATAATATGTAATGCCTGTATGTAATGTGATGTGAAGGCATAATACTTACCCTCAAGGTCTTCCCACTAGGGAGTGTGGGAGTTTGGGTCAATGAAACATGCACATATTGGGTTGGCCCAAAAGTTCATTTGGGTTTTTCTGTAACACCTGGCAAAAAACCTGAACGAACTTTTTTGGCCAGACCGATATTATAAAGTATGTACTGTAAATCTGAAAACAAAATCCTGTGGGAATTCTCAGTAAGAAATGATCAGTATCACAATCAGGGATGATAAGTTAGGGGATGGGTTGTTGGTGAAGTTGATGGGTTCAGGTGAAGAAAATAGGCAAAGGCACAAAGGTAAGAAACCAAGGTCTGTTTTGTGAACCATTAAGTCTAATTAAACTGTAATCTAAGGTTCAAGTAGGGTTGAATGGAAGATAAGTTCTAGGCCATATTAAGGAAGACTGTAAATGGTAAGTAAAGGAGTTTTTATTTAAGTAGGTAAGATGAAACTCTGGGGGCTTCAGAACTGATTTAGAAAGATGAATCTGCAGGACCACGTGTAAGATACTACAATCTGACCTAGAAACTGGTATAGAAGTCCTGGCAGGAGGTAACGAGGGCCTGAAGTAGAATGTAGGCAGTAGCAGTTGAAAGAAAGGAAATGATGTGTTGGCACAGATAGAATATAAGGATCATGTAAACGGATTAGGTGTAGGATACAGAGACTTGGAAAATATCTGAGGTGATGGAGTAATAATGTTATTAACAAAAGTAGGAGGAAGTTTTGGGGAAGGTGGTGAGTTATAGATATACTGATACAGCACATTATACATGGTGAGGTGCCATGTAAACAGAAATATGGGTTTGGGAGAGATGGAAGTTAAGATGTAAATAGATTTAAAAATTCTGTGCTTGGAAGTGATAGCTAAGGAAGGAGTGAAATTTCTGTCTAAGGGTTGCAAGTACAGCAAGAAGAGTAGTCTGAAGACAGAGTCTTTGGGCACGTCTCCGTGTAGAGATAAGAAGTCAGTGTCATAAGGGAAAGTGAAGAAATAACAGAGTAGGAAGGATTAATCATTGCCTAGGATAGATCTTGGCAATAGGTCACTTTATTCTATGTAAGAATCTTTTCTCATAGGCCTATTTGTACTTACCATAGCATACATTATAATATTCCTCTATAACCCTATGATAATTTTTTCCTTTATCTAAATTTCTTCTTTTTTTCAGGAACTTAATCCCATTTAAGTAGGAATATTAGATAACTGGGTTGAGGTGTCATAGTGCCTTTAATGCATGAACTATAACTGTGATAATTAAACTTGGTTGTAGCAAAACATAAGAATATAGTCACAGGTGTTTACTTATCAGACGTTGTTTAAGAATTACAAAATAACCTCTATTACACTGCTGTTCACTATTTCTTACATGTAAAATAAGATATTGTAGCTTCTCTATTGTCATTTATAAGGCTTCTAGGTTAAAGTAGCAATTTTGATATCAGGTTTATTGAAATAGGTTCTGTTTGCGTTTATTCAGGTTTTTATTCAGCACTTAACTTTATAGGAAAACAATCTCAAACTTAGAATATGTGCTGCTGAAGCAAGCACAAAACTCTAAAACTTAGAATATCAGCTCTTGTAAAATTAGGTTCTCGTAAAACCTTAGTGAATGTACGAGGGTTGACTTATCCATACAGCAGATGTGCAGCAGCCTCAACACTTTAAAGCTTCATTTGGCGCTTAGAAATAACAAGAAAAATCTCTTGAGCCCAAAATTATTGCTTAAATAAGTGTGCAAATGTACAATACATTTCAGAAGGATTAAAAAAAATTGTTTTGGTGCTCTTATTCCTTACAAATATTCCTTGTGAGTAGTTGACTAGGACAGACCACTTAAAGTTTGTTCTTTTGTATTAATGCGTGCCTTATGGTTTCACAAAGTAATATAGCTTTACTCTTTCTGATAACGCAAGTATTTATGCCCAAGGTAAAAAAAAATTAGACCATATTAAAAATCATTAAAAGACTCACATTATATTCCTTACATTCAGAGAAAACTTGTGTTAACATTTTGGGCCTTACTTTTTCTGACATTTTTCTTGTGCTTACATTTATACATAGGCACCTACAAAATTAGGATGATTGTGTTAAGGTACTTTGTAACCAGCTCTGTTTCAATTAGTTAGTTCGTAGATATTTTTCCATATCGGTAATACATAACAATAATATTTTCATTACTGCATAAAGGTAGTATATGAATGTATTGTTTAATCAGTCTCATGTCTTTTTCTTTTTCACCATTAACTGTCAGTGAACATCCTTGTCTGTGTCTTTTTCTTACTTGACTGTTTTTCTAAGGTAAGTTTAGAAGTTTAGAGTCCTAAAGAAGTTTAGAGTCCTAAACTGTGTGGGAGAGGGGAGAGTGGGACATAGTAGACTTTGAACAGTTAATGACTACTCAAAGAGGTCATGACAGTTGTTAGATATAATGATTTATAGTATTAGAAAGTGGTTTTACATTCATTATCTTACTTGATGTTCACAACTGCTTAAAATATGACATGCTGTAATAGTAGAACTGACATTAAGATAAAAGGTTTCTGATTCAGACACTTGTGTACATTCTACTGAACCATAGAGTCTTTCTGTAGAACTAGGGCAAGAAAATGGTGTTTGCCAGCAGTATAGAATATGTAACTTTACAATTGCTTTCCTTTGTGGCCTTGGAAATAATCACTTGACCACTTTTTACTGTGTACTCTCCGTTTTTCAAGTAGGGTTTGTGGTATGTGGCAGTTTATGTTCCATAGGGTTATAATACTTAAGATGCTTGGGAAGAAAGTGTCCTTTTGTTACTTTTATTTTAATTTATCATTATTTATCATGATTATTACCATTTTATTTACTTCATCATTTTTATTTATCATTATTATTTTGTCATTATTACTTTAAACAGACATTTCTTTATAAATGCATTTTACATGTTAGAGAGAAAGGAAAAGAGGAATTCAGGAAAGTAGAAAAATGTACGCCAGAATTTACTCAATCAAATCAATGCTACATTTCCAAGCAGTGACCTTGAGAAGCTATGTACTGTACTTGCTGTCATTACTCAAAATATCCATCGGATCTCATTTTTTAAACAACAGCTTCGGGATTTTATTTGCATCTGTACAAAGATGAATCTATTCAACGTGAAAATATTAGTGAAGTCAAGTCAATAATTTAGTTGTTGGGTTTACATGAATACTGATAATTAGTTTTCAAAGCATTTTAAACTAGTGTGTGTAGATTCAGCAACATAATGGTTTTGATGAGTATTTTTGAAGATTAGATTGATAGAATGGGTTATCTTTGAAGTAATGATTGTTTGTTTGTTTTTCTAGTCAGCAGATAAGCAGCGAGCCCTAGAAGAAACCAAAGCCTACACCACCCAGTCCTTAGCAAGTGTTGCCTATCTGATAAATACCTTGGCCAACAATGTCCTGCAGATGCTGGATATCCAGGCGTCCCAGCTTCGAAGGATGGAGTCTTCAATCAATCATATTTCACAAGTGAGACCCCACTATTTTCCTATTTTGCCTATGAGGAACACGTAATAAACACAGGCAATCTGTAACGCTGGCAGCCTTTATTATGTGAGTTAACTCACATGTATGATTTGGAAAATACAAACTCAGTAGTAGGTTGTTTTTTGTTTCTCTCTTTTTGTCTAGTGATTATCTTCCTTGTGATTTTGATAGGGAAGTATACTTTGTTTATTTTAAACATCTTTTTAAAAAAATTTATTTTTGTCTGCGTTGGGTCTTTGTCACTGTGCATGGGCTTTCTCTAGTTGTGGTGAATGGGGGCTACTCTTTGTTACGGTGCGTGGACTTCTCATTGCAGTGGCTTCTCTTGTTGCACAGCATGGGCTCTAGGCGCGCAGGCTTCAGTAGTTGTGGCACGCGGGCTCCAGTAGTTGCGGCACACGGACTCTAGAGCACAGGCTCATTAGTTGTGGTGCAAAGGCTTAGCTGCTCCATGACATGTGGGATCGTCCTGGACCAGGGCTCGAACTCGTGTCCCCTGCATTGGCAGGTGGGTTCTTAACCACTGCATCACCAGGGAAGTCCCTAAACATCTTTTTAAAAATATATTTATTTATTTGGTTGCACCAGGTTTTAGTTGCAGCAGGTGGGCTCCTTAGTTGCGGCACATGGGCTTCTTAGTTGCAGCTCCACGGCTCCTTAGTTGCAGCAGGCAGCCTCCCTAGTTGCGGCTTGCTGGCTCCTTAGTTGTGGCACAAGGGCTCCCCAGTTGTGGCATAAGATCTCTTAGTTGCAGCATGCATGTAGGATATAGTTCCCTGACCAGGAATTGAACCTGGACCCCCTGCATTGGGAGCTCGGAGTCCTATCCACTGCACCACCATGGAAATCCTGGGAAGTCTACTTTAATGGTTTCATTAAAACTCAGTTGTCAAGTTAAAATAATCGGCCTTGAGGTGAGAATTTGCCTGCTTTCTTCCAATTTTTACCGAATTTTACACTTAAAATGTGATAGCTTGATGACTTGTTTAAATGCTTTTTTCTGTTACCTCAGTAATGGAAAGATTAAGTGACCTTATAAAATTATCTTTGTATAGAACTTAGAAAAAATTAATGTTATACTTTCTCCATTGTAAATGTCATAAAGAAGAGAGAAAAAAATAGGAAAACAAACCCTTTCTCCACTACTCAAACTCCTCCTGTTAATATTTTGGTATATTTCCTTTTAATATTTTTTTCTTCTAAATGATTTTTTAAATTTAGCTGGGATTATACTATATATGGAATTTTGAGTTCTGCTCTTTTAACTTAACCATTGCAACAAACATCTTCTCATGATGTTATAAGATCTTCATAAACATTTTCGATGGCTGCATAATGTTGTATATATATATCATCATTTTCATAACCATTCCTATATTTGGGACCATTTAAAATATTACTACAGTAAAAACCAATTTATAATTGCAAAATACATTTTTAAAAACATTAAAATGAAAAGATTTTGATCTGTCTGCTTCTCTTTGAAATCTTTGGAACTTTTCTATTTTAGCTCTCTTGCCATTTGAGTAACTTGGTGGTATTCAATTCTGTTTTTAGAACTAAATGATTAGAATGCTTCTGGAATAAAAAGAGTTTTAAAATGTGCATATTACCATTCTTCATATATCTTAAAAGTTCAGGACTCCTCTAAAATTGACTAATCCATCAATTTTTCAAAGTCTTGGGTTTAATTTATATAATTAAATATAGTCCACATAACTGAATCAGTTATGTAAGGTCTACCTTATATTTCTTCTTTTTTTTTTTTAACATCTTTGTTGGAGTATAATTGCTTTACAGTGGTGTGTTAGTTTCTGCTGTATAACAAAGTGAATCAGCTATACGTATACATATATCCCCATATCTCCTCCTTCTTGCATCTCTCTTCCACCCTTCTTATCCCACCCCTCTAGTTGGACACAGAGCACCGAGTTGATCTCCCTGTGCTATGCAGCTGCTTCCCACTAGCTATCTATTTTACATTTGATAGTGTATATATGTCCATGCCACTCTCTCACTTCATCCCAGTTTACCCTTCCCCCTCCCCATATCCTCAAGTACATTCTCTACATCAGCATCTTTATTCCTGTCCTGCCCGTAGGTTCTTCAGAACCAATTTTTTTTTAAGATTTCATATCTATGTGTTGGCATACAGTATTTGTTTTTCTCTTTCTGACTTACTTCACTCTGTATGACAGACTCTAGGTCCATCCACCTCACTACAAATAACTGAATTTCGTTTCTTTTTATGGCTGAGTAATATTCCATTGTATATATGTGCCACATCTTCTTTATCCTTTCATGTGTTGATGGACACTTAGGTTGCTTCCATGTCCTGGCTGTTGTAAATAGA
Source organism: Mesoplodon densirostris (assembly GCF_025265405.1). Classification (NCBI taxonomy): domain Eukaryota; kingdom Metazoa; phylum Chordata; class Mammalia; order Artiodactyla; family Ziphiidae; genus Mesoplodon; species Mesoplodon densirostris. Next base: position 33,631,758 of record NC_082668.1, on the reverse strand, counting down.
GCTGCAGTGAACATTGTGGTACATGACTCTTTTTGAATTACGGTTTTCTCAAGGTATATGCCCAGTAGTAGGATTGCTGGCTCGTATGGCAGTTCCATTTTTAGTTTTTGAAGGAACTTCCATACTATTCTCCATAGGGGCTGTATCAATTTACATTCCCTCCAACAGTGCAAGAGGGTTCCCTTTTTTCTACACCCTCTCCAACATTTATTGTTTGTAGATTTTTTTTTTTTTTTTTTTTGTGGTATGCGGGCCTCTCACTGTTGTGGCCTCTCCCGTTGCGGAGCGCAGGCTCCGGATGCGCAGGCTCAGCGGCCATGGCTCACGGGCCCAGCCGCTCCGCGGCATGTGGGATCTTCCCAGACCGGGGCACGAACCCATGTCCCCTGCATCGGCAGGCGGACTCTCAACCACTGCGCCACCAGGGAAGCCCCTGTTTGTAGATTTTTTGATGATGGCCATTCTGACTGGTGTGAGGTGATACCTCATTGTAGTTGTGATTTTCATTTCTCTAATTAGTGATGTTGAACATCCTTTCATGTGTTTCTTGGCAATCTGTATATCTTCTTTGGAGATGTCTGTTTAGGTCTTCTGCCCATTTTTGGCTTGAATTGTTTTGTTGTTTTGATATTGAGCTGCACAAGCTGCTTGTATATTTTGGAGATTAATCCTTTGTCACATGCTTTGCAAATATTTTCTCCCATTCTGAGGTTTGTCCTTTTGTCTTGTTTATGGTTTCCTTTGCAATGCAAAAGCTTTTAAGTTTCATTCGGTCTCATTTGTTTATTTTTGTTTTTATTTCCATTTGTCTAGGAGGTGGGTCAAAGAGGATCTTGCTATGATTTATGTCATAGAGTGTTCTGCCTATGTTTTCCTCTAAGAGTTTGATAGTGTCTGACCTTACATTTAGGTTTTTAATCCATTTTGAGTTTATTTTTGTGTATGGTGTTAGGAAGTGTTTAATTTCATTCTTTTACATATAGCTGTCTAGTTTTCCCAGCACCACTTATTGAAGAGGTTGTCTTTTCTCCATTGTATATTTCTGCCTCCTTTATCAAAGATAAGGTGACCATATATGAGAGGTTTTATATCTGGGCTTTCTCTCCTGTTTCATTGATCTCTTTCTGTTTTTGTGCCAGTACCATACTGTCTTGATTACTGTAGCTTTGTAGTATAGTCTAAAGTCAGGGAGCCTGATTCCTCCAGCTCCGTTTTTCTTTCTGAAGATTGCTTTGGCTCTTCGGGGTCTTTTGTGTTTCCATACAAATTGTGAAATTTTTTGTTCTAGTTCTGTGAAAAATGCCAGTGGTAGTTTGATAGGGATTGTATTGAATCTGTAGATTGCTTTGGGTAGTAGAGTTATTTTCAAAATGTTGATTCTTCCAGTCCAAGAACATGGTATATCTCTCCATCTATTTGTATCATCTTTAATTTCTTTCATCAGTGTCTTATAATTTACTGCATATAGGTCTTTTGTCTCCTTAGGTAGGTTTATTCCTAGGTATTTTATTTTTTTTGTTGCAGTGTTAAATGGGAGTGTTTCCTTAATTTCTCTTTCAGATTTTTCATCATTAGTGTATAGGAATGCAGGAGATTTCTGTGCATTAATTTTCTATCCTGCAACTTTACCAAATTCATTGATTAGCTCTAGTAGTTTTCTGGTGGTATCTTTAGGATTCTCTATGTGTAGTGTCATGTCATCTGCAAACAGTGACAGTTTTACTTCTTTCTTTCTGATTTGGATTCCTTTTATTTCTTTTTCTTCTGTGATTGCTGTGTCTAAAACTTCCAAACTATGTTGAATAATAGTGGTGAGAGTGAACATCCTTGTCTTGTTCCTGATCTTAGCGGAAATGGTTTCAGTTTTTCACCATTGAGGACAATGTTGGCTGTGGGTTTGTCATATATGGCCTTTATTATGTTGAGGTAGGTTCCCTCTATGCCCACCCTCTGAAGGGTTTTTATCATAAATGGGTGTTGAATTTTGTCAAAAGCTTTTTCTGCATCTATTGAGATGATCATATGGTTTTTCTCCTTCAATTTGTTAATATGGTGTATCACATTGATTGATTTGCATATACTGAAGAATCCTTACATTTCAGGGATAAACCCCAATTGATCATGGTGTATGATCCTTTTAATGTGCTGTTGGATTCTGTTTGCTAGTATTTTGTTCAGAATTTTTGTATCTGTGTTCATCAGTGATATTGGCCTGTAGTTTTCTTTTTTTGTGACATCTTTGTCTGGTTTTGGTGTCAAGGTGATGGTGGCCTCATAGAATGGAGTTTGGGAGTGTTCCTCCCTCTGCTATATTTTGGAAGAGTTTGAGAAGGATAGGTGTTAGCTCTTCTCTAAATGTTTGATAGAATTCTCCTGTGAAAAAATCTGGTCCTGTGCTTTTGTTTGTAGAAGATTTTTTTTTAACATCTTTATAGGAGTGTAATTGCTTTACAGTGGTGTCTTAGTTTCTGCTTTATAACAAAGTGAATCAGTTATACATATACATATGTGCCCATATCTCTTCCCTCTTGCGTCTCCCCCCACCCACCCTCCGTATCCTACCCCTCTAGGTGGTCACAAAGCACCGAGCTGATCTCCCTGTGCTATGTGGCTGCTTCCCACTAGCTATCTATTTTACGTTTGGTACTGTATATATGTCCATGCCACTCTCTCACTTTGTCACAGCTTACCCTTCCTCCTCCCCATATCCTCAAATCCATTCTGTAGTAGGTCTGTGTCTTTATTCCCGTCTTGCCCCTAGGTTCTTCATGACCTTTTTTCTTTTCTTAGATTCCATATATATGTGTTAGCATACGGTATTTGTTTTTCTCTTTCTGACTTACTTCACTCTGTATGACAGACTCTAGATCCATCCACCTCACTACAAATAACTCAATTTCGTTTCTCTTTATGGCTGAGTAATATTCCATTGTATATATGTGTCACATCTTCTTTATCCATTCATCTGATGATGGACACTTAGGTTGCTTCCATGTCCTGGCTATTGCAAATAGAGCTGCAATGAATATTTTGGTACATGACTCTTTTTGAATTATGGTTTTCTCAGGGTATATGCCCAGTAGTGGGATTGCTGGGTCGTATGGTAGTTCTATTTTTAGTTTTTTAAGGAACCTCCAAACTGTTCTCCATAGTGGCTGTATCAATTTACATTCCCACAAACAGTGTAAGAGGGTTCCCTTTTTTCTACACCCTCTCCAACATTTATTGTTTGTAGATTTTTTTTTTTTTTTTTTTGCTGTATGCGGACCTCTCACTGTTGTGGCCTCTCCCGTTGCGGAGCACAGTCTCCGGACGCGCAGGCTCAGCGGCCATGGCTCACGGGCCCAGCCGCTCCGCGGCATGTGGGATCTTCCCGGATCGGGGCATGAACCCGTGTCCCCTGCATCGGCAGGCCGACTCTCAACCACTGCGCTACCAGGGAAGCCCCATCCTGACTCTTTATTAAATTCTCCTCAGTTATTCTATTTGGGTCTTCTGTTTGCTGATGGAGATTGGTATAGATGGTCTATTTCTTATAAAACTAATAGACTAAAACTTCCCCCTCTTTTCTTACCAGAATTGTCTATCAATGTATAGACAAACAAGAAGCCCTATTGTTTGTAGATTTTTTGATGATGGCCATTCTGATCGGTGTGAGATGATACCTCATTGTAGTTTTGATTTGCATTTCTCTAATGATTAATTATATTGAGCATTCTTTCATGTGTTTGTTTGTTGGCAATCTGTATATCTTCTTTGGAGAAATGTCTGTTTAGGTCTTCTGCCCATTTTTGGATTGGGTTGTTTGTTTTTTTTGATATTGAGCTGCACAAGCTGCTTGTAAATTTTGGAGATTAATCCTTTGTCAGTGGCTTCATTTGTAAATATTTTCTCCCATTCTGAGAGTTGTCTTTTGGTCTTGTTTATGGTTTCCTTTGCTGTGTAAAAGCTTTTAAGTTTCATTAGGTCCCTTTTGTTTTTATTTCCATTTTTCTAGGAGGTGGGTCAAAAAGGATCTTGCTGTGATTTATGTCATAGAGTGTTCTGCCTATGTTTTCCTCTAAGAGTTTGATAGTTTCTGGACTTACATTTAGGTCTTTAATCCATTTTGAGCTTATTTTTGTGTATGGTGTTAGGGAGTGATCTAATCTCATACTTGTATATGTACCTGTCCAGTTTTCCCAGCACCACTTATTGAAGAGACTGTCTTTTCTCCACTATATATTCCTGCCTCCTTTATCAAAGATAAGGTGACCCTATTTGCGTGGGTTTATCTCTGGGCTTTCTGTCCTGTTCCATTGATCTCTATTTCTGTTTTTGTGCCAGTACCATACTGTCTTGATTACTGTAGCTTTGTTGTATAGTCTGAATTCAGGAACCCTGATTCCTCCAGCTCTGTTTTTCGTTCTCAAGATTGCTTTGGCTCTTCGGGGTCTTTTGTGTTTCCATACAAATTGTGAAATTTTTTGTTCTAGTTCTGTGAAAAATGCCAGTGGTAGTTTGATAGGGATTGCATTGAATCTATAGATTGCTTTGGGTAGTAGAGTCATTTTCACAATGTTGATTCTTCCAATCCAAGAACATGGTACATCTCTCCATCTATTTGTATCATCTTTAATTTCTTTCATCAGTGTCTTATAGTTTTCTGCATACAGGTCTTTTGTCTCCTTAGGTAGGTTTATTCCTAGGTATTTTATTCTTTTTGTTGCAATGGTAAATGGGAGTGTTTTCTTAATTTCTCTTTCAGATTTTTCGTCATTAGTGTATAGGAATGCAAGAGATTTCTGTGCATTAATTTTGTATCCTGCTACTTTACCAAATTCATTGATTAGCTCTAGTAGTTCTCTGGTAGCATCTTTAGGATTCTCTACGTATAGTATAATGTCATCTGCAAACAGTGACAGCTTTACTTCTTCTTTTCCAATTTGGATTCCTTTTATTTCTTTTTCTTCTCTGATTGCTGTGGCTAATACTTCCAAAACTGTGTGGAATAATAGTGGTGATAGTGGGCAGCCTTGTCTTGTTCCTGATCTTAGTGGAAATGGTTTCAGTTTTTCACCATTGAGGACGATGTTGGCTGTGGGTTTGTCGTATATGGCCTTTATTATGTTGATGAAATTTCCCTCTGTGCCTACTTTCTGCAGGGTTTTTATCATAAATGGGTGTTGAATTTTGTCGAAAGCTTTCTCTGCATCGATTGAGATGATCGTATGGTTTTTCTCCTTCAGTTTGTTAATATGGTGTATCACATTGATTTGCGGATATTGAAGAATCCTTGCATTCGTGAAATAAATCCCACTTGATCATGGTGTATGATCCTTTTAATGTGCTGTTGGATTCTGTTTGCTAGTATTTTGTTGAGGATTTTTGCATCTATATTCATCAGTGATATTGGCCTGTAGTTTTCTTTCTTTGTGACATCCTTGTGTGGTTTTGGTATCAGGGTGATGGTGGCCTTTTAGAATGAGTTTGGGAGTGTTCCTCCCTCTGCTATATTTTGGAAGAGTTTGAGAAGGATAGGTGTTAGCTCTTCTCTAAATGTTTGATAGAATTCGCCTGTGAAGCCATCTGGTCCTGGGCTTTTGTGTGTTGGAAGATTTTTAATCACAGTGTCAATTTCAGTGCCTGTGATTGGTCTGTTTATATTTTGTATTTTTTCCTGGTTCAGTCTCAGAAGGTTGTGCTTTTGAAAGAGTTTGTCCTTTTCCTCCATGTTGTCCATTTTATTGGCATGTAGTTGCTTGTAGTAATCTCTCATGATCTTTTGTCTTTCTGCATTGTGAGTTGTTACTTCTCCTTTTCATTTCTAATTCTGTTCATTTGAGTCTTCTCCCATTGTTTCTTGATGAGTCTGGCTAATGGTTTATCAATTTTGTTTATCTTCTCAAAGAACCAGTGTTTAGATTTATTGATCTTTGTTATTGTTTCCTTCATTTCTTTTTCATTTATTTCTGATTTGAGCTTTATCATTTCTTTCCTTTTGCTAACATTGGGATTTTTTTGTTCTTCTTTCTCTTACTGCATTAGGTATAAGGTTAGGTTGTTTATTTGAGATGTTTTTTGTATTTTGAGATAGGACTGTATTGCTTATAAACTTCCCTTTTAGCACTGCTTTTGCTGCATCCCATAGGTTTTGGGTCATCGTGTTTTCATTGTCATTTGTTTCTAGGTATTTTTTGATTTCTTCAGTGATCTCTTGGTTCTTACGTAGTGTATTGTTTAGCCTCCATGTGTTTGTATTTTTTACAGATTTTTTTCCTGTAATTGATATCCAGTCTCATAGCATTGTGGTTGGCAAAGATACTTGATATGTTTTTAATTTTCTGAAATTTACCAAGGCTTGATTTGTGACCCAAGATAGGATCTATCCTGGAGAATGTTCCATGAGCACTTGAGAAGAAAGTGTATTCTGTTGTTTTTGGATGGAACGTTCTATAAATATAATTTAAGTCCATCTTGTTTAATGTATCATTTGAAGCTTGTGTTTCCTTATTTATTTTCATTTTGGAGGTCTATCCATTGGTGAAAGTGGGGGTTAAAGTCCCCTACTATGATTGTGTTACTGTCGATTTCCCCTTTTACGGCTGTTAGCATTTGCCTTTTGTATTGAGGTGCTCCTATGTTGGGTGTATAAATATTTACAGTTGTTATATCTTCTTCTTGGATTGATCCCTTGATCATTATGTAGTGTCCTTCTTTGCGTCTTGTAGTAGCCTTTATTTTAAAGTCTATTTTGTCTGATATGAGAATTGCTACTCTAGCTTTCTTTTGATTTCCATTTCCATGGAATATCTTTTTCCATCCCCTTACTTTCAGTCTGTATGTGTCCTTAGGTCTGATGTGGGTCTCTTGTGGACAGCATATATATGGGTCTTGTTTTTGTATCCATTCAGCCAGTCTACATCTTTTGGTTGGAGCATTTAATCCATTTACATTTAAGGTAATTATCGATATGTATGTTCCTATGACCATTTTCTTAATGTTTTGGGTTTGTTATTGTAGGTCTTTTTCATCTCCTGTGTTTCCTGCCTAGAGGAGTTCCTTTAGCATTTGTTTTAAAGCTGTTTTCGTGGTGCTTAATTCTCTTAGCTTTTGCTTGTCTGTAAAGCCTTTAATTTCTCTGTCGAATCTGAATGAGATCCTTGCTGGGTAGAGTAATCTTGATTGTAGGTTTTTCCCTTTCATCACTTTAAATATGTCCTGCCACCCGCTTCCGGCTTGCAGAGTTTCTGCTGAAAGATCAGCTGTTAACATTATGGGGATTCCCTTGTATGTTATTTGTTGCTTTTCCCTTGCTGCTTTTAATATTTTTTCTTTGTATTTAATTTTTGATAGTTTGATTAATATGTGTCTTGTCGTGTTTCTTCTTGGATTTATCCTGTATGGGACTCTCTGTACTTCCTGGACTTGAATGACTATTTTCTTTCCCATATTAAGGAAGTTTTCAAGTATAATCTCTTCAAATATTTTCTTAGTCCCTTTGTTTTTCTATTCTTCTTCTGGGACCCCTATAATTCGAATGTTGGTGTGTTTAATGTTGTCCCAGAAGTCTCTGAGACTGTCCTCAATTCTTTTCATTCTTTTTTCTTTATTTTGCTCTGTGGTAGTTATTTCCACTATTTTATCTTCCAGGTCACTTATCCATTCTTCTGCCTCAGTTATTCTGCTATTGATTCCTTCTAGAGAATTTTTAATTTCACTTACTCTGTTGTTCATCAGTGTTTGTTTGCTCTTTAGTTCTTCTAGTTTCCTGTTAAATGTTTCTTGTATTTTCTCCATTCTATTTACAAGATTTTATATCATCTTTACTGTCATTATTCAGAATTCTGTTTTAGGTAGGCTGCCTATTTCCTCTTCATTTGCTTAGTCTGGTGGGTTTTTACCTTGCTTCTTCATCTGTTGTGTATTTCTGTCTTCTCATTTTACTTTACTTACTGCGTTTGGGGTCTCCTTTTCGCAGCCTGAAGGTTCGTATTTCCCATTGTTTTTGGTGTCTGCCCCCAGTGGTTAAGGTTGGTTCAGTGGGTTGTGTAGGCTTCCTGGTGGATGGGACTGGTGCCTGTTTTCTGGTGGATGAAGCTGGATCTTGTCTTTCTGGTGGGCAGGACCACGTCTGGTGGTGTGTTTTGGGGTGTCTGAACTTATTTTGACTTTAGGCAGCCTCTTGCTAATGGGTGGGGTTGTGTTCCTGTCTTGCTAGTTGTTTGGCATGAGGTGTCCAGCACTGTGGCTTACCAAGTCGTTGACTAGAGCTGCGTTTTAGCATTGAGATGGAAATCTCTGGGAGAGCTTTCGCCGTTTGATATTACATGGCGCTGGGAGTTTTCTGGTGGACCAGTGTCCTGAACTCGGCTCTCCCATCTTAAAGGCTCAGGCCTGACACCTGGCTGGAGCACCAAGACCCTGTCAGCCATATGCCTCAGTAGAAAAGGGAGAAAAGAAAGGAAAGAAAGAAAAATAAAATAAAATAAAGTTATTAAAATTAAGAAAAAAATTATTAAAAATAAATAAGTAATTAAAGAAAGGAAAGAAAGAAGAGGGCAACCAAACCAATAAACAAATCCACGAAGGATAACAAGCACTAAAAACTATACTAAAAAAACAAAACCAAAACGGACAGAACTCTAGGACAAATGGTAAAAGCTAAGCTGTACAGACAAAATCACACAAAAAAGCATACACATACACACAAAAAGAGAAAAAGGAGAAAAAAATATATATTTAAAAAAAAAAGAGAGAGCAGCCAAATCAATAAACAGGTCTACCAATGATAATAAGCTCTAAATACTAAACTAAGATAATCATAAAACCAGAAACAAATCAGATGCAAAAAGCAAACCCCAAGTCTACGGTTGCTCCCAAAGTCCACCGCCTCAATTTTGGGATGATTCGTTGTCTATTCAGGTATTCCACCGTTTCAGGGTACATCAAGTTGACTGTGGAGGTTTAATCTGCTGCTCCTGAGGTTGCTGGGAGAAATTTCCCTTTCTCTTCTTTGTTCGCACAGCTCCTGGGGTTCAGCTTTGGGTTTGGCTCCGCCTCTGTGTGTAGGTCACCTGTGGGGGCTCTGGCTCACTCTGGCCAGAGGGGGAGGGAGGGGTACGGATGCGGGGCGAGCCTCCGGTGGCAGAGGCTGGCGTGACATTGCAACATCCGAGGCACACCTTGGGTTCTCCCAGGGAAATTGTCCCTGGATCACGGGACCCTGACAGTGGCAGGCTGCACAGGCTCTCGGGAGGGGAGGTGTGGATAGTGACCTGTGCTTGCACACAGGCTTCTTGGTGGCTGCAGGAGCAGCCTTAGCATTTCATGCCTGTCTCTGTTGTCCGAGCTGATAGCCGTGGCTCGCACCCATAGTTGTAGCTTGTTTAGGCGGTGCTCTGAATCACCTCTCCCCATGCACCCTGAAACAATGGTCTCTTGCCTCTCAGGTAGGTCCAGATTTTTTCCCGGACTCCCTCCCGGCTAGCTGTGGTGCAGTGCACTAGCCCCCTTCAGGCTGTGTTCACACAACCAATCCCAATCCTCTCCCTGGGATCTGACCTCTGAAGTCCGAGCCTCAGCTCCCAGACCCCACCCGCCCCGGTGGGTGAGCAGAGAAGCCTCTCAGGTTGGTGTGTGCTTGTCGGCACCAATTCTCTCTGCGGGAATCTCTCCGCTTTGCCCTCCGCACCCCTGTTGCTGCGCTCTCCTCTGTGGCTCCGAAGCTTCCCCCCCACCCACCCCCTGTCTCCGCCAGTGAAGGGGCTTCCTAGTGTGTGGAAACTTTTCCTCCTTCACAGCTCCCTCCCAGAGGTGCATGTCCCATCTCTATTATTTTGTTTCTGTTTTTTCTTTTTTCTTTTGCTTTACTCAGGTACGTGGGGGAGTTTCTTGCCTTTTGGGAAGTCTGAGGTCTTCTGCCAGCATTCAGTAGGTGTTCTGTAGGAGTTGTTCCACATGTAGATGTATTTTTGATGTATTTGTGGGGAGGAAGGTGATCTCCACATCTTACTCCTGTGCCATCTTGAAGGTCCCCCTTACCTTATATTTCTGTTAAATCCATCAGACCATTCAGAGGGATTTCTTGTTATTTAATATTATTTAATCTTAAATCTGAATTTACCCCTATAACGGTTTCTTCACATCCCATATAAACTTCTGTAGACATCATATAATTTATTGCTTGTTGTATTGCTGTGTCTTAAACTAAAAAAAAAAAAAAAGTATTGGTGAATTTTAATGAGCAAGAGGTAGATGTTTATTCTGAAAGGACCTCCTAGAGGAAATAGTCAGTGGCATTTTATTTTATTTTATTTATTTATTTTTGTGTGTGTGGTACGCGGGCCTCTCACTGCTGTGACCTCTCCCATTGTGGAGCACAGGCTCCGGACACGTAGGCTCAGCGGCCATGGCTCACAGGCCTAGCCGCTCCACGGCATGTGGGATCTTCCCGGACCGGGGCACGAACCCGTGTCCCCTGCATCGGCAGGCGGACTCTCAACAACTGCACCACCAGGGAAGCCCCAGTGGCATTTTAAATGATGGAATAGATGAAGTTGGTTTTCTGTAGAAAAAGAGATGTTGACATATTGCTAATCTGATATAGAATTTTGAGGTTTATACTTCAGAGCCTTAAAATTTCCACATGTTTGAAATCTTGGCAAAGAACTCAAAGAAGAAATTAAGAAGAAAAGTGAAAATGCAGAAGAGAAATTAATATATTAGAGTTCCTAAAAAGGAGGAACAACTTTTTATTAGTTTGTGAGATAATGTAGGAGAGATTGTTTGGGTAGATAATGGCAGTAGGAAAATGACAGTGAAAGTAATCATCTGTATTCTGATTAGAATTCTGTAGTTCTTTGGTAGAAAAGTGTAGCAACCTTAAGGAGGAAGGCGATTAAGTTTACTCTAAGTTGTAAGTATATGTATTCAGTTAATGAGAACATTTTCTTTTTGAGTATCACACAAATCCATTATATACTTAATTAATATGGTTTAATACTGTCTTTTAAAGCTGTTCTAATGGAATAAGTAAAAAATGGGAGAGATGAATGGATAGAGATTGGTAGGTCAGAAATAACAGGGGCCTGAGTCAGAGCTGTCAAGAATATGTTGAGCCTCCTTCCTTTGGAGTTGAGTGTCTAGAGGGCAATACTTGGAAAAGCAAGGGCTCTGCAACTCTACAACAGCTGTTAAGTTTATATGAAATATATTGAAGTATGTTGGATGAGGAGTTGAGTAGGAGAAATGGGCTGATAGAGGCTATAGCTAAGAAATGAGTAAATTTTTAAAAATTTATGTACTTTTAGCATTTAAGGATTGAAATTTTTTTCAGTTACATTTAATGTATGTAGAGTCCTTTGTTTTAAAAGTCAATTGAATATCAAAGCTCTTTGATGCTCTTTAGAATGAAATATGATTCCATAGTATAAGAGAAAATGTTTTCTGTTTGTAAAGCAAATGCTCAGTAAATACTCTGAAGCAAGAATTGGCAAACTTTTTTGTAAAGGGCTAGATAGTCCATATTTTAGGCTTTGTGGGCCACATAGGGTTTCAGTCTCATATGATTCTTTGTGCTGTATGTTTTGTGTTTTTTTTGGCCACGCTTCATGGCATCCGGGATCTTAGTTCCCAGGGATCGAACCCGTGCCTCCTGCAGTGGAAGTGTGGAGCCCTAACCACTGGACTGATAGCGAATTCCTGTGCTGTATGTTTTTAAGCAACTGTTTAAATATGTAAAAAGCATTCTTAGCTTGTGGACCATATAAAAGCAGGCTATAGGCCAGTTTTGGCATGTGGGCTATAGTTTGTAGGCTCTTGCTCCAAAATACTGGTTTTCAAATGTTTGGTACTTAAATTTTATTATTATTATGCTTTATTAAAAACATTATGTTTTTAGAGGGAGTTACAATGTTCTCAAGATATCTTGAGGTCATATTTATTTTTGCATTTGGAGCAAAAATACTAGGTTGCGAGAATTTAGAGAGAAGGTGGGGTTGAGGAGGCAAAGAAATGGAGGTTCAGTCAGGTCAAAGATGAGATCACACGTATATTGGAATGGTAGGTGTCAAGAGTTGCTGTTAAGGGTTGTCTGGTAGAGCGGTTAAGGACCAGTAGATATTAGATATCTGAGGTATTCAATTTCTTTCCTCATCAGTATCTTTTTCCTATCTCCTAGGTAGGAGCCTTACCACTTGTCAGCCTCCTAGTGCTCTAGCTCGTTTCTCCATTTTAATAGAGATGAACACTGAGTATTGGGAGGGAGAGGGTGGGGGATCTAAAGTTTACTCTGGTCCTTCTGCTGACTTGTGTGATATTTGACTTATTTGAACTTCAGTTTTCTCCCCTGTAAAATGATAGGACTGATTAGATGATTTATGAGCTGTCTTCCATTTTGAATTTTTATTCTCACAATTGTGAGATTCTCACAAATGAACTTGGTTTGTATTTGCTTTTTTCTTCTTTCTGTTCTGCTGGCTCTGCTGTTTACCTCAGTCTGCGCCCTACTCACCTCAACCCTCTATCACTCTGATGTAACTGAACTGTTTCCAGATTACTTTCATTTTGAATCTGAGGATGGAAATTCCACTGACTCTACCAACTATGTATCAGGAAGAAATAATTCAACAAAACAAAGTAATAACCCATTCTCTCAATGGCAAATGTTTTGAAAAACAAGATAGAGTTGATTATGAATATTTAGTATCAGAAACTTTTTGTACTAAAAAGACCATATAGTATTAGGTAGTGTACTAATCTATACCACACTCACTGTATCTGTAAGACAGTGTTAGGATAGGTTCTTGATGTGGGTTACCTTAGGTATTTTAAGGGTGTTAAATTTTAAAGAAATGCCACCTCTAGCTTTGTTGCTGTTATCCTATCAATTCTTTGGAAGCATATTATTTAAAAGATAAATGAAATTTTTAATGTTCAAGCCGAGAGTAAGAGTTAAATTAAAGTTAAATATTTTTCAAGAATGTGTAGTTGTCAGAGCAGACATTTAATTTTTACTGAATACTTGTATAAGCAAAGCACACAGCTGCTGTTAAGTCAGTATAGCATGTGTAAGGATGAATGCTATTTACTGTGTCCATGATTTTGTGTCCATTTCTGGTAAAGTAAAAAAAGATTTATAGAACATTATTCAAGCTAAAATTCTTATAAACTTGTAAATTAAAATTCTTCTCTTAACTACTAAAAACAGCCAATACTGTCTGTATTTGGTTCAACATGGCTTAGAAGAAGATCAAGAGAGGGCAAAAGGCAACATAAAGAACTTACAAAGCAGTGTTTCCCCCACCCTCCCAAGAGCTAACTAGAACTTACTGGGCCAGGTGTTGAAGTAGTTAGCACGTAACAAGTAGAGGAGATAGAAAGGAATGACTGTAAAATAATATAGGAATGGAAGCGATTCTTCTTAAGGGTTTAGGGACTACTAAAAGGCAATGGAAGGTCTAAACCCTGAGGAACTCACCATGTACGGTAATTTTTTGTTTAAAAAATTTCATGTAGGACTTCCCTGGTGGCGCAGTGGTTAAGAATCCGCCTGCCAATGCAGGGGACACGGGTTCGAGCCCTGGTCCGGGAAGATCCCACATGCCGTGGAGCAACTAAGCCCGTGTGCCACAACTACTGAGCCTGCACTCTAGAGCCCGTGAGCCACAACTACTGAGCCTGCGTGCCACAACTACTGAATCCCACGTGCCTAGAGCCCGGGCTCCGCAACAAGAGAAGCCACTGCAGTGAGAAGCCCGAGCACCACAATGAAGAGTAGCCCCCGCTCGCCGCAACTAGAGCAAGCCCTCATGCAGCAACAAAGACCCAACGCAGCCAAAAATAAATAAATAAATAATAAAATTTAAAAAACTTTATGTATATAGATTTGTTTAAAAATTCCCAATTTTAAATTAAGAAAATCCCACTAATGGTTATCAGTGTGTAATTATGTATAGAAAGTAGGATTTATACAGTTCCTAATTAAGTTTATATTTATAGTTTATATCATTTTATAAAAAATAAATAACTGAAAATTACCCATTCAGTTTGTGAATAACTAATTTGTTTTATGAAAGATGAATAGTGTAAAGCATATTTGTAATTAAAATAAGTAAATGCTTATTTGAAACATTAACTTACTAATGTAAAAAAATGGAGACACATTTTAAAACACCCAACTTAGTTGAGTTAACCCACTGTAGCTGTTTGACTGCAGATGTTTTCCCACACTGATGGGCAGCTGACTGAGGTAGTGCTATCCAGTACAGTCTACTTTCAATTATCTGTGGTAATGGGACAATGCATGGATAACCCTAAAGCAAAATACTTTATACATACCTTCCTGTCATCTGCTGTGGCCTGAGCATGTGCTTGGGTCCATGATGGAGGTGTGGGAGGGGGGCTCAGGCTTGCAGAGGAGCTGAAAGTCAAGGCCATGAGAGGTATTCTAGAGGAGCCTGGGTTTGGCACTGTGTGGTTGAAATATCATGGGGGGAGCCTGCAGCATGTGAGACCAGCTTGGCAATAGCTGTTAGAGGATGGAGAAACAAATTGTTAAGGAACTGTGGGAGAAAAGATATTTAACTCTTGCACAGTTGCAGCAATACTACTTGGTGTGTTTTTTGGTTAACAGGTAGCAAACAGTAATAGTATTAATAGCAGTGTACTTGCATTAGTTCTGGTCTTCTTTGCTAGTTAAACACATTTTCCACTTGCCATAGGTGAGTGCTATTATTGAGGCCTCTTCTAAATGAGAGTAAGTTTATTGGCATATAACTAGTAACTTTAGAAATCCAGGATAAGTGGAAAATACTTTTCTTACTATTAAAATTCTGACTAGCTATCAGTGTTGAATTTGTACTTCCAAAATTTAAATTCATTTCAGCATTGTAATGTCAAAGTATATTGTGAAGGCAAAGGCAATGGTGATTACTGAAAGCTACCAGTTTGATTTAGGAAAAACATACAAGCCATATTTAAAAATATGTTTGGGGCTTCCCTGGTGGCGCAGTGGTTGAGAGTCCGCCTGCCGATGCAGGGGACACGGGTTCGTGCCCCGGTCTGGGAAGATCCCACATGCTGCGGAGCGGCTGGGCCCGTGAGCCATGGCCGCTGAGCCTGCGCGTCTGGAGCCTGTGCTCCGCAACGGGAGAGGCCACAACAGTGAGAGGCCCGCGTACTGCAAAAAAAAAAAAAAAAAAAAAAAAAAAAAAAAAAGTTTTAGGAGCTTTACAAAAGTTCTTTTAAAACTGACAATTGGCTGTGAGTTGATGAATGTTGAAGCTGGATGTTAAGTATATGGAGGGTATTCATTAAATTACTCTAATTAGAAAATGATTGTATTTTCTACCAGAGAAATCTTTGAAAAATGTGAATTAGGGAATTGCTGAAAACTTCAGAGTCTTCTGGACCAAGCTTTCTCCTCCTTATTTATGTAATAGGTTTATTGTTCTCCATTAAAAGTTGTTATTCAAACTTAAGATAAAATCATAGCCATGTTCTGAAGGTATATTTGATTCTGTCTACGGGAACTCCTACAGTTCAATTCAGTGTGGTATTAGGATGGCAATTCACAAATTATACCTTTGGGTTTTCTTAACCATATATTACTTTTATTATTTTAGATGATTTTTAAAAGTTAATGACATCAAATATTGATATTTGGCAGTCACTAGAGGCATTAATCATAAATCAACTCTTGTACAAAGTTTGGAAACAATTGACATTTGAGAGTGAATAATGTAAGAGACAAATGAATTAGTCCTTCTTCTACATCACTGGTTCTCTGCCAGAGCAGTTTTACCCCCCAAGGGAACAATTGGCAACGTCAGACATTTTTGGTTGTTACAGCTTGGGGTGGGGAGTGCTATAGATATCTACTGGGATGCTTCTCTACAACCTATAATGCTCAGGACAGCCCTTCCACAACAAAGAATTATCTGGCCCAAAATGCTGATAGTGTTGCTGTTGAGAAACCCTGCTCTAGTATTCTTTTAGAGTAGACAACTAGAAACGTATAACCAAACTAGATTATTTTGGCTTCATATAGACATATGCTGTTAAGAGTTATGTTTTAAAATATGCCTTCAGTTTTAATGAGAATTAATATAAGAAGCAAAAAAGAACATTTTTCTCATAATTCCTTCAACCAGTTCCTTTAAGAGTTTAGTGCTGGGCACATGGTCACTTTTCTAATGAAGGGGTGTATATTTTCTTGTAACTCATTATTTATACTTTGCCTTCTCTACATAAGAACCTAATTTTATGCCCTATTGTAGCAACTATCCCTTATTTCGGCTTATATATAAAAGTTCTGTGATCGTTTCTTTTGCTGTGTTGGTCTTTCTTTTATGCTTACTGTAATAGCTTATACAGGTTTGGGCTGTGTGTTTATGTGTACATAAAGAAAATATATAAGTAATATGTAAGTGCCCCCAATCCCCAGGTATGATCTAATTGTTTTAATGCTTTTAAAAAAGTCTCCGTTTTTCCAAACAATTTAAAATATGTGCTTGTTATAAAATATAACTGTATATTAGTGCAAATAATAATGAAAAGTTACCCCTCTTTTCATTCTCCAGAGATTTATTTATATTTCTAGCAAGAAAATTTGAAATTTGAAGTTCCAGTTTGCCCTAAGTATAGAATTCTGTTATTGTTGATTAGGTTTACATTCTTTTGTTTTCATTTCTGAATAAAATAATTATATTTCTAACTAAGCAGAATGAAAACAATGTTGAAAGAGGATTACATTCTCTAATAAATTTTCTTTTATTGGTATAACAAAGACCAGTTATATATAAAAAATAAGTATCATATTTTGGGGCTTTTTGGTTATTTTGAAGTATAATTGCTAAGTATGAAATCTTCCTACCTCATATTTTTTTGTTTTGTTTTTGTTTTTTGTTTGTTTGTTTTGCGGTATGCGGGCCTCTCACTGTTGTGGCTTCTCCCATTGCGGAGCACAGGCTCTGGACACGCAGGCTTAGCGGCCACGGCTCACGGGCCCAGTCGCTCCGCGGCATGTGGGATCTTCCCGGACCGGGGCACGAACCCGTGTCCCCTGCATCGGCAGGCGGACTCTCAACCACTGCACCACCAGGGAAGCCCCTAGCTCATATTTTTAATAATTCAGAAAGACTCATTAAAAATTATTCAAAAGTAGAATATGATTAATTTCCATTTCTCTGAAGTTAAAAATAAGTAAACTCCAATATTGTCACTAATATTTTAGTGACAACCTTTTTTTTTTCTGTTATAGCTCCCTCAAGCAGTTGAAAAGGAAAGCAGATTTTGTAATTTTTCTAATATGCACCGAAAAAGTTCAAAACCTATTTTTGTCTTAAAAAGAAATAGTTAAAATGATAAGGTCACTACCTTGGCCAGTATTCGATTTGACGCTTCATTTAGGTATTTATTAGTTATGAACTTATAGATTCTGTTTCTTTTAAGATCTGTTGGTTGAAATGGGAGGCTTCAAATTTGTTTCAGGTTTCCTTCACACTTTAGGTAGTTTAGAAGGATAAATAATCAGTGTTCAGATTTCTTAAAGTTGTGTTTAATAATGTCATGATGGTTATATTTCATTTCCATTTCTGTGTTACTACCTGGTTATTCTTTAGACAGGGTAAACTGAAGTAGGTTTGGGGAGGAAATAGCAAAAGTATCTGTTAATTGCTGCTTGAGCCAGGAATGGTGGCAAGAGATGTGAACAAAATTTTAGTGAAGTATTTTTCAAACTTTTTAAACTGCAACTCACAGTTAAAAATACATTTTATATTCCATCCAGTACACAATTTAATGTATGTATTTATATACATAACATATTTTAAGAAAAAATACCTTACTATATATATGTTGTCTGATATTTCTGTTCTTTTTTTTTTTTTTTTTTTTTTTTTTTTTTTTTTTTTTTTTTTTTTTTTTTTTTTTTTTTTTTTTTTTTTGCTGTACGCGGGCCTCTCACTGCTGTGGCCTCTCCCGTTGCGGAGCACAGGCTCCGGACACACAGGCCCCGCGGCCATGGCTCGCGGGCCCAGCCGCTCCGCGGCACGTGGGATCCTCCGGGATCGGGGCACGAACCCGCGTCCCCTGCATCGGCAGGCGGACTCCCAACCACTGCGCCACCAGGGAGGCCCCGTCTGTTCTTTTTTTAATTTTTGTTTTATTTTATTTATTTATTTATTTTTTTGCGGTACGCGGGCCTCTCACTGTTGTGGCCTTTCCCGTTCCGGAGCAGAGGCTCCGGACGCGCAGGCTCAGCGGCCATGGCTCACGGGCCCAGCCGCTCTGTGGCATGTGGGATCCTCCCGGACCTGGGCACGAACCCGTGTCCCCTGCATCGGCAGGTGGACTCTCAACCACTGCACCGCCAGGGAAGCCCTGATATTTCTGTTCTTTTTCATTTAAAATAATTGCTGCTCACATCTCACTAAATTGCACCTTGCAGTTTGAAAAATGCTGCTTTAGTGTATTAATTACCCATGCTTAAATTCGCCCTCTCTCAGCAAATAGAAAACTGAGTAAAAACACGTTGTTATGTACTAAATTATATCCTATTTTGAACATTTAATAAATAAAATAATGAAATATTTTACAAACATTTTGTTATAAATATAAGCAGCATTGCCTCAATAAACAAGTTTCTCTGTAAAAAATGATTATTTTTAACATCGTATTTATAGTTTAGGCCTCTCTTTTTTTAATAAAAAATATTTAAACACTAATAGAATTTATACTAATAGGTTATTTTTAAATGGAACCAGATTAATCACTGGGGCATTCTTTTTTTTTGAGGATTTTTCTCTTTTTTTTGGCTGCACTGCACGGCCTGTAGGATCTTAGTTCCCCAACCAGGAATTGAACCCAGGCCCTCAACAGTGAAAGCATGGAGTCCTAACCACTGGACCACCAGGGAATTCCTTCACTGGGGCTTTCTTAATAAGGTTAAGTCTTAATGGAGAGGGGAAAAATTAGCATGTTCAATCCAGAGGTTGGCAAACTTTTTCTGTAAAGGGCCAGCTAATAAATATTTTATGCTTTGCAGGCCATAAGGTCTCTGTTAGTACTACTCACCTCTGCCATTATATTGTGAAAATATGCAAGCAAGTAGAATGACTGTGTTCCAATAAAACTTTGTTTATGGAAACTGAAATTTGAATTCCATATAATTTTCACATGTCAAGACCTTATTTTTCTTTTGACTTTTTTCAACCATTAAAAAAAATGTAAACACCTCTCTTAGCTTTTGGGCTATAAAAAATAGGTGGTGGGCCAAATTTGGTCTGCCAGCCATGGTTTCCCATCCCTTGCTTTAGCCTAGAAAGGGAGAAAGTCAGTATTGGTCCCAAAAGGAGAAGTTAGCAGTTGTGGTTAAGAATATGAATAACGATATTAAACTTCTAAGTATTTATATTTTTATTTTTCTGGATATTAGAGCTATACATTTTTGTGTTGTGTTTATGTTATATTTTGTAGACCGTTGATATTCATAAAGAGAAAGTTGCAAGAAGAGAAATTGGTATTTTGACTACCAATAAAAACACTTCAAGGACACATAAGATTATTGCTCCAGCCAACCTTGAACGACCAGTTCGTTATATTAGAAAACCTATTGACTATACAATTCTAGATGATATTGGACATGGAGTAAAGGTAAGTATAATTTTTGTCCAGCTTAAAAACAATAGCCCATAATGGAACTAACTCTTTAGAAAATTAAGCATTTATCTTTTCTTTCCAGAGGATCAAGTCTTGGCCTACTTGTAGTTCTGAAGATTTCTTACCACTATAACTATGTTATCTTTCTTTCTTCTTAGTGTTATGTTCTCAAGTTTTAAACAGTCATCTTTGACTGAATTGCTTTTGCTTAATCAGTTATGAAAATACCTCATATAGATCTGGAAATGAATGTGGTATTATACTTCTAATCTTTTAATGATTTAGTATGACTAATTAAAAATTATTCAGTATGTTATTAAAGTATTTGCTTTATCTCAAAAATATCAGCAAACTTTTGGCATTAGTTTTCAGAAAGAACATATATAAACAAACATGTACTTTGAATTTTTCTAAAACAAATTTATCTCAACATTTTGGGTGAGAATAATGTAGATAAAACTAATATGTGAATTAGTATTTCCACTGCTTTTGAGTAGATAGTCATTATATATTTTGGCTATCTTTTAAAATGTATTTAAGTGCCTGCTATGTATGTAAAGTACCATAATCACAACTGAGGAGCATATAACTTTCATTTAAATTGGTATTCGTTCTTAAGAAACTATTTAGAGCTTCAGCTAAGTATTAGGTTATTTTAAAGTTTGCATCTCAGCAGTGATTTGAAAGACAGTGACTTTTCAAATGTGATGCTGAATAAATACGTATATGCCTATAAGTGAAACTGTACAGTTCATGCAGTTGATTTGTGTCTAATATAAGCAAATTTAAATTTAAAAAATATACCTCAAACAAGTATGGCTAGAAATCAGTTAAATCTAACTTTAATGTAGATCTAGGTAAAAGAATATGTACAGTGTAAATTTTTTTAAAAAATCTTTTTCTTTCTTACAATTTTGATATAAGCACTGTTATCTGAAATTTGATATTTAATTTTATAATGAACACCTAATGCATTTAGTTTACAGTAATTAGAGCATGTTAAAATAGGATGTACAATTGGATGGATAATTAATAACTGAAATTTATTCTAACTTGGGGAAAATCTTTTGAGATTTATTTGAGGCTAACAACTGCTAATAGAAAATTTTAATGACAAAAAGGCACTTAGAATATGAAACATCATATTTGTACTTCCCCACTTACATAATGAAAAGGTGATCCCCCAATTCTTATTTAATCCTCAAGTAAATGTTCTTTAGGGAATCTGTAGTCCCTTTCATTTTTTGTACATTTTAGTGTTTAGGGGTCACTAATTTGAAGAAATCTTTAATAAAGTTGTTTTTAAATAAAAGTGTCATATAATTTCATCCAAAAACTCCTGTTCATGACACATTCTGCTTTAACCACTCTTTCTATGATCTACTGAAACATTATTTTTTAATGCTGAATGCTTAACTTGTTTTTTCTTTGTTTTTTTCCTTTCTCTTCACATCCTGAAGTTCCAACTAACCTTTCAATGCTTTTTTCCCTTACCTCTTTTATTTGCTCCATTTATGCATTAAGTGGTTGCTTAGATTTAAGGTAAGAGATTCCAGGGCTGGATTTCCATTCTTTGTTCTTATGTAGAATATTACATACGGGGAGTGAAGAGATATTTGGCACTTGACCTTTTAAATCCAACAAATAATTCCTCTTTTTTATTTTATTTTATTTTTGTCATGAAACTTTGTGTGTCTTCATGTTCCATGAGGGCAGATGTTTTTGACTGTTTTGTTCATTGACCTATCCTGTGTGCCTAGAACAGTGCTTGACACACATTAGACACTTAGTAAATATTTGTTGACTAAATGGTTATTTTGCAATGTCAATATATTTTGTGAAACTGAAATGTAAGTTACCCTGTCATAAAATGTCATTATGAAATAAAATTAGCTGTACTTTTGTAAATGTAGAAATTTTGTTTTGGATTGGAGGGCTGCTAATGTGCTTCATTTAACCCTCCCCCTGTGTAATAGCCTTTTTATTCTATAAATGGTGTGCTTTATTATATACCTTGTGGCCACTATGACATTATCTCTTGACTCTTAATTACTCTTAAAAAAAGTGAAAATTGGAAAATATTCAGTGTTTTGGGTGTTTTTTAAGTTGCAGTATCATGTATTTTGCAAAAAACAAAATTAGTCTTTTTATTCAAATTGCTATATAAATTATATATTTCAGTATAAACTCACTTTAAGAGGTTTTCAAGCCGAGTATTATATGCAAAACATCAAAAGCTCATGATAGTGTTTAACAAAATACAAGTTGAGAATTAAAGATATTTCCTTTTCTTACTTGTTTCAGTAACATTTTAGTATTTTGGAGGGAAAAATGGGAAAAGACATTCAAGAATAATCAAGAAGCCTGTACTAAAATTATTGTCACCAAACCGATCATGCATTTCATTTTTGTTCTTTTTTTCTTAGCTGAATTCTATAATTCCTTTTCAAATATGTATTCTTACCATATACCCTGTTGTTTGCCATGTCTTCAGTGTAGAAAGTGATAACAAGAAGACAAGATGACTGAGATCTGAATCATTAACTAGCTACTAACCACGGCCACAGAAAGTTGACAGATCATGGTAGAGAGATGTGACTGGAGGAGCCCAGGCAGATGTACTTCATGTGTACATAAAAGTATATTGGAGTGTTGACTCCAAGCCCTCAGTCTCGGTGAGTGAGGAGATTCCTTCGCATAAAATAGGTAGAATTAGACCAAAAGCTGTCTTTGTGGCTACCTTGGCTTTTTTCCCTTAAAGTCTGTATTCAGATTTTGGCTATTGATACATTAACCTCCAAAGTGATAGAAGTGCACAGAAAGATTAACTAAAGGAAAGACAAAAAAAAAAATGGACCAGTTCTTTCTCCTTAAAGTTTAGACCAGCTTGCCTAAGGAACTATCCCTAGCTCATTTCTTCCAAACCCTACCAGGATTCCTTCTTGATCTTTCTGGGTTCAGGATCTGTTCTGTGTGAGAGGCCAGAATGAGTGGGAAATGAGAGCTTCCAAGAAAGAAAGATCTAATAAGGGGACATCACACTTGGATAAGATTCCTTAACATCTTTGCTCTTTGCACCAAAAAAGCTCCACTCCTGAGTACTGTGGCTCTATGTAGTTGTTTCTGTTATATTGGGATGGGATTGACAGGGTGAGAAGTATGTGCCCTGAGGTCATCCTAGAAGCTACAATGTGCCAGTCCTCTGTCTCTTTCTTCTTATCTTTCTTTCTGAGTATGTCTGTTGTCTCTATAAACTCGTGGCACATAGTTAATAATTTTGGGTGAACCAAAACAAAGTAGAGTGGAAAAAATATTCAGCATATAGCAAATCATTACTGTTTTTAATGTTGATGGGAAAAAATGAATTGCTTTAGAAGGTTGATTAATGGAATAATTGAGTATATTAAGATAGAAAATAGAATTTAAAAATGTTAAAGTTGGAAGGGACCGCAGCTAGTAAACTAGTCCACTGGTTTTCCAGCTGAGTTTTTTGGAGACCTATGGATTATATCAGGTGCCCTGGAAGTCTCCTGATATTTGATGTCCTCCTCAACTCATTATGAGCTCTGTCTTTGCTCCCATTGTTGTCAGACTTGATGCCTTTCAGATATACTCTAAACAAATATCATACTTTGGGACAAGACACATGGGATTTGACTCAGAAGAGACCTCCATGCTTCAAAGTTGAATTTTTAACCTTTTATATGGCATGTCCTGGTTATGTTTAATGGTTCTTTTCTTTTTTTTTTTTTTTTTTTTTTTGGTACGCGGGCCTCTCAGTGTCGTGGCCTCTCCCGTTGCGGAGCACAGGCTCTGGACGCACAGGCTCAGCGGCCATGGCTCACGGGCCCAGCCACTCCGCGGCACGTGGGACCCTCCCGGACCGGGGCACGAACCTGCGTCCCCTGCATCGGCAGGCGGACTCTCAACCACTGCGCCACCAGGGAAGCCCCTAATGGTTCTTTTCATAGAAAATTTGGGTAACTTTTTTCAGTCGAATGAGAAGTTGTAGAGTTTAATTCATAAGACCTTTGAAGACAACATGGTGATATTTTTAAAGAAAAAGGTATAAAAAGCCGATGGATAGAATGCCATATTGGAAGGGTTTTAATATGTACCTGAGGCCATATAAAAGTGGAATGTACTTTGAACCTGGGGTACCCTTTCCCCACTCTTTATTTTAATAAAAGAGTTTTAAGACCTTGTTACTGATGTGTTTGAAACAGATATTTCTGTTGAAAGTTTAAAGTTGTCACTAATGAAGCTAAGCTAAGTACTTTTAAAATAGTGTATTTACTTTAATGCAAAAAAAATAAAGACTTCTGATCTGTTTCTGTAGTATTTATTTCAGATGAACATTGTACAAGCAGATTCTTAATAATGAATGAGGAGGGGTTAGGAGTTTCTTTTACAGTTAACACGTTAAGAATACAACACTTCAGAAAATTTTGCTTGGGATCTTGAAGATCCATAACTTTATATAAAAAATGGGCTAACTTTTTGACTTTGCATGTGACCTTGTGTGTGTCATTCCCTACAGTACAGAAGGATGATAACTTGCCTCTCACGTTTCTAGCTCTCGGGTACAGCTGAGGGTTCATTGTTAAGCATTTATTTGATACAACACTTGGAAGAAAAACTCCACAATAACAGCAACTTTTGGAAGACTCATCTGGGTTTGCCTATCAGTTCCAGACTTGAGCCACCAATTCTATCTTGTCAAAAGCCAGTTGTTGGAAACTATTTTCAGAATCAAGCAGAAGTTTGTCCATCTTTATTCCTCTTTTCTTCTTCTTACTTTATTTGTTCTTCCCCTTACTCCTCATCTCTTATTCCCTTACCTCTGTATTAGATTATTTTAGGACTCTTGGCACCTTAGGCTTTTTGTCTTTCTAACTCTCTTACTAAAAATTTTACATCTCTCCTGAAGTCATATTCGAATTCCTGATTTCAGCTTTGATCTCCTTCAGAGGATCTCCTGGTTCTTTTCCTGCTGGCTCTGAGAATTGAAGTAGGAACATATATCCTCTGAGGAGAGGGATAAAGATCTCTAGGAAGCCAGAGAATTATGCACTGGTTGGAACTAATGGGGAATGATACTGGGCACTGAACAAAAGCCTAGAAATGCTTGACCACAGCTGCTGCCCATTCTCACCACGCCACATCCAGACACAACCTATACATACTACTCCTCTTCTCTTAGTATATTTAAATCTTGCCCTTTTTAAGACTTGTTAACTCTAGCTCAGATTTTTCTCTATGAAACCTTCTGTAGCCATTTTGTCTTACATTGATATTTCTTTTTTGGAGATTTCTGTATAATTTGTAGATACTACTTTTTGTTTTAAACATGTGGGTCTTAGTTGTTCTAAAATAAGTTCCTTAAAAGCAGAGGAATCATTTTACAGACCTTTGTCTTCTTTTCTTTTTCATATTCTTTTACCCTTGTGCCTAGTAGCCTGGTGGTAGGTGGTTTAAATGAGGGATATACCACAGATGTCATTTTAGAATGTGTCTGTCACTGTTAAGTTGCAGCAGGTCATCTTTTCGTGGGAGATTTCTTCATAGCAGAGGTGATGTGCTCTATGAACTAGAGATACCTGGCTGGCCAGCTTTCTAAAAAATACTGGAGTTCACAGGGTACTGGAAATCACTAAGATTTGTAATGAGTGTTATATATGAAATATCAGGGTTCAAGGAGGGTATTGCATTTACCAAAAAAGGATAGAGCAGGAAAGTTGAGCACTTTAGAAGCAGTAATAAGGTATAATAATTGGCCTGATGGTTGGTTCTAGTTGTGGTGATCTCCAGAGTCTGGGAGAACAGACCACTCCGGTCATAAAGGAACTGCTCTTACTCTCGGTATTACCTGCATTTCTTAGTCCAGGCCAGTGGGAAACTATTTGAGCTGTGATCATGCATTAACCTTCATCACCTAAATGAAGTATTTCTTCTGTTTTGAGAGTTTCATTCTGGCAGGAAAAAAAAGGGGACCTTTCCTGCTCTTTCTCCATGTGCCTAAGACCTGCTTCACTCAGCTCTCAATGATGACTTTTCCCTTTGTGGCATCAAAAAATACCCACATTAATTGAATTATTGTTGGAATCAGCCACCAAAGTTTCATTCCAATTCCCAAGTAAAACTTTGAAAAGTATCATGAGCACTCCTATTCATGATTCTGGACCGCTAACTACACGTTTATGTGCCAGATGAGAGTTTTGCCTGTGTGTGTTACATTTTCTAAAGCTTCATGTGGAACTGCTATTATGGAGTGGGTGCAGTGTTGCTTTATCCTGAGTTTGTGCTATGTCCTCTCTCTCTAGTTAAGTTCCCCTTCACCACACTCACAATTCAGTCATGTGTTTTGCTCCTTTTCAGGAAGCGTTGTGTCCCCCTGTAACTTCCCTCAAAGTAGTTTTTAGAACCATGATGAGTATCCAGTAAGTAATTTTTTACCAAATTATTTTAGGTGTGAAATACAGTTTCTTAACTTTTATCATAGGTGAGATCTATATCATAATTAATTAAGTTTTGTTTGGCTATTATTCCTGTTCTTTTCCCTTTTCCTCAAATTAGATGGAAGTATGTATATTCTGCATAGCATATTCATTGTTTTACTTAGTGTAGAAACATTTTTCACAAGGAAAGCTACCTTGAAGAAATATTTAATACTCTTTTAGCTTAATACAGAGGTAGTACAGCATCAGTGAAGTATAAAATAATAGATTAGTTGGACATTCCACAGGGACTCTTTGGTTTAAGTGAATTAAGTTACTCATGCAAACCCCATTAACCAAACAAATAGAACCATTTGATGATTCTACAGATCATAAAATGTATCAAGTTTTATGTATAGAAATGTCCACCAGATTTTAATTTATAGATTGTTTATTTTATGTTTTGGTTAGATTAAAAGACTTATAGAGAAGATACTGCAATTTAAACAAAACACCTTACATACCAAAACCTTAAAGTTGGAAAGCTGTTTTCAAGTATTTTAGCTATTCCATGTATAGAATAAAATTCTGTTTTACTCTTTTTCTTTCCCTGCTCCTTTTCCTTCCTGTTTCTAGCAAATTGATGTAGTTTAGTGTTTGGCTCACCTACTTCTCCTTCATCACTTAAAATGACTTTGGGTTTTATGTTGTTTAAGGTTGAGCTTAAAGGACTTTGGTTACTACTTTTAAAAATCTTCTGGTATCATAAATTAAGATATACAGTTTTAAAAGCTATTGGTTATTTGTCATATTACTCCTAAAATTTTCCGCAAATGTGGATTAATTTTTTTAAAACTACTCACATTTTCATTTTAAGATACAATTATACCCTCTGCTTATTAATGAGGGGGAGAGCAAGGATAAGTTAATCTTTATTCTTCCTTGATAACCAGTTTGTTTTGTATTTGTTGTTTAAAAGCAATAACAAAAGGATTACAGATGAACGCTTAACTTTAAAAATATTGATATTTCAAAGGTATCATTTGTCATTAAAGATTGTTTTAACATCACACACAACTTGTTCACTGGGGTATTCATTTGAAGAGTTTGTTTCTTGATATATTATTTCTTGCCTATTCAGATAACAAGTAGTATTTTAGGATTTTTAAATATTCCATTTAAGCCAGAGTTAATTTTGTCAGCCTCAGTACTCTATATAATTATGTTTGTTTTCTTAAAATTTATATTTTAAAATTACAATTATAAGTGTATTCTGATTTCAAAAGTCTTGCAGTTTCATTTCACAAGTATAATTTGAATACTCTTGATGTATTCTTATTAGAAAAGTTAAGATCCTTTTTTGAAGTGTTTGGCAATCCAGAATATTAGGGGCTTAAAATAGGGTCAGGTATGAACATATGTGGTGAACATTATTAACTCTAACCAATTGGTAATCTCAAACAACTTGAGATTGCATTTGATCTATATTTGTGCATGACTTCTCTTAACTCTTTAAGGTACCCAGATTTCTAGGGCTTTCTGTGTAAGTGCTGACTTTCTCCTTTGGTGGCATCCATGGTTCCCAAATCACCCAACTTTCCCACACTTGCACTTTCAGTTGGGGATAGAATAGTGAGGAATCACGGCTTAGCTCTGATTTAGGACTATGTTACATCTTTCCTATGCCTAAGTGAATCTTCATTTTGGGCCTGAGTGGGTTTAATTCCCATTGGAACTAGGACATTGCCAGTGGCCATTGTACCGCTCACAATTGAATGGGATACCTCAGCCCTACCTTTCTGGTTCAGATGTTTAGGAACATGCCTTAACTTCTGGCAGTTTTCAGGTAGGTGATTTCTTCATAAGAGAACATTAAAGAAATCTGAATTATAAGGCTGATCCACAATTTTAAAAAATGGAATTTTCTCTGTATATGATATAACTTTATTTTATATTCTCTACTTACAATGGATCAAAACTAAAGTTGCATTTTTTGGGGGGGAAACATATCTTTTGTTTTTTATGATAAACTTGCTATCTAAAAAACAAGGAATTGCTTAAAGGCAATATTGTCTGATTGAGTTACTCTTTATTAAAACTAAAGTTTATATAGTTATCCTATTTGATTTCAATTGAATGTAGTATCTTATAGTCTAACCAGTGATCTGTTGGTGTGATGGCCTAATGGCAAATAAAGTCTTTGCATACAACTTTATAATCATTTGAAAATCTCATGTTAGGAAGAGTCCTTTGAGTACAACTGTAGAATGATAGTAGAGTAGAAATTGCATATGAAATGCATGGCCTCTAATTTTTTTTCTATTTAAACCTTCCCTCCTTTGTTAAATAGAATAATGTTATTTCCTGAAAGTGCCACTTTGTTTCACTGCATACAGGTTAAATTGATTTTTCCTCAAAATTTTTTTAGGTGAGTACCCAGAACATGAAGATGGGTGGGCTCCCGCGTACAACACCTCCAACTCAGAAACCCCCCAGTCCCCCTATGTCAGGGAAAGGGACGCTTGGGTGAGTATGTAACTAAGTAATAATTGAAAACCATTTCATGTAGTGCTGTGTGGAAACTAAACAATATATATGTTTAAACTATTTTTAAATATTTGAAAAGAGAACATTTTCTTCCTAGGATTATCTTTTTTGTGTGTAAATTTTCCAAAAGGAAAACATCTTTTATACTTTATACCTGGGAAACATCTTTATACTTTAAAAATATTTTGTTTAGAAATTATTTTTTCTAATGCATTTTAAATTTTAGGTAAATCCTAACCTGAGTTCATGGCTTATTATAAATTACACTCTAATTCCTATTTTCAGAAAATTTTTAGTCTTTTGTATTATAGTTGACTTTTCTTATTCAAACTAGTCTTCTGAAGAAAATACTGTACATATTACAGAATTCTGTATATCTTGTGTTTTTGTGAGAATACTGAGCTTTCATTCAGTCTGCAGACTTGGGCTTCGGATTTGACTTTGGGAGAAATGGTCAATTAATGGAAAAGCTTGACTTTTTTCCTCTATAGCATCTTAGTGTAAAACCTTGGTTTATCATGATCAAGATTTGTGATCAGGTGGGCATAATATCACCCAGAAGTGAGGTGACTAAAATCGTGGTCCAGCTCTGCTCTGCTGTGTCGTGTTGCATAGTAAGCCTCTTAGCAGTTCAGTTTTTTCATCTGTAAAAGGGGGTAATTTGTCCTCTGTCAACTTTTCAGAGTCACTGTACCATGAATTGGATTTTTAAAAAATGTGTAAGACAAAATGCTTTGACTACCATTGGCTTTGTGATATATGCTTAAAAGTTTTTAATTGGCAATCTTGTTTTTTGGCCCCCTCACCAAAAAAAAAAAAAAAAAAAAAAAAAGAAGCAAAAAACAAAAAACTAACCAAACAAACAAAAGAAACAAACAAAAAACCCCAGAAACCTAATCAAGCAAAGAAAGATGATGTTGGAGGAGGAATTATAGTTAGGAGAGTGTGAAACAAAAGAATAAAAATGATTTCCAGCCAGGAATAGGATGATTTTATTTGGGGTGGACAAAAAATTCTGCTTAGATTAGAGAGGAAAGAGTCTAGTAGCTTAAATAAGATTTAAACTTCAGGGTAGAATGTAGATGATGTGTGGTAGGTTATAATTGTACAGGGTGAGAGTGGAGAATCAGGTCAAGAGGAAGTATTTGTTTTATTTTCCTGTGGAATGTCTATTTTTATCATGTAGAGTATCTAATGGATCTAATGATTTTGAATCAAGATTGTTAGCAAGATAACCCTAGTAAAATAAAATTTTCTGTTGCTCCCCAATTTTAAAGGTTTACTCATACACTAGTATTTGTTTTCCTTGTATATTAGCAAGGGCTCTGCAGTGTCTTCGGAGACCAGAGTGGCTGGGCACCACTAGCCGCTTGATGGTCACAGCCTGGCTTTTTCGCGGTCTTTGCCCAGCTACCATGTTTTGTCCTCTGCCCCTAGTTTTTAACCTTGTTTTTTTTTTTTTATCATTGTCTTCACTGTATGGTTCTCAGCAAAGGTTTTTTTTTTCTTGCATGAAACAGAGCATTTTTATTGTCTGGGAAAAATTGGAAATCAGTCAGTTTCGTATTTTATGGTGTTTTATGTTTACATCATAACTTCAGAGATGCCCAAACTTTGTTGTCTTTTATTTTATTTATGTTTTAGAATAAATTTATTATTTATTTTTGGCTGTGTTGGGTCTTCGTTGCTGCATGCGGGCTTTCTCTAGTTGCAGCGAGCGGGGGCTACTCTTCATTGCAGTGTGCGGGCTTCTCATTGTGGTGGCTTCTCTTGGTGCGGTGCACAGGCTCTAGGCGTGCGGGCTTCAGTAGCTGTGGCATGCGGGCTCACAGTTGTGGTATACGGGCTTAATTGCTCTGCAGCATGTGGGATCTTCCCGGAACAGGGCTCGAACCTGTGTCCCCTGCATTGGCAGGCAGATTCTTAACCAGTGCGCCACCAGGGAAGCCCCTTTTTTGTATTTTAAATCCAAGGTCCTAACGTTCCTTTTTCTTTCTTTGAGCCAGTATCTTGTCTAGTGCCTGTTATTTATTTTTAATAATATGTATATTTGTTTATGCAAGAAGATTTTGAGCGTAGTAGACAGGGTCATTGCAGAGTAATCTCATCCAGAATCAATGAGCCAAAACTCGAGTGGTCCAGGAGAACAGTATTTAAAGGAACCTTGGGAGCTTTTTGGGAAGTGAATTATTGAGAAATACATAAGTCACGTGAGCAACATCATTTTAGGAAAAGAAAGCTCTTTAATTTTCACATCTTGAGATCCAGTTAAAGACCAGAATCTCATCTATACAATATCAGTTTCGTGTCAGTTGAGTATTTATCATTGTCATAAAGTTATTTGGAAACTTAAAGATGAGAACTAACTCAATAATTACTAGTGTTCCAGTGTGCATCCTATTTCCTATCATATTTCCTTTCTTGCTCTTCTCATTCTTTTCTTTTAAAAGGAAATTTTGAAAAAAAGAGGGAGATATGTTAATGAAATCCAGTCTGTTTTGTACTTCAAATAAGGTAGAAAGACTTAGGTGATCTTTTTTTCCTTTTCTCCCTTTTAAATGTTGAACTGTGAAGAGGGTAAGAGGTAAGAGCAATCAAGGTGAAAGCTGAAGGAGGATGTGAAGTGAGAATGGAAGGAGATGAGATGAAATTATATATTTCTGTGTGTGGACGTGGTTTTATTTCTGTACCTTATAGAAAGGGAAGTGACTTGTTAGGGTTGCTATTGATCATCAGAGCGGGGGTTGTGGAGCCATGTTCTAGACTGATTTACCCTGAGTTTTTGGTTAGGGAGAGGGAGGTGAGGAGGATAATTAGTGCATTTATGCAGTGCAGTTGGGGGAATTTGACATGGCACTAAAATAATTTGAACTCATCTAAGAAGAGAGTCTGGGAAACATTGGCTTACCTGGTAGTAGAATCTTCATGCTCTCAGAATGAATGAACAAAATCGCATTAGCAGAGGGAAATGAAGTTGGAGACTAAAATACAACAATATGCATCAAAACCCTAATGGTGGAGAAGTGATACTTAAGGGAAGACTGAAGTTGGTAGCTGGGTTTTATTAAAACACGTTCTACTACCTCCGAGTACAAACTGTATTTCACTACTGGCAGCTCTGAATTGATTGTGCCGAAACTTGCTAATCACACAATACATACGCTCTTCTTTTTGTAGGCGGCACTCCCCCTATCGCACACTGGAGCCAGTGCGCCCTCCAGTGGTACCAAATGATTACGTACCTAGCCCAGCCCGTACTATGGCTCCCTCGCAGCAGAGCCCTGTGAGGACAGCTTCTGTGAATCAAAGAAATCGAACTTACAGGTATTTTCTCTACCTCAGCGCAAAATGTGATGGTCATAGTACCATACTTTGTTCAGATAACTTCAGTTAAATCTCTCTCATTTTCCAAGCACTAAGTTCTCTTCCTCACTCTGCTGCCCCAAATCTCATCTGATTCTACGTCTCTCTTCTCATGTTCTGATGCAACTTTGAGCAGCCAGGAAGTTGAAAGAGAGCAGTCATCTCAAAGTGCAAATTTCTCTGCAAGATTAATAGTTATTGTTGACCTGAAAAAAATAATTTGACCAGATGTGGGAAATTTCAAGTTGTTTTTTGGTGGAACTTTACAGATGAAAAACTATATGCAATCAAACATTAATATGGGATAGTATATCATGATATCATTACAAATAAAATTAATCAAATAATTTGTTTAGGAAAACTGTTTTTATTATAAAAGAGGTTTCTTCAGACAGCCATTAAACTGGAATAAAAGAAAGTAATATTATTTTTATGTGTCAAGCCCCATGATTTATCACTATGTTTATGGAGAATTTTTTTTCTTTCTGTTTCTTTAATACATGCTTATTAAAAGGTAGCCAAAGAACTCAGCTTTTTTCTTTACTTTATTAAGAAATTCATCTTTTAAGTGGAGGGCTTTTGAATTATCATTTTGTAGCTATATTCGTTTCAGAAAATTTTGGAAAATGCTGGCAGTATCTTGCTGTATATCAGTACTCATGTTTTGGTGGCTCCTGTTTCTTTAGCAGCAGCGGGAGTAGCGGAGGAAGCCACCCTAGTAGTCGGAGCAGCAGTCGGGAGAACAGTGGAAGTGGGAGTGTGGGAGTCCCCATTGCTGTTCCTACGCCTTCTCCTCCCAGTGTCTTTCCAGGTAAAACATGAATTGTGCTTCATCTTCACCTTGCTGAGTTTGGATTCAATTTCTGATTTAATTACACTGGGCTTTCTTCGTAATCAGGGTTTTTTTCCCTCGAAGAGACTGTAGATGCTGAAAAGTCTTTATGCGTTTGTTATTTTTAACCAAATGATTTGTGAGTTTATGTTCACATACTTCTTTGTTATTTGGTTTTGTGTCTTTGGTGCTGTGGCGTAGTTGGTGCTTTGAGTTGAGGTTTCACTGGAATGAGTTACATGTTTAATTCCAGCTGGTGTTATGACAGTGCATGCCTTTGGGCACAGTGGGGTCTCAGTGTGAGAACCATATTGGTAGCAAAGGATTGGGCAGATATATTTTTTTTTTTTTTTTTTTTTTTTTTTGCTGTACGCGGGCCTCTCACTGCTGTGGCCTCTCCCGTTGCGGAGCACAGGCTCCGGACACACAGGCTCCGCGGCCACGGCTCGCGGGCCCAGCCGCTCCGCGGCATGCGGGATCCTCCGGGATCGGGGCACGAACCCGCGTCCCCTGCATCGGCAGGCGGACTCCCAACCACTGCGCCACCAGGGAGGCCCCAGATATAATTTTGACAGTTCAATCTCATGGACTGTGAGAACTTGATAGTCACTGAAATGCTACCCTCTTTTGTCTGAAACAGAAAAATGTACTTGTTTAATCTGAGGACACAAAGTTAAAATTTAGTTTTAAAAACATGACAGAAAAGACATAAGGATAGAATATTACATATTTAACTTACTTATAATAACAAGTAGATAATACCTTTTTAAAAATCATGAAAAAGAGGTGTTTTTTTTAATTCTTTTTTACCTGATAAGATATTTATGTCTGAAATATTTTTATTTTCTGATTTGTATACTTCAAAATGGAATACTGTCATTTTCTAGTGTGTTGTGTTTCATTTTGTATACTATCAATATTTACAGAATGTTAAAAATAACAATAAAAAGGGAGCACTTTTCTTCTAGAGTAATGGCTATCAGGTAAAAAAGAATGCTTTTAATGAATTTAAAATCCTGTACATTACCCTTAGCATCTTGAATTATTTGCTGCAAACCTTAATAATCCTTTAACACAATAAGCTCCATTCTTTGTTTTTAACACTCTCTATTCTTTGGTTATTGATAAGCACTGAGTATCTAACAGTAAGTTCTCTAATGCCATTTCTAATCCTGCCTGATGGAGCTGCCTCATTAATGCTGCCTCTTACTCCTCTTTCCCCTCAGCCCCTGCTGGCTCTGCTGGTACTCCTCCCCTTCCTGCTACTTCTGCATCTGCCCCCGCCCCTCTTCCTGCTACTGTCCCTCCCTCCACTGCCCCAGACACTGCCGCTGGGGGTGCCCAGACCCTTGCTGATGGCTTCACTTCTCCAACTCCCCCTGTTGTTTCTTCCACTCCCCCTACAGGTGAGTATTGGTTTATTCTTTGGCAGGCAGATCCACTTGTCTGGCTCTTCTCTTACTTGGAACTCTGGCTTTATGATTTTTGTTTGTTTGTGGTTCGTATAAAAAAAAAATCTGAAGAATAATGTGCTAACTAGAAAATGGCATGTGACCGAAGAATAGAATTTCCTGAGGGAATCAGGGTAAGGTTTCTCATTTTTCAAGTAGAATAGCACAAATACACATTTTTTATTGCTTGAATTTTATTTACTAGAGATTTGCAAATTTAGTATGGAGCTGTCTTCTCTACAGTTTGTTTGTTTGTTTGTTTTTTGGCTGTGCTGTTGGGCATGTGGGATCTTAGTTCCCTGATCAAGGATTGAACCCATGCCTCCTGCATTGGGAGCACAGAGCCTTAACCACTGGACCTCTAGGAAGTCCCTTCTATACAGTTTTGAGAAGTTGTTATTAGAAGTATTCTTTGTGACAGGTTATGTCATTAATAAAAAGAAAAGTCTATGACAACAATTTTAAGGTATATTTTATAGGAAATATTTGATATAACAGTTTGAAAGTACAAGTCTATTATAACAGAATTTGTTGCTTATTATAGCAGCACTGGAAACACATAGTCAGTGGGCTTTTTAAGGATTTCAAGTTTATTTGTAATTTAAGATTGACTGGTGTTTTACTGTTTTAAAATTGCAACCTAAAGTTTGTTTTCATGGCTAAGGAGAAAAAGCCTCAATTGCTACAAAGTATATTTTCAAAGTTAATAGTGATGCTGGTTTAGTAAACAAGTTCTTATCTACTATAAAAATGTATGTGTTTGGACACACATCACCTTAGCTGGTTAATAAAGTACTTCATAGAATATATGTGCAGTGCTGCTGCTGTATCTAGGTGTTTAAGTGTTTTAAAAGACATTTTAAAAATCCATGTTAATCCATTCATTTTGGATGGTGTTTTATGGCATAGCTTCTGTAACAGCACTTTTTAAGAAAAGCTTTCTGTAGTGGGTGTATGTAAACATGAGCTGTCCTTTGATCTACATACCACTCTGTTAGGCCACTCTAGCTAGTTAAATATAGAAATCTTGTTATGCTCCCACATCAGTAGAGTAGGGAATACATCTTTAAATCAGTTGTAGGCCCAGAAAGGACAAATCACCCTCACCTAGAGTCAACATTTTAGGAATTAAATTATAATTTAATAACAGGTGCTGGTTCCTAGTCTGCACTGAATCAACATTTTTTGTATGAGTGAATAATTACAGTTTTTTAACAAAAAGCAAAATAATTGCCTTATCAACAACTTATATCAATATAATCTCTTTTATGTAGTGTCTTTGAATCACCTACCAAATACTTTTTTTTCTTTTCTTTTTATTAAGGTATAATTTATATACAGTAAAATTCACCCTTTCTAGTATGGACTAATGTGAGTTTTGACAAATGTATACAGTGATATAACCACAGCTACAGTCAAGGTATATAGAACAGTCCTATCATCCCCGGATTTCCTCCGTGCCCCCTTTGTAGGCAGTCCTTCCATTTCACTCATTTCACTCATTTCACTCTTAGTCCCTGGCAACCTCTTGATCTGTTTGTTTTTTTTTTTTCTCTAAAGTTTGCCTTTGTAAAAATACCATAAATGGAAGCATACGTAACATAACCTTTTGGGTCTGGCTTTTTGGCACAGTGCATTTGAGATTTAT
Source organism: Mesoplodon densirostris (assembly GCF_025265405.1). Classification (NCBI taxonomy): domain Eukaryota; kingdom Metazoa; phylum Chordata; class Mammalia; order Artiodactyla; family Ziphiidae; genus Mesoplodon; species Mesoplodon densirostris. The sequence continues at coordinate 33,595,839 of NC_082668.1, read as the reverse complement.
GCATTATTACATGTTTTGTTATTTTGTTCCTTTTTATTACTGAGTAGTGTTCTATTGAATGGATTTACCACAGTTTGTTTATCCCTTTCCCAATTGAGGGACATTTGGATTTATTTCCAGTTTTGGGTGATTATGAAAAAACTGCCAAATACATTCACACACAGACTTTTGTGTGAGCATAGGCTTTCATTTCATTTGGGTAAATACCTAGGGAGTAGGATTGCTGGGTTGTCTGGTAAGTGAATGCTTAACTTTAGAAGAAATTGCATAATTGTTTTCCAAAGTGGTTGTACAACTTTGCATGACCACCAGCAGTGTGTGAGACTTCCAGTTGCTCTGCGTACTTGTTAGCACATGGTATTGTCATTATATACATATATACACACACACACACACACACATATATATGTATATTTAATTTAGCCATTCTCATAGGTGTATAATAGTTTCTCATGTGGTTTTGACTGACATTTCCCCAATGAATAATGATGTAGAACATCTTTTTCATGTACTCATTTGCCATCTTCTTTGGTGAAATGTCTGTTCAAATGTTTTTGCTTCCCCTCACACACCTTTTTCATTGTGTTGTTTGTTTTCTTATTGAGTCCTTTTATATTCTGAATATGCCTTTTATTAATTGTGTGACTTGCAAATACTTTCTTCCATTTTGTGACTTACCTTTTCATTCTCTTAATGGTATCTTTTAAAGAGCAGAAGTTCTTTATTTTGATGGTCTCGTTCATTGCTTTTTTTTTTTTTTTTTCTTTTGGGGATTGTGCTTTCGGTGTTGTGTTTACAAACTCTTTATTTTACACAAGGTCACAAAAGATTTTTGTCTTGTTTTCTTCTAGAAGTTTTTAGTTTCAGGTTTTTATAGTTAGGTCTATGGTAATTAAACTGTAGTTTTGTTTTTCAGCTCAAAGCAAAATAAATGCCTCATTAATGGTTTGAATAGAGTCTTTATTATGTAGTGTCTTTGGATCACTGATGGCTTATAACATGGGAGGTTTTAGACTGGATCTAACTATATAAAATTCATAATGGTGTTAAATATCAGAGTTTTTAACTTGATGATTCTAGGTTTGTATTAGGGTGTTACAGATTAATGCCTAAAATGCCAGTAATGTGTGATTCAAATGACAAAATATACCTTCTAAAACATAGCTTATTAGTTTACATGCTTTTACATTTTTATCATGGCTATATAAATTGACAGTGGATTATGTTTGAGCTTGACTACTCAAGACTCTTATACAACAGAATTGAGTTTTGGGTTTTGATACTGTTGTACGTACGAAGAGTAAATCCTATAGCAGCCCTTGAGTGCTTCTATAATATTCTTTATATGAGGATCCATATGAACCAAGTTTGATAAATTTAACAGTTCCTGAAGATCAGTTTTAGTCATGTAAAACCATTTTACAGTCATGGAAAAGAAGAAAACTTGTTGTGTTTTTCTCTTTTCGCCTCTTCCCTTCCCTTCTTCCCTGGTCCTGTCTCCTCTCCTTCCCCCTCCCCCCTCCTTTTCTTCCGCTCACCTTTCTCTTCCCTCCTCTTCTCTCCCTCACTCTTCCCCTTCCCCCATTCCTCCCCCTTCTTCTCTTTTCTTGCCTGCTCTCTCATGGGTGCTCTAGTACTTGGTCTGTCTGTACAGTAGGCCCTTAGCTAATGATTTTAAGTACAAGTGGAGTCAAGATAAAATTTAGGAACTGGATTGAACTACACAATTGGCTGGATTAGGAAAGAGTGTCTTCTGTTGGCATTAGTTGTTGAAGTGCTCTCAGAGAGCAAAATGTATGAAATTGATGATAAATATGAACACGTTCAGGATGATACTAAAAATCAGATATTTTTGATACACTTTTTGTACCTTAGCTTTTTTTCATAATTGTAAATTTGTTAAAGTCTAATTTTAAGACAAAATAATCTAACTTTAGAGAAGGATATTTTTATTGAAAAATGTGATTTGGAATTATGTCACTTGACCTTTTGCTGAAATATTTTATGATTTCCTTTAAACAAATTGGCTTGCTACCTTAAATTTATTACTGTTATTATTATTTTGGAATAAGACTGTGTGTCAAACATTTTTTCTTTTGCTTTTCTAAACATTATTCTTATCTTGTTGAGTTTAGTTTTCAGTGTTTAATTGCTGGTGTTTTTTGGGAGGAAGTGAGCCATAAATTTTATTTTATTATTTTTTTTTTCAAATTTGTTCATTTGCTTTTATTTTTGACTGTGTTCGGTCTTCGTCGCTGTGCACGGGCTTCCTCTAGTTGCAGCAAGCGGGGGCTGCTCTACGTTGCAGTGCATGGGCTTCTCATTGTCGTGGCTTCTCGTTGCAGAGCCACGGGCTCTAGGCATGCGGGCTTCAGTAGTTGTGGCACGTGGGCTAAGTAGTTGTGGCTTGTGGGCTCTAGAGCACAGGCTCAGTAGTTGTGGTGCATGGGCTTAGTTGCTTCACAGCATGTATGTGGGATCTTCCCAGACCAGGGCTTGCACCCCTGTCCCCTGCATTGGCAGGAGGATTCTTAACCACTGCGCCACCAGGGAAGCCCCCCATAAATTTTAATTGTGATGATTTTGAAACCCTATCAAATTACTAATTTAATAAAATCATAATATTAATTAGTAATCTGTTTAGATATAGCTTTTCCAAACTTAATCATAATTTTATTTACCTACTTTCCTGCTTTTGCACTTGGATATACTGTCAGCTGAGCAATAACTGTCACCTTGCATTAATATTTGTCAGATGGCAATTAATTAGCTAAATATTGTTATTTTTAATAATCTTATTAAGATTCAGGCATTGTACCTAAAGTATTTCATTGTCTGAGATAATTTTCTTTTAGTGACAAATTTATGTTCTGTCCCTTTTCCAGGTCATCCTGTTCAGTTCTACAGCATGAATAGACCTGCCACTCGCCATACTCCCCCAACAATAGGGGGCTCTTTGCCCTATAGGCGCCCTCCTTCCATAACTTCACAAACAAGCCTTCAGAATCAGATGAACGGAGGACCTTTTTATAGCCAGAACCCAGGTTAGATTTTCTTTTGCAGTCTGTGGAATATATCTAATTAAAAATCTTCAATTACACAGAAAAAAAACTTTAATTGCAAATGACTAGTACATGGTAGGTGGTTAGTACTATTTGTTGAATGAGTGGAAGAATGAATACAAGGTTGCTAATACTGTATTTTCCAGTTCTTTTTTTAAAAGTCAACATGGTTTCCATATAAAGTTGCAGAACTTAATTTTTTTAATAGTTTTAAATTTATTTATTTATTTATTTATTTTTGGCTGTGTTGGGTCTTGGTTTCTGTGCGAGGGCTTTCTCTAGTTGCGGCAAGTGGGGGCCACTCTTCATCACGGTGCACGGGCCTCTCACTATCGCGGCCTCTCTTGTTGCAGAGCACAGGCTCCAGACACGCAGGCTCAGTAGTTGTGGCTCACGGGCCTAGTTGCTCCGTGGCATGTGGGATCCTCCCAGACCAGGGCTCGAACCCGTGTCCCCTGCATTGGCAGGTAGACTCTCAACCACTGCGCCACCAGGGAAGCCCCGAACTTAATTTTTTTGAACGGAATCTTTTTTAATGTGTTAGTGATTATTTGTTTTTTTAAAATAATATTGTGCTGAACAGTATTTCCTTCTTATTTAATCAGATACCCTTGCTCTATGAATAGCAAATAATGAAAGTTGAGCATACATGAACAGAGTTTGTAAGTGGCAAAGGAAAAGGGAAATGACATTTTTGAAGCTGCTTTATGGTGGGCAGTTACACTATCTTTTTCAATTCTCCTACCAAACCTATGATGGAAAAACTGGGACTTGGACAGATTGATCCAGATATAACAGTCACCTTTCAGTTGCATCATGCATGCAGAAGAACTAATCTGGCACATATTTAATACTAAACATAATCATTTGTTTTGCTTCTTCCCCAGAGAGGGTAAGAGCAAATATTATACTCTGTGACTACTGTGGACATGTTATGTGAACTTACTGTGTTTTTCTGGATTTTGGCCAAGAGGCCAGTAAGCCCATGTGTGATCACCTATAATATTAGGGGACAGCCCATTCCATCTTGGATGAGCCCTAAATTGTATGGGGCTGAAATCTATCTACCTTTTGGTGAAACCTTGTTATATCCTTTGAAATCTTACAGAAGAAATTTGTTCCTCTTACATAAACAGAGCTTAAAGAATGCTTTTATATTTTTTATATCATTTGATTCTTATAATCATGTGATCGTTTTCATCTGTATTTTACAGGTGAGGAAACAGACTGAGGTGATAATCAAGTTAGGATTTGAATTTAGGTCATCTGACTCAAAGTTCCATGTTATTTCTATTGTACTATCCTATCCTACCTACCTTCATATTAAAAAAAATCTTTCTCTTACCCTCCGAAGGGTAGGAGGGTGGGATGGAGGATGCCCACATTGTAATGTAAAGTGCATGAGAACCTGAGACCTTGTCAGTTTTTTAATCTGTTATATCCTGGGAATAGTGCTCAGTAACTACTTGTTGAATGTGAAATGAATCTCTTGTTAACTTTATTCAGATCCTCTCGTTGTTTTGGGTCCCTCTTGTAAATTAAATGCCATAAATGACTATATAGTCTAACCAGTGCACACTGTAGTGTGATTACCATCTGCCTATATTGAAATAGACTTCTTTTTTAAAAAATTTACATTAGATTATTTATTTTAAGAAATATACATGTGCATTTTTTTACCCAGTGATCACATTATGAGTCTTAAAAAGGAGTAGTTTTTCTTTTCCTAGTAGTTAACTATGACCAAATTAAAATCTATAACCTTAAAATTTAGGGGGTTATTCTTCTCTTATTTGTTTTTAAATTTTGTTTTACTGAAGTATAGTTGACTTACAATGTTGTGTTGGCTTCAGATGTACAGCAAAGTGATTGAGTTATACATCTATCTGTCTATCTATCTATTTCACTGCTGTCTTTGACCACACTTAATGGTTTTGGGTGTGCCATTCTTTTTAACTCATTTTGAGCTCCATTTTGACAAATATGCCTGTCTTTCTCACGTTCCACTTTTAAATCATGTGTTCCAAACCCATATTTGTACAGGTGCTATTTTGTACTTAAATGAATATTTTATTTTTAAATTTTAATTTGTTAGATATGGCCTGTTTCATAGCTCTGCTGAAGATAAGCTCTTTCCCTGACCCTCTTGGATGTCTAGACAATTATTTCTTATGGCCCTTATGCCCTTCCTTACCCTTAAATAGAGTTTTGAAAGAATGGTGTCAGTCCAAAATGGGCCAATTCCTTAATGGGGCTGAGAGATGCTTTACTGTTACAGCTTGGGACCAAGTGTACATGATATTCAGAAAGTATATACAAGGATATTTCATGCTATATACATGTACATACCAAAATACTGGTCTTATGAGAACCCTGATTAAAATATTCCACCTCTTGGTGGAATTTATTTGAAGGCTATTTATTTAAATGTGTTTTAAGTACATATTTTTAATACTTCTTTGTAAGTCTGATTTTAACATACTTGAAAGTATATGTTAAAGTAGAAAAATAACCTACTCTAAGGAATGATGTTAATGAAAGTATTTTTCACACTCATGGGAAGTATAAAGTAAATTGAGATATTTGAGCCTTCAGCATAATGTGTGAGGCAATTTATTTAGTTTGTTTTCATGTACTTCTCTCAGTTAAGTTCTGCCTTTCTTCTCCGGGGATTTGGTAACTGTTTAAAGAGGGTGGCTACAACTTAGTTGAATAATCAGAGTGCTTTTTTCTAAACTAAAAAAAAATTTAAACTAAATTATGTTCTTTGAAAAGTTCTTGCAACACTTAATGCTTTGTAAGCCAGTATTCGGAGGCTGTTAGATGCACTTTCATTTTATTTGCATTAGATTATTATGTAAGTCTCTTGTATTATTCCCACTGGTCTTACAGTGGTCCTTGTTTTTTCATATTTAAAATGAGAAAATTTGTTATGCTTTCTCAAGTAGCTAATTCCCTGGTTTAACAGTGATCCCAGGTTTGTGTTTTATGAGCATATTTTTTGCAGCTGGAGGCTTGACAGGGATTTGTGCTTCTGAGGAAGTGAGCTGACAGGCTGGGATTCATGTGACTGTAAATTCAGTGAGGTTTACTGTGAGATGTAAATCTAACAGCACTGCTACTATATTTGATTTGAGTTTGAAATGGCGTTATAACATAGGAATTAAAATATGGAGCACCCGGTGCATAGTGCCAAGTCCTAGGAGCACAATAATTGTTTTCTAATGAGATTATTTCAGAAGCAAGTTAATGAAAGGAACACTTCATTCAGAACATAAAATGAATCCTATTTGGTTCTCATTGTTTCTTAACCTAATCCAGCCAAAGAAATAGGAATACTAGTTTATCATTCATCTTGTCATCAGCAAGGAGTGTCATTGAAACAAATAGGGCTAATCACAAGTTTTAACAGTTTTTACTTTCAATATAAATATGAAGCACCTTGGTGGTAAAGAAAAATATACATATGTATCTGTACATGTACATTTACATACATTAACCTAGTTTGGTAAGTGTCTTAGTTTGGGCTGCTATAACAAAGTACCATAGACTGGGTAGCTATAAACAGTAGAGATTTATTTCTCACAGTTCTGGAGGCTGAAAGTCAGAGATCAGCATGCCAGCATGGTTGAGTTCTGGTGAGAACCCTCTTGAGGTTGTAGACTGCTGTCTTGTTGTATCCTCACATGGTGGAAAAAGAGAGAGAGAAAACTCTCCATGGTTTGTTTGTTTGTTTGTTTGGCAATGCCTTTTAAAAAAAATTTAAATATATTTTTTAAAGGTTACTTTCCATTTTACAGTTACTACAAAATATTGGCTCTATTCTCCATGTTGCATAATATTGTGCATCCTTGAGCCTGTCTTTCACCCAATAGTTTATACCTCCTACTCCCCACCCCCACCCCATATTGCCCCCCTTCACTGGTAACCACTAGTTTGTTCTCTATACGTATACTGTGAGCCTAATTCTTTTTTGTTATATTCACTAGTTTGTTGTATTTTTTAGGTTCCACATATAAGTGATATCATACAGTATTTGTCTTTCTCTGTGTGACTTATTTCACTTAGCATCATGCCCTCCAAGTACATCCATGTTGTTGCAAATGGCAAAATTTCATTCTTTTTTATGACTGAGTAGTATTACATTGTGTGTGTATACATCCTCTTAATCCATTCATCTGTTGATGGACACTTAGGTTGTTTCCATATCTTGGCAATTGTAAATAATGCTGCTGTGAACATTGGGGTGCATGTATCTTTTCAAATTATTGGGTTTTTTTTTCAGATATGTACCCATGAGTGGAATTGCTGGGTCATATGGTGGTTCTGTTTTTAGTTTTTTTGAGAAACCTCAATACTGTTTTCCACAGTGGCTGCACCAATTTACATCCCCACCAACAGTGTACAAGGGTTCCCTTTTCTCCACATCCTCACCAGCATTTGTTATTTGTGTTCTTTTTGATGATAGCCATTCTGACAGGTGTGAGGTGATATCTCATTGTGGTTTTGATTTTTATTTCCCTGATGATTAACGATGTTGAGCATCTTTTCATGTGTCTGTTGGCCATCTGCATTTCCTCTTTCAAAAAATGTCCTTTCAGTTCTTCTGTCCATTTTTTTTTTTTTTTGCGGTACACGGGCCTCTCACTGTTGTGACCTCTCCAGTTGCAGAGCACAGGCTCCGGACGCGCAGGCTCAGCGGCCATGGCTCATGGGCCTAGTTGCTCTGTGGCACGTGGGATCTTCCCGGACTGGGGCATGAACCCGTGTCCCCTGCATCGGCAGGCAGACTCTCAACCACTGTGCCACCAGGGAAGCCCTCTTCTGTCCATTTTTTAATCGGGTTGTTTTTTTGATGTCGAGTTGTAAGAGCTGTTTATATATGTTGGATATTAATTCCTCATTGGTCATATCATTTACAAATATTTTCTCCCACTTAGTAGGTTGTCTTTTTGTTTTGTTTATGGTTTCCTTTGCTGTGCAAAAGCTTTTAAGTTTAATTAGGTCTCTGGAGTTCTTTTATAAGGGCACTAATTCCATTCATTCGGGCTCCACCCTCATGAGCTAATCACCTCCCAAAGGCCCCACCTCCTAATACCATCACATTGGAGGTTAGGATTTCATATGAATTTTGGGGGGATACAAACATTCAGTCCTTAACAGTAAGGAATCAGTAATGTGGTGTTTAAGTACTAAGGCCTTTGGTAAAAGATATCTTACATTTTACTACTCATATTTTCTTACAACAAAGACTAAAAAAATCTAATTCATAAAGTGGAATGTTGGTTCCAAGCAGTGTGAGTGTATATAGTTGTATGAGAAAGAGGAATTTCTGAATGAGTATGGTGTTTTACACAGGGAAGATGTCAGGCTTCCTTGAATGATATTAAAAACAACTGAAAAGAAACAGTGAGAAAACAATGTTGGGTTGGTGGTATTGTACAAGAAAAGCCATAACGCATATTCTTTAAATGATAGTTAACTTACAGCATTACCATAAATCTCCAGAAGAATACAGATGTGGTGGGGCTTTAGCAAAGTATAAATAGAGAGCAATCAAGAAGCTATTTTCGAGTCCTCATTTTAGGCAGTCTTTAGCTTTTGTTAGTGAATGTTTACTCTAGGGAGAACAAAAAAGCTAGAAAAAACCGAAAAGTTTAAGTATATTCTCAGATGACCAAGTAAACCAAATAGACCCTTTACATCGATTATTAAACACAAGTTATGTTTTTAAACTGTGTGGATTAATTTGCTACTTTTTCTCTGCATAATGTCATACGATGTTTTTTTTCACTTGAAAAGGAATAAGAAAAATGGCCCAATTCTTTTAACCCTTCTGAGACTACAGGAGTAATAATTATTTGGTAACCCTATTCTTTTCCATCAAAAAAGCTTCCCTTACTGAGTATGATTAGTTAGGTTCACTTTTAAATACTCCTTGTTCTAAGTTACTATCCCTATTTAGAAAATATTTCACTCGTATAATAAATTGCTTAAATTATTTCCCTCACTGGAATGTAAAATATTTGCAACTAAACTTGAATGGACTATCAAATGTATGGCCTCTAAAGGTGATATCTTTAATGGTTTTAGAAATAGTATTTAGAGTGGTTATTTTGTTTAATTTTCTTAGAGTATTTATAAAGCAGTAAAAAAAAAAAGATTTAACAGCCTAATTTTTCTTCAAAACTCTTTGTACATTTTAACCTCGAAGATGCTCCAGGATTTTGTAAATAACCAGGAAGGTCATACTTAGGAAGTCTGTATATTTCATCCGCACAGACTCATCCTCTAAGTTTGGTTTGCTTGCAGAGCCTTTTACAGTTTGTATACCTCCGTGTTGCTGAGTGAATGTAAGCTATAGTTCTTATAGTTCTACTTAAGATCTCTCTATAAACTCCAGTCTCTTCTTGAGCCTTTCTCTTCATGTTAACTTCATTGTTGTGAAGTTTGAACGTAATATTACTGAATCTAAGTTTGGAGACGTTTCCATGATTATAGAGAAAGGGTTTTGTCTTGTGAGGAATCATCTTAGCTAAATAGCATCGAAACAAATTGATAGTTACTTTCTGCTCTTGCCTGTTCATGAGATACCTCAAGACTAGAACTGCTTATTGCAAACAGTTCTTCACATCACAGTCCTGCTTAAATTCTCCTAAAATAGTTCATTTTCAGTTCAACTCTGAGGAAGATAAATCTAGTCTAAAGTAGGATCTTCTGGTTCACAGGTTTTCTGATGAAATCTTGATGACCAGAAAGAAAATGCTGTGGTAACTAAATTAATTTGGACCATGATGTAAAAAGTTTGCCCTGGGCAAAAAAAGTAGAATTTGGGGCAACCTTTGTAAACTCCATTTGGAACTGAATTTTTTTTTTTTTTTTTTTTTTTGCGGTACGCGGGCCTCTCAGTGCTGTGGCCTCTCCGTTGCGGAGCACAGGCTCCGGACACACAGGCTCCGCGGCCATGGCTCACGGGCCCAGCCGCTCCGTGGCATGTGGGATCTTCCCGGACCGGGGCACAAACCCGTGTCCCCTGCATCGGCAGGCGGACTCTCAACCACTGCGCCACCAGGGAAGCCCTGGAACTGAATTTTTTAACATGCGTTGGATTGGCTTTGAAAAAAATCTAACTTGTTTTGTTATGATGTAATTGTGTTTAAGGAAGATCTGGGGACTGGTTTTTACCTGGGCTGCTGTTGATAGACTTCTTAAAAAACCACTAGAGTTTCAGACTTTCACTTTCAAAACAAGAAAAGAAAAAAATAAATATATTCATTAAAAAAATAATAAACTCAACCTACCTACAAAACCCCTGTTCTAAGTTAAAGGCCTAATCATTCTTTTTTAGCTGAGTACTAGAAGGTCTTTTTTTTTTTTTTTGATGAGAAACAATGACTGAAGTGGGAAATGTCCTACTTTTCTGTTACAGGGGAGGTCAGGATGGTGCTAACAGAAGAAGAACATTTCATCATCTTATATTCCGCTTTTCTAGTGCAGTTGCTGTCTGCTGCTGTTTCTCAGTTTTATCTTTGTCTCTGCTGCCTTCTCTGTTCATTGTGTCTTCTTACCCCAAGTTTGGGAACACAGGGTGTTGTGAACATACCAGCAATTGTTCCAAGCCTCTGAGAGTGGGACACAGACACACAGCTTAAGGGTTTACTACCAAGAAGTGTGACTTCAGGGAAAACCGTAACCACAGGTATCTTTTTTTTTTTTTTTTGCGGTATGCGGGCCTCTCACTGTTGTGGCCTCCCCCGTTGCGGAGCACAGGCTCCGGACGCGCAGGCTCCGGACGCGCAGGCTCAGCGGCCATGGCTCACGGGCCCAGCCGCTCCGCGGCATATGGGATCCTCCCAGACCGGGGCACGAACCCGTATCCCCTGCATCGGCAGGCGGACTCTCAACCACTTGCGCCACCAGGGAGGCCCCACAGGTATCTTTTAAAGAAAGGTACCAATTTCTAGGGTTATGTGACTCTGTCCCTTAAATCTGCGATATTCTTCAGGATTATCTGCTTAGCTCTTGTCTGCCCATTGTCAGTACACGTTCTCCCTGCACTTAGCCACGGCACAACTGTTATCTTTACGGATTACTGCCACCTCTGTACCTCTTGATTTTTTCCCACAGATTCAACCCAGACTTTCCAGTTGCCTTCCATACATATGTTTTAAGTTACTTTCCTACACCTCATTATTTCTCCCGACTTTTCTGTTCACCAACCCATTTCATCCCTGTACTACCCACCAAGGTTAGTGTGGTTAATGGCACCACTACCTTCATAGTAAGGAAGGATAAAAATCTAAGACCATCTTGAGCTGTTTCTCTCCTTCATATGCCCCCTAAATCCTTAGATACCAAATACTCTTTTTGTCTACACTGTACTAAGTTCTCTCCTTTTCTTTCCACTTCTACTGCCTTGATTTTTGTGTGTCAGGCCCTGGGTTAGACTTTCTGCATACATTTTTTTTTTTTTTTTTAAATCTTTGCAGTCACTCTGTAAAGTAGGTTGCATTACCTCTTTCATTTCACATTTATGGATTAGGCTCAAAAAATAATTTGCTGTTCCAGTAGCAGCGAAATAGCAAATCAGGGATTTGATGCTAGGTGACTTTAAGTGCAAGGTGTTTGTTCCCACTAAGCGCTCTTTCACCTAACATATAAGATTCTTACCTATTGCATATCTACCTGCTCATCTTTCCAGGTTTTGTACTTTCTCTCTGGGGCATCTTATGCCAACCATATGGAAATATTTCTGGTTCTGTGAACTGGTCATGCTATTTTATACCTCAGAGCCTTTGCCCCTCACTTGGTTCTCGGCTTGTCCTTCTCGATGCTTGCTGCTTGTCGAACTCCTTTTCTTCAAGCACCTGCTCAGAGGTTACTTCTGGGTAACCCCACCCCAACTTAAACCCTGACCGCCCTCTCCGTCACCACCATGACATCACACCATCACCAGTGCCTCTTCCACTACCCATCACCACCACCACCTGCAGGGAAGCGCTACAGATGTTGTTGGGTTAGGGTTATTATTATGTCTTCCATTCCTAACTAGAATGTGATCTTTTTGAGGGCAGTGACTCTTACTCATCGTTTTAGTTTTATTAGTCTTCACTGTGATTTGAAGCTCATAAAGATGTTCTCTCTTTATAAGAAGATGCACACCATACTGTATACCCATTCCGAAGGAAACCATAACTGTAGAGTTAATCTTGGGAAGTTGTTTGGCATGTACCTGGCTTATTTATGTATTTATCTACATCAGATGTTTGTTGAAGGCTCACTAGTGCTAGGCGCTGTACCGGGTGTTTAAAAGGGAAAGACAGCTTTGGGGGGAGAGGAATGATTTGAATGAGGCTGGCATTTTTCTGTAGATTCAGGGAGAAAATGTACCTGGAATAGGTGGTATGAATTGGGACTGTGAGAAATTGTAAAGACACAGACCTGACTCGAAGAGAATGGTTTCGATATTGGTCTCTTAGCAGAGTGCTTGCCCCTTAGTGGGAAGTCAGTGAATATTTGTTTAATCAATGGCTGAAAACCAATTAATTTTGCTTGTTTAATGAAGTAATGAAAAGTATAAAATTAGGATGTTGGCATGTAATAGTTTTTTCCCTTGTGTTGATGAACATTTAAACTTAGAACCTTCAAGGTAAAATTCAGAAAACCAAGTTATTCATGGTAATCGGAAGAAATTCTTTTTTTGAGAAGACATGCTATTGACATGAAAAGATAATTTGCCATTGTATGTAAGAATAGATCTGTATATGATAAATGCTTCCTGTTGTAAGTTTTTAAAACTTCCCTAATACTTTGTTTTGTGTGTTAATGAGTTATCCCTCAGAAGAGGATCCTTAAGATAGCTTGTAAAATGTTTATGCATAGTGGTTTCCCTCCTTATATGTTTGTTTTATTGTGTTACCCTTTCCGTTTAATGTAACTTGCCCTTACCCCTTACCCTCCGCACCTTTTTGTTTTTGCAGTATCTCTTGCTCCTCCTCCCTCCATCCTACAGGTAACTCCTCAGTTACCTTTAATGGGATTTGTGGCCAGAGTCCAAGAAAATAGTAAGTTTATGTCTTCTTTATGCTGTAGATCAGATTCTAGGCATAAAATGTCATTTATATATGATTGGCTGAATAGTCATTCATTCACTGATACTTCAGATACTTGAATATTATGAACAGTCATTGTATGAGCAGCTAGTGTGGATGATAAAATAATTATGATGAAATTCTCTACTTTCAAACAACTTAAAATCTGATAGTGAAGATAAGACAAATAAATATAAAATAAGGCACATGTAAAAAGAAAGATCACGTCTAATTGAGGAGGTGCTCTTTAATCGCCGGATATCCCACCCTTTTCTCTGGGTTGCTCAGACAATTAGTGGTCTGTCACTGGAGTTTTAGGGTTTTGTGGCCGGCCTGAGAATCTTCTTCCAATCCTGTGATTCCAGGTGTAAAAATGGCCATGCCATGGTGGGTCCCAGGGGACCAAATTGTCAGTCTGTCTCCCAAGAGGCCTCACAGATTGGCAGTGAATTTAAGCTGGCCTGTGGTCTGGTGTTGAATCATGCAGGATCAGATAACTAATTGTATTGACAGGTCGAGTTTTCTCCTAGGGAAGCGTTAAGGAAGCTGAGGAGACTGATGTCTACAAAGCAGGAGGCCTGTATCTGTATTTAGTGAGGAATTGCTAAAGCAGTGAACATAGTCTGTATGACAGATGAGTTCTCTTCTTGTGAGCAGTCTACATAGGAACCATGTCACAATCATAAGGCTGTACAACGGGTGTGGAATCTGAACTAGGGGAATTACACTAATGAAGGAGATAATGTCATCAGGCTGATGTAGCCTAATGCATGCATCTCATAACAGGGATGTCCTCAACCGTGGGATAGAAATATTTGCATTCTGTTTCTTAGGACTCCTGCTCCTTTGGAAATGGGCATTGCCAATACTAGAATGTAAGCTCTCTGAGAGCAGGGATTTTTGCTTGTTTTTTTCACTGGCTATTTCTCCAGCACTTAGTATAGCATCTGACACAGAGCAGACACTTTGAGTCCCTCCTTTTTTATGTGCTTCCATAGCTGACTAAATGCTCCCTTTGTATCGACACATTTCTTTCTTGTATTTTAACTGGTTATAATCCAGTCTTATTGGCCTGAGGGCTCAGTGTCTCTTTCAGGTGCCTTTGCATCTCTGTTTGCTAATTTCTGAAAATAGTCTATTTTACCTCTGTTTATTGGAAGGTACCCCAATGAGCACCTCCAATATTTACCACAGTGTGCAATATTTACCTTTTAGGATGATCTTTTCTCATTTCTTTCCATAGTCATATACATTTTCTCACCTACAAAATGTATAAAAATAAGAAACTTTGTATATGAGGTGAGCCTGTGTCTGATTTTACAGACATAGCAGGATTTATACATTCAAATGAATGTTGTCCCTCTTCAAAACACTCACCTTGGAAAGATATATACCAATCTTTTGGAATGATCTTTTTAGCTTTCAAGTACATTATTTTGAAGATAACTCTGTGGTAGCAGAAATTTTTTACTCTATATTAAGTTTGATGTTTGGAAGAAGTCTGGAATTATTTGGAACCAGTTATACCGGGCTAAGTAATGCAGCTGTGATTCTGTTATTCTTCTTAAACCCTTCTCTGGCTTCGCATTGCTCTTTGGATAGAGTTCAAACTGTTACAAGGCCCTTTCTGCTTAGTACTGTTAAGCTTCCTCATGCCTCTTTCTACTGAACTTTGGTCAGCTCTTTGAAGGGCTCCTGCTTTCTTACCTTTGTATTTGTTATTTTCCTTTACATCTGACGTGAAATATCTAGCCCCACCCCGGGCCATTAACTCTTACTCATCCTTCAGGTTCCAGGAAGCCTTTCCTGACCCACATAAGAGATGTGGTCTACTGCTCTGTTTTCCATGATGACTTAAAGCACTTAACTGCACTTAATTATAAATGCAAGTTGTTGTCCATGTCTCCATGACTTTCGCTCACTGCTGTATTCCCAGTGCTGAGCATAGTAGCTGGCCATGGTAGGCTTTCAGTTGATGCTTTTGAATGAATAATGAAACATGACTTTATAGTTGTTGAACTGATCTCATTCCATAATAGTGTAGCTTTTAAGATAAGAGGCATTGGAGTTCAAATTCCTGCTCTTCCACTTACTGTTGGAGTACTTAATCTTGGAAAGCCAGTTTACACATCCATAAATGAGGATTAAAAACACCACCTCCCAAGGTAAAGATTAAATGAAATAATGTATTATAAAGTGCTGAGTAATTGGAACATTTTAAGTAAAAAATAGTAATCATTTTGCTAAACTTTATTCAGCATCCATCAGCACTAACCCAAAGGGAGGAGAAAGTCAAGCTTGGGGATTTGGAACAGTATAGTTGGTGGGAACACTTCTCTTGCCTACTTATTTTTTGAAAGATTATTATTTTCAAGTCTAGGTTTATACTCCATGAACATAGAAGCTTGGATAGGAAACACTGAACTTTGCATAATGTGTAGTTTTGTTATCAGCTTGATACATTCTTAGTTTCAGATGCACCACCTCCACCACCACCTGTGGAAGAACCAGTCTTTGATGAGTCCCCACCACCACCTCCTCCTCCAGAAGATTACGAAGAGGAAGAGGCAGCCGTGGTTGAGTATAGTGATCCTTATGCTGAAGAGGACCCCCCGTGGGCTCCGAGGTCTTACTTGGAAAAGGGTAAGTTTCAGGGGGATATCTGGAAGGATGGGAAGAAACCTCTATGTACGTAGAAATGAAATTTGCTGGTACTGAAGAGAATCTTATTTATTTTTTACTTATAAGTAAAGTTTGGCCTGTATTAGCCTGTATATTTTAATTAATTTAGTTTACAAGGTTCATGATTTTGGAAGTCACACTGGTAAAATCCTGTGACTGATTTTTATTGACGATTATATGTTGTTCCCGTTGAACATGCTTTTTATGAATGGTTTCTATAAGGCAAAAATTTTTAAAAGATAGGTTTTTTTTCTGGAATGACTCAGGAAGAGGATGATTTTTCCAAATTATGTTATTCCTACTCCCATGCTGGAAAGCATTTAAAAAAAATTTTATTTATTTATTCACGTTGGCTACATCGGGTCTTAGTTGTGGTATGCGGGATATTCGTTGTGGTGTGCAGGATCTTTCATTGAGGCACACGGGCTCTTTGTTGTGGCGCGCAGGCTTCTCTTCAGTTGTGGCGCGCAGGCTCCAGAGCATGAGGGCTCAGTAGTTGTGGCACGCGGGCTCTCTGGTTGTGGCACGCAGGCTCAGTAGTTGCGGCATGTGGGCTCTCTAGTTGTGGCTCATGGGCTCTAGAGCACGTGGGCTTAGTTGCCCTGCGGCATGTGGGATCTTAGTTCTCCAACCAGGGATCGAACCCGCGTCCCCTGCACTGGAAGGCGAATTCTTAACCACTGAACTACCAGGGAAGTCCCTAAAGCATTCTTTTGTGGCATCTTATATCAGATATTCCAGTTTAAGTATCTCCTTATGAAACTTTCTTCCAAAAAATGTGGTTTCTCAGTTTCTTTGCAGAGTAGGTGTTTGGCATTTCTTTTGGTGAAAAGTTTCTCTGAACATATTAGCTAACCATCATATGACACTTTTGGGACACAGGCTTGCAAATGTCATCAGGACTAGTCAGCTCAGAAGAAATGTGTGCTGTCTTGAAGGAAATTTTCTGTTAAGAAAGTTAAAGCTACTAACTCACTGGGTTTCAAAACTGACTGCACATTAGAATCACCTGGGGAGCTTACATAAACGAATAGTGGACTTCCACTTCTGGCTAACATAGAGCAACAGTAATCAGATTTACCCTCCCTCCTAAAACAATTAGGAATGAATCCAGGAAAAAATATAAAAGATAATGGTTTTCACACATTAGATAACAAGCATTAGTGGACTATGGTCCCAGAAAGAAGGAACTCAAATACGGTGAGCCCTTAATTGTCTAGCTTTGCTATCTAGAGGCAGTTTCCAGGCCACAGTGCAAGGAGGTGGAACCCAAACAAGCCTGGAAGTCTCACTGAGTAGAGAAGATAAGAGATCACAGAGTTTTGGGAGACCATGGAGAACAGGTGACTACTCAAAGACAAAGGACAGAGCTCCGGATATCTGCAGAAGGGTCTCCTTGAATCTTTGACAGAGTACTGATCTGTGCATGTATGTGAAGAAACTACCTGAGATTGGAGAAAGAACAATCAGAGAGGAGTAGGCAGAAAAAGTCTTGGAAATTACAGGCCTGGGAATAGTTCATGTTCCCGAACCAGCAAGAACAGAAAGACCTTGTAATACACAAGGCATTGAGAAGAGGCCTCAAAAGTGTGTCCCCTCAGTTGTGGGGCGAAATTAGCTCTAGACTATAGGTTGCCCTGAACTGCCCTAATAAATGTTAAAATGCAAACTTTGAAAACATCCAACTGATTTCAAGTAACTGAGTCCCAGGGCAAAACCCAGCATTGTTCAAAGGAGTCCACAAAATCCAGTACACCAAAAAGTAAGATTCATAGTGACCAGCATCCAGTCAAAAATGACAAGGCATGTAAAAAGGCAGGAAAATATAACTCATACCTAAAAGCAAAGCCAGTCAATAGGAACAGACCCAGAAGTGACCAAGATGATGGAATTACCAGACACGGGTATACCTATTATAAATGCCACATATATCCAAGAAGGCAAAGGAAAACATGCACATGAGAGAGAAGCAGAATATATTTTCATAAAAAAGAGAAAGAGAAACATAGAGTTTCTGGAGATGAAAAATATAGTATCTGAAGTGACACTTAGAAGAAAAGATCAGCAATCTTAACAATATGACATTAGAAACTATCCGAAACGAGGCACAGAGAAAAAAACCAAGACCAAAAATACAGCAACAGATATGTGGAACAATATCAAATAATCTTTATTTGCAGAAGATATTATCTTGTATGTAGAAAATCCTAAGGAATCTACAAAAAAGCTGGTAGAACTAAAAAGCGAATTTAGCAAGACGGTAGGCTACAAAGTCGATTTGCAAAATTAAATGCATTTTTATATACTAGCAGCAAACAATTAGAGATTGAAATTTACAAAATAATACCTTTTGTAATAACATCAAAAATATGAAAACTTCGGGATAAATTTTTTTTTTTTTGGCCATGATGCGTGGCTTGTGGGATCTTAGTTCCCCAACCAGGGATCAAACCTGGGCCCTTGGCGATGAGAGCTCAGAGCCCTAACCACTGGACTGTCAGGGAATTTCCAGGGATAAATTTAATAAAATATATGCAGGACCTGTATGATGAAAACTATAAAACTTAAAAGAAATTAATGAAGGCCTTAAATAAATTGAAATAAATAAAGTATGTTTTTGATCATTATTGTTAAGAGACAGTTTTTCCTAAATTGATCTATAAATTGAATGCAATCTCAATAAAAATTCCAGCAGTCATTCTTACAGAAAATGACAAGGGGATTCTAAAAGTTAAATGGAAATACAGAAGACCTAGTTTAGTCAACACAATTTTGAAAAACAAGACTAATGTTGGAGGATTTAAACTACCTGATTTCAGAGTTCTAGTATAAAGCTACAGTAATCAGGACAGTGTGGTATAAGTATAGAAATATACATCAGAATCCAGAAAAAAAAAGACAGAATCCAGAAAAAGATCCACACATATGTTTTGACGAAAGTGCAAGGTAATTCAATGGGGAAAGGATAGTGTTTTCAAAAATAGTGCTGTTAACAATTGGATATCCATATGCAAAACATGAACTTCTACCCTTATTACCTCACCATACACAAAAATTAACTCGAAATGTATTTGGATGTGAATGTAAAACTATGAAACTTCTAGAGGAAAATATAGGAGAAAATCTGTATGTTCTGGGGTTAGGGGAAACTTTTTGTAGAGAGCACATTAAAAAACATGAAGCTTAAAAGAAAAAATGATAAATTGAATTTCATTCAATTAAACTTTTCTTTTTTAACGATGGTGTTAAGAAAATGACAAGGCAAGCCATATAGACTGGGAAGAATATTTGCAAAATAACTCAGGAGATGACAAACAACTTGTAGAAAAAAACAGTTTGGAAACACTTCATCAGAAAAGGTATATGAATTGCAAATAAGCACATGGAAAGATACTCAACATTATTAGTCAGGGAAATGCAAAGTGAAGCTGCAATGAACCAAACTACTTACTACTACACACCCTCTGGAATGGCTACAATTAAAAACACTGATAATACCAAGTGTCAGAGAAAGTGTGGTGAAACAGGAGCTGGTACAGTGTACATTGCTGGTAAGAATGCAACGTTTCAGCCACTTTGGAAAACAGTTGGCAGTTTCTTATGAAGTTAGATATACACTTACCAGGTGGTCTCGCAGTCCCTTCTTAGATGTTTATTTACGAGCAATGAAGATGTATGTTCACACAAAGACTTGCACTTGATTGTTCATAGCTGCTTTATTCATAATAGCCAAGACTGGAAGCGACGTATACGTCTTTCAACTGGTGAATGGATAAGCTAATTGTGGGCTATCCATCCATTCAATGGAATACTGTTCAGCAATGGAAAGGAATAAACTACTGGTACATACAGCAAGATGGATGGATATCAAGCATTATGCTAATGAAAGAATCTAGACACAAAAGACTCATACTTTGATTCCATCTAAATGAAATTTAGAAGATGAGTGGTTTGGGGGGACCAATAGTGGCTACATCGGGGCATAAGGAAACTTTGGAATAATGGCCATTGTAATGATTGTGGTGGAAGTTGTTCATTTGTCACATATACAGGTGCATACATTTGTGAAAACTCACTGAATATACACTTAAGTGATTGTGTTTTGCGTCTAAATTACTTCTTAATAAAGCTGCTTTTAAGAAAAGAAAAAAAAGAGAGCCCAAGGTACACTAGGGTACCAATGTCCAATGGCCTTGGACATTGACATGTTTTACAGATTCCTTAGCTGATTTTAACACTGTCCTGGACAAAGTGATGACAGTTTTCAGCTCTGAAAAACCAGCTCAGTGAGTCCTTAAGAGAAAAGCATAATGAAGAGATTTGCTTCTTAAAAATCTCCTCTTCGGTGAACATGTTAAAATCTGGAGAGATTTGTAAGAGAGGAAAGTAAGTTTATTTTCAGTCCAAATAACTCTTTAAAGTTTAAAAGAAAATGCCTGAGTTGTTTCCTAAGATATTTTTCAAAGTTAGTCTCTGTTAAGCTCAAATCTTTTAAAACATGAAAATCAAATAACCTCCTTCTTACTCTTTCTGGCAAAACAGAAATAACCGTGTTCAGCTTATGACTGATTGCTCTTTGTTTGAGTGTGCATAAATGTTGAGGCTGTTACCTCATGTCTTATTTTGCTATCTTAGACTTCGGACCTGGTTCTCAACTGTGCCTGCATATTAGGGTCACCTAGGGAATGTTTAATATGTCTGCACTTCCAGACCTATTAAATCAGAATCTGTGGACATGAGACCCAGGCATCAGAATTTTTTAAAGTTCCTCAGATAATTCCAAGGTTGAGAACCACTGCATAGGTTTATCTTAACCCTTGATTATTAGCCAAGTGGAGATAATTTGTATATGTAAGTATCTTTATTTAACTTGGGTAGAGAAAAGATATTTTCTTTTATTTATTATGTGCCTGGCATGATGCAAGACTTATTACATATGTAAGGCAGTTAGTTTCCCCATTTTGCAAACTAGGAAATTGAGGCTCAAAATAATTTATTATGTTACAGAATATGACAGAAGATGTTTGTGTTACAGGGGTCAGTATATCATAATAGTTATTAATGGTAATAAAAGCAGCTAACATTTATATAGAATGCTTACTATACACACGGCCCTGTATCATGTGTACATTGCCTCATTTAATCTAACAATGCTTTGAGGTATTGGCACTATTATAATACCCATTATACAGCTGAGTAAAAAGCAGCTTAGGAAAGTTAAGTATGGTCTGTAAAGTAGTAAGTGGTAGAGCTGGGATCTGAACTAGGTGGCATAACTCCTGAGCCCACATTCTTAACATTGTCTTAAGCTTGTACTCTGACAGACCTGGAGTTGAGTCTTGGCTCTAACGTTTACTAGCGTTAAATTATTTGTGACAAATTGACTTATTTGTCAGTGCCTGTTTTATTTCCCTTTCTTCTGTCAAGCCATCTGTCCTTGTGTTTTTCTAGCTCAAAGACATAACTTCTTGGTAGAAGCGTAAACAGTGTATGGTAATTTATCAGATAACACTTCTGTCCTCACAAGACTGTGACGGTCCCTTGTCTTATTCATCTTTGTATCTCTAAAAATCAGAATGGATGCTCCATTAATGATTGTCAGGAAATGAACAGTGCCATTAATTCTATCTGGGGAGTCCAGAAAGCTTCTCAGAGGACATGGTATATGTGATGTGCTTTGAATGATGAGTATGAGTTTCTCAGGCAGAGGAGAGAGATAGGAAGGGCCATCCAGTCAGAGGGAATCCTCTGAGTCGAAAGGGCATGGTGAGTAATGTCCTGTGCGGGGACCTGGGTGGGTTGTAGGGAGGGAGTGGGCGAGCTAAGAGTGTAGGAAGGGAAGTAAGTTGTAAATAATGATGGGAGGCCTTGAATACCAGGCTGAGGTGTTTTGAATTTTTTTCTTTTTAAAAAATCTGATAGTAGAGGGAAATTGTGGAAGATTTTAAGTAGATTAATGTTAAGTTCCCATGTATTGGGATTTTAATTTTGGAAAAAAGATACTTGATAATAGTGTAGTGTGCATTAGAAAGAAAGAAAAATAGGAGTTGGAAAGACCAGGCTGGGTATCTTTCTAAGCAAGAGATTAGGGCCTCAGCTGAGGCAGTGGTGCTGAAAACCTTGTTCACATAAATAAATAGATGCAAATGGAATTATTTTTCATGCAGCATTGTCAGTTCTTTTAAATCCTTCAGAGTTATTTGCCAAAAATCAAATAATGTTCTATCTTTAAAAATCATGTTTTATATGATGTGTCATCTGATAACCCCATTAAAGTCCACCTTAACTTTTGTTAAAAGCAAAAGAATGGGAGCCACTTAAGTTGCAAAAAGGTTGGGATAGTCAGTGGCGGAATTCTCTTTCTTAATACCACACTGGTATTCTGAATTGTCCCTTTGGCACTCAGGGTGTTTCATACTTAAGCATAGTACGTCACTGTGTTTTCGTTAAGTAGGAGAAAGATAAACAGGAAATGAGAACTTTTATGACTGATTCTTGACAGAGGGTGTCATCTCCAGCAGATCAGATTTAGATGCAGGATTTATAAAAGTTGAGGATCTAGAAGGAAACTCTGTAAAATCTGTCACTCATGCTGCTTAGAAAATCTTCAGGTACCCCACAGTGATGTGTGTATTCCAGTTTAAAGACTGCTGCGCTGATTAAGGCGGTGAGTGTGATGATGGAGAAAAGTGTTCGGGTTTGAGAGGTTTAGAAGGTGTTGAACTAACAGGACTTGGGGATATTCTCCTGTGAATTACTTTTCAGCGGGTTTGCATTTCTATAAGCATCAAGAATGTTATCAACCACCCCCCAAAAAAGCTAAAAAATACTACATTGACTAGAAATACTAGGTATTCTACATATCTTGTATTCTCTCTAAACTTGTATGTCATTTAATTGCATCTGTTTAGGTGTTAGAAGTACACACTAAACTCTTTCTAGGTCCCTCTAAAGTGTTTTCTGGCATCCTAGATCACTGTAATGGCAAATATTCAGAGTTTAAGAAAGCTGTTGAATTTTACTTAAAGCAGGCCAGGAACAAATTAACTGGAACAAATTGCACTATATCAAAAGTCCCTGTTTTAGTTTCTGTTTCTTAATTATTTATTTAGGATTAAGGTTACATAGAAAACAAAGTCAATATATGCTTCTTAAAATGGATAGATGGAGATTTATTGAGTGAAATTCTGAGTGGTATAATAAAGGTCCAGAGGATCTTTCTATAAAAAAGATAAACCTTCAAGTGGATCTGAGCAAGTTATAGGGTATCCCAATTTAACTAAACTGTTGAGGAAAATGTAACACTTAGGAACCAGAGATTGTCCCAGATATCATTGAAAGGCCCCATTTACCAAGTTATTTAAGTAATGAAAATCATAGGAGAGCTTACAGGTATCTTGGTTTTCTTAACACTTTTAGTCTGTTACTGTGGATATGTTAAATTGGTGGCATAATGCAGCATGTGTTTTGAAAGAATGTATATAGTAGACTCCCGTCTTTCACACATATAACCTGTGGGAATTCAACCACTATTCTCAGTGAATGGGCATAGGCTCTAGGAAGTGTGAGAAAGCAGATGGAAGTCTGCTCTTCCCTCAGTCTCTCTCATTTTCTCACTGGCCTCTCCTAGTGTATCTCACTGCACTCGTCTAATTCTAATGTTTAAAGGTACATGTTTTTACATAATATGGTGCTTTAACACAGGCTCAACTGAAGAAACAGCCATCTTTCCCTATTCTGGGATTGTATCTCTTCAGAGAGACTGTTGAACAGTAAGTGTGACTAAATACTATTTTTGGCCATTTATACAGTTTTGAACCTAACCTCAAGATGGATTCCACTGTGCAGGACTGGGTATTAGAAAACAGAATTTGCAGGGAGGGTCCTGTGTTTAGAAAGTCACTGTGTTTGAAGTGCTGTAGAAGTTCGGGAAGGATAGATACTCATTTATTTGGTTCTACCTTTCTAGGAACGTTATTCTTTTTCATATCCTTTTTTTTCCCCCCTCTAGTTGTGGCAATTTATGATTATACAAAAGACAAGGAAGATGAGCTGTCCTTTCAGGAAGGAGCCATTATTTATGTCATCAAGAAGAATGACGATGGTTGGTATGAAGGAGTTATGAATGGAGTGACTGGGCTCTTTCCTGGGAATTATGTGGAGTCTATCATGCATTATTCTGAGTAAAGCTCAGCAAGGCTGTGTTTCCCTCACAGGAATAGTCAGGTCTTCCCAGATTATCAAAAGGCCCTGGGGATTCCCCTCCAGTGAAATGAATGAAGGATTCAAATGACAAAAACTACTTATGTTTTTTGGGTTTTTTTTCGTTTATCCCTCAGTATTAAAACAAAAAAGCAAGCTGAGTTTGAACAAATGGCTCTTTCTGCCATCACTTACACTATGCTGAGCTGTTTGGACTGAAATAAAGTGACGGTTTCTGAATATATCAGAGGTATAACAGCATAACTATGTGAAATAAATCAGGTTAAAACTGATTCAGAAAAGAAATCTGGGATCTTTCTCAGGAATACTGTACACGCGTGGGAGTTCTCCTCCTGCGGAATCTGTGGCACTGGATGGTCTGCAGTGCCTGTGGTGAGCCTCGTGGCCCAGGGTGTGCCCCAGCCCCACAATTCCTTCCACTTGGATGAGGAGGGGAACCAATATTTAAATACCATACATAACCATTTTTATAATTGTTTCACATGGCTTATTTCCTCTTCAACACTGTAAATCCTGCATTCTCTCAGCACTTGAGTGCACCAAGTGAGTTAGTGTTGAGCTGACTTGCATCCCTTCATGTTTCTTAGTTCGTAGGTTATAAGAATGATTTGAGTCTCCAAATATTCTGAAGGTGGTTTTGTTCTACTGCGCTGCTGCTGCGTGAGACTGCCTTGCCACTGCTGGAGTGCACCCAGAGGGGTGACGGGTGCAGCCTGGTCCGTGCGCTCAAGTGGGCGTGCAGAGGTAGACATGAGGGTCCCTAAGGTTCTAGAGAGGCTGAACTGCAGAAGTGCATCCTAAACCCTTGCCTTAGGTGCTGTTTTGAGGAGTAGGACCTTAGAGGTCAGACCAACTGTTTCTTTACTTCTTTGACTATTTAGAAAAAGTTTTTGTTTTTTTTTAATAGCAGTTATTTTCAAGTCTCGACAGTCACTGGGAATAAAAGGCTTGCTGCTGTGCTCTCTGAATGTTATGGCAGGTGTTAGCTACTGCTGAATTGTTTACTCACTTAGAAAAGGTAAATATTCCCCTGATTTTGTGTGATTGGCTTTTGAAGTAGCTGCTCTTGGTAAGGATTTGAACCTTACCTCTCAGACTAAGAATAGTGGGATAAGTGGTATAAGGCCAAATACTTATTCAAGGTTTTTTTTTTTTTTTTTTTCATCTGCACAATTACAACTGCAGATCCAGTGGAGTTTGGAAGGCAGATGGCTTTAATCCTCTCTTCTGTAATCAGTATAAGAAATAATGAAAAACATCCAGGAGGCCTTGCTGCTCAGCAGCTGAATACTGTGATGATAAACCAGCTCACAGGCCAAAGCCACCATGGGTCCTTTCCAGTCCCAGTGACTTGGTCAGAAGAGAGCTTTGCCAGGTGACTTCCCAGTGCTGGGGAAAAGGTGAGAGGCGGTAGGCTGCATGTATTTCAGACATGGGCCTTGAACATAATAGGTAGTGCAGAGAGAGGAACTTGATTGAAAAATGAAGAAGGGTAGTAGGTGTGAGGGAGTTCACATGGTGTAGACAGAGTTAATATTCCACCTGTGAATCTGTTATCAGAGCAGAAAACTTACCACCATTTAACTGAGACCCAGGTACAG
Organism: Mesoplodon densirostris; assembly: GCF_025265405.1. Lineage (NCBI taxonomy): Eukaryota > Metazoa > Chordata > Mammalia > Artiodactyla > Ziphiidae > Mesoplodon > Mesoplodon densirostris. Next base: position 33,570,180 of record NC_082668.1, on the reverse strand, counting down.
TGTTTCCTATCAAGATTTTTGTTTTACGGTCGCAGGTTTTTTTTCTCACGCACTGCAAGTTAGCTCTTTTTAGATTTCTCTAGCACTTTGAATTTAGTTTTCATTAACTTGCCTCCATTACACATTACACTTCATGCTTTGTTAGCTCACCTTGACACCCTTTATTCCCTGTCTTCCTTCAAAGTAATGGCCCTTGAGTGTCCTCTGAGCCTTCAGCTTCATTATGGCTGCAACCAAGACTATACTTGGAGAGGTTAAACTCTTCTTAGTGTTGGTGTGTAACTAGGAAAACTGTTTTGAAATTAGATGTTCAGAGTTTTTTAAATAGGTTTTCGCTGAGAAAACTTACTGGACTAATAAGGCAGAGGGTATTTTGAAATCCAATAAATAGTGCCCACAGCTCACACCTACAGAAGCCCGGAAGACAATTGTGCAAAAGGAGTTGGTGGTGGTCAGCTTGCCTGTTGGACCCCTGCTGGATTGGGGAACCGAGAAGACGTCAGTGAAGTCCTTCAGACTGAAGACCTGCCGCAGAGGGATCCATGGGTTAGCTGATTTTTCCTTTATTTTTTAGTACTAACGTGTGTGATTTTTTTGTTTTAAAAATAACACCTGTTGGATTTTCTGCATATTTTAAATTTTTGTATAGTTTTGAATTCTATATATTGTTTTGGAAGGATACTGTGTAATGATGGGCCAGGCCTAAAGTCATTGGAGACTTTTAATGTATGTAACATTTCATAGATTGCATGCTATTAATAGTATGTGAGGGTAGTATTTGTTTTATTGTAAGTTTCCCCCATTTATCTTTTTATACACTACAGGATGGTTGGTAGTAGGAATTCTAAATGAGTGCAGAAATCTTACATGATACATAATATTGTGGCAAAGATGATCCAAGTCTAAAATCTGCTGACCAGTAAGCAACCATTTTATCAGGCTAGAGGGAATCTTTTTCCTCTTGAAGTGTTTTTGACTTGTGTCCACTCCCTTTTTCCTTAAAAAAAGGGGGGGTGGAGAGGGGTTAAGAGTTTGTTCCCTTTTTTAAAGTATTACTATTTGAAAGGCCATAGGGATGTAAATGAAAATATACTTCCTTGTTGACATTATGGCCTAGGCAATAAATTGAAAACCAAGTGTCAATGTGTCAAAATCTAGACTTGAGAGATTCAGCCTGCTGTGTTTGAAATACGTATGAAACCTTTAAGATGTCTTGTTCATTGTTTCCTATCTTTTGGCTACTTGCTTTCTATCTTCTCCAGGGGCACCTCCTGTTCCTACAGTAGGGTTAAGGGCCTGCTACTCTTGCTGCATTCCTAACAGTCACTGGGTGAGACATTTTCATCCCTCCCTTTCTTTTTCCCCTTCTGCCGCTGTTTATTACCCAGCTAGAGACTGTTTTGTGTGTCTTCACAGTGGTCTCTGTAATGTAGCTGTGCTCCTCAGCAGTCTCTTGATATTACTGAAGATTTTTCTGTTTGAGAGGCATCAAAACGATAGTAGTTTGCTTTTATCCTCTTATGCTCATTTGCTTTTAGCAGGTGACCTTTCTGCATTAAGAACTGGTACTTTGGTACTTTCTTACCACCTTTTCTCCTCCGTGGAGACAGCATGGCATGTCCTGAAGGCCACCTCTCCCTTTGAAAAGTGTTTGATGGAGGAACTGGCAGGTGGTTGCTACGTCTTGGAAAAGAATGGGGATCTGCATCACTTTCCATCTGTTCGCTTCTGAACTTCTTTGGCCAGGAACTCCTGATCAGTGTTAAAGGCAATGATTTCCCTCACATGATTTATACTTAGAGAGTCGTAGAATTTTAGAGCTATAGTGAGATTTCAGAAATTTTAGTTCAATCCCATTTTACTGATGAGGTTTAGATGTTTCCTTTTCAAATAACAGCTAGTTAACAAAGGTAGAATTCCTGACTCAGCGCCTGGTACTCTTTATACAGCTGTCTTAATTGTGTTGTATGTTTCTTTTAAAGTTCTACTGGATGTCTTAAGGAAGATACTTGAAAAGGTATGCTATGTCTCCATAAATACCATTCAGAGTGTTCTTTAAAGGAGTGTATTGAGTGTAGCCTTAATTAGTGAAAGTAATCTTCATTTTAACCCTTTTATAACTACACTCAGTACAAATGGTCTTTTCCATAAGGTGTATGTAGCTAAAATGTTAACAGTGTCTGGGCACTGGAAAGAGCACACAGCACAGCCTTATTTGAGAGCCTTAGAAAACACTTCTAAAACAGGCATTGCGCTCATTACCTTATGTTGATTTTATGCTGATCTTTGTTCCTATTTCTTGAGAATCTCATAATTCTTCAAAAAAAAATTGACAAATGACAGGGCCTAGCTGTGTATAAATGATCCTTGCTAAATATCTTGAGGTTTTTTTGTAAAAAATCAAACAAAAGACAAAAAGCTTATTTTCACATTAAAATGGAAACGTCTTTTGCAACTTCAGAATTCTGTGGAAACACAGTTTTTATCATATTTGTGTCCATGCATCTTTTCCTTAACAAGATGGTTTACAAAAAAGAATGTAAACAATTTGTGATCTGGTCGGTTGTACTTTTAGCTCCCGGAGGGAGGGTTGGTGTTATGAGTTGAGTAAACACCCATGTCGGAAAACTTGAGGGAGCAGTCTGTTGCCAGTAACGTTTTTTGTGGGTGCCATTAGACCACCTCCAGATGAGTTGCGGGAACATTCACTTTTTAATTTTGAAATTGTATTTCAAATTAATTGTTGCTGTGTACTAAGAACTTGGCCTAAATAAAATCCTACGAAGTATATCCAAATGTCTTGTGAATGTATTTCGGCAAGTAACTTTTTTCCTTTCTTTTTTTTTTTCGGCTGTGCTTTGTGCTGTGTGGCTTACGGGATCTCAGGTCCCCGACCACGGACTGAACCCGGGCCACACCAGTGAAAGCCCAGAATCCTAAACACTAGGCCACCAGGGAACTCCTGTAACCTCTTTTCTAAGGTGGTAAGTTTAAGTGTGTCAGACAGAATCCTTCCCTGTTGCACTAATTACTTTCTGTCCCTATTTTTGCTGTAAGTGAACCTGAGGTTTTGATCACTTTCCACCAAATACATACAGTTCTTTTCTTTTAATATAAAAAAGGAGACCTTCTGTTCTTTTTGCCCCAGTTTGGTAAATGATAACATGATTTGTAAATACATTCGAATCCACATTTATACATACCTTGACAGACACGGCAGTCCAAGACATGATTGTGATAACAAGGCTTTGAAACAAAAAGCACCTCTTTTTGTACTAGTTCGTACCTAGTTGTATTTTGTTTGTTGTTTAAAGAAAAAAAATCTTAAAAGTTATTTTCTTACAGGCTCATCAGTTGAACACATCAAATTATAGTTTGTTTACCTTCACACTTCATGTGCGTGTTGCAGCCTCTCTATTTTGGGTACCTTGACATAAACAGCAAAACCAGGCTCTGAGTGGTGCCGATCCACAAACAGTCAAGTACAGTTCTGACGCTTAAATGAAATCTATGTATTTTTATTAAGGATTGGATAAGCTGACATAAGGAAAACACATAGCTGAAAAATTACACTGACTGTATGACTACCGTCCTAAGCCATTACAATAGTTTACTGACAGTAACTGGCAAGAGTAACTTGGAAAATAACTTAATCCAGCAGTAGAACAAAAACATGGTCAGTAGTACTGAATATATCTCTTATATATATCTCTCTATATATAGGTTTGCACAATCAGGGAGCAAGGCACATAATTAAATGAGAGCGTACATTTAAGCAGAAGAAAATAATAGCTACAAAGCTGAAAGAAAAACTGTAACTTCATCTTTACTGAGCTGTGCATAAATCATCTGAATAACGTCTTCTATCCAGTACTTTTAACGCAGTTCCTTTTGCCTTTTTCATGCTTTAATAAGGTATATTCCTACATTGTATCTATTTATGGCAAAGCTCCCACAGCTTAGATGTCAGCAACTGGGAGCAATCCCAGTTAAATATAATGTGCAATTTTTCTTTAAAACAGTAAACAATGTTTTTATGACATTTAGCACAAGCTAATGTTTTAAATGTACATTTCTATAAAAGGAGTTCACTAGTGGCTGATAATAAAATTAAGCAAAATCATTTGAAACATTCCAGTTAATGCTTATTTTCTAGGAGGAATTATTTACAAGTAGAGAGAAAAATATAGGAGGTGGTAATCATGAAAAATGGCAGTTTTTGGTATTAGGTTACAATAAACTTAACAATGGACAGTTTCCAAAATGCAGATTTTTTTTTTAAGTGCCACAAGCATGTTCTGCCTAAGAAGAGGTTGAGGCTTCGATGATGAGCTTGGTATTAATAGCCATCCATGATCAACATTCACTTCTGAACTTGGCCATCTTTTAAATATGTAGTATTCACCATCACCCTGACTCGACTCGCTTCTCTAAATGTCTTTGGTAGAAAGCAGCCAGACCCCGTTTAGGTAGATGAAGCCATCTCTTGTGAGACCATCACTTTTCCTGTTTCTGCACAAACTAGAAACACCTTCCTTCTCTTTCATTAGCACCTCAAAGTTTGCCTGTTGGATTTTTTTTTTTTTTAATGCTAATCCTCCAAAAGAGTTCAAGGCACTGGGGGTTATAGCAGATGTTTCCTCTTCTAAATGGTTTATTACTTCAACAAGCAAAGAGCAAACCAACTGGAGATTATTTCCTTCGAGTGTTTATCAAGTATATTGTGTTTAGCTTATTTTTACTTAGCAAGTTTATAGTACAGCTAAATTTCAGATTTCTTTTACATATAGATCTTCCAAGGGCACAATTAAGAACCGAGCACTTGTTTAGTTTGAGGGAGTCTGGCAAAGGGGTTAACAATGATCTTCTATTCAATTTTTAAATGAAAATAAATCTTAAAAGATATTGGGATACTTAATTCTGCACTACTTGCATCTCTCCATGGATCAAATCTCAACTTTGTGAGTGGTCACATATTCCTATAGGGTTAGGAATAACTTGCTTTATGCAATGACATAAAGTGTATAAAACAAAATTCCAAGTGGCAAAAGGTACTTGCAATCTCAAGTGATTTTTTTAGAAAGAGGCGTCCTCTTATCAAGTATATAAATCCAAATTATGAAACCTATGTTATTGAAAGCAAGTCATTACACCTATAATCACACAGGGTCATACAGTTTTAACTGGTCTGAACTTAAATCTGTGAGATAAGTTTTAACTATGTGAAAACTGTATAAAAAATTTGCTAATATATAAAACGAGGAAAAGGTTAGTTTGCTTGTTTAAAATCACCTTGTGTTTGTAACATAAAACTGCTTTTAGCTGAGGGAAAAAAGGTGACAAAGGGTTCTGTTGGTGGCCTGATAGTCAAATCAGACCAACCCTACCATTACCTGAAGTTTTCTTCAGGCTAATCGTAGCCTTACATCCTTGACATGAACTTATTAGCAGTTGTATTCTCCCACAATAGCAGCTTATGAAACTCTAATTGGATGCACAGCTATTAATAACCTTGACCTCAGAGTTGTTACTGTTGGAATTATTCATGATCCCCCCATTTTGTTTAGATTAACTTTCTTGATAAACTCAGGACTGCTTTCAGTGGCAAGTAAACTTACATAGAGAGGGGACTTCCAAGAGAGTTCACAGCCCTTCCTTAACAGGATGTGCCGTCAGCGGGCAGGAGCACCTTGATGTCAGAGGACTGTGAAACATTAGCATGTCTACATTACTGTGAGATGTTCTGATGAAAATTGTTTCCTATAACTTTTCTGAAGTCAGAAGTCTTATCTTAAAAAGCCCCAGAAATTTAAAAAAAAAACAATTTACAGTTAAGTGGGTACCTGTAAACCTTTACAGTAGTAGTTAGTTACTTCTTCCAAGAGTATGATTCTGTAGCAGCTAAGGAAAAAAAATGCATTTGAGTAGTAAAAGCTTCAGTACAGAATAATCTAACCAGAACAGGCTTTGCTACCCTTCAGAGTTGGTGCCAAAACTTTAAGCATAGGTTGGATCCAATTTTGAAATTATGTGGTAGAGGTTAAGGGTGTCACTAATTAATCTAGTCACTAGCTCTAATGGGCACCTGGTTTGCACTGCCCTCCACAGCAGGACGAGTTCATCTACGCTGTTCATCTTTCGGTACAGCCAAGACAGCTGCCAAGATCTTCTTCCTTGACCTGAAGAAGCTTTGCTGCGTTATAGCTGCTGAGCAGAAGGCAGTGAAAGAAGGCACAGTACTAGTGTCATCTGGCAGTATGTTTTTTCCTTGAACACACCAGGGAAGAAGAACAGTACAAAAATAACAGTAATCTCCAAAGCCCCGACCCCCCACAAAATCACATCCTAACAAATATCCAAATTCAAAAAAAAAAAAAACAACAACAACCCACTAGGGAGTAAAACACTAGAAGTGTATCTAAAGTATCATTTTGGGTTTTCTTTTGTTTTGATTCAGTTGTTTCACACACAGGAAAAAGTTGATTAAATAGCCTTTTCTGTCTTTGGAGAAATACAAAGGGAAACAGCCTGTTGTCAGATAGTCAGCAAGCCACTGACTGGGGTCAAAAATGATACAGCTCCTCCTCTGGCCCTGTTCTCCTTAGTGTCCCTAGTGTTCTAAAGGATGTCTCCTCTTTCAGAAAATCGATACATCAGAAGCATCAGTTCAGGATGGCGACCATCCGGAGTGACACAAGCAAGAAGGCCCAGGAAATCCCCCACTGAAAAAAAAGGCTGGATCTTAGGGCTCAAATGGGGAGGGAATGAAGACTGAGGGCACGTGATTTTTTTCCCTCAAGGAGAGCTGGAGTTGCCCCGCCTTCATATAAAAAAAGACCACCACCACCACAAAAAACCCTAGTGAGGAATATTTATATCATTGGATTCCTATTCTTAGAAACTCTTTATCCCACAAATAGGGCGATCCTTAGAATATAAAGCTGCAGGCAGAAAACAATGGGAAATCACTTCACTCATGAGTCACAGTGGAGCTTGGCAGTCTTACTCAAATGTTTTTCAAATTGCTGTGCATGCTTCACGCGGATGTGTTAAAGGTCACTTCATAAGCATAACAATATCAAGCACACAAAACTTTGTGAACAGCTGAAAAGATCTAAAAAGTATCTTTTAAAGCAGCAGGGCTGTAATAAGTGCACAATGGTATATATTCTTAGTGCTCTATAAACACGTGAGTATACTGTCACAGCTGTGACAGGTGGGGGTGCCTCTGACTCTCTCTTTATGATGAAGTACTTTGTTGGAGAATGGGTTTACAGGGAAATCCTGTTTACATAGCACGACTCTGCTTATTCTTGAATTATTTACTATCTCTGCCCCACTGTACTGGCATCGCTTTTTCCTTATGGGATAGTGTCAGGGATTTCTGCAGTTTGCACTGGTGATCCCTATTCATAACAGGCACAGACTTTCATTACAAGGTGTGCTCACATCACTGCTGGGGAGGCTAGTTTTTATTCTCTGGTTTAAGAGCAGCTCTGAGATTGACCTGACGGTCAATTTATCATCACACATTGATGAGCCAATACACATTTCTCTCATATACTGAGGAAAATTCACAGGGGAAAAAAAGCATCTAGAAGTATAGTGTGAAGCATACAGAATTATAGTGTGTCCTTAGAGCAATGATTCCATGTTATACCAAACTGCATATGCATAATATGTAATGTCACTTCCTGTACTTGGACTATACAACTCCCATCAGAACACTTGGTAACCTGGACAAATCTCTACAACCAGGCTACAACAAGCAAGGACCCTAGTGTGCTCCAGTCGCTATGGGTGAAACTGTCAAAAAACTCATTTCCCCCCCTCCCTCTATGATAGTCCCACACTTAAATGAATTCTTTGTATTTCACATTACTAGCCACAAAAAACCTGATTAATGACAGCTGCACAGGGGCCAGTTTTGTTCTCTTTTCTAGTCATCCATCCTTCTAGAGAGCAATATACAAAAAAGACACATTTCAGAAGGTGATTTTCTTTTTCATCATGATGCAACATACTGGACCGGACAAAGGATTTGAGTACACCTGATAATAGCAATTGTCTACAGACACCTAGTATCGGCATCTACCTACAGCACACACCATAAGGAGGTAACTGGTGACCGAAAGACACACTGGGACATAGCATTCCAAGGGTGTCGTGTTGGATACCCTCTTACAATAAATCAAAGCAAGAATCATGAAGCCAAACTTGAAGCTTCACAAGCTCATGAAAAGGATCCCAACAGTACAAAAAGAACTATGCAGGATTATAGTACTTAATTATCCATGTATTACAGGCGAAGGGCTTACCTGTGGCAGAATACATCCTAGATTCCTGTGGGATCATGGCAACAGTTTTGCAACTAGAATGGTTTAGTTACACCATGTATTTACTTTTTTCTATGCACGACCGACCACGTACAGATAAGTGTCTGAAAATTTCCCCACACTGCACTATTACCCGTTCTATGAAGCTGAGAGGTTTTCCTGATTAAAGTGCCCCTTTATGTATAGTAATGAAATGTCAGTCAAGCAGTTCTAACTTCAGCCAACTGGGGAAAAAACAAACACAAACGCCCCACAGATACACCAAACATTCTGGTTGTCTTCTCAAACTGAGAAGCAGCACGTTATACATCTATCCTTAATATATAATATACAACATGCACAGATAGGCCGCGCATGGACATTTATAAAATACCTTCCAAATAAGTCAGAAGTTTTTGGTCCAATCCACATGACAGATAATAGAAATCATAAGGGACAGGCAGGACACACATCCCCTTCCGTGCCGCTGCCACCCAAAATACACAAAACCCATTTTCAGATTAGGAGAGAAAAAGAATAAATAGAATCACTTTCAGCTATATATATACATACACATATGTGTATACATATATATACATACACACACTACCTAGGTATAGCTGTGTGTGTGCCTGCACACGCACACACACACACAGCTGGACACTACCTGAATAACAGCAACACCAAGAGGCTCTGAACGCCTGAATTCGTAGATGATCAGGTGAGCTGACTGTAGAACTGACTACAGATCCCACGAAAATAAAGTCCAGCGGTAGCTACCAGTCTCTTGAGAGCTTGGTGTTCTGGTCTCTTTTGGGGGGAGCGGGAGGCGGCCCTCTCCGCAGCGTTGCATAGCCTGATATATGACTGCCTCCATAACGGGCTTTCTGTTGCTCAGAGAGCAGCTCGGGGGGTGGCGGGGGCAATGCCATGTCATCCATGGTGGCTGTGGGTTCTGCTCTGGACACGCGCGAGGAGGAGAGCGAGCCATGCCGCGTGATGGACTTCCGCTGCAGTGTCCTGTTGAGGTCGGCCAGGAAGCCAGGCTGGACGCTAAGGCTGGATTTGGGAGAGGTGGGCACTTGTGGCTCGACCGTGGCCATTGGCGGCTGCTCCGAGGTCTCGGCTTGCGTGAGGCGGGTGCTGTCGTTCCGTTTGGGTCGCGTGGGCGGGGGGGCCTTCCTGACCGACGTCTTGGCCCACGGCTGTGGCTGCGGATTAACCACTGCCACTTTTGGAGACGTGCTTCCCGAGAACACTGCTGGAATGTCTACAGGGGGCAGAGGAAGCTCTATTTCCGGCGGAGGGGGTGGAAAGTCAGAATCGGACGGAGGAGAAGGGAATTCTACCACGGAGTCCTTGCCGCGCCCACTCAGAACAGATGCTCTTGCCGACACACCCCCTTGCTGGAGAACTCCGGGAAGACTGAGTTTTCCAGGTTTGGGGGGCGCTGCGGGTGGTGGCGGCGTCTCCTTGCCGGGAGACGCCGAGGGCTCCGGCCCTGCGAACTTGCTGACTAGACTGTCTACTGAGGGTCTCTTGGGCTCAGGGTGCTCCGCACAGCTGCCGGACTTAATGCTGGAGTTGCGCTGCGGGGTCGGGGGAGGTTTCTTTCCCCCCGGACTGGACGTCTTACTGGTCTTTTTGCCCGGAGATGCGCTTTTGTCAGGGGCAGGGGCAGCAGTGGGTGTGGCTGGCGGAGGCGGAGGCGGAGGCGGAGGAAACACCAGGCTGCTCTCGGGGGGAGGAGGAGGGAAGTCCGGAGAAGGGACAGGGGTAGAGCTGGGCTGCCACTTGGGCTTTGCTTTCACAGCAGGCGGGGACTGAGGGGCGACGTTTGCTGCGGCTGAAGCGGGCTTCAAGGGCGCCGCCTCCGCGGGGGGCGCGGTTGGAGGCGGGGGGAACTGGCTGGCTAACTGCTTCACCACGGAGGGCGCCGGAGACAGCGGAGAGGGAGGGGGCCTCACACAGAAGCTCTGCTGCTTGGGTAGCGTGGGCGGGGGGACCGGGCCAGGAGGAGCAGGGGGAGAGGGTGGAACGTGAGACACAGGAAGCGCTGGCTGCTTTTTCACTGGGGGGACGGGAGGAGAAGGTGTAGGTGACAGAGCCTGTGGCATGGCGGGCGGCACAGTCACAGGGGGTTTGGGGGGGGCCTGGGGAGGGAAGGGTGCAGGGATGGGAGGAGGTGGGGGCGGCACCGGAGGGGCCGCTGGAGCGGCGTGCTGCACGTGATGAATCTTTAGCGGGGGCGGGGGCGGGGGCGGGCTGAACTGCGGCAGGGCCTGGGCGCAGGGGGCTGGCTTCAGCTGGGCCATAGCCGAGCCGGGGGTGGGGGCAGGCGGCGGGGGCGGCGGCGGGGGCACGGCTCCGCTGGGCGGCACCAGGATCTGAGGCTTCCCTGCCTGTGAGGTCGAGGAGGGAGGCTGAATCCCTGAAGGCGGGGGAGGCTTAAACAGGGCTCCCGCATGCTGAGAGGCGTTCTGCAGCCTGGTTATTGTGCTGTACTTGACAAACATCGCGGCTGCCGAGCCCGCAGAAGGGGCCGACTGGCTGGGCAGGGGCGGGGGCGGGGGCGGCGGCGGCGGCGGGGGTGGCGGCGGGGGCGGGGGCGGCGGCGGCAGGGGCGGCGAGGGCTGTGAGGCAGAGCAGGGGGTGAGCGGCTTAGGCTGCGGGGACAAAGGGGGCATGAGAGACGTGTAGGCTCGATTCACAGCCTCCATTCTGGCCTAAAAGGAGGATAAAAGGGAGGTTGGGAGAGAGAAAACACAACAAACACAACAGTTACAGAGGTAAGCTTTGACCGTCAATCTAAAAAGCAAGCAATCAGAGACATGCATGAAAGGATGCAGCAGCTGGTGATCATAAAGATGGACAATGTCGGGAAGGCTAAAATCTAACTCCCTGGGCAACAAGGGCGCGGAGAGAATGTGTTTACCCAACGACCTTCTCAAGCAGCCAGACTGCCTAACAACCTGGGGAAAACTTCCTGCTGCACAAGCTGTCTGGATGGTGCTGGGCCCTCTGATTTCTGCCTCTGGCTTTCCACACCCTGCCCCGAATTAGAGGGCCTTTGAGCACGGAACCGCACCCCCCGCCTCCCCGGACTCTGGCAAAGGGAGATGTGATGGCTGGAGTTCACCTTTCAGTCCAGGACCGCATCCACATCAAGCAGATGCCATAACTGGGTTTAGGAGTGCTGGTGGAGGGCCTCCCGAAGAATGAGGATGGCTTTTTGATGCTAGTGAGCAGACACGTGAGAGTATGAGTATGTTCAGCAGGCGTGCACAGTCACACGGGAATGAATGAGCTTGACACACACACTCGCGTTCGTGTGAGACACTTGCATCCAACATGCACAGAAGTCCAGCAACGCAGGTAAAGGGGGGGATTCTTTACATTTGTTTTACTGGAAAATACATAAAGAAATGCTTCATAAACATGACAGCAAAAGATCATAAAAATATCACACAGAAAAAGCCAGAAGAAAATGAGAGGAAACTTTGGAAGGCTAGAGTAAAGGAAATGTACCTAGAAATAGGAGCTAGAGTTTGCCAACAACTTGCTGACCAGCCCATGTAGGCCCCTCTTGGCACTGCCCAAATTACCACATCTGGTCATTTATTTCATGGAGCTACTCATGCATGAATGTGGTTCAAGTACTTCTGAAAGAGCAGAGGAAGAACTCTTGGCTTAATAACTTTTAGGCTCTTTGAACAAACTATGAGGATCCAAGATAAACCATTTGTTTCCAATTCTGAATGACATCTAATTAGCGTCAAGAATGCTTAGGTTAGTAGACTAGAAGGCTTATTATGGGGCTGAGTTCTAATGCCCGTCAGGACATTCACATGTTCCTTTAATAACTGCACATCAAAATAAAAGCATTAGTCTGCAAGATCTGGTTACAGGAGTCACCCAGGTTAATGTGTTTCCAAAGAACAACCCCCGACCTTAACTTGACCCTGTCTTGGCTGCTGCAGGGGTGTAGTAGACCTTAGCTGTGCTGGCCTTCTCTTTTGGCACCTGAGACTGAGGTAACAGGAGGAGAAACACACAGGGGGTCAAGACTCAAACACACTGTCACTGCTGCATGGCAGGGTTCGTGGTCTTTCTGGCACTACATGCCATGACGGACTACACTGCTTCGTCACAGACCATGTGGACCTTTGCTTTCCTTGGCCTTTCTCATGACAACTGGGTAGTTCTACAATTTAAAATGCACATGAATAACACCAGTAAAAGTTTAGTAAGGTAAAGGACTTTTCTTTTGGTATCTGACTTGTGTAAACCCGGCTTCTCTATGACATACATGGACTACCAGCACCAAATAGTGCTGTTCCACTCAAATTGATTAAGTACGAGAAGGAAAAAGAAGTATTTCTTAAAAGTGGGAGCCTCGGGCTTCCCTGGTGGCGCAGTGGTTGAGAGTCCGCCTGCCAATGCAGGGAACACGGGTTCGTGCCCCGGTCCGGGAGGATCCCACATGCCGCGGAGTGGCTGGGCCCGTGAGCCATGGCCGCTGAGCCTGCGCGTCCGGAGCCTGTGCTCCGCAACGGGAGAGGCCACAACAGTGAGAGGCCCGCGTAACGCCAAAAAAAAAAAAAAAAAAAAAAAAGTGGGAGCCTCTGATAAGGGAGTTAAACTGCCAGTGTCTTAAGAATTTAGGTCATTAGAACCAATTCTCAGATATTTATTTTTCTAAGAGAAAGTGTTCCACACCATTGGGCTACATACGCCTCCCTCCACTCTCTCCATGTCCAGTGGATCAACCACATATGCAAATAAAGGAATAAACTGAGTGGAAATAGCCACTTAATTCTCATTGATGAACGTACTGATGTAAGTGATTCAGACAAGAATGACAATGATGAAAAATCAAAATGATTCCTGGGTGAAAACAAAATGGCCAGGCCGGGTGTCCTACTGGTTCCTTGCGATGGTGTGTGCCCTCGCCTGCTGAGCAGAGAGCACTGCTGGGACATGGTCGCCCACAGGACTTCAGAGGCAGTTTGATACAGTATCTTTCAACCAGGCTAAAGAACCTGTCTATTTTTTTAAATAGTCTTGCAATAATTATACTTGTGTCCTTCAGGGTCAATGAACAACCTTCTATGCAAGGCTCAGGGATCCTAAATTTTAAGGGGATTAATTGGAATTTAGCCTTCCACATAAACTATAATTTGAGAAAATTCATCAGTGTGCAGAGAAATGCCAAAAAGCATAAAAGAAAGGAAGACAGAGGAATGAGTCTGAGTAAACTAAATTAAAAACGAATAAAGAAATAATCAACACTTAGCAGCTTTTTTGGAACAAAATTAAGGCATTGGCACTGGAGGGTGTTGTTGCTCCATCCAAACTGATTTAAGAGTGGAAAGTGTTATTTCTTAAAATCCTGAGCCACTGATAAAACTGCTAGGTTTTTTGGGTTTTTTTTGAGATCTTAGATCATCAGAGCCAATTCACAAATGTCCATTTCTGAGGCGAAGCAAAGAAGGAATACTGAAATAAGGCCAAGAAAGATTCCTAATAAAGGAACAACAAGCTACACCCCTGGAACACTACAAATATCCCCCCTACCCTGACCCGAGCGTCTTACCTTGCTAGACTCTTCCAGCTGCGTGCCTCGCTTCCAGGCCTCAGAGAAGATGGAGCTCACGATGCTCTGGGAACGGACGTGTCCTGCCGGCGGGGTATCAGACACTCCGCTATCAGACTGATTGGAGTGATTGGACTGAGACTCTGTTTGAAACAGATTTTCAAAAATCAGATTAAATAAGTCAGTATTGTGACGTACGAATATGTATGTTTGATAACTCTTTCACTCAAGATAAGATGCGATGCAGAACGGCAACAAGTTACTTTTACCTGACTCATTTCACTCAAACACAGCCTGTGTTTTCCACTAGAAAACTTCTCTTGTCCTAGGGCGAATAGGAAATCTCCATTCTTTTTAAATAGTTCACCACAAGAAACCGATAATTGCAATAAAAGGTTCAAGTAATATTATTGGTATCCTGACAGGCTGTCTTGTAAGAACTCCTAGCAAATAAGAGAATTAATGAGGGCTTCCCTGGTGGTGCTGTGGTTAAGAAGCCGCCTGCCAATGCAGGGGACACGGGTTCAAGCCCTGGTCCGGGAAGATCCCACATGCGTCAGAGCAACTAAGCCTGTGCGCCACAGCTACTGAAGACCGCGCGCCTAGAGCCCGTGCTCCTCAAGAGAAGCCACTGCAATGAGAAGCCCGTGCACTGCAACCAAGAGTAGCCCCTGCTCGCCGCAACTAGAGAAAGCCCGCGTGCAGCAACGAAGACCCAACACAGCCAAAAATAAATAAATAAATAAATTTAAAAAGGAGAGAGAGAGAATTAATGAACCATGAATAGAATTTTTTTGTTCAGTCATATCTTCATTCATGGAGAATCAATCTTTTTATATACCCCTGCTCCAGGCCATCTCAGAGATTTCTCACTTATGAATTCAGATCTATACATGATGGTCACTTCCTTTATCCCAGTAATGGACGATACTGAGAATCTGATCCCCAGTAAGAAGTGTGTTTCCTAGGGATTCAGGTATTGACATCACAAGAGAGCAGCTGTGCCATAGCCTGGCTTCCTGAAGGGCATGAAGACATCTTCAAGGGACCTGGGAATGGCTGAGGATACAGTGTAATTTGACTGACCTCCAGGGTGAGGGAACTGGAAAGATTATTTCACTGGACTCTAAGTCAGGTGAGGTAACGTTGCAGAAGCACCTAGCCCCATGTCTGGCATCTGATGGAGACTCAAATGTTAAAGCTAGTCCCATCCAGTCACTCTGTGAGACGTGGGTATTATTAGATTAAAGTATTAAGCAAGTCCAGCCAAGTTCATCAAAGTACTGCAAAGATAACAGCCACAAACTCCTTTAGATAAAGTTAAGACAGTATCCTCAGGGTAAAAAT
This sequence comes from Mesoplodon densirostris, assembly GCF_025265405.1. Classification (NCBI taxonomy): domain Eukaryota; kingdom Metazoa; phylum Chordata; class Mammalia; order Artiodactyla; family Ziphiidae; genus Mesoplodon; species Mesoplodon densirostris. The sequence continues at coordinate 33,554,922 of NC_082668.1, read as the reverse complement.
ATAAGCAATATAGGATAAAACCTACTCTATTTTCTTCATCCCTATCTAATATCTAGGACAACAGCCTATAAGACAAGAGGCTGGAACGTGTGACTTCTTGAGCTCTCTTCAGCATGAATATGTATGATTTTACAGTTTACCTGAAAAAGTCTACCTAATACTTAACACAATGTATACAAACAGATGATGCTGGAGTGGGAAAAGGCACGATACCACTTCATAAAGTAACACGTGGAAGCACTTGAATTGTTAAGTGCTATATAAATTTTTTTTTAATAGTATACATCATTTTTTCCCTCCATCTTTCCCTTAATTCCATTTTCTACAATCCTACTTGTGACATGCTCTTCTTACCTGGCCTTTCCTAATCCACTGCCACAAAGGTTTCTCCCCCCCAATTTAATAAACATTTTATTTTAGAATAGTTTCAGATTTTCAGAAAAGTTGCAAAACTAGCACAGAGTTCCTACATACCTAGCAGCCAGTTTACCTCGTTATTAACATGTTACAATACTCCGGTCCATGTGTCACGAATAATGAACCTACACTCATGTTAATATTAACTAACTCTGGGACTTCCCTGGTGGTCCAGTGGTTAAGAATCCATCTTGCAATGCAGGAGATACCAGTTCGATCCCTGGTCAGGGAACTAAGATCCCACATGCTGCGGGGCAACTAAGCCCATGCGCCTCAACTAGAGAGAAGCCCATGTGCTGCAACAAAAGATCCTGCACGCCGCAACTGAGACCCGACGCAGCCAAAAAAATATATATAAAACAATACTTAAAAAAAAAACTAACTAAACTCCAAACTTTATTTGGATTTCACTAGTTTTTCCATTTTCTGATCCAGGATCCCATCCAGGTTACCATATTACAGATAGTTGTCATGTCTCCCATGACAGTTTCTCAGACTCTCCTTGTTTTTGATGACCTTGACAGTTTTGAGGAGTACTGGTCAGGTATTTTGTAGCATATCTCTCAATTTTGATTTGTCTGATGTCTTTTCTCTGAGGTTAAGGGATTTGGGAAGACCAAGAGAGGGAAAATGCCAGTCTCATCACACTGCATCAAGGGCACATGCTATCAATATGACTTATTACCTTGATCACCTGGCTGAGGTATGGTTTGTCAGCTTTCTCCGATATAAGGTTACACCTCCCCACTCCATGCTCTTTGGAAGCAAGTCCCACACTTAACAAGAGGAGAGGTAAGTGCCACCTCTTGAGGGCAGAGCATCTGTATAAATCTATTTAGAAATCTGTACAGGAGATTTGTGTCTTCTCCATTTATTCATTCAATTCAATAACTTATTTACATCCCCATGGACTGATGGCTATTGATTTTATAATTCGGATTACAGTCCTATACTATGTTATCTTCTTGCTCAAATTGTTCCAGCTTTGGCCACTGAGCACTCTCTCAGGTTGGGTCCTGGGTCCCTTTTACAGACTCCCATCGCTGTGTTTTTTTTGAGTACTTCCTTTGTCACAGGATGCTCCAGGCTCATCTTATATATTCTCTGCCACAGCCCTAGAATCAGCCACTCCAGAGCCCTGGACTCCTTTGTTTTGGAAAATGGCATTGAGAAACCGAGCTCTAGGTTCTTAGTGTTCTCACTGCTACTAGCCCTCTCAGTGGACAGAATAGAGAATATATGTGTGCACACTAGCCCATGCATATACACATTCTCGATGTGTGTTTATTTACTTATTTAGGGATGAGATCTAGTCATACAGCTTTTAAATCAAATACTTCTTAAAGTAATTATTTCATAACATGGGCTGTTAGAACAAAGAAAAAAACATGACTTTAGATGACACGGATATCATTTACGGAACTTTTGAAGGGAAAGAAGCATTTATCTTAAGATGTGATCACAGCATCCTTGTTTAAAGGATGTGGGAATCTGAAAATAAGCACCTTTTGAGTATCACTATTTCCTCTGAAAACTTTACAAAGTTTGATGACTTAAATAGCTTCCTTAACTGTGATACTGAACTAATTCCAGTTGTTTCCACTCTGCTGAAATGTCAGGAAACCCATGGGGAAGGAAGGCAGTTTCATCATGATTCGGAGCACTCTTCTCCGAGCAACTCTCTACCCCCAATTATGCATCAACAGTTGTTTTCAGCAATATGACTGAGTTTCAAATAAACTTTATAAATATATAACAAAACTCCTGGCTTTACCACTTTACCGGTTTCCCATTTCAAACACTTTTGTGAACTGGCCCATGACATTATCCCCTCTAAAAATAAAAAAATAAATGAATAAAAGCACATGTACCTATTGATCATAATTTAGAAATCAGGCATGGCTCTAGTTTTAAAAAATCACCCTGAGATAACCAGATCTTCTATCAGTCTCCATAGAGACACCTTCCTGTTGGTAGTAAAGAGTTCTTTGGACATTTTGAACTACCTGGGATGCTGGAGGAACTGGATCCTGACTTAATGCTGGAGCTGGATAAGGACGTCCAATCATAAGCCGACTCTGTCCTCCTCAGGGCCTCTTGATAGTTCATGTAGAGCTGCTTCCCGTACTAAACAGAAGGCAGTAAATGATGACATCTGTACTTTACTGGGTATGGTATGGATGCGTGGGATAGGAAAAGGGGACACATTTCTGTTTACTGACTCACAGTCTGTATTAAAATACCTATAATACTTCAAAATTTCTTTTCATACCAATAAATTATAATCCACTCTTATTTGTCCTCATTTTGAGAAAGGCAGCAAGAAGTCAACACTTGATTCTGATTATGTTCATTAACAATATAAAGATTTGTTTTCAGTTACTTTTAAAGCAACTTTGATTTTATGTCTATAATAAATTTTATTAAAAGTAACTGAATAAATACCCTTTCAAGCATTATGTATAATCACCTTTAAGATGTCCTTTAAAAAAAACTTTGTTAAGACTTTCTTTTTTAAGAGCAGTTTTAGGTTCACAGCAGAATTGAGAGAAAGGTACAGAGATTTCCCATATACATGCACAGCCCCTAAACACGCATAGTTTCTCCCATTATCAACATCCCCCACTAGAGTGGTACATTTGTTACCATCAATGAACCTACATGGACATGTAGTAATCACTCAAAGTTCATAGGTCACCTTAGGTTCACTTTTGGTGTTTACATTCTATGGGTTTGGACAAATGTATAGGACATGTACCCACCACTGTATCATACAGAGTATGAGTATTTTCACCACCCTAAAAATCCTCCATGCTCCACCTATTCATTCTTCCCCCAACCCCAAGGCAGTTTAATTTTCAAAAATTTCTTTTGTTTAGGCTAAATTCTGCTATGTAAGAATCATACAGTGAATTCTCCAAAGCCCAAATAAATCACTTTGATGCTACATAAGCTTTTACCAGCAGTATTATTCCTTGGATACCAAGTGTTAAAAGCTTATCCCCATCACCAAGAAAAAAAGACACTTAAAACATGAAACTTAGACCTGAGAAAACTAGACACTGGCAAAATCATGAACATGAAACAAACAGGGTAATTATCATGACAACAAAAACCATATCATTAAGCACCCGTCATTCCATTATCAAAGCAAAAGAAAACCTACCTTTGCGATGCGGATACCATTGACCCACTGGTGCAGGGTCCTCACATCATCACAACAAAGGTATTTGATGTACTGAGATTTCTTCTGGATCTGTGGGTGCTGCAAGATTAAAGGCAAAGTCCAACTAAGTCCCCTGGAGAACTAAGAAATAAACAAAGTCTATCAAAGCTTAAACATATCCTGACAAATTACAGGTCTTTGGAATAATGGCCAAATAACTTATACCTCTTAAACATCCATGAGGCCAAATAAGATGGCCCTAAGTATTTTTACAAAATAAACAAGAAAGAAACTTGTGTTAAATTTTAGGTCAAGATGTTTCAGTTAAAAAACAAACAAACAAAAAACAAAAAAACCTTCACATCATGGGAAACTCCAAAGTACCCCTTCTACATTTCAAAGAAACAAAGTCTACCAAGCTTAACAAAGTCAGTGGAAGGTTTTGTTTGTTTGTTTGTTTGTTTGTTTTGCGGTACACGGGCCTCTCACTGCTGTGGCCTCTCCCGTTGCGGGGCACAGGCTCCGGACGCGCAGGCTCGGTGGCCATGGCTCACGGGCCCAGCCACTCCAAGGCATGTGGGATCTTCCCGGACCGGGGCACGAACCCGTGTCCCCTGCATCGGCAGGCGGACTCTCAACCACTGCGCCACCAGGGAAGCCCCAGTGGAAGTTTTAATCTACCAATATAAGACTATAAAAAGGGAGGAGAATGCTTATTTCACTTTGAATTAACTGAACTCATGGAATCAGAAGACTCCATATAAGAGAGTCTTTGGTAAAGCTTCCAGCGCTTCTCTGGAGGTGAACACCTGGGTTGGGGGGAGGAAGCACAGGGCACAGCACCTGGGATGCAATGGGTGCTCACACCTGTTGCGGTGCTGCTCCCTGCTGTGGACTGAGCACTGCTCTGCAGGCCCCTCTACCCACAGCATGTGCCCTCTGGGCAATAAGCAGCCTTTTCAACTGCGTCATCAGATTTAGTCTTCACAGCCCAATGTACTTTTCAGTTGAGTCTTGGATAAGGAGGTGAGTGACCTGACCTTGGCTACAAAATGCAAGTGCTAGAACAGACTCAGGGTGTTTTAACTCCACTGGGCCACAACCACTAGTTCCCTGGGAAGAAAAAACCCTTCCTGCCCAAAATTAGACTGAGACATAATTCCTAATCTGTAACTAAAAGTGATACTCTGAAATCTTAGTCCAAGTGCCAAAAGAAACTACTGAATATATACAACCCATTTATTACTTTGGAAACAATATAGGCCTGAAAATCAATTCTCTCAACTAATATGCAAGAAGCTAAAAAATAAGACTATAACACTCCACCCTGTTACTTCCATGATTATCATGTATAACATCCTTCTATTAATAACAGTGTTTGAGAAGTTCATGTTCATACTCCATCCCTAAATCTTAACCATTTTTTTCCTTCCCACCTAACATATTAAATTACTTTGCCTCATTTCTCAAGCGATGAAAATTTAGACCTGGCTAAGCTGAGCTCTATTCCATATATTTTTTTAAAACACAGGTTTCCTTTAAGATACTTAATTATACATGCATACGTATGTGTCCCAAGTGTGTACCTCTTTCAGATAATACATCAACATATATCTTATTTATTTCTACATTGTCAAATTTCATGAATAAGCTCTTCCCTTATTTTTATTTTTATTATCTTAAAAAAAAAAACTACCAAATGGTGTGTTTTATTACCTCCTACAAGTGTGTATATATTTCCTGTATCCTGCACGTCACTGGAAGGACTCAGACTCAGTCATTAAAGCTCAAAGCTGATGAAAGGGATCAGGCCCTACAAATATTTACATTTGCATTTGTGTAGACCCTGTGTGGCAGCACTTTTTGGTTTGTTTGTCAGAACTCAAATGCTCAAGAATAAAACACTTACATAGGCAAAATCTAGTGTAGACTTACAGGAAAGAAGGACATATCTTAAATACTAATAGTTGAGTGGTCTCAGGCAAACTGATCCCTTAAACCTCAGTTTCCACATCTGGAAAATGGGGACTCTAGACCAGACTTGTGAGATGGACATGTCCAGTGCTTCTAGTGCAGCACCTTCCACCCTGGAGTCCTTCAGTAAATGGTGACCATTATTTTTACTATTATTTGCACCCAGTGGTATGGTGTTTTTTTTAGTTCAATACATTAAAATTTCTAGATATAAATAGGTAGGCAATATAAATACATAAATTTAGCTTAACCTACTTTACCAAAAGCAAATACAAAGCATACAAATCATTATTATAAAAACAAACAAGAAAACCCTTAGAACAAAAATATTCTTAACCTAAGAATTCTATGAACTGCAAAAAGGATTAAAGTACTAGCCAGTGGTCCTACTTACTTCTGGCCCTGACAGACACTGTTGATTGCCTTCCCCACAGCTGTCTCCTCCTCTCTACCTCTTTTCTGATAGAACCCCAATTTGTTTGGATGTCTACCCCTCACCTCAGAGAGCAAATTCTGACTAGTGTAAACCAAAAATGGTGGCTTTGTTCCCTGTTCGTGATTGGTGTAAGAGTGAGCATGTACTCCAGGCCGACGGCCCTCAAAGGGAGGGCTATTAGAAGAACTGGGAAATATTTCTTTCCTCTTAAAAAAAGACAAATACAGGGAAAAAGAGTCCCTCTTCCTCTGCTGGATTCTGTTGGGTCAAAAATGGGCAGTGGCCATTTGTGACTGAGGTAAGTCGGTCTGAGAATAAGCTGATACGCAGCTTATTAAGTTCCATACGCAGAAGATGGACCAGGGAAAGATGGAAAGAAGGTAGGTTCTCACTGACAACTTGGAGCCCCTGAAATAAATTCTTACTGTCTCCATGTTATGAGCCCCCAAATAACTTTTATTTATATTGATAGTTACCTTATAAGAAATTAAAGCTGAGAAAAAGTTAAATATAAGAGTATACAAGGGCCTCCCTGGTGGCGCAGTGGTTAAGAGTCCGCCTGCCGATGCAGGGGATACGGGTTCGTGCCCCGGTCTGGGAGGATCCCATATGCCGCGGAGCGGCTGGGCCCGTGAGCCATGGCCGCTGGGCCTGCACATCCGGAGCCTGTGCTCCGCAACGGGAGAGGCCACAACAGTGAGAGGCCCGCATACCGCAAAAAGAAAAAAAAAAAAAAAAAAAGAGTATACAAATACACATTCCACTACCCAGGGGAGCAAAGATATCATCACACGTCATGTAACCTTTTAGAAAACTCCATTATACACTTGTGAGAGAATGAGAGTATAAAAGGCAAAAAACATCTTAGCATTATTAGTAGAATAACATTGACATCACAGGTCCCTTTACTGGGTCTCAGGGACTCCAGGGGACCCTAGACCTCATTTTGAAAACTGCTGGATTAAGCTACTTTATACTGACTTAAAAAAAATTACTTGCTACTGTAACTAAATGATATAGGGTATTCTCCAAAAACGATCAGTTAATAAAGGGCTACCATTATAATACACCTAACTTTATCAAAGCAATCAAAACTCTACCCCAAAACCCTAAACCACCTCTTCAAACCCAACTGACAATTCTCAGACAAAAGCAAAATCAAATGATGATATAAACATGTAGACCTAAGTAGTTACCAGGGGGCTACTGAGATGGACAATGAGAAAAACATAATCATCTCCATAATTATCCTGAACTTTTTTTTTTTTTGGTACACGGGCCTCTCACCATTGTGGCCTCTCCTGTTGCGGAGCACAGGCTCCGGATGCTCAGGCTCAGCAGCCATGGCTCACGGGCCCAGCCGCTCCGCGGTATGTGGGATCCTCCCAGACCGGGGCACGAACCTGCGTCCCCTGCATCGGCAGGCAGACTCTCAACCACTGCGCCACCAGGGAAGCCCCTGAACTTTTTAATGTTACCTTTTCCTAATGTTCCAATAGATCACTAAAAATTTCAGTTCTCAAAAGTACAGGTATGATGAGTATGAGAAACTCAAAAGTTTGGATATAGGGGGAAAAAAATCACTAAAAACAGCTTAGATGGATCATAATACATGCGTGGGCTATCAGAGCCATGGTTCAGGAGAAAAGGGAGACGAGAATTATTTCTGGGCCAGATGAGAACCAGCCCACTTTGAACTCGGGCTCTGTTGGTTCTGCTGAGTTAGTACCGGAAAAGAACCCTTCCCCCCACATGTGGCTCTGATCTAAGTCTTCCTAAACTAAGCCAGTTATTAAATGAGAGTCTCAAATTTATAATCTAATCCATTTTATACATTATGACTCAAAGCTTACAATTCAGTATCCATCTCCTAGTGTCATCACTCTAACTAGGGTCAGCTGTGGGATAAGCACAGGCTTTCCTTCCTTCCCTCCTTCCTTCATTTATTTATTGGCCACGCTGCACAGCTTGTGGGAATCTTAGTTCCCCGTCTAAGGATTGAACCCAGGCTCCGGGAGCTGAAAGCGCTGAGTCCTAACCACTGGACCACCAGGGAATTCCCTTCACCATTCCTTTAAAAACCTATACAGAAAAAAGCAAAAATAGGACACTCGATGGAGATCCAAACTATTTTAAGATGTCCAATAACCCCCTCTATGTCTAACATCAATTAAAATTCCTAAAAAGAGAGATATGTTTACCTTGAGCACCAGACAGTAGTCTGTAGGTGCTTTGTACTTATTCCGATAATCCTGTCCATAGTAAACATTGACGTGATCCAGCTGGAGAAAGCACACCAGATCCCGAGACACCTGCGAAAAAAACACCGGAAGACTGAATTAACAGTAATGTGTAAACAAGCAGATATCACTAGTAACAGCTTCTAACTGAGAATCAAACTTTACCAAGTAGAAATTATTGCTATTTTGCAGAAGATAAGACAGTGAGATTCTCTGCAGATGCTTCTTCTTTAAATCCATGATGCAACAAAAAAGGCAGTCCGTTTCACTTACTGTCTTGCCATTCATAAGGAACACTGACTTGCTTGGAAAGGATGGCACTTTAAAAAGACTTTAAATATAGTATAGTATTTATATTAAATACAATATAGTATGATAGAGCTCTCTGGAAAGAACAAGAGATATCATGTAGCTCAGTGTCTGTAGTGCATATCTCAAGTCCAGCAATTCTCAAGTCAGGGTTCCTCGCCAGTTAAACAGGGGCGACAACATGTACCTCTCAGGATGGTTAACACTGGATGAGATGACCCTGTAAAGAGCTTCTGCAGTGCTGGGCCCCCAGTAAGCACAGAAGTGACAGCTACCATGGGGGCCCTTAGCAGAAGCACATTACCTAAGCAAGGCTGAAACGCCTGTAATCCTAGAAAGGTATTCTCCCCCCAAACAATAACAAGCAAAAATGACTCTGGCAGAAGCTCCAAAAATAAGAAATAAAAGCATGATTTCAAATTTGCCAGGAGAATCGAGATGGGCCCAACTAATGAGCAGAGAGTGAACATTTTCAGGTTTCTTCTTTCTTATAATAGATCAATAAACAAAGCAATGTTCTGTGTGTCCTACACGAGCTGAAACAAATCAGAGGCTGGATCATCTTATTAGCATGCTCACTACAAATTAAAATCAATCAGTGTAATAAGGAAGCTAAAAGTCAGCAGAAGGGATGCACCTTTGCTTTTCCTTTAGGGACATAGTAGATACCAGATGCTCGCAAGAGAAAATAACGCTTTTTCCAGGACTTCTTGCCATCATCTTTCAACCAAAGGACTCCCTCAATTTCTGGTACAGTTACAGAACTTCCGCAAAAACACTCCTAAAAGAAGAAGATGATTTGGAAAGACATGATCCTTAGATTCTCAGAACAAAGTTGTGTTTACCCCTGTGAGATGCATGACACTGTGATTAAACCAAAATGCCTCGGTATAAAAACCATGCTGCTAATTTTACCTCAATTAGAACTTTCTATTCTAAACATTACATGGCTTTACTCTGGAACGACTATGGCAATCCCTAAGAACTTTTACCTAACATTGTTTTGAGGAAACTAAGGTGAAATGTCAACTGAGTTGCATATAAAAGTACTTAAATGCATTTGTAAACAGCATAGTTACACTAAATTTAATCAAAGTGTCAGAGCTAACATAAACTTTATTTTTCTCCAAATTAACAACACATTTTGATTAGCTGTACGTTAAATAGGAATATATTTTAAAAGAAAGCAACATGCTAAATGAATGATTACACTTTCACAATTTAAAAACTATCAATGTATATGATTCTAAAACAAAGAATATTTAATACTAGGTTGAAAGGAATATAAACAAACTCAAAATTCTGGATTCTAATGTCTATACTTAGATAAAAATTTAATTTAAAAAATCAATCGTGGGGGCTTCCCTGGTGGCGCAGTGGTTGAGAGTCCGCCTGCCGATGCAGGGGACACGGGTTCGTGCCCCGATCCCGGAAGATCCCACATGCCGCGGAGCGGCTGGGCCCGCGAGCCATGGCCGCGGAGCCTGTGTGTCCGGAGCCTGTGCTCCGCAACGGGAGAGGCCACAGCAGTGAGAGGCCCGCGTACAGCAAAAAAAAAAAAAAAAAAAAAAATCAATCGTGTATTTAGTAAAGGAAAAGTAGAAATCCTCACTAAACTTGAACACAGGAAGGTGAATTAATTTCTCTCTCCCCAAAACAAAAAAAAAATTAGGAATTATGAAGAGGATTTTTCTTAATTATAGCTAGCATCCCTATGAAAAGCTTAGTGCTGATCTTCATCTTCCTAATAGCCTTGTTGCTAAATAAGAGTTTGTTCAGATCTTCAAACATACTCATGTCTTCGACCTTAGTTCTCTAAAATCAGCAAAAGCCAAAAATTCAATTATGTTTGAATTTGTTTTATTACTCTTCAAAATAAAGAGAGGTATATATTTTTTAAAAAGAATCATTATGATTTGTAAAATTATTTGAGTTATTTCAGACCAAGGTTTGAAATATTTTGTAAATAGCTAACTATACTCAAATTTCTCTCCGGGTAAGCAGATAAAACAGGACAATCACATCCTTCATTGACTAGCCTTTTCTCCCACTTGTCAGCTACTAAAAGCTCATAACTCCTTTTAGCCCACTAGCATACTGCTTGGCAAAATAATAAGTTTTACAAGGTTCTTCGGTGTTCTAATGTTCACACAGCTGAACTCTCTCCAACAGGCTATGGAAGAAAATAGGCTTCCCTATTTACGATTGAAATTATAAATATAGAGCACTGACATTCTGGACTTCAAAAAAGGTGCTTAATATTTGAATATTATAATGTGCAGGAAAAGGGGAAGGACGGAAGGAAGTCATACCTCCAACAGCACTTCTTTGTTTCTATCTGCCATCTCAGCTGTTTCCTTTTTTCCCAGAAGATAATTCTGGAAAAATGAATAGATGAAAGTTAAAGGATAAACCCACTCTGCTATTCCCTTGGCACAGGTATGTACATGATTTCTTCTAGAGACACAGAAACCCTGTGTTGGTTTCTGCCTACACAGAGTGAGGGGAACACCCCTTTGAAAAGCAACCTGTTCGTGGGATCTTCAGGGAAATGCTTGACACTGGTCTCCTCCTTACCTTATCCATTTATCTTGAATTATTCCGTAAACTGCCCTCCCCCAAATCCTGAGGTGATATTACATGCAACAGCTAGCAAATATGTTTTGGTATATCTAATGAAGGATACACTTACAGGACCTTAAAGGTTTACAAATTATTAAGTACAACAAGTAAGGCAAATTACCTTAAAATATGCTGAGTTTAACTGATCCAGATGGAGAAAATTTAATCTAAATCCCAAATTCTCTGAGACTACCGTGATCTCATTTGCTTGACTCAACTAAAATCTGAATTCTAATTATTAGCCTTATGAAACATTTTTTCACAATCATCCATAAAAAGATCTGTTGGTATTCCCAAACGTGTATTCTTCACTAAAAATACCCAGTAAAGATGTTTCATGATTAAGCTGCCTGAAGGATAACTATTCAATAACTTTAACACTGCTACTATTTTTCTCATTACTACTTTTTATAGTGGGGTTGTTTTCTCTCACCTACTGATTTTTATAAAACATTTGGGTATTAGGAAGGATTAACTCAAATATTATTTTGGAATAAGCAAAGATACTAAATAGATAAAGGTAACATATATTAGAATGTGGAACCATTTATAATCAAGGTTACTGGGTTTTCAAAAAATAATTTAAAATAAATCAAAGTGTCAACTGGATAAATGACAAAAGTAGAGAAACTTAAATGTGCAAGTACTTTCCTTTGAGGGATAAGGAACTCACCAAATAAACAGCTGGGTTCAAAACAGCTCTGAATTAGAGAGAACAGAAACCTGGTAACACCCTGGAGGTAAACCTGCTTCCCCAAAGGCTCATCCCATCTGGCTCTGCAGAACTGGCAACTTCTTTGAGGCCTGACACCTGGGCCCCAGCAGACTTGCCACCTTGGCAGTAGTGAATGTTCCCATGGGGTTTTGCATCCACAATGCTCCAACCAGGTGGTTACCAATCTTTTAACTCTATTAACTTAGCAGTCAGAGAATTATATAATATGAACATTTAAGAATCCTGACCTCTGTAAGCTATAGTCTCACCTGTGGGTTTTTGAAAAGTGCATATTTTTCTATACGCTCCATAAATATAAGCTTGTTTTGGCTATCTCTTGTCCAATTAAGAAGATTTTCAACCAAGTTTTCATGGTCTTCAAAGATTCTCTCTGTCCCAAAATAAAATATCAGTATTTTGTTAGTATTCATCAGAACTGCATAAAAGACAAGAAACCTTGTGAAGTAATTCACAGCAAAACCCTTAACTGACACCCCTGAGAGATTATCTAGTCTTCCCTCTATTTTCAAACAAGGAAACATGCCCTCGTGGTGTTAAGTGACTTCAGCAAGGTCACACAGCTGCTACATGGAAGGATCAGGACTAGAATCTAGGTCTTCTGACTTCAAGGTCTTCTTCAGCCTTCAGCCTTTGTCCATCCCACCCTTTAAAAAAAACCCAACATGTTAGCTGCATTTCATAAATTCTGGTATTAAGTGCTTCTAACAGCATTCATTTCTTGTCATTCAAAAAATTTCCAAGATGAGTTCTTCTTTGATCTATGAGTTTTGTTTAAATTTAAACAGAGATGTATTTTCTAATGTCCAAATTAGGAATCAAAGAACTTGTCCTATATATTGAACATATGTTCAAAGAACATATTCTAGAGATAATGATTTTTTGAAATTTCTTGAGAGCTGCTTATAACCTCATACCAGAATCAATTTTTAGAAATACTCCATTTCTGCCTGTAAAGAATGTATATTTTCCTGTTATTAGTGTTCTAAATATATCTCTATTCATTTTTGTCTGCTTGATTATATTGATCACTGAAAAGATTCTTAGATGAAAAGTTTCTACTGTGAAGGTAGACTTGTGAGTTTCTCCTGGTAGTTCTGTCAACTTTTGCTTTATACATTTTAATGCTATTATTAGATAAAATTTAGAATGATTATATCTTCCTGATGAAGATGTAGGGTTCTCTTTATCTCTAGTAATGCAATTTGCTTAAAGTTTATTTTGCCTGATAATAAAATAGTTAATATTATCTTTCTTTTGGTTAGTGTCTTTCCATATTCCTTTTACTTTGAATCTTTCTGTGTCTTTAGGTAAAAGGTCTTTTGTAAACAGCAAACACTTGCATTTTGTTCATCTTTTCTAATAATCTCTGTTGTTTAATTGAATGATTTACATTTGTCATAGTTTGTTTCCACCATCTTATTTTGGGCTCTCAGTAGTCCCTTGTTTTCTTTTCTTTTATTCATTCACCAAGTACTGAATGACTACATATTATATTTGAATCACTGTGCCAAATATGATTAAATGATAGTTATGGATCTTTAACTATGGCCGTGGAAATATTCTAAAAACTATCATCCAAACATTTTCTGTGTATGGTGACACTACATCTATGAACTCAAACCTTTCTAATTCTCTAAGAATAGTTATAGGGAAGTATTATTAGAATACATGTTTACACATATTAATAAACTTCTAACTTATGGTTTGGTTTTGGGGGTTGTGTACGTGTGTTCTGAGAGAAAAGTGTTAATAATTAAATTTTTATTTCCCTGGAAACTGCTGTGAAATATTTAAAGATATCATAGGTAGTAAGAGCAATGCAAATACATTTTTTAAACAAAATAGCAAGTTGAAATTGATTACTGATTGAATAAAGCCTAATAAAATAATTATTGTGAGGTTTCTGTAATCACACAATATTACAAAAAGAACACTTTTTAAAAGAGTAAAAGATGATATAAAAAATGAGGGATTTTTAAAGTTAGAAAACACCATACCAAACTACAAAACATAGGAAACTAAGACCTAGTACATCTAGCTAAAAATAAGATGTGCTTTATATTTCCCCTGAAAGTCAAATGGTGGTATAAAGACTTCGGTACAAATGTGAATAAATGTAACGGTCTTTAGTAAATGTGTTCAATATATTTGGCTCTTATTTGAAGGGAAAAGAGTATTTTGTTACCTTAAAAAAAGAGAACAACTTTGTTCTGGCCAAAAAAAAATCTATAGTGAACTGGAAATGATACTGTACTCAAAGAAATGTCAAAATACTTGGGGGTAAAAAAAAAACAATGTAAAAGGGCCAGGGTTATATTATAGAAAAAAAATACAGTATAAAGACGTCTCAAGTTGCTTTTATCAACATGAAAACTGTTGAAATTACATAGAAATTAAAAAGTAATTATAGCAATGATACTACTAACCCATTTGTAACTCAGAGATGGTTTCCACCAGAGACCAGTCTAAACTATAACCGCAGTGAGATTTGTCCATCAGGTTATCCAGCACTTGTCTCACTGTCTGCCTCTCATCCACCATCATTGTTTTAGAACTATCATCAGACATGTGGACTCTAATCACCAGCTATAATAGGAAAAAAGGAAATTAAATACAAACCAAAAAACAGGCATTCTAGAAGTTTCTTCCAATATTGAGTAATGTTCTGAGTAATGTCCTTAGCTAAAATATAAATTAAAACACAAATAATGACTTTATTATGCAAGAAAAACTCTAAAATTAGGTATTAGATAACCTAACTAAATAAATTTAATGCATTTTTAAAAATTAAAATAACAGGTAAGATTATAATAATAAGACTATTTCGTTTTACCTTTTTAGAATTTAAAACCAGAAAGGTATTTCTTTTATAATGCATTTTATCCACAAAAAAATACATGTGAAAAATGTATTAGAAAGAAATACCCCTCTATAGCTTGCTACATCTTAGAGCTACGTTACATAAACAAGGCAATTCTTCATAAATCCGTAAAACAGATTAAAAATCCCAAACCAAGAAAAAGCCCAAATATCACCTTTTTCACTTGTGCCTCTTTGATTTTCTCTAGGGCAACTCTGATCTTCTCAGCTTTCAATTTTGCTGCCTGTTCTTCCTGTGAACACAAAGCACTTCAGATAAACTAATGCTAAAATGATGAGAATTTTTTGAGAAGTCTTTTTATCCTTAAGGATGCTGCTAAAATTGAATTTCAGTAAGAATATAACTTCACACACTTATATAGAACACATTTTAAAAATAACCATGTTCACAAAGTGAGAGCAGACATATTATAAAGGAACATTTTTTAAGATGCAGACTTGAAGATCTCCTATAATAAGACTAGATTTTCATATTCTAGTGATGTAGTAATTTAATTTTAATTTAATCCAACAGTTTAATTCTTGACTGTCAATCTGAAGCAGATAAATTTCAGGTTTCAGGATAGGGAAAACACGAGGGTATCTGTGGGTCTGCCAGTGACTCTGAATTTATACCCCCTCCAAAGTACAGGCAATTTTTTGCATAGTAATGCTCTGTCCTGTTATACTGAAAACATATCATCATCATAAAAATAGCAAAAAAACAGTATCAATTTATCTCTTTGCAGCCATACAAAAATACTTAATAAACAATGTAGGTATGTTCATATTAATATACAAATACAAATAGAGGAGGCTGAATTAAATTCTTAGGTTTTACTCTGCTTTGGAACAGTCACACAATATAATCAATGTCTCATGTCTCTAAATGCAATTTTGTTTTTATTAATTCATGGATAAAAGTTCTTAAAATACTAGATATAATTTTCCAAGTATTTAACTTACAGTAATTTCTACTTTATAAAATTTAGATTACAAGTAGTAAGAAAATAAAACTATACTTAAAACATTTGCCTATTTTCTCCTAGAACAACATATAGTACTGTAATACTGGTACTTACTTGTCCTTTCCAGCAATAGGCCATAGTACACTGTAGCATTAATCTCCAATTGAAAAAGACTCATGTAAGTAAACCTTTGCTTATAATAAAGGACTCCTTTTTAATTCTAAGCTTTTGGTTGCTCTAGCAAATATCTAAAATACCTAAGAAAAACATAAAATGCCATAGTATATATTTCTTTACTTAATATGACTTTAAAAAAAAAAGAGAGAGAGAAACCTATTTACATCAGCCAAACTTTATCTGCTCTGGACTGTGATTAAAAACCACAATCCATGCGTTATTCTTGGTTAAAAAGCTGACGTTTCTAGGGCAAAAACACAAAAACAAAAACTCAATTCATTTAACAGATTATTCCCTGTTCTCCTAAATTCTGTTGGCTTTCTTATTTTTTAACTGCTTCTCTTTCCATTTCACACTCTAGGCTGACTCCCCTCATTTCAAGCTTAGTATTTACTACTCTGTGGAACAGAGAAGAAAACAGTGGTTAGGAAGGACAGTGGGTTTGTTTGCCAGAAATGTGATCCATTTCAATGAAAGCAGTCAGTGAATTAACATAATAACTAAGGTCTGGAAATACTATCTGTAAACCCAATTAGACACAGAACAAAGAATTGCATTTTAACAATGAAGAGGAGTAAGATCAGACTTGATTCTTAGATATACTCCTCTGATTAAAAGATTAAATCATCCTACCTCGCCTTTATGCAGATAAACAAATTACAGAATTATAAAATATGTTGACTGTATATTTTAACATAAGATACATTTTTTTTCTTTTTAAAGCAGGCTATAAAATGAGAAAACTAGACTACTGTCATTAAAACCCTCAGCCTCGGGCTTCCCTGGTGGCGCAGTGGTTGAGAGTCTGCCTGCCAATGCAGGGGACACGGGGATGCAGGGGACACGGGTTCGTGGCCCGGTCCGGGAAGATCCCACATGCCAGAGCGGCTAGGCCCGTGAGCCATGGCCGCTGAGCCTGCGCGTCCAGGCTCCGCAACGGGAAAGGCCACAACAGTGAGAGGCCCGCCTACCTCAAAACAAAAACAAAAACAAAAAAACAAACAAACAAAACCAAACTCTCAGCCTCTAGAGTTCTGTCTTAGAGAAACAAAATCATTATTAAATTACCAAACCCTATGTGTTTCTGATGAGTAGGGCACTATTCTATATAGGAATTCTAAGTACTAGCATTTTCCAATGGTTTTTATGAAATCAGTTATTTCATCATATTTTGGAAGATAAAGAGGGAAGCAGAAGTTTTATGAGTGTTTTCTCAATGGGATAATGATTGTATGTTCTTCATGGCTCATCTGCCGCATCCTTATATTGGTATAAATGGCTGCTATAAAGAAGAAAAATTTACCAAGACATAATTTTGAATTTCACTTCATATTTCTGAAAAGGAAATTTAAATCTCAAAGTCTGAAGAGGAAAAACTGATAGTATCAATGCTTTGTGTATCTGGAACATAAACATGAGCTTCTAAAAGGCCGAATTCTTTTATGATATTATAATTAATCTGCAGAAGTTAAAAAATGTTTAGAAGATTTCCTCAAAGCCAAAAAACATTTTTAAGAAAAAGAGAATATTCAAGAGAATGAGAAGACAAGCCATAGACTAGGAGAAAATATTTGTGAAATATTTATCAGACACATCTGATAAAGGACTACTATCCAAAATATACGAAGAACTTTTAAAGCTCAACAAGAAAATGAACAACCCAATTTAAAAACCGGGCCAAAAACCTGAACAGAACTCACCAAAGCTTACACAGATGGCAAATAGCCTGTGAAAAGATGCTCATGTCACATGTCATTAGAGAATTGCTATCGTTGTTTTAATTTAAGCAACGATATAC
The DNA here is from genome assembly GCF_025265405.1 of Mesoplodon densirostris. Classification (NCBI taxonomy): domain Eukaryota; kingdom Metazoa; phylum Chordata; class Mammalia; order Artiodactyla; family Ziphiidae; genus Mesoplodon; species Mesoplodon densirostris. The sequence goes on along the minus strand of NC_082668.1, from coordinate 33,537,220 downwards.
CACTACACACATATTAGAATGGCCAAAATCCAAAACACTGAAAACATGAAATGCTGGTGAGGGTGTGGAGCAACAGGAACTCTCAAGTCTTTGCTGGTGGGAATGCAAAAGGGTACAGCCACTTTAGGAGATAGTTTGGTGGTTTCTTACAAAACTAAACATGCTCTTACAATATGATCCAGTAATCAAGCTCCTTAATATCTACCGAAATGAGCTGAAAACTTACCTCCACCCAAAAACCTGCCCACAGATGCTTAGAGCAGCTTTCTTTATAACTGCCAAAACTTGGAAGCAACCAAGATATCCTTCAGTAGACAAATGGATAAACTGTACTACATCCAGACCATGGAATATTATTCAGTGCTAAAAAATAAAGATGAGCTATCAAGCCCTGAAAAGACATGGAGGAACCTTAAATGCATATGACTAAGTGAAAGAAGCCAACCTGAAAAGGCTACATATTGTATGATTCCAACTATATGACATTCTGAAAAAGTAAAACTATGGAGACAGTAAAAAGATTAATGGTTGTCAGAGGTTAGGGAGAGGGAGGGATGAACAGGTGGAGTACAGAGGATTTTTGTGGGAGTGAAACTACTCTGTAGGATACTATAATGATAGCTACACATCATTACCCATTTGTCCAAAGCCATAGAATGTACACCACCAAGAGTGAACCCTAATGTAAACTATGGACTCTGGGTGATAATAATGGTCAACACTTGTTCATCAATTATAACAAATGTGCCACTCTGGTGGGGGATGTGGATAACGGGGAAGCTATGTACGTGTGAGGGCAAGCGGTATATTGGAAACCTCTGTACCTCCTTCTCAATTTTATTGTGAACCTAACACTGCTCTTAAAAAATAGTCTATTCAAAAATGGAATATAAAAATTTAAATATAGCATTCTGATATTGGTTATAAACACCAAAACAGTATTTTTATACTCCCATCTTATTATGATATTATTTACCAAATACAATAGAATACAACCATTGCTATCTTTTGAAGCACTGACATAAAAAGTCATTCAATTGTAAGATTAATTTAAACTCCCGGATCAGTTTCTGCTCCACAGGCTAAAAAGTTGACACATAAGAAGAAAGGATTAAAGAAACAAGAGAAACAACCAATTAACATACATTAAACCAATTAGATTTCCTGCCATCAATAAGAAACCATTTTTATGTAGAGCAGCCAGGTGGGCCTATTTTAACAACCAAACTCAGCTATTCTTCCATTTGCTCAAAATACTACTCTTAATAAATACATAAATTGGTCAAATTTGAATTTAAGAACTGTGCGCTTAATTTCAACCTAGGCAAATTTTAGCTTATTCTTCTCCAGTTTATTAGCAAGGATAATCAATCCCTGCTAGAAGCTTTTAGAAAAAACAATTGATCAAAATACCTCTAATATCTTGAATGTCACTGGAGCAAAACTGAAATAAAAATATTTGTATCAAATTGCAAGATTCATAGTATTTTATACTTCCCATGGGTAATAAGCTCTTCCTCAGAAAGTTGGCTTGTATCTACTATATTTAAGCTAGAATCATATCTTTTAACCATAACAACCATAGAAAGGAAGAAACTGTTTTAAGCTCAGAGTGCTGTGCAATACAGGAAAGGTCAATAAATCTTTGCTGATGTGTTCAGATTATATACTTAGAAGACATCTAATAGTTCACTTATTTAGGCAATGCAAATCTCTGTTCAACGTCTGCAGGCCAAGTTTAATACAAAGAACAAAGCTTTATTCATCCCATCTTCTCTTCTGTTGGTTAAAGTTGACAAACTCAGGTCTTAAGTTTTCTGCCCCTTATCTTTGGGCTATCCCTTTGTTCACACTGTTTGTCTCACAACCATCCTTAACATAAGTAAAAGATACCTCACACATATAACAACTTAACTTTCTCTCCTACCCCTTCCCTTAAAAGGGCAAGAGACAACCTATTTTTCCACCTGAAAAACTCCTGTGTGGCTATCAATAACCATCAAATGCCAAGCCTCCTCAAATTTACATAAAGGACAAAAACTCCGTTAAGATCTTATGATTAAATGAAAGCCAATGCTGTGGTTACAAAGTGTTACAGCATTCTCTTCATGTTACAGCATTCTCTTCAGCGTAAAAATAAGAATACTTACAGAAAGAGTTACAGTTGCAAAGAATTGGCTAGTGAATTCCTTCAACTAAGAAATTATTAAGGCTTTGTGGGTTCAGAACCAATGGGATTGAGATTAAGGAGCTGAAGAGTAGTTAGCAGTTTCTTTGAGGTCAAGTTTGTTTCACAGATTCCAACAAAGTTGTGTAAATTAAAATGATTCAAAGAAAATTTGGAGTGACGAACAGTTTAATGCCCACAAAATGTTCTATTCTATAAAACTGCTTAGAGCCAACAGAATCAGAGTAACAACTAGTCTACTTCCCCCTGAAGAAATCACGAAACAGATTCTCTCACTAAGAAGAGAACTAATGTTAACGGAACACCTACTTGCCACACATTACAAGGCATGTATCTCATCTAATTCTCAATAATGCAGGGGCTAGCATTATTATTATTATGTCCACTGCACTAGTTAAGGCCCAGAAAGCCTTATCTTTCAAAGATCATACAGGCAGTTACCAAGTGAATAACCACTTGCTCTTTCTACCATGTCACAGTCCCTTTTGTCCTTAAGGATTATAGCATATACTTTGGGGATAACAGTAAATAAAAACGGCTTATCAAAAATAAAAGCCTTTCAGTAATATAAAAGCATTTTTACAACTTCTCTGAGCACAGAAAAGGGTGGTTAACAGTACAGCAGTCCTTGAAACCTTGATGGTCACTAGAGGACCATTCTTTTACATGACAGATGTTTGTCGAGACTGTGCAGGCTTGGGCTTGAGTGCAGGGGATACAGTTCCTGCTCTCATGGAGCTTACATTTAATGAGAGACAAGAAAGAAACAGGTATGGGATAAGTCAGTTAGTGGTCAGTTCTATGAAAAAAAAAAAAAAAAAGCAGGTTAAGGGAGTAAAGAGTGAAAAAAAATGCATTACTATTTCAGGAGGTCAGGGAAAGCCTTTCCAATGGTACCCAGAGACTTAAGGGCATCAGATCAGCAATGTGTCTTTTGCCCATTGCTCCCATTTACGGCAAAATAGTCCTGTTCTGGCACTAATGCTGCTCCTAGAAGAAATAGGTTGGCATTGTTTTTTGCAGAGGCTCCTGGCTCAGAATTGTATAATGGGGTAGTTATTTCATTAACAGTGATATAATGACAACTGGATTGGTGATGGAAACAAACAAAGCATTCTTTTTGCATTCTTGGCCTAAGCAGTGTTACTGTGTTCATTTTACTGTGTTCTAACTACCGAGTGTTACAAAGTCCTAGTTTGGAAAAGTGCACGTCAGAGGTGAGTCAGTAACTGGAACACCATGCTTTTGGGTAAGGGGAACCAGACTGCCACACAGGTGGTATGAAAGAGGTATAAACTCGACTTAGCTTCAAAACAGCCATGTGCTCTGGTAGAGGGCACTGACATCGAGAGGTCCCTGTGGCTCTGGTTATCTGGGAATTTCTGCCACCTCGTCCTTGACTCCATCCCCCACTCCACCCTAAACGTTTAGCTTCTATGCTACTGAGTCACCTTCCTGATCAAATGTCCTGTTGTATAAAAGCAGGGCGGTATATAGAGGTAGCTAGAGTCAGATGTTGGCCACATACACCAGTAATGCCAGCGCTTGGATCTGAGTAGAGATGGCTCTGACGCTGCAGTGAGTATCAACATCTCTTGGGCAAAGGGAGATGAGAAGTTACTGCCCGCATCATTTTTTCCAAACTTGCAAACACCTACTCTCCCTGTGAGAGGAACTCTGTTCTGTTCACTGCCATATCTCAAGGGTTGTAAACAGTGTCTGGCACATAACAGGTATTCAGGAAATATCTGTTGAATGAAGTTATTCTCTTCAATAGATTCTCACTGCATTTGGCAGGGGGGGGGGGAACTCCTTAATGTGCCTTGAATGATCTGATTCCTGACTACCTCTCCAAACCTCAGTCAAGATACTCGTATCTTCAACTACTCAACTACTGTGGCTCTAGCAACATAGTGTTTCTTCAGCTTCTCAAACATGCCAAGCTTTTTTCTCCCTAGACCTCTCTACTTGGAACATTTCCCTTCACCCTCAAGCTGGCTTCTTCTCATCCTTCAAGCTTTACATTAAATGTCACCCCTTATAAGGGCCTTTGCTGATGTTACCATCTAAAGGAAATGTAGCCCTAATCCTCCCCCCGAGTATTCTCTATTACTTACCTTGTTTCCTTCATAGCACTAAACATGATTTAGAGTTTGTTTACATGCTTGCTTGTAAATGTTCTTTATCTATATTCCTAAATAGACTGTGAGCTGCTGAGGGCAGGGACGATGTCCACTTCATATAAAATTATTGTATATCCCAGCACCTAACGCAGTACATGACTAAACAAATATTTGTTGAATAAATAGGCAGTGGAAATGGTAATATGTAACACTTCATCTGAGAGCGGTATACAAAATGCACTGGAGGAGAGGGACAGGCAGAAATAGAGACAAGAGTCGTGGCTCTAATAAAAAATACGAGGCTGCTTTAGGGTGGTGGCAATGGGAATGAAATGGATGGGTGAACTCAACCAATCCTACAGATTATGACAAGCTTATTAGAGCTCTGAGATAATAAGTGACAAGAAGAAAGGCACCAGATGGCTCAAACCTGGGTAACTGGGAGAGTGGCAGCATTGTGAACAGAAACAGAGGTGTCAAAAGAAGAAAACATATAAATTGTGAGGCCCCAGGGAGAGTGTGGTTCAGGAAGCTGAAGACCTGCAGAACTGGAGGTGCTGGTCATCTTCCAGGAGATGTCTGACAGCGACCTCTCAGGAAGAGAGACCTGATCTATAACAGAGATCCTAGTTGAAGCTATGAGAGTGGATTCCAGAGAGACAGTGAACAGAGAAGGAAGAGCTAAGAAAAAGGGAAGAATTTTGCTCTGGTTATAAAGTACACGGCTACCATGTGCTTAAGATTTCTAAATTTCCCTCATCTTTAAGCTGCTTCTACCCTATTCCTAGATCCCCTTTAAGGAGAGAAACTCAAGCAAAAGAAAGGGTTTTATTGCTGATTCTTGAGTCTTCTTTTTGAGCTGTTATTCATGGAGATTTTAATTTTAGCTTTACCATCTTCTTTCACAAGTTTATAAAGTTAAGAAGAAATAATTTTTTAAAGAAAACCTCTGACACAATAATAAAAACTTAGAGACATAAACCATAATTACTTTGTATAGAACCATAATTACTTTGTATATTCTTCAGAAACTATCTATAACCAAGTCTGACATGCTTGAATTTAACATTTAAATAAAATAACAAAATAAAAACATGACTTGTGAGGAGATAGAAAGCTATTCAGCTTCCCTATTCTGTTCTTCCTGAGTTAATGATGACAGTGGCTAAGTGATTTTAAATTGTTGTAAAATGCCAGCCCAATGAAAATCCAGCTGGACTGATTCAAACCATTCTGAGGGCAGAGAACTGAGAAATTTAAATTGCAGCCTTCTCTTCCAATTTCATTAAACTAATGTAAAGTAAGATTCTGTTTATATAAATAAATGTTTAATTAAATGAGGCATTGATAATATAAACAAAAATTAAAAAACAAAGTTTGCTAAAGTACGTCACAGCATGGATGACCATTAGAAGTAAGTTAAAATTAAGCAATGATTTTCAGACTTCAAAATGAAATACAATGTTAAACTAGAAAAAGTGCAACACACTTGGGCAGGCTGTCAGGTATTTACGAAAGTTAAAAACTAGTGAAAAATTACTGAAAATATTTTCTACTCTATTTTCTGATAGTATTATGATCAGTAAATAATTACCTTCAGTAAGAGAAAAAAATACCTCTATTAAGAACAAAGGTGCAAAAATAAGAAAGCACAACCTGAGAAATCTGAGAGCACAGTCAAAAACAGAAATTACATTCTACCTATAAGGCAATAAATATTTACATGCAGGTGGAAGAAGAAGTATCACCTTGGTCAGCAAATGAGAAGGTTTTCCTGCAATGTTTCTCAGAAGAAGGGAGGTTTCCCTGTCCAGATAGGAGTGCTTGTGCAGAAAAAGAGAGAAAAACAAACAAAAAAGGCAATAGAAGTCAGTGGAGGTTTCATGTGTTTAAAATATAACGTTGACAAAGCAAGAATGATTCTCTACCATTAATTTCATATTTTACCTAAACTCAGTGATATATGACCAAATTAAAAAAAAGAAAAAGAAAAGGAGGGGGAGGGAAAGACGCCACCTTTGCCAGTAGGCATGCCCTAGCCCACTCCTGCTGACGCCTCAGCTCTGGGAAAATGGATCACACCCTGCAAAGATCACAGAGCAATTTGTCTTTTAGGGCTGTGCTTGTGAGTGCTGTGCACACAGCACAAATAAACAGGTGTCAAAGACGAATGACTATCCCTATTCCTTCCTCAGTTTTAAAACTTCTGCAAGTATTTCTGACCAAACCAATGATAGCCGCGCCAAGAGGAAAAATGTCCATAAATATTTTGCCTAAGGGTATCACGTGTTTTCAGTAAAATTTTATTAATTCACTCATTAAATCAGTATTAACAGTACTGTGTTGCCCAAGTAAAGGACTTGTATAGCAAATGAATGATATAAACAAAATATTATGAAGTGTTTTCCCTTAAATTGGTTAAATTAATTCAATTTGTATATTTTCATAAAAATTATTTCTGCATAACATAGTCCCTAACTGTCCTCTTCCCCATTAAAACCTTTTTAGTAACACATTGTAAGTTATGCTTTTGCAATTGTATTATTAAACTCATATAGTATAAATTGCTGCTATTTTGATATATGTGTAATTCAGACTTGCTTATCCCTAAATAATTCTGCTAGTATTTATTTTTTAATGTTATGTAGTTACTAACCACCATTTAAAACAATGCATGGCACAGGTGAGTGGAGTTATAGAAAGTATTCTATAATATTATATTTGATAAATCTAAGTATATATCAAGTTATTCTTGAGAAACAAATTTTTTGGAGAGAAATACTAGAACAGCACTTACTCTCATAAAGTTCATTGTCACAGATAACAAGATACACTACTTCAAAATTAAAACACTGTTACAGAAAATAAAATTAACTTAATCTTTGCTCATATCTGCACTATGTTGAGTTGGGTTTGCTATATTGTATGTCACTGCCTGTATTTTTTTTTTTTAGCTTTTAGTTCAGGATGAACCTTATAAGCATACCTGCCCCTTTCACCTACGCCTGGGGCGGGGGGGAGGAGAACAAAAAAACAAAACAAACAAACAAAAAAACCCCTAAGATTTAAAACAAAAACTGGACATTTTCATCAATATTAGCACTAAAAGGTCAAACAATAATAAGAACGGAGAAAATTATCTCTAGGTCCTCATTTACCTAGATGGTATAATCCCCTGAAGGTAAAGATTAGTTGGCTCACCTATGAAAACGCCAGGTAAGCAGAAATTTCTGAAAATTCAATTTAATTTGAGGTTAGCAATCAGCTAAGAACAGGAAGAAAACTGAGGACAATTAAAAAGAGCAACTATAACTTTCATTGCTCTTATTCCCATTCATTTTTCATATATAATGGGAAAAACGTATTCTTATGTAATTATGTAGAACATATAGAAAATAATTTCTTGAAAACCTAGTCCTATTTATCTTACTCATAAAAGTTACTTTCTCAGATAAAGATCCCCCAAATGAGTAGAATATCTATATTCAGATAATTATTTTTCAAATTAAAAAAAAAGTCTGCTTGAGGCCATTGAAACAAACTATTCTTTGGTAAATATAATTCTAGACATTAAACTCAAGTTTAAACTTAAAAAAAGATCTTACAAAATTTACTCAATCAGTCTTCAAACTCAAATCACCTCAAGACTTCAAATCACTAAAAAAATCTAGATCTGATCAGTAAGAAACAATATTATCTAACTGTATTTGTTTAAAGACCCAGAAGTAGAAGTTACTGATTTTAAAATACTGAAAGGTTTAAATACCTTAAAATAAAAAGAGGATAATCATTATGGTTGGTGACCCCCCAAAACGCCACATCTAAAAAAATGAGACTACAAGCAGTAGCTGAACAAGATCATAAACCCCTTTGTGTTTGGGACAGTCACTCAGCCATGCACTGCTTAACCACTGGCCAGGGCTCCCCGTTCCCTCTAAGCTACAGGTACTTGTAGCAGAAAAACATGAAAATCTAGAAACCAGAAGCAGTTAACACCTTCCTTCAATAAATGCCTTATCTTCCTTCCCCTACTGGCGCCTGTCACACAGTTCTCTAGAATTGCTCAGGAGGGAGGTGCTGGTGGCCGAGACCTGGTTACGGGAGAAAGATGCGAGAGGGATGAGGAGAGTGGTGTGCAGGTGGAGGACTGAGAAAAGGGAAAGACACAGTGTTCTGGGCGCACTGTTAAAGCAGCCTCAGTCTTGGTGCACGTGGCTCGTAACAAAAATGCACATAGCTTCATTTAAATAGGGCCTTCTTATATCTTCTTTCATTTACCACTACCAACACAAAGTCAGTAGCCTATTTTTAATCCATTTCACTGGTGTATTAGCCCATTTTCTCTCTGTCGTCTATTTCCCTCTTTTTTTAATTTATTCACTATTTATTCAACGTTGAACCTGGAACCATGCCAGGCACTGGAGATGCAAAGGCACTCCCTGCTCTCACAGAGTTTAGAGTCTAATCGGGAGATAACTGACAGCTATAATACAGTATGTTAAGTGGTACAGGAGCAAGTAGAGGTAGAGACAGTGTCTAACCCCAAATCAGGGGCTCAGCAAGGTATTTCTGAAAAAGCCTAGAGTCCTGGAGGATGAGCAGGAGGCAGCTGTGGGTGGGGTGGAGGGTAGAGACGGAGCAAAGGGAGATATCAGTGGTTCTCAACTTGGGTGGTGCTTCCCTCAAGGAGGCATTTCATAAAAAGCTGGGGATATTTGGGGCCGTCACAATGAGGAGGAGGGGGCATTACTGGTATTTATGAGGAGGGAAGTCAGAAATGCTAGATGCCCTGCAAGCATGGGACAGTGTCATATAATAACAAGCCCCACATCACACATGAATTTTTAATGCCCTTATTATAGACGGGAATTCCTGTTGATAACAATCTGAGTTTAGAACTCAGTAACTCCATTTTACACATAAGAACAAAGTATTTCTATATAATTTTGATATTCAGTGACTCTTCCAGGAATGCTATTTACCATGTAAAATAAATTGAGGGGAGCCTGCACTTAATTCCCGTTCAACATTTACCAAGAATTATTCATTATGTTGGAAAATCATTTCACCAATGGAAACCCAGCTTGAAGTAAGATTTGCCAATATGAGAACTGGTAGTATCAGTGTGCACTCTGTCACATGCAAATAAATGACAGGAGAGAGTTGATATTCCTTTTAACAGAATTAAGAACCAGATACTGTTAAATTAATGAAAAGACATGAAAGGCAGGAATTTCGCTGAGTTTCATTAACACAGATTATTTTAAAATATTTCAATTACCCTATCTTTCAGAATTATTTAAAATATAGCACAATGAGAAATCTGTAATGTAAAAAGTCAAATATAAAAATCATTTTATCACTACCTCATCCCACACTACAAGGCAGGGAATAATTTTGTCACTACAATTATAAATAAGCATTATCTTATTTGCAAGAATTTTGTACTTCACCATTTTCTTTTCTTTGGCAATCTATAAATTGTGTCAGCACATTATCCCTACTTCATTTAAGGTTATTTCCCTTTTTAAAATTACCATATACAGGAACGTTTTGTCTGCTATTATGTGCTATAACATGTTTTAATTCTGGGTCCACCCATATTTCTGCTTTGTTTTTCCTGTAAAAATGACTTCTGATCTCACTTTTCTTAAATCCAAAGTTCTTAATTATAAATAGGTATAGGATTTGACTATCTCATTGTGTCTTTTAATACAGTTTTTAAATGGCCAATAATTTAAAACCTGAAACAGATACATTATAATATTATAAATTATTTTTGGCTATTTCTCCTTCATACTAGGTGTTAGGGCATTAAATTCACTAAAAAAAAAAAAACAGGTATGTAGGTAAGTTATATTATCTATGAATTTCATTTGGGATAGTAAAAGTAGTGTTATAAATTATTTGTTATAAAATAGGGGTATTGGGACTGAAAGGACTGAGAACTACTGCCTGGCCAGAAGAGACAAGTAGATGACAATGCAGATATTACAGTATGAGTGGCTGATGCTTAAGAATGTAGGGGAGGGGCCAAAGGTAAGGTTGGAGAAGTGTTTTTCACTAAGCAGGATATAACCCATTAGTGGGTTGTGGAATCAATTCACTGGGTTACTACCAGTATTTTTAAAGGATAGGAAGGAAGGAAGGGAGGGAGGAAGGGAAGGAGGGGAGAAGGGAAGGTCAGAGGGAATCTGATTCAACTGCGTGGGGGTCAGGGATTTTTTCTTTTTTTTTTAATACTTCATAGATGACTCTGAAGCAGCACTGTCTAATGGAAATATAATATGAACTACAAATGTAATTTAAAGTTTTCTAGTAACCACTTTTTAAAAAAAGTAAAAAGAAAATGATGAAATAAACTAATAGTAGCATCTTTTATTTTACATTCTTTTTTCATACTAAGTCTTCAAAATCCAGTATGTGTTTTTATCTTTATAGCACATCTCAATTTGGATTAACATTTGAAGTGCTTAATAGCCTCATGTGGCTAGTGGCTACCGTATGTAACAGCGCAGCTCTGAAGCATCCAGGTTTGTCAACCATTGACCAGAGGATGAATTTCTGAAGAAATTAGGTTTTCTGTTAAGCATCAGTGCAGAAGAGTCATTACACTTGATATCCCCATTCTGAAGAACAGCTAAATTTAGTAATATCTTGAGAAATTTACAGAAGCCCTTAGCTTAAGAATAAAAAAGGTTCTGGTATAAAATTTCTCTATACCAGATATACAACCACCAACATAATCTTACCATGAGTTTTAATATTCAATGGTACTGTATCATACAGTTGCTCATTTGTTTCTGCTTATTTATTAAGCTTTGCTTGTGTTCAAAAAACTGAGATATATGACAAGGTTTCACCATCAGGAGTTCTAGAGAATGCATTCCTCTTTGCTGATAAAATTTAAGTAGTCCCAATGGACATGTTTACAGAACTTACAGGTGTCAGCTCAGCCTGTTCTTCTGTGAAGTCAGTATGATGCTTGGCCTGCTTGCTGGGACATCTCAGAGAGATAGCATGCTGTGAAAATGCAGGAAGGAAGAACATGATAGGTAAAGGAGGTGGAAAAGGGCAGTTTTCATTATCATGCAGGAAGAGAAAAAGATCACTGAAATGAATCACTGAAACAAAATAGTAATGAAAAGTTGCATGCACCTCATTATACTGTGCAAAAATAGAAAAGGTAAGAACCAGATGATCCTAACGCTTGATAATTTAAGGATAACCTCACTCTCCTGGACGGTAGAGCTCTATCGGAGAACTACACAGAAACAGTGTGTCCAGTACCAATTCATACGGAACCCCAACTGGGCCTTAACTGTTCTTTGGCAGTACTCTTAATCTCTTCTCCTCTAAGTCATTCCTCGAAGCTTGTTCTTAGAGGGAACAAGCAGTTTCCAAGTTCTGCAACTGCCTGGTTTCATCCTTCAACCTCTTCCTATGACCTCACTTCCTTCCATTTCCAAGAAAATCGCATCTATCATGAGGATCTTCAGCCCTAAAATGTGTCCTACAACTACACCCATATTCTCATCCTTCTCTCCACTTCTATATGAGTAAATACCCTTTTTTCCCCTCCAAAGCTAACCATGTCCTAGATCCCACTCATTCTCCTTCTAATATCTCAGTCTCTGATACTCTACTGGTCTAGCTTACTGGGGCTGAGAAGGACAGAAAAATATTCAATTCTTCTGGGCACCCTCCTCTTGTTATACGATTAGTTTTTACTTTCATTATTTTTTACTTTTGAATTCAGCTACGGTGTACCTCTTGCACTTATCCCTTAATTCCCTGCAATCTAGCATCCACGTTTCTCCTCCAAAGTCTTCATCCTTTGAGTTGTAATGCATTCTGTAATTCGTTCTCAAAGTCATCAATGACCTTTTAACCAAGGTTTCTGTCTTTCCTATTATAGTACTTTCCTCACTGTACTAAAAGTGCTTATTTGGTTGTCTGTATTGACACCCCTCTCCTCAGACAATAAACTATAATCTCCTAAGGACATTGTGTATTATGTTCACCGTTTTATCCCTTACAGTCCGACACAGTGTCTAGGTGCTCCAATATTTATGGAATGTATGAATAACTATTACTTCTTGGCCTTCATGTCACTTGCTTGGCCAGATCAAGACTGTTTTTGCTTTCCCCTCTATACATTTTCTCAGTCAACATATCCTATAGCACTGTGTCAATCACTGCATCAATGGGAGGCCTATCAAATCTATAATGCCATTATCCTCATTTTTAGGAAATAAAGACTTAAGTATTAAGGGCTAAAAAAGGCATGATAAATGCAACCAACTCTCAAATGGTTCAGGAAAAAAATGTATATACATAAAAAATAATAAAGTGTGGCAAAACGTTAAAAACTAGTGAACATGAGTGAAGAGTTTCATGAGTTCTTTGTACTATTCTTTCAAATTTTTGTAAATTTGACATTATTTCAAAATAAAAAGTTTAAAAAAATATATATTCTCTCTAGGCTCAATCTCACACAAGCTCCCACCATATTTCTAAACACTTACTGATTGGTTAAAAAAAAAATCACAATCCAAGGTGTTCAACAAGAGATGGCTGCCTATATGCCATGTTAAACAGTATGATGGAACATTATATTATTAAAATTCAACATATCCTTACCAAAAATGAATATACATATGGGAAGTAACAAAGACAATAGAAAACAGTACATATGCAAACAAAGATTAAATGTTGTTACCTTAATAAAGATGAAAAGGGATTATGCAATGATAGAAATCATTTATTTAATGTTAAATAGGTTCCATTTCCATAAAATATTTAAATACTACAAAAAAGTTATCTTCCCAAATCTAATTTTTATCTTTTCTTCATCACTGCTTTCATAAATCTAAAAGCTGTGCTCAAAACACATAAGAGAAGTGAACGTGAAGGTCAATTCTGCACACAAATTTTGCTCCATACCTTCTCAGTTTCAAAAACTTTCTTTTGTTATAAAGCTATCACGTTCTCTATCAATCTCTCAAAAACTCTCCACAAATCTCTGCAAAGCAAGTTATGGATCACTGCTTTCTTGAACTGAATCTGTAACGTGTTCAAAGTACCATTTATGAGCCAGAATCTTGTGGGGGGAGGATGTATAGAGAAGCAATGATCTGAACACAGGAGCCCAGCCATAATCAAGAAATGACCTTCTACCAAAACCATGGTTACAAAATGAAACACTTCGTTTTGGTAGCTCACACCTTAGATAACAACTGGAAGAAAGCGGAGGTTTGTGAACACACATTAATGCTTCAATAAAACGTTAATCATCTCTTACTGATATGTGTATGTGCTCTTTGCGAATATTAAAAATAAATATAGGATGATGGTTAAGAATCCAGACCCTGCGGCCGGAGGGCCTGTTTCAAGCCCCAGCTCAGTCGTTTCCTGGCAATGTGACTCTGGGCTTATTATTTAACTTGTTTCCTCATGTGTAAAATGGTGTAATGACAGCATTTATCTCCAAAAGTTGCTATAAACATTAATGAGTAATAATTACATTACTATTATATCAAAAGTGGGAAACCACCAGCCATCATCTGAATTTCATTTAAGCCTCAATTCATTTAGATTAGAGCTAGCCTGTAGCTGTTAAATTTTAACAATATATTCGGGAATATACTAAAACACCACAAGATGGGGATGTTACTGCATAAATCTCTTTGCCTTTTTTCTACTGCCCATGTAGTTCTGTCTCTAGGTCTGGATCTGAGAAGCACTGGCCAGTCGAGCCTTGCCTTGATCCTCCTTCAATTCTGTGATGAAACAGCAAGGTATTGCTGTATGAGCTCTATAACCAGACTATCTGGGTTCAAACCCTTGGGAAAGTTATTTAGTCACTCTGCCTTAGTTCCTTTCATTGTAAAATGGAGGTAATGGTACCTATTCCACAAGGCACTGTACAGATTCAGTGTGTTAAGCATGTAAAGCACAATGCCCAACACAGAATAAGCACTCAATATAGTAGCTGATATTATTTTCTCTTTTTCCCCCTCTTCCGTTTATTCCTCTCCTAGATATGTAACTGGCCATTATATAGCCAGTATAACATCCTTTACCAGCTCTCCCAACACAAAACAAAACAGAAAAGAAAAACAAAACAGACCTAAAACCAAATAAAGATGCGTTTTCACTTCCTCAAGGAAACACTGCATATATTTCTAAGAAACCCACACAATAAGGATCAGGGCATATATGCCAGTGTTGACTGGGTGGTGTGTCTGGAAAGTGTCTATGAGTAATGACCAGGCTTTTCCCCTGGCTCTCACCAATCTTCAGTTCTTCTTTCATCTGATACCTATTCCTTCTGTTAATCTCACTAGGCCAGTGAAATCTAGAATTAAACACCAAGTTGGTACACGTGAATAAATTTCAGTGAGATGTAGCAACATAGCCACTAGAATTTTAGGTGAAATGTAGCTGTAATAATTACTAACCCCAATCTTTTAGATATGTAGGCCTCTTAAAGTTTCAGAAAGCCCTGTGCTCCCACCTGGTTAATATTTCAGAGCAAAAGGTTGTTTTCTAAGAATAATTTGGGACTTCAATGCCAATGCTACCTGATATTACAACACAATTGCTGTTTTCTTTCCAATACCTCAAAATTTCTGCACACATTAATTCCTGAAATAGTTTGGGAAAGTAAAAGAAGTAAAGGAATTGCACTGAAGCTATGATATGCTGTGTTGCATATCACAAGTTATAATGGTGTATCCATGAAATATTTCATTTAAAAAACCCTATATACATAAGGAAAAAATATATAACACTAAAAAGTTTTAGTAGCTCAGATATTTAGGGAATTTTTCCTATCAAAATATTTATTTATGGGCCTCCCTGGTGGCGCAAGTGGTTGAGAGTCCGCCTGCCGATGCAGGGGATA
Organism: Mesoplodon densirostris; assembly: GCF_025265405.1. NCBI lineage: Eukaryota > Metazoa > Chordata > Mammalia > Artiodactyla > Ziphiidae > Mesoplodon > Mesoplodon densirostris. The sequence goes on along the minus strand of NC_082668.1, from coordinate 33,522,000 downwards.
CGGGTTCGTGCCCCGGTCTGGGAGGATCCCATATGCCGCGGAGCGGCTGGGCCCGTGAGCCATGGCCGCTGAGCCTGCGCGTCCGGAGCCTGCGCGTCTGGAGCCTGTGCTCCGCAACGGGGGAGGCCACAACAGTGAGAGGCCCGCATACCGCAAAAAAAAAAAAAAAAAAAAAAAAAAAAAATTTATTTATTTGTTTGATTGTTTGTTTGTTTGCGGCACGTGGGCCTCTCACTGTTCTGGCCTCTCCCGTTGCGGAGCACAGGCTCCGGACGCACAGGCTCAGCGGCCATGGCTCACGGGCCTAACCGCTCCGCGGCATGTGGGATCCTCCCGGACTGGGGCAAGAACCCGTGTCCCCTGCATCGGCAGGCGGACTCTCAACCACTGCGCCACCAGGGAAGGCCCTATCAAAATATTTATAATACGATCATCAAATATTCTTAAAGATTCAGCAAAACTTTTTGAATCTACCATAAACTTCAGTAAAAGCTTCTAAAAGCATTTTCATTTTAAAAACACATTTTTGTGTATTAAATTCCAAATTCAGAGGAATCATTAAATCCCACTAGAAAATAAACATATAGGTATATTTTAGCACTAACCTTTTTATCAGTAGACCCTACTTTATATAAAATTTATAACATGAAATTACTATTTAAATTTGAAAACTGCTCTTATTAAAAATTATTGTTTTATCAGTTAATGTGAATAAAAAGTACCAGCAAGTCAGCTGCAATATTTATTTCACATTGCTTTAGATATAAAGAGCCCTAATTTACTTCAACTACAATGAATTCTAATTTTTAAAACTTAGCAAGTGAACATTACTGATGGATTTCATAAGAATACTAACTAGGGGCTTCCCTGGTTGCGCAATGGTTGAGAGTCTGCCTGCCAATGCAGGGAACACGGGTTCGTCCCGGTCCGGGAGGATCCCACATGCCGCGGAGCGGCTGGGCCCGTGAGCCATGGCCGCTGAGCCTGCGCGTCCGGAGCCTGTGCTCCGCAACGGGAGAGGCCATAACAGTGAGAGGCCCGCGTACCGCAAAAAAAAAAAAAAAAAAAAAGAATACTAAAATTATTCTGTAATTCATTTTTACGTTTATCCATGGAAAATATTTTTATGCTTAAAGCATTCTTTAACATTCAGGGAATAATCATTTTTGATAATCAGCTTCACTTTATTTTTAAGATATTGATAAAAGTTGGGAGGCAAATGTTGTAGTTTTGGAAATCAAATATAGACTTCCCAGTTATTTGACCTACTTAATCTCTTTGGAATAATGCCCGTACCAAAGGGATAGCAGGAGGCTTAAATGAAATAAACATATGTGAAGTGCCTGGAAGCACAGTATTTCAACAAAAGTCAAGAAAGAGAAAGGAGGGAAAAAAGACATACTCTCCCTGATGTGAAATTATACTGTGCCTATCCCTGCTGGCTTCAGAGAGCAAGGAGGCAGAAAGATAAGCCACAGAATTAATTAATTAATTGATTAATTAATTAATTATTTTGTGTGTGTATGTGTGTGTGTGTGTGTGTGTGTGTGGTACGCAGGCCTCTCACTGCTGCGGCCTCTCCCGTTGTGGAGCACAGGCTCCGGACTCGCAGGCTCAGTGGCCATGGCTCACAGGCCCAGCCGCTCCGCGCCACGTAGGATCTTCCCAGACCAGGGCACGAACCCGTGTCCCCTGCATTGGCAGGCGGACTCTCAACCACTGCGCCACCAGGGGAGCCCAGAATTATTTATTTTTGAATGGGCAGTTTGAATACCCACATCCCCAAGATGAAATAGTACCAATCTCAAATTGATTTTTCCAACTGGTATTTGTATCACCAAACTTCAGTGCAAGTAACTATTCTGTCCTAGGTTTCTTAAAACAGGTATTAATTACTTCCTCTAAAGAACTTAGTGGTGTCTAAAAAAAAAGTTTCACTATCAGAATTTTTACATATTACTTCACTCATGGCACTCCGTCCACCATCTTGAAAGAAAATAATTGCTGATAATTTTAGAGTGCAAGACTTCTAGACAAAGATGGATTGAACATGTGCATATATTTAAATGCTCATTCAAACATCTGACTGCTTCTTACGAGCCAAATAATGTTCTAGGTGCTAAAGACACATCAGGAATCAAAGAAATTTTTCCAAAAATTCCTCTCCTCCTGGAGCTCACATTCAAGTGGGAGAAGACAGATGAGCAAAATAAAAGAAGTAAAGGACTTCCCTGGTGGCACAGTAGTTAAGAATCCACCTGCCAATGCAGGGGACACGGGTTCAAGCCCTGGTCTGGGAAGATCCCACATGCCGTGGAACAACTAAGCCCATGCGCCGCAACTACTGAGCCTGTGCTCTAGAACCCGCGAGCCACAACTACTGAGCCCGCATGCCACAACTACCGAAGCCCGTGCCCCTAGAGCCCGTGCTCCACAACAAGAGAAGACACTGCAATGAGAAGCCCGCGCACCGCAATGAAGAGTAGCCCCTGCTCGCCGCAACTAGAGAAAGCCTGCATGCAGCAATGAAGACCCAACGCAGCCAAACATACATACATACATACACACATAAATAATTTATTTTTTTAAGTAAAATATATAGTATTTTAAATGGTGATAAAATAAAGAGAAATATAAAGCATTAAAGGGAGATAAAAAGTATCACAGGGCAGAGGAAGAGGAGTTCAATTTTAAAATAGGGTGATCACAGAAGGCCTCATGGGGAAAGTGACATTTGAGCAAATCCCTAAAGGTAGTAAAGGGGTACTATCACAGGGAAGGGCATCCAGGCAGGGGGACAAGCGAAAAGGCTCTGAGGCAAGCTCTGACTTCTGGCAATGAACAACTGGGAGGCAGTACGGCTGGCAGAGTAAGGGAGGGAGGAAAGAAAGGAATACAGGAGCAGGCAACAGGAAAGCAGATCTGGTAAGGCCCTGCAGGCCACTGTAGGGGTTTTGGGTTTATACTGAGTAAGGTACAAAGCCTTTGGGTTTGAAAGGAGGAGGGGCAAGATCTGACTTACCTTTAATAGGACCACTCTGGCTGCCATGTGGATAACAGACTGTTAAGGGAACGGTGAACACAGAAGACTAATCGGGAGGCTATTGCAAAAATCTGTATCAAGACAGGGTTGGCTTGGTGGCAGTGAAGGTGGTGAGAAGTGATCAAATTCTGGATATAATCTGAAGTTAAGGCAACAGAACTGGCTGCTGGATTGGAAGCAGGGTGGGGGAAAAAAAAAGAGAAGGAGATAAAGACTCCAAGGGTTTTGCTTGATGAACTGGAAGGACAGAATAGCCATTAACTGAGGTGGAGAAGACTGCGGGAGGAATAAGTTTGGGAGAAAAAAAGCAGGGCTTCAGTTTTAGACCAGCTAAATCTGAGTTACCTATTAGATAACCAAACAGAGATATGGATTAGAAATAGGATGCATGAGTCTGGAGTTCAGGGGAGAGGCGCTGGCTAAAGAAACCTGTATTCCCTTGAATCTAAGATGATTTAGTGCTGGTATTTCTTGATCTTTATCAGCAACTGTCAACAGATAGCTTCACACAACACAGTGTAATTGCCATCTTGCTGACAGTGAGTGACCGATGCCACCTGATTTAGAACATGGCTCCTCAATCTTGGCACTATTTTGGGTCAGATACTTGTTTGCTGTGGAGGCTGTCCTGTGCACTGCAGGATTTTAGCAGCACCCCTGGCCCCTGCCCACAGATGCCAGGAGCACCCTTCTATCACTGACAACCAAAAACGTCCTCTGGGGGACAAAATAGCTCCCAGTTGAGAACCATTGTTTTTAGAGGGACTAAGATGTAGGGGGGAAAATGTGCCTTAAATAAATGATTGGGTATTAAAATGTGGGAGTTGTCAGTGTGTAAGATCACAGAAGGAGTAGATACAGATAGAAAGGTAGTCTGAGGACTGCCCCTTGGGGCACTCCAAGGTCAAGAGACAGGAGACATGAAAAGGAGACTGAATGGCCAATGAGGTAGTTCCAAGCCCTCCCCAAATCTCACGAAAACAAAGATAAAGGGTTTGGTTGTTGCTGCTGTTTTAAAGACAAACTCATAAGAAGACCTGACAAAAATTTGGAAGCTAGAAGGCATATGGCTGAGTGGTAAAAAAAAAAAAAAACACTCAGCAGGCCCAAGGAAAGCTGAATGCTAAGCCAGCACTGGAGAAAAGCAGAGGGGCACCCCAATTTACATCCTGTGACCTCAAATGACTCCAGAATCAGAAGTGAATGAAGGTGGGACTAAAAGCAGGACTGGTTGAAAGCATGTTTAAGAAAGCAGTTAATTCCCAGATTTCCTCCTTTCCTGCCACCAGCAGCAGTCTCAGGTTCAGACTGATATTCATTCATAGGACCCCAAAGACCACAGCTTGGCACCGGGTTCATTTAGTTCTGCAGAAAGACAAAGACAAAGACAGCATGCTAGCATGAGGCATGCTATCTTCAGAAGGGGTTTATACAGCCCACCAGGGGCCTTTTTTGGACCCACCGCTGTAAGAGAAAGAGATCATGTGAATAAGTACAGAAATCACCCTGGCCTAAGGAGACTTCATGCTCCACAGGAACCAGGAGCATATTTTAACAGCCAATGCGTGTAGGTTCCAGGGCCCCTGGAGGGATATGTTTATGCTCACCTATAAGAGTCACACATTGCACAAGAGGAGTCAAGTTCAGTGTCTTTTCACAGGCTTCTATATAGTTCACTCACAGTCTTCCTGATCTATATATGCACTCACCAATCAGCATCAATTTACAGTAAACAATATTACCTGGATACGTTATATATTCATTAATCAAGTGTCTAGTAAAGAATGCCAGGAGAAGGAAAATCCAAGGTCATTTCCCATGAAAAAAAGGGCTCAGACCTGCTATTATTAACCCTTTCTACTTACACAGTGATTCTCAAATGGGGGCAATTTTGCCTCACAGGGAACATGCAGCAATGTCTGGAGACATTTCTAGTTGTCACAACTGGAGGGATGTATGTAGTACTGGCACCTAGTGGGTAGATGCCAGGGATGCTGCTAAACATCCTACAATGCACAGGATAGCTCCCGCAACAAAGAATTATCTAGCCCAGATGTCAATAGCCTCGACCTAAAAGGATGTGTTGAGGACCACTCCACATCCCATGCCTTCTTTCCCAAATGAGTGCTAAAGCACTGGCAGCCAAGCATATGCCCTCCATGCAGGGGAATGGAAGAATCTTCTCTGGAGAAGCTTACCCACCTGAGAGAAAAGACCTAAGAATGATACTAGAATAAAGAGTACAAAAGACAAAGAAGAATTTTAAGAAGATGAAATTAATAAACACCAATTTCGTTCAAACCAAGTAAGAGATTTAATCAACTGGGAGAAAGTTTGGAGTAGAAATAGTGATAAACATACAAAAAGCTATTTTGAAATCTAAAGACAATTCTTAATTCCAGGAAAAGCAAGAGGTAATGTCCCCAAAAGGAAATGTAACAGAATTATATACAGTTTAGCCGTAAACTGCATGTATACAGTCATGATAATATAAACACTGAATAGTTACCCAACCAAAATATATTCGAAGGATGGGGGAATGGGAGGGGAGAAAAGAGGGAAACTGTCTAAGGAGCACTATATCCTAATTTCCAAAGTGAGAAGACAGTAGGTAATACATACAACTGAAAAAAAAATCAAGAAATAGCGATATACTTATAGATTTAATGATAGGTAAATACACTAAGAATCAGCTAAAAGAGTAGAAAGCACTTACCTCTGAAAGCAGAATACAGGGTGCATGAGTGTGTATGTGCATGTGTAGCAAAGTTTTTTTGGTAACAAGTCTCTTTAGAACTATATGACTGTTTTTTAAATTAATTTATTTATTATTTTTTAAAATTTTTGGCTGCATTGGGTCTTTGTTGCTGTGTGCAGGCTTTAACTAGTTGAGGCGAGGGGGGCTACTCTTCGTTGCGGTGCACAGGCTTCTCACTGCGGTGGCTTCTCTTGTTGCAGAGCACACCGCAGGCTTCAGTAGTTGTGGCTTGTGGGCTCTAGAGCGCAGGCTCAGTAGTTGTGATGCACAGGCTTAGTTGCTCTGCGGCATGTGGGATCTTCCCAGACCAGGGCTTGAACCCTGTCCCCTGCATTGGCAGGTGGATTCTTAATTGCTGTGCCAACAGGGAAGTCCCTAGAACTATATGACTCTTTAACTCCATGCATGCAAAACTAATTAAAGTATTTTTTAAAAAATTGTATTTGAGTCTGGTGGTAATTTGATACACAGGTTTGGGATCTAGCAAGCCTCCCTTAGTTTTCTTGGTTTGAATTGGAACAGACTAGATCCAAAAAAAAGTGCATGGAAACAAGTTCCAGATTTGTTAAACCACTTTTCTACCCACCTAGGCAAGGCAAAAGAACAGGCTGGATAGAGAAGACTTTTAACTCCTTTTCCTGCTTTTTGCTGGCTTACTCACCAAACCTTACACTAAAGTCTTATATTAAATATTATACCATTGAATATATACCATTGAAATATTATACCATGGTATCGTTGCCCATGGATACCACTAGATACTGTGTGAAGTGTTTGCTAGAAGACTTCACTTTTTACTTTATTTGCTCTTCAATTGTTACTTATAATGAATGAGTATACTTTACAGAGTGAACTTTATAACGAGTGTATTTTACAGATGGAAACACACACATACACACCAAGATTCTTAATTAGTTCACAACCTGTCCTCATGCATTCTGACCCAACTCAAAATAATCTGATTGGAAAGAAGGAATATCAACATACAAAACACAGAACAACCAAGCAAGCTCATCCCTAATAAAATATTGCTCACATCCCAACAGGTAAGTCTAAAAGATAAAAGTGATGCATGCTAAGTAGCTGGTGCTAAATATAACGCCCAGGTATCACAAGGTAGAAATAAGTTTTCAAGTTCTCTATAGAATATATACTGCTTAGAAAAGTTTCATTTTAAATAAATGAAAGTTTACTCTTTGATGTAATTTGCTAACTTTCTTTACAAGCAATAAAACTTAAATTTATCTCCAAACTACCATGATGCATGCTTCTTTTGTGCTCCACAGTGCCTAGAACAAAGTACTAGTGGATACCAAGAGTTACTGACTGATGGAAATTAACCTAATGAATTAAATCAATGGGGGGAAAATCAATAATGTTGAGTGACAGGTGTAAATTATGAATTTCTCTGCGGTTCCTTAAACAATGTTTTGTAAGATTTTACCTTAGTATTGATTAATATACATTATTTTACCCTGTATTAGAGAGCACTATATATATAAACTGAATGGAAGGTTGGCTTTATTCTGCCCCATAGGTTTTCTTCTTTCTTGCTGCTACCTTATAACAAAATTGCCTTCTCCTTGATGAAAAAAACTCAATAAAGAATTCACCTTCATCAAGCTCAGCTTTTACTAAACTTATTTTATCACAGATCCATTCCTTACCCTCACCCCATCACATCCAGAAAAACTTCATCTTTTAGAATCTGTTCGTGCATATTATATCACCTCTGATTCTCTGAAGCACCGTATGAGGAAGGTAGACCATGTACTATTAGCTCCACTTTACTTATGAGAAATTGAAGTTCACAAAGATTGAATAACTCCTGTAGGTCTGATGGGTAGTGAAACACTTGGAACCAAGTTTTCCAATTCCAAGCCCAGTGGCTCTTTTCACTACATCACACCGACTCTTTGACAATAAAATGGAGTAAACCCTGAGAGCTAGAATCTGGGAGAATTATAATGGGGATATGAGTCATTTTCTCAAATGGTTATTTTGTAATAAACACATATTAGAAAGCAATTATTATCAGCTTAATAGCTATCATAACTTTACAAAATATCATTAAATATAAATTATATTTCAAGTTTAAATCATGTGATACAACTGACATTAATTTAAGGACTTCAAATAGTTACATGAATAAAACTGAAGAAACTAAATCTCTTCTTAATCATCTTTATGACACTGCTATATCTGGTAATATATTCTGTAGTCTGTTTTTAAAGCTTAGCTCAGAGGTATTCTTGACAAACTTTAAATGTAGAAAAAGCAGGAAAGTTGATTAGAACTGCATTTCAAAAATATAATTTCTTCCTTATTTTAATACTGAAATACCAGGGAAGAAAGTTCCATCCACTTACCTCAGTAATTGGCTGCCCCTGATGTGTCAAATCCAGTTCTTGAGGGCGTGTTACTTTATCAATATCCAAAGAGTCCATGCTAGAGGCTGCAGAAGTGATGCTTGAACGAGAGGAGTTACTAATAGAGCGTACTTCAGCATCACTCACTGTGCCCGCTGATGCTGTTCTCCTGTGCTGATTAGTTACTAAGGACTTAGTATCTTCTAGTACAGACTGCTGAGCAGCCTCATCCATGCTCAAGGAGGCCTGTTCTAACTGTGCAGTGATGTCATCCAGGGAGTAGTTGGCATGAGACGGTTTAGTTATCCTATTAGACGAAGAAGACAGTCCTTTCAAGGTGCCATGTTTTGATGTATGTCGGCTAGCAGGTAACTTCTGAGTGGCTTTTGTTTCTGTGATTTGACGCTTACTATTTCCTGCACCAATACTGCTGAGCTCCTGCTCTATTGAGCAAAGATCGGCCATTAGGGCATCCAGATCCACGGTTTCTCCCTGATTCAGAGCTTCTGCAATGAACAACATGCATGATGTTTCCAGAACACAATGAATTAGAATTTATACATTCTATTATAAATGCCAGGGGAAAAGCAAAAAAATTCATCCTATTGGGCCTAATGCCTATCAAATACAGGATTTCTAACAGTTTTTTGTTTTAAATTCCAAGAGAAAATTTTAGAAGCAACGAGTCCATCTTTTAAGATTTGTAGTAATCAGAGAAGAATAAAATTATGAGTTGAAAGATAAAAATAATGGAAAAATTGTATGTTCCATGGTTTTAACCACATCCCCCATGCAATGTTTTACCAGAGGCTCTAAGTTGTTAATATGACCATTGCCCTGGTGGAGATGTTAATACCTAAAGATCTGAGGGCATAAAAAGAGAAATGGTAAGCCCTAAAAAAATTACAGATTGAAATGTCAGTTCCAAGAACTAAAAGCTGACTAGGTAGAGTTCATTAAATAAAGGCCAGAGGGGCTGGTTTTAAATTAATAACAAGTAATTTCACCTTCACTGGACTTTATTCCAGTGAAAATACAACAATGCAATTAAGTTTGTTGTAGGATTCTACCTGAGTATGTACTTTGTCAATTATTAATAACTCAACTAGAAAACTATTTTAGTTATGTTTCAGTTTGTTTTTTTCTGTGATGATTTGAATTAGTAATAAAATGTACAAATCAAGAAATATAAGAACTCAAGTTATGCATATATGGTTTTTATATTGAGCTATGTGTGATTGTTACTGCATTATTTCCACATTATATAACTTATACACTGTTTTACATTTTATTTCCAATTACATCTTACCATTCAAGTTGTATATGGAGAAACGATAAGAAAAATTGGCCATGTTTGTTTCCTGGCGAAGAGGAGATCTTTTTATTGGTTCCGTGGGCTTGTCAGAATCCAAACTCTTTAAAAAACAAAGTTTAATAAGTCATATTAAATTCAGGCTTCAATTATACTAAAAAGATAAATAAAGTTTTTTTATGATTAAGTGAACTGTCATATAATAGTTAATACAACCAAAGTTCTTCTAAGTAATAGCCTTAAGGAAAAATATAATTGGTTTTCATATCAGTTTGGTTATAGTTTCCTCAATTTTTAGATATATGCTTACTTAAGGCACTTGAGATAGTTAGTTTGGAGTAAATATCTTTCCGAATACTGAATACATCAAGTATAGTGACTGAGCTCGTTTTACATAAATTCACTATAAAATAAGCTAGGTACATGAATATGGGCATGGTAAGATAAGAAATAAAAAGGAATAATGCAGAGAATTCTGTTTTCTCTCTCCTCAAAGGAATTTGTTTTTGGTCCAACAGAGCCTCATTCTTGGAATGAATTACCCTGAAGATAAGGCACAATTCTGGACTCAAAATTATGAGACCCAAGATCTTAATAGATCTTAATGGCTACAACTTCAAACAATGATGGAATATCCTTGTTCTTTGCAAGCTCTACTAAGGTGAAGGCAAACTGTAACCAGCTATACTGCCTGTGATTAAGTCTACAATCACACTGAACTTCAGGGTAGGGTGTCTTGTAAGTTAACTCACCACCTTTTTACTTTTTTATTTTTAAGACTTTTAAATTATTTATTTATTTATTTTATTTATTTTTGGCTGCATCGGGTCTTAGCTGTGGCATGCGGGATCTTCACTGAAGCATGCAGGATCTTTTGTTGCGGCATGCAGGCTTCTCCCTAGTTGTGGCATGCAGGTTTTCTCTTCTCCAGTTGAGGCACGTGAGCCCAGCAGTTGTGGCACGTAGGCTTAGTTACCCCGTGGCATGTGGAATCTCAGTTCACTGACCAGGGATCAAACCCGCATCCCCCACATTGTTAAGGTGGATTCTTTACCACTGGACCACCAGGGAAGTCCCAACTCACCATCTTTTTAAATGACACTTTTTTTCTCTCCAACCTTTCTACAATAAGGAAGATAAGGTGTTTACAACAGAGAAATTCAGGGAAAGGGTCAATAGTTATTTAGTGTCTATTTAAATAAACTTGTAAATATTACGATTAGTCTTTTAAAATTTTAATTTCTCTTTATAATTATCAAATAGATTTCAAATGAAAAAGAATGCTGAATAGTCTATTTGTAGAATCATGGAATTAGATTAGAATGCTATCTTCTTTATTCATTTGTTTCAATTGAATCCATTTAGATAGTGTCCATCCAGTTTTTAAAGCTATCATCTGAAGGAGATCCACAGCCATTCAGTGTCTTATTTCAAAGTTTCGGGAAACAGCTAGGATATTCTCCTTTAACCTCAAACCAAATTCTTCTGCTGCAATTTAAGGCCTAATCCTCCTTCTCTCAGTGGAAATTAAGAATAGTATGTAGGTAATGTTTTCAGTAAAACCTGAATATAATTGAAAACATATTAAAACTCAATCTACTCATCAGTTCAAATAAACAAATACTTATTATAATTATCTGCTGTGTCCATGATGCTGGGGCAAAAAGGGATATAATAAGAAATACTCCTTGATGCCAAGAAATGGGTAATCTAGTAGAGTGCTTTTTAAACATTTTTTTTTTGGCAGGGGGTAGAGTCGGGGTGGGAATGGAAGTCATTGAGAATGTGATAAAAGCCATGAAACTTCTTCCAGAAAAATGCAAATACATATAAAATTTTGCAAACAATTTCAGATGATTCAACAACCACTTAAAACTTAAAACTGATTTAATATAAAGTTGAAAATCCATTAACATCGTTCGGGTTATACAGGTGCATAGATGACTCTGTAGTTAACTAAAATGAGGAAATAAACAAGAATTTAAGTTTCAGCCACCTACTTAGTAAGTAAAATATTTTTTGAAAATTTCTGAAGTGTTAAAAAGCAACTTGCTAGCAGCGGGCCATATTATGCAATAGTTTTAACCTGTTTTCTCTCTAAAGACAGCTTCATACATAAAAAAAAGAACTGTTACAGCATTAGTTTAGGAGCCAACTTTTTTGATGAATGGCTCTTCACATCTGTATGTCAGGGAATTTAAAATATAGGGAAGAATACAAGGTTTTATTGTGTTCAGTAGAAATGCCATCTACAGTGGAGTAGCATGGAGTTTACTCCACCCGGAGTGGCTGGACTGATACCTACCTGTCTTTTCTCTTTTCTGGCCCCTCGCCAGGGATGGACAATAAAACCCACAGTCAAGGAAACCGCTGGGAGTTCCCTGGTGACCAAGTGGTTAGGATTCCGGGCTTTCACTGCTGTAGCCTGGGTTCAATCCCTGGTCAGGGAACTGAGATCCAACAAGCCATGCAGCACGGCCAAAAAAAAAGGAAACCCCACACACGACAGCTGGCCCTCACATACTTCCTTCAAGCATTAACATTTTCTATTTCCTCTTCTTTCCTTCCTCTTTCCTTTTTCTCCTCAGCATAGAACTGCACAGCCTAGTCATCATCTCCATGCCAAAATCACTTTTTTAAAAAAAAATTAAGAATTAAACTGAAGTGGTTTGGTAACTACGTAAAAGACCTTTACCACCACAAATACGGTTATTTCTCCTGATTGGAGATGAAGAGCATAATCCTTATGAAATCCTAGTAAGATTGAAAGCGTTCTTCTCAAAATTCTTCATTAACAGGCTGTGGTCACAAACATGTCTGCTTTTCAAAATGATCTAGCAAGAATTACATGAAGAGTTTCTCAGTTTCAATCCCAGACTGCTATAGAAAGAGATACAGAAACAAACTAGTACTTTAAGTTTCCACCTTACCACCTACTTTTCTACTGGTTAACAAATCTCATACTTAGCAATTTACACAAAAATTCTTCCCGGAGATGATATTTAAGGATGAGTGAAAATAAGTTTTGTTCTAATGTTCTTTCTCATTGTCATAAAGTTAACGTTGCTTTAATAAACATAACTATCTTCATATATATTGAATATAATGTATTAACTGGGGTAGTAATAGTGTACACTTTTATTCTAAAAAGTGACCTGGTTTAGAGGATAAAGTCGTTCTTTTTTTTTAAAACCGAAGATCCAATAAAACAAAATGAAAAAGCTCTACTACTGTTTTCAAATGCAGCTGGGGATGAAATTTTGTCAGTGTTCTGGAATCATGTAATAGAAAATATCTGCATGTGAGGATATTATTTATGTTGTAAAATGTGTTCATACTCACTAAATTATAGAATAGGATTTGCTAAAATTTAGATTTTTACATTTTAGGCTTTAAAACTTTTTAGGCAGCAACTCAATTTATGAAACAGATTTTAAGAAATCCCTCTAGATGCACAGAACCTCTGTCAAAAGCATTTTCTTTTTAACTCCTTAAAATAACCACAGAAGACAAAATCTTGTGTTGTAGATTACTATTCATTTACTTGTTAATGTTTTGGACATTTTCCCTTTATAGCAGTATTTTAAAACATAAACTATATTCATATCCTCATGTCTACGCAGTAAAGTTTTAGCACATAGTGATGATTTAAAATCCTCAACCAGTTTTTCAAGCACAATTTCTAACCTGAGTGAGTTTGTCTAGCTCCCCCAGCCAGGCTCCAAACATTTTGTCCAGGTCCTGATCTTCCTTGTCACTGTCTTCTTCAGCACCATGGTCAATTTCTTCATCTGATAGCTGCTCCATCTGAAATACAGATATTTGTGTAAAATGAATAGTTATAGGTTGAACTTGAAAAATCATGCAGTGTATGTTCTGATACGTATCGCAACTCTCTGGAGTCAAACTTTGAAAACTAGAGATTATATTATAAAAGGAAACGAGGGCTTCCCTGGTGGCGCAGTGGTTGAGAGTCCGCCTGCCGATGCAGCGGACACGGGTTCGTGCCCCGGTCTGGGAAGATCCCACATACCACAGAGCGGCTGGGCCCGTGAGCCATGGCCGCTGAGCCTGCGCTCCGCAACGGGAGAGGCCACAACAGCGAGAGGCCTGCGTACCACAAAAAAAAAAAAAAAGGAAACGAAGTCATAAGAGACAAGGTTAACAAGTGAGTAGAAATGAGCAATTAAGTCTCAAATTTTTAGGAAATTGTGAAAGAACAAACTATCAGATTATAACCAGAATCACAAGTGATGATGATTTTTTAAAAAAATTTTTATTGGAGTATAGTTGCTTTACAACAATGGTTTTTAAATCACAGGCCACTCCCATTAGTCACAGGATATTACAGTAGTACAGTTCTTTCCACTAATAGATCCTGCAACACCCCCAAACACCACAGAAAAATAATTTCAAAAGACTTTAATGAAGAAGTTATTACCTTATTTATTCTGTAAAAATTTGTTCAAATAAGTATGTATCATGAAAACCTTAGTCCAAAAAGCATTTCAGAGAAAAGACGAAGCAAAAACCTTTAATCTAGTTCAGTTGTTGAATTAGTTCTTCCTTCTATCTTACTCTTACTTTCTACCTATTTGTCTTTTACTAACTTCCCTATCAGTCCCTACAAAATTCAAGGAACTAGAATTCAAATAGAAAACAGGAATTGAAAACATGAAATTCATATACAAAATTTCCTACATGTGGTGACTTTTCACGTGTTAAGTCCTTTGAAAGAAGAGATATTTTCTTTCTTCCCATTAATAAAATAACGTGATATCCGACATGGAACTTGCATATTATTTTGTGAAAGGAGGAAAAAATTACAGGAAACAAAGTAAGATCAATGACTGACCAGATACTTAAAATTCTTAAAGTAAGATTAATCTGATTAATATAAAATATTTCAATATTAAAGGCTCTGAGAAATCTTCAGTAAAGCTTAGCTTTGCTTAAACCAACATATTCCAAATTTACTTGACCACAGATCCTTTTCCTTCAACTTGGAGTAACACCCATTAACTTTCCCAGGGACACAATGAATATCTTCACTGTACATGCCATACCCTTGACTCACGTTTACGAAAACACAAATTTTGTTCTAGTGGATCTAGGCAATATTCAGAGTACAACCTGTCAGTTAGCTTAAACAGTTCTTCACAGATTAAAGATATCCTTAATCTAGAATAAGAATTTATATACATCTTTTACCTCCAAAGCAGCAATCAACAAAATTATTTCTGCAGTCCTTAAATACAGTTTTGAGATACATAAGGATTTTAGCTATCTGATGAGGTGCCATGAAGTTAAATTTTAAACCTTATTTTACCATATAAAATTTTGTAGAAACGGTCAAATAATGTTGCAAAATCAAAACTGAATTTAGTTCTAATAATGTTGAAAATCAGATCGTATCCCATTTAACCACTTAAGAGATTCTCATTTCTTAATTTCACTACTATAAGCATGTATACATCAGGGCATTCTGCCTTGACAAATGGAAAATGGATCAACTAATTTTCCAATGCATAAATTTGGCTCTTAAAGACATTTGGTTTTTATAGTTCACTTGTATTAATACTATTTCTAAGATTTTCATTCATTATTTAATTATTTACAGAGAGTAGCCCATGCTCACAACTAGAGAAAGCCCACGTGCAGCAAAGACCCAACGCAGCCAAAAATAAATAAATATTTTTAAAAAGTTATCAACCCATTAAAAACAAAAAGTTAGTGCAAAGAAAAACCTCATCTCACCAGGTGACTTAATTATTCGAATAACAGTTGCTAGTTTGAGAACACCTAAGAGTAGTAATACTCAGTCTTCATAATGAGGGCCAACAAGCAACGTAACTGGGAACGTTAACAGTCAACTTCCTTTTCCTCCCTAATCTTCAAAACTAAACACTGGAATAACCCAGAAGCAAAAATATTCTAGGAAGAATTCTGCTTTGAGATAATGACACTTATACCTTCACTTCCCTTCTGAGCACACATTGCAAATGCCCACAAGGAAGATGCCACACTGGAAAAAAATGAAACAACAGGAATAGAATTTTACAGCGCAAACACTAAACGGTTCAAAACGAATATGAATATTTTAAATTGTCGTGGATCCAAATAGAACTACAGACTCCACACCAAAGGCTGGTGTGTTCTGTGAGGTTCTTTTCCTATTATTCAAACCCAATAATTATTTGGATTTTAAAAAGTCTCTCAAAATTTTTAATAATTTTGTTTTATCTAGACTACTATTGACTCACGTAAAGGAACATATGCTAAGGAACAATGACAGAGTCATAAAATAAATCAAAAATTTAAAGTAACTATTCGACTTTTACTATTTATGTAACTTTTGCCAATTTTGTCCTTGCTTGAATTTCTGTCACCACATGGGTTATTTTACAAAAAATGAACTTTAGACATTTTATTCAGAGACTTTTCCAATAAAAATTTAGGTCCTACAACATTTCTTAAAGGATCTATACTCTAAAACAGCACTCTCCATTCCCTAGAAACTGATGTTAATCCTTATTCTCCTACCCCCAATACGGCATTGTTTCTGTTTACTACACACACCAAATGAGGAGCCCCAAGAAAGTTTATAGGCTCTGCACTGTCTAAAAGTCAGCAAGTCTGGTAAGGCAATTCATTCCTTATTATATATCAATCCTGTCTCCAATTAAATCACAATTCTAAACCTGAATTTTCCCAACAGAATGCCCCTGCTGGAAATGATGACAGCAGAAAGTGCAAATTAAATTATACACTAGTCAGTCAATTGTCCCTCCAAACAAAAAGGGGAAATTTTTTTTAAGAAGAAAAGAGAACTTACAAATTTTGTTTTAAAAATAATTAGATATAAAGCAGAAACACGCCATTATAAAGCAATTATACTCCAATAAAGATGTTAAAAAAATTTTTTTAAAAAGGATTTAAATGGATAGCTTCTAATGTGATGTTTTTCCTTAATGATGTAGAAATAGGCCCAAGGAAACTAGACTAGAAAACATACTAGAACAAATACTATTAAATTACTCTATTAAATTAGGTACTTTAGGAGGAACATACTAAGGTTTCACTCAAATTCCCTGCTCCATTATATCTGAGGGAAACTATTTCCTTAAAGCACAAATGTACTCTGCCATAAATGAAAAGGTTTTCGCTTCCAAAGTGCAGACTTACTGAATACAGAACAAAGCCCAAAGTCGCTGGCAGGTCGAGAAGGCCCTGAGTGATCCTGGCCTTCAGGGACCTCTCTGACCTCTATTCCCACTCGCCCCTCCAGCCACACAGTCCTGCCCACTGCTGTTCCTTGGAGCAGGTTGTGGGGGAAGGAAGAATGTGGATTCTGTTTTGAAGACAGATTGAGAGATGCCTAGCAACATCCAACTGGAAAAAAACAAGGAAGTTAGGGCTCAGGTAATGAGAAAATTTAGTCAGCCTGAATATTATTTCAAACTCATGTTTATTACAGAAAAATAATAGATTACAGCTAATAATAACTAACATTTTAAACTAGTTTACATTTATTTTATTAATGAAGTGAAAACAGAAATAACGGGGGAATGATCCATAGTTGCTTATATGCTGGTTGGTTTCATTTCACAAATAACAGTGAATAATTGTGCTTCAATTACTACAGGTGAAAACTGTAGCTCCACTACACATAACAAAACTATCCATTTAGTATGCCTTAGTATGAAACAATATTATTCCCACTAAATTTTCCATGAAGTTAAAACATTCAAGCATATTTTCCCTATTAACCTTCCTCTTGGAAGATATTTTGGTTTACTATTCAATTTCCTCACTGCAAGATGGAATGGTGATCTTTATCAAGAAGGTGGGGCTTAGAGTAGGACTTAAGGATTTGAATAAATATATTCCAGGTAGGGCTAATTATAAAGAGCAAAGAAGAAGGTCTGTTTTTGTAAGACTGTCAAATAAAACAAGAAGGAAGAGTGAGATTTAAAGGTCAAGGACTAAGAAAGGACCCGGTCATACAGGACCTTGAAAGCCAAACCTATTTTTTTCCTCCAGAAGGCAACTGGGAAGAACTAAACACAGAAATGAAGGAGGTAGGGAGAGAAATGGTATTTTAGTTAGAGGACATGGTACCTGTATGAGTTATTAGAAAAGGGAAAGACCATTAGAAGGCCACTGTGAGTACTAGTTAGAATTACAGATACAGAAATTAAAGTCTTGAGAGGAAGCACAACTTATACAAGTCACATACTCACAAGTGGCAAGAAGAATACATGGTATATAGCCAGGGTGCCTTATTTATTACCAAACTCTTTTTGTCCCTTTAATTCAAAAATTCAAAAATAATTCAAAATACTTGCTTTTTGTAAAAGCACTTAAAAGAATAATTGCTTTTTGTAAAAATAAGTGCTCTATACTTAAAAACACGTGAAAACTCTCAGAATACAGGAGTGCAGAGCTGCTACTACAGCATTTCTTTAGATCTAGCATGCTTAGTGTTCCAAAGAGGCAAGAGAAGCTTTGATATTATTTAGTATTTACTCTACATCTACCATGTGCCAGACACTGGGGGAACAGAGATCAACATGACAGACTCTGTCCTTAAGTATATATAATCTAGTAGGAAACAGACCAGGAAATCAACAATGATGAAACACTATGTTAAGTGCTACAATAGAGTTTTGTTATGTGAGTGTAGTTTAATTCCGTTTGAGAAGAAGAGAGGAAAGGTGTGATGCTTCAGTAGAGACCTGAAGAATGAATATGCAAGGCAGAGATGGGGAAGAGGGTTGTAAGCAGAGGGACCAACCAGCATGTGCCAGGGTATATAAAGGTGTGAGAAGGTTAAGACATGTTGAGAACTCTAGGTGAAGCATAGGATGTGTGGCATAGACCCATGGAAAATGGGGCTGGAGAAGGAGGTAGGGGCAACATTGTAAGCCATATCAAAGAGTTTGGACTTGATGCCATTTGGCAACATTTTTCCAACTGTGGTCTACTGATGACCTACATCAAAATTACCTGGGGTGCTTCTTCTTGAAGTCAGCTTTAAAATGGCGTGCCCAAGATCTGAATACTAATTTCCAGGAGGGGGGCATTTTTAACAAGTCCCCCCAGGGAATTGCTTATGCCCACAAAAGTCTGAGAACTGCAATAGTGTGTTATAATTACTGGGAGGACTTCCAAGACAAAAATAATGCAGTTTTTTGCATGACCACAATTTGGTTAAAGGCAGAACAACCTACAATAAGTACTCCCAAAGACCCTAAAAAAACTAAGCAGCATCAGGATCTCCTAATTAACATACCCCAATTACTCCTCCTCCATGGAAGAAGCAAAAGTTCCATGCTTCTTCTCAGAGTTATTTAGAAATAAATTTCAGTTCTTTATGTCCAGTTACATTTCAGTAGCTCTATCACAAAAACAGTTTTGAAAAACACCTCTGGGCTTCCCTGGTGGCGCAGTGGTTGAGAATCTGCCTCCTAATTCAGGGGACACGGGTTCGAGCCCTGGTCTGGGAAGATCCCACATGCCGCGGAGCAACTAGGCCCGTGAGCCACAACTACTGAGCCTGCACGTCTGGAGCCTGTGCTCCACAACAAGAGATGCCACGACAGTGAGAGGCCCGCGTACTGCGATGAAGAGTGGCCCCCACTTGCCACAACTAGAGAAAGCCCTCGCACAGAAATGAAGACCCAACACAGCCAAAAGTAAAAATAAAATAAATAAATAAAAGAAATGCATTTCCAAAAAAAAGAAAAACATCTCCTATGCTGCTCTAATCTGATAAATAATTCTAAAGAAAAACAGACACCAGAGAAGGGGGGCTGTGAAGACTTCCAGGTTCAAGGAGTGCCCCCAAATGCATAAGATACAACTCTTGCAAAATAAAAGCAAGAGGAAGGAAACCTAAATCAGGCAAAAGAAACAATAAGGAAAAAAACTCTGTTAAATTTAGTAAGGTGAGAAAAGAGGAAGAGAACCCATCAAAAGGAGGGAGGAAGTCAGAGCTAAGAAGGAAAAGGAGAGAAACAGGACACAACAAAATGTAAAATGAAGTGAGAACTGTGGGGGATAGAGGGCTATTAACTACTCATCTAAATAGGGCACCAAGAGGTATGTTTCTCTCTGGACCTACAACTCTTAACTCAGTTCTGTTGTGAACTAAATGGTAGCAAGTGTAAACGGCCCAAATGGAAGCTGGGAATTTAATAAACCAATTGAAACAGTATAAAGGCAAGGTTGATAGAAAAGAAGAAGAGGAGGAAATAAAATAAACCAATTGAATTTACATGAGCACTTTACAGAATTAAGATATTAAACATGTTGTGTGTATAGCAACATTTTCCTCAGGTTTTACCTTTTAACTTCGTTGGACTTTTTTTTTTTAAGACACTGCTGAACATTTTTTTTAAGTTATCAAATGTACAAATAGTGAAAAACATTCTTACACTGTTTTGTTCAGTAAATTCTTCTCCACCCAGAAATCAGATAAATGGTTATATAAATTTTTAGTTTTATTATTCATTCTTTTATGTAATTATTGCATTTTACATAAAATGCATTTTGCATTTTATTTTCGCAAAAAATGTGAAAGTGAGAACCTAAACAGATTTTTCCCCAAATTCTAAATTTCCCATGCTTGATATGTTTATTTATATATATCTATGTTCTACGAACACACTAGGTTCTTTTTTTGAGGATCCTTTTCCAGTGAGCCTTTTCTTAAACATCATTTTATAGCTCATTATTATTATTTTTTTTAATTTTATTTTTTTTTATTTTACAAATTTAATCAGTTATACATATACATTTGTTCCCATATCCCCTCCCTTTTGCGTCTCCCTCCCACCCTCCCTATCCCACCCCTCCAGGCAGTCACAAAGAACCGAGCTGATCTCTCTGTGCTATGCGGCTGCTTCCCACTAGCTATCTACCTTATGTTTGGTAGTGTATATATGTCCATGCCGCTCTTTCACTTTGTCACAGCTTACCCTTCCCCCTCCCCATATCCTCAAGTCCATTCTCTAGTAGGTCTGTGTCTTTATTCCTGTCTTACTCCTATGTTCTTGATGACATTTTTTTTTCTTAAATTCCATATATATGTGTCAGCATACAGTATTTGTCTTTCTCTTTCTGACTTACTTCACTCTGTATGACAGACTCTAGGTCCATCCACCTCATTACAAATAGCTCAATTTCATTTCTTTTTATGGCTGAGTAATATTCCATTGTATATATGTGCCACATCTTCTTTACCCATTCATCCGATGATGGACACTTAGGTTGTTTCCATCTCCGGGCTATTGTAAATAGGGCTGCTATGAACATTTTGGTACATGTCTCTTTTTGAATTATGGTTTTCTCAGGGTATATGCCCAGTAGTGGGATTGCTGGGTCATATGGTAGTTCTATTTGTAGTTTTTTAAGGAACCTCCATACCGTTCTCCATAGTGGCTGTACCAATTCACATTCCCACCAGCAGTGCAAGAGTGTTCCCTTTTTTCCACACCCTCTCCAGCATTTATTGTTTCTAGATTTTTTGATGATGGCCATTCTGACTGGTGTGAGATGATATCTCATTGTAGTTTTGATTTGCATTTCTCTAATGAGTAAAGATGTTGAGCATCCTTTCATGTGTTTGTTGGCAGTCTGTATATCTTCTGTGGAGAAATGTCTATTTAGGTCTTCTGCCCATTTTTGGATTGGGTTGTTTGTTTTTTTGCTATTGAGCTGCATGAGCTGCTTATAAATTTTGGAGATTAATCCTTTGTCAGTTGCTTCATTTGCAAATATTTTCTCCCATTCTGAGGGTTGTCTTTTGGTCTTGTTTATGGTTTCCTTTGCTGTGCAAAAGCTTTTAAGTTTCATTAGGTCCCATGTGTTTATTTTTGTCTTTATTTCCATTTCTCTAGGAGGTGGGTCAAAAAGGATCTTGCTGTGATTTATGTCATAGAGTGTTCTGCCTATGTTTTCCTCTAGGAGTTTGATAGTGTCTGGCCTTACATTTAGGTCTTTAATCCATTATGAGCTTATTTTTGTGTATGGTGTTAGGGAGTGATCTAATCTCATACTTTTACATGTCCCTGTCCAGTTTTCCCAGCACCACTTATTGAAGAGACTGTCCTTTCTCCACTGTACATTCCTGCCTCCTTTATCAAAGATAAGGTGACCATATGTCCGTGGGTTTATCTCTGGGCTTTCTATCCTGTTCCATTGATCTATCTTTCTGTTTTTGTGCCAGTACCATACTGTCTTGATTACTGTAGCCTTGTAGTATAGTCTGAAGTCAGGGAGCCTGATTCCTCCAGCTCCATTTTTCGTTCTCAAGATTGCTTTGGCTATTCGGGGTCTTTTGTGTTTCCATACAAATTGTGCAATTTTTTGTTCTAATTCTGTGAAAAATGCCATTGGTAGTTTGATAGGGATTGCATTGAATCTGTAGATTGCTTTGGGTAGTAGAGTCATTTTCACAATGTTGATTCTTCCAATCCAAGAACATGGTACATCTCTCCATCTATTTGTATCATCTTTAATTTCTTTCATCAGTGTCTTATAATTTTCTGCATACAGGTCTTTTGTCTCCTTAGGTAGGTTTATTCCTAGATATTTTATTCTTTTTGTTGCAATGGTAAATGGGAGTGTTTCCTTGATTTCACTTTCAGATTTTTCATCATTAGTATATAGGAATGCCAAAGATTTCTGTGCATTAATTTTGTATCCTGCTACTTTACCAAATTCATTGATTAACTCTAGTAGTTTTCTGGTAGCATCTTTAGGATTCTCTATGTATAGTATCATGTCATCTGCAAACAGTGACAGCTTTACTTCTTCTTTTCCAATGTGGATTCTTTTTATTTCCTTTTCTTCTCTGATTGCTGTGGCTAAAACTTCCAAAACTATGTTGAATAAGAGTGGTGAGAGTGGGCAACCTTGTCTTGTTCCTGATCTTAGTGGAAATGGTTTCAATTTTTCACCATTGAGGATGATGCTGGCTGTGGGTTTGTCATATATGGCCTTTATTATGTTGAGGAAAGTTCCCTCTATGCCTACTTTCTGCAGGGTTTTTATCATAAATGGGTGTTGAATTTTGTCAAAAGCTTTCTCTGCATCTATTGAGATGATCATATGGTTTTTCTCCTTCAGTTTGTTAATATGGTGTATCACGTTGATTGATTTGCGTATATTGAAGAATCCTTGCATTCCTGGAATAAACCCCACTTGATCATGGTGTATGATCCTTTAAATGTGCTGTTGGATTCTGTTTGCTAGTATTTTGTTGAGGATTTTTGCATCTATGTTCATCAGTGATATTGGCCTGTAGTTTTCTTTCTTTGTGACATCCTTGTCTGGTTTTGGTATCAAGGTGATGGTGGCCTCGTAGAATGAGTTTGGGAGTGTTCCTCCCTCTGCTATATTTTGGAAGAGTTTGAGAAGGATAGGTGTTAGCTCTTCTCTAAATGCTTGATAGAATTCGCCTGTGAAGCCATCTGGTCCTGGGCTTTTGTTTGTTGGAAGATTTTTTATCACAGTTTCAATTTCAGTGCTTGTGATTGGTCTGTTCATATTTTCTATTTCTTCCTGATTCAGTCTTGGCAGGTTCTGCATTTCTAAGAATTTGTCCATTTCTTCCAGGTTGTCCATTTTATTGGCATAGAGTTGCTTGTAATAATCTCTCATGATCTTTTGTATTTCTGCAGTGTCAGTTGTTACTTCTCCTTTTTCATTTCTAATTCTATTGATTTGAGTCTTCTCCCTTGTTTTCTTGATGAGTCTGGCTAATGGTTTATCAATTTTGTTTATCTTCTCAAAGAACCAGCTTTTAGTTTTATTGATCTTTGCTATCATTTCCTTCATTTCTTTTTCATTTATTTCTGATCTGATTTTTATGATTTCCTTCCTTCTGCTAACTTTGGGATGTTTTTGTTCTTCTTTCTCTAATTGCTTTAGGTGCAAGGTTAGGTTGTTTATTCGAGATGTTTCCTGTTTCTTAAGGTGGGATTGTATTGCTATAAACTTCCCTCTTAGAACTGCTTTTGCTGCATCCCATAGGTTTTGGGTTGTCGTGTCTCCATTGTCATTTGTTTCTAGGTATTTTTTAATTTCCTCTTTGATTTCTTCAGTTATCACTTCGTTATTGAGTATTGTTTAGCCTCCATGTGTTTGTATTTTTTACAGATTTTTTCCTGTAATTGATATCTAGTCTCATAGCATTGTGGTCGGAAAAGATACTTGATACAATTTCAATTTTCTTAAATTTACCAAGGCTTGATTTGTGACCCAAGATATGATCTATCCTGGAGAATGTTCCATGAGCACTTGAGAAAAATGTGTATTCTGTTGTTTTTGGATGGAATGTCCTATAAATATCAATTAAGTCCATCTTGTTTAATGTATCATTTAAAGCTTGTATTTCCTTATTTATTTTCATTTTGGATGATCTGTCCATTGGTGAAAGTGGGGTGTTAAAGTCCCCTACTATGATTGTGTCGATTTCTCCTTTTATGGCTGTTAGTATTTGCCTTAGGTATTGAGGTGCTCCTATGTTTGGTGCATAAATATTTACAATTGTTATATCTTCTTCTTGGATCGATCCATTGATCATTATGTAGTGTCCTTCTTTGTCTCTTCTAGTAGTCTTTATTTTAAAGTCTATTTTGTCTGATATGAGAATTGCTACTCCAGCTTTCTTTTGGTTTCCATTTGCATGGAATATCTTTTTCCATCCCCTTACTTTCAGTCTGTATGTGTCTCTAGGTCTGAAGTGGGTCTCTTGTAGACAGCATATATATGGGTCTTGTTTTTGTATCCATTCAGCTAGTCTGTGTCTTTTGGTGGGAGCATTTAGTCCATTTACATTTAAGGTAATTATTGATATGTATGTTCCGATTCCCATTTTCTTAATTGTTTTGGGTTCGTTATTGTAGTTCTTTTCCTTCTGTTGTGTTTCTTGCCTAGAGAAGTTCCTTTAGCATTTGTTGTAAAGCTGGTTTGGTGGTGCTGAACTCTCTCAGCTTTTGCTTGTCTGTAAACGTTTTAATTTCTCCATCAAATCTGAATGAGATCCTTGCTGGGTAGAGTAATCTTGGTTGCAGGTTTTTCTCCTTCATCACTTTAAGTATGTCCTGCCACTCCCTTCTGGCTTGTAGAGTTTCTGCTGAGAGATCAGCTGTTATCCTGATGGGGATTCCCTTGTGTGTTATTTGTTGTTTTTGCCTTGCTGCTTTTTTTTTTTTTTTTTTTTTTTTGCGGTATGCGGGCCTCTCACTGCTGTGGCCTCCCCCGTTGCGGAGCACAGGCTCCGGACGCGCAGGCTCCGGACGCGCAGGCTCAGCGGCCATGGCTCACGGGCCCAGCCGCTCCGCGGCATATGGGATCCTCCCAGACCGGGGCACGAACCCGTATCCCCTGCATCGGCAGGCGGACTCTCAACCACTTGCGCCACCAGGGAGGCCCTGCCTTGCTGCTTTTAATATGATTTCTTTGTGTTTAATTTTTGACAGTTTGATTAATATGTGTCTTGGTGTATTTCTCCTTGGATTTATTCTGTATGGGACTCTCTGTGCCTCCTGGACTTGATTAACTATTTCCTTTCCCATATTAGGGAAGTTTTCAACTATAATCTCTTCAAATATTTTCTCAGTCCCTTTCTTTTTCTCTTCTTCTTCTGGAACCCCTATAATTCGAATGTTGGTGCGTTTAATGTTGTCCCAGAGGTCTCTGAGACTGTCCTATGTTCTTTTCATTCTTTTTTCTTTATTTTGCTGTGCAGCAGTTATTTACACTATTTTATCTTCCACCTCATTTATCCGTTCTTCTGCCTCAGTTATTCTGCTATTGATCCCATCTAGAGTATTTTTTATTTCATGTATTGTGTTTTTAATCGATGCTTGATTCATCTTTAGTTCTTCTAGTTCCTTATTAACTGTTTCTTGCATTTTGTCTATTCTATTTCCAAGATTTTGGATCATCTTTATCATCATTATTCTGAATTCTTTTTCAGGTAGACTGCCTATTACCTCTTCATTTGTTAGGTCTGGTGGGTTTTTATCTTGCTCCTTCTCCTGCTGTGTGTTTTTCTGTCTTCTCATTTTGCTTATGTTACTGTGTTTGGGGTCTCCTTTTTGCAGGCTGCAGGTTCGTAGTTCCCGTTGTTTTTGGTGTCTGTCCCCAGTGGCTAAGGTTGGTTTAGTGGGTTGTGTAGGCTTCTTGGTGGAGGGGACTACTGCCTGTGTTCTGGTGGATGAGGCTGGATCTTGTCTTTCTGGTGGGCAGGTCCACGTCTGGTGGTGTGTTTTGGGGTGTCTGCGGACTTTTTATGATTTTAGGCCACCTCTCTGCTAATGGGTGGCGTTGTGTTCCTGTCTTGCTAGTTGTTTGGCATAGGGTGTCCAGCACTATAGCTTGCTGGTCGTTGAGTGAAGCTGGGTGCTGCTGTTGAGATGGAGATCTCTGGAAGATTTTCGCCATTTGATATTGTGTGGAGCTGGGAGGTCTCTTGTGGACCAGTGTCCTGAAGTTGGCTCTCCCACCTCAGAGGCACAGCACTGACTCCTGGCTCCTCAATTTGGGGTGATTTGTTGTCTATTCATGTATTCCACAGATGCAGGGTACATCAAGTTGATTGTGGAGCTTTAATCCGCTGCTTCTGAGGCTGCTGGGAGAGGTTTCCCTTTCTCTTCTTTGTTCTCACTGCTCCTGGGTCTCAGCTTTGGACCTGGCCCCGCCTCTGCGCGTAGGTCGCTGGAGGGCGTCTGTTCTTCGCTCAGACAGGACAGGGTTAAAGGAGCAGCCTCTTCGGGGACTCTGGCTCACTCAGGCCGGGCGGGAGGGAGGGGTACGGAGTGCGGGGCGAGCCTGCAGCGGCAGAGGTCGGCGTGACGCTGCAGCAGCCCGAGGCGCACCGTGCGTTCTCCCAGGGAAGCCGCCCCTGGATCCCGGGACCCCGGCAGTGGCGGGCTGCACAGGCTCCCGGAAGGGCAGTGTGGACAGTAACCTGCGCTCGCACACAGGTTTCTTGGCGGCGGCAGCAGCAGCCCCAGCGTCCCACGCCCGTCTCTGGGCTCCGCGCTTTCAGCCGCGACTCGCGCCCGTCTCTGGAGCTCCTTTACGTGGCGCTCTTAATCCCCTCTCCTCGCGCACCAGGAAACCAAGAGGGAAGAAAAAGTCTCCTGCCTCTTCGGCAGCTCCAGAGTTTTCCCGGATTCCCTCCCGGCTAGCTGTGGCACATTAGCCCCCTTCAGGCTGAGTTCTCGCCGCCAGCCCCAGTCCTCTCCCTGCGCTCTGACCGAAGCCCGAGCCTCAGCTCCAGCGCTGCGCGCCCCGGCGGGCGAGCAGACAAGCCTCTCGGGCTGGTGAGTGCCGCTCGGCACCGATCCTCTGTGTGGGGATCTCTCCGCTTTGCCCTACCCAGGTATGTGGGGAGTTTCTTGCCTTTTGGGAGGTCTGGGGTCTTCTGCCAGCGTTCAGTAGGTGTTCTGTAGGAGTTGTTCCACGTGTAGCTGTATTTCTGGTGTATCCGTGGGGAGGAAGGTGATCTCCGCGTCTTACTCTTCCGCCATCTTACCCGGAAGTCCTATAGCTCATTATTAATTTATAAATCAGATGCGTTTAAAAACAGAAATCAAAAGTCCTGTATATCCAATCACTTAAGTATTTTCTGGAGGTTAGTGGCCCTCAACAGAAAAGGCCCAAGTTCTACTTGGGGTCCAACACTTCAAAACACCTTTCCTACAAAAAGCATTATGCAAGATACAAAGAAAGCAAAAAAGATCTTCCATGACTTCAGAGAACATTAATCCTAACTACGGGGAAATGTGGTAAACATAGAGGTAGCTTGATTAACAAATTCTCTAAGAACGAAGTTCCTTTTGTAGGCCTGTGCATAAAAGAAGCTACCATCTCCTAAGTGTTGAAAGAGACAAGAAGCAAAGTACTATATCATCCAAAGGCTTTGCAGGAGCATGCCCAGTAAACTCACTGGCCATGAGCAAACTTGCATTGCCTGGTCCTCTGGGAATGAGCTGACACATGGAACTAAGTTTTGTAAAGTTTCCACATGGAAGTGAACCTCCCTAATAAATACAGAGGTGTACTATTCTTGGGCCAGCCACTGTGAACCCCTCCTTACTCAGAGGAAAGAGAAATACTAGGGGAGGTGATTCACACCCTTACACCTACTCCTCTATTTATGCCTCTCTTTTTTTGACAACCCAGGATGTAACTAACACATCCTCTTCACTATCATGTCCATTAACTGTGAGGTAACTAAAGATCATATAAAGAAGCATAAAAACAAGCAAGAGGGATTCCCTGGTGGCGCAGTGGTTGAGAGTCCGCCTGCCGATGCAGGGCCTGGTCCCGGAAGATCCCACATGCCGCGGAGCGGCTGGGCCCGTCAGCCATGGCCGCTGAGCCTGCACGTCCGGAGCCTGTGCTCCGCAACGGGAGAGGCCACAACAGTGAGAGGCCCGTGTACTGCAAAAACAAAACAAAACAAAACAAAAAACAAGCAAGAGCTCTTGTAACAGTTGACAGAGGTTATAGTGCTTAAGAGCTAAAAGTCAAGTCAAAGGCAATTTTGTTAATTTAATGTTTTATTTATCAAGCACTTAAACACAGCCCCTAGTAAAGGAATTCTTTGAACAGGATGAACCATATTGATTCTTTTATTTACACTGGATTTTCATAATACTAGATATTCTTAATCTACTAAACCCCAAACAGGAACTCCTTATCTAAGTGGAAAAAAAATCTTAGTTCAATGTTCTACAAAGAAACTCCTACCATTCCCAGAAATAAGATGTTCTAATGATCAATTTTATAATTACTTATTACACAGTATACCACAAACCATAATCTGAAATCACAGGGCAACTAAAAAATAAACATTAAAAACTGAAAAACAAAACCAAAAAATAATAAGTGTAAAATTCTTTCATTTATATTCCAGCTTTTCAAGTTTATTTCAGAAACTGTGAGAAAAGTATTTCTGTTGTTTTTTAAGCCACCCAGTGTGTGGCAATTTGTTACAGCAGCTTTAGGAAACTAATACAGTATATATACATATATGGGTGTGTGTGTAGGTGTGGGTGTGGGTGTGTATGTGTGGCTTCCACAGCTGCTTCCAGGGATATTCATCTTGCTCCACACTTGGAACCTTTCCTGCTATACTACGTAAGTAGGTAGTTATCTTTGGAGATGGCTAGTACTGTTCATGCACTCTCAGGTTCAACTGAAAGTAGAGGCTACAACTTTACTACTCTCTTGGGTAGGAGAAACTGTCTTGAAATTACTGAAAGCCTCATTAGGGTGGTGGTAGACTACTGTTGTTCTCCACTTTTGCCCTATTCTCCTGTAAGACAGGCAAATGAACGGCAGGAAATGCAGCCCCTCAAGGCAGCCCATACTTTGGGGGATAAGGGAGACTGCCAGACAGCTGTAGCCTGCAGCAGAGAAACCACTTGGATTGGATTTTGAATCATAAGTATGAACTCAAGGTTTTAAACAGATAGAGATAAAGGGAGGGGCAGAAATAAAGGCAGATATTATGTGTATGTGTGTTTATAGGTATTTCCACTGAAAGGGCCTCGTAGCAGTAATACCCCAGTAGCAATTAGAATACCTAGTTCCCAGTTCTTGGTTTCTAAACACAAATTCTACCCAAAAAGTCACCAGAGATCCTTGGAGTAATGATTCCAGGGCTGGGGCAGAGAAAATAACAAGATGAGCCCCTAGAACATCTAGTGCCAAAAACTGCTCAATAAAGATGGGGACATGTCATACGGACACAGGAGCAAGCCTGGGGGGGAAGGGGGGGCGGGTGTCCCAGGAGCCTATTCTGGGACAATTTAAGCATCAAAATAAATTATGACAGAAAAAAGTATAACACATTGACTAAAACAAGAATCCATAAATCTATACTGATATAAATAAACATAATAGGGGAGAAAGTTCTTCCTTACAGTAGAATGCCAACTAATTAACAGAAGAAATGACAGAAGATCACCACTGCAACCACTGCAATAACAACTGATTCAGGCAAGAACCATCAATAGATGCTAAAACTAGTGGGTGAATATTTGATGTGACATTTACATATTCTCAAAGTATCGCCCCACAAATTATTGGAGGGACACTGCCTTAACCAAGTTATCAAACTTAACAACATCAATACTGGGGCAAACCTTATGCTTCCTGTAATGATGCACTGAGAAGACACATTATCATTTTGTGGTATTCCTGACAAAAATTCATTACTAAATCAATCATAAGAGCCATTTTATAAAATAATTGGCCTGTAGTTTTCAAAAATGTAATGGCCAAGAGCACAAAGAAAGGCTGAAGATACGTTCCAGATTAAAGGAAACCTAAAGAAACAGGACGACTAAATGCAGTGTTTGATACTGGGACAGGATCCTGGACCCAGAGAGAAAACGTTAAGTGTATAAACAAAGCTATAAAGGACAATATTGGGACAACTGACAAAATTTGACTATGGATTATAGATTAGATCATAGTACTGTATCAATGAAACATTTCCTGATTTTGATAATTGTACTGCTGTTATATAAGAGAATATCTTTATTCTTAGGAAACATACGCTAAAGAATTTAGCCATAAAGGGGCATAATGTCTGCAACTTATCCTTAACTGGCTCAGAAAAAAATGAGTGTGTGTGTGTGTGTGTGTGTAAATATGTATATAGGGAGAGAGTAATGATAATTATGCAAAATGTAAACAATAGGTGAATCTAGGTAAAAGGAATATGGGGGCTGTTTGTACTCTTCTTACAACCTTTTTGTAAGTCTAAAATTGTATCAAAATAAATTAAGGAAGAGAAGGCAGGCAGGGGAGACAAAGAAAAGAAAGAACAGTCTCTACCCTCAGGAAGTTGTAGTTTAGTTAGGAAAACAGTGTGAATTTTTAAACATTCAAAAATAAACTTAAAGAAAAAAACATAGGTTGAAAACATTTTTACCAAATAAAATAACGCAGTTTACCCTAACAACCCTAAAAAACACTTGCATATTTCTCCAACATATGGTTTTCATTATGTATGCATGTGTTACCATTCCTAAACTGCATTTGCCTGGTTTACTCAGTTAACTTTTTAAGGTTAGTTTGGTCATCATAAAATTAGTTTTACTTAATGGAAATAAAAGCTTAACATCTTAGAAAAATAATTACTCATCAGATAATTCTTTCAGAGGCAAAAGACAATCATTTCCAAACTTCAGATGTAAAAATAAAGTAACTAAGTGGAAAAAAAAAAAGTTGGTTAAAATCACAAGTAGGTCAGGAAGAAATCAGAATTCAGTTCTAAATCAAAGACTACTATTTAATCAAATAATAAGGCTAAAGCTAAATATAGACTTTAAGATGGGATTTTTAAAAGATGTTTTGATTTTTAAAATTTTGTTACATTTACTGAGAACAAAGGGAGTTAAACAGTGAAACACTTACACTACCCTGCATTATTCATTAACATATTCCCTGACCTCTTGCCAACGTCCAGAGATAGGAAGTGCCAGAGTTGACCAAATATCCCTGACTCAACAAAGCTGAGATGTCTGCTTTCTGTTTCATCTCTCTCATAAATGTAAAAATTCGAAGAAAGACATTTATAATACATTACTGACAGAAGATATTCAATACAGTTCCCCATACAATCAACCAATCCATCTAAAAAAAGAGTCACATTGCTGAACTGTAATTATCACAGAGAAATTTATCAGTGTCAGCCCCAGGAGGCTCAAATATTTTTCTAACTCCTTGCCCTCCTTTTCATTTTGTTGACCACTATCTTGGTTCAGATTCACAATGAATCATCCTCAGATTATTCTAGTAACTTCCTAACTGACCTCTCTTCTTTACTGCATCACTGTCAGACCAATCTTCCTTAAAAACTCTTTTCAAGTCATGATTCTGCTCAAACACCCCACAAGGGTTCCCCAGGACATTCTGAATTAAGTACAAACTCTTCATCAAATGATTTCAGATCCTCTCTGACATGGCCTCAACCTAAATTCTCAACCTTATTTTCTACCCTTCAATCAACCTAAACTACTTAGTATTGTCAAAAAAACAAGCCATGCTTTCCTAACTTGGCTGTTGTTCATGTTTTCAACCTGACTAAAACATCTCAACCTGTCAAAAGACAGACAGAATACATTTCATTCCATTGAAATGACAGTAAACAATTACAAAAGGGAATTAACTCATAAAGGCAGTGAGAGCTGGAGCCGGCAAAGGCATCAAAGGACCTGAGATTTTTGGCAAATTTCTGTAAGACAGAAATGGAATCATACTGGCAGATGAACCAGTGCAGGAGCCATAGTTCAAAGCAACCACTTATTCAACAAATAAACGTATTAAGCACGTGCTATGTGCCAAACACTGCTCTAGAAGCTCAGGATGCAGTTATACATGTGACAAACAAGGGACCCACTAACACTGAACTTACACTTTAGTGGAGAGAAAATTATTAACAACAGCAACAAAATCAGACCCATGACAACTGTGGTGATAAATAAATTAGGGTTGTGTAGAAACTGAGCAAGTAGCCGCTTTAGATTCAATGACCAGGGAAGACCTTTCTGAGTAGTGATATTTAAAATGAGATATGAATGACAAAACAGAATCAGACATGCAAAGATCAGAGAGAAAAGCATTCCAGGCAGAGGGTACAAGTTTGCTATGTCATGGAACAGAAAGATTAGTCTGATGAGAAGAAAAAGCCAGATCATGTAAGGATTTGTAAGCCAAGAAAAGCAGTTTGGATTTTATTCCAAGGAAGCCCTCTCGAAGGCAACAGAAGTCATCCCTCTCAAAAGGCTGCAGCAGAGGTGGGGACCATACTTGGAGGAGTCAGAGGGTAGAGTGGGAAAAGGGATAGAGGTGGGGAAAAGGATGCTCAGCAAGACAGCAGCCAGTGTTCCCTACACCTGCAACCCCAGGGTAATGCTGGCTTGCTTCCAAGGTAAAGGAAACTAGAAAAACAACTCCTCAAGCCTGGAGGCAAACTTAAATGTCTTCAGGAATCAGGTGGCCAATATAAAGACCAGAGGCAGCCAGATGTTAACCAGTAGGGAGTGGTGCAGCCTAAGAACTAGAGGGCATATCATAGCTAAAAATATTTGAATTTTTTAAAAAGTTTATTCTGGAATTAGATAGTGGTGAAGTTGCACAACCTGTGAATATTAAACCCCACTGAAATTTACACTTAAAAAATGTGAATGTTATGTATGTATACCTTAATTTAAAGAAAACTAAAAAAAAAGTTTAAACACTTCTAAACAAAAGAATAATTAGGTACTACTTCCTCTGAGAGGCCCATGAACTTTGTACCTCTCTATGGCATTTATCACTAATCAGCTTTGTATTGTGTGGTGGTTATTTGTGCACTTGCCTTATCACCCTCCACACCCAACTAGGTTGTAGGCTTCTAGAAAGAGACCATATGGTTCTCATTTTTCACCCCAGAGCAACTACCAAAGAATCAATTCTTCACCTGAATTTCAACTTTTTTGTTAAATATTTCTAATATTAGATGACTTAAAATTTAAGATGACATCTAATTTAAGATGACTCAAAGCTAAAGGTGCATTTCTTAAAAAAAAAAAAAAAATGTGGCTAATTTATCCGGCTCTCAAAAATACTAACTTAAAGGAACCAACACATTTACAATTAATTTCTCTATAATAGAGGAATGGTTTAGAAAAAAAAAAATTCTACAATGCATTCTAGTTTCAGAATAGTTTTATATTACATGATCTGATTCAACAGCTGTGTTATATGACTCTTATAAAAATTAACAAATGAGGGACTTCCCTGGTGGTGCAGTGGTTAAGAATCCGCTTGCCAGTGCAGGGGACACAGGTTCGAGCCCTGGTCCGGGAAGATCCCACGTGCCGCAGAGCAACTAAGTCCATGTGCCACAACTACCAAGCCTGCACCCTAGAGCCCTCGAGCCACAACTACTGAAAACCACGCGCTCTAGGGCCTTTGTGCCGCAACTACTGACACCCGCGCACCTAGAGCCCATGCTCCTCAACAAGAGAAGCCACTGCAATGAGAAGCTCACGCACGGCAAGGAAGAGTAGCCCCCGCTTGCCACAACTAGAGAAAAGCCCGCGCGCAGCAACGAAGACCCAACACAGCCAATAATACATTAAAAAAAAAAAAATTAAATGAGTATTAGTAAGGGTTTCTGCACGTGACAGAAACCTAACTCAAACTAGTCTTAAGCAAATAATTTATTCAATTCAAAGTATAAGGAAGTTATCAATACATTTATCACAACGTATCTCTTCTCTCAACCTCCTTTATATCCCTTTCTCTCCTTTCCAAGGTTTCATTCTAAAATTCTGTAATCCTGTTCTGCAACCTGCTTTACATACCATCGCTTTAGATTCTCCCCATTCTGTTCCATCATTTCCCTTTCTCAGTATCCTTCAAAGGAGCTAATCCAAATTAGCTGCATATGAAAATCCAAAATTTATACAGTTGCTAAAACAAATGTTTAGAATTAACCAGAATTCTGAATAGAAACTCAAGGTTGGGGAGAATCACTTTACTAGTAAATCCCACATAAAGTAGTTCTGCCTCCATCTTTGCATATCTTAGTATTTTATTGTGGCAGGAGTCAGAAAACCAACCAGAGATGGCTCATTATTCCTGACATTAACCAGCCAAAAATGGAAATACATAAGACTGATGGTAAAGATTTGTTTTGGGTAAAGAGGAGAGAGTCTATAGTTAACTGAAAGTTTCAGAACGAGGTTGTGGGATGTTTAAACAATAGATGCTAAATAAACACCCTCTAACATTTTAACACAAATTCTGGCTAACAAGAAAACTCAAGTAAATCTTTCATTTTTATGCCCTAAATATGAATTAGTAAGAGCAGAAACCTTTATTATCTAATAACACTGAAAAGCTGGTCCGTTTAAGGAAAGTCTGCAAGATGTTCCTAGCCTAAGCCAGCTGGGATAAAGAGTCAGGAAACTGGAAATTCTTATTCTGCCACTAACTAGCAGAAACTATGGGCTAAATCATTTAAATCCTTAGGCCTCATTTTTTTAGTCTGGGGGAAAAAAAAAGGACTAGTTAAATCCAAAGGCCTCTCCCCACCCTTCTCAATCTATTCTTGACTGAAGTTCTATTATTTAATTACTGACTTCACTCTAAATCCCTTCAAATTTATCAGTCTTCTCTCTCCTGTCTTAATTCCAGAGGAAAAGCACGCTTTTCCAGTTACTCTTTAGGCATACTGCTGCTTAAGGGGAGGGAGAGGCTTGAGGCAGCTTGCTTTTCCACCTTCTCTGCAACTGGAACTCCCAACACAAATGAAGTCTCAGCAGGAGTCTAGAACTTGTTCAGGGTGCTTGACTTCTAATAATTTAATACTTTTAATAATTACGGATTTCGGTTTTACCTCCCAAAATCTATTCATTTGTCTGAACAGTAGAAATGGTCATGATTACAAGAAAGAATTAAATTTGACTTACTGCACAACAAAATATAGATTCTAAGAAGTATGTAAAGTGGCTGCCAGTGACATAATGAGCAATATCCCTGGAGTGGGCTTGCTGTACACCTAAAATTTATTTTGAATTCAACTATCTTATCTTAAAATTTCATATTAATTTTACATTCTGCTCTATAAGTTAAAATAGAAAAAGTTTAAAACTGCCTATCATCAAATAAATTTAGAGCTCCAGGATAATGGTGACATTTATTCTATGGTTCTGCATTCCCAGTCCCTCTGAATCCCTAACCCTGTGTGCACTTGCACAGACACACCTAGGGGAGTCTGGGAGTACACTGCTCTAGTTCGAAAAAGCAGGAAAGCAGGTGGTATCACTTCCATCTTATTATAATGAGGAAACTGAAGTTCAAAGAAAGTCTCAGAGAGAGGAAAGATTAAAAACATTTACCTGGGACTTCCCTGGTGGCGCAGTGGTTAAGAATCTGCCTGCCAATGCAGGGGCACGGGTTCGAGCCCTGGTCCGGGAAGATCCCACATGCTGTGGAGTAACTAAGCCCGTGCAACACAACTACTGAGCCTGCAGTCTAGAGCCCGTGTGCCACAACTACTGAAGCCCGCACGCCTAGAGCCCGTGCTCCGCAACAAGAGAAGACACCACAATGAGAAGCCCACGTACCGCAACAACGAGTAGCCCCCGCTCGCCACAACTAGAGAAAGCCCGCATGCAGCAACGAAGACCCAACACAGCCAAAAATAAAATAAATTATTTTAAAAAGTAAATAAAATAAAAAACATTTACCTGTTCTTTATTAACCTCTCAACAAAATTTAAACAAAAAATTAAAATTTTATTAAAATTAAATTTTTTAAAAATAAAAATAA
The DNA here is from genome assembly GCF_025265405.1 of Mesoplodon densirostris. NCBI lineage: Eukaryota > Metazoa > Chordata > Mammalia > Artiodactyla > Ziphiidae > Mesoplodon > Mesoplodon densirostris. The sequence goes on along the minus strand of NC_082668.1, from coordinate 33,486,157 downwards.
AAACCAGTAACTTCACTAATCTTCCTACAACCTTAAAGAAACCAGTAACAATGCCTAACCATTATAAGTTTTGGCTAAACAGCATGTGGGGTTAAAAAAAAAAAAGGGGGGGGTAGGTTTCAAAATATCAGTGATTCTCATCTCACCACATTGGCCAAATCTAATAATGGTCAGGTAGTGTTAAGTTTGGTGCACTGTTTTTGATCATATAGCTAAAAGGTTCACATGACTGGAGCCATATCCACAATATACAAAAAAGAAGACATTCTTGGTTACAATTTGTCATTCCACAGATGGCTAAGTGGTGTCCTTTCTTCCATCACTGTTTCATATGCATTCCCAGAAGAAGAAAATGAACTTCTTGATTTGGTTAAGAGCTGGGGCTCTCCAGTTATTAGATTACCTGACTTGAATACTGAATAGCTCCATGAACTTGTAGTAGTCCTTTTACATCTTCCTAAACCTGTGTCCTCATTGGTAAAATCATCCCACATCCTTATGGTGAAGCATACATGAAATAATCTACATTAAAGACTACAGAGTCTGGCGTATAGGTAACATCTACTGAGGGCTTCCTATTTTCACTGTGGCCCAGCTTCTATCAATGATGTTTTCTTTACTTCTCTATTTGAGAAGGTGGTTGATGAAAACATTTAAAAGGGTTTAAACACCATTGGCAGATTTACTTAAAATCAGATTTAATAATTTGGGCATAGAAAAAAATGATAAACTACTACAGTAGTCCTTCAGAGGCTGTCACAGGGAGGAATACCTTTGACTTTGTTAAACCATGTCTGAAACAGATAAGCAAAATAGAAATATCTACTGTATCAAAAAGAGATCCCTTGCATTTGATCTTCACATTTGAAAGCAAAATGATCCATTTGACCTTCTCCAAGATATCTGTTTAAATGGTAAAGATAATGTTCATATCAATTATACTTCAATAAAAAAATGTTCACAACCAATTGAGTAGAAGTTTCCCATCAATACAAAACATATCTAAGCTCCATCTATTTTTCAAGATCCAATTTAAGTTCACTCTTATGAAACTGCCCTGATGACTACAGCTTGTATGTTCTTTTAAATTTCAGTTTTTTACTTACAGTCATATCACACTATTTAGCACTCTAGTATAGACTACCACTGTTTTCTGTTGATATCATATACTTTGAATAGAAAGAGAGGAGGGAGGTTTCAAAATGTTAGTGAGTCCACAGGAAGGTGGTGTGGCACTGGTAAATACACGTGGAGTACAGGCAGAAGGCTTGAAGCCTCTCTAATAGGTTGCCATGAAGCTTTTAAATATATGCCTGAGGTCCTCCGTCCAGTACATTTTATTTATTGGGAGACTGGGTTGGAGTCCACACATTTGTACACTTGAAATGCTCCAACGAACAGAGACAGCAGGATTAAAGATTACTTTTTAACCTTCATTCTTAAAGGCAGTGGCGTTTGAACGTATCTATAACTTCCTCATCATCTGTAATGAAATTTTTTCAGATAAAAGAAGGTGGATAAAATTTTGTTCATCAGAATTTCAGCTGGGGATCAGTAAACCTACCTGATATAGTAAGATAGATGGTAGTTTCCAAATGACTGCAACAAGATCCCCAGTCTCATTTGCTCTTCTCACAACAATCTGCCTTAACACTCTTTTTATAGCGAGGTAAAGTCTATGTTCCCTTCCCTGGACTCTGGGGAGGACCTATGAACTACGGAGGAAGTGATGCTGAGTGACTTCGGGGACTAGATCATCAAAAGTGCTAACAACTTCCACCTGCTGTTTCTCTTGGAAAGCTGCTGTTGGAACCCAACATTATGCTGTGAGGAAGCCCAGGCCACAGAAGGAGGCTAAGTGTAGAAACTAGCCCACAGCCGCAGCTGAGGTCCCAGCTTCAATCACCAGACAGGTAAGTGAGGAATCCTTTGAGAGGACTCCAGCTCCAGTTGCCCTTGACTGCAACTGCATGAGACATTCCCAGTGAGAACCATCTAAGCCTGGGCAACCCCCAGAACCATTCGAAATAATAATAAAATGATTGCTGCTGTCTTCAGCCACTAAGTTCTGGGGTGATCCATTGCACAGCAATAGATAACACAACACAGTGCTACTCCTTGTGAAAAATACATTGAGAGTGGGGGACTAAAGTTCTGAGAAAGCTCTACAGGATAAAAAAAAAAAAAAAATGGTGGCAGGTCTGAAGAGCTGGCTGGGGAAAGTAGCCACAGATGGGGTGCAGAGGCTGTAAGATGGTAAAAGGCTACATACACATCATGTGATTTCTCCCTTGTAAACCTCCAAATGGTCAATTAAGTCACTAAATTTATGAGACCCTTGGCTCATAAAGGAAAGAGCTTTGTGCCCACAAGGACTAGGGGCAAAGATACAGGAGCAGAGAGATGAGACAATAAGGAAGTCAAGTCAGAAGTCATGGAGAGAGAACTGGGCGTTCACAGGCTAAAATACACCTAAATCATGCAGAGGGACTCCAAGTGAATTCTTAGGCTAAAAAGTTAGCTTTCTTTTTCAGTTAAAAATAGATCCAGAGTTGAGTTTCTTTATAATAAAAACTACCACTTTTTTGCCATTACTTGCATGCTTCTCACTCAGAAGACCAGAAAAACCAAAGCTTAAATATTACCATTTAAGAATAAATACTGACAGAATTCTAGGTTCACACAGAATTAAGTCTGTGTTTATCTGTGCTAAAAAAAGTAGTTATTTTTCACTTAAGAGTACTACTTAGCAAGAAAGAATATCGTTCATCCAACAAATACTTAGTGAAATACTACTATGAGTCGAGCACTGTACAGAAAAACACAGAGAATATAGCTATTTAAAGGGTAGACATGGTCCCTGCCTTCAGGCAGTTTTATTACAATCTCCAACAGAGGACAGAACTTTTACATCTTTTATATTCTTTACTTTTTTTTTTTTTTTTGCTGTACGCGGGCCTCTCACTGCTGTGGCCTCTCCCGTTGCGGAGCACAGGCTCCGGACACACAGGCTCCGCGGCCATGGCTCGCGGGCCCAGCCGCTCCGCGGCATGTGGGATCTTCCGGGATCGGGGCACGAACCCGTGTCCCCTGCATCGGCAGGCGGACTCTCAACCACTGCGCCACCAGGGAAGCCCTATATTCTTTACTTTTAAAACTAATGTGCCTACATGTTACAATATTTTAAACTGGAAATGTTTATTATTATACACATACATACACAGTAGGGAAAAGGGTTAGAGAAGACAACTTTTGTAGGAATAATACATTCAGAATTTCCACAGTAAATCATTTCTACTCTTATGTCATAAGCAGTCGTCAGTTGTTGAAATGAAAAAAATTACAACTGGATATTACATTTTTACTTGACTGTACATGATTTAAAAAATTAAATGTTTCCCCCAAAAGCTCACAAGAAGTAAAATCAGTCAAGGGTTCTGTTAGCCAAATAATCATCTAAATTATCTACACAGATGTCACGACCTAAGAGTTAATGCATTTTAGGCAATTCTCCAATATCAGTCTTATAGCCAGGACAGATAATACTTCTTTAGACAAAACACTTATACCCCACTGTGAATAAACATAAACAACAATGCTTTTATTCAAAACTCTTTAAAAGTTTTAATGTGATTAGAAAACATTTCTTAATGGATATTTGAAAGAATACAATTTCCAAGGATAAAAAGTTTCACTGAATATGCTACAGAACCTTGTGCTCCCATCCTAATAACAATATTTCTAAAAACATACTAAAGAAAAAAATATTATCCATTTCGTACTCATCAAGTTGGCAAAAACAGTAAGTCTGATAAAACCAGGGGGTGGGGAGGATGTGGAGCAATGAGACGTTGCTGGTCGGGACATACACTCCCCACCGCTTTGGAGAGCCTTCTGGAGATTATGCACCTTATGATCCTGCAATACCACTTCTAAGTAACCAAACATGTAAGATACAAGCACCGGGAGAAATGTAAAAGGATGTTCACTGTGGCATCCTATCTATCTAACTAACCCCCCTCAAAAGAGGAATGGAAAAACTGGCTTATTCTGATAAAAAGAATGAACTGGATCTACAAGAACCAGTACAAATAATTTCAAACCACACAGTTGAGTAAAATATGCAAATTTTAGAAGAAGATATAATTTATTGTTTCTATAAAATTCAAAAGCACAGACAGTAATAAGTAAAATTTTATGGACACACATTTGTTAAATGCACTAAAATATGCACCAGAATAACACAAATTGTTATCTGGGGAGGATTTTTGTTTTATCTGTTATGTCTCCTTCAACAAATTATTTGAAGCAAAATATAAACAATTGATTCCTCTTGGTGATGAGTATGTAGATGTCTATCATATTTTACACTTCGGTTTAAAACTTTGCTGACTTTAAAACAATGTGAGAAAGACATTAAAAATACGGATAAAGATTGTGAACAAGTATGTTCATTAAAGCCAAATATTAAACACACACACACACACACATACACACACGGGGAGGGGGAAAGGCAACTAAATATTCCACAAGAAAAGAAAAACTGAGTAAATTCAAGTGTGTTTTATTGTCCATCCTGGATTATAATGCAGATGTTGTAAATTATTCATAAAGCATTTAATGCATGGGAAAATGCTAGTGATATAAGCATTTAAATGAAAGAAGAACTAAATTATGCATACGATAATGAGCTATATAAACAGGCATGTGCACGCGCACACACACACGAGAAAATATACCAAAAATTTTAACTGTAATCAGTTCTGGGTGGTAGGATTATGTTTTATTTTCTTCTTTATACATTTCTGAGAGTTGCATATTTCCATTAGTATTATTAATGAAAGGGGGAAGAAAAGAAGGCAAACTACAAAATGCAAACTCCTCTGGTAAGAACTAATGCCCCAATTAAACTGATAAGATTCTGTTTTACTTCTGATTCTAAAAATACTAGGCTATGCTAATAAAGATAAGTCTCTTTAAATATTAATATCCACAACCATACAAGTCAAAAGAATTATGCCAATAACTATAAAGCTGTAAGCTTCTGCTTTAATGTTTCTAAAGATATGTTTCAGTCTCCTCTATTTGTAGCGCTGTCACATCAGAACAGGTGGTCCCTTCATCTATGCATTAGATAAAGGTTATCAAATGGAAAATCTCCATACCAAACCTTTACTTATAAAAATAAGCTTGTGTAGAGTATGATTTGGCTGTAAAAAAAAATGATACAAATAGGACAGCAAGCAGTGTTTATTCTATGCCAAGTGAAAAATGTAAAATACTGCTGAGAGGGCCTCCCTGGTGGCGCAAGTGGTTGAGAGTCCGCCTGCCGATGCAGGGGATACGGGTTCGTGCCCCAGTCTGGGAGGATCCCATATGCCGCGGAGCGGCTGGGCCCGTGAGCCATGGCCGCTGAGCCTGCGCGTCCGGAGCCTGCGCGTCCCGGAGCCTGTGCTCCGCGATGGGGGAGGCCACAACAGTGAGAGGCCCGCATACCGCAAAAAAAAAAAAAAAAAAAAAAAAAAAAAAAATACTGCTGAGAGAAATTAGAGCTCTAAATAAATGGATATACCATGTTAATGGATTGGAAGATACTATATTATTATAAGCCAATTCTCCCCATATTGAACTAGGTATCCAATTTAATTATAACACATATCCCAATATCTAATTCTAAAATTTACATGGAAAGGCAAATGACCTAAAATAGTCAAAACAATCTGCGAAAAGAACTTGGGGGATATCCTCTACCTTGACTTCTTACTCACTATAAGGCTAAGTAATCAAGACAATGTAGTTCTAGCAAAAGAAGAGAGAATTACATCTCTTGTAATGTAACAGAATGGAGAGTACAGAAATAGACCCACACTTATTGTCAAATATTTTCAACGAAGATGTCAAAGGAGGAAAGGAAAGGGGGTTTTCCTCAGCTTTACTGATATAATTGACAAAAATGGAAAGCATATTTTTTTTAAATAAATGATGCTGGAACAAATAGATATTGTATAAACATGGGATGGGGGGTGGGGTTCAACCTCTACATCACACCATAAACAAAATGAATCACAAACTGAAATGTGAAAACTAAAATCATAATGCTCCTAGGAAAACACATAGGGAGATACCTTTGCAACTTTAGTGTGGGCCAAGATTTATGAGGACAAAGAAATCACTAACCATAAAAGGAAATATTGATCATTTTGATGAAGTGCAATATCAAAACTTCTGCTATCTGAAAGACACCACTAAAAAATAAACAGGGAAGCCACAGACTAAGAAAAAACATTCACAAATATATCTGATAAAGGACTTGTACCTAGAATATATAAAGAACTGCTACAACTAATTAAAAAAGATAAAACAACCCAATTTTTTAAATGGGCAAAAGACTTGCACAGTCACTTCCCAAATGGCTAATAAGAACATGAAACTTCACTCAACATTATTAGTAATCAGGGAGATGCAAATTAAAAGCACAATGAGATACCACTATGTATCCATTCCAGTGGCTAGAATGAAAACGACTGACGATACCAAGTGCTAGGATGTAGAGTAATTAAAATTGTCATATAATGCTGTTGGATACATAAAATGATACAGGTTTGGAAAAGTTTGCCAGTTCCTTAAAAAATTAAAAATACATGTACCCTATATAACTCAGCATGTCCTCATAGTATTTATCCAAGAGAAATAAAAACATTTTCATGAAGATATATGTGTACATATATGTCTCCATTTGTACAAAATGTCACAGGGGCTTTATTAGTAAAAAGCTAGAAATGAAAGCAGCCCAAATAGCTATCAACAGGTGAATGGATAAACAAAATGTGGTATATACACATAATGTAATACCATTCAGTAATAAAAGGGAACTAATCCAAACAACAATATGGAACGATCTAAAAATTATTATTCTATTATATCAATCTATAATCATTATTCTGAATCATTATTCAGAGCCCAGCTGTGGGGAAGGTGGCCACTTGGTCCTGACTCAACCCGTTGAAAAGCTGTGCAATAACCTGCCAAGTCCCTGTGTGCGTGTAACTTATCGGATGGTTCAGTCTGGTAAAGCTGTGAGAAAGAACATGTGATTCTTTCTTTTTAATGTTAAAATAAAGACTTTTGTATAGACTTGTTAAAAAAATCATTATTCTGCATAAAAATAAACCAGACTAGAGAGAGAGAATGACTGAAAGAGAACACTGTATGATTCCATACATCAAATTCTAGAAAATTCAAACTTATCTACAGTGACAGGTTGCACGGAGACAGAGGTGGAGGGGAGCATGACTGGCAAAGGGATGTGAAGAAACTGGGGGATGATGAATATGTTCCCTATCTTGATTGCAGTGATGGCTTCACAGGTGTATGAAAATTTATCAAACAGTATCCTTTAACATGTGCAGTTTATTATGTGGAAATTATACCTCAATAAAGTAGAAAAAAATTTTAAAGAAACAAGCAAACCAAAAAACTTTACAGCAAAATTAGAGTTAGGAGTCAAGGCAGTGGCTACCCATGACAGGGCAGTCGTATAGAAAAGCAAATATGAGGAGGGTTTCTGGCACACTGTTAATTTTCTTTTTCATCTACGTCTGGTTACACAGGAGTATTCAGGTTGTAGAAGTGTACGTTTATGATACATGTGTATATTGTTCTTCAAATACAAGTCTTTAAAAAGAGAAACATCTACGTATGACCTAGCAATTCCACTCCTTTATCCAAGAGAAATGAAACATTTGTCCACAAAAAGACGTGTACAAAAATATTCACGGCAGTTTTCTTCACAGTAGTCCCAAACTGGAAACAGTCCAGGTGCCCATCAACAGGAAACTGGATAAACAAATCTATGGTACATTCAATATTCGTACAATTGCATATATTACTCCACAATAAAAAGAAACAAACTACTGATACACGCAATAACATGGATGGATCTAAAAACATGCTGAGGGCAAGAAGTCAGAGACAAAGGAACACATACATATGATTCAATTAATACAAAATTCTAGAACAGGCAAAATGTATCTGTGATGAAGCAACTGTGGCTGCAGTTGCAGAAGTAGAGAAGAAAGGGAAAGATAAAGGGTAGAGTCATGGAAATGTTTTCTATCTTGCTAGAGATTCGAGGAAAAAAATGCTCACTCTGGACATGGAAAAATGATGTCTATCAACACTACTGAATTACTAAATTAAATTTTAAATGGGTACTTTTAATTCACCCTAATTCCTGAAAGCATAATGTAAAATCCAAACTGAAGCTTCTAAAATAAGCTAATAACTTCAACCGTGGTAAAGAATAAATTTTATTGGGCTTCCCTATGGCGCAGTGGTTAAGAATCCACCTGCCAATGCAGGGGACACGAGTTAGAGCCCTGGTCTGGGAAGATCCCACATGCAGCGGAGCAACTAAGCCCCTAACTACTGAGCCTGCACTCTAGAGCCCACGTGCCACAACTACTGAAGCCCGCGTGCCACAACTACTGAAGCCTGCTCGCCTACAGCCCGTGCTCCACAACAAAACAAGCCACCGCAATGAGAAGCCCGTGTACTGCAACGAAGAGTAGCCCCCGCTCGCCGCAACTAGAGAAAGCCCGTGTGCAGCAGTGAAGACCCAACGCAGCCATACATACATACATACATACATACATAAATAAATAAAATTTTTAAAAAAGAATAAATTTTATTAAGGTCTCACTTTGTTGAAATTTATCTATTTTTCTTCCACAAACACTTCTTTCTAATTAGTAAGAAAATCAGAATGTCTTGTCCCAAGTGCTTTAAGATGGCTTCATACAAGTAATATTATACACTATGAAATGGAACTTAATATAAAAGGTTCATTATTATCAACAGTACTTCAATAAGACTGTATAGCAATTTCCAAAACGGAGGTGATTATAACCCAGGAAGTGTGAGTGATGATCCATTAGGGTATAAGGACATATTAGGAGTTCTATTTAATCTTTATCTTAATATACATATGTATTTTAAGTACCATATAATGTAATACAATATAATACATGTGTTTCCTTAACATAGAAAATGACACTGGCCTCTTCATTATGGCCACCTGTCAGCCAGTCACACATCATATATGTAAAGTAGTCTAAGTATTCTGGCACTAAGTGATTCTAAATATTTGGAGGGAAGAGTGATAGTATTTGCTGGAATCTTTCAAAAATGAAATAAAGAACGCACCTTTTTGTAAATTGCTACAAGAGACTGGTGTTCCAGGGAAGACATATTCTTACGGTAAATGATTTCCTTTATAGAAACAATATTTTATGGAAAAACTATTATCTAATCCTTCATGAAGCAGCTGCTTTGACCTCAACAAAAGAAAGTTGGGGCAGGGGAAGTAAGGTTTAACCTCAAATGCAACTACTGCAGCAAAAGACAAGCTGAAGCAGAAACAGCACCAAGTGTTACAGAATGTTGCTGATGTAGTTGAGGAGTGACCCATAAGTATTTTATACCAAACAGGTTGATTGGTTGTCTCATGGCAAAGTATTTTAAAAGAGTTGTCAAATTTAAGGATGAGTTAAGCATTTATCTTTCACACACACACACACACACACACACACACACACAAAGTCTAAATTTGCTGACTTTCTGTGGTAAGTGACGGTTAGCAGTATGCTACCTAGCAGCTGTTTTTAAAAACAAAAACATAGTTAATCTATGTGTACCTTAAAGGCAAATGAAGCATTTTTTTAGTAAGAAAATAACTGTACTTCAAAAGAAGTCAATGTGTGTCATCTTGAATACTCATACCTGCACACTCTAAACACAGAGAAACCGTTTTCTAATTCTTTAAATGCCTTCCATACAGTTTCTCTGGATTTTGAATACATTTATTGAAAACATATAAATGCAAATCCTCACATTGGTTTGCACAGAAAGGGCAAACTTTGCTAGCCAAATCTGCATAATTGATGGATAGAAATTAAACAATGAGTATCTCCATTTAGAAAGTACAGCCAAAGAGGCAGTTATTCTTTTGGGGTACGTGTCCCTGCATGAGCTGCCTTTTAGCTAAGACAAGCATTAAAAACAAGTACCAAAATAAACAAATTTAAGATCCAGACTTTGGAATTTCTGTATTACTAAGCAGTACAACCAAGATTTTTCAAACATAATGCACTGTATTCATTACGCTTGCTTTAAAAAACAAATATTTATTTTAAAAACTTAGGGTAAACAAAAAGGTTTTTGAGTCATTACTAACATTTATAAAGAACTCTATTCACAGATAAAGAGGATCACTGATTCCCTTCACAAGTCTCTAAAGTCATTTGTTACATTATAAAATAAACCAAATAAGGCGAGAAAGAATTGTTCTTTATAAATAAAATAAACATTATTAGATTTTTATGGATCCTTTCAGGAGATGTAACACCAACCATAAAGAATTCTTTAAATGATGGCTTTCATTAAAACCTTTATTTATTTATTATTTATTTATTTAGGGCTGTGTTGGGTCTTCGTTGCTGCATGCGGGCTTTCTCTAGTTGCAGCGAGCGAGGGCTACTCTTCGTTGCGGTGTGCAGGCTTCTCGTTGCGGTGGCTTCTCTTGTTGGGGAGCATGGGCTCTAGGCACACGGGCTTTTCAGTAGTTGTGGCATGCGGGCTCAGTAGTTGTGGCTCACGGGCTCTAGACCGTAGGCTCAGTATGCGGCACACGGGCTTAGTTGCTCCGCGGCATGTAGGATCTCCCCAGACCAGGGCTTGAACCCGTGTCCCCTGCATTGGCAGGCGGATTCTTAACCACTGCACCACCACGGAAGTCCTCATTAAAACCGTTTTTATTACATTTCTATTATATTTAAGGGACTGAGAGACACTTCAGATGAGTAAAACTAGATCCAATACTCCAGAATCGGGGATTTAAGACAGTATACAATTTTTTACAATATAGGGCAAATCAAGTAAGGTCTAGAGGAATAAAGAGGAAGGCAATGAATTCTACTTAGTATCAAACAGCTTCACAAAGGTGTGTGGCAATGGAACTGGGACTCAAAGGATGAGTAGAATTTTGACTAGAAAAATGAGGGAAAATAAACTATGCTTGGAACCATGGATAGAGGCACGTACAGTCTGGGATACATAAAGAATATATTGTATTTTCAAGTCACATTGCTAGTTATTTTGCTGTACTGACTTAGCTAACACTCTTCTTCAAACATATCAAACTTAGTAAGATCATTCTAAAAGTGATTTCCAAAACAGCATTCAATTTTCAAGTACAATTAAAAAACTGTACTTACTATTGTAATTCTACAATATTTGGGCCTATTCAATATGTTCACAGTTGTAATTTTCTCCAGATTTCACCATTCTTCACCGGGGGCTTACATTTTTAGTGCTACACAAATGACAAGACATCAATTATGGGCCACGCAATCTTGCTTTTCTTCTCATGTAAAGGGATGACTTGTCCCTTCCTTTCCAAGCCTAACAAACCCCAGTCCCTTCTGTTTCTTTCTACACTCTGCTCCCTTAAATTACATTCTCTACTGATTCCTTGTATCCTGCACTTAAACTAGTATCCTCTCTATTTTGGAGGGGAGAATACCTATTTCTCTGATTTCTCCATTATGCGTTACTCTGCCTAAAGCAGAGTAACAATATATATTTTATGAATAGCAGAAAATATGCTTTTTAAAAAGTCAGTTTATAAGTTATGAGTGATGTATTTTAAGACATCTGCCCCAAAGTGTGGTAAATACTATATCTTAAGATGACAGTGATTAAGAGCATAGGATGAAGCGTAGACATCATATAATCTGGGGGGTTTCTAATATTTCACAACATAACTTTTCCAGAAGAAATCTTATGCAGCATGGCAAATATATATAACTGCAAAAGCACTGCTAATACCATTTTATGTTCAAATATAATTTATTAAAAACTCAAAGAGACAAATGAGGGTTAGAGATCTTAGTCTTGACACCTAAGCAACCCATTTATTTCTGTAAAATTTTGTTTTTATTTCACTCAGATAAGTAGTTGCAAGTAGGTAGTAGCGCTTGTTTTGTTTTCTTAGTAGCTTTTAATGGTTTTGCAGTTTCAGGACATGCTTCAATTAAATTGATTTGAGAAATTTTTTAAATAGAATTTTTTTTTTTTTTTTTTTTTTGCGGTACGCCGGCCTCCCACCGCCGTGACCTCTCCCATTGCGGAGCACAGGCTCCGGACGCGCAGGCTCAGCGGCCATGGCTCACAGGCCCAGCCGCTCCGCGGCATGTGGGATCTTCCCGGACCGGGGCACAAACCCGTGTCCCCTGCATCGGCAGGCGGACTCTCAACCACTGCGCCACCAGGGAAGCCCAATAAGAATTTTTTTCTTTCAAAATGAGTAACAATATCTAAAAACTGCTTACAAGGCAAACAAGAAAAACCTAAAACTTGCAATGAGCTATAAAACATCTATACTGTAACATCATATCAGGACTTAGTGTTACATGTTCATTTGTTACTAAACAAATTCACTTACACAGGATGAGTATACCCCCAAAGGAATGGGCTTGAGTCTTGCCTGTCATTTAACCAAACGCAGTTTATATGCCATAGTAATGTACTGTTTAGACAATTCTATATGAATAGACATGCACAGGACTGAATTTTTAAAAAACTTACTGCAAACTACAACTTTCCTTACCCATTTCAAATTCACAAATAATCAGAGATAGTAAAAGAAGCTTTATTCTAAGGAATGCTTCCTCCCTCCCCAATTAAGTAGGTGTAACCAATGCAGCACTACTGTTTTCAATGTGAGAAAATTTTATATATATGTACATGAGGGTGCCAAGACCATTCAACGGGGAAAGGACAGTTCTTTCAAAAATGGTGCTGGAAAAACTGGATATCCACAAGCAAAAGGATGAAGTTGTACCCTTTCCTAAAACCATATGCAAGTATTAACTCAAAATGGATCAAAGAGCTAAATATAATAGCTAAAACTATAAAGCTCTTAGAAGAAAACACAGGGGAAAAGCTTCATGATGTTGGATTTGGCAATGATTTCTTGGACACCAAGAGCACAGGCAACAAAAGAAAAAATAGATGAAGTAGACATCATTAAAATGAAAAACTTTTATACATCAAAGGACACTATCAACAGAGTGAAAAGGCAACCCACAGAATAAGAGAAAATATTTGTAAATCATGGATCTGAGATTAATATCTAGAGTATATAAAGAATTGCCACAACTCAACAACAGCAAAACCCGATTTTTTAAATTGGCAAAGGACTTGGATAGACATTTCTACAAAGAAGATACGCAAATGGCCAAAAAGTACATGAAAAGATGCTCAACATCACTAATCATTAGAAAAATACAAATCAAACCCACAATGAGATACCACTTCACACTCATTAGGATGGCTATTATCAACACAGAAAATGACAAGTGTTGAGGTGAGGATGTGGAGAAACTGAAACCCTTGTGCTGGCTGCAGCTGTAAATGTGTAAAATGCTGCAGCTGCTGTAGAAAATGGTGTGGCAGTTCCTCAAAAATCCAACACAGAATTACCATATGATCCAGCAATTCCACTTCTGGGTATATACCCAAATGAAGTGAAAGCAGGGACCTGAGTAGATATGTGTACACCAATGTTCAGAGCAGTATTGCAACAGCTAAGAGGTGGAAACAACCAAATGTCCATCTACAGATGAATAAACAAAATGTGGTATATACATACAATGAAATATTACTCAGCCTTAAAAAGTAATGAAATTCTGATTCATGCTGCAACATGGATGAACCTTAAAGATACTGTGCTACAGGGAGATCAGCTCAGTGCTTTGTGACCACCTAGAGGGGTGGGATAGGGAGGGTGGGAGGGAGACGCAAGAGGGAGGGGATATGGGGATATATGTATATGTATAGCTGATTCACTTTGCTATAAAGCAGAAACTAACACACCATTGTAAAGCAATTATACTCCAATAAAGATGTTAAGAAAAAAATAAAATAAAAGGTTAAATTATGCCCCCTCAAAATAAATAAAAATAAATTTGATATTCAAAAAAAGATACCGTGCTAAGTGAAATAAGCCAGATACAAAACAAAAACAAATATTGCATGGTGCCATTTATATGAAGTATCTAGAGTAGTCAAAATCGCAGAGACAAAGTAGAAAAGTGGTTACCAAGGGCCAGAGGGAAAGGGGTTGGGGAGTTAATGTTTAATGGGTAGAGTTTCAGTTTGAGAGGATGAAAAAGTTCTAGAGATGGATAGTGATGATGGCTGCACAACTATGTGAATGTACTTAATACCACTGAACTGTACAATTCAAAATGGTTAAAATGGTAAATTTTATGTTGTATATTTTACCACAATAAAAAAAATTGCGTGTTATTTATTATGGTGGCAATATAGGAATGTAGTTAAGAACACAAGCTTAAGAGTTATGCTGCCTGCTTTCAAACCCAGCTCTGCCACTTTATAGCTCTGTAGTCTGTGTCTGTTTTTTCACGTATTAACAGAACCTACAGCACAGGATTATAGCAAGGATGAAATAAGTCAATACATGTAAAGCACTTAAAATAGTGCATCTCAAAAAGTAGTTGCGGGCTTCCCTGGTGGCGCAGTGGTTGAGAGTCCGCCTGCCGATGTAGGGGACAGGGGTTTGTGCCCCGGTCCGGGAAGGTCCCACATGCCGCGGAGCGGCTGGGCCCGTGAGCCATGGCCGGTGAGCCTGTGCTCCGCAACGGGAGAGGCCACAACAGTGAGAGGCCCGCGTACCGCAAACAAACAAACAAACAAAAAATTTATTATTCTGGGTTTAAAACACATTTTAATGCAATTAAACTCAAACACCTGAAGGTCCTCTTCAAAGTTCTAGAGTTCAGTAAAACACAGATTGAAAACCAGTGATTTAACCCAAGTTTCTCACTTTATAGGTAAAGGAATTGAGAGTCCAAGAAAAGTGATTTGCTTGAGGTCACATATCTTGTTTTGCTAATATTAATTTTCCTAAAATAAGTGTTTGAGATCAACAATACTAATGTTGACATTCAACTACTTCAGAACCAAGGCAAAGTCATGAGATTTTATAATGTGTGTCCAAGTATCTGTGAATAATATTGTGATAGCCATCCACCATGCTAATCTAATAAATAATTACGCATGGGGTGGGAACCAAAAGGTAGCAAAACCAAAAGAAAAGCCATTTTAATTCTTTTCAAAGAGAAGACAGTGGTTAAAAACACTTCTCCCGAAAATTAAGTGTTAAAATATTTGTGAAAACAAACAATACTGATCAAGAGTTTGAGACACACCCAATATGTGCCCACTACTCCATATCTTTCAGCCAGTTACTATATAATCTTAGTAAGACCTCTGACTCTGACATATCAGCGGCTTTTTCTGCCAAATAGAACTATTATTCATACAAGGAACTAGCTACAAATAATTCTTTATTAAATTCAAACAGGAGAGAGAAGCAGTCCAAATACCACAAAATGTCTTATCCAAAAAATCATGTATTGAGCTTTGTAGACATTTCTGTACTTACTTGAATAGACTAAATCTGGTTTCTGGTAAATTCACAACACAGAAAGCAAAATAACAGAGACAATCTTTGAAGGTCAGACTCAACAAGAGCTAAAAAGCCTTTGAGTGTCTCTAATTTTGCCCTTCCCCCATTGCTCTTCCTCCTCAATTCCTCCACCTCTACTAGGGGTGTCCTCACCCTGCCCATCTACATCAGCTGAAATCCTACCCATCCTTAAAGGTTCCACTTAAATGCCACAGCTTCCATGAATTTTCCCCCAGTGCTCCCAATTTAGAATTATTCCCTCGCCTCTTCACTTCCCCATTTTGCACCTCTCCTTCAACATTTTATTATATAATGCATTGCATTACAATTACCTACATTCACTTCTTCTCCCACCTTCCCCCAAGAAAATCTCAGGAGCAGTAGGCTAGAGAGAAAAGGAATTAACATTTGTTAAAAACACCGTGGTGCCCTGCCAGGTGCTAGGCATTTTGCATACATTATCTCATTAAATCCTTTGGCAGCCATCTCGGGAGGTAAGCAGGTGGTCTTAGTTATTCCCATTTTACTGATGGAGAACCGTACTGTTGAGAGTTCAACAGCTTATCCAACGTCACACTACCAGCCAATTCCAGTGCTTACGGCGCCCCTGGTTTCCCTGGCTTCAAAGAGCTCTTTCCACCGCTATACGCTGCATTCTTGTTCACTTCATGTCCCCCACCCTGCCTAACAGATAGTAGGTATTCCATAAATACTTGCTGAATTTAATATTCCTACGGTCTCACTACCACCATTTTAATAACCCCATCACGCCCCATCCCTAGCCGGTTGGTTACCTTTACTGTTCCTTTACCGCGGACTTCACACACAGAGGCAGCTCGCCACATCACCAAGACAAATGCTGCCGACAACACCAACCCTTATCTGGAGGCTAAGTGAAGAACTGGTCAATTCGCTCAGATTTCCCCAATTGCCCTTCCCACAGAATATATGAGATACACACAAACAAGTCACATTTGATGTAACGCTGACACCCTTCCCCAAAGCTCTTATTTCATAGTAAGCCACGTCTTCATGCTTACAAGCAATGACTTACGCGGTTTCCAGCTCACACCGCGGGGACACCCTAAGACTCCGCCTGAATAAGAAACCACATCTTTCAAATCATCTTAAAACGAAGGCATCCTAATGCTGTTGAACTGCCTTCCTTCTCCCCCCCTCCCCCCCGCATGAACTGCAGTTTGGATTTCCGGCGGGAATGCAAACAGACGCAGAAGAGATGGGCTCAAGAGCAATGGAGCAATTACTCAGCCTGCTTAATTAGAAAGAAGACAAGAAGGTGCCCCGCCTTCCTAAATCTCTGCACTGAACTCATTTACGAAAGATGGGGAGCACTGAAACCCGGGGAACCCCAGACACCGAATCACTGGTTTCTGTGGCTAGTCGGGGGAATAGCCCTTTCCTTCCCGCGGTCCCGGGCCACCAGTCCCCGGTGCCGGGTCGGAGAAGCCCAACCGCACCCTCCCCAGGCGGCCCTGCATCTCATTGTCTCCCTCCGTCGCGGCCCCCAGGGGCGCAGGGTACAGCCCAGGCCCCGCCGACCCCCAAACACCGGCCGGCCGCCTGCCGGGCAAGGTCCGACCAGCCCCGGCCCCGGCCGCGGCCGCGACCCCGCCCCAAGCTCGGTCGTCCGCACCGCGCCCGGATGGCGGGGCCGGGCGCCGGGAAAATGGAGGCGGGAGCGACGGCAGCGCTTCCCAGCCTCGCGCCCGGCCGGGCCCGAGAGCGAGGCTGAGCACTCACCGTGGCAACGGCTCGGTCCTCCGGCGGGCCCGGCTCCGGGGCGGCCCCGGGCTGGGCAGCCGCCACTCGCGCTCGTCCAGCCGCCGCCGCCGCCGCCTCCTCCCCAGGCGCGGCGCTCCTTCTCCGGAGACGCCGCGAAGGTCCGCAGCTCCCGCGCCGCGCGCTCCGTGACTGACTGACTGACCGACCGCCCTGGCAGCGGCGGCGGGGGCTGGGCGGAGCGCGCTGCGGGCGGGGCGGCCGCAGCGCCCAGCGGCTGCGGATCCGAATGCAGCCGCGTCCGGCCGAGACGCAGAAGGCGGGGCTGAGGGCCGGACGGCCGCCGGGCTGACCGACTGGAGCCCTACAGCTCGCTCCCCCCACTCCCGCCCGCCACCCGCCACCCGCCACCCGCCACCCGCCACCCGCCACTCACTTCCGGCGCAGGCAGCCGAGCCCGCCCCTCCCGGGCGCCCGCCGTCCGCGCCCCCTGGCCCGCCAGGCTCACCCCCAGCCCCAGGCGCCTGACCGCACCCAGCTGGGGCCGCCCGCGCTCCGCCTTTCCTCCGCGCGTCCCTGGGAACCGCCTCCAGGAACCAGTGAATCGGAGAATGAATGAGTGAGGGAGGAAAATTACGGTGCTGTCCCACCCCTGCTCTCTTTTCCTTGGAAGCAGGTCCAGCGGCCTCTCTCCGATGGCCCTGGGACACAGTGAAGCCTTGAGCACGTCTATCAAGGACTTGTATGCGTGCGCCTTCCTGCTGGAGTATTCCAGGACTCCAGCAACCCATCAGATGAGGCCTTAGGCACTTAAACTGACCGTTTTTGCAGTGTGAGGCCTTTTTTAGGAAATCACATTCTGGCCAATGACTCTCTCTGCAGTTTCATGCACTATTTTAGGAAGCTTTTAGAAATTGGACATTTCAATTATCTTCGATTACTTTTTAGCTTTGCAATTTGCTTATCTTGCGTTCTTAATTTCTGTCACACACACACACACCTTACTGAAATGGTTTAGGAGTAAGGTGATAGCACCTTACTTTATTCTTTATCACCAAGCTCTAAGTTACTCAGATGCTGCTTAATTTGATGTAGGCTTGACTTGGACTTAAATTTTAATTTATATCTTTATGTTGACCTTCTAAAGTTGATTAAAGGAAGAAAAAACTAGAATTAAATCATTTTTGCCTGGCTACATGCCAAGCAAATTTGTTGACAGCATTGAAACGATTAACAAATCCGGAGTGTGACCTGGAATTTGTTGCAGTGAATATTCCTTTTCCATGTCTTCCCATCTGCTTGCTAAGTAAGAGTATCTGTATCTGGAATTTTCACAAAAAAATTACTGTACATTTTTGAGATCCTGGCTTCCTTTCTAAGAACCGGAGTGTTCATTTCTCTGTCCTGGGGCCAAATCCTGGATTGGTTAATTACATTCCTTCTTTCAGATATTCTTGAGGACTTTGAAGTGGTTTGGTCTCTTTGGCACAATCTGTTCCAAACTGGTACATAATCTGTTTCAAACTGGTATTTAGAACCATACAATACAGTCACTAGTTGCATTTCACACTTGAGATACCTGTACTTTAGAAACATAACTGCAGTTTTGTATTTTAAGTCTAGAAGTCGCTTTAATATTCTTGTGTAGAATAATGTTATCTCATATAAATGAAGATACTGCTGCTGACCAATTCCTATAGCCTTCTGTTCCTTTCTTGTGGAATTCATCATTCATTACCTCTAATTATAATTATTTCAATAAATTATGATCTTTTCTAATGAATGTAATACAATAGTTTATTCATCCTTATATCTGCCATAATGTCTAGCATAGTACCTTGCACAATAAATATTTTTAAATTAACAAATGCTTTAAACATTTTAAGTGATAATTCATACAAATGTGTCTATAGCTTCTCACCCTGTATCCCTCATGACCAGGTTTGTTGGAATTATACATACCTGAGCTCAAAACATAGTAACGCCGTATTCTCATCAAATGCTATAACAAGGCTGTGTGATAACTGCACAGGGAAGATATTCACTTCGTCGAAACCTTTAAAAAATAGACCATTGAGTGTTTTAATTAATTAATTAATTTTAAATTTAATTAATTAATTATTTTTTGGCTCTGTTGGGTCTTCATTGCTGCCCATGTGCTTTCTCTAGTTGCAGTGATCGGGGGCTACTCTTCCTTGCGGTGTGCGGACTTCTCATTGCGGTGGCTTCCCTTGCTGCAGAGCACGGGCT
This sequence comes from Mesoplodon densirostris, assembly GCF_025265405.1. Taxonomy (NCBI): domain Eukaryota; kingdom Metazoa; phylum Chordata; class Mammalia; order Artiodactyla; family Ziphiidae; genus Mesoplodon; species Mesoplodon densirostris. Next base: position 33,466,614 of record NC_082668.1, on the reverse strand, counting down.
CTAGGCACGCAGGCTTCAGTAGTTGTGGCACACGGGCTCAGTAGTTGTGGCTTGTGGGCTCTAGAACACAGGCTCAGTAATTGTGGTGCACGGCCTTAGTTGCTCCACGGCATGTGGGATCTTCTCGGACCAGGGCTCGAACCCCTGTGCCCTGCATTGGCAGGCGGATTCTTAACCACTGCACCACCAGGGAAGCTAACTCTCTCTCCTCTCAGTGCTCAGGTTGGTCAAGGCTAATTAGAAAACAGTCACGGGCTTCCCTGGTGACACAGTGGTTGAGAGTCCGCTTGCCGATGCAGGGGACACAGGTTCGTGCCCCAGTCCAGAAGGGTCCCACATGCCACGGAGCGGCTGGGCCCGTGAGCCATGGCTGCTGAGCCTAAGTGTCCGGAGCCTGTGCTCCGCAACGGGAGAGGCCACAACAGTGAAAGGCGCGCATACCGCAAAAAAAAAAAGAAAAAGAAAAGAAAACAGTCACTTTCAGCCATTGAGAAAAGTGAGCGGGTTCTCATCAGTTCCTTTAAACCATAAAATCATTCATTTATTCAACAAGGGTTTATTGAGCTTCAACTAAGGCCTAGGAATGCAAAGACAAGAAACACAAGACAAGACGGTTCCTGCCCTCAAAAAGCACACCGTCTAGTGAGTAAAGGTGGCAAAGAAATCACAATTGGAATATGGAGTCCATTCCCAGGTCGGAAAGCCTCCCTGGGGGGAGGGGATTCTTGAACTGAATGTTCAGGGACAGAGAGGAGCTAGCCAGGTGAAGAAGGAGGAAACAGGCATTCCAGACAAGGGCAGGTATAGAGGCATCAAAGAGCACCATGCCTTGGAGGCTCTGCATGTAGTTCCATTTTGTCAGGATGCGTACAGAGAAGGGTCAAAGCGGTGGGCGGAAAAGGTAGAAAGATCTTATCAACAAAGGGGCTCATGTGCTAAACTAAGGAGTTTGAACTTGATACTTTGGGAAATATAATAATAAATAATACAAAAAACCTTTGGAATATTTTAATTAATAATTAATAAATAAAAATAAAATCTTTGGAGTATTTTAAGCCCCACCTGGGTTTGTGTTTTGGAGACCAGGGAAACCAGACTGGGGGCAAGAGTTAACTAGGAGGTGATGGCAACAACCCAGAAGAGATAAGTTGCCAGTCTCCATAAAAGCAGAGGCAGTGAAATGGGGAGGAGGGACTAGATGGGAGAAATAATAAGGAGGTGGAATCCACAGGATTTGATGTATGATTGGATATGAGGGAGTAAATAAGAGGGAGACACTTGGGATGACCCTCAGGATTCTGGTTTGGGAGACAGACTGGATGGCAGTGGTGGCTTTCGCTGAAATAAAGACCCCAGAAGGAAGAGCATGTTTCAGGGGACTGGCTGAATACCTGTATGAGAAAGAGTAGTAATACACATCCAGCCATCTCAAAGAATCTTAATCCATCATTTACCAAAGCGTGTTCTTTGGAACTCTAGTTTCACAGGATTTTAGTAGGTGTGATTCCAAAAAAATAACAATTCCCTTTAATCAAATAAATGAGAAATGTTAAAGTTCGACAGGTTTCTAAATGAGAGGGGTTTTCAGTAGTTTTAATATGTTAATATAAACTGAATTTCTAAGAGGTAACTGTCAGCTTAGAAATTCGCAGCGTTTCCCAAATGCATTCGACCATGAAATGTTTTTTTCAATGGAATATCTCATAGGACATGTGTTCCATAGAACACACCATGGGGAATGCTGACCTAAGCCAGATTTTTGGTTTATAGTAGAGAAGACTATGGACCCTCGAGCTGAAGTGACTTGCCTAAAGTTAAATAGCCATTGCTGGAAGATATTGGGTTAGAATCCATATCTTCTGACCCCACTCACATGTTCTTTGCACTACATAATGCTTTATAAGCTACAAACACATTCCAGTACCTTCAACCGATCCTGGAGAGAAAGATACTATAAAAGAATTATAAGATATATCCATTTAAATGAAGTTTCAAATCAGTAATTTTTAAAGCTATGCTAATTTTGAATGATTACTACTCTATGTAAGATAAGAAGATTTGTACATTGGAAAAAGTGGAGCCAATTATTACCTTAGTATGATCTTTCTGATAATTCAGCAGGAGCCTTGTAGAATGAAATCACCTAACAATAAATAGGACATCCATCCATCTGCACTAGCCCTGAGGTAGCTTTAAATAAAACGAACTTTCACAAATGGATAGAAATATTAAAACTCTCCCCAGAAATTTTAGTGTTGATTTCCCCCGCTTCATACTGAAGGAAAGGACAGGTTCTAAAATATGCTGAGACTATGAAAATCCACACGAGGTTCTGACTTCCTCTCTGGCACAATTCCCCTGATTCTTAAAACTCTAATAGCTGATGGATGAGAAGGTTTTTATATCCTAATTTCACAGTCTTATTTCCCAGAGGGGAAGTTTTAGTACTTCCTATTCTTAGGAAAATGAGATGAGTTGTTTGTTCCCAAGATACTTCTTAGAACGATAGGACAGCTTTTCTTTTTTTTTTTCTTTTTTTTTTTTTTTTTGCGGTACGCGGGCCTCTCACTGTTGTGGCCTCTCCCGTTGCGGGGCACAGACTCCGGACGCGCAAGCTCAATGGCCATGGCTCACCGGCTTAGCCGCTCCGCGGCATGTGGGATCTTCCCAGACCGGGGCACGAACCCGTGTCCCCTGCATCGGCAGGCGGACTCTCAACCCCTGCGCCACCGGGGAAGCCCACAGCTTTCATTTTAAGAGTAGTTTCTATGAAACTAGTTATCACTGCTATATTTATGATTCAGTAATTCATAAAATATTTGCTTCATTTCTAAATGCTGTATTAATTTATAGTAGACAGACCAAGGACCATCAAAATTATAATGAATAATTTTTTACTTAAATTAGTAGTTATACGTAGTGGGAAGAACACTACTTATTAATTAATATATCAGAACTATTTCCTTAGTGTCCACTGTGTCCCCAGCTCTGTTGAATCACTTTAAGGAGTACTAGAGAAATATAAGAAATAGTCTCTGATTTTCTAAAATGACCCCACCTATTGTTGGCAAGGATGAAAAGAAACACACTCTCGTATCCTGCAGGTCGGAATATAAACTGTTACAACCTTTTTCTGGAGGGTAGTTTACCACTAGATAAAATAGTTTAAAATGTGCATCTCTTTGATCAAACAGTTTCTCTTCTATGAATTTATTCCAAGGAGAAGAACAAAACATCAGTTAGGATAATATGGGATGACAGCAAATAATTTGAAATCCCCTAAATATCCAGCAACGAGTTTATAAAAATGATGATTTCTAAAAGAATCATTTTTGATATGAAAATGTGTTCACAATATGTTAATCAATAAAAAATTACAAACACTACATACAATATGAACTCATGAAAAAATATATAGGAAAAATCTAGAAGGAAATACAACAGGAAGACAAAAATGTTTATTGCAGAGTGGTATGATTATGGTGCTTTCTTTTATTTCTTTATCTTTTAATGATGAATGTGTTTTCTTTAATTGGCAATTAAAATGAATGAACTAAATCAATATTTATGAAGATAAATCTCTAAAACAAAATGTTGAAGATAACACACAAAGTGTATATTATTTAATAAAAATAAAGTTAGGGCTTCCCTGGTGGCGCAGTGGTTAAGAATCCGCCTGCCAATGCAGGGGACATGGGTTCGAGCCCTGGTCCAGGAACATCCCACATGCCGCAGAGCAACTAAGCCCGTGAGCCACAACTACTGAGCCTGTGCTCTAGAACCATGAGCCACAACTGCTGAGCCCACGTGCCACAACTACTGAAACCCGTGCGCCTAGAGCCCGTGCTCCACAAGAGAAGCCACCACGATGAGAAGCCCACACACCGCAATGAAAAGTGGCCCCCACTCACCACAACTAGAGAAAGCCCGCGCGCAGCAATGAAGACCCAGCACAGCCAAAAATAAATAAATAAATAAAATTGATTTTTAAAAAGTTAATTTTAGTTTTAAAAAGGATTTCTGCATTCAAGAAACTGTTGATGAAACAAGGCAAGAACACATGAAATAATCAGCAAACAACGAAGTACTCAGCTCAGATACAGATACAGTACAATAGGAGTTATGAGAAGAGAGAAATGACTGGGGTTGGAGCAGGTTAAGATGACTTCACGGAAGAAGTGAGACTTAGCTGGTACTCAGAATCTGAATGCCAAGGGGAGATTATAGGGTGAGGCAAGAGCCTCGCATGGCCCATCCTAGGTACATCTCACCCCTACCAGTCAAACATTAACAACTGCAGAACACTTGATCTTTGCCTATAAGGTGTTTCTGCTTCTTTCATACATGTAGGATTTACATACCCTATATAATATGAATATATAGTAAATAGAGTATTACATATCCTTTGTAATATATATTTTTGAAGTTACAGTAGATATTTTTAAAGAGTAGTTCATTTGGGGGGCATTTTATCTATAAAATCTGTAGAACTGGACATTCCCAGATATTTGCCTAGAACAAACACCAACTATTATGCAAGAACAGTTATCATAACCTGCTCCCTTGTGAGTGTTCTGACGTCCACAGTCAGACCACAAATGAATTCAACCAACTGGAACTCAGAAATTCTCTGACTACACACATGTTACAGAGTGCTAAGCCAGCTTTCAAGCTCAATAATTAAACTACCACTACTAGTATTAGCTACACATACTAATTGAAAGCGAATGACTTGTCTTTAGTGCCTAATAATAAACTAAAAATTTATGCCCATCTCAAAAATGTCTGCAATGGGAAAGAACAGGGCACACCGTGAACTTCCATCAAGTATTCCTTTAGTGTGGGGTATTGCCAGGTCTAGAGTTGCACTGTAAAGAGGCAAAAGCATTCCAGGTGTGTGGGTGGTGTAACAAATACATCAAGCAGAAAGAAGCAGGTTATTTTTAGTAAACAATGGGGAAAGTGGTTTCATTAGAGCTGAAGAGGTCTATCTAGGAAGAATGAGATGAAAGAAAGATGGATTATGAAGGCCCTTGGTGACCAAGCAGTAGATTTGGGAAACCGTGCAGTAGAGGAAGTAATCAAGTCTGTTCTTGAATGTGCCAGCCATGTCCCTAACTCTGAGCCTTTGTAATTATGAATTTTCTGTCTGGAATGTCCTGTCCCCTTTCTCTGTCTGTTCTGCTCCTATTCATTACAGTTCTAATGTCGCCTCCTTTCTCCCCAGTTCCTCTGGAAAAATGTTATTTGCTGCAACTATGTGCTCCCCAAAACTTTGCACATTGGTACTGGAATTTTTGCACATGTGTCTGACTCCTCCAAAAGACCGTGAGTTCATCAAAGGACAGAGACTATGTCTTATTCACATGTGTGTTTTCTCCAGCGCCTTGCATAGCATCTTGTACGTAGAAAAGTTCAGCAGTGTTTGTCAAATTAAAGGATGAGAGGGATGATTGAGAAACATCTGGCAACATTTTGAAAAATAAGTTGGAGTAAGAGAAACAATTGGAGAGCTGGTTGTGTTAATCCACATGTGAAGTGACGAGGAATGAGAAAGGAGGGAAACTAAAATATACTTGGAAAAACTGACAAGCCTAGGTAACAGAGTGGACAAAGCTGTGAAGGAGAGGAAGAGTGCAAGATGACTCCAGGATTTCTAGGCTGGAAGAATGCTGAAAGCAGAGGACTGATATCATTGCTACAGCAACAGATAGGTACTGAGTGCCTCTCAGGTTCAAGGCACTGTGCTGAGGGAGGCCACAGGGAAGAGTTAGAACCCTTCTGTACTCTAGAAAGTAAAGCCTGCTCCCTACAAGGGAAGCCACAGTTTCAGACAAGTGGCATTTGAAGTACATAATGGTGAGACATTCAAGTGGATCTGGTGTTTAGGTTTCTGGAAATCAAGAACTAGATTGTCCTCAAGGCTAAGAACTGTGTCTTTTCTATTGGCGAATATCTAGTCTCTGTCTTTTGTCACAGTGTCTAACTCATAGTAGATTGCTGTATTAGTTCCTAGGGCTACCATTATAAAGTGCCACAGACTGGGTAGCTTAAGCAGCAGAAATTTATTTTCTCACAGTTCTGGAGGCTAGAGGTCCAGGAGGCTGAGATCAAGGTGTCAGCAGGCTTGGTTTCTTATGAGGCCTCTCCTTGTTTGGCAGACAGCCCCTTTCTTTTTTTTTTTTTTTTCTGCGGTACATGGGCCTCTCACTGTTGTGGCCTCTCCCGTTGTGGAGCACAGGCTCTGGACGTGCAGGCTCAGCGGCCATGGCTCACGGGCCCAGCCACTCCGCGGCATGTGGGACCTTCCCGGACCGGGGCATGAACCCGCGTCCCCTACATTGGCAGGCGGACTCTCAACCACTGCGCCACCAGGGAAGCCCTAGTTTCCTCTTTTTACAAGGACACCGGGAATATTGGATTAAGGTACATTCTAAAGATCCTATTTTAACTTAATTACCTCTATAAAGACCCTGTCTCCAAAAATGTCTGCAATGAGAAAGAACGGGACAGACTGTGAACTTTCATCAAGTATGTCTTTAGTATGGGGTATTGCCAGGTCTAGAGTTGCCACCATAAATAGGGGAAAGCATTCCAGATGAGGAGATGATTAGGGCTTCAACATATGAATTTGGGCAGGAGGGGGACACAATTCAGTACATAGCAGCTACCCAATAAATATTTGTTGAATTGAAGGGACTGCATCAAAGATGAGAAATCAAGGCTGAAGAGGTAAATACATATACACCTAGTGGCCATAAAGACTGGAAACAGCAAATAAAGACTGGAAACACACACACATACATATATATTGATATTATACATATAATAAATGGTTTATTGATATTATAATACATGATGTGTTCAGTGGCATTCCATGATATGTTTAACATGTTGTTCCTCGTTCGCTATGTATAATTCAGTGCACTATGCAAAATTGCAGTGATCGTGGTGTATTAAGGTAGTCTTTCCATTAACCCCTGCACATCCATCTGTGGTTCTTTGCTTCAGATGATTTGCATCTCAGAAGTAATCAGGGGTGTTCAATCCGTAAAAAAATAAAACATTATCTAGGTTTTTAGACTTTGTGGTCAAAATGTATATATGCACTGCATAGGCAAAATGTGCTTTTTGGGGAACAATTAGAAGTATCAAAGTCCTGTTATTTTACCAAAAACAATTTAGATTCTCCTACTATTATATATTTATCATTTAACACTTCTTTTTTCTTTGATAATTCATCTAGGGAATTGATGAGTGAGTTAAGAAATGACTCTCTCCCTTTGCTGCCTCAATGTCATATTTGTATGATTCTTTGAACCACTTGGGAAAAGTCATTTGAAAAATATGTCATGGAAAAACAAACAAAGCAAACAGATGAATAGCTGATCACTAGAACATTTGTTCAGTTATGTGCCTTGAGGCAAGTCTATGCCAAAGAACATGACATCACCGAAGTGCTGTCACTGATTTTCATCAGTCAGGCTTTTCAAATGCCTCTAATTGTCCCTTCTTCACTGTTCTTTTTGCTACCATCCTTCTCAAGATTTTCATCGTCTCAGACTAGGGTTTTGCAAAAGTCTGCGGGTTATCTCCCACTGGCTTCTCTCTTCTCCCTTTGAAACACCCTGCATAATATTCTGACCCAATCTCTAGTACTACCAGGACCATTTTCACTGTATCATTTTTCTGTTAAAAACACCCCCCCAATTACAATATTTTTATTTTGAAAAACACAAATCACAAAACATCGAGTACTGTATGATCTTGATTTGGTTGAAAACAGAAAACCGCAACCCACAGACATACATGTATACATTTACATCCACTGTATTACATACATATCCATTGTATTGGTTTCCTATTGCTGCTGTAAAAAATTACCATAAACTCAGTTACTTTAAACAACATGAAGGGGCTTCCCTGCTGGCGCAGTGGTTAAGAATCTGCCTGCCAATGCAGGGGAGACGGATTCGAGCCCTTGTCTGGGAAGATCCCACATGCCGTGGAGCAACTAAGCCCGTGTGCCACAACTACTGAGCCCGTGCACCACAACTACTGAGCCTGTGTGCCACAACTGCTGAGGCCCACGTGCCTAGAGCCTGTGTTCCACAACAGGAGAAACCACCGCAATGAGAAGCTCGCACACTGCAACAAAGAGAAGCCCCTGCTCACCACAACTAGAGAAAGCCCGCACGCAGCAACGAAGACTCAACGTAGCCACAAATAAATAAATAAAATAAAACATTAAAAAAAAAGAAAAAGAGATGAAGTTTTTTTTAAAAAAAACAAAAACACGAAGTTATTAACTTAAAGTGTTGGAGATCAGAAGTCCAAAATCAGTCTCAGCTGGCTAAAATCAAGGTGTGGACAGAGCTGCATCCCTTCTGGATGCTCTGGGGAGAATCTGTTTTTATTTAGCCTTTTCTAGCTTCTACAGGCTGCCTGCATTCCTTAGCTCATGGACCCATCCTCCATCTTCAAAGCCAGCAGAATAGCATCTTCTAATCTCTCTCTCTTTCTGACACTAACCCTCCTGCCTCCCTTTTATAAGCACCATTGTGATTACATTGAGCCCATCTAGATAATTCAGAAACATTTTTCCATCTCAAGATCCTTAATTTCATGACATCTGCAAATCCTTGTTGCCATGTAAAGTAACATATTCACAAGTTCTGGGAATTAGGACGTGGATATCTTTTTTGGGGGGTGGCATTATTCTGTCTAACCCAAATGTTAACAGGTTGATTATCTCTACATTAAGAACTTCAAGTGATTTTAATTTGTACTTCTTTGTGCTTGATCAATATATTCCCAGTTTTCAAAAGAATCTTGCATTACTTTTTTATTCATAGAGAATGATGACAAAAACAGCAAACGTCACTATACAGGACACTTGCTGTTTCCTGCCCTGTCCTCTTTTCTTCTTCTGGAGATACGATGTTTCTTTGGGAACTACTCCTCCCAACACAGCCTCCAACTCAACTGTGCAGCTCTAAGGATTGCTGCCAACCATGGTACCTCTTTACCTGGGTTACAGGTGAGAGCATGTGATCCTACTGGGATAACCAGAGGCAGTTCCAGCATTTTTTTGTTCTTCTTTTCTTTTACCTAGAATTAGGAGAAAAAGTCAGTTCTTCTCTGACGGGAAAGGCAAACAAGAAAATTTTGGTGACTATGATTCTAATATCATAGAAACATGAGAGCAAAGCAGAGATGAGGAAAACAGAGAGGGTAAATCCTAATTGACCATCCTAAATGGTATTTGCATCCTTGGTTGGAGGTGTCTGAGGACCAGAGAGCTGTATTCGTCTCCTTACCTAGGTTTGGATCTATACATCACTAGATTTCTCCTTCTGCCCAAACTGGCTGTTTCTACCATTTGTAACAAGAGTTGGGTTAAAATAGTTAGGAATGTTTTTAAGCCTGCAACAATTCCCTGTTGCCTGTTACTGTCTCAAATTAGCTCCTCTGACTGACTTCAAAGCTGTTCACCAGCCCCCACTGTCTCTGCCCCACTTCTCAACATTGCTTCGCTCTGGCTGGCCTTCTCATCTTTCCTTACTCACTTTATGGTGTTCGCTTTTGTGGCTTTGCTCTTGTTCTCCTTGTCTGCACTATTTTCACCTCCCCTCCCTTTCCATCCAAATTCTGTCCAAACTTCCCAGCTACTTCTAGGAAACTCCATGAAATACCCCCCCAAATTAGCCAGGGAAGGCTTCCTTCTCTGAATGTTTATAACATGCAAGGTCTGCATTCAACACCTATGTCCACTTTTTATGATTCAGGATGACTCCAAATAAATGATAAACCCCATGAGGACAAGAGCCATCTATGTTTTACAAGTAGAGCTAGCTGTTCATGTTGGTTGATTAAATTACACGTTAAGCAAAAGCTCAGCAATATTAAGGTGCAGTCCTTTTTGGAAGAAAGCACAGTGGACACAGAGAATATTTATGTTAGAAATGGTCCGGCACATTGGAGGCCAGTTTCAGGACACTAAGTTGTCACCTTTATGCTACGTGTTTTCTCATCATTTCCATGAAGATAATTTAAGAATGGGAAGTAAGACCTGAAGGGAAAAGGTGAAGAAGCCAGAATCATTTAGCCATGAGAAAAAAAAATGGAAGCAAACCTAACAACAATCGTGACATTTGTGAAAATTTGCTGTACAGAAAGTAGGGTTCTCTCTCTGGGAGTTAAGACTGAGGCAGGGAATAAGCATATAATCACAAAATGAAATTTAGGTGTGCCTGGATAGGTTTTTCACCATAAGGATGTCAAACAATGAAATGAATTCTGAACTTTGTAGAATGTATTTCTAAAGGCAAGGAGTTGAGTAAGATGACCACAAAAAACTCTTAATGACTGTAAGGGTCTATTTTATGAGACTAATCTTAAAGAGAGGAGAAAAATTTTTTATGACATTTAAATATTATAGCTATATATGCAGATGCTCTTACTGTTTTCTCCATGGAAGGAGAATGTCTTGCTCCAAATACATACAGGGATAAGTTAAAAACTTTGCCTGATTTATTCATCTGCCTTCTTCCAAGGGAAAACTTAACTATGTTCAGATGTAACTCTTTTTCTGCCTTTCTTTTTTTTTGCCTCAAGTGGAAGTGTAAATTTAAACTCCAAATCAGATATTAAAACCTCTAGACAATATTCTCTACCTGGACAATGACACCCTTCTCCCAATAATTCTAACATGAACACAAAACAGAGCCCAATTCTGTATAGAACTGTCCATCAGGACCAGAAGAGCACCAACGATATACCCACTGCCAGGCTAAAAAGTGATTCCAGGGGGAGGGAGGAGTGAATACGAGCACAGGGCATTTTTAGGGAGGTATAACTATCCTGTATGATACTATAATGGTGGGTACATGTCATTATACATTTGTCAAAAATCCATACGATGTATAATACAAAGAGTAAACCCTAATGTAAACTATGGACTTTAGTTAACTATAATGCGTCAAGGGACTTCCCTAGTGGTCCAGTGGTGAAGACTCTGTGTTCTCAAGGCAGGGAGCCCAGGTTCACTAGATCCCGCCTGCCTCAACCAAAGATCCCAAATGCTGCAACTAAGACCCGGTGCAGCCAAATAATAAATATTAAAAAAAAAAACCAATAAAGCATCCATACGGATTGTAACAAAAGTACCACACTAATGCAAGACGTTAATAATAAGGCAATGGGCAGTGGGGAGTTGGTAAAGAGGAATGTATGGGAATTCTGTACCTTACAAGTAAACTTTCTGTAAGCCTAAAACTGCTCTTAAAAATAGCCTCATTAAAAAAAAAAAAAGATTCCAAACACCTGAATTGATCCTTAATTAGGGAAAAGAAAGTAAGCATAAAATATTGATAGCTATCTTTTGGTAAGAATATTACTCATAACCAATATCTGTCTGTAATAAATTATCTCCCCAATCTTTTAACTACCCAGAAAAATCCTCTAAGGATCATAGTCTCATTGAAAATAAATTAAATTTGAAGCCATGAACATTGTTTTGTGGCTTTGTTTACTCACGATGAACCAATATTAGGGAGAATACCTAACTGTCCTCCATAAGTAACTGAAAGTACTTGGAACAAATTTCCCCTTTCCTTTTCTATATCAGCAATCCATTTCTGCCTTAATTTTGAAGAAAAAAAAAAAAAGCCATACTGGCATCAATGCTTCCCTTCTTGGATAGAAAGTAGTTAGTATTTTTATTCACTCTTCTCATCATTACACTGTATTTTAGAAGTTGAACAAACAATGGGGATGCCAGTCTTCCAGAAAGTATAATTCCTTTCCAAACCCTTTCTCTTATGGCCTTTCCAGCCTAGTGCAGAAGTTGGGCACTGAGTATTATTAAAGGCAAGTAAAAGGGTATGTGGGAACACATAACAGGGAATGTGCTCAGGGAACAAATGCTGTCTGAGCTCAGGGAACGAATGAGTGAGAGGAAGGAAATACTTATTTGAATGAATGGGGAAGATTTGAGCAATGATATAGGACTGTATATTTAAATGCACATTGGTACACCAAATGCTTCATATGTATTTCAAGATCACATTCTCAAATGAACACAGCTAGTTCTTATGTATGATTCACCACAGCAAGAACAACTGGGTTTTTTCTAAAGAATATCAGCTGTTGGTGGAAGGGATCACTACCCTTTTTCAGTAGGAGGAGGCGGTATATCTTCCTTTCTGTGCTTTTTAGCAGCCATATTCAATTGTTCTGGCTATAAATCTTAGTCCTCAAACTAATGTGCAAAAATATCACATTTCTTTGCTTTCTTGAATGAATTTTGACTTGGAGTCTCCCTTTCCACAATGTAAGAAATTCAACCTCATTCATTCCTGGGGCTCCCCTCCCCTGTGGTTCCCTACCCCCTGCCAGGGAAGTACAGAGGCCTCACATAGCCTCCAAGCCCTGGGGAGGTCCCTTCCGACATCCGCCCCTGCTGGGTTCTGTGGACTCTCCCACTGCCTTAGTTCAGAGTCCTTCAGATTCAGGACTCTGTTGCTTTCATTCAACCCTTGGGTACTTGAGTCTTTGATGAGCTGGAAATGTGTGGTCACATCCTCAGGCTACTCAAAGGGAAAAGAGGGCAGGGTGCACAGACATTTCTCATTTTCCTCAAGGAAAATACCTTTTCCCCTCAGAGGCAAACCCACTTCTCTTTTTCCTTCAGGAAATCCAGCAGAGACTTCTGGAGGGGTTAGGCACTTGCAAATACCAACAAGGGAAGTATCTTGCAGGCAACTTCTGCTTTCCTCCTTTGGACATGTGAATACTCCCTCGAGGCAAAGAAGCTCGGGGCCTTACTACCTTCCTGAATTCAGGATAGGATGTGAAAAGAGGAAAATACTCAGGAGGCCATAAACAAATATCTTGAAAGCCTCTTCCTCCCACAGTGTCAGATTGCCCAGGCTTGCTTAGCTGACTGAGAATTTTTTGCCTGAAGCCTTAATGCAAAAGCACTTGGTATCAGTCAGACATTCTGACTGAGAAGGAAAAGTCAAAGATCAGAGACATGAGGAAAAGAAATGCATGGAATACATTCCATAGTTCACGTTTACTAATATCACATTTACTAATACATTTTTTTGCTTAATGCAAAAGCACTTGGTATCAGTCAAACATTCTGATTGAGAAGGAAAAGTCGAAGATCAGAGATGTAAGTAAAAGAAATGCATGGAATACATTCCATAGTTCATGTTTACTAATATCATGTTTACTAATACAATACATTTTTCCTACTGGTTTACTAACACCAGTAGGAAAAATGTTAGAAGTATGAGCACCTGTAATATAGGCCAGTTGATAAAGTTAAGAAATTTCAGTAGTGATTTTGTCCTTGGAGAGCTTGACTCTCCCTTAAAAAATGTTGATGACAATGTAATTTAGATCGTTACAATTACATTGTAAGAAGAATCACCGTGTGATTTGTAGGAAGTCTCCTCACATTTACGTTTAACTCATTCATTGATTTTTTTTCTCTAAAATAACTTGGTAAAGAGCAAGGCAAGTCACTACCAGTAGTTTCTTCACTGATGTATTTGCAACCTCTGCGATAACTTTTACTGTATAATTACTGTTTTTTTTTTCCCAGAAACGCACGAGTTGACAAAGGGAAACATAGGTTTCCATTTTTTCTGGAGATTTCATATTCTCTGTTCCTCTGGTCCAGTTTTGGGTACATTTATGCCTATGATGGCAATGCTAGGTAAAAGTTCTAATTAGAATATCATGGTAATGTAGAATGAGTAGTATGTGTGTGTGTGTGTGTGTGTGTGTGTGTGTATATATATATATATATATATATATATATACACTCCAGAGATTCTTTGCTGTTACCACAACAAATAATGGGAAACCACAAGGGTCTCTCATGCATTTTTGTATTTGAAGGGCTATCCATGTAGAATATTTGTCAAAACTCTAAGTGAAAGATTTTTTTCCTCAATATTTTTTACCGTCTTTCCTATTTATATTTTATGCTTTTATTTGTGTAACAAAAACATTCTTTCCTTTAAGTATTGTCCAAAGGGACCTTTAATTAAATATCAGTGCTTGTTTAGAATGTTCCTTAGCTAGATCATATTTCTTTACACTTATTCTAGAGGAAGAGACATGCACCTGCCACTGATAATCCTCGTCTCTATATCATGGTTCATAGAATCAGGGACATGAAAACTGCATGCATGGAAGGCCAACCAAAAAAGTTACTAGCTCTCAGGGTAATGTGAGGATGTGTGCCTGTTTCTTTCCTTGAGGCTCCAGGAAGGGGGAGAAAAAACTTTTTCCTCCAGCATTCTCTAAGCAGTATAGCAACTGAAGAACAAATCATCTGCATGCCGATTTTTATCACATAGAAATGCTCACTCCTAGAGTGTCATACAGAACAAAGAATGATCATAGGTGATTCCCTTTGGATTTTTGGCTTTGCCTGAACTTCTCTCACTCTAATCCAGGTCTACCTAGACCTGGATATTCATTCAGAAAAAAAAAAAGCTTTTATTGAGGGCTTACCATGTGTTGGGTATATTCCTAGAAACATAAAAGCAAAGGCAGTCTAGGATGGAAATGCTGAATTGTCCCCGTGGCTGGGTCAGGATGGGAGCTCAGCTCTACCGCCTAGCTGGGCTTGAGGGGTGAACATGGGGGGCTCAGAGTTTCAGGCCAAGCATCTGGCATAGAGTGGGTGCTTAGAGAATGAGGCCAGCTAAGGAGATGATGGGACGCTATTCAGCCAGATAGTCTCCTGAGAGTGACAGCCATGAGTCATGTCAGAGTGACGAGCAGAACCCCGGGGACGTAGTCAGCAGAAGGGAGGCCTGGAAATAGATTGCACTGACACGGTTATGGGTCTAGGGTTTTTGTTTTTTTTGGGGTTTTTTTTGCGGTACGTGGGCCTCTCACTGTTGTGGCCTCTCCCGTTGCAGAGCACAGGCTCCGGACGCGCAAGCTCAGCGGCCATGGCTCACGCGCCCAGCCGCCCCGCGGCATGTGGGATCTTCCCGGACCGGGGCATGAACCCATGTCCCCTGCATCGGCAGGCGGACTTTCAACCACTGCGCCACTAGGGAAGCCCTGGGTCTAGGTTTTGAGGCGCTATTCTAGTTCTAAGGAAGACAAGAGCAAGATGGATCCCAAGATGAATAACCAGAGTGGGAACTACAAAAGATACTGCTGTTTGCCACCACAAAGCATCCCCAGCTTCCCTCCCTGGCAGTCAGGGGTGGCCATGTGATCCAATTCCAAAGCAAGACATATTATGGGATGTCTGCTGGGACTAAGGGGCAGGCTTTTGGGAAATATTTTGCTTTCTTGATAATTAGGGCTAAGCACTACTGACAAGAACCTTTTCTTTCTTTTGTTTGCCAGCCTGGAATACAAGCATGTTGCATCAGTATATAATGGTCAAAAGCAACATGCTAAGGATGGTAGAACAAGAAGGGAGAAACAGGCTGGGTCTTTGATATTGTGCAGCTACTGTCCCAGCCCTAAATGTCCTGCCTCCAGATTTCTTGTAATTGAAACAAATAAACAAAAACAGATTAAACAAAACATACTTGTTTGATTAAACCACTGTTGGGATTTCTGTTGCTTACATATTTTGAACTATGTGAAATACACATAGTCAAAAACATGCTGAACTGAAATAGAAACTGAAGTGGACACTTCATGGAAAATAAGGGGTGGAGGTGAGGATTTAGCTATTGAAGTGGCAGAAAGAGATGGGAGATGGCGTACAGGGAACGAGGTCAAAACTCAGTGATTAGAACAAGGGAATGTGAGGGCTTCCCTGGTGGCGCAGTGGTTGAGAGTCCGCCTGCCGATGCAGGGGACGCGGGTTCATGCCCCGGTCCGGGCAGATCCCACATGTCGCTGGGTGGCTGGGCCCGTGAGCCATGGCCACTGAGCCTGCGTGTCCGGATCCTGTGCTCCGCAGCGGTGAGAGGCCCGCATACCGCAAACAAAACAAAACAAAAGAACAAGGGAATGTGTTCAGACAGAGTATCACTGGCTGAAGGCTGGTTTTTAGGCTTCTTGAATTCCCCACAGTCACAAGCAGGATTGGACTCAGAACCTAGGAGGGGGACAAGGGGGTTAGATTAGGGCATGGAGAGTTTTGGGGAGCAAGGAGACAGAAAGTATCAAAGTCTATGTCCTTCATTGTCAAATTCCTCTTAAAAGTTCATCCCTTTATTTAGGAGCTCCAAGACAATGTCTCATATCATATAAACCAAAAAAGTAAACACTATTTTGCCAGAGTTATTCTTAGAAAATCACAAAGTTTATTCCCTCATTGATAAGTTGGTTAAAATGTCTATTAACGTGATTGATCTAAATTACAAAAATGAGAGTCCAGAGATCTTATAGGACTATTACCTATGAAGTCTATCTTACAAGACGAACACCTATGAAGACTTTATTTCAGTATAAAAAGTATAACAATAATATAAAGGTAGTATTTTTTTGAATTTTTGCATTAAATGTAGTATTATATTAGCAAATGAAATGAGTCACATTTAAAGATGGTTACAACACGTATTATTAAAACGTAGAAATAGAGAAGGTGTAAGTTGTAGGGAAACTAGACTTGTTGCCTGAATATATAATTAATTTCTAACTGGAATTAGAGAAAACATTCTGGGAATCCAAGATCTACATCTGGGAGTCTTGGGGAAAAAGAAGGGAAGGGGTAAGTGTAGGGTTGAAAGGTGAGAACATAGCTGTTCTAGAGGGAGCAGGGAGTTATGCTCTAGGAGACAGAGGGACCCTGAGGACAGACTGGGCTCCCTCCTGGACATTAGTGGTGAAAATAAGACTCTTGCTCCTCTGATCCTGTTATCTTCTGGGAATAGAATTCCGGGAGCTAGAGTCTAACATCATTCCCCAAGAGAGCAAAAAGACATTCCAGGGGGGAGAAAGTAATCATAGCTGACATCTCCCTATTCCCTGACTGGCAGGAAGGTGGCTAGGAAATAGTACCAGGCACAGTTTTACAGGTAGGAACAGAGCAGTAGCATCTTAGGTGAGTTCAGGTGTGGGGTAAGGCAGCAGGAGGCATAAAGATTACCTGAAGTCAGGTCAGGTGTATGTTGAATATAGCGGTGGTTTTAGAGTTTAACTGTGGGTTGGGGCAGGTGTCTGCTCGCCTGACTTTGGATATCAAAGCCTGTCAAATTTGAGCCTGTCAAATTTCCAGGCTCACTGAAAAAAAGCACTGGTCCACTGGATTACATAGCACAACATCTGGAAAGAGTTTGATCCACTGGATAGAGCCTGGGGTGTGAATTGCCTTTAACAAAGTGTAAGGTCCAACTGAGGTCTCATTCTTAGGAAGCCTGAACTCATTGTCAACTTTGCACTGATGCAGAGTCATTTTGCTGTTCAAAAGACCCTACTCTTTGATTTCAGACTTGGTTCCTAAGGCTGTTGCCCTAAGAAATTTCAGCCAACGGAACAAATAGCTGACTCCTTCTAAGAAATCTGATCAGGGGACTTCCCTGGTTGTGCAGTGGTTAAGAATCCGCCTGCCAACGCAGGGGACACGGGTTCGAGCCCTGGTCCAGGAAGATCTCACATGCTGCAGAGCAACTAAGCCCGTGTGCCACAACGACTGAGCCTGCGCTCTAGAGCCTGCACGCCACAACTACTGAAGCCCACATGCCACAACTATAGAGCCCATGTGCCACAACTACTGAAGCCTGCGCGTCTCGAGCTCATGCTCCACAACAAGAGAAGCCACCGTAATAAGAAGCTCGTGCACTGCAGAGAACCCCCCGCTCAACGCAATTAGAGAAAGCCTACATGTAGCAACAAAGACCCAATGCAGTCATAAATAAATAAATAAATAAATAAATAAATTTATAAAAATTAAGAAAGAAAGAAATCTGATCAGGAGCAAGAATAATGAGGGAAGCCTCAGTTTCTGGCCTGACTTGGGGCTACATCGAAGTGATACCCTTTCTCAGGGAGACAGTAATTTTGTTGAGGAGGTCTGTCCTCCACTTACTAGGGGAATCCCAACAGGGGCTCTGCCACACTGAATGTATGGGAAAATAACTAATCCTTCACTTAAGGTGGGCATAGGTGATTCTAGAGTCTCCCTGGCCCCACAGAGATCTCTTTACCTGCTTGATTTTGCCTGAAATTTCTTTTCTTGACAAGTCCTTTCAGGGACAATTAGAGATAAGAGACAAATGCCTAGTTGAAGAGATACACTGACTGAAACTCGTTCATACCAGGGTAATAGGCAATTAATGGACAAGTCTAAGTGACTGATTTGAGGGAAGCTACTGGGTCCTTGGAGTGGGTGATGAGGTGGAGAGAGACCTGCATGGAGCAGGAAGACTTAGATGAATCTTTTTTAAGAGGGGAAGGTGGGGACTTTTAAAGGCAAATGTCATTTATTCCACTGAAGAATACTGATTTTCAATTGAACAATGCACACTTCTCATTACGGAGAAAGATGAGTGTGAATGTTTGTGTGTATCCAACTTCACTATTAAGCAGTTTCATTCTAGACAGAATAGTTTCCATAGGAAGCTATTATTTAACATCTTAGTTACTATTTCTATGAATTAGAATACAATGATGACAACACAAATGTACATATGAGCAGAGGTTACTCATGACAGAAACACACAAAATGCTCGAATCCAGGTGATTCAACCAAACTGTTGGTGGATTCTCTTTCTGAAATAGCAAGAAGATGAAATTCTATCATCCCTCCTCATACATGTGATACCCTGTCTCCATTTACTTTTACTACTTAAGAGTTCCCTCACCTCTAAAGCCAACTCAGGAGTTTTTATTTTCCATTTTAATCTCTGAGTAAATGATTTTTAAAAATATTGCCTAAAGTATTTATTTTACCAGAAAATTATTGCATTATGAATCTGCATTATGAATTTAATGTGCAAAAGTTTGAGTGTTCT
The DNA here is from genome assembly GCF_025265405.1 of Mesoplodon densirostris. Lineage (NCBI taxonomy): Eukaryota > Metazoa > Chordata > Mammalia > Artiodactyla > Ziphiidae > Mesoplodon > Mesoplodon densirostris. The sequence goes on along the minus strand of NC_082668.1, from coordinate 33,447,661 downwards.
GTATGAATTAAGTTGGAATTGGGTTGATATTATTTTCCCTACTGTACATTCAACATATGCTGTGGGTATGTTAAAAACATAAAAATATGTTTTTGTAGCTAGAAAAAACTGTTAGAGGCCATTTTTTTTTTTTTTTTTTTTTGCGGTAAGTGCGCCTCTCACTGTTGTGGCCTCTCCCGTTGCGGAGCACAGGCTCCGGACGCGCAGGCTCAGCGGCCATGGCTCACGGGCCCAGCCGCTCTGCGGCATGTGGGATCTTTCCGGATCGGGGCACAAACCCGTGTCCCCTGCATCGGCAGGCAGACTCTCAACCACTGTGCCACCAGGGAAGCCTCAAGAGGCCATTTTTGTCAACATCGAATGTTTGTTTTTTAGAGTCTAGTAAGGAATTCTGTGATCCTTGAATCATTTAAAGTCACATTTAACCACTTTCACCAATGGACAGGTCATCCAAAATGAAAATAAATAAGGAAACACAAGCTTTAAATGACACATTAAACAAGATGGATTTAATTGATACTTATAGAACATTCCATCCTAAAACAACAGAATACACTTTCTTCTCAAGTGCTCATGGAACATTCTCCAGGATAGATCATATCTTGGGTCACAAATCAAGCCTTGGTAAATTTAAGAAAATTGAGATCGTATCAAGTATCTTTTCTAACCACAATGCTGTGAGACTACATAACAATCACAGGAAGAAAACTGTAAAAAATACAAACACATGGAGGCTAAACAATATGCTACTAAATAACCAAGAGATCATTGAAGAAATCAAAGAAGAGACCAAAAAATACCTAAAACAAATGACAAGGAAAACACAACAACCCAAAACCTATGGGATTCAGCAAAAGCAGTTCTAAGAGGGAAGTTTATAGCAATACAATCCTATCTCAAGAAACAAGAAACATCTCAAATAAACAACCTAACCTTACACCTAAAGCAATTAGAGAAAGAAGAACAAAAATAACCCAAAGCTAGCAGAAAGAAAGAAATCATAAAGATCAGATCAGATCAGAAATAAATGAAAAAGAAATGAAGGAAACAATAGCAAAGATCAATAAAACTAAAAGCTGGTTCTTTGAGAAGATAAACAAAACTGATAAACTATTAGCCAGACTCATCAAGAAAAAAAGGGAGAAGACTCAGATCAATAGAATTAGAAATGAAAAAGGAGAAGTAACAGCTGACACTGCAGAAATCCAAAGATCATGAGAGATTACTACAAGCAACTCTATGCCAATAAAATGGACAACCTGGAAGAAATGGACAAATTCTTAGAAAAGCACAACCTTCTGAAACTGAACCAGGAAGAAATAGAAAATATAAACAGACCAATCACAAGCACTGAAATTGAAACTGTGATTAGAAATCTTTCAGCAAACAAAAGCCCAGGACCAGATGGCTTCACAGGCGAATTCCATCAAACATTTAGAGAAGAGCTAACACCTATCCTTCTCAAACTCTTCCAAAATATAGCAGAGGGAGGAACACTCCCAAACTCATTCTACAAGGCCACCATCACCCTGATACCAAAGCCACATAAAGATGTCATAAAGAAAGAAAACTACAGGCCAATATCACTGATGAACATAGATGCAAAAATCCTCAACAAAACACTAGCAAACAGAATCCAACAGCACATTAAAGGGATCATACACCATGATCAAGTGGGGTTTATCCCAGGAATGCAAGGATTCTTCAATATATGCAAATCAATCAATGTGATATACCACATTAACAAATTGAAGGAGAAAAACCAAATGATAATCTCAATAGATGCAGAAAAAGCTTTGGATAAAATTCAACATGCATTTATGATAAAAACTTTCCAGAAAGTAGGCAAAGACGAAACCTATCTCAAAATAATAAAGGTCATATATGACAAACCCAGAGCCAACATCGTTCTCAATAGTCAAAAACTGAAAGCTTTTCCTCTAAGATCAGGAACAAGACAAGGTTTCCCACTCTCACCACCATTACTCAACATAGTTTTGGAAGTTTTAGCCACAGCAATCAGAGAAGAAAAAGAAATAAAAGGAATCCAAATTGGAAAAGAAAAAGTAAAACTGTCATTGTTTGCAGATGACATGATACTATACATAGAGAATCCTAAAGATGCTACCAGAAAACTACTAGAGCTAAACAATGAATTTGATAGAGTAGCAGGATACAAAATTAATGCACAGAAATCTCTTGCATTCTTATACACTAATGATGAAAAATCTGAAAGAGAAGTTAAGGAAACACTCCCATTTACCACTGCAACAAAAAGAATAAAATACCTAGGAATAAACCTACCCAAGGAGCCAAAAGACCTGTATGCAGAAAACTATAAGACACTGATGAAAGAAATTAAAGATGATACAAACAGATGGAGAGATATACCATGTTCTTGGACTAGAAGAATCAATGTTGTGAAAATGACTATACTACCCAAAGCAATTCAATTCAATCCCTATCAAACTACCAATGGCATTTTTCACAGAAGTAGAACAAAAAATTTCACAGTTTGTATGGAAACACAAAAGACCCCAAATAGCCAAAGCAATTTGGGAAAGAAAAACAGAGCTGGAGGAATCAGGTTCCCTGACTTCAGACTATACTACAAAGCTACTGTAATCAAGACAGTATAGTATTAGCACAAAAACAGAAATAGAGATCAATGGAACAGGAGAGAAAACCCAGAGATAAACCCACGCACATATAGTCACCTTATCTTTGATAAGGAGGCAAGAATATACAATGGAGAAAATATAGCCTCTTCAATAAGTGGTGCTGTGAAAACTGGACAGCTACATGTAAAAGAATGAAATTAGAACATTTCCTAACACCATACCCAAAAATAAACTCAAAATGGATTAAAGACCTAAATGTAAGGCCGGAAGCTATAAAACTCTTAGAGGAAAACATAGACAGAACACTCTATGATATAAATTACAGCAAGATCCTTTTTGACCAACCTCCTTGAGAAATGGAAATAAAAATGAAAATAAACAAATGATACTTAATGAAACTTAAAAGTTTTTGCATGCCAAAGGAAACAATAAACATGACGAAAAGACAACCGTCAGAATGGGAGAAAATATTTGCAAACGAAGCAACTGACAAAGGATTAATCTCAAAATATATAAGCAAGCAGCTCATGCAGCTCAATATCAAAAAAAGAAACAACCCAATCCAATAAGGTGAAGAAGACCTAAATAGACATTTCTCCAAAGAAGATATACAGATTGCCAAGAAACACATGAAAGGATGCTCAACACCATTAATCATTAGAGAAATAAAAATCAAAACCAGATGAGGTATCACCTCACGCCAGTCAGAATGGCCATCATCCAAAAATCTACAAACGATAAGTGCTGGAGAAGGTGTGGAGAAAAGGGAACCCTCTTGCACTGTTGGTGGGAATGTAAATTGATACAGCCACTATGGAGAACAGTAAGGAAGTTCCTTAAAAAACTAAAATTAGAACTACCATATGATCCAGCAATCCCACTACTGGGCATATACCCTCAGAAAACCACAATTCAAAAAGACACATGCATCCCAATGTTCACTGCAGCATTATTTACAATAGCCAGGACTTGGAAGCAATCTAAATGTCCATTGACAGATGAATGGATAAAGATGTAGCACATATATACAATGGAATTTTACTCAGCCATAAAAAGAAACGGAATTGAGTTATTTGTAGTGAGGTGGATGGACCTAGAATCTGTCATACAGAGTGAAGTAAGTCAGAAAGGGAAAAATAAATACCGTATGCTAACACATATATATGGAATCTTAAAAAAAAAAAAAAGTGGTTCTGATGAACCTAGGGGCAGGACAGGTATAAAGATGCAGACCTAGAGAATGGACTTGAGGACCTGGGGCGAGGGAAGGGTAAGCTGGGACGAAGTGAGAGAGTGGCATGGACATATATACACTACCAAACGTAAAATAGATAGCTAGTGGGAAGCAGCCGCATAGCACAGGGAGATCAGCTCGGTGCTTTGTGTCCCGCTAGATGGGTGGGATAGGGAGGGAGGGAGGGACATGCAAGAGGGAGGCGATATGGGGATATATGTATACATATAGCTGATTCACTTTGTTATACAGCAGAAAGTAACACAACATTGTAAAGCAATTATACTCCAGTAAAGATGTTAAATAAAAAAAATAATAATCAAGTCACATTTAAAAGTATGCTATGTGGAAGTTAAGGACATGACAAAAGCAAAAGGAAAGAAATCATGAGAAAAGAGAATCATAAAATAATTTTGTAGTATTTTTGCAATTAAAGTACATTTAGAGTACTGAAGAGAATGATAACTTGATTTTGTGAGAGGTCTGAAATTAAAATTAAACATGTTTTTAAAAACTATTTTCAAGTGCTGTGGCAGAAACGGCCAGCTGTCCATCAAAATCCCTTGTCCCTTTCATGGTTAGAGCTGTGGTGAGAGCATAGCTGCTGAGCTAGGGTCTGGATTTCCCAGCCTCCTTTGCATCTGGGGGGGCTATGTGACAGTTCTAGCCAATGGAATTTGAGCAGTGACTTTTGTCACTTCAGGGTCAAGCCTTTAAAGAAGCAAGTATGCCTTTCTATCTGCAATTTCCTCTTCTCTTTCTTCTTTGTCCTCCTCCATCTGGCTGGAGGCACATGACAATGGGGGCCTAATGGAGGTGAAGCCACAGATGAATTGAACCTGGGTCCCCAAGTCACCATCTAGAAGAAAGCTGTCTGCCAACCAGAAGCACTACATGAGCAAGAAATTGATCTCAAAATGTGTAATAGCTGCAAGATAGTGGGAATTTACTTGTTACAGCAGCTCGTGATATCCCAGCAATACGGGTACCCTTATTACTGTCATTTACTGGAAATTTCCAAAAAGAGGTTCTTCTGGACTTACTTTAATGAACAGATGAGACTCACTTGCAATTAGCAGAACTTTTGGACACAGATTTTTTTACTGTGGTGAAAAATACATAACATGAATTTACCCTTTTAATTTTTAACTGTACATTAAATGTTAACTGTATGCAGATTTTTGCACATCAGTTCACTAGAAGTTTTTCATCTTGCATGACTGAAACTGTGTACCCATTGAACAAAAAATGGAGACATGTTTTAAAAGTCTTTAATAACTGTTTATGTTCTTGAGGTAAACTATTTTCTTGAAGTCTTAATTTCAGTACAAGCACAGCATAACATTTAACATGGTACAGCACTTGTTATGTGCCAGGCACTATTGTAAGTGCTTTTTTGTTTTTTACAGTTATTGCAAAATATTGGCTATAATCTCCGTGTTGTACAATACATCCTTGTAGCCTATCTTACACCCAGTAGTTTGTACTCTCCCTCCCCCTCTAAGTGCTTTTTATATAATATCGCAATCTGACAAAAAAGTTCAAGACTTCTATTGAGGGAAAAGTAAAACTGTATTGAGAGGCAAAACTCCCTTTTATATTTCAAACTTAGGACTGACTATCACATATTTTAAATGAATGAATCTGTGATAATGAATTTAATATAAAGAAGGATATGTAACAGAATTATAAGAAGATTTATTGTAAATGTGAATGTTCATTAAAATAGGTACACAAACATGACATGTTTCTCATATTTCTGCTATTTTACTGCTTGTGGTGAAAACTGCCCTGATTTGTCTCACCGAGATGCTTTTCTTAGCCTGGGCTGCCACAGTACTGTTAATGTTTCTGCCCTAGACCCAGGCACCGTATTAAAAGAGTTGGTGAATGGAATGATTATAACCTAAGATCAATCTTCATCCAGAAAGCATACCAAAGGGTTGCTAATGGACCTTCAACTAGGATAGGAGTTTTATCCTTTGTTGTGTTGACTCCAGCACTACTCTCCAGAGCTACAAATAAACACAGAAAAATACCAGGCTTGCCCCTACCTACACGGAAAGAACCATTATCGTCATTTGGAGCACCCTTCAGATCATATAAAAACACTTACTGTGAATACACTACGACTGCTGTCGACTTGGTTACATTTTCCAAATCAGTTATGTGGGGTGGGAAACCTTCAACTCCGCAGTTTAAATTTAGATAAAGCTCCCATATCAAATTCCCACACTCCCTCTTTATTTTAACCTCCCAGAATAATGTTCTCTTTAATCCTTTGCTGTCCTTCCTGCTTATCTGCTTTCATTTTTCTTATATCCTAATCCATTTAATAAGATCCGTTCAGGCTCCTATAAAGGCTAATGCTTTAGTCTCCTCCTGGCTCTCATCAATCTCCTCTTCTTTGGTCCTAACAGCTGGGATCCCCAAGCCCTCACTCTTAGGCTCAGTCCTACACTTATGTTTGGGAACAGCTCTCGGTCAGGTCTGGAGCAATTTAAAGAGCCTTAGGCCAGTATCCGGACAACTCAGGCTCAAGTCATTCTGTCTGATGATGTCATTTGAACATTTGCCAAGTATTTATTCAACACCTACCTCTGCTACCATTCATCCCCTACCATGTGCCAGGCACTGTGTAAAGCTATGGAGACGCAACAAATACCAAGACATAGTCCTCATCTTGAGAGTCTTTCAGTTTTGAAGTGAAGATGTACAAGTTAACCAGCAATCACAGTAGAGTGGTAAGTGCCATGACAGGCTCAAGGGCAGGATGCTGTGGGAGCCCCTAGGGGAGGCACAAACAGTGGGAACATAGTGTGGGTACAGGAGGGGGGGTGGTCAGAAAAAAGCTTCCCAGAAGAGTTGATTTCTGTACCAAGATCTGAAGGATGAGGAGTTACCTAAGTATGTAGGGAGAAGTGTGTGTGTGTGTGTGTGTGTGTGTGTGTGTTATCTATCTATCTATCTAATCTATCCATCCATCTATATATATATATAGAGAGAGAGAGAGACAGGCTAGAGGTTAAGCAGAGAATAGCATGTTCCAGGAACTCTAAGTAGCTCTGTTTGGCAATATAACATAGTAGTTAAGATCATGATCTCAAAGCCAGACTGCATAGGTTTGAATTCAGACTGCTGCTATGTCACCTTGGGCAAGACACTTAGTCTCTTTCTGCCTCAGCATCCTCCTCCATAAAATAGAAATAATAATAGAACCTGCCTTATAGGATTGTTGTGAGGAATAATAAACTTAATATGTTCAAGTACTTAGAATGATGCGGGGCATATTGCATAATAATAAGGGTTTGTTTAGCTATAGTATGAAATGAAAGATAGGGAGTGGCCAAGAAAACTCTTGTGTGCCGTGGTAAGGAGTTTGGACTTTAAAAATATTTACTGAATTCCTGTTGCCCTCAGGATAAACAGGGCAATTATGCATCAAGTTGCCGCTTTAAACAGATCACTCTGCTGCAGTGCAGACATCTACTTGGAGGGGTCCAGCAGGAAGAAGTCTGCTCTGCCTGCAGCCCCTGCTGGGAAGATGCTGAGCTTCTTGCTCCATCCTCTGCTCCACGGAGTGGCCACTGGGAAAGGCCACTAGGGGAACAGGATGGGCTGGGGAAACGACGAGTTCACACGTGGTCTTTGGAGTGCTTGTGTAAATGTCTTTTGAGTAGCTGGATATTCAATTCTGAAGACAAGATTTAGAAGTAGTCAGCATTACAAGGATACTTAAAGGTCTAGAAGTAGAGTTAAGATTATCCAGGGATGCTGAGTAGATGGAGAAAAAGAGAGGTTCCAAGAGCACCGAGAAAGACCATCACTGAAGAGATGTGAGCGAAAGAAGAGCCCTTGAAGGATATCGAGAAGGAGTAACTGGAGAGGCAGGAGAAAATCTGGAAACGCCTAGTGTTATCTAAGCGAAAGGGGGACGTCACTTCAGAAAGCAGGAGCGATCAACAAATGCTGCTAAGAAAGTGCATGAGATAAGAAGGGAAACGACTCCATTTGCGACAGGGAGCACTTTGGGGAGAAGAGTTTTAGTGGAACGTTTGGCAGAAGCCAGGTTGCAGAGGACTGAGAGGTGAATGGGAGGTGAGGAATGGAGGAGAGTGAGTAGAATTCAGGCGGGAAGATTCAAGAAGATAGTGAGTTTGGGAAGCTCGTGGATTCAAGAAATTGAGAGGTAAATAGGGAGAGACGGAGATGATAGGTAGAGACGCCTGTGGAGTTGGAGGGTAAGCTGTTTAAATGCTGGTGGTAGAGAGCCAGCAGAGAAAGAAGATGATAGGCGTGGTAACTGGAGAGAGAGAGAGAGAGAGAGAGAGAGAGAGAGAGAGAGAGAGAGAGAGAGAAAAGAGTCTCTAAGGTGGGTTAGGGAACAGCTGCGGGGAGGTGTCAGCTAGGAGAGACCCTTCTTGCCCTGGGGCAGGAGGGAAAGAAACAGGATGGGTATGAATGCAGGAAGATGGAGGGACTGAACTGAATTCTCTTCTGTCACCATTGTCTTGGGAAGTAGGAGGCTTAGTCTTTGGTCCAGAGGGAGTGGGTCGGGGGTGGAGTAGGAGGTTGGAGGAGAGTGAGGAAACTGAAGGAGTGAGAGGGCTCCCTGGGAGGACCTGTATGCAGTAGGCATGACTGATGTTGCTCTTTTTTTTTTTTTTTTTTTTGCGGTACGCGGGCCTCTCACTGTTGTGGCCTCTCCCGTTGCGGAGCACAGGCTCCAGACGCGCAGGCTCAGCGGCCGTGGCTCACGGGCCCAGCCGCTCCGTGGCATGTGGGATCCTCCTGGACCGGGGCACGAACCTGTGTCCCCTGCATCGGCAGGCGGACTCTCAACCACTGTGCCACCAGGGAAGACCCCCCCCCCCTTTTTTTTTGAGATCATGTATTTTCCAGTGGTTTAACACAACAGAAGTTTTATTTTACGCTTATATAGCATTTCTGCTGGTGGAGCCCATATATTTTAACCACATCCAGTATGCACAGCATTGTCTTTTCCCCCAGGAGTCCCCTGTGGCTTGAATATAGGAGTAGAGAAGACAGGAATGGGATTTTATTAGACAGGTGAAATGAAAGGCAATGGTAAAAGAGAATTGCAGGGCTTGGGTGAAGTGATGAACCATGGGTGACAATACAGAAGGCAGATTGTAGGAGGGGTTTGCACCTGGCAGGGAGGGGGATGTGTGACCAAATGATGAGGATGCTTGTGCCTTGTGATGTGTGCCCCCTAGTAGTGCACAATCTGCATAGCCCTTTGTGGCAGTTCTGCGTGATAGGCATGGTGAGGTTAGCAGTCCATGAGCTCTCTAAAACGAGGGCAGGAGGAAGGAGGAGAAAGAGGGACCTAGATTTTCAGCATGGGGCTGATCATTACTTAGACTGATTATCTGCTATGGGGACCCAATATAGATTAGTTTGTTCCCAAGGCCCTTATTGTGTATTGGAAACAATAATTGTCCTGGGTGCCCTAGGCCATGGGGTAGAGTAGGGTGAATGGAAGACCTCCAAATTTTGGTCCTAGTGTCTGAGCTTCCCTCTAGTTAATTGCATTATCTTTAAAGGAGAATATGATACACATAAATAAATAGGTATAATGTAATAAATATAATACATAATGTATGTAATGCATATCATATAATACAATAGATGTAATGTAAATAAGTGAATGTTACTTATAGTCATTAGGCCCCTGACTTGTTCCCTTTTGCCCATGTCCTTGACTTGAGATACAACCCTCTTTGGGGTTAGAGTTCTACCTTACTCTCTAGGACTCTTGGACCTGAACTTCTTGTTGTCGGTCTCAGCTCCCTAGCAGAGATTGGTACCTGCAAAGATCTTTCTGTTTCTGATGGCCATCTATCTCCAGCTCTGCTTCTAGTCTGCTCCTGGATTCTTTGGAGGAACTCACAAACAGATATAACCGTTTGGTTGTGTCCTCTGGAGCTCATACTTATTAATTCCCCTTAGTGGTAACTGATCTTAAACATGTTTTACCACTGACAGACCTCATGCAAAATTTGATATTTCTAACAATCTGAAGCAGTTTGCTCAGTGCAAAGAACACTGGATTTAGAGTTAGAAAGTCTGCTTTAAGTAGCACTTACCCTCTTGGGCTTAGTTTTCTCATCTGTAAAGTGGGGTTGACAATTACTATTTGATGGGTTTGTTGTTAGGATTAAATGAGATAATACATATAAAAGTTATTTGCAAAAGACTATAAAAATGTAATTTACTTTTCAGAATGGATAATTTACTGAGTGGAAGAAAACCATGATGGCAGCAATAAATAGGTGCTTGAAGCATTATGGTCAGAGGTTCAAGTTTATTCTTCATTTTTTAGACAACACTCCTTCTTACGCAGGGAACAGTAATGTTGATCCAAATTCAAATAACAAAACAGCCTCACATTTTTCAAAGGTAGGTTCTTAGGAAGCTATAGTTCTCAGGAAGCAGAAACTATTGAGTTTCTGCCTCCGCCCCTCCTCATTATAATTATACTTGCCATCTAAATTTTGGGGACAATGGTAGTAAATTTCCCTCCAACTAGGATATGCATTTAATTGTGTAGGAGGTATATTAAACAAGCAAAAAATCTTAAGTGCTTATTTCAAGAAAAGGCTATGTGTAAGAATCAGATTGTTTTGGGCACTAATTGCCCTATGCAAATCCTAATTTGAAAGTTAAGGGTGATTAGAAGGAAAAGAAAATGTTCAGAAGAATGTAACCCTCTGAATTGGTGAATCTGTTTTTCATTGAAAGGGAATTAACACATTGCTATGGGAAGGCAGTATTCTTACCAAATATGCTGTTCTGTGTTTCTCAAACCCAGGGGATCTCCTATGGGATCTATCCTGTGACAGTACTCTATTGAACAATTAGTCAACAGATTTCAACACAATGGAAACTGAAAAAAACAGTATAAAAAGATCTGGAAAGGTTCTCACTATTCTGCCTTCTGAGATAAATGGTTTGTTATAAGGAAAAATATCTCGTTCCTATTTCTGAAGCTGCAAATGAAACCATGTGGGTTTTCATTTAAATCCAGGGACTTTCTTAGCATGGAAAGACATGAAAGAATCCCCCAGGGTAAAAGTCATATTGTCACTGATTCATTGCAATTAGCTAATTTGACTAACTCCTTTCCTGCTGAAGGAAGAAAAGCTCCCTGTGAGCTGGAGAGGACCTGAGAGGTCATCTTTTTACAAATGAAGAATCTTAGGTAATTTTTGCAATTCAGAATAAAGGGGCTTGAATATTTATAATACCTCACTCTGAGGCATCATTCCTTGCTGTTCACATGCAAAGCAATTGCTTTAGGTGTGCTTTTGTCTGACTTATTGAGTCAACCATTTCTTGTACATATAATTCTAATTATAGTAAAGAACAATGTCAATATTTAGTCATCTTTCTCCATTTGCAAGTAGAACTCTTAATCCTTACTTGAAAAAAAAAAAAAGCTTTCCCCTGCTCTGTTTGAAAATGCTAATATCCAATGTCTGTTTCTTTTCTGCAGTTATTTCCTGCAACATATTTCTAAACATCTGAATTTAAAATTCTATCTTAGGGAAATGAAGATATTTCTTTGATTTATTTTCCAAACAATGAAACTGACTCAGAAAAATAGCCCTGGCACTAGCTGGAAAGCCCACTAGTTACAAAATCAGACATAATGTGTACAACCTTGAAGTTTGGAGCTGCCGGTGGAAGCTCACGCCATCAACCCCTCCAGCTTAATCAAGTTCAAGTTTGTTGGCATCCCTGCTGGCTGTGTGACTTCAGCGAAGGCAGGCAAAGAAATGAAAGGAAGTGCTGGTAGCAGACAGCACTGTTCCCTGTAATTCCCATCATTTGAGATTCATGCCTTTGAAGTCAAATATTTCATTCCAGGAAATGTTTAAAATTCAGAAGCTGCTGGTTGAAAGGCAACATTGGACCACTGTTTGCTCTTAGCACCTCAGGGATAAGCCATTCATTCATTTTGGGTAACATTAGGAGACTTAAGAACAGGAGGCCACTGCTAGAGTAGAACATCCACTGTGGGTCTAAGGACAAAGCTCTAATTACCCCTCTGCTAATAACTAGCTGTGTGAGCAAATCACTCCCCGTCCCCAGCCTCTCTCTCCACATTGGTAGACTGAGAGGATTGTTCAGCTCTAAATCTCTACACCTCTACTAAGGCAGAGAAGGCAGGGTGAGGTAGAACCGGGTAAGGGAACAATGAGTCTTGTTGTCCCTGCAAAGCCAGAGAACTTGAAGGCCAAGTGCGGAAGGAGCTTTCCAATTCTTGTTCAGCTCTGTGATCCTAGCTTGAGGTGTTGTCTCAGGTGGATGGTGGCTCCTAATCAGGGAGCAATGGCCCAGTGTTCGGATTTGCCCCACTTTGAGCCCCACCTAGCGGGGCTTGTACTCAGCTTTAAATTTTTTTTTTTTTTTTTTAGCATAGCTGTGAACCCACTGCTTAGTGACCCTGTTCCTCACTTGGAGCATGAAATAGCCCCAAACGACTCAATTTCTTCTGTCCTGTTGAACCCTAAGTCTCCGATTTACTCCCTCCTTTCTTTTCAGAATGGGTCAAGATGGGCTTTTAAAGAGAATGCATCGAAATTTACCAAGGCTGATTCTGATTCACTCAGGACCACTTTCAATGGTAGTGCCAGTTTATCTGGCCTTCCCTCCCCCTTAAACAATCCCCTAGCCTCTTACCAACTCCAGTTATTGCATTCTTTCTGATTTTTGGAAATCACTAGGTAAATGTGAGTAGACGTCTTTTCTCACCCTTCGTGTCGTGGTCAGAGAGAGGCCAGGCCTGTCCTTCTTGTTTCCTTCTGTGCCTTCACTGATGGGCTCCGTGGGAGAAAAGAAACACATCGGAATGGGGTTGCTCCTGATCAAAGCAGCAATAAGATAAAACAGATTTGCAGAGCTTGGAGAACTTTAGATCCAAGCTACCCCTGCTTTCAATTAAAAAGTAATAAGCAAACATGGTAAATAATATGAATAAATGAAGAGGATCTATAAGAACCCTTCCAGAAATTTTCAATTAATATAAACTTATATATGCTTATTTTCTTTCTTCCTACCTCCCTCCTTCCCTCCCTTTCTCTCTCTTTCCTTCTTTGTTTCTTTTTTTGTTTCTTTCTTTCTTTGTTTGTTTCTTTCTTCTTTTCTTTGTTTCTTTGTTTCTTTCTTTCTCTCTCTCTCTTTCTTTCTCTTTCGTTTTTCTCTTGATGGAAACCAAGAGATAGAGGCTTTCTGAGTCCCTCACCAGAGCCTGTTTTTATTTTTATTTTTTCCAGGTTTATTGAGATATAATCGATGTACAACATTGAGTAAGTTTAAGGTATACAATGTATATGGTTTGATATATATATATACATATTGTGAAATGATTACCACAATAAGGTTAACACATCCACCACTTCCCATAGTTACATATTTTGTGTGTGTGTGGTGGTAACTTTTTAAATCTACTCTCTTAACTTTCTATCTATCTATCTATCTTTCTTTCTTTCTTTCTTTCTTTCTTTCTTTCTTTCTTTCCTTTCTTCCTTTCATCTTTTCCTTCTTTTTACATAAACTAAGTCACAGTATTCATCCACTTCTGCTTTCTTTTCTATGATTGTACAATATATTTCATTATTTGGGTATGCTGTAGTTTATTGAACCAGTCCCCAGTTGAACATTTTAACTCTACTTTTTGATTTGTTAGTTGGATAAGTCAGAGAGCATAGATAAAGAGACCACACTTTTTAGAGAAGTCTGCTTTATAAGATTAATTTGGAGTAGAAAGTGTCTTCTTCAGAGCAGAGACCACTTTTTGTGTTTCTTCATTAGTAGTAGGCATGGTCTCTGCAGGCAAAGCTCTCCTAAAGCTGCCAAATCGACATGATACCTGGTACAGTCACTTGTATTACCTGTGCGTGGCGTTTGTTAATTAATGATAATTACTGTGTTTCATTTTAGAGGAAAGAAGTGAGTCACTGAGAGATTGAGCTGCAGGATGGTGGGAGTGGGCCAAGAGCCAACGCTTGGCTTTATTCATTAAGTGTTTCTCATTATTTCAAGGACAGTTATTACCATTACCATTAAAATTGTTGGTTTCGAGCTAGCATGTATAAATCCAGATTAGAAGACTGATGTCCAGACACAAAAAAGTTTAAAACACAAGAGATGAAAAGAGGTCCATGTTAAAAAGTCAGAAATGAACTATTATTATTATTATCATCAGTATTGTGATGTGAACTGAAGTGAAATGCTGAAAATTACATTGTCATTAATTTATATAACAAAAATAATTGAAAACAGTACCTCACAGGATTGTTCTTCAGCATGAGCACAACTACAATTTTATGCAGGATAGTTCTCTATTCTTAAGTGCCTCTTCTGCAATTCCAGGAAGATGTGATTTGCAGTGCAGTGAGCAATGCCAATTACCTCGTTTCTCTTGTGGGCTGCAGCTAATGCTTGTCCTCACCATCCTTCTCACTAGGATGTGCAGCAGACATCAATCACCATTACTGCACAGGCTGTCTGCATCCTTAATTAGCAAATAACACACAGCAGAGCTTAGTGGCAGAGTAGACAATATTTTGCATTTAAAAAAATTGTTTGTGGTAAGAAGCAATCCCAAATAAATTGCACAATAGCTTGTGTACTGTGAGCCCAGGACACCACAAGGTCTTAGGGAGCCACAACCATTTGTCTGATAAAACTTCAAGAATCTAATTGAACATACCCTGCTTGCCTAAGCAATTTGCAAGTATGTTTTTGAGTACAAATAGGAATATTTTCAGGGTTATTCCTCATATTTTCATGGTAGCTTTCCAAGTTAATTTACCTTGCCATGGTTGCTTCATGCTGTTTCCTTGGCTGTTTATTTGGCACTTGATGTAATTAGCTGTTGACGGTTCCAGCACAATGAGAGATTACTACTGGATGGGAAAATACCACAACTTAGGTCTTATCATTGATTTTCTGCTTTGTTGTTTCATCATATTCTCAGGATTCATCTTGGCTATTACTGGGCAAGAGAGTGGAGGAAGTGATTCTGATTTAAGGAAAATAAAGGCATTTAAAACTGCAGCAGGGAAGGAAAAGGGAGCTAACATTTATTGAGTACCTACTGTGTTCCAGGCAGTACTCCAGGAGAACTGTCTTGTTTTATCCTTACAACACACCTTTGAGGTCTTTATTATTACCTCTATTTTACAAACTAAAAAACTGAAATTCAGATTATATAATTGCATAATGTCACACCACTCAAAAGCAGTGGAGCCAGGATTGGAATCCAAGTTTGTTTAACTCCTATAATTCTGCTTCTTCAAACGATGATAGTACTTTATATTTGTATAGAGTTCTCTAGTTTTTAATGTACTTTCCCATATGTTATTGCCTTAATTTTCCCACCAGCTCCATGAGGTATACACTATTATAAAATTTTACAGATGGGGAAAATGAAGCTCAGGGAGGCTGTGACTTGCCCAAGGTCAAACACGTGATAAATAGCAGGGCTAGGACTTGGAGACTTGTGAACGTAAGAGCATCACTTTTTCCATGACACTGCTAAAGACTCAGAGCAAACCAATTCCTATTTAGAAGAACATAGGTTATTTTGCACTATGTTGTGTGTTTATTTATAACTCTATATTACTATATTCCATGCACTTGGAAAAATAATTTGTGAGAATCACAGCTTAAGACATAGATGTTGTTATACAATGAAAGCCAAATGGTGAATTAGTGAATTAGAAAACCTAGGCTAGGGACTTCTCTGGTGGTCCAGTGGCTAAGACTCCACGTTCCCAATGCAGGGGGCCTGGGCTGGATCCCTGGTCAGGGAACTAGATCCCATATGCCACAACTAAGACCCGAAGCAGCCAAATAAATTAAAACAAAACAAAACAAAAAAACCTAGGCTAAGAATATACATTTGTAGTTATGCATAAAAGTAGCAGAAGTTAGATCTGAGGTCAGGCACAAACTGAGGCATCTTCTTATTGAGACACTGATGTGTCAGTTAGATACATTGCAGTCTTGTTTAATAAAGGACTCTCTTGCCCAAGAAGACAACTTATTAAAAAGTTGGAGTGTGGGCTTCCCTGGTGGCGCAGTGGTTGGGAGTCCGCCTGCTGATGCAGGGGAGGCGAGTTCGTGCCCCGGTCTGGGAGGATCCCACGTGCCGCGGAGCGGCTGGGCCCGTGGGCCATGGCCGCTGAGCCTGCGCGTCCGGAGGCTGTGCTCCGCAACGGGAGAGGCCACAGCGGTGAGAGGCCCGCGTACCGCGAAAAAAAAAAAAAAAAAAAAAAAAAAGTTGGAGTGAAAAGGGGAGGTAGCTGGGGGAGCAATAGGAATCTTTTTCTTAGTTAAATTTTTAAACTCCCCAACCCCTTCTCTTTGACTCCCCCTGTCCCTCGAAAAGATGTTTACCAAATAAAAACATTGGCACTGAGATGTGAATGACTTCTATCTTACCTTTTCAAAGAGAAACCTATTAACAGAATTGGAATTCCAAGTGGTGGTAGGTCCCTAAGAGGTTCTTTTGAGTAGGGGTGGTTTCTGTTGCTCTATGATTGTCTCAGGCAGCCTCATCCCTAAACTTACCCATACCCCCCCTCAAAATACTCTTTCAACATGCTTTCAGCAACAAATATTCATTGGGCACAGTTTCTTAAAAGTTTCTTATTATTCTTTTTATTGAGGTATAGTTGATGTATAATATATGTTTCAGGGGCTTCCCTGGTGGCACAGTGGTTGAGAATCCACCTGCCGATGCAGGGGACACGGGTTCGTGCCCTGGTCCGGGAAGATCTTACATGCCGTGGAGCGGCTGGGTCTGTGAGCCATGGCCACTGGGCCTGCGTGTCCAGAGCCTGTGCTCTGCAACGGGAGAGGCCACAACAGTGAGAGGCCCGCGTACTGCAAAAAAAAAAAAAAAAAAATATGTTTCAGGTGTGCAACATAGTGATTCACAATTTTAAAAGATTATATTCTTTTTATAGTTATTATAAAATATTGACTATATTCCCTGAGTTGTACAATATAACCTTGCAGCTTATTTTATACTTAGTAGTTTGTACCTCTTAATCCTCTACCCCTGGGACTTCCCTGGCAGTCCAGTGATTAAGACTCTGTGCTCCTAATGCAGGTGGTACAGGTTCAATCCCTGGTAGGGGAACTAAGATCCCACATTCTGTGTGGTGCAGCCAAAAAAGGGAAAAAAAAAAAAAAATCCACTACCCGTATCTTGCCCCTCCCCACTTCCCTCTCTCCACTGGTAATCATTAGTTTGTTCTCTATAATTGTGAGTCTGTTTTTTAATTTAATTTTATTAAAAATTTTTGAAATAAAAATTTAAAAGGTTACTTTCCATTTACAGTTACTATAAAATATTGGATATATTCCCTGTGTTGTACAATACATCCTTGAGCCTATCTTATATGCAGTAGTGTATACCTCCTACTCCCCCACCCCTATATTGCTCCCCTGCCCCAGTTGGTAACCTCTAGTTTGTTCTCTGTATCTGTGAGTCTGTTTCTTTTTTGTTATATTCACTAGACTGTTGTATATTTCAGATTCCACATATAAGTGATATCATACAGTATTTAGTGATATCATACAGTATTTGTCTTTCTCTGTCTGACTTATTTCACTTAGCATAATACCCTCCAAGTCCCTCCATGTTGTTATAAATAGCAAAATTTCATTCTTTTTTATGGCTGAGTAGTATTTTACCATACACACACACACACACACACACACACACACACACACACACACACACACACACACACACATATATATACCACATCTTCTTTATATTTATCTGTTGATGGACACTTGCTTCCATACCTTGGCAATTGTAAATAATGCTGTTATGAACATTAGGGTGCATGTATCTTTTCAGATTCGTGTTTTTGGATATATACCCAGGAATGGAATTCCTGGGTCATATGGTAGTTCTATTTTTAGTCTTTTAAGAAACCTCCATACTGCTTGCCATAGTGGCTGCACCAATTTACATCCTCAATAACAGTGTATGAGGGTTTGCTTTTCTCCACATCCTCGCCAACATCTGTTCCTTGTGTTCTCTTTGATTATAGTCATTCTAACAGGTGTGAGGTGCTAGCTCACTGTGGTTTTAATTTGCATTTCTGTGATGATTAATGATGTTGAGCATCTTTTTTGTGCCTGTTGACCAAATATGCATCTTTTTTGGAGAAATGTCTATTTAGTTCTGCCCATTTTTTGATTGGGTTTTTTGTTTTTTGATATTAAGCTGCATGAGCTATTTGTATATTTTGGAAATTAATCACTTGTCAAGCCCATCATTTGCAAATATTTTCTCCCAGTCCGTAGTTTGTTTTTCTGTTTTGTTTATGGTTTCCTTTGCTGTGCAAAAGCTCTTAAGTTTCATTAGGTCCCACTTGTTTATTTTTGTTTTTATTTCCATTACTGTAGGAGACAGGTCCAAAAAATATTGTTGTGATTTATGTCAAAATGTGTTCTGCCTATGTTTTCCTCTAGGAGTTTTATAGTATCTGGTCTTACTTTTAGGGCTTTAATCCATTTTGAGTTTATTTTTGTATATGGTATTAGAGAGTGTTCTAATTTCATTCTTTTACATATAGCTGCCCAGTTTTCCCAGCACCACTTACTGAAGAGACTGTCTTTTCTTTATTGTATATTCTTGCCTCCTTTGTTGTAGATTAATTGACCATAAATGCGTGGGCTTATTTCTGGGCTTTCTAACGTGTTCCATTGATCTATATGTCTGTTTTTGTGCCAGTACCATACTGTTTTGATTACTGCAGTTTTGTAGTATAATCTGAAGTCAGAGAGCTTGATTCCTCTGGCTCTGTTCTTCTTTCTCAAATTGTTTTGTTTATTTGGGTTCTTTTGTGTTTCCATACAAGTTGTAGAATTATTTGTTCTAGTTCTGTGAAAAATATATTGGGCACAATTATTGACAGGCACTGTGCCACTAACACACTGGGGATGTGTTAGTGAGAAAAAAAAGACAAACTCTCTAACAGAATATAAGCTGAGGAAGGTAGGGACTATAATATATGGAGTTAACATTGTTTTATACCAACAACAACTCCCTTCTCACTTTGGCAAATGACTGTGTACTCCCTTGGACTCACTAAAAAGAGAGAACTAATAGCATGTAAATGAGTTGTCAGTTTGCAGATGGAATCACTGAAACCACGAATAGAGTATCTGCAATGGATATTATGTTACAGTACCTATTTCCTTCTTCTTCCTTCCCTCCCTCCCTCTCTCTTTTCCTCCCTTCCCTCCTTCCTTCCTTCCCTTCTTCCTTCTTTCCCTGCTTCCTTTCTTCCTTCCTTCCTTACCTCTTTCCTTTCCTTCTTTCTCTTATTACCACTCAAATTATTCATGAAAACTGAGATGAAGTTACAGAAATTAGACTCCAAGGAAGATCTTCACTTTGGGACTAGCCACACAGCATAGACCTCACCCATTTAGTAGCTCTGAGGTTCATTTGTTCCACCTGTCAAGTGAGGACAGTTAATAGTTACCTGAAAGAATGCACTACATGTACATAATAGGTGCTCAGTAAATGGAGCTATTATAATCCCTACTATTTAACTACTGAAACTATTTTACTATTAGAACTCTTCATTAAATAATTCATAACCTTTGTAATATTGGAAGTATTTTCTTAAGGCATTATTTCTATAAAGATGATGTTTATAACAATAATTCTGCAATGTATTACTTGCAGGATTTTATTTAGCATATTCATAGCTTAGATTGTTTTGATTGTCCTAGGTAGGTTCTTTCTATACCATTAGTAGGTCAGCTAAGTGGTTGAAAAGTCAATATGTATTTGTAACACATATAATACTGACAAAATGTACACTTACATGACATAAGAAACTGGGTCTACCTCACCACCTTTGGTCTTGATCATTTTTTCCTCTCATGACACAGTATAATGTGACCAAATGGTGTGGCTCAGCTGCACTCTCTCAAATACCCTATGGGGTCCACTGTGACATCTTAATGCCCCCAAGTTCAAGTGCAGCTAAGGTTCCAGTGCTTATGTACCAGATTTGGAGAGTGTCTGCAGAGATGCAAAATATCTATGTTGGTGGCCCTAATTCATTAAGCTTTTTGCATAATTTAGAAAAAGAGAGAGATCCTATAGTACCCAAATCAAATTAAACTGAATCATAAGAAACAACTGAAATTTGTGGGCCATTCTCCAATAACTACACAGCTGTGAGGTGTATTTGTAGGTTTTGCTGAGTCCATTTTGGCTCTCAGACCCAATGTTTTGGCTCCCACATAAGTTAATTCTCATCAGAGGATGTGGTCTTATTAATTGAAAATGTTCTTTAAAAGGTGATATGTGTAAATGCAAGAAAAAAAATCCTAAATGATTTTTCTATATGCTTTTTATAGTTCTTTGGGGAAACATGCTAAGTGTGACCATACAGTAAATATGACTAAATACAAACATCCCAAGTCTTTTTTTCCTTCCCAGTAAGATTTTACGTTTACTTGAATAATGCTGCTGTTGTTCAAAATAGGTTTAGAATAAGCTTCAGGGCCTTTAGCATTTTCTTTGAAATGTCCTTTGTCATGGAAAATGTTCATCTTTCAAAGATGGATGTGATTTCCAAAAACCACTAACGGTCATTTGGAGCCAGTTCTGGGTAGTCAAGCTGGATAATTCCACTTGAGGTTAAAATATAACAAAATGTGGCAATTATGTTAAATTCTGATAAAAGATTACAATAGATGTGGCATAGAAGGTGACTTTAAAAACAAATCAATTCTAAAACTCTAAGATAACTTTAGGCAATGCCAACATCATTGGAATTACATTGCTTTCCAAGGTGACTGCTTTAAAAATCTAACTTCAGATTCTTTTGTGAAAATTGAGTTTTGTAACTTACTGGTGACACTTCATACCAATGTGGTCTGACTCAGAAGAAAATTCCAAGAACTCAGGGACTGTCCTTTCAACAGTTAAGGTACATTTTTACTCAAGTGCTTAGTTTGATGCCAAACATTATGTGGCAACTGAATAAACAGTAGACAATGGGGATGACTGGCTTTGACATCAATGGTCATGATAATTTAAGAACACTTGGCAAGACATTAGTGACCATGGGCTGGCTGCTTCAGGATCACTGGCATTGCCCTAGAATAGAAAGAGTAAAATTGCTACTTACTGGTAGTTTTTTTTTTTTTTTTTCTCTTTTTCATGGCAAGTTATAAAACACACGCCTCACGCTTGCTTTTAACAGAGCTTATGGAAATTGTGTCATGAAGCTGAAAAACAGCCACTGACAATGGATGAGCTTGGCACCCAGCAAACATGAAGTGGCTCATTTTAAGGAAAGAAAGTCATGAGAGGCCATGCTAATCATACCGATGACTATTAGCCTCAGGAGAGGACTCAGAGATTGTTGACCTGCAGAGTACAGTCAAGCCACAGACAGTTTTCCATTCTCATTTATACCTTGGGAAGCATTTGTGCTTTTATTCCAAGGTATATTAATAGACCTCTACCTGAAAAAATTGTACACTCTCTCTCTCTCTCTCTCTCTCTCTCTCTTATATATATATATATATATATATATATATATATATATATATATATATATATATATATAAAGAGAATTCTCTGTGGATTTTTTCCTTAGAGAGTTTACATGTTAACAGGAGAAATCAAGATAGGCAGAGATAACTTAAAAATGCAAAGTAGAAAGTGATGTGAATTATTTGAGAGGTACAGATAAAGTGAGATTTTGGCCGGAGGAAAGAGGGTCAAGGCTTGTGGAGGAAGTAGCATTGGAACTGAGATTTGAGAGTGAGATCAGAGCAGGAACATCAAATGTGCAGAGGCAAAAATCCAGAGATGGTGTAGGGGAGGAGTGAGTTGTTCAGTTGGCTGGAATGTGGGAGTGTGAAGAAAGAGGGCTTGCAAACAGGTAGGAGAAGTAGGTCGTAGGGAGTGGGGAAGAGTAAACAGATGAGTGATACTGTCTGAACTTTACTTCCTTAAAAACAATCTGGCAGCCCTGTTTCAGGGAGAGATCTCTTTTCAGCTAATGTTCAACAATTCGCTCATGTCCAAACATTAGCTTGAGATGTTGTCAACCATTATTACATGTGAAACAAACTTGAGGTGTAAATGCGTATTCAGTTCTGTGGTTGTAGCGTTCCTGATTGACTTAGTAAATTAAACTTTTCACACATGAATGGTGTTGGTGTATGGATGTTAGCATTACACTGTCCACTAGCCAAGCATCAAAAAAAAAAAAAATTTACTGTTGAGCTGGATGAAATGCTCTTGAAAATGCAGATTTGAGCATGAATTGCCTATTTTTCTTCTATAAAATGATGAATCTGGAAAAATCCTTAGAGCAGAGGTAGGAATCTATCAGTTTACCTGTTTATAGCCCTTTAAGTAAGAAGAGACCAGTGGAATGATTTGCTCAAATTTTCTTAAACCTCAGTGTGTGTCAGAGTGCAGGTTGATGCAAGCTTCTTTTCAGTTCCCCAGGCTATAATAAACCCAACATCTGCTCTCCTCCTATTGGTGGATGTAAAGCCATGCATCTGCCATTGGAATGCTGGCCACAATGTCAGACAGCTTGACCACGTTACTTTCCATTATCCTGCTTATTCTGTTATCAAACAAAACAAAAACCAGCCCCTAAACCTAAAACTTGTGATCTGTTCTCAGTTAACACCAAACCCAGAGTCGGTGAGTGATCAGCAAAGACAGGAGCGTGGGCATCTTTACAACGCTGAGTCACCCTCAGAGGTGCATGCTTTCACTGAATTAATGTTGCAATTTTTTTTGTTTTTTTTGTTTTTTTTTTGCGGTATGCGGGCCTCTCACTGTTGTGGCCTCCCCCGTTGCGGAGCACAGGCTCTGGACACGCAGGCTCAGCGGCCATGGCTCACGGGCCCAGCCGCTCCGCGGCACGTGGGATCTTCGCGGACCAGGGCACGAACCCGTGTCTCCTGCATCGGCAGGCGGACTCTCAACCACTGCGCCAGTAGGGAAGCCCACGTTGCAATGTTTTGAGTGTAGCTTTTAACAATACAGAGCTCTCATAACTGAGTGTGGGAGTAATAACAGAACAAGCAAATTATAGGGAACTAGGAAGGGATTCCACTAGTGAGGAAGCAGACCAAGGGAATAGCTTTTGCATGAGATGTGAATTTGGTTCCCCACACATTCCAGTATCCCTTCCAAATACAAAAAACTTTTTTTTCATATGGAACCAATGGCTGAAACTGTGGACTGCACACACAATAAATTCAGTACAGCAAGAGTTCTGCATGTTGTGGTATTATTTAGAATGTTTCTTTCATAGTTTTCCTCAGAGTACTGAGATTAAGAATGATCTTAGTTTAGTGTTGTTGACTGTAGATGACAAAGGACAGTGGAACATGTGAATAAAATGTATCGATGAATGCTCAGGTTTACTTTCTCAACTAAACATACTTATTATGCGCCAGACTCTGTGCTAGACTCTGCAGGGTGTACAAAATTGAGGAAAGCATGGTGTTTTTCTCAAGGAGCTTATATAGAGTAGGGAACATAGGTAAATGTACAATTGACTAAATTACAAAGGAGGATGTGTTAGATGCCGTAAGTGAGTTTACATGCAATATGCCATGGTGGCTTGAAGCAGAAGAATGTCCAGAAAAAGTTAAATGAAGGTCGTACATGTGAATCTCCAAGAACCTGGGCTACTGGGAAGATGGTGGCCCCATTCATGGAAATATGGAAGTCTGGAGAAAGAGTAGGCTTGCCTATGAATATGCTGAGTTTGAGAGGTGGTTGGAAGCCCAGCTAGAGAGAATTTGAGAGTAGGAATGTGGGTGGACCTGCAGAGATAATAGTAGGAGTTGTGGAGGAGATAAGATCATCAAGAAAAACCACATCAGGAGAAACAAGAAGAGCACTGGGAACTTTCAGGGAAAATCTGGTTATAGGGGACAGTAGAAAGAAGAGGAAGTGGTATTAAGATACTGAAGGAGTGACCTGGACAGTAGGAGGACCTGGAGAATGCAGTGTGATAAAATATGAGAGGATTTCAGGAAGAAGCTGAGCAACAGCAAGGATTGCAATCGAGGTCTCAAGGAGGATACAGACCAAGAAGAAACGGGGTTTAGTGATTAGATGGTGACTGATGCCTTTTAAGAGAGCAGTGTCAGTAGAATGGCCGGGACAGAAACCAGATTAATTATTAAAAATTTGCTGAAGTATACAAAACAAATTGCACAAAGATCACAAATTTTCATGTTAGGACAACTCCTATGCTTTTTAACGTCAGGGAAATAATGCAATAGCTAGAGGAAATGATTTCACGATGGATTAAGCATTAAAAAAATTACCATTTGGTGAAGTTATCTGAGTCTTTCTCACACATGCTAATGTAAACCCTTTGTTGAGATAAAATTGAGTGGCTTGTCTTCTGTATCATTCACGCTTGTTAGGACTACCAATGGAAACTACATATAGTAAGGCACTGAAGTGGGGAATGTCTGGAATAAGTGATGGAAAATAGCAGAGAAGATGCCACTTCAAAGGGCTTAGCATGTGAAGCCACTTGAGTCATTGATTTTTCCTTATCTTGGAGCACTGATTTCTCCTCTTTACTTCTGTGCTTCTCTCTGGGCCCCAAGCTTTTTTCTTTAATGGTGTTTTGAGTGGTTGCAGACTAAGCAATAGGACTATGGTTACATAATCATCTGGCAAACCTCCCTTTTGCTCCTTTCAGTTGAATTAACTAGCTGGCGATTATGGAAATAACAGTAAGATGGCAACAACAGTATCTTTCATTTCTATATTGCTTTCTACCTCTCAAGCCCTATTTGCATACATGCTCCCATTTGACCTCTAATCAGTTCTACTAGGGATAAACAGAGATCTTTTGGATGGGAATAAAGGGACAGAGGAAATATATGATTTGTTTATTGACTGTTTTCAGCGCCATTGTATCTCCTTTTTTTTTTAAAGCAATTTATCTTCTCTAGTTAAATAGAAGATATGTAGATAGACAATATTTCTGTATCATGATTTTTAAAAAGCTTATGTGTTCTTAGAGATTGGGTAGTTAGATATAATTCCTGACATCTGTGAGAGTAAAATATCCAATATTGATACTCTATGTAAAAGAATAATAGGGCTTCCCTGGTGGCGCAGTGGTTGAGAGTCCGCCTGTCGATGCAGGGGACACGGGTTCGTGCCCCGGTCCGGGAAGATCCCACATGCCACGGAGCACCTGGGCCTGTGAGCCATGGCTGCTGAGCCTGCGCGTCCGGAGCCTGTGCCCTGCAACGGGACAGGCCACAACAGTGAGAGGCCCGCGTACCGCAAAAAAAAAAAAAAAAAAAAAAAAAAAAAAAAAAAAGAATAATAAACGGAAATGTCATTGAAGTAATATTAGGTAATTATTTTTATTTATCGAAAGTAATGCTGAAAGTGGAAAAAACATACCCAACGATATAAAAGATTAGGGTAAGGCAATCTGACTTTACCTTATTCCTAAAGAATCTTTCCCCCCTTTCAATCTGACAATCCTTCTATAAAAGTTCTTACAGTTGGGACTTCCCTGGTGGCGCAGTGGTTGAGAATCTGCCTCCTAATGCAGGGGACACAGGTTCGAGCCCTGGTCTGGGAAGATCCCACATGCCGCGGAGCAACTGGGCCTGTGAGCCACAACTACTGAGCCTGTGCGTCTGGAGCCTGTGCTCCGCAACAAGAGAGGCCGTGATAGTGGGAGACCCGCGCACCGCGATGAAGAGTGGCCCCCACTTGCCGCAGCTAGAGAAAGCCCTCGCACAGAAACGAAGACCCAATACACGCTAAAAATAATAAATAAATAAAAGTTACTTTCAGTTAATGGATAATAGAGGTATTTAGAGTTAAAGAAGGGGTATTCAGGGGATTGGGGTTACAAAGGGGAAGTTACAGAGAAGGAAAACCATTCATTCATGCATTCTTTCACTCATTTAACATTTATTGATATCCCTATGTGCCAGCTTTGGTGCTGGGTCTTGGATATAGAGTCGCTTTGGTGAAGGACATAATATTCTTTTGAGAGGAAAAGTTCTCCTGAAAGCCTTGAAACAACCTGGTGTTGGAGAAGAGTTTACTGACAAGTCAGTGGCTGTAGGAGCGGAGGAGGAAAGGGAAGCCTGACAGCGAACTTCCTGAACAATATGAGGAGTAGGCTGCCACAGCCAGCTTTCCTTTCCACCAGGAATCTTGCTGAACCTTAGGAAGAAAGGCTGGTTGCAGAAGGAGGATTGGAGAACTCTCGGATAAAGTTTTTTTTTTTTTAAATAAATTTATTTATTTTATTTTTGGCTGTGTTGGGTCTTCGTTGCTGTATGCGGGCTTTTCTCTAGTTGCAGCAAGCGGCGGCTACTCTTCGTTGCGGTGCGCAGGTTTCTCATTGCGGTGGCTGCTCTTGTTGCAGAGCATGGGCTCTAGGCGCGAGGGCTTCAGTAGCTGTGGCACGTGGGCTCAGTAGTTGTGGCTCGCGGGCTCTAGAGCACAGGCTCAGTAGTTGTGGAGCACGGGCTTAGTTGCTCCGCGGCATGTGGGATCTTTCCAGACCAGGGCTCAAACCCATGTCCCCTGCATTAGCAGGCGGATTCTTAACCACTGCACCACCAGGGAAGCCCCCGGATAAAGTTTTGACTTGAGGCTCTGCTGAGCTTCAGTAAGTGGTTGAGGAACTGTGCTCTGGTTCTTCTGTACCAGTAAGACTTAATAATAGGTTTGAAGAGGGAAAGTCAAGAGCAGCTTCTAACTAGAAGCTATGAAAATTTAAGAATGAATCAAGTTATCCTCTCTATCATATTCCTTTAATGAGTAACTTTGTATTTTCACAAAATCAAAATATGTCAGGACTGGAGGTCATGTTTCAACTAGTGTGTTGATTTAATTCCTACTTGGGAAAGAAAATTGCCACTTAGGTCATCAATCTCGGTTTCTGTGGAATCAGATTTTTTTTCCCTCTCTCTGGGAGCTCTTATATAAGAATTGTCCAGGGTTAAATGAGCGGTGACAAGTTCATAACCCAGAAGGAACATTGTGTCTATGGGCTATCAAAACATTGATCATCTGTCGGGTCACTTAGCAGGGATTCCCTGGAAAATCTCTGGCTTCTAATGAACAGTAGAAATATGTGAATGGGAAGACTAGATTTGGAAAGCTGTCTGTATGAGAAGAAAGAACAGTGATGACAGAACACAGATGTGTACCCTATGAGCTGGCAGAAGTGTGATTATGTTGACTGTGTCAACAGTTGACAGACTTCTAGGACACAGTGTCTTTGAGCAACTGCTCTGAAGTTCGGTCTTTTTTTTTTTTTCTGGGAGAGGGAGGGGTATTTGTGTAGTGATTGCCTATTCCATACTGATAAGAAAGACATAGTCTCTATAGAGCTCACGACTTTGGCTGGCTCCACTTTTGGCTGATGAAGGAAGCCAGAATGGCCAGTTCTACTGGCAGTTATCTGAGCCAGTCTGCACAGGTCTCTGATTGCTGTGAGGTTCCACAGGCAAGAAGGAACGAGAAATACTGGTTTCTACCAACAGTTGGAGTCCTAAGGACTGATGTGACTAACTGACAGTAACAGCAGCTTCAAATCCTTTCTGGGAAGAGGCAGGATTTGTAAATAAATGGAAAACAAACACAAGTGTCTCAAAACAAATGTGTGGCTTTCCTTTGGTGTGGTGGGTGTATTCAACCTGGCATAAGAGAGAAAGCTGGAGTCTATATATATGCAATCACTGTTCAACATTGTCTCAAAGAATCCTCTACAGTGCTGAAAACTTGTAATAATCATGTGATTAATAGAATGATTATTATATTGCTCTGCAAATGAGAATATGAAATGACAGTGAATGGGGAAGTGTATTAGGCATTTTAATAAAACAAAATAAGAGCATGCTAATAATAGTCATTAGAGTATTAAATACTCATTGCATATGTTCCCAAATTCTGTTTTTAATTGTAAATAATCCAGCATTAATTATAATATTATTTCTTCATCTTTTTGCCTCTGCTCAAAATTAAAAATTCTCTCTATATAAGAGCCAAGGCTCTTTACAATTAATCTCCCTTTCTTTAAAAACAAATAGAAGCAGCAACAGCTGAGTAAAATACATTTTTTACATTTCAAGCAGTCCTCATTTAAAATATGTATACAAAATGTACATGTTTGTGGGGTTTTTTTTTCTTACCGTTTTTTGTAATTATAAACACTTGATAGCCCCAGGGCCTGAAGCTGGTGCTATTTATTTCCCAGACTGATAAGAGCCGAGGTTGTAGTTCCATGCATGGCACCCTGATTCTGGGATTAGAAATACAAAAGCTGGGGCTTCCCCGGTGGCGCAGTGGTTGAGAGTCCGCCTGCCGATGCAGGGGACACAGGTTCGTGCCCCGGTCCGGGAAGATCCCACATGCCGCGGAGCGGCTGGGCCCGTGAGCCATGGCCGCTGAGCCTGCGCATCCGGAGCCTGTGCTCCGCAACGGGAGAGGCCACAGCAGTGAGAGGCCCGCGTACCACAAAAAAAAAAAAAAAAAAAAAAAAGAAATACAAAAGCTGATCTGTGGGGAGAAGGAGAGTTTTTTGGAGGCAGGTGCAGCTGCTGTGGGCCAGCACATTGGCCAGTCTGACAGCGGCACTGATGTCCCCTCTCAGCCTTTCACGTCGGACAAAGGGATGCAAATGCTGCCACAAAGGCCTTCTCAGTTTTAACTGCACATATAGAAGGGAAAAGCCGGAGGTTCTGATGGTCATTTCCGTCCCAGGAGGTTTTTTTCCTGGATCACTGGTTATCAGCATCTGGGGTAATCACGAATTAACCCCTGGAAGGCACCAGATACCTACTTTATTTTATTTATTTATTTTTTTGCGGTACACGGGCCTCTCACTGTTGTGGCCTCTCCCGTTGCGGAGCACAGGCTCCGGACGCGCAGGCTCAGCGGCCATGGCTCACGGGCCCAGCCACTCCGTGGCATGTGGGATCCTCCCGGACAGGGGCACGAACCCGTGTCCCCTGCATCGGCAGGTGGACTCTCAACAACTGCGTCACCAGGGAAGCCCCCCTACTTTACTTTAAACACAAGTAAGTAAGCCCCTCTTAAAGATTCCTGCTCCATCCCTCCCCTTTTCATGGTATAGGAGCATGGGGATTTAAGTAAGTGATTTTTCTCTTTGTGTGCTGTCTAGAGAGTCTTTTCCATTTTTAGAATTGACTCCCATATAAATAAAAATTAAACATATTTTTGCTATTCCCAATACTTTTAATACCATCTATTTTTTTTACTATAAACATTTAAATTTATATTTTTTTACAATTCAATGGCTTTTATTTTATTTTATTAATTTATTTTCATACAGTTCTTTTTTTTGAATTCTATTTTATACAGCAGGTTCTTATTAGTTATCTATTTTATACATGTTAGTGTATACATGTCAATCCCAATCTCCCAATTCATCCCACCACCACCCCCGCCCACCGCTTTACCCCCTTGGTGTCCATACGTTTGTTCTCTACATCTGTGTCTCTATTTCTGCCTTGCAAACTGGTTCATCTGTACCATTTTTCTAAATTCCACATATATGCATTGATATACGATATTTATTTTTCTCTTTCTGACTTACTTCACTCTGCATGACAGTCTCTAGGTCCACCCATGTCTCTACAAATGACCCAGTTTCATTCTTTTTTATGACTGAGTAATATTCCATTGTATATATGTACCACATCTTCTTTATCCATTCGTCTGTTGATGGGCATTTAGGTTGCTTCCATGACCTGGCTATTGTAAATAATGCTGCAATGAACATTGGCGTGCCTGTGTCTTTTTGAATTGTGGTTTTCTCTGAGTATATGCCCAGTAGTGGGATTGCTGGGTCATATTGTAGTTCTATTTTTTTAAAGGAACCTCCATACTTTTCTCCACAGTGGCTGTATCAATTTACATTCCCACCCACAGTGCAAGAAGGCTCCCTTTTCTCCACACCCTCTCCAGCATTTGCTGTTTGTAGATTTTCTGATGATGTCCATTCTAACTGGTGTGAGGTGATACCTCATTGTAGTTTTGATTTGCATTTCTCTAATAAATACCATCTATTATTTTAATTGGCCTAGTCATTTTAGCATTTAAAACAGTAAATGCTTGGGCTTCCCTGGTGACGCAGTGGTTGAGAGTCCGCCTGCCGATGCAGGGGACACAGGTTCATGCCCCGGTCCGGGAAGATCCCACATGCCGCAGAGCGGCTGGGCCCGTGAGCCATGGCCTCTGAGCCTGCGCATCCGGAGCCTGTGCTCCGCAACGGGAGAGGCTACAACAGTGAGAGGCCCGCGTACCACAAAAAACAAAACAAACAAACAAACAAAAATTGGTAAATGCTCAATTAAGCTTGCATAAGGGATGTCTGGTTCTTGGGAAACTAGAAAAAAGAGGCAATTTCAAATCCATGTAGATTTATTCCAATCACTCAGAGACTAGCTTATGTCATATTCCTTATACTTACCATATCTGGTGTTTCATAAAGCTGTCAACTAACCTTCATATCATCTAGATGTCTTATTTTGGCTTACCAAATTTCAGACTTGGGTCTGTGAATACTCGCAAATATTTTCCTTAAAAATTTACTGGTAGTCTTAAATACGTCAGTAATCACGTAATAGTCCTTATTTATAACTAGAAAGCTGGAATCACCCAACAGTGGAAGCCAATGACTGGGAAGCAACTCAACCAAGGCTCTTCCCCTGGTCTTGCTAGTGCCGGGCCAGAGGAATACAGATTGCGAATTTCCTCTGGGTAGTGTCACAAAAAAGTAGGGAGGATCTGCAAGCTGTGCCAGGAGGTGCTAGTTAAGTGGAGATATTAAACATAGTAACTGTTTAAGTAATTATGATAAGAACAAGCTTTTAGAGAACAACTAAACCTTTACAGTCTCCAATAGGACATTTGATGTGTTTCCTAACTTGTGCATTCCCCATTTGAAGAGGGGGATGGATCTCTGCCTGGGATGGCCTCCTCCCTGAATTTCAGAAGTGCTAAAATAACAAGCAACGTCTGGCTGGGTGATTTTCCACATTTGCCCTGTTTAAAGAAAGAAGCATGTTCTACCGTAAACAGTTATGGGAACTGTTTGCTTTGGATGGGCTTGGTCCTCAAGGGCTGAGGAGGTCCTTCTTACTCGGTTTCTTTGCCAAGGTGGAAATTTGATGCCAAAGGCTTCCTAGTCATGCAGAGGCATTCTCTAATTTGAATAAGACTGGTCTGAAGAAAGTGCGTTGGGGAGCCCAGGGTACACAGTAATAGTGGCTTGAAAAAACAGTCACTTGAAATGGTAGCTTGTGCTAACTTACCTTGGAGCAGAATTCATTGTCATATCTTGGACAGGATATTTCTTGGATCTGTTTATGCTCCACCAATGATTAGGGAAGGCTCTATCCTGAGACTATACTCTCCATCTATGGATGCCTTTGGGATGCTTATGCTCCCTTACCTCTATTAATCATAGAGGATAAGCATTCTGGGTAACTTACAGTCCATGGCCTCCAAATGGGTATCCAAAGTGAGCTGGGTGTGGCTGCTAGAAGCCAGTTTTACATTCCAGTCATTCCATTACTTGCTGTACTCAGAGTGGATTATCCGTGTAGAGTTGTGGTTCTAAACACTGCCTTGAGTTTGAACCTGACTCTACCAGTTTTTTGCCATGTGATCTTGGACAAATTGCCTAAGTTTGCCATGCCTCTTCCTTTGCCTCTGTAAAGTAGGGATTGTCATGAAGTCTCAATAAATTAATATATGTGAAACCCTTGGAATACACCCCAGCACCGAGTAAGTGCTCAATAAACATTAGCTACTTTTACTTTCTCCCTCTCTTAAAATTACAGGTGATACCTACTGACCTCTGACTCATGGTCTAGCTTGATGGTTATGGTTGGAAAGGGAATTATAGGAGAGTGAGAAGCGTATGAATCTGCCATCTGTCTACCTTAATGCCTATGTGTACCCACATCCATGCCCCAGAACAAAATCGGGCCCACTGAGTGCTCATACATTTATAAAGATTTCTTTCAGAAGTGATCTTTCTGGCTTTTGTGCTATCAGGCAGATCAATTCTCTTTTTAATATTGGTCTGTCCTTTCGATGGTTGAATTCAAGCCATGCTTATTATAGCTTATTTTACCCAGCAGTTTTGGCATGCCAATCCTGTAAGGCTGTTGACAGTGATCTATGGGCACAGTCATTTCTGCACACAAATCACGGTTGACCAAATCCATGTGTTCTCTCAGGTGTAGGGCAGAGCATCTGAAATACCACATAGCGAGTAAGAGGTGGGGCACCGACAAGTAGCACATTACTGTACAACCATTTCCTGTGCCCCAGCCTCCTCTGACCTCGGCTGCTTTTTTAAGCCACTGATCCACAGCTCCTGTTATGAGCCATATCCCCACACCTCCCCCACACAGCTCCACCAGCCACTCCCCAGCTTGCATCCTGGCTGCCATCTCTTGCACAGCCTTACAGATCACATTAACCGAATTCAGTGTCCCCTTTGTCAAGGGGAGTGTTACTTTGTCTCTTTGTTACTCCCTTTGTCAAGGCCCCTGCAGTCCCTGGTGTCTGTGTGTTTAATATGCCCAGCACGTATTCATTTGTTCATTCATTTCTTTACTCATCCGTCCATCCATCTGTCAGGCATTTATTAAGGCCCACTATGTACCAGGCATTGCACTAGGCACTGAAGATGCAGAGATGAGCCAAGTTCTTTATGGCAGGGACCATATCTTAGACTCTAGAGGGGAAGAGAGAGAAGCACAGACGGATCATGACAAAGGTAGCAAAGTGATGTGGGATAATGGTTAGAAACGTGAACTTTGAGCCTGAGTGCTTGGGTTCAAATTCTTCTTCTGCCACTTTCTATCTGTGTGCCCTTGGACAAGTTACTTAATTTCTCCACGTCTACTTGTAAAATGGGGAGCGTCATTGTACCTGCCTCATAAGGTTGTTGTAGGAGTTAATGTCTATAAAATTTGTAAAAGAGTGCCTGAAATATAGTAAGTGCTATCTAGTGTTAAATAAATAAGTGCAACCATAGCGATATACCCAGGGTATATGGGTAAGCGTGGCTAGTCCCACTGCAAGATCAAAATTTTGTTTCCACTCAGCTCTGTCCCAGGCTGAGGACCTCTTCCAACTCGGGAGAGTAGAAAAAAAAAAGCCAGGTCAGAGTCTGGCTGTTGGGCATCAGGGCCGCTTAGCACAGGCCAGCCTGTCCTGATCTTGGACTTTATTTCCAGAAATGAGCCTTTCACCCCATTCTTTGGACCAAACTGCTATCTCGTATCTTCGTCGTAGTGGCTGAGTCTTTGTCCTATTTTCCTGCATCCTTAGCCTCTGCCTGACTTTCTGGTCAAGGCTTCAGCTCTTCTGGAGCAGAGGTTCTGCCTTGATCTTGCCTGTCTGCCCCTGAACACTGTTCTCCAAGCAGGAGTCCAGACACCAGCAGCCAGACCTTTTTGCTGCCTGGATCTCTGAACATGACTGGCTCCAGGATTCCCCATTGCTATACTTCACTCACCCCTCTCGTTTTATTCTCCTGACTCCATGCCCTGCCCATGCAGCTGGTTTCTCCCAAGTGCCTGTTTCCCAAGCTTCTGCCTGGCCTTCAAAGGCAGGTATTTAGTCTCAGTTCTTATCATCTTACATAAGGGCTGTTCTGCCACCACTTCATCTTTTTACTGACAGAAAGAAGGTGGTGAGGAAAAAAGGCTGAGTCAGATATTCTCTGTGCTGCTCACGAAGTGACCTACACAGTTTAGTTGCTGGTTGAAAGGGATTTGGGGGAGGTGGATGTATTAGGGGGTAGCTGTAATAAATAACTGTGCACAAGCAAAGGTCTGCTTACGAGGGGGTGGCTGTGTATAAAGTTTGCTACTTGGGGACTTTCTCCTCCTGAGGCCCAAATTAAGGAAATTTCTTCACTACTGTAATTTATCCCCCTGAATAACTAGTCTTACTCAATAGTAGTCATACAGCATTGTCCCACAACTCTTCAGTTAATGAAGTCATAATATTGTAGTTCTGGGTTTGGACTTCAGTTCTTCCTACCTATCTTTCAATCTTAGTGTTTGCATGCAGGTTAAACATTTCAGGAAGCCATGGGTTTCACCTCTGTTTTCTCCCCCCCATCATTCCTATTTTTGCTTCCTCAGAGTTTTCTAAAACTTGAATATAGTTTAGACGTTAGCCCAACAAATTTCTCTTTCCATGGATTCACTTCCGTTGAACATGCCACTTTCTTTCTGAGTAAGAAAAGGCAATCATCTCCATTAAGATAATAGCCTCAAAACTCCATTGCTGACGAGGGTGTCGCGAAATTGAGGCAACAGTGGAAGGGAAATAAAGGCCATAGCATAATCCCCGGCTTTTAGCGATGTAACCTCATTTTCATTAGGCCCCATGTAGCTGCCTAGTTTCCATTAGGCACCTGCTGATTTCTTTTACCCCTATGCACACAAGACAATCCTATTTTCCCTTCAGTTCTATTGGGTACTTAGATCTGATTGAAAACTTAATTGTAAGTGCTCAGAGTCGTCTGCAGAGGATTTCTCATTTGTGAATTATTCTATTATCTATTCTTGATGGTATGCATTTATTTTCTTGATTGAAATAATTTTCATTTGAAATAGCATCTGACGTTTGCAAGGGTTTTAAAGCACATTCACATATGTTATCTCATTAATTCTCACAACAGCCCTGTGAAGTAGGCAGAACTGTTGTTATTCTTATTCTGTAGAAGAGGAAATCATGGCGCAGAGAAAGATTGCAGGAGGATAATGTAGAAACTGCACTGGGAGAAAAAAGCCCATTGGAACGGGAGCCGGAAAGATCCAGCACTGCTTGCAACTCTGGCACTGTTGATTCCTAACTGTGTGCCCCCAGGCAAGCCATCTAATCTCCCCAGGCTTCAGTTTCTTCATCTGAAAAGTGAAGGACTTAGATGTGATGCTCTGCATGCGTTCTTCTAAGTCTGGATGACATTTGTTTAAAACAGGTACAGTTGGCCTGGCCTCTGTAACCACGGGTTCTGCATCTGCAGATTCAACCAACTGCAGATGGAAAATATTGGGAAAAATATTCCAGAAAATTTCCAAAAGCAAAACTTGAATTTATTGTTGCTGGCGAATATTTACATAGTATTTATACCTATGTACATAGAATTTACATTGTGTTAGGTATTAAAAGCAATCTAGAGATGATTCAAATTATATTGGAGGATGTGCATAAGTTAAATACAAATACTACATCATTTTATATAAGGGTGTTAAGGGACTTGAGCATCTTTGGATTTTGGTATCCACGAAAGTCCTGGAACCAATCCCCTGTGGATATTGAGGGACGACTGTATTCATATTTACCTCCCCTACTCAACCTCCGACAGGTGAGGAATATAAACACACGCACATACACACACACACACAGCTCAAGGACTACTTTGGACCCACAAGTTGAAGTCAAGCAGTCCCGAAGTAAGGGGTGTTGCTAGCTGTAAGAACAAGGGAATTGGGGATATAGGAAGAGATGATTAGTTCTTGAAAAGGTGTAATATTCATCCCAGGTAGAGTGAGGTGGCAAGTCCTAGCTGGTTCGGTTCAGTGCAAATTTGGAGGAATTAGAGAATGGGAGAGGTTGGAAAGTATTTCCTTTTAGGGAGAAGCAAACCAGACATCAATTACAAATTTTCATCTAATAATGGTTAATAGAAATATGGTAACCATTAAAAAATGTTAAAGACTTTTTTGGAGCAGTGTTAGGGTCACAGCAAAGTTGAGAGGAAGGTACAGAGATTTCTCATACACCTCCAACCCCCCACATTCATAGCCATCCCAGTTATCAACATAACCATTAGAATTTTGGGAAAAAGCCCTCAAAGTGTAACTACTTCTACAAATGCAAAGCTATGAAATGCCTTTTAGAAACAATGGATTACTTAATCTTTGCATAAGAATCTTACCGTAATATTTTGGGAAAGGGGAGCTGTTCTCTTCCTCTCATTGTGTTAGGTACAATGTTATGGCACTATTACTTAGTCAGAAAAGGGTGTGACCACAAGAGTACCTGTTTTGCAACACATAATCGTGAAGGATTTCAATTCTAGTGCTTTAATGATTCTCTGTGTGTGTGTGTGTGTGTGTGTGTGTGTGTGTGTGATTATATTTTTAATAGCTTAGGTGCTTTTTCTGATTATATAATGTAACTCATTGGTATCTGTAGAGCCATCATCTTCTTTTGATCACCGGTAATCACTGACAGAATCATGACATCATCGCTGGAATACTTATTAGCTGATGCCAAAATGAGGTTAGTTCAGGGTGGGCAGGGAGCCTGCCTATGTTATTCACCCTCATCACCTGAGTGCCCAACAATAGTAGACCCTCAACAAAATTGTGGGTGAGTAAGGCATCTTCCTCCTAAGACTATAATAACAATGATTGTAATCATCAACGGTGGAAACGGCTGCATGATGCTACAAGGTAAGCAAAATAGGAAACAGCCTCCTGTGTGAGGTTAAGCTTCCAGGGCTTCATGTAGTACCTTCCATGATGATATTTAGTCAATATCACTTCTTTAGGTCTGAGATCACAAGGCAGTGGAGTGTCCCTGTTTTTTTTTTTTTTTTGCGGTGCACGGGCCTCTCACTGTTGTGGCCTCTCCCGTTGCGGAGCACAGGCTCCGGACGTGCAGGCTCAGCGGCCATGGCTCACGGGCCCAGCCGCTCCACGGCACGTCCCTGGTTTTTGAAGAGTGGCTTTTTCTGCAGCTGCGTGGGTAAGAATTTCTACTTCTGCTGAAAAATCTGAAAAGTGAATAGCTCATGTGGAAGTTGTCAAGGACACTATGTGCATCCTGATCACTCGTAGAGCCTGGAAATAGAAACTTGTGTAAAATTACTAAATGGGATGTTCCTGTGGGCTCATGTTGAGACACCAAAGCAGAGTACAGTTGGAGACAAGTACCTCCACATTCCATGAAGAGGAGCTAGATCAACACCAGGGCTTGCTAAGAGGTGCCCCAAACTGCTTCTATGAACTGTGGTTTCTCACCCAATTCCAATAAGAGAATTGTTTTTAATAAAAACTTTATTGAGATATAATTCATATATCATCAAATTCACCCTTTCAAATTGTACAATTCAATGTGGTTTTTGGTTTATTCACGGAGATGTGTAACAATCACAGCTATCTAACTTTTGAACATTTTTTATCACCCACCCCAAAGAAACCTGTACTCATTAGCAGTCACACCCAGTCTGTTCTTCTCCTGGCCCCTGACAATCACTCAACTGCTTTCTGTTGCTATGAATTTGCCTATTCTGGACAATTCATTTGCATTTTGTATCTGGCTTCTTTTACCCAGCATAACATTTACAAGGTTCATCCTTGCTGTAGTATGAATCAGAACTTCACTCCTTTTACGGCTGAATGACATTCCATTGTATGTCTATACCACATTTTGTTTATCCATTCATCTGCTGATGGACATATGGGTTATTTCCACTTTGGGGCTATTGTGCATAGTGCTGCTATGAACATTAACATACATGTTTTTATGTGGTCTTGGGAGAATTTGACTTCTGTTTTCTCTGAGCTTGTGAGCACAGAGTATGGCATCTGTTCCTTGTTTGGTCATGAGGCTTGCCTGGAGCTCCCCGCTTAACAAAGAGGAGAGAGGAGGTTGTAGTGGGAGTGTGCTACAATTCCATAATAAGCAGGTTAATGATTGGGTCTTACAGGGACTAGTGTGGACACTACAGGAGGTGTAACCATGTTAAAAAGACCTTGCCCAAGAACACAGTCTTTGTAGGATTACTGTCTGAGCAAGAGCTAAGGGAGACTTGTGAATGGTCAGCAGGAGAATATAGTGTCCACTTGAGGGAACAGGGAAGTGTGGGAGATCCCCAGTGGGGACTGAGGGGTTTTCTGAAGAACACAGGAAAGTTCCGCATTTACGTGAGGGAGAGAGTTGGCTGGCTTTTGAGCATCTGTCTCACAGAGGACATCAGTGGCCAAATAAAATAGCATCAGCCAAATAACAAAAAACTTTATGCTTCTTTACTTCTCCTTTCTCCTCCACACCTCAGATGGGAAGGAACGTCAGACAAGACTGGGGTGAGGTTGGAAGAAGGACTGTCCCCCCCACCCCTTCCCTATTGCAGGTTACTGAGACCTATGAAGACCTGACCTAGACTATAGGGGAGGAGGATTTGAAGAAGAGAAAAGAGTGCAGTTTGGATATTAGAGAAAATTGAACCTGTATAATGCCTTGAAACAAGACTGCTACAAAAGTAAAAAGCCACTGGAGAAGTTATATAGTTTGCTCAAGTTATTGTCTGGGGTCAGGAAAAGATCTGCCAGAGCAGATTTGAAGCACAAGAACGGGAGAAAAATTAAGTAATTTCCTGATTGCACTCTACAGAGTCCAGCCTGATTAATAAACATGTTTTTGTCAGAGTACAGTTCTCTCTGAGTTTGGTTTGCTTAGGACTTCTTTGAACTCCAGGACTGTGCTGGATGTGCCTTGCTGTCATGGGTGGTGGTCACCACTAGTGGGGCTGTTAATCAAAGGGCCTTGCCTTTCCTATCACAAAGATAGGTGCATGAACATGCTGACAATTAGAATTGTCAATTGACAATAATCATACCCCACGGTTCTTGGCATACATCACTATTGGTCTGTAAAAGATGCCTCTCATTTAAAAAATTATTGTTCTCCTTCATCCCCTATCCCTCCTGCCATTCTCCTTCCATTACAGACGCCTACTTAGATGTGTTTCTATATTTTTCAAACGTACACACATAGCAAAGAACATATATTGGTATGGTTTTGTGTATTTGTGTTTTTAATATAAATAAATGGCATTGTATTATAGACTTCACTGTTTCTTCCTTTTTTGTTATTTTCAACTCAATACTGTGTTTTTAAGCTCTAATTGCCTTACTGTCTGAAACTCACTGAGCTGACTTAGTTAGGGCTCCCAGGTTGCCTCAGTCTCCCTGTTTCCATGAACAATGTTGTCATTGACATTTTCACACATGTCTGGGCATATGCCCAGGAGTGGAATTGCTGAAACTAACTACTGGATGTTTCAGTTACCACATAAACCACATAAATTAACTTTTTTGCTTAAGCCACTTGACAATGGGTTGTGTCACTTGCAACTGAAGAACTCCTACTTAATCCTTGCCTGTTGGAGGTAAGGGAAACCTTGTCTCATCTGGTTGGCCTCCTCTAACTCCCTTCAAAGAGGCCAAGGATAAAGTAGCATTTTTGATGTCTCTTCAAGACTCTCCTGCTTTCAGACTCAGTAACTAGCTTCTCCTTTGGAAAAAGTCTCATCACTTCTGTTTCATATGATGGATAATGTGAATCTGTAGATGTTGTTTATTGGAAAAGTATTTTAATTAAAAAAATTCATGTTAAATGCTCAGAATATAGAAAAATGTTTTCAAACTTTGAAACTGCAATTATGTTTACAGCTCTCTAGAAACGGAAATGTCTCTTAATGCTAAAAATGCTTTACTAGATCAATCATCTTTATAATAAAATCTTATTAAAACAATCTTTCCTCACCACAGGAATGCCAGTTATGAGACCTTGATTAGGGAGATTTCCTTCTGTGGTACATAGATCTTTCTCCAAGTGTTTTTGTTTACTGAACATTTTGGGACTTCTCAGAAGTCTTTTGGTTACACAGTGCTGCAGAAACCCCCATTCAAGACACCAAGGTCAGTTGAAGTAGCTGGAGAATAATGGAATGGCATTCTATTCCTTGACCATGAGCTGATACCAATGAGATGAAAATCAACAGAAATAAATTCTATGGGCTTAAATATAAAGCTATTCATTGATGTTAACCCTAACGTTAAATGAATTCGGGAAAGGGTAGACCTGATTTGACAGCAGTTCGTGTGAAAAAGACAGAGGTGTTAGGTGTCCTTAACTTAATGTTTAGCCACAGTCCAAAGAGGCTGTTAGAAGCGCTGATACAATCGAGGCAGCGGTCACGGAAGGGTTGTGCTGTGCTCATCTCGGGAGGAAGGGGGAAGCACTCCCTTCTTCTTGGCCGGTTTTATGACCTTTGGGTTATTATTCTGAGCACCAAGCTTAAAGGACACAGTGACAAATGGGAAGCTCCTAGATGAGGACAGTTGGCAAGGAAAGAAATCTAGAAACTATTACAGCAGCAAAGACTAAGGAAATGCCAGCTGTCTTCAGATATTTGGAGGGCTTGCATGTGAATAACAGCAACCCCTTACATTATATATGGCACCTCACAATCTTCATAGCTCTTTCATTTTTATTATTTAACATGATTCTTACATTGGCCTGTGAAGTAGACGAGGCTGATATTGCTCTCATTTTGTAAATGAGGAAAACGGGGGTCAAAGAGGTAAACTTCACTTGCTCAAAACAGAATAGCAGTTGAATGGAGATTCTGGGACTAGAAGGCAGGTTTCTTTTTTTTTTTTTCTTTTCTGTACTCGGGCCTCTCACTGCTGTGGCCTCTCTCGTTGTGAAGCACAGGCTCCGGACACGCAGGCTCAGCGGTCATGGCTCACGGGCCCAGCCGCTCCGCGGCATGTGGGATCTTCCCAGACCGGGGCACAAACCCGTGTCCTCTGCATCGGCAGGCGGACTCTCAACCACTGCGCCACCAGGGAAGCCCAAAGGCAGGTTTCGTGACTTGTGTTTAGTGCTCTTTCAATTACCTTAAGCAATAGAAAACTTAAGACTTCCATATTCTGTGCTCTTCTGGAAGGCAAGCCTAGGACCAATGGGTCAGCTGAAACAGAAGGCAGTAAATGCAACATAAAGAAGTTTTTAAGAATAAAACCAGGAACTTCTTTCCAACAGTGGAAGATGTGGCCCCTCAAAGTCGTGGTGAACTCTGTCATGGATACTCTTCCAGTGGAGATTTGATAAAAGTCCTTCAGGGATATTGTAGAAGGAATTCCTGAATGGACAAAGACATTGAACAATCTTCTTCATTTCCATAACTGTTATTTTATTTGTATTGGACTGAGAAGGAAATAAACAAAGAAATATTCTGGCAAGCTGCTATGTTTTCATCTGTCAGTTTGCTAACTAGAGCTGAGAGAGGTCTGAAAAGAAAATTCCATTTGAAAAAAATATGACTCAGGCTGGTCCAGATAAATGACTCACTGATATGTTTATGTCAATCTCATTTCTGTTTATCCACCGACCATGGGCACATGGGTGCTGATGTCTCTTACTCTTCAGCCATTTCCCTTAAAACCAGTTACACATGGAGAGGAAAGAATAAGAGAATAATCATGAAAAATCAGGCTCTGGGAACCGAGTTGCTGGGCTGAGGGCCAATGCCACGTCACCTCAGAGGCTCACAAAATCTGATGTTTATGCAGCCTAAAGTATCTTTATTTTTACTGTGCGTCTGAAGCTTATGACATGATGGAGGTTAGTAACTATGGAGACTGGTGATTTATTTACCAATGAGGTGGGTCAGCTCTGACAGAACCAGAACAGGCTTCCTCATGTAAGCAGAGTGTCTGCTCATCCTTTTCTAAGGGGATCTGCTGAAAATAGATGGATTAACGCAACTGAGGAATCTGAGGAAATCTTTTTTTTTTTTTTTTGCTGTACGCGGGCCTCTCACTGTTGTGGCCTCTCCCGTTGCGGAGCACAGGCTCCGGATGCGCAGGCTCAGCGGCCATGGCTCATGGGCCCAGCCGCTCCACGACATGTGGGATCTTCCGGGACCGGGGTACGAATCCGTGTCCCCTGCATCGGCCGGCGGACTCTCAACCACTGCACCACCAGGGAAGCCCCTGAGGAAATCTTTTAAATGAAGGCACTTAAGAGCAAAAGGGAAAAAGAAAGGACTTGAAGAAGTACAGGACTGATGTTCTCTCTCACCTCTGTGTCTCTGCGTGTCCACTTTTCTCCTTCTGGAATGCCCTGCCCTGTCGGGAATAGTGACCTTCTCCCTGCCTACCCTACCAGCCCGAAGCCCACCTTCTACACAAAGGCTTCCAAATAAAAGTAACCAATATTTACTACTCCCTTTTCTGGCTCTGTCAGGTGGTTTCTGTGCTATGCCTATTTGCCATGGGTTACATTGGACTGAACATTTTAATTATTGTTCCCAGGGTTGTCCCTCATGTTTCACATGTATTTCGTGTTCTTCTCAAGGAGTTGTGTGTGGGAGACATCCAGCCCATGCTCTTTTCTCCATGCCAATGGGGTGCCTTTTCATTCTCACATCAAATGTACCCTTGGTGGTCCTGATTGGCCCCTAAGTACCACCCTGGGGTTCTCCATATCTCTCCAATGAGTCGTATACCCCTTGAGGGTAGGGGTCTGTCAGATCTACTTCTGCACTCCCCGTAGGGCCTGGCCTTAGATAAATGCCCTTTCACTTGATTTAAACAGAGAAACAGAAGGAGGCCTTAACTCAGGAAGTGAAGAACAGGAAAGCTGGTCTGCAAAACAGAGAGAAGGAGAGAAAGTGGAAGCAAGAGTTTGCAGATGCGGAGACCATTCCTTGATACTGTTGTTTTCCTTGTGCTCCGAGGGCAGATAGATTTTCCAGGCATTTCTGGCTCCTGATCTCTGATTCTCTCCAAGGGCTAACGAATGCACAAATGAGGGCTCCTGCAGGCTGAGGTGCTAGGCTTGCCCGGGTTCTGTTAGCCGAGTCTAGGTCCTGCTGGTTGTCAGGGCAGGGCTGGGGTACGAGTAGAGGCCAGGGTGCAGCCCTGATTTGGAGCTCAAAAGAGAAGCAAGCTCCGTTGCTGCAGAGAGATGACCTGACATATTTCACTGGCTCCTGTAGGACAACCCCAGGAAAACCCTTCCCGCGCCCAACAACATGGCTTTTCACTTTCAGGATGCAGTAGCCGTTTGCTATCACTCAGGCAGCTGTGTCTTCTGCCAACCAGGTTTTCTGGTGGGGCTTACCTCAGAGTCAGGCCTGGTGGATCCCTTCACATTTAATTTCGCTCTTTTCAGAATCAATGTCAATTGTGCGCATGACTTAAGAAGAAATCGCAGACTGCTCCATTGCTTCCTCCCCAAACTTCCCCTGCCTCAAACCCCAAACCAAAAATACCATCAACTCACCATGCTTGAGGAAGCGAGAGGACACTGAGTGACTGCAGTCAAATACGAGTTGCAAAAAGAAGAAAATCATCAAAAATATGGAAATTTAGAAGTTGCTTTATTATTTTTAGGCAGTAAGAAAACTAGAATCATTTACCATATGCAAGATTCATTAGCTGGGGTGGGTTTCAGATGATCAGAGGACGTAGAAAGGACTGTCATTGTTCTAAGGAATAATAGAGTCCCTTCCCTCCCTGACATAAGCACAGAACTCATTAGCTAATGTCTTTTACAACTGGGTAGAAGAAACACAAATACAAACCATGGTTGATGCAGCATGAACAGCCTAGATTTTTACTGACCAGTAAAACAAAGCACACGTGAAACCTCTAGCCTCATATAGACACTTTAAAAAAAAAAAGCCCTAATATCCATACACAATAAAAATGAAGAGTCTTGAAATAGATGTGGCAAAAACTGTCTAATGTCTACTCATTAGCAACAACTCAAGACTTTGTCTTTGTGGTATGGGATGGCAAAGGGGTTCTTTCGGTTTCATAGCTTTCCTCTTTGTAGATCTGGACAAACTAGACCTCTGAGACCTT
This sequence comes from Mesoplodon densirostris, assembly GCF_025265405.1. Classification (NCBI taxonomy): domain Eukaryota; kingdom Metazoa; phylum Chordata; class Mammalia; order Artiodactyla; family Ziphiidae; genus Mesoplodon; species Mesoplodon densirostris. The sequence continues at coordinate 33,404,005 of NC_082668.1, read as the reverse complement.
GGGCAAATCATCAGTGTCTCTAAACTTCAGTTACATATCTGTGAAATGGGAATTAAAGTGATATCCTATGGGGTTACTGTGAAGATTAAATGAAGATGGTCCATGTAAAACAGGAGTTTAGTGCAGTGCCTGGAATATAGAGCTTAATAAACATTTGCTGTCACTATGGTTTAGGCACAATGGTTAAGCACATAGACTCCAGTGCCAGCATGTCTGGCTTTGGATCCTGCCTTTACTACTTAATGGCTGTGCAATCTTTGGCAATTTACTCAGCCTCTCTGCTCTCTATTTTCTCAACTGTAAAATGGGGAAAAGATTACCAACTTGTTGGATGATTGTGAGGGTTAAATGAAGTAAGCCCTTGGAACACTGCCAGGCACACAGTGAGCACCATATAAACTGTTAATAATTTTCATTATTTTGTAAAGAGAACTTTGTTAACTAGATGCTTCTCCTACCTATTCCTCACTCCTTACCTCCAATCTTGGAATTCTCAGACTGTATAGCTCATCCTCTCTTTTTAAATTTGAGCTACTAGGAAAGCCTCAATTCCCCAGATCTGTGGGGCACCATCCCCTGTCTCCCAGGGACCTGAGCAGGAACACATCAGTGGTGAGAAAGTGGTAGACCCAGAAACCTTAGCTGTGCAAGAGCACTGAAAGCTCTTGCCTGCCCTCCCTCTCCTGGGCTCAGCCCTGGGGGCTCAGGGATGGCCCCAAGGATCTGGGGGACCAGTTGAAATTGTAGTGCTTCAGCAGAGCCCAGGTTCTTGAGAAAGACCCAGAGGCTCAGAGGAGACTCCAGACTACAGAGCAGAGCAGAACTCTCAGCTCTATCTGCTAACCAGCCTGACTTTAGGTGAATTTTGCAGTCCCAGGAAATCCAAGGCTTAGGAAGGTCACCCAGGTCTGGATGAACTGAAGACGTCCAGTCTGGAATTTCATCCAGGGCTAGAGAGACTTTAGCTATCTGCTGGCAGTGATAGCAGGGTGATAGTGTCTAGATTTCTTAGCTAAATTGCATCATCAACATACAGCTTCTCTTTGCTGTTTCTTTCCCACAGAAATCTAATCTTAAAAATCTCTGATCTTTCTGTTCATGGTCTGTAGGAAAGCCAGCACTAGCCAGGAGGGAGAACCCAGTGTGAGAAAACAAGTCAGTTCCAGGCAGCACTGTAAATGTGCAGGAACGATCCTTACGGTCCTTAATGAGAAGTTAAGTGTCAGCCAATGTACTTTATATGCTGTATCTCTTTGAACCCTTAAAGAGCCCCGAAGAGGTCGGTACCATAATTATCCCCATTTTATACATGAGGACTTAGGGTTTCAGAGAGGTTACAAAGCGTCACACTGACGCCGGTGTGACTGAGTCTGGAATCAAACCCCATTCTGTTTGATTTCAAAGCCTGTGCAACTTGATGAGTTTCTAGTCTTCCCACTCTGACTCCCTTCTTTTTCAGGTATCTCCTATTTCTTATCCTATTCTTTTCAAAACCTCCAACAGAAAAGGAATTTGCCATAGACTTCTAAGTCTTTGTGTGAATTTAAATCAACATGTCACAATTCCAAGGAGGAAGTCTCATTTTAAGATCGTACACCAATTCTAAAATAGAAGACTTTATTCCATTGAAGACATATAGGGCATTATCCAGTATTGTGGGAGCACTACTCCTAAAATAATATAATTCTCACTCTAAGGCTGGCCTTGCTAATAATAATAACAAAAACAATTGTAATAATGATGATTGCAGCAACCATCTGAATGGCATGTGCTAGGCTCTAGTGTGCCACGCCCTTTAGGTAAATCATTTCATTTAATCCTCACCATAAGCCTTACAGTGGGTGTAATTATAATGATCAATTTATAAATGGAGAAACTGAGGCTCAGAGAGGTTAAGTAATTTGCTTAGCTCATGCAGCTCATAAGGTTAAAGAGTGGGGATTTGACCCTCTGTGCACGTGTCTTCAGAGACTGGGGGTGGACTCACTCTCTGTGCCATACTGGAGAAAGCTAAGCTTTGAGGGGACCCTTTTGAAACAGGTCAGAGGTCTTCCTTGCCTTTCTTTCTTTCTGTATCTTATCCTGCCCTTCTTGCACAGATGGCCGTATACTGGAGATTAGGTGTCAGCAGATGCCTTGACTGAGTTTCCATCTCATGGAATGATTCTGTTTCTGGCATCCCAGTGCAAGGACTGCCGAGTCCTTGGATCACTTGAGCATTCGCTTTGCCAGCTTCTACACTGGTAATTCTATACCTTGTCTCAGTGGGGTGATGTTCCCAGGCTTCTCTTCTAGCTACATGGCTGATTCATTCTAAGTGAACTTTCTGAGGAGAAATTAGCTTAAGGGTTGTCTTTTGCATGTGCTCAACTAAATGACCCCAAAATGGAGTTGAAACAGTTCATGGTTCCGGGGATTTTATAGGGTAATCAGTCTTCCCTGTTTTAGGTCAAGCCCCCAAGACCAATACTCAAAGTACACTTAAAATAATTATTCATGCACTCCTGGAAGGAATCAAAGTTTGTAAAATATAAGAGAAGGCTGAAGACAATGCTTAGTATTTCACTGCCTCTTGTGATGTTCTCTGTGTGTTCTGTTGAAAGGCACAAGAGAAAGTCCATTTGCTGTACTGCTCATAGCCTCTACATTTGATTTTATATGTTCAATTCTGCTGTAGAAGACAAGAAAGCAAATGGGAAGGATAAAGCTCACAAGAAATATTGAATATGCATAGAAAGTAAGCTAGCAACTTATGAGATATTGGTGGAACTCCTAGGATGTTATATACAGATGCTGAGTAAGGAAATTGCTTGTGAGACAAGCAGAATTCATAAGATGTGTTACATACAGATAGTAAGTTAGAAGTCTTTAAAACATGTTAAAGAGAGATAGAATAAATAAAATATCTATGGGAAAAGACAAGCATGTTGCTTATAGATAGAAAGGGATGAAGAGGTCAGGTCATGATCATGCCACCTCTGGGCAGACAGCTATGTCATCCCCAAGTTGGCCACCCATTGGTGATACCCATTCTGGTCCCACATGTCCTCTGCCCAAGAAATGAACATAAACCCCAGAGCTTCTCAGCAGTTATTGGGAAGCTATAGCTGTAGCCATGTGAACTTGCCCCTGTGTTTCTCTGAGAAAGTAAGTGTGTGTCACCAGCTCAGGGCACCTTCTGTCTATGGTCCCCCTTGCTGCATCCGAATCTCTGGTCCTCATAATCACACCGTCCATGGGGAAGTCTGGAAAGAGAGAGAGAGAGGGAGAGAGAGAGAGAGAGAGAGAGAGAGAGAGAGAGAGAGAGAGAGGAGATATGAGTGTGGTCCTTCCATTAACTTGCACCTTTCTCTAAGTGTATTCACTTACCCCATCTCTTTCCCTTGGCTTCTAATGGTGTATTTTAATTGGTTTACTAAAACATGCGATATGAGCATATTCAATTTTGAGTCTTTGAGCCTTGCTGTTTGGTGGCTTCAGGCATGATTTACCTGGGACTGTTCTCAGAGGCTCCCTTTGCATCAAGGTGAATTTTCACATGACATTCATGTTAGACTGTTTCCATTTGGATCTATTCACTTGTATCATCTGTTTCCTTGGGTAAAACTCCAGCGGTGGATACTTTTACTCCCTCAGAGGACCTAGGAAAGAGCTGTGCCAGCAGGGTTTGGAATGGAGGCAAAACCAATTCTGGAGAGTTCCAATGTGTGCTGAAAAAGATAGCAATCAAATAAATGTGTTATATCACATCCTGTATGTTCTCAGGCCCTCTGCCAGGTAGTCAGAGCACATGTTTTATGAGTTTGATTTTTTTTTCCGTTAGGAAAATTACTGAAGTTCTGAATTAACCAGAGCAGCACAAGAGGGACAGCATCATTCATTCAGATCACAGGTGGGAGAAAGGCAGAACAATGGTTTGTAAAAATGGGTCCATATGGGGCTTCCCTGGTGGCGCAGTGGTTGAGAGTCTGCCTGCCGATGCAGGGGACCTGGGTTTGTGCCCTGGTCAGGGAGGATCCCGCATGCCGCGGAGCGGCTGGGCCCGTGGGCCATGGTCGCTGGGCCTGCGCATCCAGAGCCTGTGCTCCGCAACGGGAGAGGCCACAGCAGTGAGAGGCCCGCATACTGCAAAAAAAAAAAAGGGTCCATAAATAATGAATGATTTTAATAACTCTGAGTGACTTGGATGCTCACATTGAGTGACCTTCTCAGTATATTACTTATGCCTTTGGTGTTTTCTCTAATATAACATATTTTTTTCCTCTGGTCACAGTATTTTCTTGTCCACTTACTGCGTTTTAAACCACACACTTCTTGCCACGATCAGTCACATAGCTCTAAAGTGAAATATAGATTATAAAAAGAAACACTTCCCACACATTTATGAAATGGTTTCCAGCTGGTCTTAAAAATATCTTCGATTCCCTCTGGATGTAAGAGTTTATCTGCTAATGCTTAGCATTAGGGAGTTTCCCTGCTCAGTTTCAAAAGTGGGAACATGGAGATAAAGTCAGTGTTTTAAGAGATTAGTATTTGAGAAACATAAAATTGGGTGAAATAAATATTGCACATGTATAAGAAGAAAGTTTGAATCATTATGTAGTGAAATTATATCTACCCCCCCAAAAAACAAACATAAAATAACAACAACAAAATTCTCACTATGTCAGAGGATACAAGGCTTGGCCACTTTTGATCAGGAGGAATGAAGTTGTGTACCAGTAGGGTTAAGGTTTAGGTGTGTGTGATGAAATCCCAAGTGGTATGTCAATTCCTGCAGAGGACCTCAGGTCACTGGGTAGCATCCCTGTGGGGAATTATTTGACAAAGAGAAAAGGACTTAGGCCCACACCAGATGCACCACTGTGTTAGCGGCTCTGAAGGCTTTCTGTGCAGCTAACTGGCCTTGGAGATGACTCCTTGTGGCCTTGTTAATAGGAAGGGAGTTAGGGAGTCCCTACTTCCAGGCAACTTTAAGGAACAGGGAGATCTCTATGCCTGAATTTATAGGGTTAGACAGATATTCCTTTTCCTTCCTCTTACACAACTTGCTCTTGCTGCCTAGGTTTGTATCAGTCACAGTGTTCATTTAAGGCACTCTAACTTTGGACATCAACAAGCCAAAGAGTGGCATCTACCCAAGACATAGTGGAGAAATCGCCCTCAAAATGATAAAGCATTGAGGTGTAAAGTAACAAAGTCCAGAGAAACTCTCCAAGCTATAACTTTGCTTCTAAAAGTCCTCTGACTTGGATGCATCCTTCAATCAAAGTTCTATTTTTTCTTCATTTTAGCTATCTCTGGCTAAAATGGGTGGGGTGAGCCTCCTCTGTTTTCTATTAAGGGGCAAAGCAGCAAGATTTATGTCAGGAAGTCTTGCTGGAAAGAATGGAGTGGGCTCCCAGAGCCACCCAGTTCCATAGTAATAATATTTGAATTGAAAATCAGGGTAGCACTTCCCAAACAGGATTCCCCAGAACACTAGTTGCTTGAAATGATGACTTTTTAATTTATTTTTTTAATTTTTAAAACGTTAATACAGTTCAAATCAGCGTGCCTGGTTCATTTCAGCTCCTTCACTGGCAAACCTGGGGGCAGGGGCTGCTTCAGCTTCTCTGCCTTCTTTTTGTCTGTGATGACCAAGGTGTAAAGGTATCTGCTGCATCGAACTTTAAACTTCACATTATCCTTATTTTTCTTGGCGTCACTTGGCGTCCTTTTGCCTGGCTGTAAGCAGAAAGTCCTTGATTTCTTGTTTTGCGAGGCATGATAACGCGGATCGGAGAGCATGGCCAGAACAGCGAGCGGCAAGAAGCTGAACTGCTGAATTTTGTTTTGTTTTGTATTTTTAACCACTGTTTATGGTCAAAAAAAAAAAGTGTGGAAATCCTGGGTTAAATACATTTCAAGGAATTACTTTTTCTGCAAGGCATTAAACATATTTAATGTGTTAATGGGAATTGCATGTCTTGGAGTTAATGGTTCACAGAACACAGTTTGCAAACACTGAACAAGGGAGAGGACCGGGGGAGAAGTGGCCCAGGCTAGGCTGCATGAGTGTGGGCGGCAGGGGCTTCTTGATTGCTAGTGGTTAAGCAGTGCCCTTGGGTACCCCCAGTTGTGTCTGGGGTATAGATGAAGAAGGCAGGAAAGGAAGCAGGATAAAACAGAGATAGCGAGGTGGTAGGGTGTTGCTGGTTGACCTAGATTTCCAAACTCTGTGTGTGGATGGGGGGCCCTTTTGGGTAAGAAACATTCTCACTCTTCTTGCTAGGGAGTAAAACCAACATGTTCTCTCCCAGGGAGAGTGGTATGGAATGGTACAGCTCTCTGTGTTTTCATCAGGTTCTGCTTCCTTCTCCAAGTTGGTCATTCTTTCTCCAGTTATAGTATTATAAAAATGTACATATTATAGAATTGCCATATTTTATTTTGGCTCCTAATTTAAGTTATTTCAAGGATAGTACATAGAGTCCTGGGTACTTGGATGTAAAATCTATGGCCTAAGTTCATTGAGAAGCTCTCTGTTGGGGTTCTAACATTGCCACCCATGTGGCATCCCTTTCAACATGACCTCAGGGAGACAGTTCTGCATTGGGTTCCTGAGATGAACTCACATGCACATTTGATCTATTACATTACCTCCCAGACTAAACTCACTATCCTGCTGCCAGTCACTACAACGTTCTCAAATATGAGTCAAGTGTGCGTTAGGAGCTGGTGCCTTGTACTCTGAACTTCAGGGAGCGCAAACCAACCTTTTAATTTTTATTATTTTTTTCAATTTTATTACCTCTTATTTTCTTCCAGTTTCATTGAGATATAATTGACATACAGTTCTGTATAAGTTTAAGGTGTACAGAATAATGATTTGAATTATATACATCATGGTATGATTACAATAAGTTTAGTGAACACAAAATTAGTGTTCACTAGTGTTCACTAGTGTTTAGTGATACAAAATTAAAGAAATAGAAAAAAATTTTTCCTGGTAATGAGAACTCTTAGGATTTATTCTCTTAACAACTTTCATATGTAACACACAGCAGTGTTAATTGTGTTTATCATGTACTTTACATCCTTAGTGCTTATTTATCTTATAAGTGGAAGTTTGTACATTTTGACTGCCTTCATGCAGTTCCCCCTCCCCCAACTCCCATCTCTGGAAACCACAAATCTGTTCTTTTTCTATGAGTTTGTTTGTTTGTTTTTGAAGTATAATTGACCTACAACACTATCCTAGTTCCTCTTATATGACATAACGATTTGATGTCTCTGTACATTTCAGAATGATCAATCATGATAAGTCTAGTTACCATCTGTCATCACACAAATATGTTACATAATTATTGACTATATTCCCCACACTGTACTTTTCATACCTGTGACTCATTTATATTGAACTGGAAGTTTGTACCTCTTATCTCCCTCATTTACTTCTCTCCTTTCTCCATTCTCCTCCCCTCTGGCAACCATCTGTTTGACTCTATCTGTTTTGTTATGTTTCATGAAAAGCTAAAAGCATTTCCCCTAAGATCAGCAACAAGACAAGGATGCCCACTCTCACCACTTTTATTCAACACAGTATTGGAGTCCTTCCTAGCCACAGTAATTAAACAAGAAAAACAAATAAAAGGAATCCAAATTGCAAAGGAAGAAGTAAAACTGTTACTGTTTGCAGATGACATGATATTACACATAGGAAATCCTAAAGATGCCACCAAAAACTACTAGAACTCATCAATGAATTTGGTAAAGTTGTAGGATACAAAATTAATATACAGAAACCTAACAATGCTAACAATGAACTATCAGAAAGAGGAATGAACAAAACAATCACATTGACAATTGCATCAAAAATAACAAAATACCTAGGAATAAATCTAACTGAGGGGGTAAAAGACCTGTACTTGGAAAACTATAAGACACTGATGAAAGAAATTGAAGACAACACAAACAGATGGAGAGATATACTGTGCTTATGGATTGGAAGAATTAATATTAACTGATGTTGTTAAAATGACCCTGCTACCCAAGGCAATCTACAGATTCAGTGCAATCCTTATAAAATACCAAGGGCTTTTTTCATAGAAGTAGAATAATTTTAAAATATGTATGGAAATGTAAAAGACACTGAATAGCCAAAACAATCTTGAGAAAGAAGAACAGAGCTGAGGGAATCATATTCCCTGACTTCAGACTATACTACAAAGCTACAGTAATCAAAACAGTATGGTACTAGCACAAAAACAGACACATAGCTCAATGGAACAGAATAGAAAGTCCAGAGATGAACCCACACTTATATGGGCAATTATTCTATGACAAAGGCAGCAAGAATATAAAATGGGGAAAGCACATCCTTTTCAATAAATGGTATTTGGAAACTGGACAGCTACATGCAAAAGAATCAAACAGGACTACTTTCTCACACCACATACAAAAATAAACTCAAAATAGATTAAAGACCTAAGTGTAATACCTGAAACCATAAAATTTCTAGAAGAAAACATAGGCACTATGCTCTTTGACATGGGCCTTAGCAATATTTTTTTGGATATGTTTCCTCAGGCAAAGGAAACAAAAACAAAAATAAACAAACAGCACTACATCAAACTAAAAAGCTTTTGCACAGTGAAGGAAATTATCAACAAAATGAAGAGGCTGTCTACTGAATGGGGGAAGACATTAGCAAATGATGTATTTGATGAGGGGTTAATATCCAAAATATACAAAAAACTCATACAACTCAACATCAAAAAAATCCCAAACAACCCAGTTGAAAAATGAGCAGAGGATCTGAATAGACATTTTTCCAAAGAAGACATACAGGTAGACAACAGGCACATGAAAAGATGTTCAACATCTTTTCTAATAATCAAGGAAATCACTAATAATAATAATAATAATAATAATAATAATAATCACTAATAATCAAGGAAATGCAAATCAAAACCACAATGAGCCTCACACCTCTCAGAATGGCTATTATCAAAAAAACAGCAAGTAACAAGTGTTGGTGAGGATGTGGAGAAAAGGAAACTCTTGTGCACAGCCGGTGGGAATGTAAATTGATGTAGTCACTATGGAAAACAGTATGGAGATTCCTTAAAAAATTAAAAATAAGACTACTATACAATCCAGCAACTCACTGCTGGGTATTTATCTGAAGAAAATGAAAACACGAATTAGAAAAGATGTATGCACCCCTATGTTCATTGTAACATTATTTACAATAGCTGATATATAGAAGCAACCTAAGTGCCTATCAATGGATGAATGAATGAAGAAGATGTAGTATATGTATACAGTGGACTATTACCATTCATAAAAAAGAGTAAAATCTTCCCATTTGCAACAACATGGATGGACCTAGAGAGTATTATGCTAAGTGAAATAAGTCAGACAGAGTAAGACGAATAATGTATGGTTTCAATTACATGTGGAATATAAAAAATAAGACAAATGAACAAACATAGCTAAACATACCAAGCTTTTTATTTTTATTTTTTAAAAAAATAATGATTTAGAAAAGGAAGATGTGAGAATGGGTGTGCCACAACAATGTTCCAGAGAAGCAGGGGTACAGGTCAGTCCATTCCACGTTCTCTGTCTGAGGTAGGGTCTCTAAGACCCAGATGAAAGGGGAGAAGGTAGCTATATGGACTGAACTTGCTTCTGGACATTTTCTAGAACCTGTCTGTTAGTCCTTGGTTAATTCAGCTGAGTGCCACACTTCATCAGGGTTAGGGATGCAGACCCTTGTGTACTGAATAAGGGATGGCCTCTGAGAGCAGTTCTCAACCAGAGCATCCATCACTACAATTGTTCCGGAGCCCCACTCCTTCCATACCATGCTTTTAAAATGGTCCTTTTGAATCCCCCTCTGGGGTTTGAGGTGAAAGGGAAGGACCACCTCCTCCTTTGGGGTGGAAGAGGGACCCACAGCACAATTTCCTCCCCAAGTTGGTCTTTCCCCAAACCCTCCTTCTCCCCACTCTCTCTCAGCCCTTTAACATCTCCAATGTGAGTCAAGAATTTGAAAGAGTTATATAACCAGTTTTTACTTAAATCCTTAAAAATAATTTGCATACGGACTCATACTTCCTTTGGAATGCAGCAACACTTGTATCTTTGTGCCTCAGTTGAAGCTTCAGTTTTAATTCCTGTTACAAAGATGCTATATGCATATCTTTCAATTTCTCTCTCTCTTTTTTTAAAAAATATTTTGGGAGAGTTATTTCCTCTCTCTCTTTTTTTATAAATTTATTTATTTATTTTTGGGCTTCATTGGGTCTTTATTGCTGTGTGCGGGCTTTCTCTAGGTGTGGCGAGCGGGGGTTACTCTGTTGCGGTGCACAGGCTTCTCATTGAGGTGGCTTCTTTTGTTGTGGAGCATGGGCTCTAGGCCCACAGGCTTCAGTAGTTGTGGCATGCAGGCTCAGTAGCTGTGGCTTGCGGGCTTAGCTACTCCATGGCATGTGGGATCTTCCCAGACCAGTGCTCGAACCCGTGTCCCTGCATTGGCAGGCAGATTCTTAACCACTGCACCACGAGGGAAGTCCCTCAATTTCTCTTAAATGGTAATTTACCTTAGGATGGTTCTCCAAAAGGGAAATCATTGGTTCAAAGGATTTGGAAAGAGTATTTTCATTCTAAACATGGGGTTGTTTTTCTCAACCTTGAGACTGAAGGGGAATTACTAGGTTGACTTGGGGGGTGAAACAGGTTGTTATATGTAAGCTAGACCCTGTGTTGAGTGGTGTCAGGGTGCGTACTGGAATTTTCCTAAGAACCTATAATTTGCTTACCTGTGTAGTGCCAATAGTTTGAAGTTCTTCACACCACATTTCTTCTAAGCAACTCCCGGTGCAGGAACAGTTCCAAATGCACAGACCCATGTTTGCAATGGAAATAGGAGAATCTTAGATGTCAATGATGAGTGGAGATTTAAATAATGATAATTATATTTATATAGCCCTGAGCATTTGCCAGGCCCTGTCTTAGCTACATTAACATATATTAATTTCTTTAGACCTTACATCAACTCTATGAAGAGACACTATTATTATTCCCATTTCACAGAAGAAGAGGCTGAGGTACAGAGGGGATAAGTAACTGACTCAGCTAGTAAGTGGCACAGCTGAAAGTTGCGCATGCCATCGGCTGCACAGTGTGTCTAACCATTGCACTGAACTGCCTCTTAAACTAAACAAAGTGCTATCTGTTGCAATGGTCCTCAGAGGTTTTGTCACACTCCCATGAAGAAGATTGGAAACATTCTCAGAACTAACCTGGTTTCCAGGGGTGACAGGCCTGAATGTGCAAAAAGAGGATGGTAATTGGGTTGGGTGGGTACTTGGTGGTATCTGGCTTTGTTTCTCTTCCCTTTGATGGTGAAGTAGGGCCCACAGCACAGTTGAGCTTGGTGCATAATAGATGCTCAGTCAAGGGTCATTGTATGACTGGATGAATGATACAGTCCACATAGATAATGACACAAATGCCTGCTCTCTGAATTTATGTCTTCTATCTATTATCTCTGATTGTCATAGCAATATAAACTAGATATGATTGCCCCTGTATTATAAGTGAGGAAGCTCAAGTTTAGAGTAATTAAGGGAGTTATTTTGTCTAAGGTCATGCAGCTAGTCAACCACAGATGCAGGTTCCAGACTACATCAGTCACCTCTTTTATTCACTTAATATTTGCCACTTATGTCCTATGACCTTTTACAATAGTAATATTAAGTATTAGCTTATGTCTTTCCCTTTATGATAGTCCATTGAGAAGACCCAACTGGTTTATCCCCATTTAGATTCCTCAAACTCAGTCTTGCTAGTAAAATATTTCCTTGTGTCTCCAAACTGATTTTTCATATCCTTTTCATTAAAATTAAACCAGAATAATTTCTCAGTAATTCAGAACACAATTGGCTTTGTTAGAAAATCCCTAATTGCATTTTTCTCAGATGACATCTTTTTGAATTAATTATTCCATTCTCTTATATCCTTTTTCTGCACACAAGCCCAGGAGCTCTGTGGGCAACCTGGGAAGACCTTTCTTCATATGTCTTTTGAGGATGAGGATGTCCTACCTCCAGTATTACAAGAACAGATCTGGAGTCAGAGCACCTGAATCCAGGTGCTACCCTGACCCTCACTAGAGTGGGAAAGCATTTTAACTGCTCTTGACTTCAATTTTCTCCTACATGAAATGAGGAGGTGTGACAGGTCAAGGAAGTGTTAGGTGTGCCCAGGGCAGGCATCACTAATCTCTCCAGGAATTCCTCCTTGCTGACTCTCAATGCAGTTCCCCAGTCAGGGGCTATGGATCCACTGGAGGTGGCATCTAAGTTCATGAAAGTTAGCTGTTGCCTTTGGTAAATATGAACACTCAGCTCCCACACAGGCCTACTCTTAACATTAGTGGTGTTGGAGAAGAGTACAAATGGAGGCCACATACTACATGTTTAAATATTTAAAAGTTATAAATTAAACTAACAAACTGTTAAATAATGTATGTTTTACTTTTCTACTTTGAAAAATATAGCTTCACTATAACCTGGAATTCTCCAGCTCCTCGAGTTCCATGTTGGAATGTGGCAGCATGGAGAGAAACAGCCATGGCCATGGCTTACCACTTTTCTTCTAATATCTGCAGTCATGTTATGAAGAACCTTATATGCAAATGTGTGGCCACCCCACCTGCATACCCAAGCTCTGCCCACACTGCTGTAAACAGTTGCCCCCGCCACCCCTCAGGCCTAGGTGTGAGCATCCTAATGGTGCAGTCAACCTTCAGGATTTGGACAACAGGACTGTACAAGCCTTGGAAGGCTATCTGGGGAGGGTGTGCCAGGATCCTCGTCTTGGGAAGGTTATGGATTTCAAGTTGATACACTCCACAGGCCTTCAGCCTGTGAGAAGGGGATGACAGAGGGTTAGAGTGGGCTCTCTATTGTACAAGGTTCCTCTGGCCAGATCGTTTCTCTAGACACCACTGAAGATAAGGTCATCCTTTTCACCACTGGTCATTAATGACCATTTAAATGTTGATTACTCCCCAATTTATATTTCCACAGAAATCAAAAGAGTAGAGATTTTCAGAAAGATGGAGTGGCCAATGGTTCCTAAAGGACATTTGATCTGATGTTAAATGTATCAGAGAAGTCCTGGGAGTTAAAGGCTGGAAAGTGTCTGTTGGGCCTGGAAATATGGAGGTCATTGGTGGCATCAGATAGAACAGATTCCTATTGAAGAAGGTTGAAAAGTGATGAGAGGTAGGAAGTGGAGGTAGAGTGAGGAGTGTAATGACTTTTTCAAGAAGCTTAGCTGAGAAAGGAAAGTAAGAGGAAGGACAGCAGTTAGAATGGGATTTAGGGTCAAATAAGGTCAAATTTAGAGTCAAATTTTTAAATGGAAGGCATTAGAGAATATTTAATGGCTGCAAGAAGGAGCTACCAGAGAGGGAAAGTGGAAGGTACAAGAGAGAATGGTTAAATGACGATGCAAGAAGAGGATTGGGGTCCAGAGCACAGGTGGAGGGATTGACCTTGAACCAGAGGTGGGGTGATTCATTTTCCAAAGCTGGAGATAGTGGCAAATTTGGACACATTTGTAATTGGGATGTTGAGGCAAATTGTGATTGCTTAAAATTTTTTTTTCAATGAGGAGATAAAGCTATATGCCGAAAGTGAAGGGAGAAAAATGTGGCTTGGGGATTTAAGGAGAGTGTTGAAACTTTTGAGTAACTGCTTAGTAGAGAATGCAAGGGTTGCTGATCAAGACAGTTGAAAGAATTGTCTAGTGGCACAAGGGCAAAGGTGAGTTTGTTCAACATGGATGCTGAATAGCAAAAATCTGTGCAGTTTTGTGATTTTTTTTCCCCAGGAGAAGTTAGCAGCCCAGGTAGTGGGCAGAAGAGATAGTCTGTGTAAATTACCTGGGATAGAACATGCAGTGCTGATGTGCAAAGTAGTTAGAAGAAACAGGTGTGTAGGGGAGAGCAGTGCAGGTAAGAGAGTAAAGTAGGTAATCCTCTATGGACTATAAGCCTGGAGATTGGATAGGGAGAGAAGTGATGCCCCCAGGGGGTTGACCCACTCTCAGTTGAACTCAAGGAAGAGCATATGGAACTGGAGTGCAGGTATGAGAGAACTGGATGATAAGGAGAGCCCTGGAGATGAGTGCTCAAGATTTCAGAGGTGAAGCAGTTGCAGGTGGTGACAGGACCTTGGATGAGGCCATTGGAGTCAGTGATATTTGGCTGGAATGGATGTGCAGATTAGAGTCAAGGAGATCATGGAAATTTGATGCTAAGGTTGATTAGATTTTACACATTGTGAGAAATTGACGATAATACAATAATTGTAGGGGATTTTTTGTTGTTGTTGTGGTGGTGGTGGTACGTGGGCCTCTCACTGTTGTGGCCTCTCCCACTGTGGAGCACAGGCTCCGGACATGCAGGCTCAGCAGCCATGGCTCACGGGCACAGCCGCTCACAGGCACAGCCGCTCCGTGGCATGTGGGATCCTCCCGGACCAGGGCACGAACCCGTGTCCCCTGCATCGACAGGCGGACTCTCAACCACTGCACCACCAGGGAAGCCCTGTAGGGGATTTTAACACCCCAGTTACATCAATGGATAGGTCATCCAGACAGAAAATCAATAAGGCAACAGTGGTCTTAAATGACACAATATTCCAGTTGGACTGAGTAGATATCTACCGGACATTCCATCCAAAAATAGCAGAATTCACATTCTTTTCAAGTGCACATGGAATGCTCTCCAGGATAGATCACATGATGCTAGGCTGCAAAACAAGTCTTAACAAATTTAGGAGGATAGAAATTATATCAAGTCTCCTCCCACCCCTACCACAGTGGTTTGAAACTAAAAATCAATTACAAGAAGAAAAATGGGAAAAGCACAAACATGTGGAGACTAAACAACATGCTACTAGATGTTATATGTTGTAGTTAAAGAATAATAAAGGGCTTGAAGAAAAGAAAAGAGCTGATAACACTGTATAAAATCCTCATCTTGTTTAAGACATAGACTTTCTCAGCATGCTATCCACTCTACCTTTTCATTTAGTTTCACGTACAAAAGACGTAGAATACCATGGGTGATGGGGATGTAAAGACGGGGAGGAGAGGAATGAAATGAGAGGATTACACTTTGGTTCCTGCTGGGGCTGGCAGGGATGCATGTAGGTTCCAAATGGCATTGGTGCAAAGTGGTACCGGTCAGGACTTAGGCTGTGGAAGCTGGGCTGCCAGGTTACATACAGGTTCAGCATCCTGGGAGGTGGGGATGTTGAAATGGACGGTCTCAGAAGACTCAGCTTTATGGGGTTGATTCCTTGAACTGAGACTAGTGGGAGAGGAGGGGAAAGTGGCAGAGGGAGGAGGGAAGGGAATTCATGTTTATTAAGTCTCATCAGGCACTTCACATGCATTTAATCTTCATGATAATCCTGCAAAGGAATCACCATTATCCTCATTTTATAAATGATATGTCAACTTGCCTGTAACATGATGTGAATTTCCATAGGAATGCAGATTTTCCTTCTTGAATTGCAACACTAGACTATGCGTACATAGAAAGTCAAATAATACAGAGAAATAAAAAGGCAAGTCAATAAGCAATGTAACCTTCATAGCTGCCTTTGGCTCCTAGACAATATTTTCTCATACCTTTCCTGTCTCCTCTGTTTGATCTTGGCTCAGGGCCTATCTGAATCATCATTTGACAGGATTCAAAATGCTATTTCTAACCTTCACCAGTAAAAATATTCAAATTGCATGCTTTCAAGAGTAATTCACTTCATATTGTCTCTCTATGGGGAGGCCGCTCTGATGAACTGGAAACACTGCACTGAAAATCAAAACCACGGATTCTGGCTCTGATCCTTGCTACTGACAAACTATGGGACCTTGGGCAAGATACTCAACCCCTCGAGTGTCCTACCTCTAAACAGGGGTAATGATACCTGCACTGCTTGCCTTACAGGATTGATGCGCGGGGTAACTGAGATGGCGAATGTGAAAGGGCTACACAATGCTATGCTGATGGCAAGGACCTCTGCTCTTGAGGCAGGGTAACTCAGAACTACCTACTTTATGTCATGCCTCAGACAGCACGGACTTGAAACAGGTGCACAAACCTTTATCTGAAACTTTGTGGGCAAACGTGTGTCAGAATGAAGCAGCATTTTTCTGATTTTAGAAAGGAAAAATAGTGCCCATCTGGCATATTACTTAACCCTGCTGAGGTCTAAGGCAGCATCCTATAATGTCACACATGGACTTTTTTTTTTTTTTTTTTTAGCAAAACATGACTATTCATATTAGAAGGGATAAATATAGATCATAAATAGTTTCATTTTCATTTACGTCCATATAGTAGGCTGAATAATGGCCACCCAAAGATATCATGTCATAATTCATGGAACCTGTAAATGTTACGTGGTAGTAAAAAGGATATTTGTAGACATGACTGAGTTAAGGATTTTGACATGTGAGATTCACCTGGATTATCTGGTTGGGCCCTAAATGTCATCAAATGTGTCCTTATCAGAGGAAGGCACAGGGAGATCTGATACACATGGAAGAGAAGGTGATGTGACCATGAAAGCAGAAGTTGGACTGATGCAGTCATAAGTCAAGGAGTGCTGGCAGCCACCAGAAGCTGGAAGGGGCAAGGAACAAAATTTCCCCTAGAGCCTCAGGAGGGAGTGTAGCCTTGCTGACACCTTGATTTTGGCTCAGTGAGACTAAGTTTGGACTCTAGCCTCTGGAACTGTGAGAGAATACATTTCTATTGTTTTAAGCCACCAAGTTCGTCGTAATTTGTTACAGCAGCCATAGGAAAGTAGTTCAGTCAGGTTTTGCTGCCAAATGAGTTACGAAAAGAATTCTGAGTTGTCAGTTTTTTGCCTTTGGGAATTGTGAATAGGTGGTTGACCTGTATGTAGCACTGGTACCCAAGTATCTTTCAAAGTGGTTGTTAGGCTGTCTTGTTCATTCACAGCTGGTCAGAATGGTGGGGAGGGGCCTGGAATTGCTGTTAGCATTGCCCACTGTGCAGCAAGATGGACACTGAGGTATGTTGGGAGAGGGGGGAAGGGTGAGCCTATCCAATAGCAAAGTTTGAGCTGGGGGGGGCAAAGGTGTTTTACCTAAGGAGCACAGTAATTTCTAGCCACGAATCAGGCAAATGGCTGGTCCCTTCAAGGGATTCAATTAGTAGCAGGATATCCCACAAGTATGTGATCCTCAAAAGCCCAGGTACCAGGCACAGGTAAGGGAATCTGGGTATCAGGTAGCAGTTGAGGTTCAGGTCAAGGGCTAGGGAGGGCATCAGTGGACATAGGTTACTATAAGAGAAACTGAAGAAATAGGGACTGATGCAGAAGCTCAGTTGTATCAATGTGTGTGTGTGTGAGACACTGTCTAGGATACTTGAATGAGAAAGGTTCTTTTTTTTTTTTTTTTTTTTTTTTTTGCGGTACGCAGGCCTCTCACTGTTGTGGCTTCTCCCGTTGCAGAGCACAGGCTCCGGACGCACAGGCTCAGCGGCCATGGCTCACGGGCCCAGCCGCTCCGCGGCATGTGGGATCCTCCCAGACTGGGGCACGAACCCGTGTCCCCTGCATCGGCAGGCGGACTCTCAACCACTGTGCCACCAGGGAAGCCCTGAGAGAAAGGTTCTTTATTAGGGAACATCTTGAGGTGGGTGGGAACGATGACTTGGGAAGAATATGAGCTCTGCCAGTGTTCTGAGCCAGATTAGCAGTAAGGAAAACTCAAGTGAACCCCACAGGGTATGACTTGGGGTGCAAAGCAGGAACCTGAATTAACACCGATGCACTCATCACGGGCCAGAATGGCAGGGAGACTTGATCAGTACTCAGCCCAAGGAGAGGTGTGCTGCTCCAGAGTACTTATTTCTTCATGCCAAGCTGACTAGGAAACTGGGGTAAGTAGGAATGAAGGTGCAAAGGAGTGGGCCCAGCAATAGAGAGCCCCTGAAGGGAAATCTGTGAGATGGGCACACACACGTGAGCACACACACACCGTGGGGGGAAGTGGGGAGGCAGAGAGGACGGCTGCTGAGGCTGTCAACATCTTTGTCTTCTTTTGTTTGTTTTAAAATCAACTTCCTCATGATAAAATAGTCCTTGTATCATCACATGACTGTGTCTATGATGAAATTACTTAAAATCTCCATTTTAAAACTCATTAAATTTATCTGAAGCCTATTTAAAAAGTGATGATCTAATCTAAACGGCCAACACAGAGCCCGGGTAAGTAAACTATGGGAATCTATGCAACCAAACTTTTTATAGTTATTAACATTATGTTTACAAAGAGTTTCTAAAGTCCTGGGAAAATATTTATGCTATAATGCTGTGTGAAAAAGGTAGGATACAAGATTGTTTACAGAGTACAAAGAAACAAACAAAATAAAAACTATGCATGAAAAACTAGTAGGAAATCCATTGAAATGTTAATGCAATCATAGCCTCTGGATAGCGGTGCTAAGAGTATTTTTTAAAAATCATCTTTCTAGTTTTCTATTTTCCTAATTATCTGTGCATCACCTTTTCTTTTAGTTATTTTACTTTTTTATATATTATATTACTTTTGCAATGGGAAGGACCCAATAAACTCTCCTTTCTGCAAGAGCTTACACTTAACTTTCTTGAATTTAATCCAAAGAATTTTGTGGGTTTTTTTTTTTTTTTTTGCGGTACACGGGCCTCTCACTGTTGTGGCCTCTCCCATTGCGGAGCACAGGCTCCAGACGCGCAGGCTCAGCGGCCATGGCTCACGGGCCCAGCCGCTCCACGGCATGTGGGATCTTCCCGGACCGGGGCACAAACCCGTGTCCCCTGCACCGGCAGGCGGACTCTTAACCACTGTGCCACCAGGGAAGCCCCAGAATTTTGTGTTTTAAAGGGCAACAATATCTACAAAGAAAAATGTTATTGCATTAATATTTCCAGTTGTATGGACTCTAGATATAGAAGGTAAAAAATAAATAGCTCTTCCCCATGCCTACCCAATAAACCTAACAAGAAACGGACTTATCTTTTTCTTTTCTCATAAAACCAACTGGCAAGAAACTTCAGGCTGTGGAAAAGCACTTGGAGAAGATGCTATTACGGTACAACATGGCTTGAACTTGCCATTTACACACTTTTGCTGCAGGAAGAGCCTGCTTTCAGAGGTGGGTGTGGAGCAGGAGAGGCTGCCTCCTGCAGATTTCCTCTAGGAAACGAATCCTTCAGGGCTCTTCTCAGGTGTTATCTCTTTCAGATGTCCCCCTTAACCTTGAGCTGGAGTAAGCGTCCTCCCTGTGCATGCCTCTATCACTGTCTGTATCACGTGACATCATTTCACCAATGAGGCTGCGTAAGAGTCTCAGAGCGGCAGAAACTGTGTTTCACTTGTGCTGGTCTTCACAACACCTAGCAGAGCCCCTGGCAGACGGTAGGTGCTGAATAAATATTTGTTAAATGAGCTGAGCAATTCGCCTAAAGTGTGAGAGAAGCTGTATGAGCTTCCTAGGGTTGCCATGACAAAGCAGAGCAAACTTGGTGGCTCAAAGCAACAGACATTTATTCTCTCACAATCCTGGAAGCCAGAAGTCTGAAATCAAGATGTCAGTAAGGCTGGTTTCTTCTGGGGGTCTTTGAGGAAGGGTCTGTTCTATGATTCTCTCCTGCCTTCTGGTGGTTGCTGGCAATTCTGGACATCCCTTGACTGGCATCTATACCAGACAGTCCCTGCTTCTGTCTTTGCAATGGTGCTCTCAATCTGTGTGTCTCTTCTGTGTGTCTGTGTCCCCATGTCCAAATTTCCTTCTTCTTATAAGGATACCATTCATATTGGATTCGGTATGACCCTAATTCAGTATGAGCTCATCTTAACTTGATTACATCTGCAAAGACCCTATTTCCAAATAAGTCAGACTCAGAGGTACCAAGGTTAGAACTTGAATATATCTTTTTGCGGGGACACAATTCAACCCACAACAGAAACTATAGGGCATTTGAAACCGAGTGATGTGGCAATAACCTGCCCGTGTACCCAACATAATATAACGACTGGGCAGAGAGGGTACCTGAGTCACTACCAGTCATAGGTAGCCAGGAGCTGAGGGTCTGGGTCAGTGCAACTGGGCAGGAACAAGGAGAGCCAAGCAGGTGGGCGCTAAGAACAAGAAAGGAAGAAACTGTTTCAGAAATAGGGCGATGGGGCTTCCCTCGTGGCGCAGTGGTTGAGAGTCCGCCTGCCGATGCAGGGGACACGGGTTCGTGCCCCGGTCCGGGAAGATCCCACATGCTGCGGAGTGGCTGGGCACGTGAGCCATGGCCGCTGAGCCTGCGCGTCCGGAGCCTGTGCTCCGCAACGGGAGAGGCCGCAGCAGTGAGAGGCCCGCGTACGGAAAAAAAAAAAAAAAAAAAAAAAAAAAAAGAAATAGGGCGATGTTGCCAGGCATGGGGAGAGAGGAATTTGGGGTTAGTGAAGGAGAAGAGTAATTTGCTGAAGTCTGTCAAATGACTCCCATCTTGTCCTGTGCTGTTTATCACTTGCATATCTGGTTGTCTTTGGCTCATGGTATCTACTTGGCATCTGACCCAAGATCCACATCAGAGAGTCTGGCATGAAAAGAAGTAGGTAGGAAAAAAGGCAAGCATTTTTCTCCTAGGAGTCATAAAAGAAAAAAATGTGTTCGCTCTATGTTCTGTGAGAAACACACTGAGCTACACCATACAGTTGTCCTAATCATGTATTTTTCTGACACGTAAAGCCCATAACAACTGGTAGCATATTTGGCAGAGACTAAATACTCCTAAGAGGATATACATGACATTTTATATGCAACGTCTAGCTCTGGGGTTTGAAGAGCAAAAGATGACATGTTATCGCTTCTCTTTGAAACTAGAAATTAAAAAAATGTTTATTGGCTTCCCTGGTGGTGCAGTGTTTGAGAGTCCGCCTGCCGATGCAGGGGACACGGGTTCGTGCCCCGGTCCGCGAAGATCCCACGTGCCGCGGAGCGGCTGGGCCCATGAGCCATGGCCACTGAGCCTGCATGTCCGGAGCCTGTGCTCCGCAACGGGAGAGGCCACAACAGTGAGAGGCCCGCGTACCACAAAAAAAAAAAAAAAAAAAAATTATTTATGGTAAAGAGCAATTAATAATAACAAAATTGGAAATTATCTCAGTAAATGAATACCCCAAAGTGGAATGGTTGCCTCACGCTATTCCTTTGGGAGAGCCATTTTTCCTGAAGTCACAAATCAACTGTTCACTGTTGAACCTGAGAAGAATGTGAGACAGAATTTTTACATTTCCATGATAAGACACTTCAACCCTTTTATGTTTGTGACCCCCTACTATCTATTTCTTGACCAAGAATATCCAACCTTTTGGAGATTTTCAGACTTGAATATCAGAAGGTGAAAAGAAAAATTAATGAGCTGAAATGTTCTTGCTTTGATTAGGACTACATCATTTGCATTTAGTTTAATTGAAGTAACTGCATTACAAGTTGAGGAGAAAGATGAGGAGGAGGTGACATGTGGAATGCTGAACTAAAAGAAGGGGGAGCCCTGGGCTGTAGATCTATCAAAATCCCAGGAAAGACTGTTTACTTCCCAGACTTCCGAACAGGAGACTGGGATTTGCAAGGGCAAAAAAGATGAGACCTGGGTCTTGTCAAGTGCAGCCTTGGTTTTCATGCATGCTTTGGGTCTGTTTCGATAACGAAGCATATCTTTTGTAACTCAGGCATAAAGGAAATATTTGTCTAACCAAAGGAGCTATCCTAGGCTGTGAGATGAGCTCTGAGCATTCTAGCCTCAAAGATAATTAAGACTCAAGAAGTCTTCTTCTTGAGCAAGAGTTCAAGAAAACTTTATACTGACTTCACAACTGGCTCCAACCAAAAGTTTCAACACCCTTATATCTGAGGTATTAACTTACTTGACCCATAGTTTGTACGTGCAACTGGCTAAGGAGACGGGGGCAACGTGAAAACATAGTTCAGAATTTGGCTTTGAACTATGCCTGGTATGCTAAAATATTTA
The DNA here is from genome assembly GCF_025265405.1 of Mesoplodon densirostris. NCBI lineage: Eukaryota > Metazoa > Chordata > Mammalia > Artiodactyla > Ziphiidae > Mesoplodon > Mesoplodon densirostris. The sequence continues at coordinate 33,381,896 of NC_082668.1, read as the reverse complement.
GTTCCTCAAAACTTGGCATTTAGAGAAGAGGGTGGATTTAAATAGAGGATGACCAGCTGGCTAATTGCATGTTGCCAACATCTTCCTCTGGCTATTTACTGGATGGGTCTTGTTTATGTCAAAAGCTGACTCTGTCCTTTCTCCTCTCTCATGGCTAAAAAATGGAATGCCATGCATTTTACTCAACATGAAATGTTCTGGTGAAACCCAAGGCAACAAAGCCTGCTTCAGTCTCTTGGTGGGCCAGACAAGGCAGGTGGTAGGACAGAGCTGGGGAGAGGTTTTAGGATAGGCTGAAAATGGTGAACAACTAAGATTCCAGTTCATCACCTTCTACATCTCCTTTTAGAGAAGATGATTTCTTCTCCTTAGGATATTGTCAAGCCAAAAGCCATTGATGGCACATTCAAGGCTACATTTTTCAGTGTGAACTGACTTCTTAAAGCCCCATCAATCTGGCTGAACCCTGTGGATAAAGTGAGGGCTGAGGTTAGCAGAGTGTAAAGTGTAAATTGGGGGTGGCCTCTCCTCATTGCATGATTGAAAACAAAGAGCCTTCAGGGACCTCTGCAGTATATTGCACAGAGAAGGAACCAAGTATAAAACGGATAGATACTTGAAGAAAATGATGTACAGAGGTAGAAAGGAAATGAGGGTATGTGTGAGGGTCACGTGCTGAGTGTATCACCTAAGTCCATCCATAAGAGGCCCATCAAAGAGGCTGACTCTGGTTGGAACTGCAAACTCAAATGCCTCTAGGAAGGTTCTGGTGGATAATATCAATGTTAGAGATTGTTAGACTCTAGGGAATGGTGGGAACTCTGTCAAACTGCAACACACTTATCTGCTATAAAGGTATTAAACATTTTTTTTTAAAAAACACCACGCTGACCAAACAAAACATTTCTGTGAGCTGCATTTAACTCAAGGGGCATCAATTTGTGACTGCTATCTAGTGAGAACTCAACTTTGAGGGTCTGAAAATTTGGACTGTATTTATTTGTTGAAAGTGTCTGGTAAAACTGCTTTACATAAGGGAAAGCTATTGTCTAAACTTCCTGTCATGATGTAAAATTCCTTTTTTCCCTCTGTTCTTTTTCTCTTGTCATAAAATGAAGACCACATCCTTGGAAGGAAGATATTCATTTTGGAAATTGTCAGGGGGGCGTGCCCTTCACTTCCTCAATGAAGAGCTAGGGGTAAACACTCAGTGAATGCCTGTCACTCCACCCTAAACTCAGGGGTTATCAGTACACTACTCTGGGCCTCTCCTTAATTCCAGCACACTCTGCTCCATGCTATGACCTCTCCAAACCCCAGTGGCACCCTAAAGGAAGCAAGCCATCATAACAGTGAGTTTTAATCAGTTTTGTGAATAGGGACGGAAGTTTTTGTTGATTAGAAGGAGAGATTACTTCGTTGCTTTGTGTAAATAAATCAAAATAAATTCTTCTTAAAGTGGGTGCCCCTATGGGGAGAAGCTTGAATGGATAAGATTTGCAGTTGGGATAATAATATTTAGTCAAGGATACAACTATGACTTTCCATCCTCTAGGGCCCTAGAGACCTCTCACCTGAGAATTTCTCTCTAAACTCTTCATTAGGGATATTATTTAAAAATAGCTTTAATACATGGTATATATTCCTTGAGCACATCTAAGGCTAACCATTATGGTAGCTCCATGCTACTGGCCTTAGCTTACCCCTCTTACTGTTGCTGAATTTCCCAGCATCCACTGTGCTCAAACTGGAGTTTCTGTGCAATCCTTTCCTCTGGTCTGACCATAGCTGTCTGCCAGAGCAAAAATAACACTAGCAAATAGTTTCTAACCACTTATTGTGTACCTAGTAGTTGTATATGAAAAGTGAAATAGAAATGTGTATCAGACGGGTGATACAAAGAAAAGGGCCATCAGTCTAGCTGGAGCAGAAAGTTGGAAAAGCAGATCAGAGCCAGGCTATGCACAGTGTTTCTGGCTAGTCTGATGAATTCAGACCTTTTCCTGATGTAGGGAGCCCGTGAAAGTTTTTGAGCAGAGATGTAAAATGACGGAAGAGACTTACTAGAAAGCTTTACTTGGCAGGCATCTGTAAGGTGGTTCAGAGCAGGGAGAAGCTAGAAGCTTGGCAATCAATGTTATTAGTAAATCCAAGCATTAAACCATCTAGAGACTTACAGTGACAAAGAGATACCTAGTTATAATGATAAATAGCCAACATTAACTGTGTGCTCTCATATGCCAACTATTGTTGTATGTGCTTTATGAGCTTCATTTAATTTAATATTTGCAACAACATTCTTAAATATCACTCATTTTCAGAAAAGGAAACTGAGTCTCAGAGCAATAAAGACACTGTCTAAGCATTACCTGGCTAGGAAGTATCAGAGCTGGGAGACAAACCTAGGTGGTCTGGCTTCAGGGCCTTCACCTTCGACCATGCTTCTGCAACTTGCATCTGAGCATCTCCATCCCTGGCCTTCCCTTGCCACTGTGGTGAGGCTGGGACTCAGCTTAGGACCACTGTTATCACTCTACCTCATTGTCTATTATGTTTGTACACAAGCCTCTACCTTAGATGACATGCTTGCCCAGGTGGTGATTTCAAGACACTCAAAACACTTACTAATGCTTGCATCTAATTCAAAGGAGTCTTGTGAGCAAAGAAGGGGAAGACGAGGCACAAATACCATACAAATATCACCCAGGACTGCCCATCACATTCTAGCGGAGGAAAGAAGAAAATTCAGGACTTTCTGCCCTGCTGCTTTCAATTAGATGTTAATGATGTTACTTGCCTGGCCTCGTTGGTCTTGGTTCAGTGGAGTTTGGATGCATTTACTTCCAAAATGGGCGATTTGGAACTTACCTGTTAGTAAATTGTTTAGTGTTTTACTGGTTCCTTCAGTCACTATCAGATGAGGAAAATTTACTGTGAACTTAAACTGACTACATGTTTTTCTTAAAGCTACTCTGCAAGATTCCCAAACATTTTGAGCCTGTAGACAATCTAGGCCAATACAACCCTTTAAGAACAAAACCAAGAACAGATGTTCGCTATTTAAATTTCTTTTAACACTATTCGTACAAATTTTAAGTCAGGTGCAGATTCGACCAGAAGGTGGCCTAATTTGATCATGTTTAAATTGATAATTCCATATAGGTTGCATAGAACAATTTATATTTTTTTCTCATTGCAAAATTTTCCTGTATAGAGACATCCAGGAACACAGAGAACATTAATTTTGGCTTGGGTTCTGGACTTATATATTTACTCTTTCTTTACACTATTTAATAACAAACATACTGTGTTAAAGGAATTCTATTGTAGAAAAATAGATAATACCTTAATTGCAGACCTAAACTTTTACAGGTTATTGTCATGGTATCATACAATGGAGGAAGTTAACACACAGGTATTTGATAAGACATCAGCTTCAGAGGACCTGCATATAACTTAATCCATGTGATGCAGTTTTATAGCTAGGGTGGATTCTCAATGCTGAATTGCATCATGAATAAGTTGTTTACTGTTTTAACAGGATGCCCTCTGGTCGGGTGTAGCTACACTCCACTGAATCAGCAGATCAGCCTATTGATTAACTGTTAAGTCGATTTTTAAGTTTAAACTTTGGCCAGGCAGGGATTGAAATGAATTTATTTTTGCAACCAAGCAGATTGCAGAGGCAAGAAGGCTTGGAAGGACTATTGAGAAATCTTGAAACTATTTTCTTTAGGAAGTTAAACAAATGTCTTTATTCCATAAGATAAACATCTAAATCTGCACAGTAGAGGTTCTCTAATTGTTGGCATTTAAATAAGCATGAATAAACTTGTCAGTTTTCTATAAATATATGTTACTGAGCTATATAAGGTTAAGGCTATTAGAAAACTCATGAGACTTGTTTGAAAAAGTTAAAGTAATTCTTATTTGATTTAATATGGGTCCAGTTTTAGTCAGAATTGGTAATAAAAAGTAGGGCTATTTTTTTTTAACAGTAGAGAAAGTTCATCAAATCCTTGAGGAAAAGTTTAACATTTGGGTTATTCTTCCTAATAATATTGGGTTTGTAGAACTGATATAGATCAAGAACTAAGAATTCTATTTCTGCTTAGGAGCTTTAAAAATTGATTCCAGAGAATCAATTTTTAAAAGCCAACTTCCCCAAATCCAGATTTCTTATTAAATTTTACTTTACATTATTTTACTGTATTTTTTAAAAAAAATTTTGCCCAGAGAACTGAGATTTTTTTTCTATTAAATAATAAAATTCCTTAAAATGGGTTTGGGGTAGATGACATGTTAAAAAATTTAAAAATCATGTAATACGCAAACATCTTCTTGTAATAAAACATTCGGATGGTATTGTTTGAAAGACTCCCCCCACCCTCCTCCTCAGATTATTTCAAGCTATAGTTCTGTGCATGGTTTCTAGGTGTTTACATACACATACAACTATATTGGCACATATAGACTTCTGAGTTTTCCCCTCACATTTCTATCCCACTTTCACCAAATTCATTTTGTCAATAAAGCAGTACCAGACTTAAAAGGACAAATAATATTTACCTCCTCCAGTTAGTTGGTAGTAAATTAACAGTTCAAACAACTGATTAAACACATGCGTCTCATTAGGGACTCTTTTCTCTGACCCTATTACTCCAGTCTACATTTGGGTAATTCTTTGTTAGTGACCAGAGGAACGTAGGAAATGAGCTACACTCTGTCTGGACCATTAAACAACTTGTTTCTATCCCATGTTATTACTTTTATGATCAGAAAGAACGGGGCACCTGAAAACCTTACAGATTTTGAAGCCCTTCTCATCTGTCTTGTTCTCTCTTTTACTTTCCCCCTTTTTCCTTTTGCTGTCAGTTAGGCACCCATGATTTTTGTTGATTTTTGAGATAAACCATACATGTATTTGACAAGTGGGGTCACACTTGCCTAGTGGGTTACACCCAAATGCCAGTGAGCACTGATTTCCTGGCATTGTGGCACAGCGAATTCTATAGTCAGAGAGACCCAGGTTTGAATCTGGCACTCACTTTTCTGTGGCCATAGCAAATTACTTGATCTAGTTAACCTCAGGATCCTCTTTAATAAAATGAGGGTAATAAGATCTACCTTACATGTAGCCGTTGTGAGGAAATAATGAAATAATGTATGCAAAATTTCCTAGCACAATCTCTCAATAAGCGGTGGTTATTATCACAGTAGAGTCAGCACTTGCCTTGCGGATGATGGGGGAGATAGGGAAAAGCTCGTAAATCTTTTTTTGTTTGTTTGTTCCTGGAGAGTTTTTGCCCATACTGTTTCCTAAGCTCTAAACACTTTCTCTTTTCCTCATCTGACCTAGACCTTTAAGTCTAGGCTTCAAACTAACTCCACAGTGAGGCTTTCTCAGGCCAGCCTGTTTAAATTAGACTCCCCTCCCCATTTATTTATTTCTTTTTATGAATAGACTTTGATTTCTGAATAGTTTTAGATTTAAAGAAAAATGGAGCAAGATAGTACGAAGAGTTCTTAGATAGCCCCTGTGCCATTTCCCCTTGTATTAACATCTTACATTAGGGAGGTGCATTTGTTTCAATTAATGAACAAATATTGATATATCGATATTAACTGAAGTCCATATTTTATTCAGATTTCCTTAGTTTTTATCTCATGTCCTGTTTCTGTTCCAGGGTCCCATCTAACTCTCAGTAAATCTTTTTTTTTTTTTTTTTTTTTTTTTTGTGTGTGTGTGTGTGTGTGTGTGTGTTACACGGGCCTCTCACTGCTGTGGCCTCTCCCATTGCAGAGCACAGGCTCCGGACGCACAGGCTCAGCGGCCATGGCTCACGGGCCCAGCTGCTACGTGGCATGTGGGATCTTCCCGGACCGGGGCACAGACCTGTGTCCCCTGCATTGTCAGGCGGACTCTCAACCACTGCGCCACCAGGGAAGCCCATAACTCTCAGTAAATCTTGATCAATGGCTCAGCTTCTGGGAAGGCACTTCCTGAATTTGCAAAATCTTTTTTGGAGAAGTGGAGAAAGGAGGGATCAAATATAAAGTGAGCCAGACAATTCACTGGGCAAGATATTTTGAATTAGATAACACTCAAAGGGGTAAGTACCCAAAGTTCACAGGACAAAATCAAAACACTGCCATGCAAGATGGGGAAAGGTGGACTTCAACTCAACGTGGTGGCCCCAGTAGAAATAGTCAAATGAGTGCTGTTTATTTATAAAGCCCATAAGATAGTGGGATGCAGGGAAGGCAAAGCGCAGGCAGTGGCCTGCCAGCTTCTCCCAGCACTGGGCCAGCTTCTCCCAGCACTGGGCTGACCCCAACTGTGGCCACTTTGTGTCTCCCCTTTAAGGAGGATGTGGGGAACTGGCTGAACTCCAAAGAAGAGCAAAAATGTAATTAAGGCTTGGGAAATAAGGGCTGAGAGGAAAGGCCACAGAGCTGTGGGGTTATTTAGCTTAGAGAATAAAGGTCTAACAGATTTGAAGGGTCATTATATGAAAGACATCAGTTGTTTCCCATCTCCACAAATAACAGGACAAGAGGAAAGAAGCTTACACTGCACTTTAGAAGGTTTTGGGCTGTTAGAATTTTACTGAGGAAGCTGTCAAAGCTCATGCTGGCATCGGAAAAGAAAAAGGATTTATGTACAACTATGCGGATACAACTCATTCACATTTATCTTCAAAGGAAGAAGAAAGGTGGTATTCAGACACTGGCTTTTGGATTATTTTGAAAACAAACCAGTTACCCTTGGCTTATATCATATAGTTGTTTACCATTTAAATTCAGTTATTAACAAAAAGTTACTTTGAAGTTATAGATGTAAATTAGATAGGTTCACAATTTCTTGAGACAAGGCCCTGCCCCGTTCGACTGGGCTAACACCAACTAAAATGCTCGCAGGCTATATTATTTACCACGTCTCGGAAGAAGCTATATTTGGTTGTGACTTTTAGGAACAGTCTGACAAACCCCAGTGCTGGTGTCCAAAATATTGCAGAGTAAGACTGCAATGAAGGGTTCTCTGCCTCTCATTTATGCCCTTTGGATGGCGATAGGGAAGTTGGGCCCTGCAAGTATTATGAGGAGTCTCAACTCAGGATGTGATGGGTCCAAGTTAGAGGGATAGGAGTACATTCAGTAAATACCTGGTCCGTGGATGCTGCTTGCTGTCTTCCAATGTGTTAATAGGTGGCTGGTGGCTGACTTCAGTTTGGATGCTTCCTCTGCTGTTAAATGAAGCGTTAAATGAAGCTACACTCAAAATAGCTTTACTCCTCATATTACTTTTCTCTTTTCCTTTTTTACAAATAAATTTATTTATTTATCTTTGGCTGCGTTGGGTCTCCATTGCTGTGCGCGGGCTTTCTCTAGTTGTGGTGAGCCGGGGCTACTCTTCGTTGTGGTGCGTGGGCTTCTCATTGTGGTGGCTTCTCTTGTTGTGAAGCGTGGGCTCTAGGTGCGCGGGATTCAGTAGTTGTGGCAGGCGGGCTCAGTAGCTGTGGCGCATGGGCTTAGTTGCTCCGTGGCATGTGGGATATTCCTGGACCAGGGCTCGAACCCATGTCCGCTGCATTGGCAGGCAGATTCTTAATCACTGTGCCACCAGGGAAGTACCACTTTTCTCTTTTCCATCTACCATTCTTTCTATTATCACTTCTGTTATTAATTTTCAATGACACCAGTAATACAGACCAATATTTTTTGGGATTTTTCCATGTTAGTGTATATATGATCTTCTGCCTTTTTTTTTTTTTTTTTCTTTGTGGTACGCGGGCCTCGCACTGATGTGGCCTCTCCCGTTGTGGAGCATAGGCTCCGGATGTGCAGGCTCAACAGCCATGGCTCACGGGCCCCACCGCTCCATGGCATGTGGGATCTTCCCGGACTGGGGCACGAACCCGCGTCCCCTGCATCGGCAGGCGGACTCTCAACCACTGTGCCACCAGGGAAGCCCGAGAGCTAACATTTATTAAGTACCTTTTTTCTTGTAAGCATATGATATAATTTCTCATTCAATTATCAACAACTCTACTAAGTGGGTAGTATTCTTATTCCATTTTTGTAGGTGAGGAAACAGACTCAAAATCAATTGCTCAAATTCACACATACTTGGTAAGTACCAGAGTTGGGATTTGAACTGAGATCATTAAGAACTCTAAAGGTCTGAATGTAATTCTGAAAAGAGAGGCTGTAAAGTTGAAGGTGAGCTCAGAGGCTGAGTGAATTGCCCAAGTCTTTGCCATGGGCCAGTGACACATCCATTTGTCTCCTAGCCCACTGCTCTTTAGTGCAACAAATGATTTCCTCTCTGTTTCATTTTCAGTGTTCAACAAAGTTATGGAAGAAAATACTTTAGGTGAGGATTTACTGATGGCGAAACTTCTAGAAATTTCCTACTGTCAAAGATGCAAATATTTAAAATTTATGAAAGAGTGAACCAAACTACTTGAGCATCTGAGAACTTTCTTTTCACTTTGGTCTGGGGAAGCTTGCAAATTATATGCCTTTGTAGAAAATGATTTGATTTATAACCTCAGAAATGTATATGAAAGCTAAGGATTTTCCTTGTTTTGGAACTGTGATACATCATTTATTTAAAGGTAGTAAGAATAGTTTAAATGACAAAGAAGAGAATCTGAGACAATTTAGAAAAATTTATATAAAAATATAAATTGCATAAACCTCTATATCATTTTAGTTATAGAGACTGGCACTCCTTTTCTGGCTCTTTCCTCTCAATTTAATTCATTAGAAGTCTTTAAAGCTCCTTTTTCTATACTTTTCACCATTAAAATTATTTTTTTCCTTCATTCTTTTCCTCTTGATAATTTTTTTCCACTTCTTATTACTGAGTTATGTTTCCATTACATCTCAGCACATGGCATGATGTTGTTTACATCAAATCCATCTAACTGTATTTTAGAGATTGTTAATTGTGCTCTTTTAGTAATGATAGGAATGTAGCAAGAACACATACTCCTCATATCATCCGTTTACTCCCATAATTGGAATAACTTCTTTCTGATGTGTTATGTATTGAGAATCATACAACTTTTAAACCATCAAGAGGACATTTGCTAGAGCCGTAAATAATAGAATCTTAGAATAACCATGGAAGAGGACTAATTTTGCACAGGAGAAAACAAAAGCCCAAGTGCAAATTGGTTTCTCTCATCAGCCAGTAATCTGAGTCATATAACCTAAAGTAAAGGATGTTCTTTCTTTATAGTACTGATTAAATGAATCTGTAATGCTTGCTCCCTTAGTTGATTTGGTTTTGGAGGTGTATATTATAATACATGCAAAGTTGGGAATGCTTTTGGACACAAAAGCATTTATAAACATAGTTTATAAACATAGAATCACTGGTAAAGATAGAACAAGTAAGTGTACAGCATATTTCTTCTGGCTACTTGGGCTCTTCATCATGAAGCCAGGTTATAAGTCAGCAGAATCACCTTAGAAAGGCCCTCAAGGTCAGTGATATTTTATTCCTTGTTGCCTCTAGAGTAGCCATAAATAAAAGGCATAGACCTACATTTTCTCTGTTAGAATATACATTATATGCTAAATGAAATCTTTGGCTCTTTTTGACGGTCTCTCTGCATTAAAGAACAACAGAGCCAAGTCCAACTGCATGACCACTGTCTTTGACATGATTGTAGTTTTCTGATGATGCCAAATCCACAAAGCATGTTCAAGTCTACGACCTGAGAGAGAAAAGGTTTTGTTCAAGGTGAGTTATGATTACTTCAGTAGAAATATATTTTGAAGTGTAATTTCTGGAATGTGTTACTTTATGATATGTAAGTCTAGAAGGAGATATATTCCCCCTTCCCCCAATAAGGTCATTTTCTCATTTTTCTTTACTGATTGCAAAAATAATAGATTGATGGAGAAAATCTAAGTAATATGGAAAAGTATTAAAAAATAAAGTCATCCTAATACCCAAGAAATGTTAACATTTTGATAAACATTCCCCCCAACATCTCTCTATGCATTTATTTTGTCTATCTACGTTTGTGTATTTATGTAAATGATATAATATTCTTTTGTACTTTGTTTTTTACTCAACAATCTGTCATGGATATTCTCTTTCCTTTAATAAGTATTAAATTCCTTTTAACATCTATGTAGCCGCCCCATGTATAGCTATGTATAGCTATACCAGAATTTAACTAATCCCCAAGTGATGGATATTAGGTTGTTTCTAATTATGATTATAATAAACAAGGGCTGAGTTAACATTTTATACATGTATCTTTTAAAAAATTTTTATTGGCGTATAGTTGATTTACAATGATGTGTTAGTTTCAGGTGTACAGCAAAGTGAATCAGTTATACACATACATATAACCATTGTTTTTTAGATTGTTTTTCCATGTAGGCCATTACAGAGTATTGAGTAGAGTTCCCTGTGCTATACAGTAGGTGCTTATTAGTTATCTATTTTGTATATAGTAGTGCTTATACATGTAGAATTACCAGTAAAATAGATAAATTCCTATAAATCTGATCCATGTCATTCATTTGCTGTCCAAAAACTTCTTTTTACATTTTACCAATTTTCATTGCTACCGACAACATTGGAGAATATGGTAGCAGATCCTTCAGTTCACTGACTTGCAAGTCTTCAAATATTCAATATTAACATACATGAATTTTGGCAAACACGTGTCATTCTTACTGAGTAGATTAAAACAGATGTGACATTAAGGATTAGTAGGCAAAACGAGTCTTTCTGACTGTTTGCCAAGCTGTCAGAAAAAAGTTCTTCTTCCTCCACACTCTTACATACAATACTTTGTATATACCTCTAATGCAATATATCTGATTTTCAGTTATATTCTTAGGTGTCTTTCCAATTAAAACGTTAGCTCCCTGAAGGCAGAAACTGTACTGCAGCCCTGCAAGGATCTTGTAAGCTGTGTCTGTCCCTCAGTAAACTTTGCAGATGGATAAATAAACACAAAACTTTTTGTTTGCTTCTCCCTCATTTAGCAGCTTCCACCTCCTTCTTTTCCTTTGGCTTTTGAGATATAAGAGTAAGATTTGCCCAGGGCAAACAGACTTGGAGCATGGGAGGCAGCATTGTGTAATGGATGTTAAATAGGCCTAGTTTTAACTTTTGGCTTTCTGATTTTGTTAGCTCTATAACCCTGGGCAAATTGCCTAATTTCCTTCTCTGTAAAATGAAGGTAATTGGTTTGACTTCAGAAAGTACAGATTAAAGGGATCATGTTTTAAAGCCTTTAGCATGGTGCCTAGTGTAACACTTGATAAGTAGTAGCTGTATTATTTTCTCAAAGGAATAGATATACTAAAAAACAAAACAAAACAAAACCTACCCTCCAAACAAAATACAATATCACTGGCTATTTCTGCCTTCTACTCTTGTGGACACAACTTCTGTATTGGAGGCAACCAGAAGCTAAAATGTTAATAGAGATTAGGTCTGAGACTCTTAACAAAATCAATCTGAATCATGTCTGTAGATAAAAATTAAGTTTTTGGTTTTCAAAACTGATAGAGGTGCTCAGTTTATTGAAATAGGGGAAGAATAGGATTGGGCCAGATAGGGTAACAGTAGAGTATTTTATTAGGTTAAAAAATAACTTTAGGCAGTCTCTAGCCTAAAGCATTATACAATTCCAGAGAATAAAAAAAAAATGTGTAAGTTGAACTGTCGTGATCTTTGTTCTTTCTTAACTAGCAACTGACCTTTCGTAATGACAAACTTTTTTAACCTTTTTTGCACTGGGACCGTTATTGGTTTTCACCATGCTTGCCTTACTGTACTTGAGCATATGTACCTGAGCTTATTTTCCATGTAACAGTTGGGTCTTTAAAATGTGGAAACAGGGCTTCCCTGGTGGCGCAGTGGTTGAGAGTCCACCTGCCGATGCAGGGGACACGGGTTCATGCCCAGGTCTGGGAAGATCCCACATGCCGCGGAGCGGCTAGGCCCGTGAGCCATGGCTGCTGAGCCTGTGCATCCGGAGCCTATGCTCCGCAACGGGAGAGGCCACAATGCGTACCACAAAAAAAAAAAAAAAAAAAAAAAAAAAAAATGTGGGAACAACTTGTGGACCTGCTCATTAAAGTGTCAACCAGGTTTCTGCATTTGCTGCTAGAGACGGCTCAGAAAAATTCAGCGTCACCCGTGTGCCATATTTTCAATACCTTCTTCCCTCCACACAAATTTCTTGTATATTAAGCTGGTTATAAGCAGTGAGTGCTCTTCTAAAAATCTGTGACACCAAATGTGGCAACATCTTCTGCACATAATAAGTGTTTGCAAATTTCGGTCAAAGATAGCTATCTTTGAAAGGCAGAATTAAAAAGAAAAAAAGATGAGCAAAATATATACTTCAGGAGACCCATTGAATATCCTCTTCTATGGAAGCAAAGACACACTTATTCTCCTTTCTCTAAGGAAGCCAGATCCTGATTCATTTTTTGTTTAAGACTCAGCAGAAACACAATGCTTCATTTTATAGAAGCTTATTACAACCCAATGACAGCACTATAATTTCCTTCAGGGTGAAGTGCTTCACTTGGCTTTAGGCCAGCTAAGCTCCATGTCATTTAGCACTTCTGTAACTTCTGACACAGGCAAATACCTTCACAGTAAGTGCATTCTGTATTCCTTTAGGAAGCATTTTTTAAAAATGTTGTTTTAACAGTAACTCATTTGAAGCAGCAGTCAGATTTTGCATGTGACCAGGTTGATTTCCCTGATGCGGGCATTCAGATAGTCCATAAACCATTGCAAATGATGGTACCACCCACTTCTTCTGAGGCCAAAGCAGTCATAAAGTCAGTTTGGCATGCAGAGGGCCTTTTGGTTCTTTTGTCAAAGGAAACCTGTAATTGTAAAATTCCTCCTTGGTTTCATCGTTCACATAGACCTAAGTAATGTTCCCTTGTCTTTTTCTGGTTATGTCCTGCGTGGTCAGTCTTGATATTGTTTTGAAGAAGTTATAGACAGTTAAGTAAACATCTTAAGGAAATAGCTAAGATCTAAAGCTAGGAACACTTCATATTTTTTTTTTTTTTTTTGCGATACGTGGGCCTCTCACTGCTGTGGCCTCTCCTCTCACTGCTGTGGCCTCTCCCATTGCGGAGCACAGGCTCCGGACATGCAGGCTCAGCGGCCATGGCTCACGGGCCCAGCCGCTCCGCGGCACGTAGGATCTTCCCGGACCGGGGCACGAACCCGCGTCCCCTGCATCGGCAGGCGGACTCTCAACCACTGTGCCACCAGGGAAGCCCCATATTTTTGTCTATAAAAAAAGACACATAGTTTTTTCAGAAGCCTCCTACCCCACCCCCCATGCCTGTCACTTGTTATCACTGTGGACTTTTGCCCCAGGAGACTGTGTCTCTACATAAAAGTTGTGTAATCCTTACTTCCTGAATGGGACCTACCTAAGTGTTTACACATAATACTCATCTCCCACATGGATAGGAACGGTGGCTGCTGGGTGACGGGAGGGGACATACCAGAGGGGTGAGGGGAGGAATCCTCAGAAGCAAGCACAGCTGTGGAGCAGATCTTTGATCCAACAGAAAAGCTGAGTCCAGCCAATTAGAGACATGGCATTCTGCTTAGCAACCAACATGACATGACAAGCATGCTGCGACTACTTCCAAAGACTTCCCTCCTTTTGGCTTAGACTGGGGGTGGGATGAGGATAGAAAGTGGGAAGACTAAGGGGAAAAACAAAGTATTAGTTTCTTTCCCCATTTATTGACTATAAACACAAACATTGACTAGGTGCTCTTTATGGGGCCAGGCACTGTGCTCAGTGTTTTACATGCAATCTCTTTCTTAGTTCTCACAATACCATCAAGCAGGTAGGTTTCAGTCTTCATTTAGCAGTGAAGGAAACTGAGCCTTTGGAGAGGCTGAGAAAGTTGCCCAAGGTCACACAGTATCCTGCTATGAGGCCAAGCCTATGCTCTTAACCAATGTGCTACACTGCCTCTCTGTGTTAGAACATCTTTCTTCTTTTCTCCCCAGCACAGTGGAAGCTAAGTAGAAGATAAGAAGCCTGGTAGATGGTAGATGTCTGGAGGGAGTAGTTCTTTGTCATAATATTAATATTATATTGTTATAGTCAAGTATGTTAAATTGTTATGTTTATCTGAAACAACTAAGAAACTTAAATCGGCTTGAGCAAATGTAATTCAAGCTGTTTGATCTCTAAAATGGGGTTATAATGATCCCTGTCTGTTGGCCTCTCTCTGTCTGTCTCTGGTTTTCTGAAGTGAGCTTTTGTTTTGCAAGAACAGTTGTTACGGAGCAATACCAGCTGCAGGGGAACAATTCCTGACATTATCTCCTCCCGCACTCTAACTTCCCTCCCCACAACCTCCGGTCCTGGCAAGTGCTATTATTTTGAATGGATATTGCCAGGGACAGGAAGCTCTCACATTTATTTCTCTGATACAATTTATTGAAGCAAAAGCTTCTCCCAAAGAGGCCCCAAGCAGTGTATCTGGTTCAGATACAAACCTTCAGGGGAGAAAAAGTCTGCCAATACGATGGAGCTGGAAGCTAGAGAGACAGAAGGAGGAGGAACACTTCTGGGAGTTTTGAGCACTCTGATGTCCATAACCTCCTATGCTTGGTGCCCTCAGGGGTAGTTGCATCTCAAAGCATAAACTGGAGAAAAGAGAGCTTCCGACATCATGTAATGTCTTCAGATGGAAATGTTAGATTTAGGGTTGGTCTAATTTACTTTGACTACTCATTTCTGAAAATGGCCTGTGAGATGCAGAACCCATCCTTAAGTTAAGGCTTCCCCTTATTCCAGATTTCCTGTAAGGGAGTATGTTCAGATAACCCAAACCTGATAATCATACAGATAACCAAAATCTGTGTGAATTCCCCAGGTCTTCCACAAAAGTGTAAAGCTTTCTGTTATATTGGAGGTTCTCAATCTTCTGGGTTTGTGACATACTTTCAAGTGCTGGAATTTTTGGCAACACAAATGAAGGACTTCAAAGAATCAAAGCTACACCACCATCCCCATTGCGCACAGTGTTCATAAAAATAACTACAGCAGGGCACAGCTTGTGTGCTTGTCTTTCTGTGCTATGTCTAGGTTCAAGGACAGCTGTTTACTGCCCTAACCTTGATGTCTAATATGTTCGTGGAAAAAATTGTTTACATGTTTCAGAAAACATACAATCTTTGTTGCTGGTTTGCTGTTACTCTTTGCAGGATGAATCTTGGCATCTCAGTAACAGTATGTATACTCAGTAGCAGAAAAGATAATTTTTTTTTTTTGCAAAATTTGGTGAAGATTCAAATTCTGGGGTGCCATAGCATACTGTTTAAAAACCACTGCCCTATATACTTGAAAAGTAAATCATGATAAAAGAGCAGAATGAAAAAACAGAACTGCATCTGAGGGAGCTTGCCTAAATGGTGCTACACTGGTATCTGAAAGCAGACCTTTGCCTTCTCTGGGTGGGATGACAATGCTTTTCATATTAGTGACACTCAGAGCTGGCTGCTTTGGGAGACATTTAGACAAGAGGTAGCTTGGTAAAGTCTGGATAATGAGTCAAGAATTTCGATGGGTTCTCATAGTTTGATGATTTAGAGATGGATACATGGAAAACAATATTAAATATATATACTTAAAAGTTGTCACTTGTTTGGTATTAAAGGATCAGGTTGACAAGTCTCTGGCATGTATTTAGAGAAGCTTGTGGTATTATCACTCCACGTTCAAATCACACAAGTGATTCGAAGGAGATTGGCCAAGTTTATTTCATTCATATGCACATTAATTTAGAAATTTGGCTGGGAAACTTTCTTTCCCTTTGTCTTAAAGTAAATATCTGAAGTTGATCCCTTTTAAATACCACAGAATTCATTCCTCAACTTTCATAGTATCGTAGGCAAATGTAATTCTGAGTAGTTTTGAGAAAGGGGCCAGAAAGAGAAGGGATGAATAAAACCCAACACATTTCAGAGTTAGGCTGTGCCTAGTGCTTCTATGCAGTGTGGCTGGGCCAATACCTTGTTCAAACATTTGTTGATGGTCTGCTATGTACTAAGTCTAAATTCTAGGCTCTGGCGATAAAACAGTGAATAAGACAGATCAGTTTCCATTGTTTTTCCTGGGAGAGGAAAATAATAAAGTACACAAATAAATATACGATATGGCAGAAAGGGAGGAACAGAGAGTCATGGGGTGGAAAGGGAGCTACCAGTGCTAATGCATAATGGGTAGTTAGGGAAGGACTTCTGATAAGGTGACATTTGAACAGAGACCTGGTGAGCCACGTGGGTATCTGTGGCAACTGAATTCCAGGCTGAAGAACATCAAAGGCAATGAGCCCGAGGTGGCAGCGTAATTGGCAAGCTCAAGACCAACAAGAAGACCATTATGAATGTATCAGAGTGAGCCAGGATGGCACTGGTAGGTGGTAAGATGGAGGGTGAGGGAAGAATCATATTGGTTCTTATAGATCAATGTAAGACTTTGGCTTTTATTCTGAGTGAGAGGAATCCACTGAAGAGTTTTGAGCAGAGGAGTGACATGATCAGGCTTATATTTTGGCTGCTGTGTGGGAGACATGGTGACAGGGAGAGTGGGTAGGAGGCTATTTTGATAATCCAGGTGAGAAATGATAGTGGCTTGGACCAGGATGGTAGTGGTGGCAGTGGTGAGAAGTGGTCAGACTCTGGATGTATTTTAAAGATAGAGTTGACATGATTTGCTGGTGGATGAATGTGGAGTGTGAAAGAAAGAGAGGAGACAAAGATGACTCTAAGGTAATTTCCACTTGGTTCCCAGGGAAATGGCCCTTCCCTTGGTAATTTTTCTAGATGTGAACTGTGGGTGGGACTGTGGGGACAGGAATGGGGTCACAAGGAAGCAGGATATGCTCAGAATGGGGATTTAGGTGGCTTGTTTCTCAGTGCATAATTATAAACAGATTTGGTTCAATCTATCCATTTGGTACCCAGAGTTTGTAATGATATTTGGGAAACCTTAAACCCAAACCAAATTATTTTCCCCTGGAATCCTGAAGGCAGTTCTAGTTACTCCTCCTCAAGGATGAGAGAAGTGTAGAGAGGAGGGTATAGAGAGAACACTCTGTCTAAACAGCTGGAGGGAAGGCTGAGAAGTTTGAAATCTTTTCTCTGGAAGAATGAGGATCAGTTTGAAATTTGCAAAATTATGAAGAGCATGGGGGAAAAAAAAACAGGTTTTTTTTCACCTTTCCTTTCAACATTAGAATTTGCCTGGCTAAGCTTACAGAGGTGATATTTAAGCAGTGAAAAGGAATTGTTATTTTGCACAGCAGATAATAAATATATACAACTATAGACTTCAGGGATGACATATTGATAGATCGAAAATATAAATAGAGTTGAAAAGGGTTTAGAAAATTCAGGGATGGTGTATGTATAATAAATTATTATGCAAACTAGGGATTCAGTTGTACCTTACCAAAATTTTTTGAGTGGGTATTTGTGTATATTATTATACTAACTGCTATATGAGATATAGTAATAATAAAATACAATCCCTATGCTCAAGAGTTTGTAATCAATAGGCATGATGACATGTGCGTGAGTACAAAAATTCAAACTCCTTTATAGGGCACTATGGTAGATTGATTGCATTAATGGCCTGTCCCCGTTTCCAGTCTTTGCCCTGTATCTTTGTAATTCTGTCCAATTAGACTCTGGGTACATCAATGTGACTTGCTCTGGTCCATGGAATGTTAGCAAATATGATGGCAAGCAGAGGCTTGAAAAACATGTGTGATTTCTCTTGCCCTCTTGCATGACTGGGTGTATTCTCTTTTTCATCTCTGCTTTGTTGTGAACATGCCCAGGCTAACCTACTGCAGATGTGTGAGAAACAACTAGAGAAGAGACAAGGCCATATTAAACCAGCTGACAGCCAGCCAACTCCAAACATGTGAGAACGCTCAGCCAAGATCAGCGGAAGAGCCTCCCCAGTGCACACTTCTGACTGCTGACCTGTGAGTGATACCAGGTGAGACCAGGAGAGCCACCCAGCTGAACTGTAGGCTCATGAGCAATAATAAATGGCTATTGTTTTAAGTCACAGAGTTTGGGGATGATTTGTTATGCAGCATCATTGTGGCAATAGATAACTGATACAGGCAGTCAAGGTTCTTTGCAGTGTGACCCCTGCCTACCTCTTTAGTTTCATGTCCTACCACCACTTTATGTCCCTTCAGGCAACTGATTTACCTGAATTCCTAAAATGAGATATGGTCTCTCATGCCTTTTTACATGCTATTATCTATTTCTGAAAAGCACATGTCCATCTCTTCCTGGACAACTATCCTTCCGTCAGAGCTCAGATCCGCTGCTCTGGCGGAGAGTCATCCTGATGCCCCAGGCTGGGTTACATGCTCCTTCCCTGTGCCAGTGGGAGCAGGTCTAGCACAGAACACACACACACATGATTACAATTTAGTATGTTAAGTGTGTTCTCTCCCTCATAAGCAGAAGTGTCTTGAAGGCAGGGATGGTATTCTCTATATCCTGAGTGCAGTGTTTGGTACAAAATAGAATTTCCATACACACTGGTAAGCTTATTAAAATCATCTCTTTACCTTAATGTAACAGAGTTCTAATTCCCATAAAGAAAGGAAAAATACTAAGAAAACAGAGAATATTTCATAGAAAAAGGAGAAATTGAAATGCTTCTTAGATTTAATGGATGGAGAGGGTTTGGGAGGTGGAGAACGTTTCAGGCAGAAGTTACAGCCATGAACAATGGCAAAGTGGTACTCTGGTGGTTGAATTGTCCAGTGTCATTTTATTGGAGGATTCATAAGCTGTTGTGATGAGACAGGGTCATTTTGTGGAGACTGGAATAGCATGTTAAGATATTTGCTTCATTTTGTAAGGGAGTGACACCATAAGAACCATATTTTGATGGGTTACTTTGGAAGCAGCATATAGAATATATTGGGAGTCAGAGGGCAGACAGCAGAAGCAAGAAGAACTACAATCCTGCAGCCTGTGGAACAAAAACCACATTCACAGAAAGATAGACAAAATGAAAAGGCAGAGGACTATGTACCAGCTGAAGGAACATGATAAAACCCCAGAAAAACAACTATATGAAGTCGATATAGGCAATCTTCCAGAAAAAGAATTCAGAATAATGATAGTGAAGATGATCCAGGACTTTGGTAAAAGAATGGAGGCAAAGATTGAGAAGATGCAAGAAATGTTTAACAAAGACCTAGAAGAATGAAAGAACAAACACTCAGAAGAATTAAAGAACAAATAAACATAGATGAATAATACAATAACTGAAATGAAAAATACAGTAGGAGGAATCAATAGCAGAATAACTGAGGCAGAAGAATGGATAAGGGACCTGGAAGACAGAATGGTGGAATTCACTGCTGTGGAACAGAATAAAGAAAAAAGAATGAAAAGAAATGAAGACAGCCTAAGAGACCTCTGGGACAACATTAAATGTAGCAACATTCGCATTATAGGGGTCCCAGAAGCAGAACAGAGAGAGAAAGGACCTGAGAAAACATTTGAAGAGATTATAGTAAAAAACTTCCCTAACATGGGAAAGGAAATAGCCACCCAAGTCCAGGAAGCGCAGAGAGTCCCAGGCAGGAGAAACCTAAGGAGAAACACACTGAGACACAAGGGAAAAATGACAAATAACATACAAGGGAATTCCCATAAGGTTAACAGCTGATTTCTCAGCAGAAACTCTACAAACCAGAAGAGCGTGGCGATATATTTAAAGTGATGAAAGGGAAGAACCTACAACAAAGTTTACTCTACCCAGCAAGGATCTCACTCAGATTCAACAGAGAAATCAAAAGCTTTACAGACAAGCAAAAGGTTAGAGAATTCAGCACCACTAAACCAGCTCTACAACAAATGCTAAAGGAACTTCTCTAAGTGGGAAACACAAGAGAAGAAAAGGACCTACAAAAACAAACCCAAAACAATTAAGAAAATGGTAATAGGAACATACATATCGATAATTACCTTAAATGTAAATGGATTAAATGCTCTAACCAAAAGACACAGGCTCACTGAATGGATACAAAAACAAGACCCTTATATATGCTGTCTACAAGAGACCCACTTCAGACCTAGGGACACATACAGACTGAAAGTGAGGGGATGGGAAAAGATACTCCATGCAAATGGAAGTCAAAAGAAAGCTGGAGTAGCAGTACTCATATCAGATAAAATAGACTTTAAAATAAAGACTATTACAAGAGACAAAGAAGGACACTACATAATGATCAATCCAAGAAGAAGATATAACAATTATAAATATATATGCACCCAACATAGGAGCACCTCAATACATAAGGCAAACGCTAACAGCTATAAAAGAGGAAATCAACAGTAACACAATAATAGTGGGGGACTTTAACACCTCACTTACACCAATGGACAGATCATCCAGACAGAAAATTAATATAGAAACACAAGCTTTAAATGACACAATAGACCAGATAGATTTAATCGATATTTATAAGACATTCCATCCAAAAACAGCAGATTACACTTTCTTCTCAAGTGCACACTGAACATTTTCCAGAATAGCTCACATCTTGGGTCACAAATCAAGCCTTGGTAAATTTAAGAAAATTGAAATCATATCAAGCATCTTTTCCGGCATCAATGCTATGAGATTAGAAATAAATTACAGGGAAAAAATGTAAAAAACATGAACACATGGAGGCTAAACAATGCATTACTAAATAACCAAGGGATCACTGAAGAAATCAAAGAGGAAATAAAAAAATACCTAGAGACAAATGACGATGAAAACACGATGACCCAAAACCTATGGGATGCAGCAAAAGCAGTTCTAAGAGAGAATTTTATAGCAATACAATCTTGCCTCAAGAAACAAGAAAAATCTCAAATAAACAATCTAACCTTACACCTAAAGGAACTAGAGAAAGAAGAACAAGCAAAACTCAAAGTTAGTAGAAGGAAGGAAATCATAAAGCAGAGCAGAACAGAAATAAATG
Organism: Mesoplodon densirostris; assembly: GCF_025265405.1. NCBI lineage: Eukaryota > Metazoa > Chordata > Mammalia > Artiodactyla > Ziphiidae > Mesoplodon > Mesoplodon densirostris. The sequence continues at coordinate 33,360,833 of NC_082668.1, read as the reverse complement.
AAATACAAACAAAAAAAAACAATAGCAAAGATCAATAAAACTAAAAGCTGGTTCTTGAGAAGATAAACAAAATTGGTGAACCTTTAGCCAGACTTATCAAGAAAAAGAGGGAGAGGACTCAAATCAATAAAATTAGAAATGAAAAAGGAGAAGTTACCATGGACACCGCAGAAATACAAAACATCATAAGAGACTACTACAAGCAACTCTATGCCAATAAAATGGACAACCTGGAAGAAATGGACAAATTCTTAGAAAGGTATAGCCTTCCAAGACTGAACCAGGAAGAAATAGAAAATATGAACAAACCAATCACAAGTAATGAAATTGAAACTGTGATTTAAAAAAAAAGAATATATTGAGGGTCATAAGAGAGAGACTGGATATGTGGAACCATCTCTGGGCTTTTGGGACAATTCAGTCAAAAGGCAGTGGTGATAGTGGGAATGTGTATGAATATATAGGACATGGTAACTAAATGTGGAAGTTGGGAAAGAGGAGATAATTGAAGATGACTCAGATTTCTCTCCTAATGTCTGGGAAAGAGGAGCAGGCTTGGCAGAACATGAAGTCCAGTTTGGACACACTGGGTTTGAGTTGGATGTAGGTGGAGATCTCTAGCAAGCAGTGAGAAATGTGGACCTGGATCAGAGATGGCACATTTGGGAATCTTTAGTCTATAAAGGATCATCAGAAGAATGAAGTCCAGTAAGATGAGAGGCTCTGGACAGACCCATGCGTAATGCCTTCATCTGTAGAACAAGAAGAGAAAGTGGAGCCTGCCAGGGAGACAGAGATAGGAGAAACTAGAGCCACATGGAAGGAGATAGCAGACAAGGCAAAGGGGGAGCCTAGACTGGGATGGTGCCCGTTACAGATCGGAAGAGAAGCTGATGGGAATGAGGACTCAGAAGGGGCGAGTGGAATTGATCTTTAGAAGGATGTTGGTGTCTTTGAGAAAATAATGTTTTGGTTCATAGTTATCGGTTTTGAAGTCAAATTGCAAAGATAGATTTGGAGGCAAAGAGTGTAGATTGCAAGAGATTTGATGAAGAGAGATGAAATAAGAGCCGAAGATTGAGAGAAGATATAAATGATTTCGTCATTGGTGTAGTTAAATGGGTGGGGTGGGATGTGGTTAGGATAAGGGATGGCTCAAAAGCCCCCAGAGGATATGGGAAAAAGTAGAATTGAGAGCACATAAAGGGAGGTTTGCCTTCAGTAGGGGAACTGCACCTTTTTTTTCTGAGAGGAGGATCATTTATCCTTTACCATTTTAGGGGACAAGCATGGCTTCACACAGTCCATATTTGAACTGTACTCACAGAGACAAGATATCACACTAGATGATCAACCACTTGACATTGTCTGGCAATTGTCATTTCTTAACTTCTCTTAGAGATCAAAAGCAATTATAAAATGAAATGTGAGTATATTAGTCTCTTCGATAACCCACTTTTTTGTATAACCAAGAGAGTCAAACTGCTGAGGTAAAACAAAAGTGCATTTTTTTTTTTTTTTTCCGGTACGCGGGCCTCTCACTGTTGTGGCCTCTCCCGTTGAGGAGCACAGGCTCCGGACGCGCAGGCTCAGCGGTCATGGCTCCCGCTCCGCGGCATGTGGGATCTTCCCAGACCGGGGCACGAACCGTGTCCCCTGCATCGGCAGGCGGACTCTCAACCACTGCGCCACCAGGGAAGCCCCCATGGTTTTTTAAAGGGTAGGAAATGAAGCAGATTTATTTATCAAATGCCTATTTATCCAGCTTTGCTTATGTCTCCAAAATTTGAGGGTAATGGGAATGGATAATAATTTTGGTATAATGTTAGACACAATCTTTATATGCTCTTTAGCTGATCATTCCTTCATTTCACTTCAGTATTTTGCAAAACAGAAAAACATTTTCACAGGTAGTTTCAAAAATAGACCCATAACTTTGTATATACTTACTTGCTTATATAATTAAGCAAACACACATGAAAATATTTGTGCTAAAGTGGTAGAAATTTGTAGATAATTTTAAAGTTTATTCATCAAAATTCCCTTCAGTGTGATTGATGCCTTTTTAAAAAATAAATTTATTTGTTTTGGCTGCATTGGGTCTCCATTGCTGTGTGGGCTTTCTCTAGTTGTGGCGAGCAGGGGCTACTCTTCGTTGGGGTGCGCGGGCTTCCCATTGTGGTGGTTTCTCTTGCTGCGGAGCACGGGCTCTAGGTCTGCGGGCTTCAGTAGTTGTGGCTCGCGGGCTCAGTAGTTGTGGCTTGTGGGCTCTAGAGTGCAGGCTCAGTAGTGTGGCGCTCGGGCTTAGTTGCTCCACGGCATGTGGGATCTTCCCAGACTAGGGCTCGAACCCATGTCCTCTGCATTGGCACGCAGATTCTTAAACACTGCACCACCAGGGAAGCCCTGATTAATGCTTTTATAACAAAAAAAAAAATGTCAAGAATTGATCTTTGAACCAAGTCTTTATATAAGGAGTGGTTGTGGTGGGGTTTCTCATTGCTATGTTGGTTTGGTTTACAGTTGTTCCAGTACTCTGAGTCTGTCCTTAGAAGTTCTTTTATTAGAATATTTGGGTGACTTTGTTTTCACTGGGGGTGCCAGGATATGGAGGGAAAAAAGACTAAGGGCAAACAAGACTGTTGCAGATGGGTGGACATTCTCTCGAATTGCTTTCATGTCATTTGGCAGGAAGTGAACTGGCCACCCCCATCCCACCCCTCATCTCCATTCCTTCTGCCCTAGCACAGACTGTTGATGATGTTTTGTAAGGACAGGCTGGGGAGTTGAGGGGTCCCTCAGAAGGAGGGCTGCTTTGATCTCTGCTGGACCTCCAAGCAACCCTGATCTCTTGGGTCATGTCTCTTTTTGAGGATTCTCAGTTTGTGACGGTGTCTGAACAAGGAAGAAATGCTGTATCTGCACTGTTGACTGTGGGGTGTTTGACTGCCTGTCCCAGTTCAGATTCCAACATACCCTATTGAAGAGGACACCTTACAAGTCTGAACTTTGGCTTGGGCAACTGAGAATGAAAGCATTTTTCTTTTGAACCATTTGTGCTTTATAAAATACCTCAAGGGAAACGATTTTAATTCTGGAGCCCTAATAAAGAACATAGGAAAATGTTCTTTGATGGTTTCTTTGATGAAGAAAAATCTTGATGTATAAAGCAGATGATACAAGTAACCCTGTCTCCCTAAATACTGTTACTTAACCTGTATTTAATATTTTTAGAATTCTTTGCAGAGAAAGCATAATGTAAGCAAAAATAGGTGAGAAGGGAAAATGATAGTTTTTCCCTGTTACGGTTTATAGGCACTAAGATATGGAAATTCTCCCTGGAGTGTCTATAATTCTTAATAAAAGTTCCAAGAAAATCTACTTTAAAAAAGTGCACACAAAGCTAATGAGAAGAATTCCACTTTCTAGGAATTCTCAGGGGCAGACATCTTAATGGAGTGTCACTTAATTGTCAAAGAAAAAATTGACGTGTCACTCAAATTTGGTTCTCCTGCTCCTATTTTCTTTGCCTTTCTTTCTAAGAATTGATACTGAAACTAGCGGGGAGCTTCCATTTTCTTTTCTAACAATTCCCAGGCCGAGTCTTTGTTTCTTCCTTTTGGCCCTTCTCTCGTCTGCAGGCAACTAAGGGTACTAATTCATTTCTTTCTGTCCCCATGTACAGGGAGGAAAGACCTAGTTACAAAGCACATATTTCCATCCTCTGACAGGATATGATAGATAATAATCTCAAATCGTGGTGGCTTAGTTTTAGACTTGAAGTTCTGATGGCTTTGGGGGATTCGTTCTTGATATTTTGAATTTATTGTCTGTAACTGTTTATGAATATATGCTGTCACACATATCTATTTGAGTCCATTTCTCCCCCTTAAATACTGTAGTGAATCTCCATCATCCTCAGATAAAGCCCAAAGTCTTTTGAATGCCCAGAATCTCCTTTCCCTCTTTCTTTGTCTGGTTGATCCTTCCTCTCTTTATGGGTTCAACTCAGCATTCATCAATTACAGGAAACGTCTTGGGTTTCAGGATGTGTACAGGCAAGCCATCTCTGCTCCTGTATCACTTAGCATGTTATAATAAATTCATTCACTGATTAATTGGTTCAAAAAATATTTATTGAGCACTTACTCTTATTGGCTTAGCTCTGTAAACCCCACCAGGTTAGGGTTGTTTGTTATAAATAGACTTTGATAAATATTTGTTCAACTAAAATGGATATATATTATTTTTAGTTTTAAAAAAGGCTTAACTTGTTATTCACGAATGAACTTGCCATTAGAGAGGCAATGTGATGTGGTTAAATAAAAAAGACCTCCCCTCCCATTCCCCGGAGTCAAAAGCAGAATAACTAGAGGTAGTGGCTAAGAGCCTAGATTTCAGAGTCAAACTGTGTCCAGGTTGTGGCTCTTCTGCTTGCTGGCTTTGTGACATCAGGTCAATTGGCCAGTCTCCTTGTGTCTCACAAGTGAGATGGAAGTCACAACAATACCAGGTCCACAGGGTTATTGAGAGGATTAAATGAGGAAGGTACAGTGAGGTACAATTAAATGAGAAAGGAGTGCATTGTAAACTCCATAGTGTCATATTTATTTATTTATTCAGATTATTAATTTGCTCAATTGCATCCTTGATTGTGCTTCTCAAGCTTTAATGTATATACAAATCACTTGGGGATTTTGTTAAAGTACAGGTTCTGATTCAGTAGGTCTGGGGTGGGGCCCAAGATTCTGCATTTCTAATATGCTCTCAGAGATGCCCTAGCCCAGCGGTCCCCAACTTTTTGGCAACAGGGACTGGTTTGGAAGACAATTTTTCCACGGAACGGGGTCAGGGGGTGGTTTCGGGATGCTTCAAGCTCATTACATTTATTGTGCACTTTATTTCTATTATTATTACACTGTAATGGATAATGAACTAATTATACAACTCACCATAATGCAGAATCAGTGGGAGCCCTGAGCTTGTTTTCACTTGCCACTCACTGATAGGGTTTTGATATGAGTCTGCAAGCAATTGATTTATTATGGTCACTGTGCAGTCAAACCTCTCTGCTAATGATAATCTGTATTTGCAGCCACTCCCCAGCGCTAGCTTCACTGCCTCAGCTCCGCCTCAGATCATCAGGCATTAGATTCTCATAAGGAGCGCGCAACCTACATCCCTCACATGCGCAGTTCACAGTAGGGTTCACACTGCTGTGAGAATCTAATGCCGCCACTGATCTGACAGGAGGAGGAGCTCAGGCGGTTATGGGAGCGATGGGGGGTGGCTGTAAATACAGATGAAGCTTTGGGCTCCCTCACCCGCCGCTCGCCTCCTGCCGTGCAGCCTGGTTCCTAATAGGCCACGTACCCTGATCCCTGGCCCAGGGGGTTGGGGACCCCTGCCCTAGTCCACAGACCACACTTTGGTCTAGTCTAGAGAGGTGGTTCTCAAACTTTATTGTGCACCAGAATCTTCTGGATGACTTGTTAAAACGACTGCTGGGTCTCACCTGCAGAGTTTCTGCTTCAGCAGGTCTTAGGTTGGGCCCGATAATTTACATTTCTAACCAGCTCGCAGGTGATGCTGATGCTGCTGATCTGGGAACTTCACACTTTGAGAACCACTGATCCAGAAAACAGAAGATTGTTTTACTTGGAGAGTAAATTACTTTGCTATGCTACAGAAAACAGGAATTGGGGGCTTGAGACTTAGATTCTGACTCTTAGATTTTAGTTCTGGTACCTAAACACATTTAGCATTATTTTTAAACAATAATTGACACTAGTGTGTCCTTATGGCTTTGTGTTGTCTAAGGCCTGCTACAGCTGTAGCTGTAATAATCTAATCCTAACCTAGGACCCCTGATAAGGATCGCCATGAGAGCCAGTGAGATTTTGGCTCTTGATCAATTGTCCTCTTTCTCAGATGAGGGTGGAAATGAGAGGAAAATATTTCAGTAAAGTTCTCATTAGGCTTTGTGAACACTGGCCCATGTTTTGATAGCCTTTGCTGTAGGAAATGAATCACTCAGGTAATGGATTCTCTTTATGGACTTAACGGGAGGGTTGGTACATTTGGAGGACACACATGGTTTAAAGTATTCTCCAGGGAATTATTCCCAGCAAATCATTAAAAAAGGGGTGGGGTTCATCATACATGAGTGCTGAATTTTGTCAAAAGCTGTATTTTTTTACAGACACCCTTTCTGTTTATTTGTCAGACTAAGCCAGATTGTACATATATCTAAAAGTCTTCCTTCCTCCTCTATCCTTGCCATGGCTGAATGATGGGCAGAGTGTAATTCTCCCACTCTATTAACAGGTTTGGCCATGTTACTTACCTTTGTCCAGTGGAAAGTTAAAAGATGTGATGGGAACACAGGCTTTAAATCACTTGCATGGTTTGGCTTGACCTCCTGTGTTCCTGTCATCTACATTTTTACCTAGAATTCCACTCTGGGGAATTGATCCTACAGAAATACACATGTACACAAAAATTATACAGAGTGATGGTCATCATAGAATTGATTGTAAAGGCAAAACACTGGGAGGAACCTAATGGAAGAATGGGTAAATAAGTTATAGTATATTCTTACTGTGAAATTTTATGCAGTATGTCTTTAAAGGGAAAGATGTGAATGGTATATAAAATAGGAAAAGCAAATTGCAGAACTCTATATAATACTATTTTTGTAATAACAAAAATTATAATTGTGCATATGCAAAGATGCATATTTGCATCTTTATTATATACATATAGAAAAAACCCGAAAAGTATCTCTGGGTACTGCAATTGGGAGAAATAGAGAAAAGGAAACTGCTGCTGACAGTTTTTTAAATGTCATATATAAAACATGTATAAGATAAAAAATTTAATGAGTAAAAGATACAAAATGAAAGTGAGAGCTTCTTTCCTTCTCTTAACACCAGCTCCCATCCCACTGATCATAGTTTCCTGTAACTCATTCCAGAAAATGTTTTAATGCATATATTCACATAATATATGCATCTATTTATTTGTTCTAATAAACATGTTACACATTGTACTGCTACTTTTCTTTTGCTTTTGATGACACAGAACTACCTTATTCTTTCACAGAGGCATCCTTATTCCATCATATGGAATTACAGTCATTTAGTTAACATGTCCCCCCCATTTTTTTAATAGATCTTTATTGGAGTATAATTGCTTCACAATATTGTATTAGTTTCTGTTGCACAACAAAGCGAATCAGCCGTATGCATACACATGTCTCCATATCCCCTGCTCTTGAGCCTCCCTCCCATCCTCTCTGTCCCACCCCTCTAGGTCATCACAAAGCACCGAGCCGATCTCCCTGTGCTATGCTGCTGCTTCCCACCAGCCAACTGTTTTGCATTTGGTAGTGTATCTATGTTGATGTTACTCTCACTTCGCCCCAGCTTCGAGCCGTACTGCCCCATGTCCTCAAGTCCATTCTCTATGTCTACCTCTTTATTCCTGCCCAGCAACTAGGTTCATCAGTACCATTTGTTTTTTGTTGTTTTTAGATTCCACACATATGTGTTAGGATACGGTATTTGTTTTTCGCTTTCTGACTTACTTCACTCTGTATGACAGACTCTAGGTCCATCCACCTCACTAAAAATAACTCAATTTCATTTCTTTTTATGGCTGAGTAAAATTCCATTGTATATATGTGCCACATCTTCTTTATCCATTCATCTGTCGATGGACATTTAAGTTGGTTCCATGTCCTGGCTATTGTAAATAGTGCTGCAATGAACGTTGTGGTACATGACTTTTTGAGTTATGGTTTTCTCAGGGTATACTCCCAGTGGTGGGATTGCTGGGTCAAATAGTAGTTCTATTTTTAGTTTTTTAAGGAGCCTCCATACTGTTTCCCATAGTGGTTGTATCAATTTACATTCCCACCAACAGTGCAGGAGGGTTCCCTTTTCACCACACACTTTCCAACATTTATTGTTTGTAGATTTTTTGACAAAGGCCATCCTGACTGGCGTGAGGTGATACCTCATAGTAGTTTTGGTTTGCATTTCTCTAATGATTAGTGATGTTGAGCATCCTTTCATGTATTTGTTGGCAGTCTGTGTATCTTCTTTGGAGAAGTGTCTATTTAGGTCTTCTGCCCATTTTTGGACTGGGTTGTTTGTTTTATTGAGATTGAGCTGCATGAGTTGCTTGTATGTTTTGGAGATTAATCTTTTGTCAGTTGCTTCATTTGAAAATAGCTGCTGCCATCTCAGGACCTAATAATGTGGTACTCTTCCCCTAAATCTGAGTTAGTTTAAGGATATCAAGAGAAATCCCTGTTTCTATATAGACAGAATAATAACTAATAGGTGATCCCAGGAGATTTCAGTTATATTAGTTGTTACAACTGGTTTATAATAATATAACATCTCATATGTTGAAACTTAAATAGCAATATATATATGTGTGTGTGTGCGAAAAAGACACTAGTAAGAGAAACTTTGAAACTTTTTACTCTAATCATATGCCTACTTTTAGCCAGTATTTATGAAGGCCAACATTATTCCTCTTCAGTAACTGTATTTCCCTATTTTCTCCAAGGGTCATGTGAAAGACTGTGTATAATTCAGAAGAGTTATTTCTACACTGAGAAAAAAAAACCTCATATTTAAATCAATTCAAGTCTCTGCCTGACATCTAGGCTGTATCTAGGACACATCTGGACCTTTGGAAACATCCAAATTTGACTGAGTTTTCTAGTTTTCAACAGAATATTTAGTAAATAAAAGAATGAGGAACTTATACTAATCATTGTTTTTTTAAAGGCAAGAGCCTGTCCGTGGAGCCTCTATCACTAGAGCGCAGCCGTTATTTCTTGTCATACATCAGACTTCCCCCACGTTAGTGGAGGAGGCTTACATTCAACGGGTGTGGTTTTTGAGGTTGCCACATGCCTTGCCATGTCTTAAAATATCTCTCTCTGGTTGCCAGATGGCCTGGGGAAGCACCAAGCACAAGCCTCATTGACCGTAGAACTTGGTGTCTTAGGACTGAAAGCTCTTTCAGGATACCTCTTCAGTTTCTGTTTTTAAATATCTGGAGCATTTCAAGCCCTAAACCAAGATCTGGCTCCTCTTCCCCTCCTACCTTTAGTGCAAGCAGAGAGTAAGAATTGATTTAGGGCACAGAAAGTGAATGCTGACGTTGCACCATTCCCCTGAGAATACATTATTAGTCATTAACTACTTTCCGGAAGAAAGTCTCCCTTCTTCAGCCTAAATCCTTTGGAAATTGTGTGAATAAGAGATGTGGAGAAACCTCATGGGGCACCTCTTCTGAGAGTCTGCAATATGTATCTTAAGGTACCTGGCAGGGGTGGAGGAAGCAGCCTCATATATACTCTTCAGGTCCAATTCCCCATTGTGTGTAGACACATAAAATGCCATTTACTTCCAGTTATTGAATGATAATGTCTTGAAAATGAGAAAGACAACTGTCTTGAAGGCAAAGTCAAAGAGCATTATTTAGGGAGGGGAATTACTTTTCCTACTTATAGAATGGAAAAATGAGATAAATTGGTTTGAAAAGAGAAAAATAAATATATTGCAAGGAAGATTTTATTTATCAAACATTTATTGAGTACCTGCTACATGCCAGGGAGAGTTCTAGACTCTGGATATAAAATAGTCAGTGAGTGGACTAGGCCTCATGGGCTTCCCACTCTAGTGGAAGGGATGGCAGGAGACCTAACCCTGTGTGTGTGTGTTTGTGTGTGTGTGAAGAAGAATCAAAGGACATTCCCCTAAAGAGGTGATGTTTAAGCCAAGACCTGAAAGAGGTTAGATGGACAAAGTCCTCAGTTTAGTTCAGCTTCATTTTCAATGATCCTGTTACAAAACAAGACAAAAATTCAGTTCTAGATCTTTTATTTTTCTTACCCTTTGATGGTTGCCTCCCAGAGATACAATTCTAATTTCAACAGGAGATAATTGGATTGATATCTCTTTTCCTAACCCTTGCATAGATATTTATTATTTCTTGTATCCCCCTTGGCAACCACAAGTCTGTTCTCTATGAGGGGTGATGTCTTAATAGTCTCTGTTCAGGTACAATATAGCTCTATGATAAGTAAACAAAGAAGTCAAGATGGATGAAGAAAAGAAATAGCTGCTTTCACAGCATCATCTTGCACTGAGAAAAGTATATCAAAATATCCTTCTTCCCATACAACTTATTCAATCCTTAACAAACTTATTGAGCATCTACCATGTGCAGGCCCTGTGTTTGTCATGAAGATCCGATGGTGAGCAAAATAGACATTGTACTGGCTCTTGTGGAGTGTATAGTCTGATGGAGGAAGACAGATTCATATAAATAATCACTCAGGTATCTAGTTCTTAAGTCTATCAAAAGAGACAATGTAGGTAAAAGCATTGAAATAAAAGGTTTTAGCTGGGACTTCGCTGGTGGTGCTGTGGTTAAGAATCCGCCTGCCAATGCATGGGACATGGGTTTGATCCCTGGTCTGGGAAGATACCACATGCCTCAGAGCAACTAAGCCCGCGAGCCACAGCTACTGAGCCTGCGTGCTGCAATTACTGAAGCCCGTGTGCCTAGACCCCATGCTCTACAACAAGAGAAGCCCTCGCTCTCACAACTAGAGAAAGCCTGTGCACAGCAATGAAGACCCAACGCGACCAAAAAAAAAAAAAAAAAAAAAGATTTTAGCTAAATATAGCAGGAAAGTTTAAAGTTTTGTTCAATTTTTGTCTGTAACTCAGATTTTCTTCCTCTCTTCCCCTCATCCTCCTGCAATAATTATTTAAACTTAAGACTTCTATACTAAAAATATCATAAATTATTGTTTATTTTGGTTGCTTTATTACTTGACTTGCCTCGATGGCCAATGGCAAAATGCATTTTGGGGTAAACACCAGTCTGATTTACCCCCAAGTTGTTTTCCAATATTTAGTGAGTCAGAATTCTATTTTTGCATGGAAGTTTTGGAGCTCTGAAAAATTACCAACATCCATAATCAGGGGTGTATATTCTTGCACATTAAGAATATGAAAGGACAAATAGCTACAGAGGTATAAAATATGAGTAACAGTCATTTGCACTGCTATCCACATGTCAGGAAGACTACTCTTAGAAGCTTACGAAGTAATTATACATAGCCCAACATATTTTTTTCTGGCTCCAGATCTAAGAAAATAACTTAAAACAACTTTTAATTTTTTTAGTATTAGAAGGTAGACACTGGAGGAGAAAACTAACCTCTTTAATATGGCAAGACAACATACTACTAGTCAGTTGATGTTTCATAGTCTCCTTTGAAATTTGTGGACATAAATTAGAAAAAAAATCCCAGAATTAATTTATTTTCTTTCTATTTTTTTCTTGATTGCCTTCCTTCGTTTTCCTTCTTTTTCCTTCCTTTGCCTTCACTCCCCTCTCCTGCCCTCCCTTCTCCCTGCTTTCCCTTCCCTTCCTTTCCCTTCTCTTTCTTTTTTCCTGAATGCTGTCATGTGGACCTCTGAGCTGTGTTGCTAATATTCATGATACATATGATATTGATAGATAGTAAAGTATGGGGGTGAGAGGGCACACGAAATGGTGTGATGATATTGGAGAATACTTTCCACAGATATTTGATTTCTCAGGTCAAGGAAACTGCTAATAATCTGAAAAGGAAGGACTTATTTACTACTTTTGCTTAATGCTGTGAAAATATGATCTTTAGTCCTAGTCTGTTGTTAAATTGCCTACTGTTTTAATAAAAATACTAGAGCTGGATTGGTAAGAATAAAGATAGCAAGTTAAGAAAGATGGAATAAAAGAAATGAAAAAATAAAAGAGTGAAACACCACTGACATCATCACCACTAAAGTAGATACTTCCCCCAAATCAATGTCCCACCTCTGTTCATCTTCCTGGCCACAGATAGCAGCCAGATAAGAACTGTTTAAAGAAGCAGCGAATAGAACAGTGGTTACCACAGGCGGGGAGGTAGAGGAAGTGGGGAGATGTTGGTCAAAGTATACAAATGTGCAGTTATGTCAGATGCATAAGTCTAGAGATCTAATGCATGGCATGATGGCTGTAGTTGATCATACTGTAACGAATACTGAAAATTTGCTAAACGGTCTTGCCACATGTACACAAAAGGTGACTACATGAGGTGATGGCATGTTCATTAGCTTGACAGTAGTAATCATTTCACTATGTATGTGTATATCAAATCATGCCGTATGCCTTAAATATACATAATTTTTATTAAAAAACATATATAAGATGCACTTCTTATGCTCTAAATCATGCATTCTCTGCAGGTTGATATCATCGCCAAGGAGTTGACAATTAATTTATACACAGTATATCTATCACATTAACATTTCATGGAGGAGGGGAGTGATTTTAAAAAATGTCTAAAAGGTTCTTCAGGGGAAGGAAATAATGAAAACAAATGCTTGAGAAACACCGCCCTTGATGGTATGTTTGTGCTGTGTAGAGGAGATAACTTACTTCTGGTGAAATTACTTAAATCATTTTTTTTATTCTGCTGTAAGATTAGTCACTTATTCTTTTTTTTTTACTTACTTAATTCTTAAAGAATTTGATATTTATGTTACAACATCAACTAGGAAATGACCATGGTAGGATGAAGTCAAAATAGTAGCACAGCTAATAAATGACAGACAAGCCTGAGACAAATTGATAGGCTTCTCAGTAGCCTTACTATAAATCTAACAAAGCAGGGCCCAAACAGACTCGTTATATTGGCAATAAAGAAGGGGAAGGACGTAAATCCTTCTTTGCTTATTTACAGAATCTATAGTTTTCATGTGTACATGTACAGTAGCCATTCTCTAACTTGCCAGATTAACAGAGGTTCTCCATACTCTCTGTAATGCATCCTGGCTGAGGTCCATGGCACTTGGAAAACTCCAGGCTAGTAGGCTACTTGCTAGTACAGCTCATGCTTCTGTTCTTCCCAGTTAAGTCATATGCTTACCAAGAGTGAACTTGGTTTGTTCCCAAACCTGTTAATGCCATTTGCATTTGTTACCATCTTAGTTATTATTCAAGAAAATAGCAGGCAAGTGTAGGGAATCAAAAAGAAAGAGGATTATTGTTTCTACAAACACTGAGTTGAATGCTTTAGAAAGAACCAATAAAGAGAGTCACAAATTTAAATTGAGAGGAGTCAAGGTGGTTGTACACTTGTGCCCAGCCACGTTCAAGTTCAGGTATGGAGAAGGTAGAGCTTTGGATTTAGCCAATTTGGGGGTTTTACCAGAGGAGTCTGAAGGAGGAAAAGAAGACCTAGGGAGTTAAAGGTATATGTGAGTTAGTGAGTATAGTGATGGATATTGGACTTTAAGATGGCTAAGGAGGAAAATGAGAACATAAAGGTTGTGAGAGACAGTGAAAAGAGGGTAGGCTTGGTCAAATGGAAGGGGTTGGGGGTAAGAGAGTCATCTGATATATTGGAGGTTGTAACTGGAGAATGGAATGCTTGAAATTGAGATTACAGAGGGGGTGCAGTTAATGGTAATGACAAGGTAGGATTGGGTGATTGTAGTGGACAACTCAATGGGGGTGAATAAAAAGGATATGAGAGGCCAGGTTATATTGGCTGGATATTGAAACCACCAAGAACTATTCCAGGAATAGGGTTGGAGGGAGACAGTAAAGTGGCTCAAGGAAGAAAGAGTGACATGTGATTTAGTAAGTGGCAAATATATAAAAGACGGAGAAGGTTGTGGGCTGCCATAGCTGGGAAAAGCGTTGTGGAGGAATGGGGTTACCTCTGGGTGTTGAAGGCTGAAGAGTCAGGTTGGGATGGACAGAGAGAACAGAGGAAGGTGTTTCAAGCTGTGGGTCACAGAATAAGCAAAAACCAAATGGCAGGAAGGAGCATAGTATGATTTTGAGGTCGGTGAGTTTACCAGGTGTCACAGCTTCAGATTGTGAAACGTTTGGAATGTTGGATTGAGGATTCTTGTTTTTGTGCTTTTAACTTTTTCTGTAGAAAAGTAATGATCGTTTGGCTGCTGCCTTTTTCAAATTCTCTCAAAGCGCTAATCTTTACTGATGTTATCATGTGAGTCAGATTCACTCTTGCATTGAAGCATTGAAGCTGTGAGAAATTGCCTATACTTGTAAACAGAGGTAAATAGTCAAACACATTAAAATATAAAAGGACAGGTGGAAACAGATTAGAAAACAAAAATTTAGTGTACACTCAATAGGCTATATTTTCAGATGCTTGTGTCTGGTAAACCTCAGAGTCTTTACGTTTGAACCCTGATCTTAGAACTCTTTATCTTAGAATGCCACACCTTCAAATTAGTGGGGTTTTTTTCCACAGAACTAAAAGTAAACTAAGTTAATTCTGCCATTTCTACTTCCCTTTGGCTTTCCATTCACTATTTTTATAAAACACGATAACAATTTACTGATTTGAGAAGAGATATTGAACTTTCATGAGAACTTATATATAGGGATAGTCTGACCAGGGTCTTCTATTTCTTTAGCTAGAACAACATGGAAAGGCAAGTTACCAGAAAGCTTCTACTTGAGGTGTAATCAGAATAAAGGTAATTTTTTGACAAGACAAATATCTGGTGACATCAGGCTATGTGTTCCCAATGTGTCCATCTCCAAAAGGGTCTTTCATCACTTATTTCAATCAGGGTCCTGGTGGGAAAGAGATGGAACACTCAAAAGTTTCATTGAAGAGACTTTACCAAAGGGACTCTTTACAGGGGTGTGAACAGAGTTAAGGGAACTAACCAACATGAAGAAGCACCTAGGGGAGTAGCATATTTGGGATGCTGTTACTGTCCCTCAGCCTGAAGGGACAGGGAGAGTGAGTGGCATTAGGAAACCCAGCATGAGTTGTAGCCACAGAGAGGGGCAACCAACAGGTTCTGTGGCCCTAAGCAGAGGAATGCACCACTGCCAAAACCTTGCCAGTCAGGGGAGGTGCAGACAGAACAAATACCCTGGTCTCTCTCTTCTCACCCTCTAGTCTCATTCAGTTGGTGGAATCCAACTGGAAGCCAGAAGGCAAGAGAGCCTAGATGATGTAGCCAAAGTGGTCAGCCTCTTACAGCAAGAAAGAGAAAAGCCAAGAATAGATCTGGAGAGAAAAAAGAGAATGACCAACACCTTATTTTTTCAACCCTTTGATTCAACTAAAAATCTGAAAAAATAATTTTTGTTATTAAGCCACTGATGGGTTTAGAACTGGGCTCAATAAGTAGAACATACTGGGGAATAATCCAAATGAATGGCAGGTAGAAACCAAAATACCATGTTTGTGACTGGTCAAGTTAGGTTGAAGGGAACAGCTTGGTGGGAAGACCTATGAATCCACAGCTGAGCCCCAAATTTGTCAGTCTTCTCCACCCTGTCTCAGATGGCACCAAAGCGTGTGGGAGAGAAAGCAGAAATTTATGCTTTCTGTGGGCAATTTGCCTCCCCTCCTCAAAGGAAGATGGGGAACAAAGGGGCAGGCCCACCCACCGGGGAAAGCTGGAAGTGTAAAGCCCAGTGTATGGCCTCTGAGGGCAGCTCATGCCCAGGAGGAAAATGGGTGAGGCTGGACCACTTGTGCCTGGTTACTCTTCTCAAACTTACCAGGCAGAGATGTCTCTCCACTGCCTAGGAGCAGAGTGAAGGAAGGGCATTGGAGGGGACTGCCTTTTCTCCACCACAGTTTCTCATTCACTGACTCATTCAACTTAGATGCTTTCAGGAGTTAGGCATCCTACAGATTCAGGGAATGCAACAATGAAGAGGATACGATTTATCCCTAGATGGTAATAATAAGAACTGCTAATGGTTACTGAGGATGCTCCTTAAGGCAGGATGTATTTTTTATTCCTATCTCATGAAATATTCACAGCCACCATATTAGACAGATACTATTACTAACTTTATTTTACAATTTGAAGAAACTGAGGCTTAGCAAAGTTAAGGGACTTGCTTAAAGTCACAAATTAGTTAGGGGCAGAGCTAGGATTTAAATCCTGCAGTCTGGCTCCAGAGCTAGTGTTCCTAACTCCATCCCATGTCACAGGTCAGTGCTGGAAACAGGCTTATGAACAAATAATTACAGTGTAATGAATGAGGTAAGTGCAAAGGGAGGGATGTACAACGTGTGAAGGGAGAGAGGAAGGACTGACTACACAGGTCTATGTGTACGACATTTGTGCGATTTCCCTTGTCCATTGCCAGAAATGAACATAGTGGTGTCTTTATTGTTACTATACACGAAGTCAGATACAGAGCTCAATTCATGCTGCCCTGCTGTCCCTCCCAAGCATAACAGCACTTAAAATAATTTCTTCCTGACATCTTGGACCCCTTCCAAGAGTTCTCTTCCAGATTTTGGATAAGGCAGAAACAGGAAGAGGATTTCCTAATGTTCCCCGACTAGAGACCTAGGTTGGAATTCGGAATCATTTTGTAATTAAAATCATTGTTAAGATTCTGTTATCCTATAATATGTATATGTGTGTGTCAACTATATTATATAACAGCCGTGATACATGTGCTACAAAAATATCACTAAAATCAGCTGTGAGATTGGTGAAATTCCTATACCTCTCTCTCTATAGGTCTTATGTCAAATGAAGATGATTTTCTCTTTATAAAGTGGAATTCTCTCAAACGTTTATTTTTGCTATGAATTTATCATAATTTAGTAGTCATATATCACAACGTCTGCTAATAATGGAAGACAAATCTACTTTTCTATTTCATACCTCTGGGTAGAAATTTTTTCCACTTGGCCCCCTTTGGTGAATCATCTCACAGCTCATCTTTGACATACTGACCATCCATACCTTTGGTTTTTATATCCCTTGATCCTAGAGGAGGTTTCATGAGGTTTGTATGACCAGACTGGATACTGTAAACAGGTGCTGCCTGCTGCCGCCAAGTGATGGCCTATTCATGCCAGGATATTAAGCACATCCTGTAGTTCAGTGTAAACACCAGGTGGGATTCTAATCCACTCAGCACAGAGTCCCTTACTCTTTCCTCCTGAATGAATGAAAATCTCTGGAAAGTACCTGCTCAGAAATTCTCTAAAACTTTTGAAGTCAGTGAGTCTCACTCTAAAAGGATCCCAAAAGAGGGCTGGATCCATGACTCCCATGCCTCCCCTATTCACCGCATATTTCTTGGAGTGACATCAGAAACACACAGGAAAGTTCCAAGTTAACATGTAGCCCTCTTTTTTTGTACTAGGTTATACAGGGTTTCAGGGTTTCAAGGTTGGAGAACTCCTCCCTCCTTTCCAAAGGTGAAATTGCCTGGGAGTTTTGCACTCCTGACTCATTACTACTTTTTTCTCCTTTTAGGACTAGAGAGAAGACAAAGTGAGACAAGCTAATCCTTACAACAATGGGATAAACTCTGGTCTTAAAGCAGGGTCTTTGGTCTGTAGAATAAATGGTGACACTACTTAGACCCACCCAGATCCATCATCAAGGAAGTTTCCCAGGAGGAGGTACAGCCTAGCTTACTGATTGGCCAAATGTCAGCACACAAAGGTGCGTGGACACTGTAGCTCTCTTCTCATGGCCTTTTCTTCCTTAAGCATACCAGTATATCATACAGGCATAGGTGGTCTGATAAATGGAATAATTTTGGAGGGGGGCACAGTGCAATAGCTTTGAAGGAAAAGAGGCTAGGTCTTCTGATAACTTATCCATTGTCAAAGGAATAATCTGAAAATTGACCTTTGTGGCAAACCACTGGCTGTCTCCCAATATTGATTCTCCCCCTTTTTTTCTATGGTAACAGAATCCCCAATATGTAGCTGGGAACAACCTTGAAGTTCTATTGGTCATATGACTAAGTTTTGGCTAATGGAATATAAGCAGAAGTGATGCCATTTCTGAGTTGTGTCCTTAAAGGAAGGGGCAGGCCATCCTTTTCTCCATCTTACCCTCCAGTTGGCTGGAATGTGAGTGTGAAGGTGATCCATCTTGGATCATGTGGGTCCAAGGATGGCAAAGTTACATGATAGAAAGCACCTGGATCTCTGAGCCTCGAGCCACCACACCAGACCTGGGCTACTTACCCCCCAGACTGTTAGATGAGAAAGGAAAAATCATCTATTGTGTTTAAACCCTTATTATCTTGGGTCTCAGGACTATCCTAAGTCGATGACTTTGGATTTCAATAGAATAGAGTCTTTTAGTTGAGAACATTGCCTTGTTAATTTAACTCATCTGTTTCAACAGGTAGCCTTCCTCTTCTCAGAGCTCTGTAGCTTCCAATTAGGGTGCTGCCTTTGGGGGGGGTGGTTACACAGAAAAAGAAAGGGCTATGAAATTAGGCCTCAGGTAGAATAGGGAGTGGAGATATAGACTTTTCACTTAGACCCCCAAATCCTGTTTGATCCTGTTGTTAGGACATCTATGAAATTTCCATATTCTATCCCAGGAAAAGAAATTTAATTTTTCTTTGATGCCACATTCTTCTTTAGCCAGCAATACAAGAAAACCACTGTTTGCTGTGGCTTTTTGGCAGAACTCTGAAGTGTGGCCTGGATCTGGGAACCCACAATCCAAGAATAAGGCACCATTTACATACAAAATTGTTGAATTTGGGTAGAAACTAATTCCAGCTATGCTTGTGAAGCCACTGCCTTGCAGGGTTAAAAAAAGAGCTTATTTTTTAAAGTAAGTGTGTTTCACTGTTTACTGGTGACTACCAAAATAATTATTTCCTGTGTGGGTCACAGGGAGTGAGGTAATCCCAAGGAAAATGTTCCATTGTGCTTACTGGGCTGGGCAGTGCAGCAGCTCCAGACATTCCCTTAAAGGAAACGTAATTGTGCTGAATGATAAAGTCTGATTCATATGCCCCTTGGAGGGAGATCCATTTTCTACTTGATACTTTCAGGATCTTATGAGAGATGGCAAATGTGACCATACACATACACATACACATACACATAGAGTAGCATGTCTGTGGGTGCCCTTATCATGTTGGTTCATTTAAATAGTTTTATAGATGTTTTAGAAGGAGAATGTCTTTAGGAGCCAAGATAATGCTCTCTGCCCCTATCAATGTAAAAGAAGAAACTTACCTTGTACAAGTTGTTACTGGTTTACTTCTCTGTCTTGAGCCACTTGAGGGCATGCTTCATTTGCCTTTGTCTACCCAGCCCATACTAATGGGCCCATCACTGAATGCAATGCTCATTAACCATCTGTGGATGAAAGTATAGCTTGTAAAGGAAGTGAATTCCAGGGAGGGGACTACTACTCCAAAACGGATTTCCTTGGTACCATGACAATAAGATGAGAGAGTCTGCCAGAAGGTACGTCTGGCCAGCCAAGATTGGAGCATCCCTGAGCTATCAAACTCCATGGTTCCAGTGGTTAAACAGTTCTGTGCTTCCAAACTCCATCTTCCCTGGAGTGATAGGCATAGAATTTTCTACACAAATGTGTTACATACTGGCACAGCAAGTAGAGTGAACTGTGGCAGCTGGATCAACAGGGGACAGACAATCAAACGAGGCCACATGGGATACTACTTCTGGTCCTAAAGCAGAGGAATGCTTTTTAATATATACTACCTGGTACTTTACCCTGCCTTACCTTCCATTGCTGCTCTGGTTTAAGAGTATAACACGTATGTTACAGATTACAGAGCTGCATATCATAAAAGGCAATGTTCACCACTGATTAATCCACTCACCCAATTTTTATTGAGTGCCTGCTATGTGCTAGGCATTGTATTGGTGCTAGGGTTTGGGGGTGAACAAACCAGATGTGGTCCCTGCCCTTAAGATTTTAGCATCTAATAGAAGAGATAGACAAAAAACACACACCCAAAATAGAGAAAAATTACAAATTGTGGCAATTTAAGAAAAAGAAACTGGATTTTGAGATAGGGAATAAAAGAAGTACCCAATTTACATAAAGCGCTCGGAAATGACTATCAGCGGGAGGAGTGAGCCCTGGGAAGAGTGTGAAGGGGAAGAACTTTCCAGGCAGAGGAAAGAGTTCATATTAAGGAACTGACACCTAAAAGAAATTGGTGTTTCAGAGGATAAAAATAAACAATGCTCATGGGTTTGCAGCAGAGTGAGTGACAGGGAGAGGCTGCCCTAACTGGCAGAAGTCCTCCAAGGATTTTTTGATCTACTGTTGAGGACAGGATATCAGGTTGAGGATGTGGAGTATTTACAAGGCAGTCAGGGGACTTGACATCATTATCCAGAGGAAGAGGTCTGAGCTTGAGTGTGGTCCTTCCACTACATGTTCAAAGTCTTGTCTCAGCAACTCTATGTCCCATTCTGTCAAGTAATGGTGAGCAAAATGGAAAGTTGGGATTCATCTGAAATGTAGGAGAAAAGCAAGTGCAGGTAGAACTGTAGAGCTTAGTATTGTCACCCAAGTTTCAGGCTAAAATGAGCAAACCATGGTTGGGAGTGGCCATCCACACCTGGTTAGTGTTTGGAACTGGAGGCTAAAGAGAATACTGACATTCAGGTCTACACTGTTATGTACACTTTCTGTTCCTTGATCTTCCAGGATATAGACATGTGGGAAGTGTCTTTTATAGGTGTCATTAAGATGCTGTCAGATTCCAGTACTGAGATTATAAGGTGTGCAGTGCTGTGTGTGTGTGTGTGTGTGTGTGTGATCCATGTGTAGATTGATGAGATGCTGACGGCAGCCAGATGTACTGACTTAAGCAGGGGCTCTTGACCAGGGGTCTGATATAATCTTGGGCAGGAAAAAAATTACATCTTTATTTTCATTAACCTCTCTAACTGAAACTTAGCATTTCAGCAATGTATTTAGGCAACAAACCACAGTAATTTTAGCAGTACTGGTGACTTTGCCATCAATAGAAATTACAGATATTTTCATATCACATAGTTGTTGCAGGTATCTCAAAATATGACTAATGCTAACCACTACTTCAAAATTACAGTAGTTACCACACCATAGCTAGATCTTGTCATTTAATGCATTAATAAAGCAAATTTTTATGATATCACATTTTAAAAAATATTTAAAAACTGCATTTCAATCCTTCTGCTTTTTTTGAAATCTTATGTGGGCTTTTTTTTTTTTTTTTTTTTTTTTTTTTTTGCATTTCAGAATAAGATTGTGAGAAGGGGCTTTTAGGCTCCCAGACTCCCAAAGGGGTCCCTGACACAAAAAAGATTAAGAATTGCCAGACTGAAGATGGTGTTTTGGGAACCCTAGTCCACCTTCTTCTCAGTCTGCTGGTTTTCCAAATAAGGTTGTATTCCTTGCCTCATCTCCCAATTTATTGGCCTGTAACAAATTTGGCTTAGCCAGTCAGGAACCTCATTGCTTGTGGCTAGCTGGCCCCAGTCAGGTGATATTGGGGCAAGGCCCTAGCAACTGCTGGGACCATTTGTACTGATGATCTTCCCTTCAAAATTCCCTGAAGCATCACTGGCTACCCCAGCACTTGGCAGTTGGAGCAAGGAATCAACAAACTTCTGCGAGTGGATGGACTCGATTTTGGAGGGCTCTTCGCTGCTATGAATCTTTTTTTTTTTTTTTTTTTTTTTTTGCGGTACGCGGGGCTCTCACTGTTGTGGCCTCTCCTGCTGCGGAGCACAGGCTCCGGACGCACAGGCTCAGCGGCCATGGCTCACGGGCCCAGCCGCTCTGTGGCATGTGGGATCTTCCCGGACCGGGGCACGAACCCGTGTCCCCTGCATCGGCAGGTGGACTCTCAACCACTGCGCCACCAGGGAAGCCCTGCTATGAATCTTTAATCTTAAAAGCTGAAGGAAAAGTGGAGTCTGAATTCTTTTGTCAGGTCACTTCAACCTCTTATTGGAAGATTATCCAAAAGCATTATCTGCTTATCAGAGATACTAGTTTACAGTCTGACTATTGGAAGAGCAATTAAAGCCTTTCAAGAGGTGCTTTATGTTGATCCCAGCTTTTGTCGAGCCAAGGAATTTCATTTACGACTTGGGCTTATGTTCAAAGTGAACACAGACTATGAATCTAGTTTAAAGCATTTTCAGTTAGCTTTGATTGACTCTAAGCCCTGTACTTTGTCCAGTGTTGAAATTCAGTTTCATATTGCCCACTTGTATGAAACCCAGGGTGAAAGTAAATATTAAAACTCAAGCTGCCGTGGACACCCACCTCTCAAGTGCCAGCGCAGCCTGGAGACTCCGACCCCCCAAGTTCGCCTGCAGTCGCACAAGCTTGAATGCATCCCGTAGCTGGTGGACAACGAGTTGCCATGTGGCTGACAGGGTCTTGGTGCTCTGGCCGGGTGTCAGGCCTGAGCCTCTGAGGTGGGAGAGCCGAGTGTAGGACATTGGTCCACCAGAGACCTACAGGTCCCACATAATATCAAATGGTGAAAGCTCTCCCAGAGATCTCCATCCCAATGCTAAGACCCAGCTCCACTCAATGCCCAGCAAACTACAGTGCTAGACACCCTATGCAAAACAACTAGCAAGACAGGAACACAACCCCACCCATTAGCAAGAGGCTGCCTAAAATCATAATGAGTTCACAGACACCCCAAAACACACCACTGGACGTGGTCCTGCTCACCAGAAAGATAAGATCCAGCCTCATCCACCAGAACACAGGCACCCGTCCCCTCCACCAGGAAGCCTACACAACCCACTGAACCAACCTTACCCACTGGGAGCAGACACAAAACACAATGGGAACTACGAACCTGCAGCCTGTGAAAAGGAGACCCCAAAGACAGTAAGTTAAGCAAAATGAGAAGACAGAGAAACACACAGCAGATGAAGGAGTAAGGCAAAAACCCATCGGACCAAACAAATGAAGAGAAAATAGGCAGTCTACCTGAAAAAGAATTCAGAGTAATGATAGTAAAGATGATCCAAAATCTTGGAAATAGAATGGAGAAAATACAAGAAACATTTAACAAGGACCTAGAAGAAGTAAAGAGCAAACAAACAATGATGAACAACACAATAAATGAAATTAAAAATTCTCTAGAAGGAATCAGTAGCAGAATAACTGAGGCAGAAGAACGGATAAAGTGACCTGGAAGATAAAACAGTGGAAATAACTACCGTAGAGCAGAATAAAGAAAAAAGAATGAAAAGAATTGAGGATAGTCTCAGAGACCTCTGGGACAACATTAAACGCACCAACATTTGAATTATAGGGGTCCCAGAAGAAGAAGAGAAAAAAAAAAGGGACTGAGAAAATATTTGAAGAGATTATAGTTGAAAACTTCCCTAACATGGGAAAGGAAATAGTCAACCAAGTCCAGGAAGAAGAGAGATTCCTATACAGGATAAATCCAAGGAGAAACATGCTAAGATACATATTAATCAAACTATCAAAAATTAAATAAGAAGAAAAAATATTAAAAGCAACAAGGGAAAAGCAACAATTAACATACAAAGGAATCCCCACAAGGTTAACAGCTGATCTTTCAGCAGAAACTTTGCAAGACAGAAGGGAGTGGCAGGACATATTTAAAGTGATGAAAGGGAAAAACCTACACCCAAGATTACTCTACCCAGCAAGGATATCATTAAGGTTTGATGGAGAAATTAAAACCTTTACAGACAAGCAAAATCTAAGAGAATTGAGCACCACCAAACGAGCTCTACAACAAATGCTAAAGGAACTTCTCTAGGCAGGAAACACAAGAGAAGGAAAAGGCTTACAATAACATACACAAAACAATTAAGAAAATGATAATAGGAACATACATATCAATAAATACCTTAAATGTAAATGGATTAAATGCTCCAACCAAAAGACATAGCCTGGCTGAATGTATACAAAAACAAGACCTGTATATATGCTGTCTACAAGAGACCCACTTCAGACCTAGGGACACATACAGACTGAAAGTGAGAGGATGGAAAAAGATATGCCATGCAAATGGAAATCAAAAGGAACCTGGAGTAGCAATTCTCATATCAGACAAAATAGACTTTAAAATAAAGACTATTACAAGAGACAAAGAAGGACACTATATAATGATCAAGGGATCAATCCAAGAAGAAGATATAACAACTATAAATATTTATGCACCCAACATAGGAGCACCTTAATATATAAGGCAGATGCTAAAAACCATTAAAGCCGAAATTGACAGTAACACAATCATAGTAGGGGACTTTAACACCCCACTTTCACCAATAGACAGATCAACGAAAATGAAAATAAATAAGGAAACACAAGCTTTAAATGATACATTAAACAAGATGGACTTAATTGATATTTATAGGCCATTCCATCCAAAAACAGCATATTACACTTTCTTCTCAAGTGCTCATGGAAATTTCTCCAGGATCAATCATATCTTAGTTCACAAATCAAGCCTTCGTAAATTTAAGAAAATTGAGATCATATCAAGTACGATCTTTTCTGACCACAACACTATGAGACTAGATATCAATTACAGGAAAAAAATCTGTAAAAAATACAAACGCATGGAGGCTAAACAATACATGACTAAATAACGAAGAGATCACTGAAGAAATCAAAGAGGAAATCAAAAAATACCTAGAAAATGACAATGAAAACATGACAACCCAAAACATATGGGATGCAGCAAAAGCAGTCCTAAGAGGGAAGTTTATAGCAATACAATCCTACCTCAAGAAACAAGAAGCATCTCAAATAAACAGCCTAACCTTACACCTAAAGCAATTAGAGAAAGAGGAACAAGACAACCCCAAAGTTAGCAGAGGGAAAGAAATCATAAAGATCAGATCAGTAATAAATGAAAAAGAAATGAAGGAAATGATAGAAAAGAGCAATAAATCTAAATGCTGGTTCTTTGAGAAGATAAACAAAATTGATAAACCATTAGCAAGACTCATCAAGAAAAAAAGGAAGAAGACTCAAATCAATAGAATTAGAAATGAAAAAGGAGAAGTAACAACTGACACTGCAGAAATACAAAGGATCATGAGAGATTATGACAAGCAATGATATGCCAATAAAATGGACAACCTGGAAGAAATGGACAAACCCTTAGAAAAGCACAACCAACCGAGACTGAACCAGGAAGAAATAGAAAATATAAACAGACCAATCACAAGCACTGAAATTGAGATGGTGACTAAGTATCTTCCAAGAAACAAAAGCCCAGGATCAGACGGCTTCACAGGTGAATTCTATCAAACATTTAGAGAAGAGCTAACACCTATCCTCCTCAAACTCTTCCGAAGTATAACAGAGGGAGGAACACTCTCAAACTCATTTTATGAGGCCACCATCACCCTGATACCAAAACCAGGCAAAGATGCCACAAAAAAAGAAAACTACAGGCCAATATCACTGATGAACATAGATGCAAAAATACTAGCAAACAGAATCCAACAGCACATTAAAAGGATCATACACCATGATCGGTTGGGGTTTATCCCAGGAATGCAAGGATTCTTCAATATATGGAAATCAATCAATGTGATAAACCATATTAACAAAATGAAGGATAAAAACCATATGATAATCTCAATAAATGCAGAAAAAGCTTTTGAAAAAATTCAACACCCATTTATGATAAAAAACCCTCCACAAAGTAGGCATAGACGGAAGTTACTTCAACATAATAAAGGCCATATATAACAAACCCACAGCCAACATAGTTCTCAATGGTGAAAAACTGAAACCATTTCCACTAAGATCAGGAACAAGAAAAAGTTGCCCACTCTCACCAGTATTATTCAACATAGTTTTGGAAGGTTTAACCACAGTAATCAGAGAAGAAAAAGAAATAAAAGGAATCCAAAGCAGAAAAGAAGAAGTAAAACTGTCACTGTTTGCAGATGACATGATACTCTACATAGAGAATCCTAAAGATGCTATTAGAAAACTGCTAGAGCTAATCAATGGACTTGGTAAAGTTGCAGGATACAAAATTAATGCACAGAAATCTCTTGCACTCCTATACACTAATGATGAAAAATCTGAAAGAGAGATTAAGGAAACACTCTCATTTACCATTGAAACAAAAGAGAATAAAATACCTAGGAATAAACCTACCTAAAGAGACAAAAGACCTGTATGCAGAAAACTATAAGACACTGATGAAAGAAATTAAAGATGATACAAACAGATACAGAGATATACCATGTTCTTGGATAGGAAGAAGCAACACTGTGAAAATGACTGTACTACCCAAAGCAATCTACAAATTCATTGCAATCCCTATCAAACTACCAATGGTATTTTTCATAGAACTAGAACAAAAAATTTCACAATTAGTATGGAAACACAAGAGACCCTGAATAGCCAAAGCAATCTTGAGAAAGAAACACAGAGCTGGAGGAATCAGGCTCCCTGACTTCAGACTATACTACAAAGCTACGGTAATCAAGACAGTATTTTACTGGCACAAAAACAGAAATATAGATCAGTGGAACAGGATAGAAAGCCCAGAGATAAACCCACGCACATATGGTCACCTTATCTTCAATAAACGAGGCAAGAATATACAGTGGAGAAAAGACAGCCTCTGCAATAAGTGGTGCTGCGGAAACTGGACAGCTACATGTAAAAGAATGAAATTAGAACACTCCCTAACACCATACACAAAAATAAACTCAAAATGGATTGAATACCTAAATGTAAGGCCAGACACCATCATACTCTTAGAGGAAAACATAGGCAGAACACTCTATGACGTAAATCACAGCAAGATCCTTTTTGACCCACCTCCTAGAGAAATGGAAATAAAAACAAAAATAAACAAATGGGACCTAATGAAACTTAAAAGGTTTTGCCCAGCAAAGGAAACCATAAACAAGACGAAAAGACAACTCTCAGAACGTGACAAAATATTTGCAAATGAAGCAACTGACAAAGGATTAATCTCCAAAGCATACAAGGAACTCATGCAGCTCAATATCAAAAAAACAAAAAACCCAATCCAAAAATGGGCAGAAGACCTAAATAGACATTTCTCCAAAGAAGATATACAGATTGCCAGCAAACACATGAAAGGATGCTCAACATCACTAATCATTAGAGAAATGCAAATCAAAACTACAATGAGGTATCACCTCACACTGGTCAGAACGGCCATCATCAAAAAATCTACAAACAATAAATGCTGGAGAGGGTGTGGAGAAAAGGGAACCCTCTTGCACTGTTGGTGGGAATGTAATGCACTATAGAGAACAGTATGGAGAGTCCTTAAAAAACTAAAAATAGACCTACCATACGACCCAGCAATCCCACTATTGGGCATATACCCTGAGAAAACCATAATTCAAAAAGAGTCATGTACCACAATGTTCATTGCAGCTCTATTTACAATAGTCAGGACATGGAACCAACCTAAGTGTCCATCGACAGATGAATGGATAAAGAAGGTGTGACACATATATACAACGGAATATTACTCAGCCATAAAAAGAAACGAAATTGAGTTATTAGTAGTGAGGTGAATGGAGTTAGAGATCATACAGAGTGACGTTAAGTTAGAAAGAGAAAAACAAATACCGTATACTAACACATATATACGAAATCTAAAAAAAAAAAAAAAAGGTCATGAAGGACTTAGGGGCAGGACAGGAATAAAGGCGCAGACATAGAGAATGGACTTGAGGACACAGCAGGGGGAAAGGTAAGCTGGGACAAAGTGAGAGAGTGGCATGGACATATATACCCTAACAAATGTAAAATAGATAGCTAGTGGGAAGCAACCGCATAGCACAGGGATATCAGCTTGGGCTTTGAGTCCACCTAGAGGGGTGGTGTAGGGAGGGTGGGAGGGAGATTCAAGAGGGAGGAGATATGGGGATTTATGTATACGTATAGCTGATTCACTTTGTTATACAGCAGAAACTAACACCATTGTAAAGCAATTATACTCCAATAAAGATGTTAAAGTATATATATATATATATATATATATATATATATATATATATATATATATATATAAACTCAAAAAAAAAAGAATTTCCAGACTTATTATATACAGTCTTGTCAGTTGGACTATGTAATAGGAATGTTGGGGACAAAAAAGCTGCACATCCACTTTCATATGAGGCAATTTTTGTATTTGGACCGAGTAGAAAAGGGAAAGAGGTAATAGGTACTTGCCAACCCCATATCTGTGCAGAAACACATACATATTTTTATGCAGCTTGTAGACTACCTCAGAGACTGAATTTCCGAGAAACAAAAAGAGAGTGATAGGTCCAGGGAGACTAGAGATAGATCTGCTAGAACATGCCTACCATCTTGGCTATGAAGGGTACATTTCTACAAACCTTTCCTAACTAAAGATGTGGGAAAACAGACGTCATTTTCATGAGACTCTGACCTGCAGGACCTGGTGACAGTCCAGCCAGCCAGCCTGAGCCTTCCCCATTCCCTTGGGCTGAAGCCTCCGGTACTCAGAGATGACCGAAGCAAGCCCAGCACAAATCAGCAGCCAGCTGCCACCTCCCACTGCTCTCCCACTTGATGGAGGCTATTTTTGGGAAGTCTAATTTCTCAGCAGACACAGAGTACCAGCAGCAAAGCCCTGAGAAGTCAGCCCGGTTTCCCAAAAGTCTGAGGTGGCATCCAGAGAAATGAAAATGCTGAAATTAAAATGCTTCTACTGAGATTACATGCTTCTACTTCTGCATCTTGAAAGGAGGGAGAGGAGGAGAGGGAAGAAGAGATGTTTGTTCACTTCTTCAGAGATTTTGGAAATTGAATCGAAAGCTTAAGAGGCTATTCACTCACACCGACCCTCCAGCCTCCACCTCACGAACTGAAGGATCATTTCTGAAGATGCCTCACCTGTTGATTCACCCTGTCTAGAGGAAGCTCCTCCTGAAGCGGTGGTTTAATGGCAGAGTAAGGAGTCATACTCAAGGAGTTTGTCACCTTTCCCAAGATCAGTCTCATAGCTGGAAGAAGAGTATTTCAGTCCTTTTTTCTTACTTACCAGGTCTTCTCACCCATAAAATGGACCTACAATAATGGTTCCTACACAGGGATTTTTTTTTTTTTTTTTTTTTTTTTTTGCGGTACGCGGGCCGCTCACTGTTGTGGCCTCTCCCGCTGCGGAGCACAGGCTCCGGACGCACAGGCTCAGCGGCCATGGCTTACGGGCCCAGCTGCTCCGCGGCATGTGGGATCTTCCCGGACCAGGGCACGAACCCGTGTCCCCTGCATCGGCAGGCAGACTCTCAACCACTGCGCCACCAGGGAAGCCCTACACAGGGATTTTATGAGATAATGTGCGTGTGTTGAAACGTGCACAGTCCACGTTAGTTAATCTCTAACTCCTGTAACTTCCATTCTGCTAGACAAACGTGATGGTCTCAAAGTAGTTTTCTCCTTTTTCATTAATGCTAAGGTGTTAGCTTATGTCCTAGGCCTATCTCCTATCATCTCCATTTTTCCCCCACAGATTATCCTCTCTCTCCTATTTCTTCAGTCTTTCTCTCTGCAATGTCTTCCACATCTGAGCATGAAAACATGCTTCCCTCTGTCTCTCCACTCCAAGCAAACCTTCCCCTGACCTCTCCTCTCCCCCTGGCTCCTGCTGCCTCCTGTCCCCACTTTTGGGACCTGCCTTCCTGCAGGGAGCCTGTGTTCTGCTCTGGGCGTCACGGTAGCTGAATGGTAAAGACTCCGCCCCTGCAGGCAGGGCCTGTGGTTTTCTAGCAATGCCTATGACTGGTGGGTAAGTCTGTGTGAGTCTGGGATGCTCGTTGTGGCTGCACACTTAGCCACATCCTCCAGTGGTACTTTATCAGTGATATATGCATCTCCACCGCTGTGACTCCTTTGTCTTCCTTAGCCCCTCTTATTTGATTTAGAACTGAATTAGCTGGGTCATTTGTAGAGACGTGGATGAATCTAGAGACTGTCATACAGAGTGAAGTAAGTCAGAAAGAGAAAAACAAATATCGTATATTAACGCATATATGTGGAATCTAGAAAAATGGTACAGATGAACCGGTTTGCAGGGCAGAAATAGAGACACAGATGTAGAGAACAAACGTAGGGACACCAAGGGGGGCCACTGGCGGAGTGGGGCGGGGCGTGGTGGTGGTGGTGGGATGAATTGGGAGATTGGGATTGACATATATACACTAATATGTATAAAATAGATAACTAATAAGAACCTGCTGTATAAAAAATAAAATAAAATTCAAAAAAAAAGAACTGAATTAGTAAGTAGAAGGGCATAATTTATTAGCCACCTCAAACCCCCAAAATGGAAAAGTGCCAAGATTTAGGGGACAGGTGGGGAAGAGCAGCCTGCAATTTGATCTGCGGTCATAGCTTTATTATAATTCTGGTCAGGGAGTCAGAGAGCCTTTTCCATCCTCCCCCGTGTCCTTCCCATGCTCCCATCCATCTGGTATGAGGTCTCAGAAATCCCAT
This sequence comes from Mesoplodon densirostris, assembly GCF_025265405.1. Classification (NCBI taxonomy): domain Eukaryota; kingdom Metazoa; phylum Chordata; class Mammalia; order Artiodactyla; family Ziphiidae; genus Mesoplodon; species Mesoplodon densirostris. The sequence goes on along the minus strand of NC_082668.1, from coordinate 33,330,456 downwards.
TCAGCTGTGATTCAGGCAGTTGAGAACGATCAGTTGGAGTTAATGTAAGAGATTAAACCTATTTGAAAACCTGGATCCAATATTCTGATGCCTCCTAAACTGGTAACAGCATCCCTGACCTGCACACTGACCCATATGGTGATGTCTCCTCATCGTACTCAGTACAGAGAGCAAACTTCTCACCATGGCCTGACCAGCCCTGACTGCCTGTCACCTCCCTTGCCCTTCCTCAGTGTTCTTCTTGCTGCGGCCGCACTGAGCTCCTTGGTTCCCCCAGCAAGCCATGCACCATAGGCTTTTGCAAATAGTGTATACGTTGCCTGGAAGGGAAGTCCCATTCTTCTCCTTTGCTGCTCTGTCCAATTTTGCTTATCCTCCATGTCATAGCATCTCTTCCCTGAAAGCCTCTCCTGGTAAGTTAGGGGCTTCTTCCTCAGTATTTTTCCAGACTTGAGTTCCCTGGGAACATGGGTACCACTTTCATCTCCCCTGGCTCCCCAGGTTGTAGAACAAAGCCTTCCCTATTGTTGGCCCTGAATCCAGGTTTCTTGGAAGAATGAGTGCATTTTCAAGGTCATTCTAGATTTTCCTACTCTTGTTTGTTCTGCTTTGAAGCCCTCTAAACAATTCCAATTTTTCTAGAAAAGTCCTTTGTAACAATTTGGTATAGCAAAACTGGGCACATTTCATACAATGAGCAACAGCATGAAAAAGCAGAGTACGTTAGATTCCTGACATGGATGAGATTTCCCCATGTTTCCAATGTTGATTCTAACCCCTCAATGACGAGAATGATGAGGTTTTAGTCACCTCAATTCTAAGCAGCCTATAATACAACAGAAGCTAAATGCTGTGAGAACAAGTTCAGTCTGGAATTTTCCTTAAGATCATGTATAAAAGACATCATATGTACCGTAGTGTTAATGGATGTCTCTGGATGGATTTTTAGACAAATCCTAGATTTGTCCAGAACTTGCCTTGGACCATAGCCTCTGTATTCGTGCTCCTTACTCTTACTCCTGGGCTTTTGTAACATCCCAGTTACAGCTTTCTTTAAAAAAATTTATTTATTTATTTATTTATTTTTGGCTGCGTTGGGGTTTCGTTGCTGCGCACAGGCTTTTCTTTAGTTGCAGTGAGCAGGGGCTACTCTTCATTGCGATCTGCGGGCTTCTCATTGTGGTGGCTTCTCTTGTTGAGGAGCACGGGCTCTAGGTGCACGGGCTTCAGTAGTTGTGGCACGTGGGCTCAGTGGTTGTGGCCTGTGGGCTCAGTAGTTGTGGCTCACGGGCTTAGTTGCTCCACAGCACGTGGGATCTTCCCGGACCAGGGCTTGAACCCGTGTCCCCTGCATTGGCAGGCGGATATTAACCACTGCACCACCAGGGAAGTCCAAAGCTTTTTTTTTTTTCTCTTCAACTTCCTTTTTTTCCCCTCCAATATTTCTAGAAGAAAACACAAAATCTTCAATCTTATTGCCTGTACACACAGGAGGTTAGCAAAGGTTTTCAGTGTGTGTGTGTGTGTCTGTGTATTAAGATATGGAAGTACAGAAAGAAAGAAAAGTACTGCTTTTTTCCAAAACTTAAAGGAAAAATTAAGGCTTAAAAATTTGGGATGCTTCTGACTTTGTACTATATCTGGCATATAGCAAATGCTTAAAAAATTTTAGGTACAATTCTATTTATAATTATTAATATTACTCTTAGTAGGCATAGGATCCAGTACTTGAAAGTAGGTTGTCTTTATAATAAAGCAAGTGTGGGGAATATACTCTCCTGGCCCTACATTCCCCATAGGAAGTGGAGATTGTATATATTATCTGGAGTTCACCCAAGCTACTTTTGGGACAAACAGGATCATGTGTTCCGAACAGAGGTCAACAGCTGTTAATCCTCTGTGGCATTCCAGAGATGGGGACAGATGTATTCAGATTGACCTTCCTTATTCAATGAGTGTGGGAATGGTTGGAAAGGGTACGGGGGAGGAAGATACAAGAAGGGGGAGGGTGGGAAGGTTCCCATGGGCGCCCAGTAACACGAGAAACCATTGAAAACAATGTTGAAGTTAACAGTCCTATTTCCTGTAGGTTCTGTGGTAAAAAACATGTGAGGGGACAAAGGCCCTTACATTTTTTCCAAAAGGAGGAAAGGCAGGCATGATGGTTTTCCCAAGGCCTGGACAAGATTGTACTTCCTGAAGAGGTCAGAGGTTGCCTCCTTACCATTCCACCGATTGCAAAGCCAGGTTATAGAAGAGGGTCAAATCAGGTTCAAGACAAGCTGTGGAGTGAAATACATTCCTTACCTTGCCCTCCCAACCTCAGTCATATTTAATTAACATTCCTCTTTCTAGAAAATATCCAAAATGTCCCAGCAGCTTCAAAAACTTAAAAACTCAGCCAACTCAGGGCCCTTGGTACCTTTGTTTAATGCCGACAATAAGGCAGGGGGTGGTCTTCTATGAGACTGAAGGAACGTGGCTCCATGAGACCATTAGATTTCCAGAATAATAGGACTGGAGAGCAGCACAGTAGACTTCTTTGAGGACAACATTTTTGGGTCCTAAGACTGTCCCTTGTCACACTGTCCTAATGGTTTTGCCCAAGTCTGATTGGCAATTGTCTTTCTCAATCTTTAACGACAGTGATCGAGGTTTTCTGTAACTACCACTCCCCTTCTGCTTTTTTTCAGATTACCAAGTGGATGAACTTGTTGTCATAGAACCGTCCTAAAGCTCAGATCAGCATTGTCCGGGCTCGTGATGTATCCTTGCTGACAGCACACAAATTCCTGGTCTCGTCAGGATTCATTCCTCTAGGATGATGTCAGGAATACACAAAATTTGTTTTTTCCTCTTGACTGGGTCTCCATGAATATAGGGTCAGCAGGGGAGTATGAGAATCCCATGCTCCTGACTGAGGAAGATTTTGCAAGTCCTATGGAATTCTTGCTGAATTTGTATGAAGTTGGTGCTGAATCATAGATGTGTCTATCAAGAGGATACATGCCTCTTTAGAAACAATGCTCCTACCCACAGCACTATCAGTCACAGATTCAAGCTGTTGGTTGATTTGATTGAGATGGTGTCTACTTCTCCCATGACGTTGGACTCCAGTTTAAAACCCTGCTTTGCTACTTACTGTGTGATTGTGGGTAGATTACTCAACCTCTCTAAGCTTCTGTTTCCTTACCTATAAAATGGAGATATTAATAGTAGCAACCTCTTATGGTTGTTGTGGAGATTGAAGGAGATAACGCATGCCTGACGCTTAGCACATACCTGCTAGCTGGCAGCCCCCAGGAAATGTTAACAACTGCTTTTACCATATGGAGAGATAGGCCTGCCTCTGTTAGTGGTCAAAAGATTTTTAGGTAATTGTTTTAAGCTACTTTTCACCATATTCTTTCATGTAATCCTTGGTAAAGCCTCCCAGATTGTTCCTGCGAATATATCTTTCTGTAATATTTCTTTACTTGGTGGGCTTAGTCAATCAGTATGGCAGTTATTTCTTGTTTTTTGGTTTTTTTAGTGGTAGCCTAATTTTTTTCAGGCTTTGGTCCTGCAGGCCTGTGATAATATGCACGACTTTTTAGACTTCATTTTTGTCTATTTTTTGAATTAGATTTTCATACAAACACCTGGGGTAGAATCAAAGCTCAAAGGGAGAATCTAAGGCCTCATTATTTTCCCACAATCGCCATGTGAGCATTTGAACCTCTGTGAGACAGAGGTTTGGGAAAACTTAGAAACTAAAATGAAAGGCAAGCTTCTAGCTGGAATTTAGATCAAAGAAGATATTATCCTGGTAGGCTTGCTCTATATGAGTTAGAGATTGCCAAGGGCTTCCCACTGACTAGCTTGGCCACTCTGATTCTTGAAGACTCTTCAGTGATACTTTGTAGTTTATACTGGTTTGTGTAATTATTAAAGGATTGTCCGGCAAGGAGGAATACTGGACTAATTTCTAAAATGATTCTGATGGCACCCTTGCTGTGAAGTAAAATCGATCCACAGAAATAGATGGAACACATATTCAGTGGTCTATTTTGGTTGATCCAACAAACATTTATTCAGCCCCTTATAATAAGAATGACGTGGAGATTCATTAAATCTTATCAGGGAGATTCACACATTGTGTGACATGTGAACAACTTATTGAGTGAGGCATTTTGATCCCCATTTTACACATGAGGAGTTGATATTATGACTTTCTAAGATTATATGGCTACAAGGTGACCCAACTGGGATTTGACTCCTAAGCCCATGGGACTTCAAGTCCCGTGCTTTTAGCCACTGGAATTCCCAAATGTGTGATTCCCCGCCCCCCACCACCACCACATCAGCTGGCTGTCCTACAATTCAATTCAGTTCTGACACTATTTACCTGGAGTTAGTGTCAGATCCCACAGGTTAAGGGCTCAGTCCCATAAGACCACCCCCATTTCAGAAGCCAACTGCATGTCCCAGGTTATCACCTGTATTTCTGACCAACTGGCTACAAGTTGGGTTCCCACAACCCCCTCCTCAGGTTCAATAATTTGCTAGAGTGGCTCACAGAACTCAGGAAAACACTTAGACTTACCAGTTTATTATGCAATAAAGGAAATGATAAATGAGCAGTCAGATGAAGAGGTATGTAGGGTGAGTTCTAGATTCCAAGTGCAGGAGCTTCTGTCCCTGTGAAATTGGGGTGCACTACCCTCCCAGGTTGTGATGTGTTCACCAACCCAGAAACTCCCTAGAACCTGTAGTTCAGGGATTTTTTATGAAGTTTTCATCACTTAGGCATGATTAATTTTTTTTTTTTTTTCTTTTTGCGGTATGCGGGCCTCTCACTGTTGTGGCCTCTCCCGTTGCGGAGCACAGGCTCCGGATGCGCAGGCCCAGCGGCCATGGCTCACGGGCCCAGCCGCTCCGCGGCATATGGGATCCTCCCAGATCGGGGCACGAACCCGTATCCCCTGCATCGGCAGGCGGACTCTCAACCACTGCGCCACCAGGGAGGCCCGGCATGATTAATTTTTAACTCAATCTCCCTCCCTTCTCTCCTCCCCGGAGAATAGGGGGTGAAGCTAAAAGTTCCAAGCTTCTAATCATGGCTTGATCTTTTTGTGTCCAGCTCCCATCCTAAAGCTCTCCAGGAGCCCACCAAGAGTCCCTTCGTTAGGACAAAAAAAAAAAAAAAAAAGTTCCTGTCACACAGGAAATGCCAAGGGATTTAGGAGCTCTGTGTCAGGAACTGGGGTCAAAACCCAACTATTAGAACAAAAGATACTCTTAGCATCTTTATCGATTAGGGAATTTCACAGGTTTTAGGAGCTTTTGCTAGGAGCCAAGGATGAAGACCAAAATACATATTTCTTAATATATCACAAAAAAGAGTCTTTTTCTTTTTTTTTCTCTTTTTTAAGGCTCTTACCCCTAGGCTTAATTCCTATTATGTTTCAAACAGCCTATAGAATTTGGTCATGTGTATTATATTTTTCTCTGATGAGCCATGTATTATAGGTGGGACTTCAGTATATGTGTTGATTTATTAAGGTCATTTGTTTCACCACAGAGCATCTGTCCTTGAATTTCAAGAGCACGTGTGGATGGGAAATGTAGGAGGGTCTCAGTACTCCATGCATTGATAGATTTAAGGTCCCTTACTTCATCTCTATCATTTCTACTTCTTAGTATAAGTGAATGCCATTGAATTTCAAGAGCAAATGTGAAATGATTTGTTTCTTTAGTGTGTTAAAAAAAGGAAGGCAGGCTTCCCTGGTGGCGCAGTGGTTGAGAGTTCGCCTGCCGATGCAGGGGACACAGGTTTGTGCCCCGGTCCGGGAAGATCCCACATGCTGCGGAGCAGCTGGGCCCGTGAACCATGGCCGCCGAGCCTGCGCGTCCGGAGCCTGTGCTCCACAACGGGAGAGGCCACAACAGTGAAAGGCCCACGTACCGCTAAAAAAAAAAAAAAAAAAAAAAAAAAAAAAAAAAAAAAAAAAAAAAAGGAAGGTTAATGCCAAAGTTTATGTTTCTTTTTATTCTAAAGAGTGAAAACCAAATACGGTTAGTCAATTAATAAAATCAGGTATACTTAATTATTGTTTGTGCGTTTGTGTAAATCAACTAACCTCTCTGGTCTTCAGGATCCTCCTTTGCAAAATAAAGGAGCTGGACCAGATAATTGCACTCCTTCTTTCCAGCTAATGTTGATTCAATTAAGCATTACCATATACATATTATTAACTACATGCTACATGCTTGTAGCATATTTCTTTTATATGCTTCACAACAGCTATTAATTTGCTCCTTAGCCTTTTGTTATCAATCAGAGGAAATTTGGGGGAGTCTTTGTTTCTACTGTACATATTCTTCATATCTGTGATGAATTTCAGAGCTTGTTCTAGCTCTTGCTGGTCTAGGGACTCCTGAATAAGGGTAACCTTTTAGAGAAGGGCATACTGCTTTCTATAAATTGTCCTTAGAAAGACATCAGGCCCTGGGTAAGATATAACTTCCCCTATATCTTAGAGAGTCAGAGCTAGGAATACTGGGTCAAATTCTAGAAGTGAATCTTCTCTCAGACTGGAGACATGACTTCATCATTTACCTTTAGTTCAGAAGTGTAAGTGAAACATAGCCAAGGACAAATTGCTCCAAAGGCAGAAAGATATATTGGTATGGGTGGGGGTCACAAAGAATGTGTTTGTGAGAACATTGAAATATGGACAAAGAGGGTCTATTAGGAGGGGAAATACTTTTGATCTGTCATTTATCAGACAAAGAGGGAGGGACATGAAACCTTCTTTCACTTCAGCTAAATCATGAGAGATGTTCAACGTAACATTTGAAAATAGCAAAAATTTGGTGACAACACCAGGGGATTGTTAGACAACTTGTGAGGTGATTATAGGATGAAATATTATGCATCAATTTCAAACAATGTTTATAAAGAATACTTACAGGTCATGGAAAAATATTCAAGATAAAACAGACAATAATATAGATCTGTTGAAAATGATAAGTAAAACCTCATATTAAATATGTAAAAATCTTAATAGGAAAACACATGGAAGGTAATGGACCAGAATGTTAACAGTATTTATATCAGAGCAGTAAGATCATGGGTAAGTTTTGTTTTATTGATTATTTTTGACATTTAAAAAAGTAAAATGTATCTTTTTTTATTCTAAATTTTCTATATGTAATATATCCTACTTTTATAGTCAGAATAAAAATCAAGGGCTTACCTGGTGGTGCAGTGGTTGAGAGTCCGCCTGCCGATGCAGGGGACACGGGTTCGTGCCCCAGTCCAGGAGGATGGCACATGCCGCGGAGCGGCTGGGCCCGTGAGCCATGGCTGCTGAGCCTGCGCGTCCGGAGCCTGTGCTCTGCAACGGGAGAGACCACAGCAGTGACAGGCCCGTGTACTGCAAAAAAAAAAAAGCCAAACAAACAAACAAACAAAAATCAATACAAATTGTGTTTTTTTTTTAAAAAACCACATACACGAACCCCAAACTAGGGTAATCATATAAAGCTTAGGTTTTTCAGGAAAGCAGAAAAAAGTTACTGGAAAGTTTTTGAGAAAGCCATGGAGTACAAGATCCTGACCCAGGTGCCAGAAGAGGAGAGTGGAGCTGGCCATGCCAGGGGGATGACCCTAAATGCAGAAGGCTTGGCCAGAGGGCAAGGTCCCAGCCTTGGGGAGGCTGCTACGGAGCCTCCTTTCGTGCCTGTCACTTAGCCTGAATGATTCCTTGAGGGACATGGAGACCATGAGGTACCAATGGGCTTTTGGTTACCTTACTGTCCTCCTAAGGACATGTGAATTTTTTTTTGCTGTACGTGGGCCTCTCACTGTTGTGGCCTCTCCCGTCACGGAGCACAGGCTCCGGACGCATAGGCTCAGTGGCCATGGCTCACGGGCCCAGCTGCTCTGCGGCATGTGGGATCTTCCCGGACTGGGGCACGAACCCATGTCCCCTGCATCGGCAGGCAGACTCTCAACCACTGTGCCATCAGGGAAGCCCGATACTTTTGACTCTCCCTTTGCTTAGGGGACCTCCTCCAGACAGTCAGTAGGCGGGGTACTTGCAAATGTGTTTCTCAAAGTTCCTAGAAGTGAGATGGGAAAGGCTTGGCATAAACTAAGCAGTGTGTGTGCTAAATGTTCCATGGGGCCGCTTACATCCAACACAAACGTTCAATCCCTAATGTTCATAACTCCTTTCAACACTGATAACAAATATTTCTCAAATCCTCAATGTAATTCTTACTGGTGCCTTTTGGACACAGTCTATCTCCATCCTATGAAAATTTCTCCCCTTTTAGAACACCTTGCTTTTCTACCCTTACATTCCTGCTGGATTTCAAGCACCCATTTTTCACAGCTCTGACACCGGTCCACAGAGAATGATTTCCATGAGCCCATCATAGAGTGACTGACATTGTCTTTCAGTGACGAGAAAAGACTTGCCTTTAAAAGAAGAGGAAAAGTCAAAAGTCATCAAAACAATGTAATATCCTGTGTGAAATGTTGCAGTCACAAAAGTTTGAGGTTTGAGTCCCTTGATCATGTGCCCCGAGGGAAGTAAGTGGTTTGAGTCCCTTAATCATGTGCCCTGAGAGAAGTAAGTCGGTGGTGGTGGCTGCGGATGACGAGTCAGGTTGCTCAGGTGTCCAGCTCACCTCACACTTGGGCTTCTCAGGGAGGAGGGGCGGGAGCCCTGGCCCACCGTTAGCACGATGATCCTCAGGCTGCTCCTGGCTCTCAACTTCTTCCCCTCAATTCAAGTAGCAGGTAAACAATTTTGATTTCTTTCCTCCCCCAACGTTTTCGTTTGAGGTCTTTGGTTCATTTTCAAATTTCAAAGAACTCATGAAATTTGGACATTTGAAGTGTAGTTTTTGCTATGAATGGCAAATTGTTATTTAGAAACTCACTGATTCTCAGACTATGGCCAGCAAAATATTTTAATGAACTGCCTTTGGAATTAAATCAGATTTATTTAGCTATCAGTTGACAGTGTCCCAAGAATTGTTAGCTTTTGTCTATACATATATATTTTGAAATGTAAGAAAATTGCTGTAAGCAGGTTGGTTCTGAAAGCTCTGGTCTTGGACTGCCTGGATTCGCAGCACAGATCCATTTCTTGCTAGCTGAGCTTAGGCTAGTATTTAAACCCTCTAAGCCTCAGTTTCCTTGCCTGTAAAATGGGGATGATAATAACCTCATCTCAAGGTCATTGTGAGGATAAAAGGAAACAATCCATGTGAAATGTTTAGCACAGTCAGTGCTTGGCTAGCTAGATAAATGTTGGTTGTAATTACCATGTCTACCTGAACTGAATGAGTGCCAGAATGAATTCTGGAGTTGTCACAGAAGCTGGTACAATACAGATGCTAATAAATTAGTTTTTTTTTTTTTAACAGTTGGCTGAAATCTGTTTTCTTAGGTTGAAATTCTTTTACGTTTCCAGTGGTGATGGGGCGAGACTAAAAACTTGACACTATCACAGTTAACCGCATTTCAGATGAAGAGATGGGGGTAGGAATGTTAATTTGGCTAAGGATATACATATAGGAGTTATTGGAACCAGGGTCTGAACTACTTTAGTCTGACTCTAGAGCCTGTGCTACTCCACCTAACATGATGTGCTTTATAATTTCTTAGCTCCAGATATGTCCAAGGTTAAATCATCTTTGGAAAATTACAATTCCAAACAGAAAGAGTTTGTTGCTTATGTGGGCTGGAGTCAGATGTTTGTTCAACTCGTTCTCAGAGTTAGAAAAGGGTCCCACTTGGCTCAAAAATTGGACTGTTAGGGGTTAATTGGCATATTGAAATAAGGCTAGTTATTTTCCCCTTGAAGATACATTGAAAAGCCAGTATCTTCCATTTTCTTTCTCACTTATTTTGGTAGTGTGGGGACTGCATGATTTTTTGTTGTTCTTAAATATCATGTACATGACCTCCAAAGAATATAATTACCCAACCTGCATAAGTACGCTAGCTACATATATACCCATCCATTTTGTTGTCTGAGGTGCCAGTAAGCGCGTTTACAAATTGTGTGTATTTATAAAAGGTGTTGATATAATAACAGACATGAACAGGTGATGAGACAGGTTATGCTCCAGTATCTCGTACCCACTATTGAGAGTTACCAAGTATATTTTAAAAGAATCTTCAACATCGATTTAAAAAAACTTTGTTTTTAAGGGATCTCTAAAATTTATTTTTAAAGAGTATTTAAAATTTCTTAATTTATTCGGCAGTAAAGAATGGGCAGAAAAGAGAGAGAAGCCTCACTCTGACAGAAAACTTTAAAATTGATAATTGTATACAAAATACTTTTCTTTGTGGAGAGCCATCCATCATCATTTCATACACTCTCCTTTAAAGATATTTTTTGTAAGACTCAAAGCTTTATATTCGTCCTTTAGAACATTTATTAAAAGGGGGATAGCTAGAAAAGCAGTGAAGAGTTCACACACATGGAAACTGTTATTGACTTTGAGGTACTTCTACTTTTCAAATACCAACTCAGCCCCATAAAAACTTTTAAGATTTGATGCTGAGAGGCCATCTAATGAAGTAGGAAAGGGGTAGAGAAGGCACTTTCAAAATGTCACTTCCAGTAAGAAAACTTATGAGAAAAAATAATTACAACATACAAAAATGTCTAATGATCCATTCTAATCAGTGGTGCAAAATCTTCCATGTGCTTTTTTTTTTTTTTTTTTTTTTTGGTACGCGGGCCTGTCACTGTTGTGGCCTCTCCTGCTCCGGAGCACAGGCTCCGGACGCGCAGGCTCAGCGACCATGGCTCACGGGCCCAGCCGCTCCGCGGCATGTGGGATCCTCCCGGACCGCGGCACAAACCCGCGTCCCCTGCATCGGCAGGTAGACTCTCAACCACTGCGCCACCAGGGAAGACCCCACGTGATTTTTGTTTCTGTCTTTACCCTCCATGAAGAAGTTACAGTTAAGGAAATTTGCTGGTCAAAGTGTACTTGTCCTCCCTAGGATTGTGAGAGACTACTTCTATGTCTGTGTTGAGATATGTGTGTGCATGTGTTTGTGTGTGTATGAAGAACAGTTTTTCCCCCGACTAATTTAATGTCTAACTCATTGCCTCACAACATAGCTTAAAATACTTATTCTATGAAGTATTTTAAACCTAACCTGATGCTTCATGATTAATAACACTATAGAAAGATCTTTACGGCTAAATTAAAGAAGTATGATTTAGGAAGCATGAGAAAACCTTAACTTACACAGTTTCTTTACTAACATGACATGTTTTCTACCAGATAATTGTGCAATTGAGATCCACAATAGAGGATTTTGTTGGATTTTGGAATATGAATCCAGCTTAGAACTGCAGGCCCTTGAAAGGGAATCAATTCGTGGTTGATGATAGAAGGGTGCCTATAATATATAGCACTGTTCATAGGTTTTTCAGCCAATATTGGTTATTTTTCAGCAAGCTAATCATCCATGACGAAGGCAAAAATCAGGACAACACATTTTTGTTTTCACGAGAGCATTTCTTTTCATTTCTTCCCAAACCTTAGCAAAGAAACTGTCAAAAACGGCCAATTCGAACACGACTGGTTTCTCCAGTGCTGCTGCATTCCCCTCAGCACTTCTTTTTTCTGAGAGAGGCACAGAAGGCAGGAAAATGATTGGTATTTAATAAAAAAAACATCAACAAAGCAAGGTAATTAAAAATCTTATTTTTAGTTCAGCAAATGACCCCTCTGAGGTAGCTGTACACAAAAAGAATCATTTACCTCTCTCAGGAAAGTGTTGCTCCAAGGCGGGGCTTGGGAAAGTAAGGTAGAAAGATGGACATAGAAAATGCAGTGTAACCAGCAGCTTGCTGTGTCTACATGACACCCCATACACAGTAGCCAGTTCTTCTGACTGTTAAAAAATTGACTGGGTGTTTTGTCAGTTCCAGTAAATTTGATGGACATTTCAAAAGTGTAGCCTTTGCTTAAGAATTGGTTTTACTCTGCTTTCACACCCTAAGATACTTTTTTTTTTTTTTTAAAAAAGAGGCAACCATCCAGAAAGAACTTTTACAGCAAGGAATGTAAAATTAATACCAATATACCAATACCAGGAAATAGAATGAGTCATTTTCACAGATAGATTAGAAAAAGAAATGAATCTGTGATCCTTACTCTGAATCTCTCACATTCAAACCTTTACTATGGGGAGTGGGGGAGGATCTCGCTGCCTTTTCTTTTCTTTTTTTTTTTTTTTTGCGGTATGCAGGCCTCTCACTGTTGTGGCCTCCCCCGTCGCGGAGCACAGGCTCCGGACGCGCAGGCTCAGCGGCCATGGCTCACGGGCCCAGCCGCTCCGCGGCATATGGGATCCTCCCAGACCGGGGCACGAACCCGTATCCCCTGCATCGGCAGGCGGACTCTCAACCACTTGCGCCACCAGGGAGGCCCTCGCTGCCTTTTCTTTAAACATAAACCTTCCTCCTTTTTAATATCCTTACTCTATTTTCATGAGTATCAAAATGCCATGTGACTACCATTCACCTTTTATCATGGGTGGCTATCTTCCTCCAAGTATTTCCTGCATGCAGTGTGTTGACATTTACAAAATGCAAATTATTATGCCACCAACATGCCAGAAGAAAATTCCGTTTGTGGTTTATCATCTCTAAAACAATAGCTCTTTATTAGTGCATATAGGCATTGATAAGGATACATGGTTCATTGCAGACTTTCTTGTCTGAAAATCAGAGGGCAGGCCCTCCTTCAGAGCACAGTTATTTATCCTTTTTCCTTTTCATCTTGGTTAAAGCTTTGTTTGCCTTTTTCTTCAAGACATTTCTTATTTATAAAGGTTCACAGAGTCTGGGACTTTTCTTCCCAGTAGATAGTTTAGCTGAATTCCAGGAAAAAAATGATATCTGGGTGGCTTTGTGACAGACTGAAGCGGTCTCTGGTTTTCTAAGGCTTGTTGAGGAATCTATGTCTCTTTTATGTTAACTTCTTTGACACTTTTTGGTCAGTGACATGATGTTGGCATCCAAAAGTGTACCCAGAACTTTTGGTCTGAGAATGGTTTCATGAGAATTGGTCCCAGAAGCTGGAGGGAATGTAACCCAAGCCCTACGGAAAGTAGGTGTCTAATTTCTTGCTTATTACTCTCATTTTAATGACTCTCAACACTAGAAGAGAGGTGTCCTGGATGGGTTTGAGGGCTACTCAGCCCTTTATTAGAGGATGTGAAAAAGAGAGTTTAGACTTCTTGGGCCTTAGGATTTCAATGCTGATTTCATAGGCATCTTAATTCTGTGTGTGACCATTCAGGTTGTGTGAGTTTATATTTTCATTCTTGGAAGACGAACGCATGGTGGTGGTGAATTTCTTACTTAACTCTGAGCTGCAACTTTATCTCTGCATCACCATTACCATCATCTTTTTCATTTGTCATCATCTTTGTTATCTTGGGGACTCTGGTTGCCACGGTAACCAGGTTAATGGTTCCTGATGATGTCATAAGAGTCACCCACTCACCATTCACTCTGACCTCTAATCTAATTGTGAGCCCCTTTCTGCAGTATCTGAGTCACCTCTCTGGCTCACCATCCACCACTTAATGTATTCATTATAACAGTAACTCCTAGTCATTACCCACTCTCTCACACAAGAATCTAAATTAGTGACATGTCTTACATTTTTAACAATGACATGGATTCCTCTGTTAAGGACTTAGGTGGGTGTTTCTTTTTTTTAAACTTGAGAAGATAGAGGGCTGTGCTTTTCATTTCTTAGGGATACTTGACATGTGATAAAGTGTCAGAACATCACTGTGGCTGTATTTGCAGCTTCCATGTGACCTGACGACTTGTGTTGAAATTCAACAGTACTACTAATAAGGGTACATAATTTAAGACCAGCTTCAGCAATGTTGAGTCCAGGAGGGTTCCATTTCCAATTCACAGACTCTATCCCATAGAAGGTGGATGAGAATGGGCACATAGGAGGAAGAGAATGTTTCGTCCCACCATGAGGCTCCTGTGGGAACTAAAACAGGGTGTTAGTAAGTTACTGTTCTCAAAAGTTCCTGCTCCTTCTTATGCTTTGGGAAGACAGATCTTCTTTCATGTTCTCATTCCATAGGTATTTATTAACATCTTCTACGTGCTATTTTACGTTCTGTAACTGATACAAAAACCCAGTTTGAGCTACAATGAAGTTAAAAATGAGAACTGCGAAAACTTTCCAGAATTTTTTTTCTCTTTCAATTTAGGACCACTGTGAATGATGTCCTATCAATGCTAATTTATTTTATGGAAAACAGTGATAACCCAAAGCATCCACAGAACTGTTGAATTCAACCACAGACATTTTTTACAGATGGGAGGGAACTTAGACATCTCTCAATTTATAGAAAAGGAAGTTGTGTTGATGGTTCCTCGAAGATGTTAATAGAAAGATGGCATTGCAATGTTTCCTGACATTTTGGGATGCTTTTAGGCTGGACCCATTTTACTTATCCAATCTATCTCCTTTTATACCCTAATACAAGATCCTTAACCTAAATACTGAAGTTTCTTCAATGTCTCACACACCTGCACTTTATGACCTTTCTGATGCTGTTTCCCTTTTGGAATTCCCTCTCCCTTTCCACACATCCAAATCCTCTTGACTTTCACTTTATGTCTTTCGTGCAAGATCCATCTCCCTGAGGAAGCTTTCCCTGGGTATTCAGCCTTTACTACGGTCTTATAAGAGGAGCCCCAATGGGAGTGTAACACAATTTAACAAATATTTATTAAACCTCTGTTATATTTTAGTCTCTATTGGGATCTGAAGGAATATAAAAAGAGGAAAAGAAATATAAAGACTTCATTAGCACACAAGAACTGCTTGTGTAATTAATCAACTTCTCTGTGCTTTTACAGACTTCAGATCTAGTTGAGAAGACTATATGTGACAGGATATAACAGCTGGAAACAGATAAATAAAACTTGGCAGTTTACTACCTCATCATGCTATTTGATGCCTTAATGGCTTTGCATATATTATTCTTGTAATCTGTTATGTCCCCTAGTCCTATCATCTGAAGAAGTCTTCTGAGACCCTACATGGCAAAGTGAGGGACTTCTTTCCTCATCAGGGTTCCTAAAATTATTATTGTGTGTTGATACATCTGCTTTTTCCCCCTAGACTGTGAGCTTCTTGCAGACAGGATCATGTCATATCCATCCTTATAACCTCAGTACTATGTACAGTGCAGGAATCATTGTAGGCGTTGGACAAATATTTGTTGAAGGAAATGAATGAATTAGTACTAACTACAATGAGGCAGCATAAAATAAATAGTAAGCTTTTACAGAAAGCTGGGAATTAAGCTGGACTTTAAAGCTAGATAGGTTGTGAATGCATGATGTTATTAATAATAATTGCCAGCTAATATTTATTTTGCACTTATAATGTGCCAGACACTGTTCTATGTGGCTTTCCCTGTATTAAATCATTTATTCTTTTCTTAAATCCTTTGAGGTAGTTACTATGATTACCTTGTCTGTAAGATGGGAAAACTGAGGCATGAAACAGACAGAACAACTTGCCTGTGGTCACACAGTAATTGAGCCAATCCATACACGCTTGCTCCAGGGTTCATGTTCTTACCAATGCCATGTTGCCACAGGAAGGAGAAGAAATCCAAATGAAGAAATTAAGCCAGGAATATCATTTCATGTTCTTGGAACAGTTGACCAGTCTGAATGTATAGAGGCTTGGAGAGGCAGGGTAGAGTCAGGTCCAACAAAGGATTGAATACTGATAATAGAAATTCAAACTTCATTTTCAAGATATTGGGAAACAGCTGAAGGTTTGTGGAAGCAGGATGGTCTAGAGTGTATGGAGACTAGTGACCAGGAGGTCATGTTAGAACACTCTGTCACTTTGTCAGGAAGAAGGTCATAGGATTTGGGTGGCAAAGGTAGGAATAGAAAGGAGTGAGTATTCTGAGAGATGTTTTGAAAGCAGAAATTTCAGGACTTAGTGCCTAGTTTGTGAAAGAGAGGGAGGGTTAAAGAATGATGCCAAGATTTTTGGCTTAAGAGGAATGGTGGTGTCTCCGCCTGAAATCAAGATGTTGTGTAACTGAGTTCTGGAGGAAACTAGTGTTTAACTTTAGACACACTGGGTCCGAAGTAAGGACTTGAGGTATCAGAAGGATGTCTGGTACAAAGCTGAAGACATGGGAACTGGGTAAGAATAAAATATTTAAGCATCCTCAACTTTGGAATAAAATTGAAGCCATGGAAATGGATAGCTAATAGAAAGAAGAGGGTATAACTGTAGAAAAGCAGAGTGTTGAACGGAGTCTGGAAAATAGGCCTGGTTTGGAGTCAGCTGAAGAGGAGGATGAGCTAGTGAAGGAGACAGAGAATGTGTTTGGGAAGGGAAGAGGAGAATGAGGCTCGTGGAATGTCACTAGAGCCAAAAGAGGAAAGAGTTTCCAAAGAGACAGTGGTTAATGGCTTTGACTGCATAAGGGAAAGAGAAGTGAGTAATGACTTGGAAAGGCCATTGGTTTTGGCTAAAAGGAAGCCATTTGGGGCTTCGGAGTTTAGGCAAGTGACGGGGAAGGAAGATAACACTTCAAAGGTTTAAGAAAAGGTGGAGGGGGACAAAATTGAGAGAGTGAAAAGGAGAGGAAATTGCCAGATAAAGTGAAGACAATCAGGAACTTATAACACTTATAATGTTTACCATGGTATTTTGTACATAGTAGGTGTATAATAAATGTTTCAACTGAGTGACTTAATTATATTCGACAGGTGGAAGGAGCCAAGTGTTGGTTTTGAGTGTGTGTGTGTGTGTTGCATGGGTGGAGGAGAGAGAGGGCTATTAGGAAAGACAAGAGGAAGAGGGAGAGAAAAACAAGAGAACGGAGGCAGTTTTCTTGAGGAGATGGGGATGGAGATTTGGAGAATGGGAGTATTAGCGAGAGGAGGACAAATGTCTAAGAAGAACAGGAGGAAGGGAAGAGATTTATAGGGGTAGAGATGAGTTAGGATGAAGCCAGGGTAGATGAGTGGTTCCATACTGGCATATATATATATATATATATATATATATATATATATATATATATATATATGTTTGATTCTCTCAAGACAGGTCATAGTGTTAAACCTGTCTCCACAAGGGCCACTGGGATAGAATATACCTCAACTTTGAAGAGGTAACCTGTTTGTACTGTAAATTTGCTTGAGTCTTCAAAACTGCACCCTGTGGCTGGGCTTGGCCTCAGCTCACAGCTGTGATAACAGGGTCACAAGGTTCAGGCCAAGCCTGCCCAGCATCACAGGCAGGGCTCCCGTTTCCAGTCAGGGATGTTAATCTTAGCAACTCTCTGTGCTTTTCAGAGAAAGGACATGGTGGCTTGCCCTTGACTTTAGGGAGGCCACGTCTATTATTCTTTTTCCAAACTCAAAATCTAAAACCCCTGATTTATCAAGGTAGGGGGAAGTAATGAAGAGTTTTAGTTTGTTACGCTCTGACTTAACTTTTCTAGGCCTTCATTTCCTCATCTGGTATATGAGGGGGTTGGATGAGAAGGCATCTCAGGTCCATATCTGGCTCAAAAATGCTTCTTAAGTGGGATAAAAGCTCTAGCTTTTACCAGCTCTAGCAAGGCAACCCCACCCCTTTGTGGATGCTCTTATGATATGATAGAGAAAATACAAGAACTGCAACCAGCCATCTTGGAAATTGTTTGGAGAGATTGTGAACCAGGATCTTAGACGCTAATGTGCTTAGAAATGACTGCAGAGTTTTGGGGGACAATATTGCCTTTGTTCTCCCCTATCTTCCGACATAATGTTAAAGTTTAACACAGTAATTATTTTCAAACTTCCAGGCCATGACTCTTATGTAGAAGAATCTGAATATGCTTAGGTGGCCCTAAGCAGACTTTGCAAAGGTATAAGATTTAGGGAGAATGAAACAGACAGGAAAAATGTACTGTTGTCTTCTTTACAGAGTTGTTTTGAATGAGGGTTTAGAATGATGGTGGCTCAGGAGGAAAATATGGTTCCCAAATTTGGGTACCAGATTAAAATATGTATTTAGGATATAATATATTAATACATGAGGTCTCTAGATACCTGTGGGTATTTGTTAACTGGATTCCTGTCATAATATTTATGTAGAAAGCTATAAAGCCCTGATTACCTGCTATCTGAACTACAGGTAACCTTTAAAGGTAATAAAATTGGATTTTTGGCATGGTCTGGTAGCTTTTGGTACAGGTAGCACTTTCATATAAATTAAGGTGCCCTGTCATGTTGTCCTCTCAGAGGGTTCTTCCAGCATTAGGAGCTGAGAGGACAACACAGACCCTTGAATGGTAGGGCCTGGGTTACATCACACCCAAGTTTATGTTGCTTTGTGTTTAGGAAGTTTTGGTCCTAGAGTGCTCATACCCTGCACTGCTGGGTAGCGTCTCTGAGTGGTAGGGATGGGTTGTAGTACAGGTCGTGGTTTTTTAGCAAGTTTAATAATAACTGTCACCCTAATACAGATGACATCCCAATGTACATGTCTATCTCTGATTTTCTTGAGCTCTAGTCCGACTCATCAAACTCCTGGACCTTTCCTCCAAGATGCCTTACCTACCCCTCAGACCCAACATATCTAAAACCCAACAGCTTTTTTTCCAAACAGATTTCCTCTCTTCATGTAGCTAATTTTGTTAATAGTCCCTTACCCAGTCCATGAACTCCACGTCCTTTTGATTCCTGTTCACCATCACCAAGCATAAGCCAGCACCAACACCTTGTCCATCCTTTCTATCCCAGCTGCTACCTCCACAGCTCAGGCCCTAGGAGCTCACACTGATGCTATTGGCCCGGCCTCCTGACCAGTCTCTGCCTCAGCCCTGCCCTCGCTCCAAGCAAATGCACGTGACCCTCTGTGCTAATCTTGCCAAAGCGGTGCTTACCATCCCAGTCTCAGCTCAGGTGTTTTCAATGTCTCCCATTGCCTTTCTAGTAAAATCCATGTGCCTTTTTCTTGGCATTATAAAGGTTCTCCATGATTGGTATCAGCCATCTTCACTTACTTCCCCCCTATGTAAATGGAATGCTCAGCTTGTTCCCAATAAACCCTTACACTAAAGGGCATTTCCTTTACCTTAGCCTGTCTAAATTTACTCCAAAGTTCATGGCCCAGTTAAAGGCCAGTCTGTACAGAAGCAGACTCATCTTGTCTGGAAACAAGGGGTCTTCCCTGTGACTGTCAGTGAGCCTCTACAGGGCTCACACACCAAACCTGGTTTTGGAGTGTAGCTAATTGTGAACCTGCTTTAGGATTTCTCCTAGAAGGAAGAGGCTGCAGCTTCTTTTACATCTTCCCATCTCCCAAGAACCTAGTACTATAGGCCCCATTATTTATTTGCTGAGTGAATGCTTGACTTTGTCAAGGCAGAAGTCAGAATACCAGAACAATTTTCTGACACACTGAAATTTCTTTTCAGAAAGAATTCATTGATTATATTGATAATTTTTCTCTCTCAATAATTAGTGCCTTAGGTCTAGGTGCTTGGATGGGACTTTTTGCTACTATCTGACCTCTGAGTTACTTTCTGACAGTTGCCTGGAGCACAATAATTTTTTAAAAGGCCAAGGATGATGGTCCTCTACATTACAGTGTCTGCCTGTCTGGAAACACAGACCAAGGCTAAAGGTGGTGCTTACACTGGTGCTGGCCAATAGCAACTTCTATTTCTATTATCATCTGTAATCGTATGTACTTGTTTGAACTAAGGTCTCTTTAGATTTTGTTTGAAAGTCACACTTACTCTTGGTAAGAGTTAATGTGCTTGATATAACTTGCTAGTTGTGCATATGCAATCTTGGGCAGGGCTGGTTGCTTGGCCTGACTGTTTTTCCCTACAGAAGTCATTGCTTCCATCATGGTGGCCTCCTCTACACAACTCTCTTTTCCTTCTGATTCTGGAACCTCTTCCTCCCCTTGCCCCTTTAGATCTGAGCATGGTTATAACTCTGCTGCTAGGAGCTACAGGTTCTAGTACTATCCCCTGTGGT
The DNA here is from genome assembly GCF_025265405.1 of Mesoplodon densirostris. Taxonomy (NCBI): domain Eukaryota; kingdom Metazoa; phylum Chordata; class Mammalia; order Artiodactyla; family Ziphiidae; genus Mesoplodon; species Mesoplodon densirostris. The sequence goes on along the minus strand of NC_082668.1, from coordinate 33,310,360 downwards.
TCCAAACCACTGCCAAGAGTCTTTTTATAAATAAACCCACCTCCCATCGCCCAGTTTTGAGTGTGCCATCTGTTTTCTGCTAAGATCCTGAACGAGACCATGTATACGTATATGGACCACGCTTCTACAAAGACTTTTTTTTTTTTTTTTTTTTTTGGAGAGGCTTTCCTTAAATCTCTATTCCTTGTGAAAATAAGGAGAGTTTCAAGATGACAGTCAACAGAAAACTAGGTGAAATGACCACAAAGTTATTTTGAAAACATAATCTGAATTACCTTCCCCCCCCCATTTTGACATGGATTTCAGAGAGTCTGGAGCCATTCAAAGTTTGATAGCTTTGTTTTTCTCTTTGTTTTCACTGAGGAGGATGGTGAAAGATGCTGTAGTCTGAGTGTCTTGTGTTCCTCTTTCTCACATCTCTATGAATCCAAGCCACAAGCTAGAGTTACCAGAGCCACAGATGGTTCAGCATCCCTGTCCTCCCAGAAAGCACAGTTCGCCTTACAAGTTCCTGAGCAAACACTGTGTTGGCCTATGGTCAGCCTGCCCCTTATGGAGTCTGCAAAAGGAGGAAGTAGTCAGATGGCCATGTGTTGAAAGGTATCCTGGGCCTGAACAGGAAACGTGCTCAGAGGAAAGTTACGGTAACTTCACCAGCTCTGTGGTCAGGAGGGAGGTGTTCTGTGCCAGGGAAACCAGTGTCACCTTCACAATGCATTCACAAACATCACAGGGCAAGATGGTTGAAAAGAGAAAGCTTCATTTTCTTTGGTTCCTGCCTAACATGCTAAATTCTGTTCAGTCAGAATTTTAAAAAGGAAGCAACGTGATTAGGATCTTTACAACCTGGTTGTTAAACTGCAGAAGAAGAAACTCTGATCATGGTGTGCAGAGATAGAACCCAATAAAGTTCTTAAGAGGTCAATGGACATTGACAAGGTCAAGAGGGCAAAGGACAATGACATTGCTAAAGAAACATGTACTCTATCTTTTTTAGGGCTTCCTTAACTTTAGTTAAGGAATGCGGTTTTCAGTCTTGAGTGCTGCGTATTCCACTCTCGGGTTCACCAGCCTCTGTGTGCCATTTGATTTCTCTATGGTGTTATGACAAGGAAAAGGAAAGATGGAATATCGTAAATTAATCATGACAAATAAAGTAATTCACAAAGGCCCTGAAGTTAAGGGTTTGCCCAATGAGGTTTAGATTGAAAGTGATTTTATGTATTGACTAATGTTTGTGTTCAAACTCTTTTGGACACGTGGGCAAGCTGAAAAGGAATTGCTGCAATGGTGTAATTATTGCGTGTGGATCTGAAATAATTTATAAGAGGCATTTCATGGGACCATATTTTCTGTAGGCTTTGTCTGGAATCCATCTATGACCTTCAGGAAGTCTCTGCAATTGTAAACAAAATCTTTTGTGTAGAGACAAAGCAAGTTTGGTAACAGACTTTTTCTAAATATGAAAAAGTCAAGATTGACATGAAATCAAGTCAAACTTGCTGAATGTACAAAACTGGTTTTCTATTCATTCATGATTTAAAATATTACTCCTAGAATCATAAATAAATAATATCTTAGCTCTTCCACAATTTCTGTGACCTTGTTTAGAAAGCCATTTACTTCTTTGGTTTTCAGTTGCCTCTTGTGTAAAATAAGGGATTGGCTGAGATCATCTCCAACTTCCCTTCCAGCTGAGCACTTTTTGCAGGATGGTATTCCAGCAAAACAGGGTAGAAAATGAAATTTATCTTGGTCCTGTCCTCTTCCCACTCCATTTACTCCCTTGCTCAATGGTATTCTCCTCCCTAAGTCTCACTTCTGTGCCATTCAACTGTCAAGTCCAACTTTGAGAAGGTCTAGAAACAATCACCAAAATTGATTGAAATTTTGATGCAACCTGGCAGAGGGAAAAGAACACTAGATTAGAACTCATGAGGCTTGAGCCAAGTCCTAAGCATCATGTACTTGTCCTGTAACCTTGAGCAAAGAATTAGACCTTTTTGACCTCAGTTTCCTTGTCTATAAAATGGGCATAAAGATGACTGTCCTGCTTATTTATTTCACAGGTTAATGTGGAGTTTATATGAGATAAAATAGGAGAAAGCACTTTGTAGCTCTATGAATATAGGCCATAGTTACTAATTTGTCAATGTATTTCCCACACTGCATTTTAGGCTTCACCTTATTTTGAAATCAAAGCATTAACTGAGCTGGTGGGGAGTGTCCTTTTAGGGTCAGGGTTCCTTTTCTGGTGTTTGGAGCCACACCTTAGAGATGGTTAGCCACTCCACCTGTGCAGAGAGTTGTTTATTATTATAGTAATTGACCTATTTACCAGAGGCAAAAGGGGAAAGTTTTGTTTTGTTTTTGGTAACCAAGCTCCCTTCCCCCCTTTCTCATGGAAGCACAAGCAACTTTCAATTTTCCAGAAGTCAACTATATCACAAAATTCACAGATTATCTGTGGGAAATCTTTCAGCTCTCACTGCCGTGCTCATAAGTAGCAGATAAGTACCTTCTCACCTCCAATCTTACTCTTCACATTGGCTGTTGTCAAGGAGGAGTTGTGAGGGAAAGAGGTTTGAGGTTACTGCTTCCTGTCTCCACACCTTTAGCTAGTTTAGCTGCTAGGAAAGGCTTTGAAAAGCAAAGCACTAAATTCATCATCAAAACAACTTGCCAATTCAATTAGAGTCATGTCAGTCAAGCCAATCTTTTGACACCAGAAGCGAATTCAACTGATAGATTGACAATGTCTCTCTTTTAACCTAGTAGGTTTGACCTAGGCAGACCTTGCCTAACTACTCACAAGAGGGAAAACTGAATATTTACAGGGAAAGGGGTAGGTCTGCTAAGAAAAAAATTAACATGAGAAGGATGCTTCCCACTCCTAGCACTAACTGGAAGGCAAAAAGGAATCAAACAGAAGTTAGTATGGGGAAGCTAAATATTTCTCTTATTTCTTCTTCTGAGTCTAGATGTGTCCTTAAATTTTACAATATGTCCTTAAATCATTTGAAGTACTGTAGATTCCCTGAAACTCAGAGAACCAAAATACATATCAAAGCCAAATGTCATTTGGTGTTCTGGTTATTTGTTGCTTTGACTGATCCATGTTATTACTTGACTCTCACAGAGTAAGGGGTATGCATTTTCACACATGCTCCATTTTTAAGAAAAAATAAGAGCAATCAGAATTACTGTTTCTATGGGAAGTCATAATGATCACAAATATTCAATATCACTTAGAGCAATTGATTATCTTTTCCTACCACCCAAAGTGAATTTCCTTCCTTTAGTGTCTCTCCAAAGCAGATGTGGATTTTGAAGTCCTATGAGATGGCTTCTCACTTAGGTTTCTCTGAATGACTGACATGAATCAAGGCGGAAGCAAGTAATATAAGGAGATACATGTTAAAAAAAACAAGAGGTTTTGGGGCTTCCCTGGTGGCTCAGTGGTTGAGGGTCCGCCTGCCGATGCAGGGGACACGGGTTCGTGCCCCGGTCCAGGAAGATCCCATGTGCCGTGGAGCGGCTGGGCCTGTGAGCCATGGCCGCTGAGCCTGCACGTCCGGAACATGTGCTCCACAACGGGAGAGGCCACAATAGTGAGAGGCCTGCGTACTGCAAAAAAAAAAAAAAAAGAAACAAAAAAACCCAAGAGGTTCTATCAGTCAAACTTGAATGCAAGTTGAACCCTCAGCTAGGAGGCTGTTGCCACACACTAGCACATATTAAGAGAACTATTGATACTTCAAGCATAGTACCTAATTTTAAAATGATCTGTGCTGACATAGAAGAGGGAGGAAAGTAAACCTTGACAGATAAATTGGACATCTCTTTTCCCTCAAATGACCATGTAACCAATATTTTTCAAGCTCTTTCCCAACAAAATATTAGTACATAGGGTCACACAGGAAGTGACTTTTCCTTCCCTTGCTCAACTGTTGGATAGGCCATCAACCAGGGGAATACTGAATAGGTAATAGCCAGCCTAGATCTTAGGACCTCAGATTGCTCTTCCCTAAGAAGTTTCTCACTTTGTAGTGCTGAGGGAGAACGGGCTCAGGAGAAATGTGATCAGTTTTAACAATGCTGAGGTTTGAATTTGGAGGCCCCATGATGAACAGAAGGGAAATCTATCTTCCAGTTATCTCATTATATCATGCTCTGTGAAGGAAAGCAGAGGAAGACCACTGCTTTTCCCTCTTCTGAAAAACAGCAAACACTGACTAAGATCCAGGGAGTCAACTATGTGACCAGGAACCTTTGAGGTGATTTCCTTTTCCTTTGCAATGATCCCCTAGGCTGGAAGAATGTCTTCTTCACAGCCCAGATGTCCAAAGTTCACCTCAGTTTCTGAGCTGTCTGTTCCAGTCATGTAATGAATGAAGAAAAGACATAGGCAAAAGGAAAACAGTGTTACTTACTGGTTGGCCTGTGTGGCCTGAGGACAGCATTTTTAACTCCCTCACTCATCACATCTAAACCCACGCTGAGTTCTGCCAACTTCAGTCTGGAAATATTTCTTGAGTTCATCCACCTCTTTCTAACCATAGTTCAGACCCTTATCACCTCTTGCCTAGACTACTACAATTGCATCCTAACTGGTCTCCACGTTTTCACTCTTGGTCTCTTCAAATTCACCTTCCACCTTTGTGCTAAAGGGATCTGTATAAAATGAAAAGTTGTACGTATGACTCTTCTGTTTAAAATCTTTCAAAAGGTTCTCATTACCTGCAGGAGAGAGTCCAACCTATGAACTATGCTTACCTTGCCAACCTTGTCTTTTACAACTCAGGTCCAGCAAATTCAGGAAGGTGCAATTCCCAACACCTGCCATACTCTTTCTCCCCTCCTCATCTGCTCTGCCTAGACTATTCTTTTCTTTCTCTTTGTCTTTATCTTCCCCACAGTCCCCTACCTCACCCCTACCCCAACACACATTCTCCTACCTCCCCCGCACACCCTAACACAAAGACTCATCTTAGCTAGGATAACTTTTACTTCATAAAAACCTGTTGAATCAGTGTGTGCATAATCCTTATAAGACTCAGGTCAGCAGTCACCTCCTCCAGAAATCCTTAGTTGATTCCCCAGTTGCCCTCACAAACACTTGCAGATCACTCTGCCACTCTTTTTAAAGTTGCTGTCTGTTTTTGTATCTTTCTTCTCCCACTAGATTGTGAGCTGCCCAAGGATAGACACTGAGCCCTGCTTACCTTTGGGAAATCAATTTCTCTCTCCCAGTGCCTCTTGGGACAGTGTCTCACCCTGAGTTATGCAAGAGGCACTAAGCAAACTACTGGAATGTAGATGCTTGAGCTTCTCTGGCCCCCCTCCCTCTCCAGCTTGCTGTGGGTGCTGGGAGAAGGAGGCCAAACTGAGCAACTGTCCAGGATTGCTCTTCAGCCTTACTCAGTTTCCTTGCCCAGGCTTCCCCTTCCCGCTTTTTAAAAATCCCTGCAAAGGAGTCCTATTCTCATCTTTTTTCTTACATCAGCTCTCAGAGGAAGATCAGGAAGAATTCGAATGCCCATTAGAACAGAATTCAAGTAATTAATAACAGAAACACACTTCTTGGAGTCCTCAATAGGCAGAAGCACAGATACCTAAGCTGAAAAGGAACGCAGATGTTGGCATTTCTTGCTGGGGTTGGCTCTTCCAATCAGAACCGGCCCGGTGATTCTTGCTAAGTAAGCAAAGAAAAAGGCCAAGCAAGATTCAACAAAACAGAAAATGAGTTGGATTTTCCTATCAAGACAGGCTGAAACTTTTGAGTCTTTATGTGTTTATTTTTCAGTGCTTTTAGAGAGTATTTGTTATAATGAATAATAAATGAAGCTAAAGTTGTTGTTGAGAGCGATTTTGAATGAGGACTTAATGAGATGCAAGGCAGAGCTAGCTACTGCTAAGAATGGTACAGTCTGATCACCATCTTTCACTTATTATTTAATGAGATGCTATTGTTTGCACAGTATCATGCAAAGAAGCATAACCTCTTGTCCTTGATCAAAACAGACTTGGAAACTAGGGGTGTAGAGGAAATACACACAAATCAAAAATTAAACAAATGGAAGCCTATGAAACAAGAGGTGTTCAAAATGTAGAACAGAGAGTAATTATTTTGAGACCTGAGAAGGGAGAGACATTGTAAGCCATGGAGTTGGTGAACAAAGTACAGAGAGATGAGTACTCACAGTGTGTCCCTAAATGATCTGGCTAACGGGGAGGGTTTTGCTTCAAGGAAATGAGATTGGAAATGCTAGTGGAAGCCTGTGAATTGAGGATTAAAAGTGAGTTTCAACTGTTAAGCCACTGCTTCGCAAACTTGACTGCAAATTAGAATCTCCTGAGAAACTTTAAAAATTTTGATGTCTGGGTTCTACATGCAAGAATTCTGATTTAATTGGCCTGGGAATCAAGGTTTTTTTTTAAAGTTTCCAGATGACTCTGATATGCTGTCAGCTTGAGAACTCTGTTAGGCTATAGTGGTTTTCAACCCTGACTGAATATTAGAATCAAACAGGGGAATTGTTAAACCAAAGCCAAACACAACATATAAAATAGGAGAAAATATTTGCAAATCACATATCTTGATAAGGAACTTGTATCAAAAATATTGGGCTTCCCTGGTGGCACAGTGGTGGAGAGTACGCCTGCCGATGCAGGGGACACGGGTTCGTGCCCCGGTCCGGGAGGATCCCACATGCCGTGGAGTGGCTGGGCCCGTGAGCCATGGCCGCTGAGCCTGTGCATCCGGAGCCTGTGCTCTGCAGCGGGAGAGGCCACAACAGTGAGAGGCCCGCATACTGCAAAAAAAAAAAAATTATATATATATATATATGTAAAGAACTCTGATAACACTAACAAGACAACCCAGGTAAGTGGGCAAATGATCTAAATAGACATTTCTCTAAAAAGGATATAAAATAGCTAATAAGTACATGAAAAAAATGCTCAAATCATTAGTCATTAGGGAAATGCAAATCAAACCACAATGATATACCACTTCATAACCCTAGGATGGCTATAATAAAAAAGATGGACAACAACAAGTGTTGGCAAGAATGGGGAGAAATTGGAACCCTTATACACCGCTGGTGGGGCTGTAAAATGGTGCAGTTGTCTTTTTTTTTTTTTTTCTTTTTCTTTTTTGCTGTATGCGGGCCTCTCACTGTTGTGGCCTCTCCCGTTGCGGTGCACAGGCTCCGGATGCGCAGGCCCAGCGGCCATGGCTCACGGGCCCAGCCGCTCCGCGGCATATGGGATCCTCCCAGACCGGGGCACGAACCCGTATCCCCTGCATCGGCAGGCGGACTCTTAACCACTGCGCCACCAGGGAGGCCCGGTGCAGTTGTTTTAGGAAGCAGTTTGGCAGTTCCTTAACAAGTTAAATACAAAGTTACCATAATGACCCAGCAATGCCACTCCAGGTGTACACCCAAGAGAATTGAGAACATTCACCCACACAAAAACTTGTACATGAATATTCATAGCAGCATTATTCACAATAGCCAACAAGTGAAAGCAACTAATGAATGAAGAAACAAAATGTGGTATATCCGTACAATGGGTTATTATTTGGCCATGAAAAGGAATGAAGTTCTGATACATTTACAACATAGATGAACCTTGACAACATTCTGCTAAGTGAAAGAAGCTAGATACAAAAGGCAACAAAAAACTAAAAATAGAACTACCATATGACCCAGCAATCCCACTACTGGGCATATACCCTGAGAAAACCATAATCCAAAAAGAGTCATGTACCAAACTGTTCATTGCAGCTCTATTTACAATAGCCAGGACATGGAAGCAACCTAAGTGTCCATCGACAGATGAATGGATAAAGAAGATGTGGCCCATATATACAATGGAATATTACTCAGCTATAAAAAGAAATGAAATTGAGTTATCTGTAGTGAGGTGGGTGGACCTAGAGTCTGTCATACAGAGTGAAGTAAGTTAGAAAGAGAAAAATAAATACCGTATGCTAACGCATATATATGGAATCAAAAAAAAAAAAAGGTCATGAAGAACCTAGGGGCAAGACAGGAATAAAGACGCAGACCTACTAGAGAAAGGACTTGAGGACACGGGGAGGGGGAAGGGTAAGCTGGGACAAAGTGGGAGAGTGGCATGGACATATATACACTACCAAACGTAAAACCGATAGCTAGTGTGAAGCAGCCGCATAGCACAGGGAGATCAGCTTGGTGCTTTGTGACCACCTAGAGGGTTGGGATAGGGAGGGTGGGAGGGAGGGAGATGCCAGAGGGAGGAGATATGGGAATATATGTATATGTATAGCTGGTTCACTTTGTTATAAAGCAGAAACTAGCATACGATTGTAAAGCAATTATACTCCAATGAAGATGTTAAAAAAAAAAGGCAACATATTGATGATCCCATTTATATGAAATGTCCAGAATAGGCAAATCCATAGATGTAGAAAATAGATTAGTGATTGACAGGGGCTGGAAAAAAGAAGGAATGGGGAGGGGGCTGCTAATGGTTATGGGATTTCTTTTGGGGGGTAATGAAATATTCTGGAATCAGAGAGTGGTGATCCATTCACAGCTTTGTGAATGTAATAAAAAGCCACTAAACTTTTAAAGTTTACTTTAAAAGGGTGAACTTTAAAAAAAGGGTGAGCTTTATGGTGCATGAATTATATCTTAATAAGTTGTTATAAAAAATGAAAAGAATCGATCCCTCTCTCCACCAGCATAGACCAGTTAAATCAGAATTTTTGGGAATGGGACCCAAGCACAGGTTCTTGATGTACAGCTAGCATTGAGAACTATGTAAGGGATGAAAAGCTATTAGTGATTTAGTTCTATGCAGCTCCATTTTCTCCAAAGCAAAAACAAAATACTTGAGTACATGGATTCAAATCCGGATTCAAACCCAGGTTAAATTGTAAATTTCATTTTAATAGATTATTTGACCCTTTAGTATGGGTATGGGGGGTATTGCTTCAAATAACCCTTTAAAAAAATGTGAACAGGCAGACAATTGTTAGTATACCTAAAAATAATAGCAAAAATGTTTTTTGTTTGTATTGAATTTTGAATCAAATACACAAAGTGATTTATTGTTTTAAAGAAATTTTGGAGAGTGTTGGTTGCAAAGTCGATTCTCAGTGCTTAAGTGGCCCATTGCTCAGGTGGTTGTAGTTTACTTGGGTTTTAGTCCTTGCTTTGCTCACCATCTGCTCAGTGATATTAGACAGATCATCCAATGTTTCTAGGCCTCATACAGTCACTACAAGAAAAGGGAATATATCGTCATGTGCTAGGGAATGGGGTATAGTGGGAAAAAAACAAGATAGAATAGATATGTTCTCTTCCATCATTCAGATTTCAGGTTCTTTGCTTTAAAAGTGAAGAGATTGAACTAGGTGGTCTCCAGATTCTTTGATCGTTTACTAGGATAGTATAAAGGTATTAGATGGACTAGAGAAAGAACTCTTGTGGGCCTCTTGGGCCTCTTCCATCTTCTGTGATTTAAAGAAACAAATATGCACACTTCCTGACAAGGCTGTTTTCAGAATTTGCTATGGAGGATAAATTAAATTCTTTGGGTTACATTTTTCTTACCTCTTTATCCTACTCTTGGAACAGCCAATAAAAAAAGTCAAAATGTTTCAAAACATATAAATTCCTTCCCAACAGGCTGAATCACAAATTCAAATACAAATCTATTTGTTTATGTCAGGTGTTAAAAGCCATTTCCAAGTAAAACACTCAATTAGAAAATTAATTGAGCATGATTAACATGTTAGGAACCTCGGCACAGATTCAAAAATTCCCGATGCATAGCTATGATGTTCAATGCCAACAGAAGGCCACATTCTGCCTTCCAAGTGAAATCATGCTCCACTGTCCCATTCAAAGGAGGATGAAAATAATATCAAAGTGTAAACTCTCAGGATAACTATCTTCCAAAGAGCTCCTGCGTCTTCATCTGCCAAGAGAAATCCTTTGCTGGAGATCTGTTTATTTTGTTAATTAATATATCTTGACTTCAGAAAAAACGTCCTTATATTCTTGTTCTAAGCAAATGATTTTTTCCCCATCCAGAAAACAAGATTTTGGTGAATCAGTCGCCCATGCTTGTGGTAAACAACAATGAGGTCAACCTCAGCTGCAAGTATACCTACAACCTCTTCTCGAAGGAGTTCCGGGCATCCCTTTATAAGGGAGTAGATAGTGCTGTGGAGGTCTGTGCTGTGAATGGAAATCACTCCAAGTCACTTCAGTCTACAAATAAGGAATTCAACTGCACTGTGAACTTGGGCAACGAAACAGTGACATTCTACCTCCAGGATTTGTACGTTAACCAAACGGATATTTATTTCTGCAAAATCGAGGTTCTGTATCCTCCTCCTTACATAGACAATGAGAAGAGTAATGGGACCATTATCCATGTGAAAGGTAACGCACGGCTCGACCAGTGTCCACTCTCAAGTAATGGTTTTCAACAGCAGTCTTGAAAACTAGGTCGTGATCAGTGGTGGGGTTGGCTAACTCCCAAAGAGGACAGACCAATGAGGAAGTCTACACCTCTTAAGCCAGTGATATTTTGCATATTTTGATTCCTCTCACATTCTCCTCTAGGAAGAAGGAAGGAAATGTACTCAAGTACCATTCCCATATCATTTAATCTAATCTATTCTCTTTTTCAGAGAAACATCTTTGTCCAGCTCTCCGGTCTCCTGAGTCCTCTAAGCCATTTTGGGCACTTGTGGTGGTAAACGGAGTCCTAGCTTTCTATAGCTTGCTAGCAACAGTGGCTCTTTCTAACTGCTGGGTAAGAGAAGCAACACTGTTTTCATGTGACTTTTCCACTGCATATGCAATTGGACATATTCAATAATTTTGCCTATGTGGCTTATTTTCTGTTGAACATGTGATTATTTTCTTTTTCCCTGCTAGGTTTCAGTAGGTTCTCTTTTAGCCTATCCAGCTTGATCTGAGATAAAAATCGGATGTGAGTTTATGTTCCAGAAGGCACTGATTAGGTGGCCAGGCAGAGTAAGAAGCTAAACAGGTAAATAAGTGTGGGAGATAAATTAGGGTAGAAAATTACCTTTCTTCCCCCCACTTTGCAATGTCATTATGACATATAAAATAGCTCTAATATATACATATGTATAAAAATCTAAGCGACTTGGGGATCTAAGAAACTGAAGCCAATGAATAACTTTGGTTCAGGGTCAAAAATCATGAGAAATTTGTCTACTGAAATTATGCATTCAAACCTAGCAAGGAAACTAGGTCTGTTTATCTGAGTCATATTTTTATCTCCTCTGAAGCAGTTGAATTTTGCGAGGCCAAGTATGGTGCTGTCATTATGAAACTATAATGGGAGTTAGACTTTTCTGAGCTCTTACCACTGAATTGGAGTTTACGAACTTTTGCAAATGTTCATGCAATAAACTTGGTGTGTTTTTCTCTACCTTCTTCAACGTTGAAGTTTTGGCCCAGATTTGAATGCATATTGATAACCATATCTAATGGGAGGCAGGGACCTCTTTATTTTCTTTCCTTTCTCTTACTCAGAAACTTCCAGTTCTTATGTACACAGTGTGGCACTGATTCCATATTGTCTTTGAATTTTTTTCTAGAAGTTAGATTCATGTACGGATCATTTCCTCAACAGGATATGTATGCTTCTCAAGGATATAGGACTATTTCTCTTGACATTCACCATCCATCTGGTATTAAGTACATTTAGCTTAGTGCTTAAAGAATGCTTATGAGCTGATGAATTGATAACCCCCATAGAGGCCAAACTAAGGACTTAAATGAGTATGCCTGAAGTATCATACCTATCTTTAAGGCATATTCCATACATCTAACTAATTCATACATGGATCAGTGATTTCTGGAAGCCATACCATGTTGAAGCCATCCTATTTACTATAGCCTTGGTGCTGGGCAGGGTCAGGGTGGAGGAGGAAGGCAGCCCTGGGTTCACAGTCATGCCAAGGATAGATTCAGCCTGGGATCCTTTTAAACTCTTGTCAGCCTATTACCAAAGTTTGCCTCTCCCTCGTTCCCCAAATGCTTCTCCCATTTTGAGAGACTAGGGGGCAGATGGATGCTTGTCAGGCTGCCTGTTGCCTAATCTGTACCTCCAACCAAATCTGTAACCACCAAAGTGGCTGCTTGTTCCTGGAAATCCTTTATATCAGATCATGAGAATTTGCCTATCTTGCCTTCTTCAAGTTGCCCAACTCTGATGGGGGCTTTTTATGTAGTGAAATATTGCCTAAGTTCTTCCTCTGATGTCAGTTGAGTCTGGATCTTGGTGTCTTCATCCTAGTTACCTTTCATCTTTGAACCTCTGTGGAGTTTGCCAATAACATTAGAATTTAGGCTCCGGACGCGCAGGCTCAGCGGCCATGTCTCATGAGCCCAGCCGCTCTGCGGCACGTGGGATCCTCCCGGACCGGGGCACGAACCCATGTCCTCTGCATCGGCAGGTGGACTCTCAACCACTGCGCCACCAGGGAAGCCCTCAGTTCTTGTTTTTATCTTGATCCCCTTGGAATATCAACTTCTTAATCTAAAAGCCAGGTGCAGTGCCTTTTGGGGTACATTTCCAGGACAGGTGCTCCCCTGTAGGTCCCCTGTAGTATGCTGACCTAAGTCAATGTACTTTACTAGCTTTGTAAGAAGTAGTTTTGGAAAACTGTTTTAACTTTCAGTGGCCAGAAGGGTACTGCTCACCATTTAAAACTTATTGTCAATATACACTAGAATATCAGTTACTATAAGCAGGGACTAACTTGCTAAGTGACTCGAATTACCCAAAGGGACAAAAGTAGCTTCTATTTTTAATGAGTTTAAAAAGTTTACTTTTAAATTGGAAACATCATAAATGCAATATGCTTTTCTTTGGCAGCACTACTAATTCCTAGTGAGGTTCATCTTCCTTTGTTTTGAGAAAACTTATTTTGGTCTTATTCTGTCTCATGAGCTCCCTGAAAATTGGGAAGTCCCAGTGCTTGACATACCTTATCTTCTTCTGTGGCCTCTTGTGGTTAATTAGGTTACCCAATAAGAAGTATCCTTTATTTGCAACTCAAACATAGGTCTTTGTACTCTCTGACCAAAAGGGTGTGAAATAAATATATAAGTATATTTCATAGAATAACAGATCATTTTTACCCAGGGCTCATCTTTTCCGGATACTGTTTAAGTGACTTGCTGAGATAGGCAGCCAGGCCATCAGGGATCTCTAGTAGCCATTTCCAGGGTACTTTTCTGGGATCCTATTTTTGGCTGGTCTGCATTGTGCCTTGGTGTAAGATGCCATTTTCTGGAACTTCCTGAGGGTCTGTGATGTACTGCCGTAGGCAGTTCTAAGCTGAGTGCATTTCTGGGAACAGCTGCAGATTCTATCTCAGTTCTTGACCTGTTGCTGACATTTGAATAAAGAAAGAGCTCCCCTCTGCCAGGCAGCCACAGACCAGCACCTGTCACTCTCACTCAATCCTCAATTCACTCAGTTGAGATGGTAAACCCATTCTCCTTCTTAGTCTAAAGGAGCCTTTAAAAAACACAGTTTTCTCCACTATAAATCACACTGTGGGGAATGTGAATAGTGTGTGTACAGGTAGTATCTGCCTTTAAATCCAGTGGGTTCTTGAAGACCATGTCTTTTAAATGAATTACCCTGTGTATGCCTGTGTCTTTCTGCTGCTTCCGAGAAACAAGTTGGTAAGGATGGGAGTAGAAGGAAGAGGAAGGGAAGAGTGGTCCTGAAATCACACATCTTTAGCAGACAGTGAATGTTGAAGGGCTAAATGACTTAGTCACAGAGACATGTAAGGTGAGTACTCTGCACACGTATATGCATATGCTAGATGAACATGGGCACTGTGGGTTCTGTATACTGTTCCCAGCATGTCTCATTTCCATCCCACTGTTGTGTTTACAGTTAGGGTGAAAATGACTAGATCTGCTGTCTGATAACAGCATGAGGGTAAGCATGGGAGCGGATTGCAACAGATCTTTCATAATTTTGGTGCAACCCAGAGAACCTCAGAGCCAAGACATCTTCATTATGGGGGCCCCTCTAACTAGCTATAGTTTAATTTGAGTGTCCAGAAGCAAAGTCTGTCTCTTAGGAGTCTGGCAAGGGAAGTCATCAGAGTTAGAGTAGGTACTCTAATGCCTCCCAGGATATCAGCAGCAGCCTTACCACATTTATTTGGGGGCAGACAATTCCTTGCCTTACTCCTGCCCTGCCATAACCCTGTGCCCAAGAGATCTCTAGTCCTTTATTTATAGAAAGGATGTAGAACCAAGATGTTTGAAGGGCAACTTCCCTCACCCCCTTGGTTTCCATAGCTACCTCTCCCTGAATGCATCCCCCAATTATGTCTGTTTAATGCTGTCCTCTTCTTACTTTCAGCTAGATAACCCCATCCATCGTCTCAAATCCCAAATGACCAAAGCTGAATTGATAGTCTCTTTCAAATCCACTTTTCCTATCATCTTGCCTTATACTTATGGATGGACCATCAACCTCCTGATCACCCAGGCTCAAATCATCAGTCATATTTGAGTATGAGCAAGAAGGAGGACTCAGGCAGTCTAGCAATATTCATTCTAACTTGACGATATATTTTGTATCCATTGCTTCATTTTCATTCCTTTCTTTTTCATGATCAGACTCTTCAGATAAGGATTTCTCGGTCTTGGCACTACTGACATTTGAGCTGGATAATACTTTGTTGTCAGGGGCTGCCCTGTGCATTGTAGGATGTATAGCAGCATCTCTGGCCTCTGCCCACTAGATACCAGTAGCATTCATCCCAGTGTGACAACCCAAAATGTCTTCAGATGTTGTAAAGTGTCCTCTGGGACAGAGGATAAGGGAGTTGGAGGTGTCAAGGATGAGGCTTAGGCGGTCTGGTATGGGCAACTGTGTATATGGTAGTGTCACTCACTGGGATGAGAAACACCGGAAAAGACCATTTTAGGGGAAGATCCTGAGTTTCTTTCTGGACATGTTGAGTTTAAAGTATCTTTGAGGTCTAGTCCAGAGATATAAATTTGGGTGAATAGGTGGCAATTGAAACTGTGAATGTGGATGAGGTTGCCTAGGGAGAGAGGATGGCATGAGTAGAGGAGAAGGCTTAGGACCAAACCGTGAGGAACTCTAACGCTGAACGGCTAGTTAGAGAAGAATGAGCTTGCAGAGGAGGCAAGGAGAGAGTGGCCCCAGAGTGCCAGGATGAGAACTGGGGTGGTAGCACCTCACGGAAGGCAAAGCAGAGCATTTCAGAAGGGAACAGATAATCTCGAATGCTGCTGAGAGCTCAAAAGATGAGGCCTGAAGACATGTTAGTTTTATTCAGTGATATGGAGGCCCATTTTTTACCAACCTTTAACACTCACTCCTGCCCCTTTGATAAGGAAGGTGGGAAGGGCTCAGGTAGGAGTGCATGGAAATAAGGCCAGCCTTTGGCTTATTTATTCTGGTGCTCATGACATTCATGTCCAACGTATCAATATTTACTTATGCATCAGGTCAGGCCTATGTGCCAAGAAATAGACTTTTTTTTCATTCTGGAGAATTCTGAATCCAGAAATCTGGATGGCTTTCTACTTTTAGAATTTTTATGGAACTTTTATCAAACATGTACATTTTACCATCACACTGATTGAGAAAATATGTTCCTAACCCTCAGTCAAAACTTTGCTAAGATTCGTGGTGAGTATAACTCTTATTCTAGGGTTAGTATCACCCCTCATTCCTGGTAGAAAGTCATCCAGAGGGAGCTGTGTCTGAGGGTTGGAGATGAATGACGCTATTGTCTTTATGGAAATATACATACATATAAAGGAACAGGACTGTAACTAGTTGTCTAGAACTGTAACATCCATTTAATTTGGACTCCACTGCTATGAAATTGTGACTATTCTAGACTCTGGAGGGCTGAAGGTCCTCCTTGGTTAATCATGAAAGAAAATGGCTTCTTGAGCAAACGACTAATACAAGAAGATTGCAGTGGGGATGCTTAACCTTTTCAAAGGAGGAAGGGCCTTCAAGAATATTCACATATCATCAGCGGATATGTTAATTAGATATGCTTTTGGAATTCAGTTCAAATGGCTGCATTGAGAGTAACGGGTGCATTTCTCTAAAATACTTTCTTTGATTCAGATTTTTCAGGTTAATTTGGAAGAGTCCAAAGTAGTTGGGTTTGATTGGTCATTATGCAAGTCCAAGGTGCTCAATGAATTCTGGTTTGTTCAGCTTCCTTTGACTGTGTTCTGAAGAGTTGCCCCCAAATCTTAGCACTCCTCCCAGATATCTCCCTCTGTGTCCCTGGCCCCCTTCACAGTGACATTTCTCTTTTCTGCAGATGAAGAGTAAGAGAAACAGGATGCTTCAGAGCGACTACATGAACATGACGCCTCGCAGGCCGGGGCCCACCCGAAAGCACTACCAGCCCTACGCGCCAGCACGGGACTTTGCAGCCTACCGTTCCTGACACGGACGCCTATCCAGATGCAAGCCGGCTGGCCCCTCTTCACCTGCTCAACACCATTGCTCTGGATAGGAAAGGACTGCCTCGTCTTCAGCCAGCCACCTTGGCCTCCTGTTAGGCCACCACTGCTCATTTGTCTTGAACAACTAGACCGAATAACATTATTTTGAGACTCTGAAATGAAGTTAGAGAATATTACTGTGGCAGACTCTTGTAGTGCCATGGCCCAAATTCAAACTCACCATGTATTTATTGACTTGATTGAGAGGTTAGGGTAGAAAACTGAAAGTGAGCGGATTCTGTTAGCCCTGACATCTGCTTCCAGTTCCACTCCTTTCTAACTCACCTGCATATTGCGGTCAAGTGAAGTGTGATATCGAAAGACTTTTTAGATGGAGAAGAAAAGGTTAGGAAATCATTCCCTTTGATTAAATGGGGGTTTTGGGGTGGAGATAAGTTGGAATGGGGGAGGGAGTGGTGAGACATAAACATTTTAAAAACCCTTAAAACACTGTCTCTCACTCATGAAATGAGTCACTTAGTTCCTATTTAATGCTGTTTTATTTTAGTTTGTAAAGATGTAGACATTCTTTTTGATGAATTCTAGTCCTATTTAGTCATTTTGACCAATGGAATCCCTTCAGAGCAATGGGAGGTAAACCAACTTGCTTTCCTTACTCCCTGTGGTGGGAATTCAAGGTAGTCTTCACAATATGATTTCAAAAGAATAAAGTAGTCCTCCCACACCAAGGAAGAATGTGTCAGGAAATAAGGTCACTTGATGTCAAAATTATTTGAATACTATGAAGGGTTATTTGTTTAGCAGCTCATTTCAGTCGAATCATACAGGGGCCTTTTCTGTTCCATGTATTTTAGGTTTGCTCAGTTGGTTTCTTTATTGTCTGCATGGAGATCTACAGCGGGATGCTGAGAGTGCATCTACTGGAGAAGTGATGATACTGTGAAAAAGGGATGTTAGTATCCATTAGAGTATGAGGGATGGGTCTCGAGAAACTTCTGAAGGGAACGACACAATTCTTGCCACGTACCGCAGGGGTGGCAGGCATCTGGTAGGAGTTCTCTAGAAGACAGAAGGCAGAAGGAGAAATGGTGAGAGCTTCTTTCTGGGACTTTCTGTGCTTTAGGGCTCAGAGCTCCAGAACTCTGTGGTTCAGTTGCCTGTTTACCCTGGAGGTCCATTGACATGGAAAAGTGTTTGATGCTTTTGAGATAGCATCAAAGTTCTCCAGATACCAGGCAAGGCCCGACCCTGGAAACACCATGAGTATTTTTCTGGCTCCAGTTTGGGTCAACTGGAGTATGTCTGGGGACCTTGAAGAATGGTTTTACTGCTGCCCTTATAATTTGTTCAGTGCCTCGATTCATTCAGATGTTTGAGAAGTCTAGGTTTTAGAGGCAGATAGGCCTGGCTCAAGTACTATTGCTAGTTGGCCTCAGGCGAGTCACTGCCTTTCTAAGACTCTGATTCTTCAACTATAAAATGAAGATAATGTTCACAAATGTCTGTTCCTATACTATCATTTCTATGAGGGCATGTCTCAAGTTTGTCTTTTATTTTTCTGCTTGTCCCTGGCACATAGTACCATGCCTGACATATGTTAGCTATTATTATTATTGTCATATAGATAAACTATGTATAAAAATTAAACTGGGCAATGACCTGAGAAGCAAGAGACTATTATAACACAAATTTAAATTCACTACCCAGAGATGAGGTGCTACAAAATTTGAAAGCCTCTAAACTCCCTCCCATTTCCTGTTTCAAAATACTTTAGCTTGTAATAAAACGATAGCATTCTGCCTCTCACTTTTATGTACATAAAGAGGTCTTCTCTAATTTTTTTATTTTTTATTTGTAACATGAGGAGGGGTAGAAATCTTATAATTCCATTCAGAGGATATTGTACTTTGGTTGATTTTTAAATGGGCTTCCATTCCATAAATTAAATTATTTCAAAGATACTTGGGTGATGAAAACTGTTGAATTTATACTGACACACGTGCCAAATTGCCAGCCTCTTGGCATACAGAGTTCCTTAATCCAAGTTATCAGATTGAATTTGTAAAGGACAGAGCTGGAGAATTTTTAGAAAGGGCAAAAATGACAAAAAATAAATTAAAAAGTGGAAAGATTTGCTCTTTGGTAATAAATGGTTTTATTTTCTGATGGGAAAAATAGGTTTACTGAAGATGAATCATACTTTAGATTTTTCTTACTCACTCTGAACAGAACCAAAGTAGAAATGTTAACAGGGAAGTCCATTTTCACTATTACTGTGAACCAAGAAATGGTTTAAGAACAGTGGTTGGAGCAATGCTTTTACAGTTTCAGATATGGCAATTATGAAGAAAACAATGCCATTTGCTGCTATTATTGTAAGAGTCTTATAATTAATAGTGGTTCTATAATTTTTGATTGTGAGCTCACTTA
This sequence comes from Mesoplodon densirostris, assembly GCF_025265405.1. Taxonomy (NCBI): domain Eukaryota; kingdom Metazoa; phylum Chordata; class Mammalia; order Artiodactyla; family Ziphiidae; genus Mesoplodon; species Mesoplodon densirostris. The sequence goes on along the minus strand of NC_082668.1, from coordinate 33,291,386 downwards.
TTTGGGGATGAGCATACCAATTTAAAGAGACCAAGTATACATTATGTTCTGTGTTCAGTGATAAAATTACTGAACTACCATATGCCTGTTTTAAATTTGTGCTTTAATACTGTTTTTCAGAGCAGGTATGCTTCACTTTTGGTGATGAATCTGGAGAAAACCTGTTATTTAAAAAAGGTATGGGAGGGCTTCCCTGGTGGCGCAGTGGTTGAGAGTCCGCCTGCTGATACAGGGGACACGGGTTCGTGCCCCGATCCGGGAAGATCCCACATGCCATGGAGTGGCTGGGCCCGTGAACCATGGGCGCTGAGCCTGTGCGTCCGGAGCCTGTGCTCCACAACGGGAGAGGCCACAACAGTGAGAGGCCTGCGTACCTCAAAAAAAAAAAAAAAAAAAAAAAAAAAAAAGGTATGGGATAAACCCTTTTTATAAATCTCTAGTTTAGCCTTGAAAAAAAAATCCAGACTTTTAAATATTAGTTTCATTTCAAAGCAAAGTACACTTCTGGTTTGTTTGCTTGGCTTTAGTCACAACTTCTCATCAGACCAATGGATTATATCTCTGAGATGTCAGGCTGGGCTTACCTGTGCATCCTGTGTGATGTAAATGTTCTATCAGAGAGATCAAACTTCAGCCTTGACTCCATCAATCCCTCAGGTTAACTAACTGAGCCACTAGTTCTCATGGCTAATTTAATGGGGATGTTGGTGGTTAAACGGATATCATATCCCTCATCCTGGCCTTTTGTACTGCTGCACAGGAGCAACAGCAGGCCTGGGGATTGATCCCAAAGTGTTAAATTTAACTACATGCTGGAGGTTGGAGATGGTGGCAATGATGAACCTAGAACCAAAATCATCACTGCTATAGACCTGTTACTACCCAGGCTTTGGTATCTGCAAGGGCACTTGAGGCTCAGGAAATCTCTTTCTTATAAGTATATACATACTTTCTGATATATTCCTCCTCAAATATCACAGCCCTGTTCCAACCTCAGGGCCTTTACACATACTGTTTCCACTGTCTGGAATGCTGTTCCCCAGATATCTACCTGGCTTGCTCCTTCATTTCCTTCACATCCCTTCTCAAGTGTCACCTTCTACCCTAGTAAAATCTCCCCAAGCCCCATCTACTTTCCTTGCTTGTTTGTTTTTCCATAGCATTTCACCATTTCTTATACTTGACTTTTAAACTTATTTATTTGTTCACTGTCTAATTCCCCAAACTAGAATGTAAGCTCTAGGACGGATTAAACTTTTCCTTGTTTATTGCCATATCTCCAGTGCCCAGAACAGTGCCTGGCAGGTAACAAATATTTATCGACTGACTGAGTGAATTTCACATGCCTTTATGAATTAATGGTCAGTCTAAATGTACTAATCAGACTCTGAAAAGGAGAGAGTCCGTTCTGTTTTCCACTTTCCTATTAATAAGCTCAAAAATCCATTTTATTAGTGAGACAGGATGTAAAACATACACACAGCCAAGCCTGGTGAAAGAAAACCTGGTAGCTATAAGTTCATTTACATTTTAGAAATGTTTGTGCAGTGATGAAAACCAATACTGTTAGAGTCATCTTAAAAAGTCACGCTAAATAAGCCACAGTTGAAATTAAGTTGATTTCCCATTGAAGTCCCCAACTTCCCTCTTAATGGAGTATTGACTATGTTTTAAACATGCCTTTAGTCTAAGACTTCTGAAAATGTTGCCTTTGTTGTTAAAATCCCACCCGACTACTAAACTGCTGCTCTTTCTTTTTATTTTTTCTCCCCTGGCCCCCAACAAATTCTATAAATGCTTTGCCTGGCTGTGATTCATAAAGAGCTCAAGGATGGGAATGCTGGGGACAGACAATTTCAGATTCTTCACCTGTCATGCTCTTGTCATAACTGAACATGCTAATGGCTTGCAATAGTTTAAAAATAAAAGAACAACAACAAACAAAATTGTGGCATTTGGAGCAAGTTGAAAATTCAAATCAGGCATATAAATCATCACACTCACACACACACACACACGCACACGCACACACACACACACTGCTATCCTCTTGTGGGTAGGGAAAGGCCCTTGAACAAGAGACACAAGAGCTGGTCTGATACTTCACGTAATAACTCCTATTATTTCATTGCAAATTGTGCTTTGAGTGTGGCCTGAAGTCACATAGGTGTGTTATGAGTTCATCTCCAAACGGACTATTTTCTTCGTTGAAATGGAACTCATTAAACTTAATAAAGATAACCAAAACCTGTTACTCCAAGAAAGACTTAGCTCATGAGTTTGACTGGACAAACCAAATCAACTGGAGAAGGATAAGTTGGTAAAAACTCCGGCATTAAATGTATCGGCTCAATAAGCACTCCTTTATTGGGCTAATATAAATAGTGTAACCTGGTTCTGTGAGAAGGTTCTAGCACCTTGAAACTCAAGTGCAAAATGAAATAAAATGCAATCTTCACGACTTCACCTAACAGACCTCCCACCACGTTCTAACTTCATAACTAGGTGAAGAGTGTAATTTGCTGCAGCCCTGAATTCACTTTTTTTGATCCAGTCTGATAAAAGAGATTGATTCCTTTTAAAGCAGTACACTTTCTCCTCTCTCCCCTTTTCTGGAACAGATATAATGGATGAGTGAGAAAAATCAAAGAAAATTCTGGATCCATCATAACGGGGGCCCTGACCACTGCCCTAAGCAGCAGCAAATGGGATGGTCTGGGAGTCACACCAGAAACTTGTTTGTTACCTTATCTGTATCTCCTTAGCTGAGGCACTAACTCTTGGCTTTTCAATAGTGGTGCTCAGAAGAAGTTTGGTTCTTCTGGAATGAGTCTGAGTGGGTGGACCTCCCAACTTTCTCTGATTTGGCATCCCAAAGGAATGAGTGCTTTCCGCGTGAAGATTCCCAGGCTCTCAGCACTTAGAGACCCAGACCACTGTCCAGGGAAGAATGGAGCACACTTCCTCAGTGTGCCTTTCATTCTTTTCAGGGTATGGACACTGGGTTCCACGCTTGAAAAACATTAAGAATTAAATATGGATGATCCAAGAATATTTCATCTGTTCTGAGCTGACCTCATTATTGAGGCCACTCTAAAGGCCAGAATGTGTACTTCCCAAGCCCATTTCCTTATCTTATTTGCCTGTGTAAACTCGGTGAACAGTTTTGGAATGCTGGGAATTCTAGGGGACAAAATGTGACAGAAAGGTGAATTTATCTTCGAGTAGGGGTGGATCGGGTTCTACTTACACTTCAACTGGCAGAGCTATCTCAGTGACAGATTGAAACACTCCTCTGGCTCCAAAGAACACATTGTGAGAGCTGGGTGGAAATGTCAGTTGAGACAGAAGAGCAGCAAACAGCTTTGTTTTCCTATAGTTGTGGTTTTGCTTGGTGATGATGACACACGACGATGAAAATGTGCAGCATGAACTCCAGTTGTTATCTGAGTGAGCATCTCTGCCAACACTGAAGGATATGTGTGGGTGTCACCTGCAAGCACACACACACACACAGAGAGAGAGAGAGAGAGAGAGAGGCCCTGGTTCGGAAAAAAGAGCCAGTTAATCAAAGATCAACAGTGACAAGTGGTGCTGTTTATTTCATGAGGTTCAGATTTGATTTCCTTCCCCTCATTAATCTCCAAGTCTGAAGTTAGTCTCTGGACTAAATAGACGAGTGTCTGGTGACTGAGGAAGGGAGTGGGACAAGGTGGGCTTGAATGGGCATCATGGCAGTCACCGTAGTTATGTAGTCATGTCTTAGTCTCCTGGGCACACACTTAGCATTTGATATGTTAGCTTCCAAAATGTGCATTTCTACTACCTTTTAAGAATCGTGACATATTACACGAGAGTAGACAAGTCGTTGTACTTGGGGTCCCTTTTGCACTCCTAACCCTGTGCAACTCTTGCTTCACTTGTTTTATGTTTCTTCCTACTCCCTTCCTTTTCATTCACTGAATAACTATTTAATGAGCACCTGCCCAGCTCTAAGAAGTGGCCTAGGATAGAGATGTGGCAGCAAGCAACACGGTGTTATTATCTCCACGCTTACCAAGTGCAGAGTGTAGACGTTGCATGTCCCTTCTTTTTTTAATACCCTAATCCTCAGGGTAATCACTTAGTCTTAATTATGGGTTCAGACTTGAATGTAGCTATTTGATAGCCTTTGTCTTACTGGTTTGCCTGAAATTTATTTTTTGAGATGTTCTTATCTACCATCTCTAACATGTTTAATGTCTTGGCTTAGGATTGACAAATTTTTCTGGAAAGGGCCAGATAGTAAATATTTTAGGCTTTGTGACCATACGGTTTCTTGCAGCTACTCAATTCTGCCATTGGAGTGCAAAGGCAGCCACAGACAATATGGAAACAAATGAACATGTCTGTGTTCCCATCAGCCTTTATTTGTGAATATTTGTATTTCATGTAACTTTTACACATCACACAATATTAGTATTCTTTTGACTTTTTTTCCCAACCATTCACAATGTAAAAACCCATTCTTAGCTCATGGGCTGCTCAAAGGCAGATGGTGGGCTGGATTTGGGCTGCAGGCTGCAGTTTGCTAGCTTGGGCTTGGACCTAAGCCACAGTTTTAGCTACAAGCTTGTCTTTGAGTTCCAGGCACTATTTGCACTGGTAGGGCTGGAAGGAATCAGTTGGGTTGTGTGACTATGTGTGAACGTGGGGGTTGGGTACCTGGCTGCCATTTTATGGGTGACCAAGAGTGACCCCTCTGAAATCCAAACTAAGGTTCAGCATTTCCCAGGGTAATTGGTGAAATCACTTTTACTCTAATAAGAAAGGCATTGACCCTACCCTTACCATTCCTTCACTTCCATCCCCCACTCCTGTCTGCAGCTGCTGGTTACACCCAAGGTACAAATAGTCCTTGGAAGTAGCCCAGCCTATGTGGGCACCCTGCGCCACACACCCATTCACACCATCTGGGCAATTTAAAAATAGGGCCAAATGTAGCATTTAGCCTGATCTGTCCAGCCAAGATGAGGAAATTGCCTCTAAAAGGTCAGATGATTAAGATTATTGTGCCAACAGTTGAGGATACCAGTAATGAAAAAAGATTTTGGTAGAGTGGATTTATCCTGACTTTGTACATGGCATTCAGGTTCTGGGTCTGGGTGAACAACCTCAGGAATTCCAAATTTTTCTCCTCCAGCATGCATGGCCACTGTGTACATTTATGTGTTGTGTGCCCTGAGCAAGGACCCCTAGTCAAGGGGACGAGGGGGCTGAAATCCAGTCAGGATCCCCTTATTAAGCTACTCTCCTGGAAAAGCTATGCCCACCTGGAGAGGGTGCCTTTCTCCAATGTCCACACCTATGGGCTATTGAGGTGCTGACAGAATGCTTACCTTTCTACTACTTGATTACTGAGCTCTTTATAGAATAAGTTAGATACCATTTTCAAAACAGGAATTATCCAGGATGAATAATAGTTAAAATAAAATAAAACAAAAACATAGAATCATTCTTAATACCATCACAGTTTCTCTCTGGGTTCCCTTCTTTAGTCTTCTCTTCCCTGCATTTCTGCATATTTTAATTCAGTTAGTTGGTTTTTCCTGATATACATCTGGTGGGGCTGTCTTTTAGGAGTAATGTGAGAAGAAACTTCCTGGTTCAGATCTCCAAGGAAAACAAATAAGTTTTTGTGTCCTGGAGAATACCAGGTTTGGGGTTAGTTCTTAGGATGTCCCTGGAATTTTTCAGTTAATGGCAGAGTCTTCTCTTATTTCATACTTATCAGTACATGGAGGGGCTAGACTAAATAACCTCAAGTCTAGTTCCTATAATAGTTTTCAAATTTGTTATTATAACTCTTCCAGGATAATCTTCCCAAAATAAATGCCATTGTTTTGGGTTTTCTCCCATCATCACATTCCCATATTTTACAGACATAAGTATTTTATGTTTGATATTTGTCAATCAGGATTATTGGAATAAATCTACCATTTCCTATCACTCTTTTTTTTTGTTGTTTATTTTCTTTTTCCTTTTTTTTTTTGGGCTGCACAGCACAGCTTGTGGGATCTTAGTGGGGCTCTGGCAGCGAGAGGGCCAACTCCTAACCACTGGACCATCAGAGAATTCCCCTGTAACTCTTAAATTCAATACTTTATCCAAATTGTTTCCATTACTTTCTCTTAAGAAAATTTTATTTGTACGTTTAGGCTAGAAACCTTGAAAATGTTGTGGAACTTGGGTGAATTTAATTTGAAAGTCACCTTCACATTATAGCATGAGAAACTATTACATCATTTTTAAAGTTTGGAGTTTTCCAAATAATAAATTTAGTGATGACATAAACTTTGCTTTATTGAGTCTTCCATAAGTGAACTATATCTTGAATATGATAGGTACTCAGAACATCTTAACTGAATGAATAAGTGGATGGATGAATGAATATCTTTCTTTAGATAAATATCTGCAAGATGTTTTGGTCTAACTAAGTACTATAAAAGACTTGGGAAAAGTGAGGGCTACTGATAAAGATTTACCATTTCCTAAATTGTTGAAACGGATTGTATGACTACACATTTTAAGACATTGTTCAGACATTCAGAAGCAAAAGTTGTTTACCCTTCCTTGGCAACAAACAGAACTCTAATTGTGTTCACTTATCTACTGCCATGTGCTTCTAAGGAGTCCCAGGGAGCAGATAATGATTGGTTTAAACCAGAAAAGTGGTCCCAGTCTTCTCATTAGTGATTGTTTTAAGTGTGGACATGTTACAAAATTCTGACCAATAGCCCTGACAGTTTGTTCTGAGGGGCCTCTGGAGAAGTTTCTCAGTACTCTTAGAAAGAGATCTATGAAAACAAACAGTTTCTTTTCTTCTCCAGAACGTTGTGTTTTCAGGTGGCATCTGGACAGCCATCTTTGGACCATGAGGGGAGTTAGCCTGAGAAGAACATGCTGGTGTAGGCAGAGCAGAAAGAGGGAAGGAACCTGGGTCTTGAAGACATTGTTGGGCTGCAGATTGTACTAACACTAAAACTGTTCTTCCTTCAACTTCCTGTCCTATGAGACAATGCATAGCTTTATTATTTAAGCCATTTTGAGTTGGATGTTCTATTGCATGAAGCTTAAAGCATTCTAACTGGTAACTCCTTCTTCACATTTATTGATGTGTATAAATACTCATGAATTATATTACTTGAGGACACAAAGAACTTGACTCAATATCTTGTCCTATTGACATGCTCAAATTAGTCTCTGATAACTTGGAATAAATAAGCGCTATAACTATACTTGGAACAGTATCCATAGTTACTGATAACATTGAATCTGGGCCACTGGCTTCTTTGAACACATTGCCTCTTAAGGGTGCTATAGACCATAGAACAGCAGAAAATTCAAGGCCCACGCAAGAGATCATAAAGACTTTACCTTCTTTTCTGGGCTTCCCTGGTGGTGCAGTGGTTGAGAGTCCGTCTGCTGATGCAGGGGACACAGGTTCGTGCCCCGGTCTGGGAAGATCCCACATGCCGCAGAGTGGCTAGGCCCGTGAGCCATGGCCACTGAGCCTGCGCGTCCGGAGTCTGTGCTCCACAACGGGAGGGGCCACAGCAGTGAGAGGCCCGCGTACCGCAAAAAAAAAAAAAAAAAAAAAAGACTTTACCTTCTTTTCCTTCTGTTACATGAATTAATGAGAAGGAACACCTCCTGGAAGGAGACTGGGGACCTTATAGTCATATTTTGAATTAAAATATATATGTGAAAAATGGGAACAATGGCTTACTTCCCTGCAGTACAGGATACCACACACTAATATTCAATATTCAATATTCAATATTCAATATTCTTCTAGCTGAGTCGTCTCTTTTATCCCTGTGTTCCCAAATGCCACCCTAAACTGCAGGGGCCAATAGGAAAGATAGGTTTTAGTAGGTATAAAATAATAAATATTTGAAAAAATACTAAATTTTAAAACTCAAAATATACTTATAATAAAAAATGTAAATTAAAAAAATCACATTGTTAATTTAGATCAGTGACTTAAATTTTTTCTTTAAGTAGCAGAATCCTTCCCCATTTTTCTTCTAATGAAATCTTATCATAAGGTCAAAGTAGGTCTACTGGGCCTGGACCCTTATCCTTTCAGTCTCTCTTAGCTTCTGGTAGTGGTTCCCCAGGTAACACTGATTTTCTTTGGGGTTCCTGTTCAATGAGACAACTTACCTATATTTGTTGTCATTCTTAGTCTCAATTGAGATTGTGCCTTGATCTCAAATGGCCAGAAAATAGTCTCTAGAGAAATTAGTTTCAGGATTATTTATAGGTGAATCTTCTCCGTCACATCTATGCAAACAGATTTGTTTTTTGTTCTAATTTCTTTATTCTTTTTTTTTTTTTTTTTTTTTTTTTTGCAGTACGCGGGCCTCTCACTGTTGTGGCCTCTCCCGTTGCAGAGTATAGGTTCCGGACGCACAGGCTCAGCAGCTATGGCTCAGGGGCCCAGCCGCTCCGCGGCATGTGGGATCCTCCCGGACCAGGGCACGAACCCGTGTCCCCTGCATCAGCAGGCAGACTCTCAACCACTATGCCCTAATTTCTTTATTCTTAATTAAAATGCCACTCTTTTTTTTTGCATTTTTCCACATGTAGTTTCTCTTCATCTAGAAAAATAATTTACTCTAACATGTAAAAACTTCAAATTTCTTTTAAAAATAAAACATCCACATTTAGATCTCTTCATTTTTATAATAAATAATAAACAATAGTTCATACCAAATAACTAATCAGAGCAAGTATAGAAATAATTTCATTTTCTAACAAAGACCACAATTTGCTCTTTATTTGAGGGTTTTCTATTGTTTCACATAATTATTCTAATGTATCATCTATTTTAGACTTAGTTAAGTCTAATTGCTTTAGTGTAATAGTATTTAGTGGGCATTCTTATTATGTGTTCAAAGCAGTTATAAGGTCAGATCTGCTATGTGTTTCATCAAGATTTCTGTCTTTCCATTTCTCCAAAGAAGATATACAGACTGCCAACAAACACATGAAAGAATGCTCAACATCATTAATCATTGGAGAAATGCAAATCAAAACTACAATGAGAGGGGCTTCCCTGGTGGCGCAGTGGTTGAGAGTCCACCTGCTGATGCAGGGGACACAGGTTCGTGCCCCGGTCCGGGAGAATCCCACATGCCACAGAGTGGCTGGTCCCATGAGCCACGGCCGCTGAGCCTGAGCGTCCGGAGCCTGTGCTCCGCAACGGGAGAGGCCACAACAGTGAGAGGCCCGCGTACCGCAAAACAAAACAAAAAAACTACAATGAGATATCATCTCACACCAGTCAGAATGACCATCATCAAAAAATCTAGAAACAATAAATGCTGAAGAGGGTGTGGAGAAAAGGGAACACTCTTGCACTGCTGGTGGGAATGTGAATTGGTACAGCCACTGTGGGGAACAGTATGGAGGTTCCTTAAAAAACTATAGATAGAGATGCTATGTGGCCCAGCGGTCCCACTACTGGGCATATACCCTGAGAGGGCCATGATTCAAGAAGAATCATGTACCAAACTGTTCGTTGCAGCTCTGTTTACGATAGCTAGGAGATGGAGACAACCTAAGTGTCCACCATTGGATGGATGGGTAAAGAGGATGTGGCACATGTATACAGTAGAGTGTTGTTCAGCCATAAGAAGAAACGAAGTTGAGCTGTTTGTGGTGAGGTGGATGGACCTGGAATCTGTCGTGCAAAGTGAAGTGGGTCGGAAGGAGAAAGACGGATACCGTATGCTAACACATATATATGGAATTTAAGAAAAAAAATGTCATGAAGAACCTAGTGGCAAGAGGGGAATAGAGATGCAGACCTACTAGAGAATGGACTTGAGGATATGGGGAGGGGGAAGTGTAAGCTGGGACAAAGTGAGAGAGTGACATGGATATATATACACTACCAAACGTAGAATAGATAGCTAGTGGGAAGCAGCTGCATAGCACAGGGAGATCAGCTCAGTGCTTTGTGACCATCTAGAGGGGTGGGATAGGGAGGGTGGGAGGGAGGAAGACACAAGAGGGAAGAGATATGGGAACATATGTATATGTATAACTGATTGACTTTGTTATAAAGCAGAAACTAGCACACCATTGTAAAGCAATTATACTCCAATAAAGATGTAAAAAAAAAAAAAGATTTCTGTCTTTTAGCAGATCCATAAAATTTTGTGTGTAATCTTTGAGTTTTTCCAAAGAATGTCATTACTTGCAGCACATTTGAACTCACAACTCACAGTGCCAAGTATAAACAGTGAGACATATGTGACTTCTCTATTTTTGGCCAAAATTCTGGCTTGTATACATTTTTCTTTTCAACCATGTTAGTGTCATTTTCATAGGCTTTCCTTTTATAATTAAAAAAAACAACAAAATAAAATGAAAATTGTTTAATTTTTTCAAGATTTAAACAAACGGTATTAAAAATTTAATAAATATTATAGAATTTGCAATGCTACCATCTAAAGTCTATTTAGCTGCCCACATCAACGTGATGGACACTCAGATGTGCAATCCAGATTCCCTGCAGTACTGAGGCCTCATTTCTGCAGCTGCTGCAGTGTTTGCTTCTGATGGCTCCCTCTTCAGGAATTGCTCTCTGCTGAAGGGACCTGCCTCACCCTAGGTTATGCCTTCTCCCTGGGAACTGCCTTTGTTCAATGGTAGGTCAGTTCTGAGGTGTTACCACTGGGATAATTCTGAAGGGCCAACCATCCCTGCTCCAAAGCTTCCAGTAGTATTGACCGAGGCTCTGCATCAACAACTGCATCAAAGTTCAATTTCTCCCTGTGCCCAATCCTGCTTCCCTCACTGCCCCTCTGAGTGTTTTTTCCCTGTAAAACTCTAATAAATTTCAGTCTCAGAGTTTGGTCCCAGGAAACCTAACCTATGATAGTAAAAAATCAGCATCAATGTTCATGCATGATGTCTAGGTTTACAGATATACATATTTTGAATCATTTAAATTGCTTAATATTGCAAAATGTTCCAAAATAGCATGTGGAACTGTTGCAAACACTGTGCTAATTTGTGAGCACCTCTGGAACCACAAATCGGAACCCAAAGAGAAGCAAGAAAAAGGATGTTTGGCAGAAGTGACATCTTCTCATAAAAGAATCTATTGCATTCATGCTATCTGAGAGGAAGAATTTAAAAGGCTAATTTTTCTTTTCCTTTGATGGAAAGTTCCTGGCACTTGATCCTCCCCAAACTTGGAAGCAGTGTTTGTGTCTGAGATTGGCAGAGATGCAACCTACAGCCTTCATGGCATTTGGAGGTGGTCGCCCAGTATTTTGAGGTCATAGGATAAGAGATGTGGAAGAGCATTTTTGGGAGCCTGATATGCAAGATTCTAATGACAGAAGGCTTTTTCCTGTGGGGATCTCAGAGTGAGAAGAAAACACAGAACCCTGGAGAACACCAACAGCTAAGAAAGGAACTGAGGGAGGTAAGCCTGAAAAGACCTAGAAGGAACAGCCAGAGAGGAAGGGAGTAGAACTGTTAGGTTGAACTATGTAAAATTGCTGATATTTGGCCTTTTTAGAAAAATTAATAGATGAATTTTTAAAGAGCAGTTTTAAGTTCACTGCAAAATTGAGTGAAAGTACAACTAGTTCCCTTATACTCTCTCCATGCCCTCATCATACCCCAGACAGCCTCCTGCACATCAAATCTCCCACCCAAGTGGTACATTTATTACAATCAATGAACCACCATCAGCATGTTATTACCAACCAAATCCATAGTTCATATTAGGGTTCACTCCTGGTGGTGTACATTCCACAGATTTTGACAAATGTATAGTGGTGTGCATTCATCATTATAATATCATATGGATAGTTTCGCTTCCCTAAAAATTCCCTGTTGTTCCACCTACTCATCCTTTCTTCCTCCAAATCTTGGCTATTTGACTGTTTTTGATTTACAAAAACTGTTACTTCATATAGTTTAATGTAAAGAAGAGAAAGGAGAAGAAAATTCTAAGTTCGAGAATGTGGTCAACGGTGTTTGTTAGGTAAGTGAGATGAGGGAAGAAATCAGCTCTATGGATTTAGCAACTAAGACCTTGGCAAGAGTAGTTGCAGTGAGCTGGTGGGACTAGAGGTGAGGTCCTAGCAGGGAAAACTGTGATCAGACAATGAAGAATAGGAGGTCAAGAGAGTTGAACTTATGGCAAGAAATTTCCTTGTAAAGAGAAGCTTCTTGGCACCTGAGCTCCGTTATTGGTCTGGGAGCTCCTTGATGGCATCTCCAAAATCCAGCACACGAGGTAGTAACTGGGCCATGGCAGGTTCACAGATATTTGTTGATTGGAGAGCAAGAGAAAAATAATAAGGTAAAGGAAAGTTTTGTTTTTGTTAGAAGGCAAAGATTTAAGCTGTCTAAGGAAAGAGGGCATCTAGTAGCAATGGAGAAATGAAAGCTGAAGGCGTACGAAAATAATAGATGGTAAAGATCCTTGAGCAATGAGGTGGGGTGGTAGTGTTGGGGAAGGTGAGAGAGTACAGGGTTGGGAGGAGGAGCAATGAATCTTGGGCTGGAGAGGGATGCTCTCCCTCTCATCCATACACGTATGTTCAGAGTGCACTGAGCATCCATTATTTTTAGAGTGGGGAAAGGCCATTGCATTCAGCTGCTCCCGACTTTTTTGCTGCACTATGCGCTGAATGGAAAGGAATGGACTATGGGGGATTTGTTTCCTGCAAAGCAAGCTCTTCTATTCTTCTCTTGGTGCAAAATGCACAGGGTGACTTGATATTAGAGGGGCAAAGACAAATCATCAGAGCTTGCACTATATTCCTTTTATGTGTGGGCAGAGCAGTTGAGCCTTGCCTACAGGGGATCAGTTGGCTCTGTGAAGTTTGTTGCCTACACCTACAAATAGTGCCCAAACGTATGAGTGCTCTCTCTGTACCCCTGCTCCCATTCTGTTATCTACATATCTGTTGATATGTAACAAACCATGCCAAACTTAATGGCGCACAACAACAATATATTATTACTATCTCTTACAGTTTGATGGTTGACTGGGCTCAATTTGGTAATCCTCACTTGGGTCCCTGGAGCCTTTTGAAAGCTTCTTCAGAGTCTGGCAGCCAATGTTGGCTTCCGGTTAGGGTTTCAGAGGATGCTGTTAGCTGGAGGCTGTTGGCCTACATAAAGCTTATCCATCTAGTCTGGGATTCCTAATAGTATGGCAGCTGGGGTCCAAGGGCAAAGATCCCTTGAGAGATCCAGACAGAAGCAGTTTGCCTTAGAAATTAGTGAAGTGAGTCACTAAGACCAACCCATATTCAAAGGGAGGAGAATTAGACTCTATCTCAAGATGGAAGAAGGGACAAAGAATTTTTAAATAACCATATCCCAAATCAACAGCAATGCAATGAAACAAAGCAAAATGGATAGGTTATAGAATTTAGAATCAGGAGACTTAACTTGGTGACTAATTTGCTATGCAAGATCACTTTAACACTCTCCATAGAGTTAGAAGCTTGGAGGCAGAGATGTCAAAAGACAATATAAAAGTCAGTGTTTGCTGGAAACCCTTCACGAACATTCAGCATCTCATATAATGTCTAAATTCCTTTCAAATGCCATGTATATATGTATAGCTTTCACATACTGGCATTCAAGAAGCAAACATTTGAAGCTTCAATCATAATATTATGGTTCATGTTTAGAGAATGCTTGTAAATATCAAGTCCATAACATGTGCATTGTATACATGGTTTTATCCAATCTTCACAACTCTTCTATGCACTTGGCTTTATTATTATTTTGTTTATTTTGTAGGCAATGAAACTCAGACTTAGAGAATTTAAATGACTTGTCAAGTATTCAAACTCAGGGAATTTATTTCCAGAGCCAAATTTTTAATCATTTTGCTTTATATAGTCTCTTTCTTTCAACTTGTTGAGAACCAACAGGGCCCATGTCTTATGGTAATTTGTAATTGTTCTCAGACGTGAATATGAAATTTTTGCCCATGAGGTTCATCTGTGGAGGCAAGTCACTTACCCAGAGAATGTGCTCTGCTAAGAGCATGTCAAGGCAGATATCCTCTTCTTGTGAGGGTATCTTTGTTCCTTTACTGAGAAGTAGCCTGAAAATGAAGATAACTGGTAGAGCTGATGTTGAAAATAGAGAGTTCAGGACTCTTTTAGTTGCAAATGACAGAAACATGACTTCACCTAGTGCAAGTAGAAAAAAAGGGGGGTTTAGCAGCTCATGTATGTAGGGTAGGGAGGAGACAATGGAACAAGGACCCCCATGTTCCTAGGACTTTATTCAACCTCTTGCTTCTGCTTCTTTCTAGATGTAATCTCCATTCTCTCATTCTCTTTCCTCCTCAAGATTTTCAGCTGAAAAATTTCAGGGAATTGTTCTGACTTGCTTAGATTGGATCAAGTGCCAATAGGAAGGGAGTTTTTGTTGGAGGAAGGGAATCAGAGGACAGGCATGGTTTCTGGAGATATCATTGTCAGCTGAGCTGCCACCCGATTTGTGTCTAACACAGGTCTAAGAAGTTCTAGTTCTTCAAAAGAAAATAAAAATTTTGGAATGTCACATTAGCTTATTTACTAGCAAAGTTTCATGAATCCTCCTCCATTTTTTTTTCTTTTTTCTGTGTAAGATGTATTGTAGACTTGCTCATATTATATATGTGAGCCACCAACAAATTCAAGTGTTCTTAATTTTTGATGGGTCGTGGACCCTTTTAGGAATCTTTTAAAAGTTATGAATATTTTTTCCCAGAAAAAAAGCACATACACACAAAAGTTTGCCTCTTGTTTTATGGTATTTATTGTAGTTCTTGGACCTGTGGAGAAGTACTCCTAAAGGAGACAGGGCAAAAACTGCATTTTAAGAAGGAAAATTATATGTCATGGTGTTTGTGACTTTGGGCATCTTTACAATTGTCAAGGGATCTATTGTTGTTTGTCCTAGGAATGTGTATTCTTGAACTCATCCTCATGATGAATCAATTCATAGGAGGATATACAAGTCTGAAGTCATTTCTGTCCAAGCAAAAAGAAAAATTCAGTTAATTGCTTGTGTATTTCCAGAAATCATGTGTTTGACATACTGTAAACAAGATACTTGAATATTATATTTGATCATGAATTTGTTTTCAGTCTTCTGAGTAGAAGAGCATTAGATGAGTTTCATTTTTTTGTGGCCCAGAGATGTAGAATGAGGACCAATGAGTTGAAATCCTAGAGGAACCAATTTAAATTCAACAACATGATTGAAGTCTCTGTCCCTTTCATTCCAAAATGGCAAAAGATATATGTTTAAGGCAAGAATGAGGTGCTTTGCTTGGGCTCAGGAAGGGTGATCTCTTTAAAATGTGGGACCAGGATGCTGGTCCTCAAATTCCTCATCCCAATCCAAAGTGTTAGGGGAAGACGCCTGATCTATTAATGGACACATGGCTCCCAAAGAGTATTCACCTATTTGACATCAGAGCTTTGGTTAACAACATCTTATAAGAGGGACAAATAGCCAGTATCTCCTAAACTCCACTTCCAAACTTCCTAAGATGGCAGTGTGGGGAAATAATGATGCCTTGCTTTAATTCACACTGCTTTTTCTCCTCCCATCCATCCACACAGGAAAGGCTGGAGGGTGAACCTTCTTTGAACTTTGAACTTTGAACTAGTGAAGCTTCTAGGGGGCTTGAGGGGTAGGTATGCATACATGTGTAGGAGAGCTAATGAGCACATGTTGACCTGATTGAGCCTGAATTTTTTTCTCTTCCGATCGATCTGAATCCACAGCCTCCTCCGTTAGTCTTTAACATAGCCCTTGCTGCCATCCACCTCAGTCTCTTCCTCCTTGGGAAGTTGGCAATCCCAACAATAGGGAAACACTTCGTAACTCTTGGAGGACTTTCCAAAGATGGAATGGGCTGACTAGGAAAGCAAAGGGTTTCTCATCCCTGAAGGGAAGTTAAGACAGCTGGATGATCATTTGTCAAGTATGTAGAAATTAAATAAGTAAGTAAATAAATAAATAAGATCATAGCTACCATTTGTTTGGTGCTAGACACAACATTAAGCATCTTAAGTACATAACCTCATATCTTCATGATAAGCTTGCACATTATTTTCTTCATTTTTCATTTGAGGGGGTTGAGACTCAGGGAAGTTAAGTAACTTGTCTAAGGCCATGTGACTAGGAAGTGGCAAAGCCAACCCATTGTGTGTGGCTTCAAAGCCTACTCTCTTTTTTCACTAGTACACATGTCAATTTCATCATGGGTTAGGTGCTTTAAACCATCTTGACCTTAAAACCCCTTCTCATTCAGAGATTCTACAAGTCTGTGAACTTTTGTGTCATGGCATGGTAACAAAAGGAGGTGAAACAACACTGTAGGTTTCCTTCCCACTTGTTTTTCTTTTCTTCATTTTTTGGGGGGTGTAAGGAGGTCCAGAAATTGAAATGATTAACACATCTTCATAAGTTTTTTAACAAACAAGTGAGTACAGTGGTTTTCACACTCAAATCAAACCCAAGGTTGTTTTCTGACTCCAGACAGGCTTTGGCAGATATAGTCATCTGTAAATTAGGTGGAGCTTGTGCCTGGCTGCCCTAACCGGAGTGGAGAAAATGAGCCATGAGGGTCTGTGGGAGTGTGGAGGTCACCGTGGGGGAGGTATAGGTGAAGTTTAGAAAGACAACTGCCACAATCAGAGATACACTACACCTGAGTGGCCTCTGGGTGTTTGGGAAGGATTATAAGTACTAAATATGCTACAAAAGGAAAAAAAGAGGGGCAAGGGAGTTGAGTTTGGCCCCAGAACTTATGATCTGACTCATAGACATGAAAACATTTGAGAGAAGGGGAAGGTGTGTGCTTCAAGCATCTACGAGTGCACACACAGAGGAGAGCAAGTTTGAGACTTTGACAGTGTGCTGGAACTTTCTCATGCCCCAAATAAGGAAGTGAGTGTCACTTAGGCTTTGCTAAGGCTTAAAATGTGCCAAGTGAAAAAACTCACTTTGCACTCTGTTTTTATATTAGTGTAAAACCAGTGCCTCTTGAGCTCCATGTCTTAGAGTACAACCCCCTAAAATTACCACGGAACTTGAAAATATGTAGCTGAGATGGCAGGTCTTAAAAATCTAAAGTAAAGGGACCTGTGATTAAGATTTCATATCATAGTATTGTTTCATAAGAAGGAATAACTAAATATAAATTATGATGATTGATTAATTACCTTTATGAAATCTTGCTTTGTAGGTCAGAGAGGGGTAAGTATTGCTACAGTGCAATTCATGTTTTTGATGTTTTGGTTTCCTGTTAATATTTTGTTCCCTTGAGTTCCTGTAACTATGTTATATAAAGTGGGCTTAGCCATGTGGTTTTTGCTCCAATAAAACATTGTTTTGGAAAAATCTTTCTCTGCCTGTTAACAGAAATCCAACAAAACAGAAATTAGAGAAAGTGTTCTAAGAATTAGGTAACAGAAAATAGGAGTGCAGAAATTCAAGAGAGTGGGCAAAAGATAAAATTGCACTTGCTGGAGGTTGCAGCTTGCAAAAAGAAATTAGGGGGTGCAAATATTTGGGGTAAACACTACAGATGATATTCCTTTCGGAGTGTCACCAACTACATTACATATTAAAAGTTCTGAGAAGTCCTGTAATTAAAAAACCCTGATTTACCTTTTTTTTTTTTTTTTTTGTGGTACGCGGGCCTCTCACTGTTGTGACCTCTCCTGCTGTGGAGCACAGGCTCCAGACGTGCAGGCTCAGCGGCCATGGCTCACGGGCCCAGCCGCTCCGCAGCATGTGGGATCTTCCCGGACCGGGGCACGAACCTGTGTCCCCTGCATCGGCAGGCGGACTCTCAACCACTGCGCCACCAGGGAAGCCCTGATTTACCTTTTAAACAAATATTTCCCAACTAATTTGATCCTTTTACTTAAAAACAAAACAAAACAAAACACACAATATCTATTAATAACTCATAGAACTAGTGTTCTGTACCACATTTTAGGATGTTGGTCTAGGACCCTCCTTGGTTATACCCTTGGCCTCTATACAAGGTTGCTAATACCAGTCTTATCCTGTTTGAAGCTGAGAATTAATATAGTAATAATAATAATAACAAAATCACATAGCACTTTTCAATTTATGAAATGTTATCACATATACTTACTCTGTTGATCTTCATGGGAACACGCTGAGGTAGACATTATTGTTTCAATTTTATAGATGAGGAAACTGAGGCATAGAGAGTTTAAGTAGTTGTCATGGTAACACACATAGACGAGAAAAGAGCTGAACCCTAGTCTTCTGCATTTAAATGACAAGCCCATATTGATCATGCTATTGAAAATGCTTTTTGTGAATCTATTTACTTGATTAAACATGTGTAATGGGCTGGGTTGGGGATTGATGAAAGAGAGGACAGAGAAGTGTGTAATTGCATAGATATCAGTGAACTTCCTAGTCTCTCTCTGGATGATCAACACTCCCTGCTAGAGATTTCTTGTTCTCCTCAGGTCAGTATCCAGCTTCAGGGAATTACCCTGAAGAAGACCAAAGTAGTTTAAGGAGAGAAGAGTAGGCTGGGTTACTCTGGAAGGGCAGACCAAAGGGTGCAGAATCTATCCATCTTCAATATCTCCAATGGACATCAGACAAAATAGTTTATTTTATTAACATGGATTCCATAATGACTCCATGCTTAGTATGGTTTGAATTAGTCTTAATTTTTAAAATCTAAAGTTTAATCACTGGGAAGAAAAGACACAAAAAGCACTGCTGCTGTATTGCAGAATATCTTATCCCTGTAATTGGAGCATGGCTAAAACCAGGACAATAATATTTGTTAGTTCCCAGAAGGATTTCTGAAGAGTCAGAGCCAAATGTTTTTAACAAGGATTCTTTTTTTTTTAAATTTAATTTTATTTTACTTTTTTATACGCAGGTTCTTATTAGTTATTTATTTAATACACGTTAGTGTATACAGGTCAATCCCAATCTCCCAATTCATCCCACCACCACCCCTATCCTGCCACTTTCCCCCCCTTGGTGTCCATACGTTTGTTCTCTACATCCGTGTCTCTATTTCTGCCTTGCAAACCAGTTTATCTGTACCATTTTTCTAGATTCCACAGTACTGTTCTCAAGAATCAAAGGTTTGATCTTTAATACATATGCATGTGCCTCTGTGTGCATGCACGTGTATGTCTTTATACAGCTGTGTGAGGCACGATATAGTTAGACTAAAAGATCTTGATGAGTCAAGAAACATAATTTTTAGGTCAGGCTATTGAATTTAAGGGAGGGAGGAATTTTCATAGTATGAATCAAAAAGAACCATAAAAAGGAAAAGACTTATGAATAATGGAGGAGAGAGATTCAGGTCACACTAAGCCCAGAAGCCACACTTTTTTCCTGCCTCAGGTAAGGAGATCTCTAAAAATATCACCTTTATAGGTACAAAAACCATTGTTTTTGGTGGAGGTCTTCTGGAGGAGATACTTTGAAGTTAATATCCTAGAACGTATTTCCCTACAGGAGCTTTGCTGAATTTTCCTGAATTTTTGGCATTTACGTAGAAAATATGTAATAACATTCAGGAGTATAATGAGCTACACCAATAGAGACATAGTTAATGAGGCAAGGGGTTGAACTAGAAAATGTGGGTTAGGGAAATTCTAGCAGGTAGGGAAATTGGGGATGCGTTGTAATTGGTCTGTGCCTATTAGATTTGATACAAGAATGGGGTATGAATCAACGTACCACATTGACATTAAGTGACCAGAGGATCAAGACAGAAGACTCTAGTAGGGACTAGAATCCTGAGAGTTTCATTAATATTCTATTTTCGAAGACTTCATTCGGCTGAGAGTGAAAGACAGCCCTGCTTTAGCAACAAATTGCCCACATCACAAGAGGTTTCCTAGGCTGCCCAGGGATGGTACAGGAACTCAACCACATGATCAAAAGCAGGCTGCTTCTATCCTCCTGGGCCACCACCTTCAGCATGTGGCTCTTGTTCTCAAGTCTGCATGTTATATGCTTCATTTCTTTTTTTTTTTTTTTGTTATTTTTTTTTTTTTGTTTTTTGTTATTTTTTTTTTATTAGTTTCTGCTTTATAACAAAGTGAATCAGTCATACATATACATCTGTTCCCACATCCCCTCCCTCATGCATCTCTATGCTTCATTTCTTGAATTGTCTATATAACATTCTGAAAGAAGGTTGAAGGGTCAAAAGCCTTCATGAGCTTGTCTTCTTTTTTGTGTGTGTTATTTTTATTACAAAATATATCATACATACGAAAGAGAACAAATATTGTACAAACAGTGTGTGTGTCTGTGTGTGTGTATACACACATACATGTGGTTCAAAATAAAGCAATTTAATGAAAACCTGTGTACACCTGTCCTAGAATAAGAACCAGAACATGACCAGTATCCTGGAAGCTTCCTGTATCCTTCTTCTCTTCCACCTCCGTCTCTCCTTGACAGAGCAAAATATTGGCTTGCGTTTTGTTATTTTCTTGCTTTGTTTTAATTTTATCATGTATGTATGCCTCTTCAAGCAATATATTTTTTAGTTTTGCATGTTTTTGACCTTTATGTAAGGAGTCTACTGTATGTTTCATACTGCAACTTGCTTTTTGCTCACTATTAGACAGGATATATTTATTCATTTTGATGCTATTCTTTTTCTTTTCTTTTCTTTTCTTTTTAATGTGGTACGTGGGCCTCTCACTGTTGTGGCCTCTCCCGTTGTGGAGCACAGGCTCTGGACACGCAGGCTCAGCGGCCATGGCTCACGGGCCCAGCCACCCCGCGGCGTGTGGGATCCTCCCGGACCGGGGCACGAACCCACGTCCCCTGCATCGGCAGGTGGACTCTCAACCACTGCGCCACCAGGGAAGCCCGATACTATTCATTTTCACTGAATTACAATTTTTTTGTTTGACTATATCTCAGTCCAGTCTCCCATTTAAGTTGTTTTCTGAGTTTCCCCCCACCCCTATTTTAAGGCAGGAGGCTATTATCTCTTTGTGTGTACATGAAAAATTTTCCTTAAAGAATATATATACCTAGGAGTGGAATTGCTGTGTTATTGGTTATACTAATTTTCTGCAGATAATGGCAAAATGTTTCCAATTATTGTACCAATTTTCTTTCCCATCATCAATGTTTAAGATTTCTGTTTCTCCACATCATGGCCAACATCACTGTCATTTAATTTTTGCTAGTCTGATGGGTATAAAATAGTATCTTAATGTGTTTTACTTGTATTTCTCAGATTACAAATGAGTACAATTCCTTCAATTTTGGGGGCTATTTGTGGTTTTTCTTCTGTGAAATAGCTGTACAAGTCTTTTCTCCATTAAAAAAAATTTTTTTGGAGGGCTGTTTTCTAATTTACCTAAACAAATTCTTTATATTTTCTGAATTCCAGTTCTCTGCTATTTATATGTATTACAAATATATTCTCCCATCTTTTGGCTTACATTTACCTGATTTTTATAGTGTCACCTAATAAATTTGGCTGAGATAAAATTGATGACTTCCATTTATATGTCTTTCCCCTCAGTTTTACGTGTTTTACCTAAAAATTTTTTCTCTCCCCTGAGATCATAAACATATTTTCTTCTAAAAGTTCTTAAGTTTTGCTTTTCACATTTATGTTCACAATTTATTTGAAATTGACTTTTGAAGATAGCATTGGTTGGGATATAATTTTATTTTTTTCTGTATAGATCCCATTTGTCCCACTGTTCCACTGATATTCAATGCCACCTTTTCATCAAGCTTCCATATGGGTATGCATCTATTTATGAGCTCTCTACTTACCTCCAATTGTCTAGTTATCTGTTTTGATAAGCTAAAACTACCCTCCACTAATTATAATCACTTTATAATCTTGCTTTCTGACTTTCTCCTTCAGGGGTACCTTAGCTACTTGGTCTTCTATATTAATTTTAGTTTGTCACGTTCCATGAGAAATCCTGCTGGGAACTGGATTGGAGTTTCATTGAATTTCAAGGTTAATTTGGGGAGAATTAACATATTTGTAATATTAAGTTTCCCCATCTAAATACATAGTGTGTCACTCCACGTATTTAGCCTTCTAAAGACATACCATTTTAAAAAGCAAAAAAAAAAAAAAAAAGAAAAAAGAAAAAAAATGGTATCTAGGAATCAATCTCGAAAATATATAACAACTTAAAGAAGAAAATGGCAGATATATTTTCTAATGTTTTATTACTGGTATACAGTAATGTAATTAACTTTTACACATTGATCTTATATCCAACAACCTTGCCCAGCCGTCTCTTTAATCCTTATAATTTTCTGGCTATTATTTTGTGTTATATATATTATACAGTCACATATGAATAACAATGGTTTCCTTTCCAGCGCTAATGCCCTTTATTTCTTTTTCCTGCTTTTTATTGTAACTAAGAGCTTCAATACAATGCTGAATAGAAGTGGTGAGAGCAGTTATTCCTATATTTGTTTTTATTTAAAAGAGAATGATTTCATCACCATTAAGTTTAAGATTTGCTCTAGTTTTGCTTTGTTTTGATGCTCTTTACCAGTTAAGTATGTTCACTGCTTTTTTTTGTTGTTCTTTAAATTATACTATGTATTTTATTTACACTTTGTAGTTGATATATTTCATGATAAATAATTTTTTTTCCATCTTAACCATTTTTTTAAGTGTACAGTTCAGCGGTATCAAATACGTTCACATCGTTGGACAAAAATCACCTCTGTCCATCACATAACTGTTTTCATCTTGTGAAACTAAAGCTCTATATCCATTAAACAATAACTCCCCATTATTCCTTGCCCCCAGCCCCTGGTAACCACCAGGCTACTTCCTGTCTTTATGATTTTGACTACTCTAAGTACCTCATATAAGTGGGATCATACAGTATGTATCTTTTTCTTACTGGCTAATTTCATTTAGTATAATGTCCCCAAGGTTCATCCATGTTGTAAACATACTGCAGAGTCTCCTTCCTTTTTTAAGACTGAACAATATTCCATTGCACGTATATCCACATTTTGCTTATCTGTTCACCCACTGATGGACACTTGAGTTGCTTCCATGGTTTAGTTATTATGAATAATGCTGCTATGAACATGGGTGTACAAATACCTCTTTGGGATCCTATTTTCAATCCTTTGAGGTATATGTGCAGAAGTGGAATTGCTGGATCATATAGTAATTCTATCTTTAATTACTTGAGGAAACACCCTACTGTTTTCCATAGTGACTGTACCAATTTAAGTATGTTCACTTCTAATCTTATTTGCTAATGATTCTTTTAAAATCACAAATGGACATTGAACTAAAACAGGTATTTTTTCCTACATCATTTAAAGCTAATAATATAGCTTTTCTAGTCATATCAATTAATGTGGTTGTCATGCCCATGAAAATGTGTCACTTGTCTATCCTGCTTCAAGGAGCGTGACTGGCTATGGCCTCAGCTGCCATCTTACTGGATTCGGCAATGTTCACTCACACCAAGGCCTAAACTTCCGATGAGTTGCTCCCAGCAAATGACTAAACAGTGTAAGAATACTAATACAGGTTTGTGGAAACAAAATGTAGGACTCCCTAATGAATCACTCTGGCTTGAGGATTCCACATCAGTGTGTTTATTATGTTGATGTTTATTATCAGGTATATATTAAGTTTGTTTGTTTTATGCACAGAATAGCATAAAATTTTATGCACAAAATCGCATAAAATTGAGACATTGATACGAGTCTCAATCTCCTAAAAGAAACAATTGATATGTTGTTTTTTAAAACACAGTTTACTAGTGACCCAATCCTTCAGGATAAAGAGGACACAATAAGAAGAACCATCACTCTGGAGTAATTGGATAGCAATGAAAAAATAGTTACAGTGAAAGTTAAGCCAACATTTGGGGAAAAAGTGACTACAGTCATTTTAGAGCTCATAAAATAGTCAATGAAGACAATATTGGGTTTAGTCTGTTTTACAGAAACTGATTTCAAATGTTTTGGAGGTTTTTCTCATGGTCAGAGACTGCAATTGGGGAGAAAATTCAAAGTGGATGGCAATCCTGTAAAAGGAAATGTTGACAAAGTGATATAAAATGATTATAGTAAGGAAAACATAGAAACAACTAACAGAACCAGTGAAGTTGCAGGAGGGTTTGCTGGTGAGCTCAGAGTTTAAAAGTCCATATCCAAAAAATTGGAGATGAGAAAGTAGCCAAATGTCACTGGGTCATAGTTCTGGTCATCTTTTTCTTGCTGGCACCTTGATAGATTCAAGGTCTTACCAGCTTCCCATCATCTCTGGCGCTTTACCATCCCTGTTTGTTTCCTTAACTCTGCCCACATCCTTATCAATAGTCCTTCTATTTTTTTTTTTTTTTTTTTTTTTTTGCGGTATGCGGGCCTCTCACTGTTGTGGCCTCCCCCGTTGCGGAGCACAGGCTCCGGACGCGCAGGCTCCGGACGCGCAGGCTCAGCGGCCATGGCTCACGGGCCCAGCCGCTCCGCGGCATATGGGATCCTCCCAGACCGGGGCACGAACCCGTATCCCCTGCATCAGCAGGCGGACTCTCAACCACTTGCGCCACCAGGGAGGCCCAATAGTCCTTCTATTAAAGTCTCTTCTCTGGGAGTGAGGAGGGGATTCTGTGTCCTGCCAGGACCCTGACTAATATACTAAGTGAGGATATAGTGAGACATTTCCTTTTTGCTTTTAGGACATTTACATTCTCAGACACATACAGATTGTGACCCATGGAACTGAAGTCATTTGCATCAGCACTCTAGGAATTATTGTTAATAATTCTTAAAAATTGTGGCAGATAGGAGGCATGACAGGAAACTAGATATGAACATTTGTGGTCCTTGAAGTCTCCAAAAAAGGACAGAAAATTCACATTCATAGCATCCCAGAAAAATGACAGAATGAACTATTAAGCAGATATTTTATGACTACTTAAAAAGAAAAGTAGTCATTACCAAGAAGTCAGCATAGATTCATTAAGAGAAAGGAGTAAACTCTATACATTTTACTTTGGATCTTCAGTCTAAAGAGATAAGAATGGGACAAAGTGTATATGGATTTCAAGTGAAATTTGACAAAATATCTTGGTATATGCTAGTGAAGAAATGGATACCAGCTGAGAAATGTATGGGTGAATCAAGTGATAGCTGAACACTTGCCTACAAAGAATACTAATTAATGATTAATTTAAACTTAAAAATAAGTCTCCTGGGACATTCTCCGTGCCTTTGTCTCAGCTTTTTCTTGTTTAAAAAATTATTTTTGGACACTGATTTGAATGAACATATAAAATGCATGCTTATCTTTCACAAATCTGAGAAATTGTTGGGGAAGCAGCTAATGTTCTGGCTTATAAAATCATGATTTGAAATTACCTCAACCCATTGGAATTTTGGACTTAAAACTAAAAGATAAAATGCAATAGAGATAGGCATAAGGACTAGAAAGAAAGAAAAAAATTGTCATTATTCACAGAAGACATGGTTGCATATGTAGAAAGTCCAGAAGAATCTACAAGCTATATTAATATGTAAATTTAGCAAGTTCTTTGTATACAAGGCATATATACAAAAATCAATTGTATTTTTATATACTGGCAACGAACAGAATAAAGTAAAAAAAAAGATACCATTTACAAAAGCATCAAAAAACATTAAATACCTAGGAATAAAGTTAACAAAAGATGTGCAAGACTTTTACCCTAAACACTACAAAACACTACTGAGAGAGATTTTAAAATGTCTAAACAAGTGAAGAAAGAAACCAATCTAATGGGTTGGAAGACTCAGCATTGTTAAGAAGTCAGTTCTACATGAGTTAATCTATGAATACAACAAATTTCCAGTTAAAACACTGCAGATTAATTTGTGGAGATTAACTAGAAAATTCAAAAATACATATGGGAACACAAAGAACCAAGAATAGCCAAGGCATTTCAGAAATAGAAGAAAAAAGTTGGAGGATGTACACTACCAGATACATCAATACTGAGTTAAACAGTGTGGTATTTGCAAAAGAGAGGCAAACTGACCAAAGGAACAGAACATGAAGTCTAGAAACAGAATCTGCATACATATATTACCTGATTTACAACAGAAGAGTAACTCAATGCAAGGAGGACAGGATGGTCTTTCCAATAAATGGCACTGAGTCAGTTGGGTATCCAAATGGAAAAAGCTGTATATTGATCCTTCCCTCATACCATACCCCCAAATTTAATTCTAGATGAGTTGCCAATCTATTAGAAAGATAAAACAAGTTTTTAAAAGGAAAGGTAGAGCAACTCCATGATCTTGCATTAGGCAAGGATTTCTTAATAGGACATAAAAAGTGCTAACTATAAGGGAAAAATTGATAAATTGGACTACATAAAGTTAAGGAATTCTGTTTTTATCAAAAATACCATTAAGAAAATGACAAGGCAGCATATTTACATAATGAAGTATTATCTAGCAGTAAGAATGAACTAATAATAGCCATGCATGACAATATGGATGAATCTCACAAACATAATATTTGCCCAAAAGAGTACATATTGTATGATTCCATTTACACAAAACACAAAAACAGATAAAAACTAATCTTTGGTGTTAGAAATCAGGGCAGTATCTACTCTTGGGCGAATAGTGTCTAGAAGAGGCATGAAGGGGCTTTTGAAGTGCTGGTAATGTTCTCTTTTTTTTTTTTTTCTTTTTGCGGTACACAGGCCTCTCACTGTTGTGGCCTCTCCTGTTGCGGAGCACAGGCTCTGGACGCGCAGGCTCAGCAGCCATGGCTCACGGGCCCAGCCGCTCCGCAGCATGTGGGATCCTCCCGGACCGGGGCACGAACCCATGTCCCCTGCATCGGCAGGCAGACTCTCAACCACTGAGCCACCAGGGAAGCCCTAAATTCTTATTTTTAGGATATAATTGACATATAACATCATGTAAGTTTAATGTGTACAATGTGTTGATTTGATACACTTATACATTGCAAAATGATTATCACCATAGCGTTATCTAACACCTCCATCATGTCATATAATCACCATTTCTTTTTTCCAGTGAGAACATTTAAGATCTGTTCTCTTAGCAACTTTCAAGTATATAATACTTGAAAGTTATATTATTAACTATAATCACCCTGCCGTACATTAGACACCCAGAACTTATTTATCTTATAACTAGAAGTTTGTACTCTTTGACCAGCATCTCCCTGTACTAAATTCTTTATCATTTTAATCATAACAACCACTCTTGAGGTAGTATTATTATAAATATCCTTACTTTTCAAATGCGGAAACCAAATCTCAGAGAGGTTAAGTAACTTGCCCAAATGGCACACAGATGGTAAGGGGCAGAGTCAGGATTTGAATCCTGGTCTTTCTGAACCCAAAGCCTTAAACCCTATGCCATACTGTCCTTAGGGACCTAACACTTAGAAATGGATAGACATGGAAGGCGTTTCATGATAGGAATGCATAAAAAGCTTCTGGGAACATGGAGAAGCTCTGTTGAGTCACTAGTGCTTTTGTGTTGGAGGTTGCTGAGGAAACTGAGGAATCATACAGGGGAGGAGAGTTAAAAGCTACTGCTGGTCCAACCCAAACTTTGCCATAAGTATGTGGTTGCCATAAGTGGTAAACAGTATTAGGAGATTTGGGGAATGAAAATGACCCATGGCGCCAATTCCCATGTGTGAGGATTTAGCCAGTACCAAAGCAAATCTTGATAGAGCCCCTGGAAGGAGTGTTGCTGGGTTTTCATTGGGTGCTCAACATCTCCCCCTGCAGGGCTTGGAGATGAGAATTATCTATCATGCGCTGGCTCTAGTGATTAATTTAGTTCATAGCCAAATAGGAGCAGGCTCTGGCAGCCTTAGTAATTTTGTCAGGTAGCCATGGAGACACTTTGTTGCTTCAGAAATTCATAGCCTACAAAGAAGGAATAGATTCTGAAGACATTGGAAATGCATCATAACTTCCTGTCTCTGGCTTGTATTTGTAAAAGTAGAAGTGTAAAACCAACACAACTGGACCCAGTATCCAATCCAATTAAGAGACTCAACTGCACAGAATACAGCACTATTAATCCCGCATATTATAACAAGCAAGTTTTTAACCTTGATTCAAGTGGCCATTCAGGAATTGCTTCATGCTGAGAATTAAACACTGCAAGAAAAATGTATGCTGTCTAGTTTATAAAAATTTATACCCTGTGTCAGTGGTTCAGAGGTGACTACAGACCACAACAGTACAATATGTCATTTAAATGTAAAACAGAACAGAGTTCATCTACAAGGAGGATAAAGAGTAAATATATTTAGACAACAGAGTTGAACAGATTGCCACACGGGCAAGAAAATTGCTGTAAGATTTCCAGTTGCTAAAGCTACAGGAGAAACACAGAGTTATATATTTTTCATTTTCTGACAACAGGAAGCAAATAAATACATCAGCAGAGATTTTTTCCCCCCTGAAACTAAATGAAATCACGAATGAATGACATGCGGTCCTTGTATAAAACACAAAGTTTTATGGAGTGAACAGAATCTTAGCTTCAGCAGTATAGAGGATACTGAAACAAAGCCTCAGATGGCTCTTTTTTTAAAAAAATAAATTTTATTTATTTATTTATTTATTTTTGGCTGCCTTTGGTCTTCATTGCTGCATGCAGGCTTTATCTAGTTGTGCTGGGCAGGGGCTACTCTTCGTAGCGGTGCACGGGCTTCACATTGCAGTGGCTTCTCTTGTTGTGGAGCATGGGCTCTTGGCACACAGGCTTCAGTAGTTGTGGCTTGCAGGCTCTAGAGCCCAGGCTCAGTAGTTGAGGTGCATGGGCTTAGTTGCTCCGCGGCATGTGGGATCTTCCCAGAGCAGGGCTTGAACACGTGTCCCCTGCATTGGCAGGTGGTCTCTCAACCACTGTGCCACCAGGGAAACCCCTCAGATGGCTCTTCAATCAGCCATCCATAAACTTTAAGAAGTAACAATAAAGTCATTTTTTACAACAGGCTTTGTTGCTACAGAGCAAAGCTTATTTTTCCAGGGTCTAAGTTAATAGAAGGTTAGAACTGTGAGGCTCTGTTTCAGGGATTCTCAAGCTTCACTGAATCAGCTTGGGAGCTTGATAAAAAGGTGGATTCTTAGGCCCTTTTCCTAGAGCTGCAGATTCAGTTGGTTTGGGCAGGACCCAGGAATCTGCATTTTTAACCCTTACTACACCAAGTTTTTGCAGTGGAGGTTGTCTGTGGATGTGATTTTGAGAAACACAGATGGGATGACATAAGTGGATTTGGGGCAGGTACTGGTTCAAGATCTGTTTACAATGAGTGGAAAATTAACTGGATGCATTTCATAGCCTCTGTGGAGTTGAAGCTCATCCACAAGGAGAAAGTTTCAAAGTTTAATGTGGGCCAGGCACTGTGCAAGATGCACTGCATATGCTGACCCATTTAGGAACCAAGGAGCCGCAGGCAGTATTTCTCTTCACAGCACATCAGGTTAGATGTTTCCTTAAAGTATCTGCCATGAATTGCTCAGAGCACAGGGTCTACCTCATCATTCCAGTTACAGAATTATGTGAGCTTGGTGTTACGTCCAGAGTCCCAGGAATGTTAAGTGTATCCTCAAATGGTTGCATTTTTTCTGTTGTTTGGTTATGAAAAACAGACGTTTATAGGCTGCATCCCCGTGGAAAGAATTCATGCTTCGAAGTTCTTTCTCCATCTGAGAAATCTCAACATGCCAGTGGTCATAATGACCTGGAGGGACACATGGGTGATGGTTTCGAGCAGGGAAGTTGGGGACAAGATCAGAGAGTTCCTTCGACTTCTCCCATGGCTGCCAACATAGGCTGGGTCCAGGTTTTGAAAGTAGAAACAAAACAAACAAAACCCCACCTGGCTCTTTGGGTCAAAGGGTGGTTAATCTGGGGGGACTTGGTGTTGGTACACATAATGACATGCAGGTCAGAGAGCATTCATGGGAGAGGGAAAGACCCTTGACTTCTTTGGAGAGTCTAATCCACATCCCAACAACAACGGTGGTACAACACGACACATTTGAAGGTCCACATAAGAGATTTCCAAGTCATAAATCTTAAAAAATTTTTTTTTTCAGTATACCAGAGCACAGGACATTGATAGTGGGGCAAAGTTACAGAAAATAGGGAAAAGTCCAGTCCTCTGGATTCAGACCATATACCAAGTTGAAAAGTTAAAAAGTCTTATCAGGCATTTGTTTTGTTTTATTCTTCACAGCAGAAAACAATTAATTGGCCACTTCCACCCCCTCCTCTATTAGATGGCTGATTAAACAGCTGTTTTAGCTCAACACTCTGATTTTCATTATTTACCGCTTAACATCTGGCCCTGTTAATATTATCAATTCTAAGTGCTAAGAATATGTTTAAATCAACTAAAATATTTCTGTTATGGTCCATTTAGGGATTTTTCTCTGCTTGTCTTTTAACCTCCTAAAAGCAGGCAGCCAACCTATTAGTTCATCTATTTTGGCAAACTAAAACGATGAATGGTTTTAAAAGCTTGGAAAATGTAAAACTTCAGACAAATCACAACCATATCCAGGTTATAATGCTGTTTATGTAATTTCTGTGGGATGTATAACTTCATCCTGTGGAAGGATTTCCTTCACTCTGAATCCCCCAAGGTCTCTGACTGATTTTCCTCTTCCTTCGGCACAGTTTGTGTTTAGAAAATAATGCCCAAGAGAAAGATAACCATCTTGCTGATGTTTTACGACACACATGCATTCTCATACAATTTCTATTCCCTCTTCCTCGTAAGTGATCAGATGAAGAACGGAGTTTAAGCACATCATCAGAATTGCACAGTAAGTGGTCAGGAGTCTTGCAAACGGCACTAAAAGAAGCTGAATTACCAGAGGAGGGAAGCGCAGCCGGAAGCTAGATATTGCATCATCTGGCCTTCCTCTGCTGAACAAAAAACATTATTTTGTAAAGCATTTACAGATGCTCTGATTTCAAGTGACATAATGCATTTGTTTCATTGGAGGTTATCAATCTGCAACTCTGAAATTTTCCTTAGTGTGAAAAACCCTGTAACAATTCATGGTATCCTGGTATATATTTGAGGGAAAAGAGTTGAATCTTAAAGCTAAACTAGCAATTTGTATAACCTCTGGAGGCTGACTTTTCTGAGACATTTCCATTTTCTATTACAACACAGAAGTTCTGTCTTTATGACAAAGGGAAGACCTAGAAAAAGGGTCTCTGTAGCCATGACACTAGTCGTGCTGTGTGATTTAAAATCTGTATTAAACACTATGGTGTGAGTATTGGAACTGATACTCTTAGGAATTGTGAATTTTTGCAGGAAGGCAAGGATCAAGATGGGTTTCTAAAATTAAAGCTATTGCTGTCATTTATTAGGTTATTAGCTTATTAGTTTGACGGTTCCTTCAAAAATCCTACTTTATGCAGAGCAACAGAGACTGGTGACAAAAATCTAAATATTTTCATGTTGAATCTAAAGATTAGTGGTAAAGGGCTTCCCTGGTGGCGCAGTGGTTGAGAGTCAGCCTGCCAATGCAGGGGACACGGGTTCATGCTCTGGTCCGGGAAGATCCCACATGCCGCGGAGCGGCTGGGCCCGTGAGCCATGGCTGTTGAGCCTGCGCGTCCGGAGCCTGTGCTTCGCAACGGGAGAGGCCACAACAGTGAGACGTCCACATACCGCAAAAAAAAAAAAAAAAAAAAAAAAAAGATTAGTGGTAACTACATTGTTGGTTTGTTTTATGACCATGAATCAATTGCTTAAGAAGTGGTCCTTCGATTGAATAAAGGAAAAGAGATAGGTTCTCCAGGAGCCAGTTCAAATATTGAATGTGCCCCTATTACCCTTTGCTATCATGTAGGAAAGAAGCCTGTGGAAAGGAGAGGCATGCAAATGGTTTAAGCAGGCCAAGGAACTGAAATAGTGAAACAGCAGAAGGTTATCTCGACTGGAGTCATCCATATCTTTCTGCTTCAGAATCTTGGGGGAATTTCTCTGTGTATCTCTTGGCCTTTACTCGACAGACCCAAGTAAACAGGAATACCAGGAAGAGTTTGTTCAGATAGTTTAGTTTCAGTTTCCCAGTTTCTCAGAATTGGTGACCAATGATATTTCTTCCACATGATGATTCATCCTTCCAACCCCCTCATTTCTATTTGGCTTCTTGTCTTATCCAGAGTAAGTGCTGGATAAAATATGTGTTGCATTGGAGTCAGGTTAAATCAATCAGCTAACAAGAATTTATTCACTGCCTGCTCAGAAAACGGCCTGTGCTAGGTCCTGTGTTGGGATTGCGTGGAAGTGCCAGCCATGGTCCTCTTCAACAGGAACTTAGAGATTTCCATTCTAGATGATGAGGGTCCTTCTGTTCTAGCCAATTCCATTCACTTGCTGTCCACACACAGGACTTAGATTCCTTCCTCTGGAAAATTGCCTGGGCTTTTGCCACCTGGAATGCCTTCCCCCACATTATTCTGGCAATTCGCATCCTCCAAGAATAGCTCAAAATTCAGTTCTTTCAAAAAGCCTTTACAGATGAGACTTATCCCACTTTGATTTTTCTGTGTCATCTTGGCAACTATGATAGTTCCCACTTTGTACATTCTTTATAAATTCTTTGAATATGGGGACCATAATCTACTCATTTTGGGCTCCCAAATGCCAAAAAAGGCTCATTAAGTCCATAAAAATGATAACTACATATCTTTATTTATTTTCAGTAAAAGGACTGATTAAAAACCTAGCCTGCCATTATTGGAA
The DNA here is from genome assembly GCF_025265405.1 of Mesoplodon densirostris. NCBI lineage: Eukaryota > Metazoa > Chordata > Mammalia > Artiodactyla > Ziphiidae > Mesoplodon > Mesoplodon densirostris. The sequence goes on along the minus strand of NC_082668.1, from coordinate 33,258,517 downwards.
ATAGAAGTTCGAATCTCTTTTAAGAATATCATGTACCCTTATCTCTTTATCACCTTTCCCACAGAAAAGTATCTTTTGCATGAGGCGATAATAACAAGAAGCCTCTAAGAATTTGGTAATACTTTGAAACAAATTTGTTTAAAAATGTCTTTGAACATAATTTATATGAATTTATATGAATATAATTATCAACAGCATCTTTTATCAATGCTACCTAAAGAGAAATGTGACAATACCTGTATCTAGGGATTTATGCACCCAATGGCATAATTCCCCAAGCTCTTTAGGAGTTTTCTGCCCTCTGATTGGGGAGCACTGGTTTAAAATATACATTGTTTGACTGAATTTAGTGGAGTTGTATGGCATAATTATAGATTAACTCATAACAGGACAAGTTCCAGACCCTATAATCATTTAACTTTAAATTTAGGCTCTGAATTTTGTCTCCTTATTTCCTTTTTCCTTTTCTTTCTCCATCCTTCCCTCCTTCCTTTCCTCCTTTTCTTCTTTCCTCTTATTTGCTAAACTGGATGTCTTTACCCTTTGAATGATATATTAAGTCCAGTTCATTTTTGCTGATGCTAAAGGCAGACTTAAAACTCACAAATAATAATATCAATAATAATCATTTACATAAGGTTTCCCATGTGTTAGGCAAAGGCTTTACACATATTACCTCATTTAGCTCTTATACCTCTAGGAGGTAACTATTGTTATAATAATATCTTTTCTCCTTTTATATGTCAGTCTGAATCCAGATTCTCTTATCTTCATTATCCAGGTTGCAGATTTAGCAGTTGCTAAAAAGCAAAAATCAATGCAGCTCCTATTTCTGGTCCAAGTGTCCCAACTGTCATGAGTGTGTATTTACTTCGGGTCTTGATCTGCTTCTCTCTCTGTCCCCAAAGCACACTTGGAGCTCTTTCCACAAATGTAATTTCTTAAGTTTATTTAGGGAGTCATGTTCTGGGTTTTATTGTAGGGGCAAATGCTATGATTTCCAAATATTTGTTCTGTAGGCATTGCTAAAGGTCATTCTGACAATTGTCCTGTGGCCCAGGTATAAGAGCAGCTGAGGTCAACCTACCCTGGATTCCACCTACTGCTTCTTATGTGGAGACAATAATAATTTTTTATGATCATAGGGTAAGTCAGTGAATAATGTTTTAACTCCATCTTTTCTTAAAATATCTTTATTGGAGTATAATTGCTTTACAATGTTGTGTTAGTTTCTGTGTACAACGAAGTGAATCATCTTTATGTATACATATATCCCCATATCCCCTCCCTCTTGCACCTCCCTCACACCCTCCCTATCCCACCCCACTAGGTGGTCACAAAGCACCAAGCTGATCTCCCTGTGCTATGCGGCTGCTTCCCACTAGCTATTTTACATTTGGTAGTGTATATATGTTCATGCTACTCTCTCACTTCGCCCCAGCTTACCCTTCCCCCCAAAATCCTCTGTGTCCTCAAGTCCGTTCTCTACGTCTGTGTCTTTATTCCTGCCCTGCCACTAGGTTCATCAGTACTGTTTTTTTCAGATTCCATATATGTGCGTCAGCATACGATTTTTTTTTTTTTTTTTTTTTTTTTTTTGCGGTACACGGGCCTCTCACTGTGTGGCCTCTCCCGTTGTGGAGCACAGGCTCCGGACGTGCAGGCTCAGAGGCCACGGCTCACGGGCCTAGCCGCTCTGCGGCATGTGGGATCCTCCCGGACCGGGGCACGAACCCACGTCCCCTGCATCGGCAGGCGGACTCTCAACCACTGCGCCACCAGGGAAGCCCTAACATACGGTATTTATTTTTCTCTTTCTGACTTACTTCACTCTGTATGACAGAATCTAGGTCCTTCCACCTCATTACAAATAACTCAATTTCTTAACACCATCTTTATTTTTATTTTTTTAAACATCTTTATTGGAGTATAATTGCTTTACAATGTTGTGTTAGTTTATTCTGTATAACAAAGTGAAGCAGCTATACATATATCCACATATCTCCTCCCTCTTGTGTCTCCCTCCCACCCTCCCTATCCCCACCCCTCTAGGTGGTCACAGAGCACCGAGCTGATCTACCTGTGCTATGCAGCTGCTTCCTACTAACCATCTATTTTACATTTGGTAGTGTATATGTGTCCATGCCACTCTCTCACTTCGTTCCAGCTTACCCTTCCCCCTCCCCGTGTCCCCAGTCCATTCTCTATGTCTGCGTCTTTATTCTTGTCCTGCCCCTAGGTTCTTCAGAACAAATTTTTTTTTAGATTCCATATACATGTGTTAGCATACGGTATTTATTTTTCTCTTTCTGACTTACTTCACTCTGTATGACAGTCTCTATGTCCATCCACCTCACTACAAATAACTCTTTTTCTTTTTATGGATGAGTAATATTCCATTGTATATATGTGCCACATCTTCTTTACCCATTCATCTGTTGACGGACACTTAGGTTGCTTCCATGTCCTGGCTATTATAAATAGAGCTGCAGTGAACATTGTGGTACATGACTCTTTTTGAATTATGGTTTTCTCAGGGTATATGCCCAGTAGTGGGATTGCTGGGTCATATGATAGTTCTATTTTTAGTTTTTTAAGTAACCTCCATACTGTTCTCCATAGTGGCTGTATCAGTTTACATTCCCACCAGCAGTGCAAGAGGGTTCCCTTTTCTCCACACCCTCCAGCATTTATTGTTCGTAGATTTTTTTGGTGATGGCCATTCTGATCAGTGTGAGGTGATACCTCATTGTAGTTTTGATTTTCATTTCTCTAATGATTAGTGATGTTGAGCATCCTTTCATGTTAACACCATCTTTAACATCTTTACTGTAACTACAATAACAAGTTTCTTTACACTGCATTTTAATATCTGACTATGGCACAATGATACCAAAGCTCACTCAATAAAATCAATTCAATAAGGGGCAAAACTCAGTTTGCAAATTTCTGAAGATTTGATTTAATCTAAGGATGAATGTTTAGTGTATCCAGTGCAGTGAAGAAGTCCTTCCAAATATTACTTCTTGAACAGCAGTGAGTTTTAGGTTACACCTTTGGATAAGTGAAAATATTTTATGCTGGCCATTGCCTTTAAGGCAGTAAGGAACTGGAGAAACTCACTGAGAATCTATATTTCAGTAGACTGACTTCTCCCCTCTCCAATCGTGTGCAAGGGGAGAATACAGGTCTGCAGAGAGACCTTCTGGATGTTCTTATAAAAAAAATTTGGGCTTGATTCCAGCACACAGAAGAATGGATGATTGTAGAACTAAAAGAAAAACACAAACCCCAAGTTTAGTAATTCAGCCTTCAGTAAAATTAAGCTGAAATCAGAAATTGAAAATATTTAGTAACAGCACACTTGAAATAATGAAGAACTGTTGATACATCGGCTTTGGAAATACAAAATACTGAGCTGGTTTTGAACATCTTGTTTTGAAAGACAAGAAAATATATTAGAAAATATTTGCATACCAGTCACCATAAAATTTGGGTTAATTTAATCCTTATTATGTTTCTTAGCATTATGCTGAATTTCTGTCTACTGCTCTTTAATTAAAAAAGCAAAGCAATTTCAAAAAATATTGAAATTTTAATAGTTTAATAGTTTCAAAGACTGCTGACATAATTCTGAGTGTTCAAATGCTTAAAAGATTATATTTGTAGTATATTTGATGAAAATAACTGTTAAAGTAGAAAACTCTCTTTTCCATAGGAAGTTTTATTTGTAAACTGTAAGGAGACTTCTGTTGTACTGATATTTACTCACCCCTTCTTTCATAGTAACAGAATTTTTAGCTGGGTATAGGAATACCTAGAATAGTGACAGTAAGGGATAGCCACGTGACTGAATTATGGCTGATACGATGTGAACAGAAGTAATTTGTAAACTTGTGAAACTATTTCAAAGGGACAGAATATGCCCTACTTCTCCCTTTCCTCTTGTGGGGTCTGGAATGTGGCTGGCATGGCAAGTCATCTTAGAAAATGCAGACAAGGAAAGAACTTTAGTTATAAAGAGCAAAGATAGAAGGACCTGGGTTTCTGACCTCATAAAGGGCGGGGGTGGGTCATACCTGCCAAAGACCTCCTATCTCCAGATTTCTTTTATATGAGAGAAAAATAAATGACTGTGTTATTTAAGCCACTATTATTATTTGCATACTGCTAATTCTAAATAATAACCAATTTTGTGCTAACTGATCTGCTGACTATGACCTTATTGGTTAAGTCTTAATTAACTCAATCAAAATAAGCTCTCCAGATGGTCTTAAAATTAGAAACATCCGGAAATATATTCCTATTGTAAAAAAGTTATTTTATAAGTTGAACAAGAAATTATAGAAACACGATACAGAATCTCAATTTTCTGAGACAATTGTAAAAACCCCAAAATTGTATGCCTTAGACCCAGAGCTGTCCAAACCAGCTTTCTGCAATGATGGAAATACTCTACATCTGTGTCGCCTGACATTGTAGCCACTAGCTATACGTGGCTATTGAGACTTGAAATATGGCTAGTACAACAGAGAAATTGAGCTTTTAATTTATATAATTTAATTTAGATTTAAATAACCATGTCGTTAGATTATGGCCATAATGATTTTAGTTTTCAAAATATTTAAAGCTCAATAACATACCGACAGCATATCTCGCTTTGAGAATTTACACTTTCTAGAGAAACCTCCAACATAAATGGATCACAAAATATGTGTATAGGTGTCTTGACTTGATTTGCTTTATAAGGTTGTTAGCCATAAGTCAGTTAAATATTGGAGAAGAGTATTTGGTCATCTACGAAATATGAAGTTTTTGATATAGTTGATATTGAGTTTTACTTTGGAAGAGTAATTAGAAGGCAGGCCAATGATGTATTGAAACTTTTCCTAGATAATGACGGTAAAACCAAGTAGTTAACTAAAGGGGAAAGCTTACCTTTCTGTTCTCTCTGCTGGGAATGGTATGTAAGTACAGCTCAGCTAAAAATGGCAATATTCATTGTGGTTACAGCACAGATGAAATTAGACCAAGATTCCAGTTGCAGCTCAACTAACTCACTGTGTGATCTTGGGCAAGTTGCCTAATTATCAGCTTCAGTTCATCATCTATAAAATGAAGCTAGCAATAATACCTATTTATAGAGTTCTAGGTTCATATGAGATAATTTTCATTAAGCACTTGGTGCAGTGCCAGGATCAGAGTAAACACTCTGAAACTTACAGAAACACAGGCCACAATCTAGTTTTAGAACCAAAAGATAAAAAGGAAAAAGATGAACGAAAACAACAAAATTCCCCAAATGAGACAGACTTGGCCACCAGTGGGAATGCACTGATCTTGCAAATGCTTTGGGATACTTCTCTGTAGAGGCAGAATTAGAATTTATAAAAGTTAGAAGATTACCAAATAATTAACATATGTCCAAATAGACAACACATGACTTAACAGGAGTCATGTAAGTGATAAGAAATATTATATCTACTTTTCCAGCAAGTTGAGTCAGAACCAGAGACTCAATCATATGAGTCAGAAAGCTTAAAAGCAGTCTTATGAGGTTAACAAAGATAAAGTTTGGTCAAATTTACCCTGAGTATGTATGTATGTATGTATGTATGTATGTATGTATGTATGCATGTATGTATTTCCCTGAAAACCAGAAGAGATTAAAGGTCAAAACCATTGTATATGGAAAATCTGTTGCTCTCTAGACCATGTCTCTTACCGGCACATAATTAATTATAAAATCAAATGCACTCTGTATGTAATAATAAAATTAACCAATTTTAAGAAAACTACCTCTTTTGGTTTACACTGTATATTGAGGTGGTGAGGTAGGGTAAGAAACTTCACACAGGCTTCCCTGGTGGCACAGTGGTTGAGGGTCTGCCTGCTAATGCAGGGGACACGGGTTCGTGCCCCGGTCTGGGAAGATCCCACATGCCGCAGAGCGGCTAGGCCTGTGAGCCATGGCCACTGAGCCTGCGCGTCCGGAGCCTGTGCTCCGCAACGGGAGAGGCCACAACAGTGAGAGGCCCGCGTACCACAAAAAAAAAAAAAAAAAAGAAAAAGAAACTTCAAACAAGAAATGAACAAATTGACTATTCTCACTTTCCAACACTTTGGGTGTTGAAGTATTTGCTAGGCATTTCCTATTTTCTTAGCTTAGGTGTATAGGGGAAAAAAACAGAAATGAGTTAGGAGTAAATGATTTATGGTCTTAATAAAACTGGGTGAATCTGAAGAAAATTGTATGGGCCACATAAAAAATTTATCAAATAACTTCTAATAACCTCTGTAAGATTTCTTCAGCCAGTTTCAACCTGATATTTTATTATTTTAATATTTTGTATATTGTTGCACTAAAGCCAAGGATATCCCAGAGGATGTTATTACAAAATTGTATGACTCTCATCTTAAAATAAAAATATAAGCAAAAAAATAAGTAATCTGAAATGTTGGGTTTTCTTACTTCTATGACCTAATCTGGCTGCATTTCAGGAAAGGAATGTTGGTTATTATAGGGGTTTTAGTTACTGGAAGATAGAAGTGTGTGTGTGGGGGGGTTGGGGTGGGTAGAGTAGGATTTAAAATAATGGTGATGAAAAACTGGTGTTGCTTAGAACTGGCAAAAGTCATAACTACCAGTGTAGCATGCCATCCTGGATTTGGCAATGAAATTCATCTGGTTTGGGGCACAGTCATCTAATCAGTTCTTGAGCACAGAGGAGTTTTCTGGCTTTCTGTATTCATCAGGGTTTTCGGTTGTAAGCATCAGAAATCAACCCCAGCTAAGTTATGTGAAAAAAGAATTGTTGGGCAATTCACAGAATTGGTGGGAGGACTAAAGAATTAGGCTTGGAAAATAAACAAGAGCCGAGAGAGGTTTGACTCAAGTAAACGTGGCCAGGGTTTCACCACCATCAACACCACCCTCACTAGACTCATGATGCTGGTGCTATTGCCGTGTACAATTCTCAGCCTTCTCCAGATCTTTGTGTCACCACCGTTAGAGTCAAAGTCTCTGCTGAAAGCAACTGACTGGTAGAACCTACATCCTTTACCTTATCTTTCAGGGCTTTTAGCTTTCACTTCAAGATACAGATGGTGAGGAATTATCTCCCAGAGAAGGTTGTTCAGAGAAAAAGACGAATGTCCATACTTTCTGGACCAGGTACCCTGGAGTTGGATTTATTGGTTCCTCAGCTGAGCAGGACTGCTCTTCAAGGAGGTGGGGTTGGGCCAGGTGGGGTTGGGTAATGTGAGGGAGCTGCTCAAAGGAGGGGCACATACTATATCTGTGAATGATACTTTAAAATCTTTGCAGAACTTACATAATAAAAGCATATATTTAACATGGCACAGGGCATGATGGGAAGATGATGGCTCAACAAGTCTCACTTTCTCTTCCCTTTTATTGCTAATAACTCCAACCCAAAGCCTCTTCTGGGCTAACTGTGAGCTAGGGCTGGAAGGCAGGTGGAGTACAGAGGGCTGGGCTTCCCTTCCCCTTACCACCCTAAAGCCAGATGAAACCCAGATACAGCCTGGGGAAAGATTTGAAAGCTGCAATTCCTGGGGAGAGCTTGGCCCATGGACATCGCTGAGCACCCAGGGAGAAGACTGACATTGACTAGCATGAGTGTGCCTGTCTTTTTGGCCCTTGGGAAGCCAAAGAAGAGGCTGGGTCTTCTCCACTTCTGAGGTTGAGAGAGCATGAGAAACCCACAAAGAAAAGAGGCATCCTCCCAATCCTCAGCAAAGGACTGAAAATCTTTTCATCAATGCAATGGGTCACATGACAAGAGACTGCTGTACTTCCACCACTCTCAAGATTCCACCCTAAAGTACCTCTAAGAATAGACAAAGGAAAATAGCACTACATCCCAGGAGCCAGCAGTCATAGAGAAGAGTAAATAATCAGAACAGACCTTAACAAAATCTGAGGAATTTGCTTGAGGAAAGACTTTAAACAAATAATAAATAAAAATCCATAGAACTCAAGATAGGGGAAGATATTTAGGGGAGAAAACAGTGGTGAGGAAGGGATCTTACAATATATATAGTTAAGTCAAAATGGATAACCATAGACTATTTGAACGTGTAAAAACTAAGAGGAAACTAATAGAGAAGGAGGTTGAGATTAATGAAATAATGAAATTTAAAAATGATACAAAGGCTAAATACATCTGAAAACTGGTTCTTTGTAAAATTCAATAAAATAGATAAGTTCCTTGAGGACTTCATTAAGGAAAAACTAGAGAGAAAAAATACATAAAATTAGGAATGAGAGAGGAAACGTAACCACAGAAAAGTAGAAGATTGAAAGATAAGGCCACATATAACTCAATATGCCACACATAACTCAATTGCAACAAATTTGGAAACTCAGAAGAAATGGGTAATTTTCCAACAAAATATAATTACCCAAGTTAACCCAAAATCAATTGGAAAACTTGACTAGACTAATTACTATAGACATAGTAATTATAACTCTTATAGATAAGAATAGATTACAGATTATAAGTCTTATAGATTCTTATAGATAAGAATCACCTCTACTTGCTAAAACTATAAATTCCTATAGCTGACTGTATCCCAGATCCAATGAATCAGAATCTTCAGTGTTGGAACCTAGTAATTTCTACATTTATCAAGAGCTCCAGTTGATTCCTATCATCAATGAAGTTAGGGAACATTGCCATAGAAGACTGGGCTAGGTTATTGCAGACCTACCATTTAAGAAAAGGCTTTAGACCTGATGTTTTTATAGCTAGTTCTATGTAGCCTTTAAATAACAGATATTTTCAATTTTATATAACTATTGTAGACCATAGAAAATAATAGAATAATTCTTACGATGTCAGCATAGTGTTAATACCAAAACTTGATATAGTACAAAACAGAAAATTACAGACCAAACTTACTAACAGATATAGATGAAACAATCTAATAGCACACAGAACCCAGCAATACATCATAATAATAATATACCACCACCATATAGAATTTATTCCATGATTACAAGAATGATTTAAAACAAGACTCTATCAACACCATTTATTTCATTAATAACTTGAAAGAGAAAGAAACATATGATCATATCGAGAGATGCTAAAAAGACATTTGATAACACTGATTAATCATTCCTAATAAAAACTATCAGCAAAATAGGAAAAAATGAGATTATTCAAGTATTATAAAGCCTGTTTTTTAAAAGCTAGTAACAACTGTAATTACAAGTAACAATACATCTTTCTTTTAAAACTAAAAATTCATATGCCCTTTGAACCAGCAATCCCCTTTTGGGGAACCAATCTCATAGAAATAAAAGCAAGATGCTTAGTGAAGCATTGTTATAGTGACAAAAAAACTGGAAACAAAGTGAATGCCTAATGAGTAGGAAAGAAGGATAAATAAGTTAGAATACATTCACATCATGGAATATCACACAGTAATTAAAAAGAATGTGAATTCATTCAGCTGATTTGTTGACTCCTAGGGACTGCCACGGAGTATTGTCAAAGAAGAAAAGTAAGATACAGAGATACGTAGCATGCTATGACTCTATTTTTATAAAGCAAACAATATCAAAAACCCACTACATATGAATCAACATGAATAAATGTAGCCAAAAGTATATATTGTACAAAGTACAGAGAGGTACACATTGGTAGTTAACATGAGGAATAAGGGTGAGTGGAGAGGGGATGGAGGTGGGAGATAGAAGTTAAAAAAAAAAAAGCAAAACAACAACAAAAAAGGCTTTCCCATAATGGTCCAACAGGTAAAATAGAATTCTATTTATGTTAAAGGATGTGTGTGTGTGTGTGTGTGTGTGTGTGTGTATTTGCATATAAATAAATTTTAAAGCAAATAAATAATTTAAAGCAAATCCCAAATGCCATAAAACTTTAGAAATACTTCAGTATGAATTTCCAACATGTATCTTTTTTTTTTTTTTTTTGCGGTGCGCGGGCCTCTCACCGTTGTGGCCTCTCCCGCCATGGAGCACAGGCTCTGGATGCGCAGGCTCAGTGGCCATGGCTCATGGGCCTAGCTGCTCCGTGGCATGTGGGATCTTCCCGGACCGGGGCACAAACCCGTGTTCCCTGCGTCGGCAGGCGGACTCTCAACCACTGCGCCACCAGGGAAGCCCTCCAACATGTATCTTTATGTTTGTTTGTACTGGTATCATGAACTAGGAAAGAGGAAAGATGTGGACGGGTACACACCAAACTGTTATTATCAGTCACCTCAGGGAGTGGAAGCAGAGAAGCAGGGGCTCAGGGCTATAATTAGCTTTGCTTTTATATGCTTTTAAACTGCATTGTTTCACTTGTTTCAATAAGCAAGGAAAAGCTAGCAATTCGGTCCTCTGGTTGGCCTTAGAATTGGAAGACACCTTAGCAATATCTTCCATCTTTTCTCTCATACCCAAGGTAGCATGCATGAGCAGTTGTGATCATGCATTAGTTAAATAGCAATATATTAGTGAGGAAACAAATGGATGGCTTTTTAGCAAACCTGTGAAGGTTAAGATTATATATATATATATCTCCTAAGGAAATAAATCTAAATTTTGAAAATTCTTTGCACCAAATGCTTTCAAGTAGATGTCCTTAAATTCTCCAGTTGTTGGACATACAGATTACGTCCCAAATAATACTGCAATTGGTATCTTTTATGTGCTGTCATTAAAAATGATGTTTAAAAAGATGGCCAAAAACTTTTTTAAGATTAAACGTTAAGAGAAACAAAGAATGATAGGCTGGAAATACCCTTCCCTAAAAACAAAACAAAAACAAAAACAAAACCTTATGCATAGAAAGAAGACAGGAAGGAAATAGAGTGCAACAGAATGCAAACAAAGGCTATATTTCATAAGTGATATCATATGTGTTTATAAATAGTACTTCCTATTATTTTCTGTTTTGTCAAACTTATAATTAGTCTGCAATATTTTTATAACAAAAAACCTAAAAAGCTTAAAAAATACTTTTCTAATTCAAGTACAAAAGTTTATTTTCACACAAAACCTTTATAAGTATTTTGTAGACATTACTGGAGTCATTCTTTCACTATTCCTGGCATTACATAGATTTGTGAAATACTAAATAAGGGCAGAAATACATATGTTGTCAGTTAGTTGTCTTTAGTTCGGTCAAAAATCTCTGCATTCAAAAAAGTAACTATAAGAAATTGCAGACAGAAAAATATGAGAATTCTCTGAAGTTAGCATTTTGGCTCCACTATCAGGGAAATCTCAACCTGGCATGAGGTACTGAAGAGAGGACAAAAAAAAAAGATGTTATTTTTGAATTAATATGACAAAAGTAGAAGCATTACCAGACCAGCTTTAGAACAGTCCCACTTCCCCTTTTATTAAAATAGTTAATTTCATTTATTTATTCTCATTTATTCATTCAGTCAAATATCATATGCTAAGTTAGGCAAGGTAACCTCTGTGAATGGCAGTTTCTTTATATGTAAAATGGGGTTCCTATGGAGTACTACTTAACTACTTACAGAGTACTTCTGAATGTGAAGTTCCTGGCAATGCAATAGGTACCCCCAAAATAGAACCTGTTGTTGCTGTTATTATTATTACTCTTGCCAAAGGGTTTCACAACTATTCCATTGAGGAAGAATTGATAGTTTCACAACTATTCCATTGAGGAAGAATTGATAGTTTCACAACTATTCCATTGAGGAGGAATTGTGTTAAATGCCACTTATAATTAACAGTGCATAAAACTGTATATGTCTTATCCCACAAAGTAGATTCAGTATTTCTCTGCAATTTTTAAACTAGTATTTGTTGCCTCTCTCAAGTCCTTAATTGAAAGGTGCCTTTGGTTCTGAATCAGGACAGCCTATATTTTCAGTAACTCTGCCACTGAGTCAGCCCCCTTGCCCAGTGGTAGCTGAAAGGCTTCTTGCTGGTGTGAGAATCATCCTTGACTCACAAGGGAGGCGATGACATGGACCCCTCAAGTCTTTCCAAAGTCTGTCGCTAGGCTTCTTGATAGAAACCACTGGTGCAATTTTTTCTGTAAGTACCTGGTAACAGTAACCATGTGTGCCAGTGGCTAACGCATCCCATGGCCACTTGGAATAGCAAAAAGAATCTCCAGTTGGAAGGATGCTACAAATGAGGTTTTATATTGTTAAAAGAACATTTGAAAGTCAGGGGATACACATGCATTTTATGTAAATCCAAATTCAATTTGGACAAACACCATGGCCTTCTGGCACCCAATAAAGGAAGGCAACTCAGACACATGTTCCCATCAGGTGGTAACTTTCATTAGCTGGAGTAGTCTACGCTTTAAGTGGTTATGCTGAATTCTTGGCATGGCCAGCTGTCAATAATGGTAACTATTATTTGTTGTTGTCAGCATCATGATCATCATTAACATGGTCCTGTGGTTTTTATCTGAGGGTTCAGCCAAGAAAGAACTTGCCCAGACCTCATTCTAGTTAATTGCAGGATGAATTTAGAGCAAGGAAGACTGCTTTTCTAGTTATAGAATCTAGTTGACAGAGCAAAGTGATTGTGGCATATGGAGACGTCCTGCTTTTTTCCCCCCAAGTCCATGTGCTGGCAGTTCTTTTTCTGTCCTAGAAATCACTGTGTTTAGAACAGCTCTTCTTAATGTCTACTCCCCTTTTATGCTGGGATACACATGACTGCTACTCCCAATGAATGTATCCAGATTTGATAAAATGCAGCAAATTTTGGTGAAGCAAAGCACACAGTAATTCATGAGTGTCACAACTATATACAGTTCACCAGAACTGATATGTGTTTTAGTTTGGTCCTCTCTGAAGTGGAGCCTGAGGTAAGAACTAAGGTATGGGTAGTTTATTTGGGAGATGATCCTCTGAAGCAGGAGTAAAGGAGTAGAGAGAGTGAGGTGAGAAAGGAGGAAAAGCTAACAAAGGGTGCGTTATTGAGGCTGTCACATTAAGCAATGGGGCCAGATTTTTCCAGAAGCTGGGAGAAGCATAGAGAATGCGTCTCAGAATCGTTCATCTGAAGGACTGGCATCAGTCATCCATTGTTGAGGGTTTTCAGGGAGCTTAACTGCACTGAAATTCTGGGCTTATTTTGCACATAGTTGGGTTGGGATTTAGAGAAGGCCATGGGGTAAACAAACACAAAAACAAACCAGGGGTGGGAGCCCTCTGAATGAATGGTGGAGTAAAGGTCTTCAAAAATTTGCTTTTCCATACAAGTAATAAGAACTGTCAAGGGCTTCCCTGGTGGCGCAGTGGTTGAGAGTCCGCCTGCCGATGCAGGGGACACGGGTTCATGCCCCGGTCTGGGAAGATCCCACATGCCGTGGAGCGGCCAGGCCCGTGAGCCATGGCTGCTGAGCCTGCGCGTCCGGAACCTGTGCCCCACTACGGGAGAGGCCACAACGGTGAGAGGCCCGCGTACCGCAAAAAAAAAAAAAAAAAAAAAAAGAACTGTCAAAATCAACTCTTTTAGAGCTCTGAAAATTAAAAGCTTGCAATAATCTAAGGACTATTTATTAAAGCAAAATGGCCAAATCTTAGTAAGAACAGCAAGATTCTGGCATTCCAAGGCTCACCACAAAACTGGAGAGGAAAAACTGGTGAATTAAATGTCCATAGGGTGTTTTAAAAGGCTCTGACATACTCCTGCGAATCCGGAAGCCCACATGGGTACACAGGGCTGTGCACATGCTTGAGAAAGTCCTAGAAGGCCTTAAGCTCTCACCTCGGACTGACCTCAAAGCTCAGTGCAAGCAGGAAATGAAGACAAAGGCAGAGCTGGAAATGGCCTATGGGAATGTTGAAGGTGCACCTCAACACGAACAACCCATAGGCAAGGACTGGGAGACTCATTGGTTCAAGGCATTTAAGGAAATCTTTGTCCAGTTATTAACTGATCACTAAGCTAGCAGAGCAGAGACTCCAGTGGTTGCACAGGACAAAGAATATAGACTTTAAAGAACAAGTTCAGGAAAGTCATCAAACAAACAACAGCAAAACCTCTGGGAAAGTTGGGGAATCTGACTTGTAGAGTTGACACATTATATTATTTAAAATGTCCAGTTTTCAGCAAAAAATTATTAGACATGCAAGGAAACAAGGAAGTATAACCCATACACAGGAAAAAAGTAGCCAATAGAAACTGCCCCCAAGGAAGCCCAGAAGTTGTACTTACTACACAAAAACTTTAAATTAGCAACCATAAAAATGTTCAAAGATATAAAGAAAATCATGTCCAAAGAATTAAAGGAAAGTATGAGAATGATGACTCATCAAATACAGAATATCAATAGAGAGTTAGGAATTATAAAAAAAGAACCAAATAGAAATTCTGGATATGTCAATTATACTTCAGTTAAAAAAAGAAAAGAAATTCTGGAGTTGAAAAGTACAATAACTGAAATGAAAAATTCACTAGAGGGGACCAAGAGCAGTTCTGAACTGGCAGAAGAATCAGTGAACTTGAAAGCAGGTTAATAAAGAATTAGTGGTAATTGATGCACAACATTGTGAATATACTGAAAATCACTGAGTTGAACACTTTTTTAAAAAAGTGTGATCTTTATGAAATGTGAATTTTATCTCAGTAAAGCTCTTACTGAAAAATCAAACAAACTACTTGGTGGGTGCTTGAGGTGGGGCACTGCCAGCTGAAGATGAATTCGAGTTCCCATGAAACTGCCAACTACTGCCATGCTGAAATCTGAGGTGAGTTGGGAAGTGATGCCGGCACCAAAGAAATCTGCTACAGTAGCTTGTGAATAGATACAATAAGAAGCAAGTTAATATGTTATTCCTAGGGTTTTAGGAGTAGATTTGTGCTTTGCTTTCCCACTCAGGGAAATAAAAGAGAAAAAAATGAATGGAAATGGGGCAATTGATAGTGATCACCTTGAATTCTCTATAATTAATTTTTAAATACAATTCTAAATTTTACATTCTAATACAATTCTAAACTTTAAGAATTAAAAACTCGGGCTCCCATGGTGGCGCAGTGGTTGAGAGTCTGCCTGCCAATGCAGGGGACACGGGTTCGTGCCCCGGTCCGGGAAGATAACACATGCCGCGGAGCGGCTGCGCCCATGAGCCATGGCCGCTGAGCCTGCGTGTCCGGAGCCTGTGCTCCACAACGGGAGAGGCCACAACAGTGACAGGCCCGCGTACAGGAAAAAAAAAAAAAAAAAGGATTAAAAAATCATTAATAAAACTTTTTAAAAAAAATTTATAACACATCTCACAACAGATAGTAACCTCACACTGTGTGGTGAGACCATGGTAGGGAACCACTGCTTACCAGGTCATTTACTTCAGTGAATCCCAAATTTTAGTAAGTATAAGAGTTACTTGAGGGCTTCCTTGGTGGCACAGTGGTTGAGAGTCCTCCTGCCGATGCAGGGGATGCGGGTTCGTGTCCTGGTCTGGGAAGATCCCACATGCCGCAGAGCGGCTGGGCCCGTGAGCCATGGCCGCTGAGCCTGCGCGTCTGGAGCCTGTGCTCCGCAACGGGAGAGGCCACAACAGTGAGAGGCCCACGTAACACACACACACACACACACAAAAGAGTTACTTGAGAAGCTATTAAAATGTTGATTTTGGATTTCTCTTACTCTCTAAAACTTCCTTCACCTCCGCACTCCCACTAAAGAGTATGATTGAATAGGATGGGGAGGGACCCAAGTGTCTGCATTGCTAAAAAGCATCCCTCCTGACTCTGATGCAGGCAGTCTGTGGATTCCAGATGGAGAAACACTGATTTAGTACAACTCACTAGTTTTACAGCTGAGATAAATGGACAGAGCAAGAGAAAATGTCTTAAGATTGCATGATAGAGGCAGAGGTATAGAGTGAGAGTCTAAATTCAAGTCTTGTCACCTGCAGTCTTGTGTTTTTCCACTACATCACAGTGCTTCTTATATATTTGGGTAAGAACAGCCCTGTGCTCACTGCTCAGGCATGCCCAGGGGGGCAGCGGACCACATATCAGGGAGCATTAAAGCCACTACACACCTACTCATGGCTTGGGCAGTCAGAATTTGTGCTGCCATTACACATAACAAGCATCTTGTGCAGGGCACCAGAATGTGAGTTTTGTCACTGTGGCCACTGTGAGAGAGTCAGGGAATGAGATGACATATTTAAAAGTACTCAGAGATTTCAGAGAGTGGTAACCCAAAGACTGGCTAATTATTCACTTCCTCTTGGACCAGAGCTATACAGCACTAAGCATTCACATGTTTTCAAACATGTGGATGACTGATTTAAGTGTTCAGTTTCCTGCTGGCATCTGACATCATGAAACCACAACTGTAGAGAATTCCAATTCACAGTTATAAATAAAATTGGCTACAAAGTTTAGAGACAATGAAAGGTCTGAGACAGGGTGTACTCTTCCAGGATAAAAGATTAGCCTTGAAACTATATTATTATAATTTGATACCATTGGGCTGGGATAGAGGGACGAGGAAGAAAGGGGGTACTAGGCTGAGAAAGCCTCAAGTACAAAGGCATGGTAGCATGGGAACACATGGTGCAGTAGGGAAACTGGGAATGACAGGAAGTTAGTGTGGTTAAGTGAAGGAGAGGAAGAGAGAGAGGACTGGCAGGGATGGGGAGGGACATGAACACTGAGAGGTGAGGTCAGAGTGGGAGGCAGGATCCAGATCACTCAGGGCCTCCTTTTAAGGAGCTTGGACATCATCTTAATGACAATAGGGAACCAGAGGAGAATTTCAAGTTGATCGAATTGCAGTCTAGAAAGATGACTCAGGTTCGAATATGGGGAGAAGTTGGAAAGGGGGTCCAGAAATGGAGACCAGTTAGAAATAAGAGCCTGAACTAAGGCTCTTATCATTAGTTCATTTTTCACTTTTTGCTAATAAGTAAAGTTTTGTGCCTATTTTTCTTTCCCTTTTATCCAATTGATTAAGTGATCGTCCCATGCTTGAGGACGATCACTTTCAGTTGCTGCCACTGGCTGGTCCTCAGGAGGCCTGATCCTGGGAATGCTTTGCCTACTGCCTCTTTACTTGGAGGACATTCCAATGAGCAGATTTGAGAATCAGATTTCAGAGGTACATTCCTGGCTGATGGGTATAAAGGTTACAAAAGAAACCGGTAAGGAGAGGAGTGGAGAAGACGTGAAAAGGTGAGGAGAAAGAAAGAGAGAAAAGGTATAAGAATGTGTAAAACTTAGAAGAAGAATCATCAAGAGGTCATTCTTAGGCTGCAAAAATATCTTTTAAGGATTGCTTTAAAAGAAAAAACAAACCCAGAATTTCAAGTTGGGTATCTTCTTTAGTGTTACAAAGATAAATTTAAATAAATTAATGTCTTTTTTTATGTTTAATTAAAACTTAAAAAAACTTTTTATTGAAGTATAGTTGATTTACAATATTGTGTTAGTTTCAGGTGCACAGCAAAGTGATTCAGTGCTATATATATTATATATATAATATGTATATTCTTTTTCATATTCTTTTCCATTATAGTTTATTACAAGATATTGAGTATGGTTGCCTGTGCTATACAGTAGGTCCTAAAATAAATTAATTTCTAAATGCATTTTTCCTCAATTTTCTTCTTTCTTCCTTCCTTCCTTCCTTCCTTCCTTTCTGGCTGTGTTGGGTCTTCGTTGCTGTGCACGGACTTCGTCTAGTTGCGGCGAGCAGGGGCTACTCTTGGTTGTGGTGAGCGAGCTTCTCATTGCGGTGGCTTCTCTTGTTGTGAATCATGGGCTCTAGGTGTGCGGGTTTCAGTAGTTGTGGTGCATGGGCTTAGTTGCTCCGCGGCATGTGGGATCTTCCCAGACCAGGGCTTGAACCAGTGCCCCTGCATTGGCAGGTGGATTCTTAACCACTGCACCACCAGGGAAGTCCCCTAAATGCATTTTTAAAGAGCTCATAATTAAAATAAATGAAATATGTCATAGTGATCTCATGTATATATCATGCTAAAAGGTAAAATGTTATTAAGTTGCACAAAGGAAGCAGATCAATGTCCTGGGGTTTGCAACACACGTTGAGTAGGAGCCAGGGCCTAACTTCACATCTTGGAGGAGTTCAGATTTTCTGAGAGGGGACTGAGAAATATGCAGTCACTGGGGTGGCAGAGGAGACTGGGGCTGGAAATCAGGTTACTAAATCCTTGTCTGGAGCATGTGGGCAGATGTGAGAAGTGGGAGGAATGTTCAGACCACATCATTTCCTAGTGAAAATGCCAATGCAAACTTGTAACCATAGCAACACAATAGTCCTATTAAAGCCATACTAAAAAAACCTCTTTCAATTGAATTTAATTGACCAAAAAAAACAAAAAACAAAACCAAAAAACCACCCTTCCATTTTTCACTTTTTACTAATAAGTAAAGTTTTGTGTCTATTTTTATTTCCCTTTTATCCAATTGATTAAGAGTGCATTGCTAGCTTTATTTGCAATAGCCGGGACATGGAAGCAACCTAAGTGTCCATCGACAGATTAACGGATAAAGATGTGGCACATATATACAATGGAATATTACTCAACCATAAAAAGAAACGAAACTGAGTTATTTGTAGTGAGGTGGATGGACCTAGAGTCTGTCATACAGAGTGAAGTAAGTCAGAAAGAGAAAAACAAATACCGTATACTAACCCATATATATGGGATCTAAAAATAAAAAAAAAATGGTTCTGAAGAATCTAAGGGCAGGACAGGAATAAAGACGCAGACATAGAGAATGGACTTGAGGACACGGGGGGGGGGAAGGGTAAGCTGGGACGAAGTGAGAGAGTGGCATGGACATATATACACTACCAAATGTAAAATAGCTAGCTAGTGGGAAGCAGCTGCATAGCACAGGGAGATCAGCTCGGTGCTTTGTGACCACCTAGAGGTGTGGGATAGGGAGGGTGGGAGGGACACAAGACACAAGAGGGAGGAGATATGGGGATATATGTATACATATAGCTGATTCACTTTGTTATACAGCAGAAGCTAACACACCATTGTAAAGCAACTATACTCCAATAAAGATATTAAAGAAAAAGAATTTTATAGATAGAAGGTGGTAATTATATCATCTCTCAGGATTTTGAAAATACATATTTTAAAGATGTATTAATTTGCTGTATGTTCATTGTTGCTGAGTAAATAATCTTGCTTATTTGTGGTTTTGTTTCTGTTATTTTTGAAGTAAAAGTTAAATAACACTGAGAATTATAACTACTATAACTGCTATTGTTAATAAAATACTCAAAATATCCTCAAGATATTTATATTAAAAAAAAGTGCATCGCTGGAAGATTTCTTGATAACACTTTCTAACACAGAGGCAACATTTTTAGAAATACAATCTGTACTTGCAGAAGATAATTCTCTTATGACTCTACCAGGGGAGAAACAAAGAAAATACAAACTAATAAGAAAGTTGGAGATGGCTTTAGAGGTTTCTTGTCTAGGCATCGAAATGAAATTGGAGTGGATGGTGGATAGAGAGCTGAGTTAACACGGGTAATGTAGAGGGGAGATGAGATGGAACTTCTCTGAAGATTTCAGGAGTTTTTCTAAAGAGCAGGGCTGGTACTGAGGAGACTGAGGCATGCAAGTACAGGGTGAGGTCCCATCTTTATTCAAACTTTTGATATTTTATCATGGATTTGTTTGTATTCATTCTGACTTAAAAATATTACATTAAAATATTATTTGTCTTAATTACTGAGTTTTTTGGCATCCCAATAAAATCTGTGCCTGAAGTGAGTGCCTTACTTGCCTCACCCTAGGTCCTGCCCTGCTAGGGAAAAACAACAATGAGGAAAAAATTCATAGAGAACGTTAGAAATTTTGTTTGCATTCTGAGCTCTACTTGAAAAGTAAAGCTTATATTCCCTAGGTGCAGAGGTCCTGGGCTCTACTTCCTATGGTTTACAAGGCCAGGATGTGTAGAATTGAACATTAAACAATCTAGGGGAGATACTGCACTTTATGGTGTTTTTCTTCTCGCTGCATTGAAGATTTTCTCTTTACTACTGATTCTAACCAATTTGATTAATGAAGTTTTGATGTACCTTGATGAAGTTTTCTTCTTGTTTTTTATGCCTAGGGTTAGCTGGAGCTTCTTGGATCTGTGGGTTTATGGTTTTCATCAAACTTAGAAAAATTTAAGTTATTATTTCTTTAAATATTTTTCTGTTCCTCCCACTTTCTGTTAGGGACTCCACTACTCCAATTACATGCATATTAGGCTGCTGGAAGATCTCGGATGCTCACTGGTTTTTCAGTCTTTTTTTCTCTAGGAGTTTCATTGTGGATGATTTCTATTGCTATGTCTTCAAGTTCACTAATTCTATTTTATACAATGCCTAATCCACCGTTAATCCTACCCAGTGTATTTTTCATTTCAGACATTATAGTTTTAATATCTAGAAGTTCTGTTTGGGTCATTTTTATATATTCCATGTCTTTTTAAAAAACATATTTAATCCTTCCTTTTTGAACATATGAAACAGTTATAATAACTGTTTTAATGTCCTGGTGTACTAATTCTAATATCTCTTGTCATTGCTTGATCTGTTTATATTGATTGCTTTTTTCTTTATTATGGGTTGTATTTTCCTGCTTCTTTGCATGCCTGGTAATTTTGGATTGGATGCCACACGTTGTGAATTTTACATTGTGGGTGCTGGTTATTTTTATATTCCTATGAATATTCTTGATACTTATTCTGGGATACAGCTAAATTACTTGGAAAAAGTTTGATTCTTTTCAGGGTTGCTTTTAAGCTTTGTAGGTGGGACCAAGAGCAGCCTTCAGTCTAGGGGTAATTTTTCCTCACTACTGATTCTTCTAACCAATGGGTCATGAAATATAAGATTTTCCACTCTGGCTGGTAGGAACAGGAACTATTTCCAGCCTTGTGTGAGCAACAAGTATTATTTCCTCTAATCCTTTCCCTGACCTCAGGTAGTTTCCTTACATGTATACACTGATCAGTTCCTAGCTGAAGATTGAATGGGGACCCTCTCAAGATCTCTAGAGCTTTCTCTGTGATACTTGTTTGATATTCTGCTCTGCGAAACTCTAGCTGCCTTGGCTCCTGGACTCCCAGCTTTATCTCCTTCCTGAGCTGTGTCTTGGAAACTCTTTCAAAGCAGTAAGCTCAGACAATCATAGAGCTTTCCTCATTTGTTTTCTCTCTCTAAGAAATCATTGTCCTCTGCTGCCTGGTGTCCAATTCTAACAATTGTAATTTCATATAGTTTTCCCATTTATTTTTAGTGGTTTTTTGTTTGTTTGTTTTGTTTTGTTTTTAGAGGGAGGGTTAATTAGGTCCTTGTTACTCCATTTTGCCTGAAGCAAAAGTCTCCAACTTTATGGCTTCTGAATGTGGTTGATGAGTAATTTATTTGGAGAACAGAATAAATTACATCTTGAATGATCAATTAATGTCTCTTAAAGGTTTAGGACATCCTAATAAAATTTACATCATTTTCAAGTGTCAAAACATAATTCTCATGATTTTATACTCATAATTTTTATATAAATACTTAGTAAGCAAGTGTCAAAGTTTTATTTCTCATTAATGAGGTAACCAGAAAGATGATAAAGGCAGATCTATTAGGAGGGAAGGAGGAAGGGAAGGAAATGGAGAGAGACTATAAATGGAAAAATATGTTGGAATAAGTTAGGTCAATTAGATATAAAACTATTAATGTCCCACAGGCCAATAAAATTATAACCTTTCAGTTTATCTTCTCAGTGGAACAGAAATAATTTTTATTTCTATTATATAAAAACTCATTTGTATAGTATTCATTTTCCACAAGATAACATCTAACCTTTACAGACTTAAAATGTCAGGACCTTAGTTAATAGTAATAGTAAGTAAAATAAAAGTTACTTTCCCCTGGAGAGTCAGATGACTGTTGGGTGAGCTTAAGTGTTTTAAGAAGGCATTAAATAGACACATTTTTTTGACTTCCTTCTAAGTTTTGGAAATCTTCTTAAGGTAAGTATTACATATAATCAATGATATCTGCCATTATCGGCTGGTCACTCTGGGTCTAAATTTACTCATTTAATGAAAAGATTAAACTAGAGCAGCGGTTTTAAACTGTGGTTACATGTTAGAATCATCTGGGGGAGCTTTCCAAAAATACCAGAGTCAGAGTCCCTTACCAGACCAACTAAATCCAGCTCTTTGAGGGTGAAGCCTGAGCATCATTAACTGTTTCTAATGTGCAGCTGGGGTTGAAAGCCACTGGTCTAGACTGGGTTGCTCAGATTCCTTTCAATAACAGTGCCCCATGATTCTATGGCTTGAAATCTAGGCAAATCACTTTTACACTGAAGAAAATAGACAAATACAAGCTCTGCTAACTTCCCTGCATTGCCAGTGACTTGGAAATGATTCAGGACTGCCAGCATTCACTCCGTGGTGTGGAAGCTGCGAGAAAGGCCAGGGGTGGGAGAGCTGAATGACTGGTCTTTGTGGTCCAATTAGATATAGTCAGCATGAGTTGCTAGAAAGAGACAGGGGAGCTTGCAATTTCTTTTGGAAAAGAAATATCAAAATTCATTTTGTGCCACTGCCTTTATACTGACTGTTGAGCTCATCTTTGTTCCCAGAGCAGGTGTTCTTTCACAGATGTTATTGGAGATTGCATTTCTGATTTAAGACTGTGCACCCATAAATTAAGACTATGATCAATAATATTCACAAAAAGAAAATAATGCAATAAGTATAAGCCTTTAAGATGATTTCAAGTAACAAAATTCTATTTCAAATTCTGTTCCTTCATGCTTGTTGTCACTGATAAGCATTTTTGGTAGTTTTTTTTAATTGAAAAAAATTTTTGAAAGCATCGACTTTTGAAAGTTTTCACCCTAAAACTACACTTATGAGAAAAACATAACAAATGTAACTGAGCAAGCCAAAAATTAAAAGAAAATTTGCTAAGCTTGGTTAGAGTTTTAAAAATCATAAATTAATGATGAGTTATTTTAAATGGGTTTTGGGCATCTTTCTCAATGATTGTATGACTTCTTTCTTTTTTTTTTGATTTGTTAATGTAGTAATAGTAATATAATAGTAATAGATATCCAAATATTAAACTATGTTTTTACTTCTGTTATAAACCCTACTTGGTCATGATGGATTATTCTTTTAATATTCTATTTGATTCCATTTGTTTCCTCCTTGACACTTTTCATGATAATAATCTTTTTTCCTTTACAGTGAAACCTCCCTGTGAGTTGAGTAGGAATTGTATTAATTTTCATAGCCATTTGACAGATTAGAAAACTGAGACACAGAGGTGGTAAATGACTTATTAGCTAAGAACAAATGGCAAATAGGTGACAAAGCCTATATTTAAATGCTTGGCTCCTAATTTCCGGCCCAGGGAATTTTTTTTCCTCTTCTTTTCTCTAGGAGACTTATGTTTTCACCAAAAAAAATCATTCCAATCACTAAATATTTCAGATAACCTCACAATATTTCACATAACCTTAGAGTGATGTCTTGGAAACAGGATTTCCATTTCCAGCTAAATCATTAATGCTATTTAAAATCCTAATGCCTAATGCTCTCCTGTTTTTTAAATCTCCACAGTGACAGTTGTCATAACCACATTTAACCATGATGGAGCTTGGGGAAAAATGTGGGATGGAAGTGGGAGAAGATGAGAACAAGAGAGGTCAGATGGTTGGTTGAGCCATTAGCTGAGTTGCAGAATCAACTAGGATGAGTAGATTTGAGGATGAGCCTGCACGGATGGGCTTATAGAGGCTTGGGCACATTAGTTTGAATTTCCAGGTGTGTAACCTACAAGGCAGTTGAAAACATAGCTCTGGAATGCCAACTAAAAATTGTCATGCGCCATTTGCCTCGGTAAGGATTAAGTCACTAGCCACTGCAGTCGCTGACCTTCATCACACCCTGAAGGAGTTCAGGGTGGAGATCAGGAATGAGGCACTCTGCTCTGGGAAAAAATGGCAGAACAGGCCTTCAGATTGTTAGATATTTTTTTAGGAGAAGATTTTATAAGCCCAAATTCTTGCATCTTCTCATATGTAGAAAAGCACTAAAATCATTAACAGAGACATCTGCTCTTCATGACTAGCTGCAACCTTCTGCCAAAATGTGTGCCTGATGGCACGTATTCCTCTTCACCGAAATCACATACGTACTGACACTCCCTGACCCCCACCTACCTCTTCAGAGCAGTTCCTCAGAGCTATTTGAGATGCCGTCTCCCAGGCTATTAGCCTTATTTTGTCTCAAATAAAACTTAATTCACAACTCTCACGTTGTGCCTTTTTTACAGTTGATAGGACCACTGGAGAGAGGTTGGATTGGACATGCAGAGTTGGTAGTGATTGGCAGAGAGGTGGTACCAGAGTCTTGGGAATGGCTGAAATCACCCAGGGACAGTGCGGGGAGCAAGGAGAAAGGAATATGAAATGCCAACATTTCTGTGGATAGAGAAACAGGAGACAAGAAGAAACATAGAAAAAAATGCAGAGAGGGAAGGAGAAAAACAGGAGAGGGCAGTACCCTGAAAGCCAAGGGAAGAGGAGCGTTCTCCTCCCTTCTTGCCCTAACCTTGTCTTCTCCCAGGCTTCATCATCTCAGTAAATGGCTCACCTTCTACCCAGCTGCCTAAGGAAGCAAATAGGTATCTTTCTGATTATCCAGCCCCCTTCTCTCATCAGCAAGTCTTAGCAATTCAACTCCTAATCATATTTGAATTTGTTCACTTCCTCCCCTTCTATCCAGAACCCCCACCTCACGACTCCAAGACCCTCCTATCTCTCCCCTGGGCAATTGCAACAGCCTCTTTGGTGGTCCCCCAGCTTCTGATCTTGTCCCTCCTCAACCAAGACCATTCTCCACCCAGAAGACAGAACACTCTACAAAAGCACAAAGTAGGGATCACACCATTCCTTGAGGAAAATCCTCCAATGATTTCCTATTGCACTTCAACTAAGATCCCAGCTTTTTATCATGACTTAAATGGATCCACGTCTGGCCCTGCCCAGCTCTCCAACCCCATCCTATACATTCTCCCCTTACTCACCAAATCCAGCTACAACAGCCTTCTTTCTAGTCTTTGAACATACCAAGTCCATCCCCCCAGGGCCCTTGCCTTTGCTGCCCTCTTGGTTTGACGTGCTCCGCCCCAGACTTTGCACTCTGGCTCTGTCTTAAGTCAGGCCTCGGCTTAAATATCACCTCCACAGAGAGGTCTTCCCTGACCACCCCACCTCATGAGCAGACACCCACTGTATTAGTTTGCTGGGGCTGCCGTAACAAAGTACCACCGACTGGGTGGCTTAAACAACAAAAATTTGTTGTCTATAGTTCTGGAAGCTAGAAGTCCAAAATCAACGTGTTGGCAGGGTTGGTTTCTTCTAAGAGCTGTGAGGGAGCATCTGCCCCTGGCCTCTCTCCTTGGCTTGCTGATGGCCGTTTTCTCCCTGCATCTCACCACACTGTCTTCCCTCTATGCGGTTCTCTGTGTCTGTATTTCCCCTTTTCATAAGGACATTAATCATATTGGATGAAGGTCCATGCTAATGATCTCACTTCAACTTAATTACCTCTATCTCCTCACATCTGAAGTACTGGGGGTTAGGACTCCAGCATATAAGGGGGCACAATTCAACCCATAACACCTATACCCAATTGCTATCCCATCACACTGTTTCATTTTCTGCACAGCATTTGGCCCTACCTGCAATTACATTGTTCATGTTTTGCTTGCATTTTATTCTTTGTTTCTGGAAGCTACACAGAACAGGAACTTTGCCTGTCTTTGGAGCAGACTCCGCTGATGCCCCTGACACATCCCTGTTACCATAGATACCAGGAGCTTCTCACTGCAGGCATCTGCGACTTTCTGTCTGAGGCTTCCTCTGGCACGCTGGCCCCATGTGAGGCCTGCTGGAGGTGCTGGGAAGTTACCGAGGGGTGAGAGTTGGTGGCAGAAGAGCTGTTTCCTCACCTCCTGTGGGGGGACAGTGCTGAAGTTTGCTTTCTGCTGTCTCTGAGAGGTCCAAAGCAGGACTGAGCCAAGTTACCCATACTGCTTGGCTTTTTCACTTCCTCTGTTCACTTCCTCACTCCCCTACCAGTGTTTACAGGGATCCCCTTCCCCAGAAAACTACTGAGACTGAATTCCTGTCTCTGGGTCTGCTTCCTGGGAGGAACACAACCTTAGATGGTCCTTATCACTATACTTCTTGTGCCTAAAAGAGTACATAATACTACATGTATGGTAAATGCTCCATAAGTCATGATGAATCATTCAACAGAGGGAGGTGGTAACAGACATTTTCAAATGCTGTAGAAAGAGGTTCAGTAGAAGAGAACTTTAAAAAAAATGGCCATTTGGTAACTGAGGTCAGAAGCCACTGCTAGAGGAGCTTATTAGAATGGCAGTGGTGAGAGTCTGATTTTGGTGGGCAGTATGAGGTGAGAAAGGTAGGCAACAAGGGACAGGGAAGAGTTAATTATTATTATTTTTTTTTGCGGTACGCGGGCCTCTCACTGTTGTGGCCTCTCTCGTTGCGGAGCACAGGCTCCGGATGCGCAGGCTCAGCAGCCATGGCTCACGGGCCCAGCCACTCCGCGGCATGTGGGATCTTCCCGGACCAGGGCTCGAACCCGTGTCCCCTGCATCGGCAGGCGGACTCTCAACCACTGTGCCACCAGGGAAGCCCAGGAAAGAGTTAATTTTATATCCCAGCAGGGTGGAAGGAAATTTGTTTCTTTGAATGAGAAAAATTTGAGCATATTTGAGGCTGATTCAATAGAGAAGGAGAGAAAGGAGATGGAAGTGAGAAGGGGGACAGCTAATGGGTCAGAGTTTTAGGTGACAAATTAGAGGCTGAGTTAGGGAGTACAGCGGGAGGAGTTATCATGGGGAAATAGAGACCTCTGGTCTTGCAAGAAAAGATAGGTGAACATCCATCCATATACGTATACTACTACTCAGTTTCTCTGATTTCAAAAGTAACAAGTGTTCATTGCAGAACATTTGGAAAATACAAAAACTAAGAACTAAGATTTATTGGGCACTTCCAATATGTCTGGCTCTGATCTCTGTGCTTTACATATATTAACTCAGTTACTCCTCAGACAGCCATGTGAAGTAGGTACTGTTCCTATCTCTTTACTACAGAGGAGAGAGATGTAGTCCATTGGCCAAGGTCGCAAGACTGGTAAATTGCAGATCAGGATGTGAACCTCCCTCCCTCATCTGGTGCCATAGTCATTCTGTAACACACACAAAGAAAATCCCAAAGAAGAAAACTTATCCATCAGGGAAAATAAGCATGTATGCCATACTTAGATATAGAAATCACCAGGAGTTCACTGCCGATGCTTCTCTTTTCTTGGGGAAGTAGGTGGTGACTCTGAAGGAAGGAAATGGGAGTAAGGAGGACTCTAGACTCAAACTTAGTTACAGATTGAAGATGCTGCTTCCAGGAAAGGAGAAAGAAACTGACCAGGAATTTTCAGCAGCATTGACGAGCCGGCTTGAGGTTGTAAATACTGAATTTGGAGAGGGTTATTTGGCATGGTTAAGTGATTTTCTTAGGGGCACCGGACTGCTTGCTGTTTGGGGTAGGAGCACTTGGAGGTTTGCCATGGGAGGTACACAGAAGGTCAAGAGAAATTGACAGTGTAGTTGAAAAGTCTGCATCTTTGTTTCAGATCCTCGAAGGCAGACGTTGGGACAGAGAGTCAAGAGCAAGGAGTTTACTGGGAGGTGATTACAGGAAAAATGCTTGTAAGTGAGAGACGAGGAGTGAGACAAGTCAATAAGGGGTGTACACTGCAGACGATGGGAGGGGAGCTTAATCCTGCAGGGGGACTCTGGGAGCCAGTGTGGAAATGCATCTCAGAGTTATCTCCCCTGAGGGGCCTGGGGGACTGTGTCCTTACACAGCACTTCCCATTAGCCATTGGTTAGGACTGCTCTGGGGCAAACGTGCATGGGCTGAGGGCTGCCACACGTGTGAATACAGAGGACTCTGGTGGCCAGAGGAAAGCCTCAGTCAAAGAGATACTGACTGTTGGAAGTCTGGTCTACTAGTGCACATTGAAAGATAAGGCCTGAGGGGATAAGACTGGGCATTGAGAGTGTCTGCGACAGATGCACCATGCATTTTGGTCGGGTCAGAGACGCAGCAAACCCACGAGGAGACTAGGAGAGCAGGGAACAGTTCTGTGATGAACATGAAAATTATTTTGAATAGGTAATATTGGCACATGGAACAAAATTCAAGTATGAAAAAATATACAGTGAAAAATAAGTCTTCTTTTCTCATCATCCACCTTCATCTTCTACTATTGCTAGTGTCTTGTATATACTTTTAGAGATAGGATAGTAGGGATTATGTATGTGTATATGTATTACAGGTATAGATATTATATATATATACTCATATTATAGATACAGGTATTATATATGTGTGTATATATATATTATAGGTACAGGTAATATATATGTTATTCATACCCACACAAGTGGTACATATAGATTACTGTGCCTCTTTTACAAATGTATCTTGGGGAACTTTTCATATCATTGCATATAGATTTTAAAAGCCTCAATATAAAAAATAGCTGTCTAGCATTCAATCCAATGGGTGTACCACAATTAATTTAGTAAGTCCTTCGTTGATAAGTTTTTTTAAAAAAAATCATTCTTCCAGATATGTTATCTTGTATGCGTGTTAATTGAGCACGTGCCAATGATCTGTAAGATAAACGCCTAGGTAGAGAGTTGCTGAGTCAAAAGGCATGTGCATTTAAATTTGATAGATAGTACTGAAAGTCCTTGAACCAACGTACACGCCCATGGGACTGACCATCACAACGAGGTCAAAGAACAGAAGGGCGGGGGGAGGGGCCGAACAACAGTGAAATGTGAGATACGGAGATTCTGGTGGAGCAGCTCCTGCCGCTGCCGAAGTCCAGGGTGTGGCCGCAGCCGGAAATTGTTGGTATGGGGTGATGTGCTGGCGAGGTCAGTGAAGCAGAGGAAGTTAAGGAGCTATGAGGTGTCGGAGTGACTCACCCAGATAATGAGCCAGTCATTCCATACGGGTGACTTCGTCATGATCTTGTGCAAAGCGTTTCGAGAAACCTTCAGCTTTCCTTTAAATCCGGCAAGGAAAAGATGGCGGTGTCTCCCGGTCCTCTTTCCACTCTGTGGAGCAGAAAACTCTTCCGCACTTGAGCTTGCTGGAGAGGAAGTGCATCAAAAAATGTGGCTGCCTCCGGGGACAGGCAACGATGTCTCCATTTTATTTTATTTTATTTTATTTTTTTTTTTTTTCGGTACGCGGGCCTCTCACTGTTGTGGCCTCCCCCGTTGCGGAGCACAGGCTCCGGACGCGCAGGCCCAGCGGCCATGGCTCACGGGCCCAGCCGCTCCGCGGCATATGGGATCCTCCCAGACCGGGGCACGAACCCGTGTCCCCTGCATCGGCAGGCGGACTCTCAACCACTGCGCCACCAGGGAGGCCCGATGTCTCCATTTTTTATGATGGCCTGTGTGGCTGTGGAACAGGTGGGTCTGTTTTACCAGATCCTTTGGCTTCTAGTGAGTATCCAGCAGGCCTGTGGATATCTCATTTTACAACGTCTCCAGTCTTATAGGTGTTTCTGATATTGCCAAACCAACCCTGGCCTGGGGAGCCCCCTTCTTGGTAATAAAACCACTAGCAGCAATAATAACAATAGGGATTAAAGTGCTGAATCAGTTAGTAATGTAGCAGAGACCTTGAAAACACTGGTTTAAACTAGAGGGGAGCTCTCATCTTCTCTCATGTAATGTGTAAAGTTCAGGGATAAGCACTCCACAAAACGTGTAGCAGCTCCACAATGCCATTAATGTCTCAGGTTCCTTCTCTCCTTCTTCTCTGCCTCCCCAGTGCTGACTTCCATCCTCATGGTTTCTATATGGCTGCTGAAGTTCCAGCCATCATGCCTATGTTCCATGCTGGAAGGAGGAAAAAGTCAAAGGTAAAAGGGAGTATGACAGATGATTCAGCATCTCCCACCCCCACCTTTTAAGGAGCTTTCCCAGAAGTTTCACTCAGTAGCAAGACATTTACATCTCATTGCACAGCTTACGGTCACACGCTCATCCCTATCTGCAGGGAGCCTGGGAAACATAGAATTTTAGCAGGGCTCATTGCTTTTCCCAACAAATCAGGTTCTGTTAGTAAAGAAAAAGAGGAGAATGGATATTGGCTAGGCAACTGGCAGTCTCTCCCATATTTCCTAGGCAATTTACTTTAAAATTTTTTATAGTGGTAAAATACGCATAATATGAAAGTTACTCTTTTAACTATTTTTAAGTATACAATGCAGTGGCATTAAGTACATTCACAGTGTTGTATACCTATTACCACCATCCATTTCCAGAACTTCATCAGCTGAATTAGAAACTCTGTATCCATTAAACAATGACCCCATCCCCATCCCCATCTGCCCTCAGCCCCTAATAACCTTATTCTATGCTCTACCTCTATGAATGTGCATATGTTAGGTGCCTCATACAAGTGATCCTCTGACATTTATCCATTTGTGACTGACTCGCTTCGCTCAGCATAATGTTTTCAAAGTTCATCCATGTTGTAGCAAGCATCAGTACTTCATTCCTTTCTATGACTGAATAACATTCCATTGTATGGATATACCACATTTGGTTTACCCATTCACCTGTCTATGGACATTTGGGTTGTGTCTTAGTCCATTCAGGCTGCTCTAATGAAATACCAGAGACTGGGTAGCTTATAAACAACAGAAATTTATTTCTCACAGTTCTAGAGGCTGAAAGTCCAAGATCAGAGTGTCAGCATGGTCTGGTCCTGAGTGAAGGCCCTCTTCTGCCTTGTAGAAGGCCAACTTCTCACTATGGTGGAAGAGGTGAAGGATCTCTGTGGGGCCTCTTTTATAAGGACACTAATCCCTTTCATAGGGGCTCTACCCTTATGACCTATTCACCTCCTAAAGACCCTGTCTCTTAGTACCATCACATTGGGCATTAGGATTTCAAGGTATGCATTTTGGGGGGACAAAAACATTCAGACCATAGTGGTTGTTTCCAGCTTTTCACTACTGTGAATAATGGTGCTAGGAACATTGGTACAGACAGACCTCTGTTCAAGTTCCTGCTTTCAATTCTTCTGCTTTCAATTCCACCCACCTAGGGATCATATGGTAATTCTATGTTTAACTTTTTGAGGAGCCACCAAACTCATTTTACATTTTATTTAGTCTTGACAAACTTGCCAGTGTTGAAACCACACATTGAAATCCTCATAGAGAGGGGCCACCTACTCTGGACCCAGGTTACCCCCAGCAGGTTACCCCCAGCAGGGCAATACTGCTCATTGCCTCCATTAAGGGACTTCTGTGTAGTATAGGCTAAAGTGAGCTGTATGGAATTTTCATTTTAGAAATGAGAAACAAATGGAAGAAGCTAAATCAGCGATATTACCCACTCTTCTCTTGGTAATGAGAGCTCCACTAACTTTCCCTGACTCTGCACTTAGGAAGCCTCACCAAATGCTTGTGGCAGCCTTATTTGGGTCTATACTGGATTCCCTCGACCAGTGTGGACTTGGAACCATGAGGTTCCAGGAGGGAGCTCTTTCCACTCCTACGCTCAACCTCAAGCCAACCTGTCACAAATTTATCAAGGAGAGGGAAGATGAACTTAGTTCATTTCATGCCCCAGTAACAGTTCTAAGTGTGCATTAGTCTAATGGGTTAGAATGTGGTCACCGGAGCCAGATGGCTTGTGCTCTGATCCCAGCTCTACTATTTGTTGTGTGATCTTTATTGAAATTATTTAATTTCTCTGTGCTTCAGCTTCCTCACCTATAAATTGGGGATTAATGACAGTGCTTTACTTATTTCACGTGATTGTCATGAGTTGACATGGTTAAGCAAGTACTTTAGAAAGTGCCTGCACTCTGGAAGGGCTCTGAAAGTGGGGGTAGTGTTAGCAGTACTGACATTATGATTATACCCAGGAATGTAAATTCTCTAAACTATAACAGTTAATAGCAAACTGACTATAGATCACCTCTGTAGCTCTGGTAATTAAACAAACAAACAAATAAAAAAAAACAACAAAAAAACAAAATTAGGAGGACACAGATGAACAAAACATGGAGAGACACAGCCAGATGGTTTGAAACAGCCACTGGGCTTTGTCTTTGGCCTGATGTCACAAGCCTAGAAAATGCTAACACTTGGCCTCTTAAATTTGTTTCTTGCCTCCAAATTGGAGTAACTCCACCACATTCATTGCATTGTGTGAGGACTTAGGCAAAGATAGGGCTTTATAAATGATGATCACAAAACAAATGAAAACACTTAGATTAACAACCTGAAGTAGCCCTTCAAACTGTCGTTGTCCAAACGGATCTGGTGTTTGTGACCACGTCTTGGCAGTGGTTGTGGAAAACATGAAGGTTCAGAGGTCAAGGACAGACACGAGAAAGAGTTGGAGTTGTCATGCAGTGCACTTGGGCCAGATTCATGTCTGTCCACTGAGGATAGGGGTGGGATGAAACTCACCAGTCTAAGGAATTTGGGCTAATTTCCGTTCAGCATCGAATTTAAAATACCAGAAAGATTTTTTGAAGAGATAGTGAAATCTGAGTCCTCCTCTATGACTACCTAACTGAAATAGAGAAGTGGAAACCACATGGTCGTAGCAAAGATGAGAGATGGACTGGAGGCTCTCCAGCCTTGAGACGGGGGTAGGGGGGTGGGGGGGTTAGACCTGACTCATTCTGTGAGGTGATCTGGAACCAGGTATTTATTCAGCAGTCACCTTGCGCCATCTATGGGTCTGTATGCTTTACTGCAATATCAGGAGAGTAGGCTGTGATACCTTCAGCCACAACGTGGTTGATTTGATTTTTAAAAACTAGTCACACCTCCCTTTGCCGGTGAAAACCTTTCTCATTTTTCAGTTTGTTTTTGTTTTTGTTTTTGGTGGATGCAACACTTTTGGTGACTATCAATAATACTCTCTTTGGAACAAGGGGAGAAATTTTGCCTTGAGATGCAGCTGTGCATTAGGAGGGCACTGCAAGCCCGGGATTCCATTTGCTAAGATGTTTCTCACAGCCAGGAAAGCCTTCTTTCTACATTAAATGACCAAGACGTCATTTAAAAAATCAGGTGAGGCTTGCATTTTCCCACAGTTTACTGGAAAAGGGGATGGACCAGGAGTTGGAGTGATTTCTGCTTTCTATTGTCCCAGTGTTTTACTCTTTGCACCAGCTGGTCTAGGGAAGGCCACTGATTGGGACACAGGGAACCCCGAGTGCCGTGAAGGGCAGGGCAGGCAAGGGAAGTCAGGGAGGACTGTTTAGAGAGCGTGAAGTGGGTTCTGGATTTTAGAAAAAATGAGGGTGGCAAGAAAGGGGGATGGGCTGGTGGAGAAGCCCCTCTGCCCTCTATACAGATCAAGAAGACCTCACATGAAAAGAAGAAACTTGTTCCTCATAAGGCTGTCTCATATTGAGCTTTCTTCCTTTGAGTCTCCATGTCTTTGTCATCTGCCTGTTTCCATTCTAAGTTCCCTTACCCTCTCCCTGGTCCAACCATACTGGTCTCCTTTAGTTTCTGGAAAGTACCACACTAGTGGGTTTTTGCAATCACCAAGGGTTTTTGCATCTGCTGCCGCCCTCTGCCTGGAACCATCCTTATCCTGGTAAGTCCTCTTCATGCTGTAGATCTCAGCTTAAAAGTCACTTCCTAAAGGAGGTCTTGCCTTATCCCCTAGACTCTATGGGATCTCCTTGTGCACTCTGTGCTTTGCATTTTTCCCTCTCCTTTGGAACTCTCATCACAATTGTGGGGTTACAGGTCCAACACCTGTCTCCTCTATATTGCAAGTGTGGGACTGTCTGTATCCCCATTGTCCAGTTAGAGGCTCATGGAGGGGTCAGGAGGGGAAAAAGAGCAGGAAAATTGTACCTCTTCCATCATTGTTTTCTTTGAAGGTTTATTTAGAAGCCAAGCTAACCGTGTTCAAACACTGATGCATGGTAGGGTTGGGGGAGAGAATGTTGTGGGTGCCATTTTCCCAGCCGAGAAATGGGGCAGGCTCTCTGGTCCTGTGGGCAGAGGAGGGACAGCACTCTGGGGTGGAGCTACTATTGTTACTCCTGCCCCTGGGGGTGGAGTAGGATGGTGACTGTGCAGGGGGGCCCCTGGTTGAAGCATGATGAGATCACCAAACTCAGGAATAGGGAGAGTGGACTTTTCTCCCTCAATTAATTGAGAAAAGCCATTTCCCAGAGTGCAGAGGAGAATTGGAAAGGTGAATTATGTCCATAGTGCAAACTTTTGAAGTATACATCATAATATATAATAAGTTATACATAAACCGAGAAGAAGATGGTGCTGAGGTTTGAATGGGTTGAGCCCAACTGCAGATGCAAGCATACTGAGCTGAGAGGAGATAAGGTGAGAAGGGCCAAGTGATCCAGTTCTAAGCCTCATCTTTTCTTTTATCATGAATACAATAAAGTCTTGAGGTCATGTTTAAAAATATAATAATGTCTATATCATTTTGAAGGTGAGAAAGAGAAAAGGTATCCTGTGAGGTTAATTTGGCTGCAGTATTTAGGCTGAATTGGAGAAGACTAGTCCAGGAAAGAGCGGTGAGTGTTAGGGCTGGAGCCGAATCCATGAAGCACGGTCTGAAGGAAGACCTGGGGCTCAGAGTCTTTGGGGTGCTAAGGGTCCCAGAGGGGCAGACCAGCTGTCACGGGGCACCTGGCTCAGCAGTTAGTGCCAGGATTATTTGAGGCTCATCAGAGGATCACTTTGGGTTGCCAGCAGGAAGCATCTGGTTTTGCAAAGCTGAGACAAAAGTAGGAACTGGTGTTTGCATTCAGTCTTGGTCATTTGACTCCTGATTGGCCAAAGAGATGTGAGAATGACCAAGGGGAGGGTAGGACACTAGGTCTTGATGGTTGTACCATGATAATAGTATGTTTCCTGGGTAATGAGGTCAAGGCATATGAAGGCTCACTGACACCCCTTTAAGTTTTAGAAAAACCCTCATAGGCTCAGAGGGAGTTGCTTAGGCTATAGACACAGAGTTGACCATGATCTTTGAATCCAGCCTGGCTAACACCATGATCCTTATTCTGACAGGGGAAACCCCCAAGTGTTGGATTTAGGAATGTGTATTGGGTTTTTATTGGCCATACCATTGTCTCCTCCAAGGAAAATCTTTCATTGTCAGATAGCAGGTAATGTTCTCAAGCCCTCCCTTGCTAAAATATCAAGTTCTTCACAGTTTCTTCTTAAGAGCTACCCCTTGGGCATTGCTGAGGCCGTGGAAACAGCACTGACGTGGCAGGGGAGAGTCTGGGTTCTACTCCCAGCCTCAGTACTCTGAAACTATGTCCATGAGCAAGTCATTTCACCCACCTGGAACCCAACTTCCTCACTGTAAGATGAGGGAGGTGATGTTCCTTCCATCTCTCACATCCTATAATCCTATGATCCAGTAACTGGAGGTAGTGATGCAGCTCAGCTTGTTTCTAGAAAACAAATACAGGCACCCCTCCTATGGTGGACTGAATGTGTCCCCCTAAAATTAATATGTTGAAGCCCTAGACTCCAATGTGACTGTATTTGGAGATAGGGCCTTTAGGAAGTTAATTAAGGTTAAATGAAATCAAAGTGTTGGGCCCTAATCTGATAGGACTGGTGTCCTTATAAGAAGAGAAAGAGATACTAGATCTCTCCCCCCGCCTCCTTTTGCTCTCTCTTTTCCTCTCTCTCTGTGGACCCAGAGGAAAGGCCATGTGAGGACACAGTGAGAATGTGGCCATCTGCAACCTAAGGAGAGAGCTCTCACCAGATAACCAGCCTGCTGTCACCTTGATCTTCTAGTTTCTAGAACTGTGAGAAAATAAATGTCTGTTGCTGAAGCCACGCAGTCCCTGGTATTCTGCTATGGCAGCCCAAGCAGACTAATATATCTCATCCCTCAAGAGCTAGACTATGATTTATTGGTCTGTGGCCTCTGCTAGAATTTGCATTTAACTTTTTCCATTGGCAAGAGAATAGAAAAATAAACTAGATTCTGGAAAAGAAGGAACTCCTCAACTGCGGCACTTATAGGCCATGTCTACTAAGGCCCTAGTGACCAAGTCTTTCCCAGAGTGGAGTCATGGATGTGCCTCAGATGTTTTCTCTGACTGCAGCCGATTCTCTGACACCAGCTGGGTGTCCAACAATTCAACTCATCTACCTGGAGTTAGCATCAGATCCCACAAGTTAAAGGATAGCCCCCTTTCAGGTGCCAGTCACAAGTTCCGAGCTACCTGTACTTCTGATCAACTAGCTATAAATTGGGGGTCCCCATGACCCCCCTCCTCAGGTTTGACAATTTGCTAGAATGGCTCACAGAACCCAGGAAAACTTTACTTAGGTTTACTGGTTTATTATAAAGGATGAAACTCAGGAATAACCAAATGGCAGAGATGCATAAGGCAAGGTATGAGATGAGCGTGGCGAGGAACTCCCACGCCCTCTGCGGGCGCTCCAGCTTCCCAGCATGTCAGTGTATTTACAACCCAGAAGCTCTCCCAATATCATTGTTCAAGAGTTTTTACAACCCAATTTCCAGTCCCTCCCTCCCGGACTCCAAGACTGTTGAGTGGGTGGAAATTTCCAACACTCTGATCGCCCTGTTTTTCGGCTATCTAAGGGCCCTACCCAAAGTCACTGTATTAGCATGAACTCAGGTGTGATTGAAAGGGGCTCATTATGAATAGTGAAAGACATTCCTATCACTCAGGAAACTCCAAGGTTTTAGGAGCTCTGTACCAGGAACCAGGGGCAAAGACCAAGTATATTTATTATTCTACCACAATATCCAACATGAATCATGTTCAGCCTTAGGTGGTCCTCTTGTACCCTTGTGGATGAGCCTGTATGGTTACTTTCTGAGCGAAAATTGAGCATGAAATCTTGAAAAGATTTTGTTGTTGACTCAAGAAGTTTTCTGCAACTTCTGCCAAAATATCTTGGTTGTGGGGCACTGGGCTGAGTGGGAAGCTGTGGGGCAATTGGACTGTAGGCCACTGATTTCCAGAAGGGAAGGTCCATACTGTCACCCCAAAGACCTAGATCACAGGACAAAGAACATGGAGCACGTGGAAGTGTGATAAGTTGAATTTCTGTCTTCTCTTCCTTGGGAGCTCCCTGTTTGGGATGTGGTAGCAGATGGACAGTGAGTGGTCTCTCAGAACTGACCTGTTCTAAGGACCCACAGAGGAGAAGAAGGAGAAGGCAAGCTGCAAAAGAGAGGGACACCAAATACAGGGATCCCTGGGGGAGTCCCAGGGATCTGAAGACCCAGAGTGACAGCAGACATGTGGCCATGGACTTGATCTAGACCCCGGGCTTTCTGTGGGGCAGCAGTAGGTCCTGCCTAGGCTTTCTTGGTACAACAGGATACGTATTGACATTACCCAGTGGGATGGAGAATGCAGGGCCAAAGGCCAGCTGTATGCTCCTGTGAACACACTGTATCTGGTCCTGCTATAAGCCTTATACATGTGTGCCAGGATGGCTCCAGGCCCAGCAGGCCATCCTCCAGGGGCCTGCATTGAAATCTTATTCTCGTTCCTATTATTGGAAGTAGACTAATTTGGAAAGAGGCCACACTGAAATCTAACTCCATATTGTGCTCTCAAAACTGTGTGTTAAGTAAAATTATTTCCTTCTCTTTTATCTGGCACTCACACAACAAAATCAGAGTTCATAATGTCACCCCAAAGGCCCTGGCTGAGGAATCCTGAAGATGAAGGATTTTTCTGAATTCTCGTAGAAACAAATACTTTAAAGAGTAGCTACAACTAAAGTTCGCAATCTATGGACCAGGTAGAGATTTTTCTATATCCAGAATTTCTGATTTTCCAGAATGTCTGGGATATTATTGTTTAGTGCATACAAGATTGCATAAATATATTTTATTTACGGAGGAGAATAAACTCTTTTCACACATGCTGGAAGCGTTTTTCTTTTTTAAACAAGATTACCTTGCTAAAAGGAAATATTTATTATAGGAAGTATTAAAAGAATGCAACAGGTCTTCCCTGGTGGCGCAGTGGTTGAGAGTCCTCCTGCCGATGCAGGGGACGCGGGTTCATGCCCCAGTCCGGGAGGATCCCACATGCCATGGAGCGGCTGGTCCCGTGAGCCATGGCCGCTGGGCCTGCGTGTCCAGAGCCTGTGCTCGGCAGCAGGAGAGGCCACAACGGTGAGAGGCCCGCGTACCGCAAAAAAAAAAAAAAAAAAAAAGAAGACAAAGAAAAAAAAGAATGCAACACTTGGAATTAATTGCAGTACTGTGTGAGCATGTAACGTGACATTTTTATAAATGGATAGATGTTGACGCCTGCATCTAATTCATTTCTGAGTCTTTCACAAACCCCACTAGGTACTCTATACATGCTACAGCCTTGCTGAAGTTTTGTTGAATTAATTTTTTTAAAGTAATAGTCTGAACCACTTATTTGCATACCTCTGGAGTTACCTTAACAGAAATGGGAGCCTTATTCAAAACAGACTAAGAGAAAGACCCAAGGGAGCACAGATTTTCAATATGTGGTTTCAAATGTTCACAGTTCATGGGTGCCTATTGCTTGCTCTCTCTTGACACTTCCACATTCAGTACAGTACAGTTCATTGTTTTGATCTATTTTCTTTTATGCTTCACTGAACACATAGTTGCAGGCTGAGATGTTAAAAGCCATCCATAGGTGGCCAGCTCTCTGATGGTGGGTCTGAAAAGAAGGAGACATCACTACTGGCCTAAGACTCCCCAGAGGTGGGAACAGCCCAGTTCCACCTTTCTGAATTTTTATTCTCCCCTTAGGTTCTCAGAATCTGTCAGAATTCTTAGTTGTAAGCAATGCAACCAGACATCAGCTGCTTTAACCTCACTTATTAAAATGGCATTGGGTTGCTTGTAGGGTTGCTGGCAGAATAGGAGAACCAGGCTTGGAGCTACAGGAGCAGGACACGATACCCACAATCGTGCCCCACAGTGCGCTGGTGAGGACACCACTGTCACTGCCCTTGCCGGACACTGTACTCTGTC
Organism: Mesoplodon densirostris; assembly: GCF_025265405.1. Classification (NCBI taxonomy): domain Eukaryota; kingdom Metazoa; phylum Chordata; class Mammalia; order Artiodactyla; family Ziphiidae; genus Mesoplodon; species Mesoplodon densirostris. Next base: position 33,219,338 of record NC_082668.1, on the reverse strand, counting down.
GCTGACGCAGCAACACTTGTGCTCCAGGTAGAGGATGGGGACAGCATCAAACCACTGCTGCCATGGAAACATGATCTTGCTGCAAATGCCACCACCTCTAGAGAGGGTCTCAGAGTCGCTGCTTCTTTGTGTCACTAGTACCTGATTCACAGTCCAGAGTGGGTGCTTCTGATTGGTGGGTCCTGGATCCTGGGCCCATAACTACTTGCAGGGGATGCCTGGAAAGGTAGTATCCGACATTTCAGTTTTTATGGTGGCAAGTTGGCTCTGTCTTTCTTGAAGACTCATAAGAAAGGCAACTCTTCAAATAAATGGTAGGCAGTCAAAAGGAATGACAATTGTCCATGATATGAACTAAACTATACCAGGATCACCTGCCCCAAGAAAGAGGATAAAAACCTTGCTGTACACAGATTATTAAAATCCAAACTAAAACAAAACAAAAACTACCAGTAGTAAACACGATAGCAAGGAGATACTTTATTCCTTAACTTTGAAAATCCTGTCTACCATGAGAATGATTTCAAATGTAATTGTTTAAAGTTTATTCTACTAGGAGATTTGGGCTTCTTCTAAATATTTTTTAAGGGAGTTTTTCTTCTTCTTTTTCCTCTTTAGAAATCTACCTTATTGGTGGGCTATGGTATTGGATTGTTATGGGTTATTTTTCATTCATGGAGATCGATAAATTGTACATAGTGGTTATGTTTCTAGAAACTTCCAAATGGGAGAGCTTCAGTCCTTAAAACCTCTGTGGGGTAATCAGGTTTTTCTTAACTCATTTAGTCAATATCTCCTTGGATTTTACAAGAAATCTGAATTAGAGCCAAAAAGGCCACTTCTGCTTAGATGGGAAAAAAAGTGTCATATCTCACTAGGTTTGTACTGTGTCACTTTGGCACCAAAAGTTTCCAGTTCATATAATTTCACTCATACACAGAGGTGCAGTCTCAGTGCAGGGCATGTGGCATAGGGGTGAGAAAAGGAGAGAGTGACTTGGTGGGAAGGGCGAGAAGCCAGGGAATGGAACTTCCTGAATCGTGCTGGGCAAGCTTACCCACCAGAGAGCACTCCCCTTCCTAAACCCTGCTGATGTTGGTCCAGTTATTTCAGACAGTCCAAGTTAGTCCAACATTGTTGCAGCAAATGAATTGGGGTTGTTGTAATATGATTTTCACCTCCGCATTGCCAATAGCAAGTCTTGATCCAAGGGAGCATAGGGACTAGGTATATATATATATATATATATATATATTAGTTCACTCTGTAACCATTTACTAAGACCCTATTATGTACTAAGCATTGCACTAAGTGCTTTACATTTATTACCTCATTTAATAATCCCTCCAACAACCCTATCCTATGTAGTAGATCTAATTCCTTCCCCTATTTGAAAGATAAGACAACTGAGGCTCAGAGAGTTTAAGAGGCAGGAAAATTTGAATCCACATCACTTGACTCCAAAGTCTGTGATTCTAGCCACTGTCTCTCACGATTTTTGGTGCTCCAGATCCTGAGGTAACTGGCAGACAGTGTCTACCCTCAGCAGTGTTTGGACATCAGAAAAGAGACATCACCATACCATGTGTTTCATCCTATAATACTGTTGTATCCAGGAGCCCAGCCAAAGTTTGGATGGGAGGTAGCTCATGAAGGTTTTCTGAAGGAGGTAAACTTGAGCTAAGTAATTAAAGGATGACCAAGATGTTTCCACAGGAAAAGCATGTGTAGAGGCGTAGAGGTGTGAGAACCTGTTCCATGGCTGGTGTGCATGTAAAGAGAGAGAGAGAGGCTCAGGGGAGAGAGAATTGAAAACAGGGCTAGAAAGAAATGCAGAAGTAATGTGGGTGAAGAAAAGGGTGCAGATATGAGAGCCACTTGGAGAGTAGATTCAACAAAACTTGGCGACTGATTGGATCTGATGAATGAGGGATCCATTAATTTTTTAAAAGTATTTTAGAGTAGTTTTAGGTTTATAGCAAAATTAAGAGGAAATACAGAGATTTCCCATATACCCCTTCCCCACACATGCACAGCCTCCCCATTATCAACATCCCCCTCCTGAGTGGCACATTTATTACACCAGTGAACCTGTGTTGACACATTATTATCCAAAGCCTATAGTTTACATTAGGGCTCACTCTTGGTGTGTATTCTATGGTTTTGGACAAATGTGTAATGACATATACCCATTATTACAGTGTTATATACAGTATTTCCATTGCCCTCCAAATCCTCTGTGCACCATCTATTCATCCCTCCTCCTTCCTACTCCCTGGCAACCACTGATCTTTTTAGTGTCTCCATAGTTTTGCCTTTTCCAGAATGTCATATAGTTGAAATTATTTAGCCTTTTCAGGCTTCTGGCTTCTGGCTACTAAGTGAAAGAATGGCTTCTTTCACTTAGTAATATGCACTTATGCTTCCTTCATCTCTTTTCATGGTTTGATAGCTCATTTCTTTTCAGTACTGAATAATAGCCATTGTCTGGATGTACCACAGTTTATTTATCCACTCACATACTGGAGGATATCTTGGTTGCTTCCAAGTTTTAGCAGTTATGAATAAAGCTGCTATAAATATTAATGTGTAGATTTTTGTGTGGACACACAGTTTCCAACTACTTTGGGTAAATAAGAAGGAGTATGATTGCTGGATCATATGGTCAGAGTATGTTTAGTTTTGTAAGAAATCACCAAACTGTCTTCTAAAGTGGCATGCACAGAGAAGAGGCTATGTCAGGACTCAGAGAGATAGTGTCATCTTTAAGTCAGGAAGAGAGGCCAAACCGGAACCAACCCTGCCAGCACCTTGATCTTGGAGATCCAGCCTCCAGAACTATGAGAAAGCAAATGTCTGTTGTTTTAGCCACACAGCCTGTGGTATTTTGTTATGGCAACTCAAGTAGACTAATACTCCAAGAGAGGAGACAGTTTCAAGGATGGTTTAAAGAAAGACAAATATCAATAAAGATAAGAGTAGGCATGTGTTTTCTGAATTTGGTAATCCTGTGACCCTAGCAAGAGCAAGGAAGTACCACTGTCAGAAGACAGGCTGCAGTGACTTTAAGGATAACATCAGCAGGAGGAAGGACCACATGTTTTACATGCAAGCATGGCCTCTAGGTTGGAGTGTGGCAGCTCCTACCATCTGTGTCCGTAATCTTGTAAAGTCTTTGTGTAGACTCCCCCAGGGACCAGCATAGTATGTGGCACATAGCAGGTTCACACTCATGCCTGTTGAATGACCTTCCTCTGCTGTGCACTGGCTTAGGTGTAGAGTTAGGTGAAACTTGCTTGACCAGTGAGGCAGCCTTATATAGTAGTATGAGTGATGTGAATTTAGTGCTGTCTAGGTACCAGGCATTGTCCTAAACAATTTGCATATATTTTCTCATGTAATTTTCATAACGACTTTATGAGTTAGGCACTATTATTATTGGGTTGGCCAAAAAGTTCCTTTGGTTTTTAAATAAAAATAAAAGACATATTTTTCGTTTTCACCAAGAACTTTGTTGAACAACATAGTCACTGTTTTGTTCCACTACCTTCTGCCATTTTTCAGGCAACTTCAAAAGTTCTTCCAAAAACTTTTTATGTTTTTGAGCAAAGAACTCTTCCAGGTGTCTTTTACAGTCTTCCAGGGAATTGAAAATTTTTCCATTAAGAGAATTTTGTAAAGACCAAAATAAATGGAAATCCAAAGGTGTAATGTCTGGTGAATACGGCAGATGAATCAGAACTTCGCAGCTAAGCTGTAACAGTTTTTGCCTGGTCATCAAAGAAACATGCGGTCTTGCGTTATCCTGATGGAAGATTATGCATTTTCTGTTGACTAATTCCGGATGCTTTTCATCGGGTGCTGCTTTCAGTTGGTCTAATTGGGAGCAGTACTTGTTGGAATTAATCGTTTGGTTTTCTGGAAGGAGCTCATAATAGAGGACTCCCTTCTAATCCCACCATAGACACAACATCATCTTCTTTGGATGAAGACCGGCCTTTGTTGTGGTTGGTGGTGGTTCATTTCGCTTGCCCCACAATCTCTTCCATTCCACATTATTGTAAAGTATCCAATTTTCATCACCAATCACAATTTGTTTTAAAAACGGAACGTTTTCGTTACGTTTCAGTAGAGAATCGCATGCGGAAATACGGTCAAGAAAGTTTTTTCTCTTCACTTATGTGGAACCCAAACATCAAAGCGATGAACATAACCAAGGTGGTGCAAATGATTTTCAACGCTTGATTTGGATATTTTGAGTATGTTGGCTATCTCCTGCGTGGTATAACGTTGATTGTTCTCAATTAATGTCTCGATTTGATCACTATCAACTTCAAGTGGTCTATCTGACCGTGGAGCATTGTCTGGTGAGAAATCTCCAGCACAAAATTTTGCAAACCACTTTTGACACATTCGATCAGTCACAGCACCTTCTCCATACACTGCACAAATTTTTTTTTGCATCCCGGTTGAGTTTTTACCTTTCTTGAAATAATAAAGCATAATATGCCGAAAATGTTGCTCTTTTTCTTCCATCTTCAATACTAGAATGGCTACACAAAAATTCACCAATTTTGATAACTTTTAATAAAATGCACTCTGATATGACAGCTGTCACAATACAATCTAGCAAAATTGTTTCAAACGAAGTTACAGACAACTGAGTGCTACTAGAGTCATCTTATGGAAAAAAACGAACGAACCTTTTGGCCAACTCAATATTATGCTCATTTTTCTTATGGAAAAACTGAACTATAGTTTCAAACAATCTGATCCCAGAGCTCAAGCCCTTAACCGCCACCTTCTGCAGCTCATATCCTTTTACCATCTGCCATCCCTGGGTGCAGACCCCTGGGTCTGCCCTGTGGAGACTTGAGGAACTGACTGGGCCTCAGTATCCTAACATGCACTGTGTGGACTTTGCAGAAGATGATTCTCTAAGGTGCTTTCTGCCTCTAACGATCTATGATCTGATGGTTTGTACCAAATTACACTCTACTGACCTGGCATTAACCTCTGCAGAAAAGTCAACCAGAAGTTGTCGGTCAAGACCAGTGGTCAGGACCATGGGAAGGTCCTATGTTGAGTGTCTTGCCTATGACACACCACCCCTTATTTATGCAGGCAGGGAACATGGGGAGTCCCCCAACAGTTAATGGGGGAGTGGGGGGATGTACACAGGGTGACCGAGAAGCGTGATGTGGGTTCCATTCCAGGCAGGGTGGCGGTGGGCTTGGGAGAAGCCCCTACCTCTGCTCCATGTTGCTGCTTCCACTTGTTGTCTAGGACGTGAGGGGAGTTCTGGCTGAGGGTCAGCGATCAAGTATTTCATGGAGGGGAACAATCAGCCAGTCACCACCACATTGCTGAAGGGTTTAACAATGCCAAGTCTGCCTTGGGGTATGCAGGGGTCTGGGCAAATTTTTCTTCCAGGGTCCCTGTCTATATAAATGACTTAATTAAAAACATATCACAAAAATATATGGATCCATGTGAGGCCCATATGATTTGTCAATGAAGATATAGAACAGCGGGTAGAGAAGAGGTACGTATGGATTTACTTATTGTCCAGTTAGTGCACATGAAGATACTTGGTTAGGTCTGGCAACCACCTCTTTGTTGTCAAATGCACTGTTCCTGGATAATTTCATATCTTCCACGAGGAAATGGTACAATGCTGTTATCACAATGCCATGGTTCTTCAGAACCTGTTTGTATTGAAACAGTCTAGATCTTCCAGCCTCTGCCATCCCTTCATTTCATTTACTTAATGCTGATTACAGCATTAGTCATGATACTGCATCGTCCATCAGGCTGCCTGTGAATACTGGCTTCCAGTGCCTGTCTCTGAGATTCTTATTGGACCTCTCTGAGGATGATCACAAATGCAAGTCATACTCAGAGTGCACAGGAAAATGTGAACGATCATTTGGTTTTTGGCCATATTCAGAATTTTGTAGCATAAGGTGGAATAGCGTATCTTCCAATCACATATTCTTTTATAATTTTTAGATCATTATCATTGCATTCCTACAATGTGATCTTCTTCCATGATGAGTGCACCTCCCTCTTTCATATATCACCCAAGCTGGGAGGAGAGGTGAAGCGGTCGTGGGCAGGCGGAGAAGAGTGTGGTCTTATTCATATAAGGAATGGTGTCCCATGCCAGGCACAGCTTAACACTGATCCAGGAGAGCATGAGGTCACCAGCCCATTGTAGGCAGGGGGGACATCACTTGGAAGAGTCTGTGATGAGAGGGGGGACTGGGGGGGGAGGGGTGCACATCATAAAGCACACCTGTCCCCATCCTGCTTCCCTCAGTGCTGTAGCCAGAGGCAGCACTTTGGTCAGGACGTGGACTGATTAGAGCCCATGTACCAGCCTGTACACGTGGCTCAAACCAGTGGCCTGTGTTTGTTTTCTATTGCTGCCATAACAACTTACTACCTATTCGTGGCTTAAAGTAGCTCATCTATTATCTCACAGTCATAGGGGTCAGAAGTCTGGGTACACATGGCTCAGCTGGCTCTCTGTTCCAGATTTCACAAGGCCAAAGTCAAGGTGTGGACAGGGCTGTGTTCCTTTCTGGAGGCTCTAGGGATGCATCTGCTTACAAGCTCATTCAGATTGTTGGCAGAATTCAGTTCCATGTGGTTACAGGAATGAGGTTCCCATTTCCTTGCTGGCTGTCAACCAGGTGTCATTCTCAGCTCCTAGAGGCCACTTGCATTCCTTGGCTTGTAGCCCCCTTTTAATCCATTATCAATGCCAGCAGCAGCAGGCTGAGTCTTTCTCATGCTTTGAATCTCTCTGATTTTCCCTTCTGCCTCATTTCTGCTTCCAGCTAGAGAAAGTTCTCTGCTCTTAAGGGCTCATGTGATTAGACTGGGTCCACCTGGATGATCCAGACTACTCTCCTTAATTAAGGTCTGTACCTTAATTATATCTGCACAGTCCCTTCTGCCATATAACATAAGAGATTTAGAGGTTCCGGGTTGGATTATGTACACCTTTGGAGGCCATCATTCTGCCTACCACAAGGATTGCTGGTTGTCCTAAACGCTGAATTCATCCTGTGTCTGACATGAATAAGCTTCATCCCAAATTAGGATGTCAGCACCATTCTGGCAGTTCAATAACTGTAAGGACCAATGCAAGAAATACCCCACTGGCCAGCAGGAACAATCTGCTTAGCAGTCCACCTTCTTGGAATGAACCTTGGCCATGGGGCCTGGCACTACACATGAGCATGGTCCCAGAGCTCCTTGGGCCTTGTGGACCTCTCCCCAGGTGGGTACAGGGGTTGAAGTAGAGGGCTGGAATGTGGAAGAACATCCCCAAAGGGAGAAGGAGGGATGGGCCAACATAGGTCCCTGTTTATGCTCCTGCCTGGATGGTCCTGCTGATTCTGGGTATTCCCAGGCACTGGAGAGGAGCTCAAGGAAGGCATTAAAATTCACAGGTGCTCCTGAAATGGGTCAGGGTAGGGACGCTGCTTGCCTGGTTCCAAGGGCAAGGCAGCGCTGCTTCTAGCAAATAACCTGAGAACTAAGAACTCAACTTTCTTATTCTTTGTGTAATATCACTATAGAGTGCAGCTCAGTGCCCTGCTGGGTTTGCCCTGGTCAGGCAGTGGTGTGTGTGACAGAGCCTGCAGAGGCTTTCATTTCAGCCAGCCTTGGTTCAAGTCCCCAGTATTGGTTCAATAGCCCATATTGGCTGGATGGCCTTGGACCAATGACTTCATCATGTGAGCCACTGTCTCTTCATCTGTGTAGTGAAATGAAGGCAATGATAGTGAACACTGGCTCTCTGAGGGATGACAGATATCACAGCTACTTTACACTAATATCTGCCCATTATATTCAGCTGTTAATGTGGTGATGATCAAGTGAGATGGCATAGGTAAAAATCTCTGGAATACAATAAGCAATCCATACATTTCAACAATAAGCATTAACTGAGCTGGTGAATGGTTAACAACCGGCTCTCTGGGGAAGGAGAGGAGGAGGACTCGTAGCATTGCAGATGGCCAGGGTGTACATACTCCCACCGCAGCTAATTTCAAACTAACCACATGGTGTCACTGAATTTGGAGTTGAGAAGTGAGGCGAAACACTGGCTCCATGGGCCGGGGGCAGCCAGCTCCAGCACCCACTAGGTGAGCTCTTAATTTGTGCCAGGCACAGTGTTCACACTGGGGGCACAATGATGCATACGATTTTGCAGTTCTCTTCTGGGCACTTTCTCCCTTCTCCAACCAAAAGTACAAGTCTCCAAAATGCTTTGTAAATCAGACGTAGCTCTAGGTAGAGAAGCAGGAACCCGGTAACCTCTCAACATGTCTGCCAGCTCCTGCCTGAACCAGTAGAGGAAGTGTTATTTCTGGCTTCTTTGCAAGCCAGCAGCCTTGTTTCCATAGAGCTGAGTGGGGGTATGATTAAAGCCAGAAGCGCTGCTCCTCTCATTAGTTTGGGGTTTGGTGTTGGTGGAGACATTTCGTTTCCTGGAGGCCAACTCAGCAGCTCTAGTAGGGGAAGGTGCTGGCTCATCCATTCATTACCGTGGGGACTGAATGACCCTGGTAAGAACCAGAGTCATTTCCCAGTTGTCTGACGTCTCACCCTTAACCACGCCCATGCTTCATTCTCCCAAGCACTTCGAGGATGCCAGGGATTCCATTATAACTAGCATCTGGTGTTTTTAATACAGAAGCAATTTAACTGTTCTCAAAGGGGAAGAGAGATTTTTTGAAGATTGGCGAAGGAAGCAGGTTGTTAAGCATCTATGTAGAGTACTTGGAAATGTGTAAGCTGGTAAAACTAGAGGTCAAGGAGACGTAGGTTGTCTCTACCTCACCATCTTGAGTCATTGAACTCAGGTACTGTAAGTTGTTTTATATCATTTCTCAGAAGCCAATCTCTTTTCTCACCTTAAGTTTCCATGTAAGTGGGTATTATGGGGGAAGGAAAGCATAATGCAAGCACTGTTGTTACTGGTGTTTAAAAAGGGCCAGTAACACAGTATTGTAGGTCAACTATACTTCAATTAAAAAAATATAGGGGCTTCCCTGGTGGTCCAGTGGTTAAGACTCCATGTTTCCAATGCAGGGGTTGTGGGTTCGATCCCTGGTTGGGGAAATAAGATCCCACATGCCACGTGTGGTGTGGCCAAAAATATATATATATATACATAAATAAAAATACTTTTCTTTCTGAAGGAAAAAAAATTGAAAAGGGCCATTAAAAATAAAGTTAATATCTACCCTTCTTAATACACCCAGCTGGAAATTAATGTAAAAACTGGGATCCTGATGGCTTGTGTGAGTGTGTGTGTGTATAAACTTATAATAAAATCTATTTGGGATGTTTGAGATTATTTTATTTATTCTTTTTTTAAACTACACTTGCGAAATTAAAATATGTATTTCATATGAGTTCAAGCTAAATACCCAAATTTTAGAATAAAGGACAAACTCTCAGAAATTCAAAAGGGTTCTTCAATATAACTAGAAAGAACAAATTGTGACTCAAGAATAGTAGAAAGTAGAAAACAACTGCAGCTTATTTTTGGAGCAGCATTTTGGGTATGGGTGGGGTATTTCATTAACATATAGATGCCATGTTTTTCCATTTTAGATAACTCTAATTGATTTCTCATGTGTCAAGGATTTAGCATTGTGAGTTAGTTTCCACAATAGTGTTTACATTTATTATAGAGTATTACATCCTTTTCTGGGTTGGAGCTTTTGGGTTCCATATAGTAAATTTGCAATAAGAATTGGATTATTATTTTGCTTCAATTTAAAAAAATCTCATCCATTTTCCTTTTTTTGCTTAGAGTCTCAAGACAGTGCTGATAATTATAATTTTACAATTACAATTAAAAAATAAATATTTATTGAGTGCTTTCTGTATAGGTAGTATTACTCTTTGTTTCTGAAATGAATTTTTAATGATAAAAAGATATTCTAAAAGTTGGCCCATATTGACAAGACATGGAAACAGGAAAACATGGAGTTATGGGGTCAGTGACTAGCAGAAATTCAATTGAGAACAATGAAGTTAAAATGACAAAATGTCATTTTGAGTGGATACTGTGATAGTCTTGAATGCTAGGGTAAGGTGCCTGTATTTTAAAATCATCAATGACTTCCTTTTGCCTGAAAAATTAAAAACAGGGAAAAGGTAGTAGTGATAGTGTGATATTATCAGAAGTACTCTTTTAGATATATGTAGAAATATGTAAAAGGTGAATTAGGACAAGGAGAGGATAAAAACATAAGTTAAGAGTAGGATTGCTAGGGGGACTTCCCTGGTGGTCCAGTGGTTAAGACTCCACGCTTCCAATGCAGGGGGCACGGGTTCGATACCTGGTCGGGGAACTAAGATCCCATATGTTGCGTGGTGCAGTCAAAAAAAAATAAGAGTAGGATTGCTAGATAAATACAAGGTGTCCAGTTAAATTTAAATTTCAGATAAGCAAAAAATATTTTTTTTAAGTTTAAGAATGTCCCACGCAATATTTGGGACATGCTTGTACCAAAATAAGTATTTGTAGTTTCTCTGAATTTCATATTTAATTGAGTTACCTGTATTTTTATTTGCTAAATCTGGCAGTCCTATTAGGGGGCTGCTGCAATAGTACAAGTAAGAGGTAATAAAGGCCAACCAGGGCAGTGCAAGAAGAAACTGATAGAAGGGTATGGATGTGAAAGAACTGAGAAGGTAAAATCGATAGGACTTCACAACTGATAAGAGAAAATGATGTGGCTTGAAATACTATAATATGGAAAGATGAGCTAGAATCTAATAGACTAATTTTCTAATAGAAAATTTAGATATTTCGAGGAAAAAAATTGGCTAACTTGACATAGAGTACTGATTCTGTGAATTGATAGCCTTGACAAGTACAGTGACACAAACATTAAAAGAAATCATTGCAATTTTAAGTTAAGTTGAAATAAAAATTTAATAAAAGTTATATTCTTTGAAGAATAATTAACATTTTCATAGAAGTATTGCACAGTTTAAATATTTTATTAATAGCACTGGGGATGTACGGCTGCTTTTTCATAATCCAGATAAATGAAAGCTCATGGCTCTTATTCTCCCAAGGCATTTAAATATGTACCTTAAATCAAACAATGTCTGTGTGTTTCATTTCTGCTGAGGAAATGGTCTTTGAAAGGGAATCTGGTATCAAGCTGGGCAAAATAACTTGTGCCTCATATCAGTGAGTAGGATTCAAGGGTGTTTTACAAAATCTGGCATTAAAATTATTAGACAATATTCCCATTTATTTTAGTACAGTCAACTGGGCAATTATATCTTTCCAGACATACCTATTTCTAAACATATATGTTTAGAAAGATGGTGGAATAAATTTAGAAGATGGTGGAATAACTTAGAAATTACAAAGATGTTCCTTGAGAACTTTTAAACTCTTATAAAGCCATTTAAATGAATTCAATAAATATTTATTAAGTACCTTTTGTGAACCTAGTTTCTACCAATTACTCACAAGAAGACAGACCCTCTCCTCATAATCTTAAAGACCGAATCAATTATGGAGCAATCAAGTAAGAATAGAAACTTCAAGTAAAAAGCTATGTTTCCCCATTTTCCTTGTTCTCTAAACCCCTAACTGCCTGCTACGGTAGCTCCCTGTATCTGTCAGGGTCCAGTAGGGGGACAGAAACCACACTATTGGGACAGAGAGAATTTAACATAAAGAATTGTTAACCAGGCATAATGATGTGAACTAGGTAATTGAGAAGCAAAAAGAGAACTCTAAGGTATCATGGAGGCAGCAACACCAACGACCGCCCCTGGGGCAGGAGGAACAAGAAGAGGTTAAAATGACTAAAACTTAGAAACTTACAGGAGGAGCCTTGTATGCCTGGGACCCAGACCTCTGAGGAGGGGTCTCCAGTCAGGGCTGGTGTCTCTGGGGAGTGTGGGTAGGGGTCATGAAACTAGCTCTGCACATCTTAGGAAAAAATTGCAAAGTGGATTCAGCTGATGCTAATGGAAGGCACTGCTGCTGCCTTGATGCCCTGGGGTGATGTTCACAAAAACATGGGTCAGATGGAGAAGAGCGAGTCCCTTCTTCCTGCTTCAGCCTTGCAGTCTCCTTCTAGTGCCTCTATTGGCAAGAGCCTAAATGGATCCAGTTGTCAAAAGTAGAAACGTAGTTTTCAACCTCCTAGCCTCAGCATCACAATGCAGAGTATAAAAGAATCGATTTGAGCTGAGAGACCATCACTTAATGACTGGTCCACTTAAATGTTTCTTCTGGGTCACATGTTGCCTTCTCCAATGGAACCCCTGCCCTGTACCAGAATGACCTTTCCAAAGCCCTCCAAATCTTCTCATGATCTCAGAATAAAGCCAAAGATCCCTACCATGACCCACAGACCTGCATGATTTGACTCCTGCATGCTGTGTTTCCACCCTCATCCTGGACCTCGATGTATCTGTAGCCTGTCTGCCTGCCTGCCAGCCAGTCCTTGAATGTGCCATGTTCTCTTCTCCTTCAGGGCTTTTGTACACACTACTCCCTGTGCTTGGAATATTCTTCCCCTCCTCTTTGCCTAGTGGAGTCTTATTCAATGTTGAGATCTCGGCTCAAGAATGGTTACTTCTTTAGGAGAGCCTCTTCTGCTCCCTAGACTAGAGGTCTCTCTGTTAAACATTTCCATGGCTTCCTTGCTCTCTTCATGATTTGAAATTGGGTTGTTGTATTTGACTAACGTGTCTTTCCCCACTATATAGTGAGCAACTCAAGGGTAGGGATAATGTCTGGTTTGCTCCCTACTGTTTTTCAGTGTCTACAAGGTGTCTGACACATAGCAGGTGCTCAACAAACACTTATCACATGACCAAATGACTGAAACAAATTATTTTGTGAGGACGAAGGGTTTATTATAATAATTTAGGAATCTATTGTCACAAATACTGTCCTTTCACTATAAAGAAAACAATTGGTAAGGACCACTCTGAAAACATGTTAATTTTTCAGGGTCCAGGTTCAGAACAGTGAGTCCCAAACAGTGGGAGGCTTTTCCTAATTAACTCATTCCAAGGTCCAGTTTCCCAGTGCTCTTTTTATTTCCTAGATTAGTTTATTTCTAAAGGAGGTCAATCCTGTTCACAGAGTAGATTATAGACCATCACAACAGAATGTAACAGGCCAGTATTTTTACAGACAATACACATACAGAGGTATATGTGTGTGGATAAGTGTGTGTGTGAGGTCTTATATTTTCCCTTTCTGAATTCCAAAAGTAAAGGGCAGCTTGCTTACTGACTGCTTGACTGATGAATTGATTTAAACCTTTCTCAGAGCTGGGGTGGCATGGGTTTCCAGAGCACCACAAGTTGGGTTGTAATGAGAGAGTTCTGATTGGGTGCCACCAAGCCCAGGCCAGATGACTTTTTCGTGAATTGAAATAGTCTGTACATCCTGCATTTTCAAGGTCCTAGCAACAGATTTTCTGCATGCCTCTCTTCATACAAAATCCTGCTCCATGGGAACCAGCGCAAACATGCAGGCCCAGCACCATCCAAGTTCATTCTTAGAAAAGAAACATTTCTTCAAAGGAAGCATGGTCTCCCCACTCTACAGACAACCTTTTACATTCTCAGAAGAGCAGTTCGTTTTCCTGGTGCGACACGTCTCAGACACCTGTATTTATTATTAGGGTCTTTGTTCTATAAATTGAAGGCCTACTCCAACAATTTTCCCAGAACCACAGATTGGTCTCTACCAAACATTCTTTTGAGTCTCCACCTTGCGAGACAGAAAAGTGTTTACAACCTCGAAGCGGTGGTTCTAGTTTTCACTCTTCCCATCAATGCCGCAAAGATGTGAAGGCTAAGTTACGGTCAGGGCTTAGGTTTAAAGTACCGTGAGTAACACAGTCCCCCAGCAGGCTCTGCAAGAAGAAAGTTTTTTACAAGTGTGTTTATTCATTTAGTCATCCACTCATTCAACCCACATTTACTGAGTGTTTACTATGTATGAAGCATTGCTCTAGGCACTGGAACTATTGAGTTAATAGGGAGAAACAGATCATAAATAAATAAGATAGTATCAGGCTATGATCAGCACCAAAATGAATATAGGGAGGGACTTGTGGACCTGCAGTGGCATGGGTGGTCACTGATGTCATTGATGAGATGAGCTTTAAGTAGAAATCTGAGTGACAAGAAGGCACCAATTATTAAGCCATGTGGGAAGAGCATAGAGGGGGCAAATTATGCTAAAGCCCTCACGTGGAAGTGAATTTGGCTAAGCGTGGCTGGTGTGTAGTGGGTGAGGGACCTGGGAAGGAGAACCCAGCCCAGAGATGATGGCATAGAAGAGTGACTGACCTCCTCCACACTCTGTCCTATTTTGTCTTTTCCCTGTGCTGGGACTAATGCATTTTCTGTTATATCCATTCATGATTTCTGCTTAGGTTCAGTTGGAGCACCCATTTGCTCTGTTACTATACTCCATCAGTTCAACTTTAAGTATAGTTTGAGAAAAAAGATAAAACAGTTCTGAGCTTAACCTTGGAATATTGTTTAAGGCAACTACTACATAATACACTTGGGTATTAGAAAATAAGTTAAGTAAAATTGGCTATGGGGCTGTATGTTCTGCTAGATAACCCCCCTCCCCACTAATCCTCTGTTAGATTTTTACAGCCTATAAGAACAAATTCATGTGTTTATTAAGCCTTCAGCAAAGCTGTACATTCACTGACTTCCCAGCCTACCCTAGAACCATAGAGTCTGGGTTGGTACAAGTCTTAGGGTCACATAATAATCTACACCAACCTCCCTCTAATTCTAATTGTTTTGTGTCCTGATGAGTGATCATCCTGCCTTTGCTTGAACACGCCCAGTGACTGTCTGCTTTTTGAGTCAACTTGTTTCATTGCTGGATAGCTCTGGTCATTAATACAAAGAGTGGCTTTCTAAGTTGAACTCTGCCACCCTATCTTTCACCCTTGAGGCATGCAAGGACAAACAACAAAGGAACTTTCCAGTATGTCTTCTAGCTGTTTTGGACTTTTTGTAGGCTAATCGGAGGTACGGTATAACTGAACACACACACACACACACACACACATTCAAAAGCAACTGTAAAATTGGAGTTAGGTTACAATTTTATCAGAGGACCTTAGGAGGGGGTACTTCTGTCACTGTTTTGTCTCACATCTTTGCTGTTTTCAGAGCCAGCAGAAGTAATGAGGCCTGGGTGTCTCTGACTGACTATATGTTTTGGCCCCTCCTATGGCTGAGACCTGTAAGCACCAAGTCCTTTACTTTGGATTTCTGGGATCTAGAAGCAAAACTTTTATATTCCTCTCAAAACAGGGCCAGGGTGGAAGAGGGTGGAAGATTGAAAGTATTGAGAAAGAGTGAAAACATGCTTGCAGTATTCTGTAGTTTGGCAAAATGATGATTCTCACAGTATGTCTCCCCATCCCTCCTGCAGATGAATCACCTGGGACCATTTTTATTTTTAATTTTTAATTAATTTATTTTTTCCCAACCTTACAGTGTTTATTTGATCATTTTTTCATTTATATGATTGTGTTTACATGCATTAGATTCTTTATTCATTTGGTTTTTTAAAAATTTTTATTGGAATATAGTTGATTTACAATGTTGTGTTAGTTTCAGGTGTATAGCAAAGTGAATCAGTTATACATATATCCACTATTTTTTAGATTTTTTCCCTATATAGGTCATTACAGAGTATTGAGTAGAGTTCCTTGTGCAAACAGTAGGTCCTTATTAGTTATCTATTTTATATATAGTAGTGTGTATATGTCAATCCCAAGCTTCCAATTTATCCCTCCCCGTCCCCCCTTACCCCCTGGTAACCATAAGTTTGTTTTCTACATCTGTAACTCTATGTCTGTTTTGTAGATAAGTTCATTTGTACCCTTTTTTTTAGATTCCACATATAAGTGATAGCATATGATATTTGTCTTTGTCTGACTTACTTCACTCAGTATGAAAATCTCTAGGTCCATCCATGTTGCCACAAATAGCATTAAGGATCTTTTTTAAATGTACAGGTTCTTATGACTGGCTTCAGTCAAATGAATTCATATTTCTAGGGGCAGGGTTCCCGTGTCTGAATTTTTAACCAGCTCTTCAGGAAGGCATAATGCTCATAAAATTATGAGAATACTGCTATAAAACATAAGGAAAAAGAAGAAAAAGGAATGAGGAATAGCTCTGATGAAGGAGAATAAGAAGGGAGGAAAGGCCTCCTACCAGTGGTCTCAGATAGAAAAATAATCTCTTATGTAAGTTATGGTACAAACAACCATCATAAAATATAGCAAGCAAATGCTGTAGATGAATATATATTGACATGAAAATATATTGATGATATACTGTCAAATGCAAAATAGTGTGATGAAATAACTCCATTTTATATGTATATATGCATAGAAAAATCTCTCAATTCATGCAGCCTAAGGTTATTCATTGAGTTAACAGTGGTGAACAAGACTGGTAGAGTACTTTGTTCACAGTCTAGTAAGTATACATTCAGCACTGTGTTAGCACACTATTTATGGATTTAGAAATTTCTATTGCCTTTATGAATTTTCCAACTTATACATAGCTACCACATTGTTTTCATAATAAAAAATAATAAAAAATGAACATAAATGCTCTCCTAATACAGTATATGCCTTACGTATTATGAATCATGTTCTTTTCTGCCCTCTTCTTCTTTTGCACTGTTTTTTTTTTCACCACGGTCTATCCTTTCTTTTCTATATCCAAGTCATCAGTAATATTCCACCAATTTTGTGTGGAGAAAAATCAAGTTCATTTCATTTATTATGCATATAACATGTATGGGTATATCAATATCTGGCTGCATAAGTATTGTTCATGACATCTTTCCTGTTGTTTTCTCTCCACTCTGGTGCTTTTTTCTGGTTCAGACTACATGATACAAATGAGTAATAATTCCTGGTAAGGAAGCCAGGAGTCAGTGGCAGTACATCTCAGTGTATTTCAGATTGGTCTGTAGTATGGGAGTACTCCCTGAGATTTTATGTCCAGTTCTAACTAGTCCCTCTTCCAGGACCAAACAAAACTGGACACGAACTACAGGTAGTTAAGTGACTTTAACAGGGAAGCACCTTGAACTCAGCTGCATTGGCTGAAGGAGGAGCTGTACAGTGAAAGGGGAGAAGTAGGAATTGTGTCAGGCAGCCTTTCTGCCTTCCCTTCCCTCCTGACCAGACTTGGTTTAAAGACTCTCTTTTGTTTTATAGACATAGTTTCAATAATCCTGAATTTTATAGGCTATAGGAAGACCGAGCAGGTGCAACATCTTTTAAGTTAAATTTTATTGGAGCCTGAGACCTGAGGAAGTCTATTGCACAAGTATTCAGTTACCCCAGATGGTGCAAATCTAGAAATGAGAAACATGGTTTCTTTCCTTTTTTCCTTCTTTCTGGCTTAGCAAAGTCACCAAAACTCTAGGTTATCATGTTGTAATATGTTTTCAACATATTTTCAGCTCACAGATGCCTTTGCTTGATTTCTTTCCAGCAGACCCTGTTCCTCATGCATTTCTAATGTTAAATCATGGCCCACAGTCAAGCATATGATAAGCCTTATGTTTCTTCTGGACCAATGTGAGTGAGGCTTAGGCTTAGAACTGTGGGAGAATGTAGATGGGAAGAGGAGTGAGGGGTTTCTCCCACACTCCAAGCCCACTGTTAAGCTATTACTATCCTGAGAATGATAGAAAGAACATTGCTGAGATATTTGCTGTGTGGGACCAGGGTTGTATGTGTGTGTGTGTGATCCTGACAGTTATACCTTTACTTCAATGTTGCTTTAAAGCAAAGTGTAAAGAGGCTGTAATGCATGAATCTTAAGAATAGCATTTTATTATTCTTTTCTCAGCCCAAAGCCATTAGAAATCTCTTTCCATGGACATCTGGAAACCATTTAGGACCTCCTCCTTGTGCATGTTGGAGACTAAACAAGTGCTATCAACTCTAATGCAGTTGGGAAGTTGCAAATTCATAAGAGCAGCTGTGATTCTTACCAGCATTCCTTCCAGCTTCCTAGTAAAAGTAGGGCTGTGTCCAGGTTAAAATGGAAAGTTCTGATTTGGTGTCCATATGTTTTTCAATTTAACATTCCACATCTAGATTTTAAAAAAGTCTCGGTGCCTGACTGTTGGAATATTCATTGTGATTTTTGATACCTGCCTGGAACCTCCAAACATGTGAAAACAGATTGTTTGTACTTTTGGAAAGGTTTTATTATTGCCTTTGAGAAGCCACCATAATGGAAGGCAGTCTGATAGAATGGATAAATGAGTGTGCTGATTGACCAAAGAAAAGAAATGCGAAGAGGGCAGATAAGGAAAAAAAATAAACATAAATGTAAAGCTATGCTACATGTTCCCATCTCCTCTGGGGGATAATCCTGAAGTATTTTATTTATTTATTATGTGCACACTCACTATTCAAAATGCTGATGACATGAAAATAAAAATGATATGGTCCCTGCCTTCAAGGAATAGAATAAGGGGAGAAGACCTGTAAATTAACAAAAGTTGCTGATTAGGTACATCCTGGCAGAAGAAAAAGTGGTAAATCTATTGGGGTGGAGATAAGGGAGGGGGAAAGAAGAAAATAATTCATGGAAAAGTAGGCATTTGCCAGGCTGATGAAAAGGTAGGGCAGCCCAGGCAGAAGGAGTTACATGAGCAAAATAAGTTTCAAAGAGCCTGGTAGGTTAAGTGGATTGGTCTTACCAAAGAGCAGGGCACAGGAATGTGGAAGATTCAAGAGCCAGGCAGCAACCTCCAGAGAAGTTGGATCTTCATCCTCCTGACCGTTCTGTGGAATATTATTAAACATTCCCCAGGCAGCAGCACCTCAGGTTGCTGTTTCTCTTTAGTCAGTTAATGTTCAGTTTTAAGAGCAAAAACTAATTAATATAAACAGACTAAAACAATGAGAAAACTTTTACATTTATGAAATTAGTGGATATTAAAAAAAGAGGAATATCAGAAAAGCTGCAAAATCTATATACTTCTGATGGGGATGTAAATTAATAGACTTGCCCAGAACTTTATATATGTATGTCAAGAGCCATACAATTCTTTGACTCATGGTCCCACTGCTGGAAATTAACCTTTTAGAATAAAATTCATCCTTGATTTTAAGATAAAATATGGGAATTTTAGTTTTTTAGTTTTTTTTGTGTAACTTTAGGAACATGAATGACTGTCACACCACCAATGAAGAGGAGATTGGGAAAATTATGGCTTGTTATTTGAGACAGCTTTAAGTAAGCCTACATGTGAGTGCATGGAGCTTGAATTAGAACTACCTGCATGAAGTAGGTAATCCAAACGGAAATAACATTAAAACTAGTCTTTATCTGGTAAAACATTTAGGGTTCCAGCAGAAGCAAATTAGAAACTGCTCGATCGGGACATCTCCAAACCTGAACACCCTGGGATACCAATGGTAAACAACTTCAGTGAAGATGAGCTCACAGTAAAAAAAAAAACAAATAAATTACAAACTTCCAGGCTTCCAGGTCTTCATCTACAAGGAGCATAATTGACCAAGGCCTCCAGATGCTGCACTCTAAAGCCCCTCACTCTGTTTTTGCTGAAGCCAGTCTTCCCACAGGCTGCTCCCAGCTAATGCCTGAATGTGGCAGGGTTACCTAGGCAGGCATCCCTAGGTATGGGAGACACATGACACTGGTTATAGCTGTGTTTAGCATGAGGATTCCCCAGAGGTTTGCTCAACCTTTCTTAGACTATGGAGCTTCTAACCAACCTTCCTTCCCTTCCACCTTCACTCAGGATTAGAGTTGCATGATAATCTGATGGCTCTCCCATCATTCTCTAGTTCCTTCCTCATTGTATCCCATGCATCTTCTTGAATAAAATCTTTAATTTCATTTTGGCATTTGTTTCTTCTGAGAAGACAAATGCCTTGATCTTGGAATTTGGGGCTAGCTTTCCCATTAACCAGCAGGTGAAAGGACACAGTCCTCACTAGTAGATGCAGATAGTCCCTGACACAAGGTCAATTGCTAAAGATTTCACCAATCGTGACCTAAGAAAATGTCCAAGTGGAGGGGAGTACTGAGTAAGGTGCGATGATCCAGGCTATTAAAAAATATGGAAGGAATAATGCAAACAAAGATAGTGGGGTTGGCTGGCTACTACTATGTTGTATTAATGCCCCGCAGAAGGATACTGGCAGACTGGGGATGTTAGGAAGCATTGCTAAGTGTGAAAGTCAGAGAACTTCTGTGGTAGCTCTCAAAGAGCCCTGTATTCTCTGCAGTAAAAGGACAAATGTAATTAAAGGCAGATTGAGGACCTAATTGTTAGAGTCACAGAACTCCAAAGACATTTGAATGTTCAGCCAAGGCAGGTCTATTATGCAAAGGTCAGGGATCTGGTGGGAAAATTTAGAATACTGAAACATGGGCTAAAGATATCTAGATAGTGCCCTGCGGATGTTGACTCTGCAACCTTCACAAACTCTCTTGGCTTGCAGAGGTGGCCCACCTTCTGTATTAAGAGCTAGCAGTTCTATGGTGCTGAAGGATGCTGCAGAAATCTCACCTCCATAACAGAGGCCACCTTCAGGACCTGACCCCACCTCCTCTCCTGCCTGCCAAGCCAATAACTAAGGCTAAACCCCAGTATACCATGGTTGAGGTCATGCTGGGCCTCAACCCAGCATGAAAGAGACTTGACATCCAAAGAATTGTAATAATTAGCTAGCATGTTTTGGCAGGAGCCAGGGGAATACTCATGGGATTGAATTCTGAGGGTGTTAGATCAAGGGGACTGGAATGTAAGACTGGATAAGAAAGAATGAATTGACTTAAGAGCGCTTTCTTGAGACATGGAATTTAGCATCCTAGTGAAGTTGTTAGGGGATGGGTCAAACTCACAAACTCTTAGAAGTCTGGATAAAGCAATGGCCACCACTCACGAAGTGGAAATGCCTGAGGTGCCCTGGCATAAAAGAAGGAATAAAGACCCTGAAGAAGAGGGCATGGGCAAATCATTCACCAAGGCCATAGGGAATGTGCTGGCGAGAGGGGCATCAGCAGCTCAGTGGTTGCCTCCTCTGGATGCCAGAGATTATGGTAGGACAGGCTGTCACAGATCTGGGCTTATTAACATCCGTGGGGATGATGGAGCTCTGGGAAGCCATGAGACTGAAAGAAAAATGAGGCGAGAGTGGAGGATCAGGAGGCTGAGGACTGTTGCTCCAATAAAAAGTCAAAATGCCTTTCTCAGTTCCTTGACTTGAGC
Source organism: Mesoplodon densirostris (assembly GCF_025265405.1). Lineage (NCBI taxonomy): Eukaryota > Metazoa > Chordata > Mammalia > Artiodactyla > Ziphiidae > Mesoplodon > Mesoplodon densirostris. Next base: position 33,197,989 of record NC_082668.1, on the reverse strand, counting down.
CAGTTTTCAGATCTGGAATCCATTAACCGAAGAGGTAACCAGGTACCTAGGGGGAAGGACCCTTCAGCACTGTGGCAAGAATACACTGTGACAATTACTTCTGTCTTTCTCCCAAGGGACTTATGACAACTTACTCAGATGGGGGAAAGGGGAATATCCAGATATACTGAGGGTTAATGGACATAGGGTCTGATATAACATCAATTCTTGGACCCCCTAAGTGTCACCATGGTACCCTTTGTTAGAATTAGAGCCTATGGAGGCCAAGTAATAAATGGAATCCTGGAGGACTGCACAATTGGAGTTGATATATTTGGAAATGGAGTAAGTTTACACAGGTTTCCTGGTCTGTGGAATAAGAGTTATCATAGCAGGGAAGGCCAAATATAAACCTTTGAAATTTCCCAACCCCCTTTCTGTCCCATCCAAGATAATATACCCCCCCCAATATCATATCTTGGGGAAAGGGGATGGTGGAGATTAGTGTCATCATTAAAGACCTAAAGGACGCAGGGATGGTAGCTGCTACCATATCTCCATTTAATTTATCAGAATAGTCCCTTCTAGAAAATGGATGGATCCCAATAGTTCTGTAGATTACAATAGTAGTAGCAGCTCCAAGTGCAGCTGCTGTACCAGATGAGGAATCATTCCTAGAGCAGATTAGTAAGGACTCAGGCTTGTGGTATGTAGCTATTGTCTTGGCAAATGTATTTTCTTATTCCAATTAGGAAAGAGGATCAGAAACAACATTCACATGGCATGGGCAACAATATTCATTTACAATTTTGTCTCAGGTCTATCTCTCTCCCATCCTCTGTTATAGAATAGTCTGAAGAGACCTGGACTGCCTGAACATCCCACAGAACATCAAGCCGATCTATTTCATCAATGATATCATGATGATTGGATAGGTTAAGCAAGAGATGACTGACATGCAGGACCTTGGTAAACCATATGTGCTCTAGTGGGTGGGAAGATTCAGGGCCAGATTTTAGGGTCCAGTGTTCAGGGCTATGCTGGAATATCCCCTCCAAAGTTAAAGACAAATTGCTGTATCTTGTATCTCCTATCACACATACACACACAAATACACACAAACTCAAAAAAGAAAAGAAACAGCATCTGGTAGGCCTTTTTGAGTTCTAGAGCAGTTGTCCCCACCCCCTGGGCCATGGACAAGTACCAGTCCGTGGCCTGTTAGGAACCGGGCTGCACAGCAGGAGGTGAGTGACGGGTGAGCAAGTGAAGCTTCATCTGTATTTACAGCCACTCCCCATCGCTCGCATAACCGCCTGAGCTCCTCCTCCTGTCAGATCAGTGGCGGCATTAGATTCTCATAGGAGCGTGAGCCCTACTGTGAACTGCGCATGCGAGGGATCTAGGTTGCGTGTTCCTTATGAGAGTCTAATGCCTGATGATCTGAGGCGGAGCTGAGGCAGTCCCTTCACCCCCCGATGGGACCATCTAGTTGCAGGAAAACAAGCTCGGGGCTCCCACTGATTCTGCATTATGGTGGGTTGCATAATTATTTCATTATATATTACAATGTAATCATAATAGAAATAAAGTGCACAATAAATGTAATGAGCTTGAATCATTCCAATACCGTCCCCCCGCCCTGGTCCGTGGAAAAATGAAACCGGTGCCTGGTCTTAAATGAAACTGGTCCTTGGTGCCAAAAAGGTTGGGGACTGCTGTTCTAGAGGCAACACACCCCACATCTAAGAATATTGCTCCCACCCCTGTACCGGGTGACATGGAAGGCTGCCAGCTTTGCATTCAGTTCAAAACAAAAAGGGCACTGCAGAGATCCAGGATGTAGTATAATCAGCCCTGCCGCTTGGGTCATATGACTCAGCAGACCCTATGTGCAGAGGGCATCAGTGGTATTGAAAGCTCTAGCAGGAGAATCATAATGAGGGCCTCTGGGATTCTGGAGTAAGGCCATGTTATTGCAGCATTACTTTTAAAGAAATAGCTCTTGATTTGTGACTGGACGCCAATAGAGGTAGAGAACTTGACCATAGAACTCCAAGTGACTATGCATCCGGAACTGCCCTTTATAAGCCAGGTTCTGTTAGATTCACCAAGCCATCAAGTCATATGACACCAAAACAGTCAGTCATAAGCTGGAAAAGGTATATCTGGGATTGAGCCCAAGAAGAACTAGAGGGCAAAAGTAAGCTGCATGAGCAGGTAGCCCAGATCACATGTCATCCACCACGGTTGTATCAGTGCCCTTCCCCAGCTTATTCTTTTGACCAAATGCATATTCCAGAATGACCAGTTGAGAGAGGAGGAAGAAGCCAGAGTTTTGTTTATGGGTGGCTCTGCTTGGTACTTGGGTGCAAGCTGAATGTTGACAGTGGCTGCATTATAGCCTTATTCTGGGGTGGCCCTGAAAGACAGGGAGGAGGAAAAAATCTTCCCAGTGGGCAGATCTGTGAGTCATGCTCCCAGTCATCCACTTTATGTGGGAAGAAGCGGCCTAAAATGAAAATACAGATCTTGGGGCATGGTCAGTGGCATGGACATTTGATCAAGGACTTGGAAGGAAAAGGATTGGAAGATCAGAGAAAAGGAGGCCTGGGGTAGAGTCTTGAGGCTAAACATATGGAAAAGGGCACAGAGTGCAAATATTTTGTTCCATACATTAATGCCCACCAGGAAGTACTCACCGTGGAAGAAGCACTGAACAACCAAGTGGATAAAATGATTTGGCCAGTTAACATTAACCAGTCTTCATCACTGATCACTCCAGAACTGGTATGATGGACACATGAATAGAGCAGAAAAGAGAAAGGTGACACATTGGTCCAGTAGTACGGACTTCTACTTACCAAGGCGGATCTAGCTAGTGCTATCTATGGATGTCCAAATTGTTAGCAATACTGAGCCCCCCATATGGCTCTATTCCTTGGGGAGATCAATTGGCCACTTGGTGAAAAGTTGACCGCATTGAGACCTTTCCATCTTGGAAGAGCCAGTGGTTCATCCTCTCAGGGACAGATACCTATTCTGGGGATGAACTTGTTTTTTCTGCCTGCAGAGTCTCATATCAATATTATTATCAAGGGACTTCTAGAATGCCAAATCCACAAGCAGAAAATTCCCTTCTGAATATCATCTGACCAAGGGACACACTCCACATTGAAGGAGGTGTTGGAATGGACTCATGTTCACTGGTTGTATCACATACTGTAGCCAGAGACAGTCAGCCTCACATGGTGCTGCAATGTCCTTTGAAAGGAGCAGTTGAAATGCCAGCTTTGGGGAAATACTCTGAAAGGATAGGGTATCATCCTTTAGAATGCAATGTATTTATTAAGTCGGAGACTCCTATATGGTGCTGTGACCCCAGTAGGAAGGGAACACGAGCCCAGGGATGAAGAGATGGAAGCAGATGTGGGCACATTTACCATCACTTGCACTGAATGACCCATTGAGGGATTCTGTGCTTCCTGTTTCTGCTCCTCCAAGGGAGCACATTCTTGGTAGAAGACATAGCAAATGTCCCAGCTGCCAGGAGGATGCCTTGAAGTCCTGTGTCCCAGGACCAGCAGGCAGGCAGAAGAGTCACCATATTGGTAGAGATAATTGACCCTGATCAGAAGAGGGGGTACGGCTGCTTCTACACAGTGGGACGGAGGAATACAAGTGGAACACAGATGATCCACTTCCTGGATCTCGCCCCATTGTAACTGTGAACAAACATGTGTAGCAACCCCAAACTGTGAAGAGTATGATTATTAAGGCTAAGACCCCTCGGGAATGCAGGTTTGGGTCACACCACCAGGGAAGCCACCAAGATCTGTCTGAGGATGTTGGGAAGAAATTTAGAGTGGAGGGGGAAGACTGGTTGTGGGCTTGAGATCAATTACTGTTATGGTGGGTTGTTGTTTGTTCATTAATTTTCCTCTTTTGAGTTTTCCCTCAGGAAGAAAGGCCGATAGGAACTGTGGAAGAGGAGCTACCAGAACCTATGTGGAGAAGTGGATCCACGTGACACAAGGGGTGGACTATGGCATCCATGAGAATGAGCCTCACAGACCCTCTACTGCAAGAAGGGTAATGGCCAAGGGTCCAAGCTGCTGCGCTCTGCCAGCCACCACTCTGTTTATGCTGAGCTCTTGCCTCCCACTGTGTGTGGCAGGAACTGTAAAGCAAGCCTGTTCCGGGGGGTCTACCTCGGCTCAAGGACCTTGACAGTCTGGCCAAATCTTTCTTAGACTGCACGGGGGTCTAGAGCACTTCCACTCAACCTTCTTTCCCTCCTTCCTTTCCTTGGGAGTCAGATTTGCATCCTGATCTGATGTTTATCCCAGAAATCCCTATCTCCCTTCCTATTTTCAGTCACAGATAATTCCCTGAACAAAACCCTTATATGTTTAATCACATTTTGGCCCCAAATGTCAATAGTCCTGAGGTTGAGAAACCCTGGCTTAGAGAGATAATAACAAGGGGAGTTGGGCATCAATATTGGCTTAATTATTTTGTGATTCCCTGGAGATAGAGCTCTCGGGGTTTGGTCCAGATAGCAGATGCTGCACCAAGGAAAATGATGTTTCTGAGAAGCAGTCTGACTAAGAGTATCCTGTTCCTGAGGGGTTTGGTCAGAACTGGCTTGCTCTGAGAATGCATGGACTTTATCATCCTTGTCTGCTTGTTTGACTTCCCTCCCTCCCTCCCTCCTCCATTCCTTCCTTCCTTCCTTCCTTCCTCCCTTCCTTCCTTCCTTCCTTCCTTCCTCCCTCTCTTTTTCCCTCCCTCCTTCCCTCCCTCCTTCCTTCCTTCCTTCCTCCCTCCCCCATCCCTCCCTCCCTCCTTCCTTCCTCCTTTCATTCCTTCCTCCCTCCCTCCTTCCTTTCTTCCTTCCTTCCTCCCTTCCTCCTTCCCTCCCTCCTTCCTTCCTTCCTCTCTTCCTCCCTCCCTCTCTCCCTCCCTCCCTCCCTCTCCCCTTCCTTCCTTCCTTCCTCCCTCCCTCCCTCCCTCCCTCTCTTACTTCCTTCCCTCCTTCAATCTTCCATTCTTTCTCTCTCTCCCTCTCCCTCCATACCCTCCCACTCTCTCTTTTCTGGCCCCAATGACTTCTTGTCTCTTACCTCAATATAGTAGTAAGAAAATAACAATGATTACTTGATAGTTCCATCCTGAGAACGCAACTCTCATGCGAACAGTTAACAATGACTTATAGTTTGAAATTTCTCATGGTTCAGTTTCGGATAAAGGGTGAATGTTCTTGGAAAGTTTGCACTTAATCAGAAAAGTTATTTTTGAATTATGGTCTTAGAGTAATTGCTGGGCTTTTAGATTTGGAAATATATTCTTACCAGGTATTGTCCACTCATTGCTTCGAGATTCGGGTTAATAATTTTATCACTTAATAATTTTTTCCTCCTCTTCAGTTCTTACACACTTGCACATATTTAGTTTCACTTCTACTGTGAGCACTGCACTCCCAAATTAAAGCTGAATTCACTCCAACCTCAAGTTCTAACTGGGTCAGGTTTGTTAATAATCAAGCCCAGTTTAAACAACTTTTTCATAAAATTGATCTGGGTTTCAAGAACGTAATGAAACCAGAACATGGGGGAGTTTAGAATATAGTCTGGTCTCAATTTGCCTGCTCTTTGAAAACCACAGTGTGGTTTCAACCCATCTAAACTTGGATAGTTTAATTGAAAAAAATAGTGACTGGAAAATCCCACCAACCAATGGAATATAATAGCGCCCTTCTAAGGACAGTAACCCAGAGGGAAATGTTATTTTTCTTGTTAGGTTTGTCAGTAAAGTGATAGATATTCTAAAATAAATGTATCAGAACTTATGAGTGCTGATCACTTTAGAAAGTGACCTTGGATATCCAATCAGCCATTATTTAATACAAATAATCAAGAAACTGTCTTGATCAGTTTATTTCACCTGTGTTCCCAAATGTCTCACCTCACCTTCAGACTCTGTTTTACCTCACTCCTAAAATTCTCAGTCTTTCACTGAATGAGGCTTAGCATTACTAACTGTCCAAGACTTGGATCCAAAGAAGTTTTGACTATTGGGCTTATACCTTGGGAAATAGTCACTAGGCTCTCTCCATAGTCAGGCAAGGCCCAGCTTTCTTCCAAGTCCTTTTGTCTGGATCTCAGGACTGAGTTTCTGCTTTGAGACTTCTGACTGTCTTGCTTTGTCTTGCCCTTTCCCTGAGGCCAGAAACTTTCTGTCTTGGGACCTGGGACTCATTAGTCTGTGGGGAAACCTTCTGAATGAAGAAGTATCCAGTTACTATCCACCTGGATTCCTACATTTTGTGTTCTACTCACCGTATACAATCTTTTCCTTGGGCTTCAGTACTGCTACTTGTGCCTTGTGAAGGTTTGGAGTAACCCCTCATCTGATCCCCCAGGGGCCTGAAGCTTATCTGCAGTCCAGCACTAGTGATGGGTAATGAGAGAATCAGCCTTCCTCTCCATCTCCACATGACTTGTGTGGCAGGATTATATCTCCTGCTCAAATCCAAGATGTGATAGCTCATCCTTTGTTCTAGTGATGCCACCATTACTGAAAATGTTCTTGGTATTGAAACGCCTGTAGCACAAGCCTTCCAACATTTTCAAAGGGAGCAGTTATTTGTGGTCTGAATATGAATATGGTATTTTTTCCCTCAACAATTTCTTAATTAACTGAGGGACCTTGGTGACCAAACCAGGTGTTTCCAATTTTGTATCAAAACCAAAATATAATTGTAAAGTAACAAGACATGGAATTTTTTTTCTCCACCACAAAAGTGAGAATACTTTCAAAAGAGGCATCCCAGGGATGTCTTGAACAATGACAGTGTCACTGGAAAAATACAGTCTTCCAAGATGGCATATTTGATGAACTGCCACCATTTGGATTTGCAGTTTTATGCTCATATCCAGCTGAAGATGAAACAATTGAACCTTTCATCACCCAGAGCTTTTTTTGTTTTGTTTTGTTTTGTTTTCCCAGCTATAATGAGCTGTGGGGAGCTAGTCATCCTCACATTTCCTTGGGATTCTCCTTGTGACACAGTGATGATGTCTCCTCTAATGTTGCTGTGTAACCTAAGTGTGGAGAACTAAAAGAACTCCCTGTGATAAAGAAACCTGAGTCTCTTCTTTTCCCCTTGCCTCTTTCTGCCAAAGAGGCTGGCATGGTTGAGGGCCTTAGACTACACTCCCATAGCATAAAAGGAAAAGTTTCAAGTAGGAATACAATTTTGACATAGAGAAATTGGCCAGAGAATTTCTAAAATTGCTTAGGATTGGTCCTTTAATTTTCTGTCCTTGTTATGCTCAAGATCATGTCTAATTTATATTACTGAATATGAGAATTTCTAGGAATTCTCTGATACCTGATTCTGACATTTTTACCCCTTGACATCTGAAGTCCACCTTAAATGGCAGGTCATCTGTTTGAATGACCTGCTTGGTGTATCTTGTGTAGTTTCTATAAAGTTAGAAACCAAGGACGTGCATTCAGAGAATGGAAAGTTTTCAGTGGGATGTGAAGCCAGGCTTATCTATCTGCCTGGAAGGATCAGTTTCTCCTTGTCACAGCCAGTAAGAGATGGACCTTAAACTTAAGATTCCCACATTCAACGTCTCAATGAATTAAGACCTGAAGAGTTCAGACGACATTTAATAAACTTCCTCTTCTAAAATTTAGCCCACTAATGTCTCTCTCCTATGTTGGTCACATAATCCATTTATTTGCATGTCTAATTAACCATGCCCATAAACATTATGTATCTGTATGTTATGAATGTGTTTCTTAATGTGTACAGTATTTTTCATAGTATTCTAGGAAAATTAACACAAGAAGTGCTTTTAGATTATTGTGATGGTGATGGGTAGCTGATGGCACAATATGTTGCGCTGGAGAAATTCTTCTTTGGTCAATATTTTAGAAACTGGAGTTCTAATATAGACTTATCTTGAATTTCAAATCCCTGCATGAAAAGGAAGCTATATCCATATCTTATCTCCTTTAACCTTTTTACAAAAATAGGAGTGCTAAAGTTCTGATAACTTGGCATACACTTAGTGCTCTATAAACATTAACAATACTTTTAATTTTTATTGTTTGTAATATCTTATCTGTTTTTCTGACCACAAATAGTACATGTACATTCATAAAAATGGAAAATACAGGTAGATGAAATAAGAGAATTAAAATTCTATGTAATCACCATTAACATGTTGCTGTATAAAATTCTGCATGTATTTTCACTTTATTTTTACAAAATGGATCATATTCTAAATACAATTTTCTAACCTGTTTTTTCCACTTACATATCATGAAAGTTAGAGATTCTTCCTAATTGGGCCTCCTCATTTTCATGGATGAGAAAATTAAACTCTAGTGAAATTATATGACTAAAGTGGTTTCCACTTAGGTAGCATCAAAGCCACATCTATAATTCCAAACTCTTAAATCCCATGCCACCACTTTATGCATTTTTTTTTTTCGGTACGCAGGCCTCTCACTGTTGCGGCCTCTCTCGTTGCGGAGCACAGGCTCCGGACGCGCAGGCTCAGTAGCCATGGCTCACGGGCCCAGCCACTCCACGGCATGTGGGATCTTCCCTGACCGGGGCACGAACCCGTGTCCTCTGCATCGGCAGGCGGACTCTCAACCACTGCGCCACCAGGGAAGCCCCATTTTATGCATTTTATCTCTTATATACTATGACTAAAGTCTGACTCAATAAGTTGGAATTAGGGAGCATGAGAAACTCTTTATCTTTCCCTAATGTGTTTTATCTTGGCTGAATGTTTGCTGGGAAACACAGTGGGAAAGATTAACTAACTCAGAACTTATTAAAAATATTTTATAGAAGATAATTTGTGAATTTTGTTGGTTGGTTTTCAATCTTTAAAGCTTCAAATTGAGGCCTCTCTGCCAGAACAACCAGTTTTGCGGCATTAAATCTTGGTACATCCCAAACTGCTATAAATCTTAAAACTTTATTATCTAAACCAGTGTCAATAGAAATGTGGTTAAATCTAAGTAAGAGTTTCCTGACTTTTAAGCTAGTGAGTTAAAAAAACCATTTATACTGTGGTAATTTGAGTTAAAGACTTTAAAAAAAGTTTCTATGAATCAGTCTTATCAATTACTATCAATTTTATTTGCTAAATTTAGTACTAGAGTGACATTATCTGTACATTCTTTGTATAAAAACATCTAACAGAGCATCTTTTTTGGGGTTTTGTGATATTGAGAGCTTTTTGGAATTTTATGAAAGTTCCACCCACAATCAAATCCAGTGTTCTCTGATTGTTGATTAATTCTGTCAGGTAGGTCAGAATTGATACTTTTTTGAATATATGCAAACTATCTTTCATTTAAAGTTTCTGTTTTAATAAATGCTAGAAAGGGTGTGGAGAAAGGGAACCCTCCTGCACTGTAAGTGGGAATGTAATTTGATACAGCCACTATGGAGAACAGTATGGAGATTCCTTAAAAAACTAAAAATAGAACTACCATATGACCCAGTAATCCCACTACTGGTCATATACCCTGAGAAAACCATACTTCAAAAAGACACATGTACCACAATGTTCATTGCAGCACTATTTACAATAGCCAGGACATGGTTACAACCTAAATGTCCGACAGACAAATGGATTAAGAAGACGTGGCACATATATACAATGGAATATTACTCAGCCATAAAAAGGAAGGAAATTGAGTTATTTGTAGTGAGGTGGATGGACCTAGAGTCTGTCATACAGAGTGAAGTAAGTCAGAAAGAGAAAACCAGATACTGTATGCTAATGCACATATATGGAATCTAGAAAAATGGTACTGATGAAGCAGTGGGAGGGCAGCAATAAAGACGCAGATGTTGAGAATGGACTTGAGGACACGGGGGGAAGGGGAGGCTGGCACATAGTGAGAGAGTAGCAATGACATACATACACTACCAAATGTAAAATGGATGGCTGGTGGGAAGCTGCCGCATAGCATGGGGAGATCAGCTCAGTGCTTTGTGACCACCTAGAGGGGTGGGATTGGGAGTGTGGGAGGGAGGCGCAAGAGAGAGGGGATATGGGGATATGTGTGTGCATATAGCTGATTCACTTTGTTGTATGGCAGAAACTAACACAACATTGTGAAGCAATTATACTCTAATAAAGATGTATTAAAAAAAGTTTCTGTTTTGCCTTCCTCTGCTCCATCCATTTGTCTCTCATTTCTCTTCTTCTTTCTTTTCATCTTCCTCTTTACTCCCATCCTCTTAAAAATCCTGAGGATGTTTCCCCAAGTTTTTCTTTGCTATAAGAGATTTTGAAGTCAATCAATATGTTCAGATTATACAAATGGCATTCACTTATGTAGACATTTTATAATGCTAGTTAAAAGAAGGTCTGGATATCTAGAGAGCAAGCCAGATACCTGGGAAGTGATTTGTTTTCTCAAATGAAAAGAGTGGCTCCAAATGACGAGAAAAAAAATGTATTTACTCAACAATATTTATCACCATAAACTTAGTTACTGAATTTAACCTATAAATCAAGATAATAAACTCCAGTAGCAAAGACTTAATACTTATAAGTCATAACTTCCTTTAGCTCTTTTTTATATTGTGAGTCAAAAATTCCTAACAAATTCATTTGGTTTTAGGCACACGTTTGTCTCTCTTATCCAGAGAGTGAAATGCAGGGGAGATAGTTGACCAATGTTTGTTGACCTGTTTATATTTGGGGAGGACAGGAAAAGAATGTTTCTGGTACTTTCTACTTGTCAGCATTTCTCAACCAATGTAAAAAAATGACCAGAACTGGCAAGAACTTTATGTGATCCGACTGCATTTAAATAATGTTGAGAAATAACAAAGACACAAGAAATGGATTCCTCAGGGTTTTAAAGGCAACTTCATTGCTGTAACATGATTCTCTTAGATGAGTACAGAAACTGGGCTCTACACATGTGCCAGACAAAACCTAAAGACCCTGGGTTTTAGTCATGGTGTATCACCCTTGCTGCCTTCAACAGGTCTTGATGTGACCAAGTAAGTGCAATTATTTAGCTTCCTACTCATGGATGAAGTTCTGGGCCAGAGAGTTTCCACTTGGAGCATAATCCATGAAATAGAGCCTGCTAACGAAAGCTGCTAAATGTAACCAGCTGCTTCTAAATTATTTTCTCCTAAAGCATGCTTGAATAATACAGTTCACTGAGACAAAGTTTCCTGCCATGGCCTCCCTCTATCTCATTTAGTTTTTCTACAACCAAGTAACCTATTAGAAAATTGTGCCCAGGAGAAGGCAGGGCCAATGATCTATATTTTAGATTCTGGTTGGTAATGGTTCAGTGTGGTGTGTGGTCAGAATTGTAGGTGATGAGGAATAACCAGAATCTTTCTCCCTTGCCTCAGCCAGACAATGACACATTTACCAGTTCATCCCTTTTACTCTCGGAAAGAAGCAAAATTGGTTATGTGTTTTGTCCAGATTACACTCAGAGAAGAACAAAAAAGTATGGCCATATCAATGATATGCTTTTTAAGATGGTGAATGCCACCCGAATCCATTGGCATGACCATATATTTGTGTGTGTGTGTACGGTAAACATAAACATAACAAAAAATTTACCATTTTAAATATTTTGAAGTGTACGATTCAGGTATTTATACATTCACTATGTTGCGCAGCTATCACTACTGTCTAGTTCAAGAACATTTTCATCACCCCCAAAAGAAATCCTATACCCATCAAGCAGTCATTCTTCATTTCCTGATTCTCCCCCCTGTCCCTGGCCATCCATAGACTGTTTTCTGTCTCTGTGGACTTGCCTATTCTGGATATTTCATACAAATAGAATTATATAACATATGGCCTTTTGTGTATGATTTCTTTTACTCAGTATGATGGTTTCAAGGTTCATCCATGTTGTAGCAAGCATCAGTACTTCATTCTTTTTTATGGCTGAATAATATTCAATTGTATGGATATACCTCATTTTGTTTATCCATTCATCAGTTGATGAACACTTGGGTTGTTTCCATCTTTTGACTATTATGATTAGTGTTGCTATAAGACCATGATTTTTTTTTTACATAAATAAAATCTGATTTACTGATTTGTGTTTTTGGGTACCCAAGCCCCACCAGGAAGTTTGGTGGGGCTGGGTTTCAAATTGCAAACTAGCAGGAAATTAGAGTCAGAAGCCCTGTTAATTTAATAGGGCTTGGGAAGATGGGGAATGATGGTGAAGGCATGAGAAGAGAATTAAACTAGAGTTAAGGACTTTTGGGCTCTCATCTTGGTTCTGCCACTAACAGGATGTGCATGTAATTTTGGGTAGATCAGCCTGCCTCCCCGGGCCTTTGTTTACCATCTATAAAATGGGAGAGCAGAACTCACATTTCCTCTAGGATTCAGTGCCTGCAACATGCTGTGCAAACCCATGGTGTTCCTCATCATCTAACACACCTTTCTCCACCATCGTAGTTGCTATCACTCACACTGCAAAGGACTAAAGATGCTCCTTTTCTGTCTTCAAGGTGTGAATATAACAGTTTCCTTTGAACTGGATGTGTGGAGGAGGTCATGGCCTGAAATCATAAATGCTGCAGTAGCAGCAGGGCTTGAAATAACACAGCTCAAAATATGAAAACAGTGATTGTCTCTGTCACCAAGGATCTGAAATAAGTGCTTCAGGCTGAGATTACCCAGCCACAAATATCATGGGAGAAATGGGTTCCATTAAATATTTGACAGTTCCAATGTCCACTATTTATAGCTAGCAACTATTTGGGTGTCGGGTGGATTATTCAGCATTAAAGACAATTTTGAGTCATACTCCAAGGTTTCTTCTTCTTTCACTGAGGCAAGTAAACAGTGACTTGTGCAGTTTCTTCTTTCGTAAAATGGAACTGATACTGGGCCATCTCAACTTGTCCTAAATGGGAATCAGGCAGGCTCTTGAGTACCATTCAGGTGAAGAGAGCTGGGGTGCAGCGTCACAGGTTAAATACTGGACTATTTATCCATCCCTTTCTGTCTATTTGTCCTTGATGATGAAGGAATAAGGCCTAGATTTGTGACCCTGAGCAAGCCAATTTACTTCTCAGCATCGGTTATCCAATCTATAAAAGTATCACCTATTGATATTTTGAAAACATCTATTCTTGGTTTTTGATAAAATCACTTACCTAAAATATTCATGGCTGGCTGTGTTGCAACAGGGGTGAAGGATTAAGGATAAAACACAATTAACTTGGGGCTTCCCTGGTGGCGCAGTGGTTGAGAGTCCGCTTACTGATGCAGGGGACACGGGTTCGTGCCCCGGTCCGGGAGCATCCCACATGCCACGGAGCGGCTGGACCCGTGAGCCATGGCCGCGGAGCCTGCGCTTCCGGAACCTGTGCTCCGCAATGGGAGAGGCCACAACAATGTAGAGACCCGCGTACCACAAAAAAACAAAAACACAATTAACTTTAATTGTACTTTTTAGGTGTGAGAAGCTAAGAAGATTGAAATATAATCAGTGATGATAATGGCTGAAACCAGAAATATGAGATCATTATCCATAAATGGAGGTAAGTTATGCAAAAGCACTCAATCACACAAAGTAAGGCGCTTGGGTAATTAGAACATAGATTTCCCCTTCACATTATTTTGTGACGGCTGTAATCACAGTTGACTTTGTCATTTATTCATTCAAAAATATTTGTCTTCATCTCTGCATAAGTAAAGCTGTGATAGGTGAGGATTAACCTTCAGCTGAATCAGCCCCTGCATTTTATTTTGTCATCCAGACCACCAAATAAAGCTTTGCTTCCCTGACAACAGTTTCCACTTTCCCCCCAGCGAGGGGACAATATAGACTAAAAAGCCAGCAGGAATCTACTCTATTTCCCCGCTAAGGGACTGGCAGAAATGTCCACAGCTCAGAACCATCCATTTTTACCTGACTTTATGATGTAGATTACAGTTTCCTAGGGACTGAAAATTCACCTACCACATTTATTTAAGTAAGTTCTTGCCCAGCCCATATTTTCACCCTTTAATGGTAATGAAGCTAAAATTTCTTTCCAGTCACTTTGCATATCATTTCCTTTCTCTTTAACTCTCTTTCGCAGTGAGATGATTGTTAGATCCTTCTTTAGCAATCACTTTGGTAGATGATTTTCTTTTTCCTTTGAAGTCGATTTTGAAAGGAGATGTACTGTGATGAGCTAATTAGCATAAAAACACAGAGTATATAACCTTAATTAGGCATGATTATAGGCTCAACGTAACGGGATGTCCTGAAACTGCACGCTATGCAAATATTAAACTTTTCATTCTACCCGTTACGTCTGAAACCATCAAGCAAAGGATGTTTTGCAGTATGTACCACAGTCAATGCCAGGTGCAAATCTTTCAACAAAAGGTGTTTTTCTTTTTTTTTTTTTTTTGGTTGGGGGGTGGTGGTGGTGTACCAGTTGGGGAAAGGATAGTAGGAGAAGGTTCAGAAAAAATAAAAACCTTTAAGAGTTCAGTTAAGCTCAAGATGAGCTTTACAAATTCAGAGGAGTTTTACAATTAAGTAAAACAACACAGTTACCCTACCCAACCCATATCTCCTCTGGAATTCTGAAGGCACTTCACTCTAGGCATCATTGTGAATTATGCAAATCTTGAGAGATCTTTCAAATCCAGTAACCACTAAGAGTACTACAAAACCAGTCTGGGGTTTAGTCAAACTAGTAGGATATAGGAAGATGGTGAGGAAATGAAATCACAGTGAATCCCCGAGCCCTAATTTTAGCCAATTATTTTCATTTCCTTTACCACCAACCTTTCTTTTCTAATTGGAGTGGTAAAAGTAAATAACAAAATTGATTTTCCCCTTCCTACCCTGAAATGAAAACATCCAAGGATGCGGTGCGCTTAGACATTTAAATATTCAACCACTGAATAATTGAGAGCTCACAATGGAGAAATCTTAGATTATGTCTAGTGTTGTGAGTTTTCAGACTCAGTCAGATAGCAAATAATAAGCTATTTGGTTCCAGGTACCGATGGAGACACTGACAGCAGCAGAAATTCAATAAATGTGTGAGTTTTAGCAAAGAAAGTAGCTGATGTTAGTCTAATATACCATCCATTCACTAGCGCTGATAATGAAAGAAGGCTTTATATAACAGCTGAATTTTGAAATCCATAGTTTTCTCTGTATTTAATAGATGAGTTAACGTTTACTGGGCACGTACTATATTCTAGGTCCAGTTTTCAACAATTTATTGTCATAGTTGAATGCCAATAACCATCATTACAATAACCCTATAAGAAGGTTATATAACTAGCCATATTTTACAGATGAGATAGCTGGGGATCAGAGAAGTTCGAAAACCTCACCCAGGATACATCTAGTAAGCAGCGGAGTCAGGATTTGAACTCAAGTCTGTCTGACTCCAGCCATGCTCTTAAGCACTGTGCTGGACTCCTTGGTGTCTGTCAGTCCTCTGATGGAAGCCTTACTCATTCGTAGTTCTCCCAGAGCTGGAAATGAGATGCAAGAGACAGAAAAAGTGTTGAGAACAAAACTGAAATGCAGAAATCCTCCACCATCTGTTATGTACAAAGGAGGTCCTAGTTAGTTGCTAGGTGTGGCGTGAGGGTGCAAGATGGAATTATCAATAGAATTTGAAATAAGGGAGACAGAATTGCACACAACTGTAATAAATACAAACCGGTGTGACATGACATATTATTACTGCACATGACATAATAGGGGAAAAGAAGTACTGGGCGGGATGAGACCAGGATTTAAATCCAGTTTTCACCGCATAATAGCTGAGGGACTGGGTCAATCAGAGACTCTACAGGAAACAGGTGGTTCAAATAAGAGACTCAGCGAAAGGACTACAGTTGACCCTTGAACAATGCAGGAGTTTGGGAAGATCTACAAATAATTTAGAGTCAACATTTGGTATCCATGGTTCCTCCATATCTGTGGTTCGACTTCTGTGGATTCAACCAACTGAGCATGGTGTGGTACTGTAGTATTTATGATTGAAAAAATCTGCTTATAAATGGACCATGCAGTTCAAACCCCTATCATTCAGGGGTCAACTGTATTTTAGAGGTCTTAAGGAGGGCAGGGGCAGACGATATTAATGCACTCTGACTCTAGCAACAGTGGAAGCGGATACCACTTACAGGGCTGAAAAATCAGGGGAAGAAATAGTGAGAATTGGCATCATAGAAGTGGGGGTACCCGACAGGACCCATAGTTGTACGGAGCTACTGTCACTACCAGAGACAGGGTCTGAATCTGGGAAAGAGCGGGGAAGAAATACCCTGACCTCCATCCTCATGCTCTCTGATCTTCTGCTGGTGCCTCAAATCAGGTAATCCCTCCAGGAAGCTAGCCTGCCTGAGAACCCAATCCTCTGTGGGAGTCTGTCTCCCATGTGGAGAAAGGCTGTGAAGGAAGGGGATGGAGAATAACCTTGAAAAAGTCACCTCCTCTCTCTAAATTTCAGTTTGCTTATCTGTGCTAGAGTGTCTACCATATTAATAGCGGCCTTATAATTTCTACTTTCAACTTTTGATTTTGAAAATTTTCAGCTTTACAAAGAATTTATAAGAAAAGTATATGCACACAGTGATATAACCTTCACCTAGATTCCCCAGTTGTTAACATTTTGTCACTGTTGTTCTATTATTATTATTCTTTCTCTTTGCTGACACAAACATATACACATATTTTTGCTGAATCATTTGAGAGTTATTTGCCAACATCCTGAGACTTTATCCCTAAATATTTAAGAAAATATCACCCCCAAACAAAGACATTTCCCTACATAACCCCAATAAGCTGATAACACTCAGCAAATTTAAACTTAATGCAATGCTATTATCAAATATAGTCTGTATTCAAATTTGCCCAAGTATCTCAACAATACGCTTTATAGTTGATTTTTTTCAATCAAGGATTACACATTGGATTTTGTTGTCATGCCTCCTTAATCGCCTTTAATCTACAACAGTTTTTCAGGTTTTTTATTTTTTAATCTTTCATGATATTAAGGCCAGTTGTTTTGCAGAATGTTCCCACTATGGACTTTTCTAGTTGTTTTTTTCATAATTAGATTCAGTTTAGGCAATTTTGGCAATAATACTACAGAGGTGTGTTCTTCTCAGTGTATTGCATCTGGACTTGATGTCAGAATACCCACCATAGGTGATCTTCAGTTTGATCACTTGGTTAAGGCAGTATATGCTAGATTTATCCATTATTTTCTCACCTTTGTAATTATCAAGTCATCTATGGGATGATATATGTGAATATTTCTTTTTCACCAACTTTCTTTCACCCAGTGGTTTTTACAACTGTTGTTCGGCAGAAATAGTTTCATAAATGTATAATTAGGGGAGCTGGTAAGAGTTCTTTACAAGTTTCTACTACGACCCTCATCTCTTTCTATGTTAAACTGTTTTCATTCATTTATCTATTAAAATGTTTATAGTGTGCTCATCATGGGCCTTGGCACTGTGAAGTTTTTACCTGTGGCTTCATGGTTGCCTAAGCTAATATCTCTAGCTTGGCTCTTTCTCCTGTGCTCCAGATCCACATTGGCAATTGCTTTTGAGGGTCTCCATGTTACCATCTATGGCTACCTTAAAGTCAACATGCCCAAATGGAACTCATCATCTTCACTTCCCGATCTGCTCTTCTTCTATTTTCTATTCCAGTAAATTACACTTCTCTTTTCTCAGTGACTCTGTAATAAAAAGGACTCCTAGTTACTGAGTAGCCAGTCTCTGTAATAGGTCTTTTATATACATTACATGCATTATCTCATTAAATCCTTGCAATAGAATTGCAGCTATTTTCTGAAGGTCATTGGGCCCTTAGCCCCAGATAAACAGCTAGCAAGTCTTCATGCTAGGATTCAAATCCAGTTCTCTTTGGCTTCAAAGCCTTTGCTTTAGTATAGTGATTAACAGCATCATTGGCTTCAAATCCTGGCTCTCCTACCAATGATGGGGGATTGGATAAACCTCCTTAACTCTCAGTGCTTTGGTTTTCTCCTCTATAAATTGGGAAAGCCAATAATCCCTGCCTTGTAGGATGGTTTGGAGACTTGAATCATATAAAACTTGACAAACATTTGAACAATTCCTGGCAGCACAGAGCCATAAATCTGGTGTCACCCTAAACTCCTCCATCCACTCACTGCTTGAGGATTAGTTCCCTTAGGGACCTTGTCACCCCTGCTGTCATTGCCTTAGTTTAGACCTGGAGTTGGCAAACTATGGCCGGGAGGCCAAATCTAGCCTCCACCTGTTTTTGTAAATTTTTTTTTAATTGAGGTATGATTGACATTAAAAAAAAGGTTTTATTGGAACACAGCTATGCCCATTCATTTACATATTCTTTGTGATTGCTTTCACCTTACCAAAGCAGCGTTGAGTAGTGGCAACAGAGACCACTCTGTCTGGCCTGCAAAGCCCAATATATTTATGGTCTAACTCTTTACAGAAAACAGTTTGCCAATTCCTGGTTGCCCGTGGTATTGCAATAGTCTCTTTCCTGGTTTTCCTGGTTATATCTTCTTCCTCCTTGAACTCATCCTCACCACCCCTCCTCCTGTGCTGGGGGAATTTCCCTAAAATGTGCACTTAATCATGCCTATTTGTTCCTCATGGTGCATTGAAGACTAAGAACCTAGTCTTCCACGTACTGGTGAGCCCCATACCAGGCTTGTTCTCTGGCTGTAATGAATGCTTTATGCCCTTTCTAGCCTGGCACACGTTGTTTTTCTGGTCTGAATGCCCACCTCTTGCCCCTCGTCCTTAACAATAAGTTCAGCGTTTACTTCTCTGAGAAGCGTTTTCTGACTTCCACAGCCTGAACCAATGGCTTCTGCCCCTTTATGGCTTTGGCAATACTTCAACCTCAGCATTTATCCACAATTTCATGATCATGGGTTTAAATGTCTGCCTTGTGACTGCTGTGGCTTCCTCTCAAGATTAGGAACATACGTTTTTCACTTTTGTATCTCCAATGCCCAGACTGGGATGTGGCCCTTAGTAAGCGTCCTTTAAGTTGTTACTGCCTGCTGGCATTTCAGGTGGGGTTTGAAGGCTTACATAAGGAGTTTGAGGAGTATGGGAAAGAGGCAGGTCAGGAGAGAGGTGACACCTTAGCTAACACCTGGAGGATAAAACAAGACAATGGGAGGGAGAAGGCAGTAGGAACAGTGTTGGTTAAGCTGATGAAACCTGAAGGTGTGTTGGAGAGATGATGAGCAGAGGAAGGGGGCATGTGAGGGGATGCTGGAAGATAGTCTAAGAAGAGAGGCATCAGGCCCATACTCTACACAGCCTCCTTTGCTGTGCTGGGGAGTCTGGGCAAGGGAAACCATGAAGGGCTGCAGGAAGCAAACACCATACTGTCTGCTCGTGTGTCGGTCTTCTGGAAGTCCTTTGAGGCATTGACTACGTTTTTGTTTTGTCGTCATTCAGTCCTACATGCACACAATTTCTGGCATATCATAGGCTCTCAATAAATGTGTCTTTCATCGTTGAAATATAAGAAAACTCCTCAGTTTTAAGAGTGGGGTAGTCTCCAGTGCTTAGTATTTTCTTAGAGGATGAACTTTGCTCTGTCTGCGACTTTCATAAATTTAAGAACTTCAGTCATATTTCACCTCAGTCTTTGGATTTTCTGCTTGAAAACTTCCCATTAGGAAAAAAAAAGTCTATTCTCTGATGGAAGGTTTGAATTTCTTGGATCATTTTCACTGACTTTTTCTTCTTCAATTCTGTTTTGTCTTTGTTGAGTTAAGGTATTCAAGAGCACCAGGACTCTTTCCTCATCTGCAAAAACAGAGGCAGATCAATTTATTTCTTGTGATTTTGGTATTTTCTCTTAACAAAAATCTTAAATGGAACTAGGAGAAATAAACTCTGATTTGCAAAGCATGGCAAAGATGGTGCCTCACAGGTGGAATGTAAAGCTTTTATTAATGATGCCCAGACTAATTCTGTCTTTAGCACAAGGGCTCAGAGAGCCAGCAACTTAGCAGTTTTGTGGGGGGTGGGTGTCAATGAAATAAATTGGGTCACAAAATATGCCTAGGCAATTGGATAAAACTGGGACTTAGTGGGACTCCTGCACTCCAGGAAATTCTCCAAGTCTCCACTTATCCTCAAAATGAACAAGAAACTTCAGTTTCAAATTGAGTGCATTTTCCATCCATGGATTGGCTTGTTTTGTTCAGTTTTACTTTGAGTATTTGAGGTTATCTTTTCGACGTAACAGCTAAACCCACGGCTTCCTTTCTCGTAAAACCAAAACAAAAAGGCTAGAAATTCAGGTGCCTTCTGTGTGTGCACATGTGTAGTACATACCTGGGATCAAAGCCAGCTATATAAAGTCCTTGATTCTGTGTGGGTTCAAACACATTTCAAAGCTTCAGGATCCTGAAAGTTTTTGCTCTGCTTCCTGAAGACCTGAACCCATGGCTTGCTTTGGATTCCAGAGTCATGGGGCTCGGCTGGACCTGGCTTCTAGGACCTGGCCCTGTACTGCCCTGTTTTCTCTTCTCTTCATCCCCGTTTTCTCTAAAGGTGAGTGAGGCTATTGGAGCATGGGGGTGGAGGAGGTGTTTCTCCCACCTGGGTTTCATTCCTTTTAGCAGTCAAGGGTAGTGATTTATAGCAAATCCAGAAGCTAAAGGTGAGACTCCAATCTCCTGGCATGGGCAGCTCTGTATTCCAAGGCAGGCAGGGGACAGCGGGCAGCAGCAAATCAGCAGAGACACAGCTCTTAGCAGTTTGCTGGGCATGGAGTGGGAGCTTAATGAATACATGTGAGTTCGTCTGGGAGACATGAGCAACTTCAGACACTTCTATAAGATTAGAAGAAAATACTGCAAAGTTAAGTGATTTAAGAGAGAAAAGATACCCACCATCCTAAATTCATTTGGGCTTGGAATCAGGGTTAGCTCAACATTTCCCTTTTTAGAGAACACTGATTTAGGCAAATTATGGGAAGTTTCTTTCCTACCCAATTCAAGGTTTTTTTTTTTTTTTTTTTTTTTTTTTGGGGGGTATGCGGGCCTCTCACTGTTGTGGCCTCTCCCGTTGCGGAGCACAGGCTCCGGATGCGCAGGCCCAGCGGCCATGGCTCACGGGCCCAGCCGCTCCGCGGCATATGGGATCCTCCCAGACCGGGGCACGAACCCGTATCCCCTGCATTGGCAGGCGGACTCTCAACCACTGCGCCACCAGGGAGGCCCCCAATTCAAGGTTTTAAGGTCCTCTGATTTACTTTTATAAATGGATTAGCCTGCTTGTTTAAACTTTCAGCATTCTTTACTCAATGCAGGGTTTTAAGGTCCTCTTAATCAACTCTATAGTTAGTTAATTATTTAAAAAAAATGAAAGCAATTTGAAGTAGTAAAACAAACAAACAAACAAACAAACATAAAAAAAAGAAAGGCAGAAAGAATGAATGAAAGAAAGAACAAAAAAATGAAAGAAAGAAAGAGCCATAGGTCTGTTTGGCATAAGATACTTAATTGCGGCCTGACTTATCTCTGGACTTTAGGTGCAGATTCCCCAGTTTTCAGATGACATAAAGCACTTTAGAGGTTGATACCTAGTCTGTTACAATGGTGTAAAATGGTGACCGTTTTACCAGAAGGTGAATTTCAACCTTCTCTCCCTCTAGACCTTCTCGGTTGAAAAACCATGTGGTTTATACAAAGTAGATGCTCAAAAGATATTTGATTATTAATTTTCACTGTATAAGAAATATTCATAAACATTTTCTTATTTTACATGTTTTGAACATGTAAAGTTAAATACCAGAGAAATAATCAAATTTACTTTTAAGAAAATTTATCTCAACCTGTAACTGGGATCCTCCCATGGTGGATATTGGAAAATTGTGTAACCAGATTTAGTGGTGATAATTGGGAGCTTGCCTCAGGGGAGGGCAGGAAACTTGGTCTTCTTTAAGCTTAGAGTCAACACAACAAATGGGCAGGATATAATGATTAATGCACAAAAACCTTTAATACAGGGCCGAATTTGATTAAGTACTGCAGCGGAGTTATAATAGTACAAAGGATGCTCAGAGGGAATCTCTGATAGACAGAAATGAGGGTTGGGAAAGAAAACTACTGTCTAGCCAACCAGGGCTGCTGGATTAACCATGGCAATGGCTGCTGCCATATTGTTCTCTCTTCTGAGGACACAGGTTGTCTACTACAGGTGCTTGGGGGAAAGGACTAATGTTTTCAGAATAAAGAGATTTATACACAGGAAGAGGTGTCCTGGAAGCTCAGATTGGAGTGGTAAGCTGGGATCAGATTATGGAGACAGTTAATGTTATTTGTTTTTGTAATCAGTGGTATATAAGGCATGAAAGGGTTTGAACAGAATGAGTGACATGGTTCAATCCAAGTTTTGAGTGTCACTTGTGTGATTGATTGACTAGAGAGGGGCCCAGTTAGTTACAGGAAAGTAATTTGTCATGAAGCCACCATTTTTTAGATGACGTGAGCTCTTTTGTATGGAGAGCTGGCCTCCCTTCTCCTGTAGAAGCCAGAGGGAAAAGAACAAAGAAACACAAGGTGTTCAACTGAAGGAGAGAGGGCGGTGGAAGAGATGATGACAGTGGCAGGGGAAGCCCATAGAAGTGAACAGCAGGGTTGCCTCAGCCTACAGAGGAAATGACCTGGTGCCCTCGGCTCAGTGGCTCCCTTTATCAAGCAGCATCCCTCATTCTCTGGTAATAATGCAGGGAAGGGGGCGGCCGGCACCGTAAGCCAAGGCTCAGCTCCTTGGGGGCGGTTGAGGTCCAGGGCCAGATCAATGTGGGTAGAGGTTATTAAGGTATACTTTGAGGGATAAAGCAAGACTCTATACCTCAGCCTCTAAACGTTCCCCTACTACTCTTATAGGTCCTACAGCTCTATCATAACCTTAGAATACCAGAGTGGGAAGTCACTCTGATGTCATCTGATCTAATCCCCTCTTTTGCATGTGAGGGAAAAATGAAGCCCACGGGGGAGGCATGGCTTTCCCCAAATCACCTATTTCATGGTAGAGCCAACCCTTCTGTTTGTCATATCAGTGTTCTTCATGCCACAACCAACTGCCTTCAAGGCACTGTTTTCCAATAAGGAAGCACCTTCATGGAGAGTAACTGGAAGACAGTGGCAAGACGGAGGGGGTGTTGGAGTGGGTGGAGAAGGAAAGGGGTAGGGGAGGGTGATAGGCTTGTTGATGGGGGGAGAGAAAGGCTGACAGGTGAAACTGGAGGGGGCCATCAAAGATCAACTTTGCCCGGCCCGAGGGTTTTGCCTGGACCTGGTCATGGGTGAACATGAGTTCATTGAGTTCCCTTTGGTTTTCCTGCTTTAGGGGTGCACGTGGCCCAGCCCGCAGTGGTGCTGGCCAGCAGTCGGGGTGTTGCCAGCTTCGTCTGTGAATATGGGTCGTCAGGCAAAGCCGCCGAGGTCCGGGTGACGGTGTTGCGGAAGGCAGGCGGCCAGCTGAATGAAGTCTGCGCTGCGACCTACATGGTGGAGGATGAGCTGACCTTCCTGGAGGATTCCACTTGCACTGGCACCTCCAGTGGGAACAAAGTGAACCTCACCATCCAAGGGCTGAGGGCCACGGACTCCGGGCTCTACATCTGCAAGGTGGAGCTCATGTACCCGCCGCCCTACTATGTGGGCATGGGCAATGGAACCCAAATTTATGTCATTGGTGAGCATGACTGACGACGCCTTTTGCATTGCTGTCTCTTCTTTGTGTGCAAACAGTTTTGCTCCTTGATTTCAGGTCGTTCATGTTTAGGATTGTGGGAATTCTCTTTAAGAGTTCTCTGGCATACTGCATGGTAGTCCTACTCAGGATGGGTGGCGAGGCAAACGGCATTCTGTTTATAAAATAAAATGAGCTGGAGAAGGTATTTTTCCTCCCGGCGGGTTGGAGCACTCACATTGGAGTGATACCCAGCATGAAATTTGGCCTTGGCCTTTGATCTGAAACTCCTGGCCAAGTAGCCCCAATGGTCAGACTTACCCGGGGTCCAGCGATTCCAATTAGGGGTGGACATCAAGGTCTGGAAGCTTGAACATTTTCCTTCTCTTACCAATGGGGGGAGTACTGCCCTAGAATTTAGAAAGCATCTCAGGGAAGCTCTGCTTTGTTCTCTGTTGCAGATCCAGAACCATGCCCGGATTCTGATTTCCTCCTCTGGATCCTGGCAGCAGTTAGTTCAGGGTTGTTTTTCTACAGCTTCCTCATCACAGCTGTTTCTTTGAGCAAAATGGTGAGTGCAGTGCCGACAATGCACCATCCTTGGTCAGAATACTTTTAGTGATAACAACTGGGCAAATGATGCTGTGGAGTCGAGTTTTCTTGAGATGAAGCAATAAATGAAGAAGAGGAAGGACAGTGGTAAAGAACACACTAGAACCCTTGGCATTGGCCTGTGAGGTTTCAGGATGACTAATATTTTATATGAGTGTGTTTGACATTGAATGTTTGTGTGATTTTGCACAGGGTTTCATTTTGAGTAGCTGAACAACACGGAGCAGCTGTTTTGCTCTTTATCTTCATGACAATTGTACTTAAGTTAATAACCCTGAAACATAAGATTAGGTTGGGCAAAATGCTGCTGGAGAAGACCACAGGGGTGGTTAATGTCCCTCTGCTTTACCTGGAAGGCATCTCTCTGTGCCTCCCTACTTGAGCCTTACTTGACCAAGCTGTAGGAGTCCATGTAACACATGCCCAGGGCTCCCTGTTACCCAGTCTGCTCGACTGGCAAGCCTTATGCTCTTCTCCAGCCCAGTAAATTAGAACCCAGCTTTCATTTACTACAGTTGTTGTAGAAGAAGCAGAGGTATGGAATCCGGACTTCTGTAGAGATTTCTGACAGTAGCTTGCAACCTCCTTTGCCTGAGGCTGGCTTTGCCATTCATAAACCTCTCCCTCCCCTTCTCTTCCACTCCCTTACTCCCTCCCTCTCTCCCTCCCACACCCCTATACTCTATTCCAAGATCCTCTACTCAATCTGTTCTGTTGCTGTGGCTTCTTTCTACCTCATTTGCGACAAAGTGCCACACTAACTAGTAGACTAGACCTCAATTTACTGAGGTGATAAAAACTGGGAACTAATGTGGACCGAGAAAAAAGTAATAAAGAGTATGTGAGGAGTAGAGATGAGACATACTGCTCGCAAAGAGAATAATTGAAGTTTATTATCTTATCAAGCTCATCCCCTCACAAACAAGATCCAGTCAATTATCACAGGCATTTTGGGTATTCTTTCTAAAGCTTTCTTGACATTTCTTTCTGCTATCTCCCAGTCAGGGAAAATGATTTCTATCTTAAGTCAGTAGCACAGAGTTATTTACCTGAAATTAATTTTAATAGCTGAATCAAGAAAATCTCCTGGGGCTTATAATTCTGTATGTTGTGAACATCTATTTTTCAGTGGGGTAGGGACCCAATATTTGTTGAATCCTATTATAGTTAGAAGCAGCTTCTGTATTCCTCAATACTAATTACTGTTTCTTTTTATGTTTGGCAGCTAAAGAAAAGAAGCCCTCTTACTACAGGGGTCTATGTGAAAATGCCCCCAACAGAGCCAGAATGTGAAAAGCAATTTCAGCCTTATTTCATTCCCATCAATTGAGAGACCATTATGAAGAAAAAAGACTATTTTCCAATTTGTAAGAGCTGAGGCAATTTTAACTTTTTGCTATCCAGCTATTTTTGTTTGTTTGTGTATTTTGGGGGATTCATCTCTCTTTGATATAAAGCAGGATGCAGAACCCAAATTAAGCGTACTACAATTTAAAACAAAGGAGCAGAAAAACAGAGCCGGGCTGGTTCTGCCACATCTGATCCAATTTTAGTAAAAGCATCACTTGGGAGCAATATGGGGATGCAGCATTACAACGTGGAGTCAAGGACATAAGTTAGGGAATGGTACAGTCCCAAGAAAGCAAAGGAAGAAGTAAGAGTGAGGATAGTATTGTATACATCTTGTATTTACCTGTGAGAAGTTTATAGCTGAAATGATGTTTTCAAGTAAAATTTTTATGCTGTATTATTTTTCTTAACAAATATATAATTACATAAAGACTTAAAAAATACTCACATGGCTATATTTTAGCCAGTGATTCCAAAGGTTGTATTGTAACAATATGTATTTTTTATTTGATAGTATTGTGCATGGGGGTCACATGTGCTTTTGTGTATTTGCTGGTAGTTTGAGTATAAACACTATATGGCAGTGTCTTCCCACCATGGGTTCAGGGGAAGTTTTGTGGAGAGACTCAGGACACTAATACACCAGGTAGAGTACAAGGTCACTTGCCAACTGGCCTGGAAACTGGATAAGGTCATAGCTGATTCTTGCAGACATGTTGGGCTGAATTGGTGTTGGCATGGGCTTTGGGCTTTTATGCCAACTCCTTCCACTGGTTTGCAAGGAAGCCAAAGCTGGTGGTATCTGAGTTAACTTGATAGAGCACCATCATCGTCGAGAAAATGGCTCATTTCAGGAGTCTTGTGGTTATAAACCTCAAGGAAGATCCAGTTCCATGGGGGCCCCAATTCCTTACACATGGTTAATGCCACAGACAGAAAAAAGCAGCAGATGGCAGAATAGGATGCGAAGGTCTCTGAAAACTAACACTGTTGGTGTTTTTTAACTTGACATTTTCTGTGAAAATGCAACAACATGTATAATATTTTTAATTAAATAAAAATCTGTGGTGGTCGTTTTCCAGAGTTGTTTTTGACGTTCCTTATACGTGAGTATTGTGTTTGAGTTTATTTTTGATTGATTCATTTAGCAGTTGGTTGAGTCTCCAATATTAGAAATACTGAGAACAAATTGAAAAAACCCAAAAGGGCAAATAATGCTTCATGAATCAGCCCTTTACCTGCAAGCCATTCTTGGAAGGAATTCATCCTCTGCCCTTTTGATTGCTTCCCCACTGTTTGGGATATGAAGCGATCTACCACAGCTACAGCAGCCCTTGATAAATCACACAGCGTTCTCTTTAGCACAGGTTCTTTACCCCCTCTTTCTTACCCAGACCTTTCCCAGCTCTACTCGAACACTGATTACAGTTGCCATGGCAACTCCAGTGTTGTCAACCGTGGTCCTTGCAGCCATTTTGCTCTGCTTCAGTGGTAAACGGAGCTTTCCCTTGCAGCTTCCAGAGGGACTCTTTCACAAATGTGAGGAACACATCCCCTCTGTGATTCTTGGTTAACCAGTATGTAGCCTCAGCCTGCTTGGTTTCCACTTAAGTTTCCTCATTCTTGACCTCCACATCCTGTTGTTGTTTTCTGCAACGATTCTCAGGGTGGCCAGGGATCACCTATAATTGAATCAACTGGATCACTTCCTAAAAATGCTGATTCAAGCACTTAACCTCAGATGCACTGAATCGGAACCTTTGGGCAATGGGGCCAGGAGTTTGCTCTCCCAACAGCCTCCTCAGTGCTTCTTAGACCCCTCAGGTTTTGAGGATTGATGTTTAGGCAGCTCTCTCTCTCTTGCTCACTAAAACTCTCTCTTTTTTTTGCAAGCAAGTGCTAACAAACAAATGAGAGAGCACATAGTGAGCATTCCAGAAAGATGTGTTAAATAAAAAGGAATAGGTCTTCCAAATATGGTAGTGGCACTTACCTAGAATAAATTCCTACTATGCAGAAGACTGTTTCTCTTGATTTCTTGGTCTTTGGTTGGAAGCCATGAAGAAACACATAGTTTATGAGGCTCAATGGATAGTCTGAAACCATTTCTGCTCCTCCAAATGTCTTTAGAGAGATCATTCTTCTCCATAGTTGATGGAAGATCTAAATGACAGAGGGCCTTAGGCAAGGGATCTCTCGGGCATCTTTCAGACACCATTAGACAATGGACTACTTTACATAAGCTTAATATCTCCTCTACTAATATCTGAAATTCTACCATTAGCTATTCATTGAGTTAAGCATTGTCTACTTCACTCAGTTTCAATTTTGAAGACATATTAATAAAATACTCTTTGGCTCCAAAGAGTTTCTCCTATGGTAGAAGAAATAGGCAAGAAAGACTGTGACCTGAAAGGGTAGAAAGCAAATATGGGGTAGGGGTGTCTGGGGACCAAAGGAAAGCCTTTTCTAATCCCTAACTTGTTTATGAGGGTAGATCCATTGTCTGAAGTACTCAGAGAGATGCATTGCCCTCAAATCAGAGGACCAATGGCTTTATGGCCTTCCAACCTTCATCACCATCACCATCTCTGGGATCAAGGTCTTGGGAAAGCCCCAAGACTCCAGTCATCATCAGATGAGGCTTGGTCCACCGTGGCTGAGAGGGGAGGGGTCCACTGTGCCCCTCCTCCCGGAATCACTAGTCTCAGGTAGGAATGTGGAGACAAGAGGAGCAAGAGAGAACTACCAGGGGTTGCTTGGGTCAACCCCAACCCTTACCAGTTCCCAGAACATACCTCTGCTCACCTCCCTTATTCCAATATGGTACTCTAATTTCTGCCACTTCCTGGTTCCCAATTCATCACCCCCAAATATCTTTGTCCCTCATTTTTGCATCCATAAACACTCATTTCAAATTCTGCCTCGTCCATCGGATGTGCTGACACTTCAAGCCTACATGGATTTTCCTCTTCTGTTTCGCAGCTATATTCAGTTTCGTCTCTAATAATTTCAGATGCATATGTCTTTTCTCCCTAGCTTGGATGGAAACTTCTCCAAAATAGGCATCATCACATCTTTAGGCACACAATAGATGCTCAAACAAGTGTACTGGAGAGTTGGGGAGCTAGGACATCTGGGACAATGAGAGGGACATGTCTTCTATGCAGAACATGGCTGTGCTTCTGAAGGTGGCTTCAAGTCTAACCTCCTTCCGCTTTGACCAAGAGAATTATGTGTAGTCAATCTGTTTCTCAGATTAAACCTTTAAGACTGGAATCTGAGCTCCCTCTGGCTCCCTTGCCCCACGCATTCTACTTTTATCTCAATCTAATCTTCCAATATTTGGGGGGAGGAGGGAGATGAATTCTCATTTTTATTCTCTGGTTTTTGAACTGTGGGTTTTGCTGCTAAAACTGACTATATGTTTACACTGAGTCTGTACCTTCTTTTGTCTCCACAGTTGATACACACTTACTTTACTTGGGACCAAAACTTGCAAACTGTTGATGTCACTGTGCTGTTAATTGGAGCAAAGCCAGTTGGGAAGGTTAAGAATTTATACACTTAAGTTATTGTTTTTGGAGTTCTCAAAGTGAAGGAGAAGCTGGCTTTCTCTGGAAAGCTATTTCTATTGTTTTGCTTCTCTTTTGCACCTGGTTAGAGCCATGATTTAGGCGGCTTAGAGACCTTGTTTTATTTTATAAATTTGTTTTTCTCAGCTCAGGTCAATTTTCTTTGCTCAGACCAGAAAGATAACACATCCTATTGGTGGAGACGGAGGAAAGGTTCTTTACTTCCTCTTTTATGTGTCCTTGTCTACAGGCTGGGATAGGAGTTAATAGGTAGGTTTGCCAGATTCAGCCAAAAGAAAAAAAAAACAAAAAACCCCAAAACCCAAAAACAGGATGCCCTGTGTTTGATCTGACAACCTTATCAGCAGGAAACTTTTTACCTTAATATGGTGTGAATAAAAAGTGTTCTGGAGACCCCTCCCCAGGAGTTTCTGGGCAGGAACAGCCTGAGACCGGGGCTGCTGTTTCAGTACTAACACAATCTCCTGTTCTCACTCCCAGGCACATGTTGGATGGATGCTCAGTATCGCTGGGGGTTAATGGGTCCTACAAAGGTGGCAGTAACTTATCTACTAAATTTTTTTCTTAGAAGTCAACTCACTTTGTTCTATACAGTGAGGAGTCTGACATTCAGACCCTTCTTGGAAACCTTTGGTTTCGTGGGTGGACTCTGTTACAGCTGTTCTTACACTGATTGTGCACAATAATTATCTGGAACATTTGGAAAAAATGTGGATTGAAGTGCCTCAGATCCAGAGCTTCTCGTTTATAAGATCTGAGGCAGGGCCTGAGGGATTTTAATTCTTCAGTGAATCTTTGAGATCTTGCTCTCAGATGCCCTGGTCTAACTCAGAAGCCTACCATCACAGATGATTAGGACTGGAGAACGAACCTTGGAAATTGTTTTCACATTTCAGAAGAAAATGAGACTCAGAGACATTAGGAAACTTGTCCAAGGTAACAAAGTCTGAGAAGATAGGTCTGTAGATTTTCACATCAGGGCTGTGCTGTGGGTGACACTTTGAGCCTTTCTGCTCAGGGACTGTCCTTTTTAGGCTGCTTCTGGAACATCACTGCCATCACCCCAGGCTACCTCTAGAAAACCTGTTTTTCCTCTCACCTCCACCCCAGCTGCTCTGTTAAGTCTCAGTGTGACCGTTACTACTCTTTCCTGCCTGATGTTGGCTCCATCCTTTCTATCTCTGCCTTAACCTTCTGGGGCCCTAGCAAGAGGGTCTTGGGTGATCCTCAGCAGTCCGGCAGAAGGATGCAGCAGAAGAGAAGACAAAACAGTTGCTGCCAACCTTCTGTCAGCAAAGCCTACAGTGCCCTGAGAAAGCTTCTCAATTCTGCTGGAAGTCATGGAACAACCCAGTGAAACGATACATGTTCTTTTTTTTGTATCACATGCCATCAGGTTACCATAGCAACCAACCTTGTTTTAAAAACATGATATTAGTCACCCAAAGTGATATTATCTATTTGAACAAAAAGAGGAGGCTCTCTCTGGGAGAAATTGTAGGAAATATATTTCAGGAGGTGACTTCAAATTTTAGAATGCAACAGAAGTGATGTCTCACGAATTACACTTTTCTGAGGACATTGCCTTTTTCTTCTTGCTTCACCTTGACAACATTTTAGTTTGTTCTGTAGTCATCCCATTGTTATTTTCTTCAATGGGTTGAACACGAGCCTGGCTTTCCTTCCTTGCAGTTAACTGCAAGTCAGACATAGTCTTTAGTCTCCCGTGAGCATCTGTTTGCCCCTGGCACATCAAAGTTATCCTTAACCATGACTATAAGGACAGGAAGCTTGGATTTGTGAATGAAGACTAGCATTCTCTAGTGTTGCTTTCCTATCGAGGAAGCCGCCATGCTGGATACAGCTCATGAGCTCCTTATTTGGATTGAAGAGGGAAAGGAAACCAACTCATGAAGGCTTCAACACTGCGTGGGTGTAAATTACCTAAAGTCATCCTCATAAGATCCCTGGAGAAGAGATACTGACATCACCCGCATTTTACAGTTGAGGAAGCTGAGGTTTTAGGGGGTTTTATTACTTGCCCAATCTCACACAGCTAGTAAGTGGCAGAGTCAGGATTAAAACTGATGTTGAATTCCAAAGTTCAGCCTCTTTTCAAATGACCACGTCTGAATTCTGGGGGTCTATCTGCAAAAGGAAAAGGGCAAAATGGAAAGTGAATGGGAACCAAAGTGCTAGAGAAGCAAAACGTGTTTCACGCGGGTTACACATGGGGGGTTAAGCAAGTATTCTTGGGGGTTACACATGGGGGTTAAGCAAATATTCTTATTTTGAATAACTGTTTCAAAACAAGTGTTTTAAAAGGCTTTTTGAAGGTGTTCATTATGAGATTAGCTCCAGCAGCTGAGAATTGTCACCAGAGAATGAGGAAAACAGGAAATCGAAGACATTTAAAAGTGGACCATGGGTGGCAATCCACAGTTTATGCAGTAGCTGCTTTCCCAGTCACTGGTGCTGAAGTCCATGCAGCAATGTTGCTGGCTGGCCTTGGGTATTAGAACTTCTCACTCAAAAATGGGGAAAATGGAAACCAGTAATACAGCCAATGGGAAGATTTGATTCTCGCATAACCATAGCATGCTCCTTGTAAATTGGGGTCATTCCCCGTTCAAAACAGGCTGGAGGTAAAAGAAAGTAATGACCAGTGGAAGTCAGCTGGAGTGACCTTGCATGTATACCTGTGACCCCTGGAATGGGGCTAGTTTCTAAAAGGATAATAATCAGCTTGGAATAGAAGGTGAGTTTGGGGGATGGGGGTAAAGAGAAGGGAGAGTCTCTGAGTTGGGGCTGAGGGGTGCTGGAAAATATCAATGAGTCCCTTTGAGGAGAACAAAAGAAAGAAAACATAAGACAGAAACCTGGAGTTCCCCGCAAATGGCAAATGAAGTAGACCAGTATTCTGTGAACAAAATTATCAAGCAAGACCCAATGACACAGGTCACATAGAAGATTGAGAGAAGCCCAGGTCAGAAGCAGGGGACCATCCAACTGAGACTGTGACTGAGGTAGCCATGTAGACGTAATTCCTACCAGAAGTCAAAGTGTGGGAACCACTGGCAAAAAACCCTTCCCTGCCAGGAATGAATATGAAAGGCAATGGTTCCGCTCTGGATGGGTGGTGGTGGAGGCAGATATGTGTGTAGGACAGGGTGGGCACTGTGCAGGGGTGAAAGCTGATTATGGGGGAGCATCACAAAAGAACTGCTGAATGGAGCGCCTTAAGCCTGTGTGAAGCTGAGCACCCTGGACTGGGCTTGTGCCCATCTGAGTGTTCATGGTGTTTGTAATTTGTGCTTGAGGAGATGATTTAGGAAGGGCATGAGAGCTGTGTTCAAGACATGAAGGGCTCTCATGTGAAAGAGGAACTAGATTTGCTTTGTGGGCTTCCTGGAGCACTCAGCCCTGGTGTTCCAAGGAGCACGTGATAGAAAGGAGGTTTAGCACGAGTTTCCTTCTAATGTGTAGACTTGGATTCAGAGCCAGGGAGAGTGCATTCTGATGGGTCATATTGCAGATTTGCTTGGGGCAGGGCTGTTGGAGCCTCATCAACATCAGCTGGTGGGGAAGGAAAAGAATCAGGGGAAGTGGAATCCTGGACTCCCCCCTCAGAAACTTTCCTCTTGCGTGGTGCTTTATATATACTGGGATCAAACTAGTCTGGATGAATCTGGCTTTTGCCAACTCTCTTAACACTTTTGCCTTCATCAGTCACAGCTGTACTAATGCTGTCTAACTTGGCTGCCTAACCTATAAATTTTTTCAAATCAGACATCACTATGCCTAGCGAAACTGAGAGAATTATTTTATAATCTCACTCTCTGGAAACAAAATAGTCAATGGAAATTTTTAATAAAAAAAGAATGTGGTAGAAACACAAATTTAAGTCATGAATTGAAAACATGCAGCAAAATCTTTATCCACTAGACTTTACAATATTCTGTGACCATCTGTGGAAATATATAAGTATTAAATTAGATACGGGCTGATTTTTCTCTTTGCAGAACATAACAGAAACCTAACTGGAAAACCCACAGCAATAACATAAAACCAAATGTGATGTCTAGTCCCTTCAAGGTCAAAATTCATGTGCAAATGAGAAGAAAATTACATGCTTTGCCCTTGAACAAAAGGACCTCTGTTAATATTCTTATTAAATACTTCATGTTTCTAAGAGATGGTTAAGAAAGCAAATGTACCATCTACCCGGAGTCTAAATTATATTCAAAAGTGATGATAATAGAGACAAATGTGTAATATACAAGGTTGGTCTTACTTTGCTTGTATTCCATTGTTTGAATGCTTTCCTGTGCATAGATTTATAAGTCTATGTTCAGTTCCTTAAAAAAAAAAAAGTCACTGTCTTTTCCACAGAATCAAGAAAATGAATGCAGAAAAATGGATCCATTTGACAAGAGAGCATATCAGTATGTCCTGGCCTGAGGGCAGGAGGCTGGCCAAGGTGACCCCCTAAGGTCCTGTCCTGGGGAGTGAGGTATTAGATCTGTCCTTTGGAAGCCTGTCTCCAAGGAACCGTCTGTGGAGCCCTGAAAAGCGAATTGTCAAGGGTAAATGGACGAGTATCCTTGTTTGGAGCTAGGAGACCTCATTCTGCTCTTGACTCTGCCCCAGAGGGTTTGCAGTTGCCTGAAGCCATTTCTGGGTTAAGCACCCTTTAAGAGCCACCCTGGTCTCTTTGTTGATGGCTCTAGCCCCAGCTAAACTCCCATCCCCAGACTTATTCTTACACGGTCTTGTACTTATGTAATTTGTTATTGTTTAATGCTCACAATTAAGTACCTATGCATTAATATTACCGTGTCCCCAAATACAAAATGAATTCCCCAAGGGACTTTTACTTCATGGAGGCAGTGTGGGGTAATAGTTCAGCATGACCTCTGCTGCAAGGGGTCTGGGGCTAATCCTGCCCCATACTCTATGCCTCTGTTTCCTCTTATGTAGGATGAGGTTGCAGATTGAATGAGTTGGTGTTTATAAAGTGCTTAGCATGGGCCTGGCGTGGGCTGAACACCGTGCTGTGTAGCAATATACATAGTAACTGTATGACTACAGAATACTTGTATTATTTCTTCATGACCCCTTACAGTGCTTGGCATGGTACCTGGCACAGGTCAGGTCTACATTTTTCCTGTTTGCCTTCCTTTCTTGCACCTTTCCTTCATTTCCCCTTCAGCAAATATTTGCTAGGCAGATAGAGCCTTTTAAATAAGACTGATACTGGTTAAAATGGACATGTGCATTAGTTTGGGTGACTGAATTCACTGTATCCCCTAGTTATTCTCCTCTGAATCTACTCTCCATGCTCTCCTACTCTGCTCTGTGTGGGGAAAGCTGACCTGAATGGACCACAACACCTGCCTTCCTTGCCCTCTGGAAATCACGATGGATGGAAGGCACCAGCAGGAGATGGGTGTGGAGAGACAGTGATTGGGGTATTTCTTCCAGTCATCCCTGCTTTGACACAGCACCCAGGGCAGTAGTTGTGTCCTTCCCTGACTTCAGCTCTGGTTGCGTGGCTTCTTCTCATTTCCTGCCCTCACTGAGCTCTGGTCACTACTTTTCCCCCTTCTCCTTAAGCTCTAGGGAAAATAAAGTATTTCTGTGGTTGTTGGTTGCTGAGGAATCTCAACATCCACTGTTTGCCCTTAACGCTGTCCACACCTCTGTAAGAAGTCCCTTTATTCAAGTTTCTTCAGTTGAACCATCTGAGATGAACTCTGCTTTGTGCTGAGATCCTAACTGATAAATCACAGATCCTTGGAAATGTCCTCTGTGCCTCTGGATCCCCATTTCCTTCTCTATAGTGGAAGGGGGCTGGTCAGACTTGCTACCTCCAAGGTCCCTTCTAGGTCTGCAAGCCTATGGAGCTAGCATTAGAATTCAGAGCAACCTTGAGAAGCTGCAGAGATTTTCAGATATAAACAAGGTGAAGTTCAATTAAGAACAAGTGTAGAGCGGTGTGCTTGGGGAGGAAAAACAAAATTATAGAAACGTCAGGTGATAAACAGCTGGCTGTGTGCAAGTACATCAGCAAAAAGAAAGAAAGAAAGAAACAAAAAGCTCCAGGATGAGTAAGCTGTGCTGATGCTACTCACATTGAGTAAATCTGGGGGATAGACACAGAGTGTGATCTGTAGGAAGTACAAGGCGGTCCCCTGGAGTTGCTTGTCACTGCACACACTAGGCTAGGGTGTGATGATTTGATTCGGCTCAGTAATTTAGAAGAGCTGAACCTAAGAGAAAAGAAACCCAGAGTTAGATTGAAAATTGTAACTGACTTCTACAAAGATCAATTTCTTCTTTCCTTCCTCCCTTCCTCCCTTTGTTAGGGCCTGAAGGTAGATCAAGGAGCAGTCATCATTCATATGAAGGGACACCTCAAGTCCCTGTGTCCGGGAAATGAACTATGTAGAACAAGTTGTATCTTGGCCAATTATGAGTGTAATCCTGGACATAAATTACAATGTACAGGGATTGGTGTGTGGTCATTGGTGGTGTCAGGGTCTTGAGAATGTATTCTTTTCACTCTGCCCAACTTTTTCCACTTTAACGGCTTGGACACTGAACAGTTACTGACACAGAGTAGGTTTTCAGTAAATATCTCTAGTAGAATGAGTGCCTGATTGAATATGAAAATGAGGCTATAATCATTCAACGGAGTTGAATGAAACTAAGACCAATATAAGAGGGAACCTCAAAGGCTTGTAGGGCCCTTATTTACTAGGTATAGACCTGCAACCTACTTCCCAGGAAACGATATAAGAATAAGCTGTAATCTAGAATTCTGCACATTTAAAGAACAAACCTCAAGCACAAGACTCCATTAATGGAGTTCCTCCAGTGGCTGGAAGAAGACCTGGCTTGTGGTCAATGCCAGAGGAGGCCTTGGGTAGCAGAAGAGCAGGCAGAAATTCACGTCTCCTTGGTGGATGATTTGGGGAGGAGTGTGTCACCCAGAGAAGGACCACCTAGAACTGTGTCTACATGTTTCTCAAACATTAGTTTCAAAGCAGAATACCCAGTCATTTTAGTTAGAAGAGGACTCTTCACATAGATCTGCTCCGCATTGTGATGTTAAGCTCTTTCCATTCCTTTTGGGTGGTAAAGACCTGAGTGTAGTGCTTGTTTCTAAAGCAGGTCTTTTCAAATTGCTATCTTGGTTTCACAATTGTTTCACAAGGAGAAACTGGAAAGATGACAGAACCTCCTGAGAAAATACTGCTGGATTGTAAACAAAGACTGCTAGCTCTGAGTCCCAGACCCATCACTAATCAGCCTGCCGGTTTCACACAAGCCCCTTTTAACTTTTCCAGGCTTGAATTTTCTCAACACCTTCCACTTGAGGAACGTATGCCTGTTTTAAAAGCATTTTCATGTACATAGCTGAAATGCAAGAAGTCAAAGAAAATGGTATTTCCTTTGATCATCATCACTACCCTAAGAAGTAGGCAGTGCCAGGGTGGTCATGGCTTAGAGACGAGAAGTTCAAGGTTTAAGGATGTCAATTAACTTAGTTAAGAAAAAGGCTCATATTAACCCAGACCTTCTTACAGGAAGTGTTTACTTGATCAATCATTTTCAGCTTCATTTTATTGTGGTACTGACTTTGTGATATAGTTGATAAGGAACATAAGTGTTAATATAGTTGCTGTCCTGTAAGTTTTAAAATAAGCAGGTAAAATGTATACAACATGAGCTGTGTTCTAGTTCCTTCTTGCTAGAACATTAATTTTTATTATTGAATGAAAAGAAAGTCATGTGATTTTTTAATAGATGCCCTTTTCTCCTCCCTCCCTCCCTCGCCGCCCCCCCCCCCCAGACCTCAGAGCTTTGCTTTCTGGAAAGAATTCAGTACATAAGCTCCATAACAAATTAGACTTGAGACCGCACACTTGGAACAGTCAGAATGGGTTTGGTGAGGTGTGCTAATCAAGAGAGGAAAGGAGCACAATTCATTTCTGAATTGGTTATCAAATTCTTCTTGTAAGTGACATGATTGAAACTACCAATTGGTTTTGTAATCTGCTGAGTCCATATTTCTACATCTGTGAAAGCTCAGCAAACGAGCCCTTCTAAGCAAAGCAAGAGCGTTTCGCCAGCAAGAAATGTGATGAGGTGTTGCAGCCTGTGGCCAACCATTTCTCAAGAGACCTCTTTCTGTTTCACCTATTGAATTCCTTTATGATTGACAGGCAGCTTCACTCATTACTCAGATTTTCCTTCATGTTATCTCCTTGGCCAATCTGGTCACCGCAATACTTTTCAAAAACAGTGTCACGTTAGTATTACGGAATCATTCAACCCTAGAGCTTGGAGGGACTCAAAAGGTCATAAGATCTCTTCTCCCAAGAGCAGTCATTAAGTTTTCACATGTTGAATCCTTATCAGGTGGACCCCACTGTCCTTCTCTTCATCTCTGTTGACATATTCCATTAGGAAGTTCTCTCCGATTTCTTTCCATACTGCCATTCAAAAGCTTAGGCTCGGGGCTTCCCTGGTGGCACAGTGGTTGAGAGTCCGCTTGCCGATGCAGGGGACACGGGTTCGTGCCCTGGTCTGGGAAGATTCCACATGCCGCGGAGCGGCTGGGCCCGTGAGCCATGGCCACTGAGCCTGCGCATCTGGAGCCTGTGCTCCATAACGGGAGAGGCCACAACAGTGAGAGGCCCGCGTACCGTAAACAACAAAAAAAAATCTTAGACTCCCTGCACTACAAAATGGTGCCTTGAGTGATTTGTTTTACCACAAATTATGATAACGAAGATATTCATTTTCTTTGAGCTAGAGGATTTGTTTTGCCATTTTTAGCATTATAAGATGAGCAGAAGCATTTTCATAAGGGCCAAGGCATCCTGAGAAGGTCTATCAATGTTTGAGCAATAAGAAATAGAAGCTAATCCACTTAGATTCAATCTCAGGATTGTCTACTACTCTTTTGGTAACTACATCTTTCATAAAGACATTTGAGGAGTAGGATGTGTTTAATGTTTAGGTGGGGGGCAAAGAGCATTAAGAAAAAAGGATATACACTTAATTGTTTTCTTCTGGGTGTTTTTCTTCCTTCCAGACGTTATAAGTTTGTTTCAAAGACACACTTCTCATAACAGAACAGCTACAGCTACATGAATAAACACATTGTCCATCTGAAAGAACACTATTCAGACTGCTGGAAACAGAGCTGAGTTAAACAATAGGTGCCCAGAACCAGGAGAGTGGCATTTTGCCACTCAATGAATTACAAGAAACAGATGTGAGTCTTTTAAAAGGACGCATAGCCTGAACTCGGCCAACTTATCAAGAATTAGCAAAAGGACTTCAGATTCATGATTTAGAGAAAAGCCATTGACTCATTTGTGTATACACATGCCTTTGATGATCCCATCATATGATTTGATGGCTTTTCTCATTCAAAGACCTGCTTATTATTGGAGATACTTAATGCTTTTGCTGGGTTGGGGTTGGGAATATAGGGAATGTATTTAGCATCCCTTTACTGTCACCATATTACACCATAACATCATTTTCCACAGATGGAATTTACTAACCATTTTCTTAGAACATAGTAGAATGAGTGGGAGGTGCTGTTTATTAGAGGAGGTTAATATTTATAAGCTTCCTGAGGTCAAGCCTATGCCTTGCATTTCTGCTGTATCTCCTAGAGTATCTAGCACAGTGCTACCAGGGCAAGTACACATCATGCTTAATAAGAACACGTTGCACAAACATACTGGTAGCATCTCTCCTTGAAGCTTGCACAGAATCTGATCATTTACCTCCACACAGCCATTAAGTTAAGACAGATCTGGGAAGAACAGAGAACCAGCAAAGGCATGAGATTTTGTGAGATGAAAGAGAAGAACTGAGTTGGGGGCTGGTGGGGTGAGGACTGTCGAGGGGAGTGAGCAGGCGGAGATCATTTGGTAATTTGTGGCTGCTTAAGAAGCCAGAATTAAGTAAATGTTTTCAGCCCTAAACTACTGTATCTAGTCCAAGTCCAGAGCTATCAGGTGAACTGCTGTGATTTCGAGATCAGGAAAGGCTGAGGGATAGGTCACACAAAAAGAATACTGTTGAACATTTGTCAAAAATGGATTGGGCTGCCTGTTGGCTGGAACCCTTGGAAGCCTGTGAAAAGCTGGACTGGGAACCTATGGGATATCCATTCATTGTCTTAGCAGCCATTTTTGAGTAATAGCTTGATTCTGTAGTCACTCTGGAGCTGTGATATCTGCCCCAACTTTACAAATTTTCTGTTTGTCCTAACAACTTTTGACTGGGAATTATAACCTCCTTTCTATAGGGTTATGCTGTCATAACTCTTGGTAGTCTGTTTGGCTTCAAGTCCTACTACTTGAGAAGAGGGCAAAGTGGGAGGACAGGAGATGAACACTAGTCAATGTTGTTGAGATTTAGCCATGCTCTGAGATTCCCCAGTGCAGCTTCTCCAGCAGAGTTACACCTGAAAAATCTTCTTCAGCCATCCCTCATTGATTATGTATCGAGTTGAAGAGCCACGAACTGTCTC
This sequence comes from Mesoplodon densirostris, assembly GCF_025265405.1. Classification (NCBI taxonomy): domain Eukaryota; kingdom Metazoa; phylum Chordata; class Mammalia; order Artiodactyla; family Ziphiidae; genus Mesoplodon; species Mesoplodon densirostris. Next base: position 33,158,114 of record NC_082668.1, on the reverse strand, counting down.
AGTACAGCTGCAGAATCAACATTCTCTTCTGTTGCTGGTAGGTTGGCAGAAAGGACTTTCTCAGACCGAGAATGGAGGGATGGCTTCTGGGTCAATGGGGCTAAGTTTAGATTCGGTTATGATGCCTCTGAATGTCATATTGACTGTGTGATAAGGAAACTCTGAGATGGGTGATCACAAAGGTTGCCCTGTCCAAGGAACTTCAGGAAAAATGATGGAGGACTCAGCACTCTAAGAGAAGATCCTGACAAAGACTGTGTAATTAACCTACAGGTTCTAGAATTATCAGGATATATCCAATGAAAATGGCATTTCTATAACATTGGCAAGTGATAACTTTGTGTTTGTGTGTGTTTAGGAAACACTCTTCAGAGTCTTCAGGGATAATAATTACAAATATTTAGAGCTGGCTATGCACCCAAACTGTTTTAAACCCTTAAAGTTGAATTATTTAGTTTATCTTCCTACGATGAAGTAGGAACTATTATTACCTTCATCTGTAAGATTAGAATTGGGGAGCAGGCATCACACAAACAGTGAAGACCTGCGTGACTGTGTGGGGCTTAGGGATGGGGGAATATTTCAAGTGACCTAACTAAGCTTGTGGAAGAGTATCTAGGCTAAGTAGGCTGAGAATGTTTCTATGCTTGCCTATAACCTAGATTCAGGTTTCTGACTTGTTGGAAAATCGTGGGTCTGTGGCTTCTCCTTTTATAGTTGCTGTCTTGAAAACTTAGAGATGAGATTCTTGTCAGCTATTTAGTGTCTGCAGAGTCCTTGGCATTCTTCTAGATGTAGATAGTAAAAATTGATCTTACTGGGCTTCCCTGGTGCTGCAGTGGTTGAGAGTCCGCCTGCCGATGCAGGGGACACGGATTCGTGCCCCGGTCCGGGAGGATCCCACATGCCGCGGAGCGGCTGGGCCCGTGAGCCATGGCCACTGAGCCTGCGCGTCTGGAGCCTGTGCTCCGCAACGGGAGAGGCCACAACAGTCAGAGGCCCACGTAGCGCAAAAAAATAAAAAAATAAAAAAAATTGATCTTACCACTTCATTCTTTTTGCTTTGGGTTTAATGTGTACAGTACCCAGTAAAATCATCTGGGCAGTGAGCTAAATAGAGCTATGATGGAAAACATCAGTAAGGAAGTCATTCTTATCAGGCATAAGACTGACGTTGAAATAAGAACCAGGATCACAACCCTGCCATTTGTGATTGAGCATTAAAATCATATCTCTTCCCTGTTTTCTTATATACTTAAATTTCCAAGCCCCGTTTAAAAAAAATATTTTTTAAGAGAAAGAAAGCAACAAAACAGGATTCGTGAGTGGTAAGTTAGTTCTTTTGAGCAGTCACTGTTAAAGTGAGATGTGAAATCATGTCACTTTCAGATGAGAAGAAATGCAGAAGCTGTTGTTTGAAGTGTGTCTTAGACAGTGGGAGAGAGACCTCTGCGGCAACAAACAGAATCCTATACGGCTGCCTCTCAGAGGGAGCCTGATGCCTTCGCTAGGGTTTATACTGTACTTCCAGTAGGAAGTGGTTATTATCCATCTATTTCTTAATATAACACCTCCCCTTCCAAATTATCAAAAGGGAGAGGTTTAGGAATATTTTTAGCAGTACGAACTATAATGTTAAAAATAATGAGGACCTACGGCTGTTGAAAGGCTATTTTCAATTTCAGTTAACACCCGGGCTTGTCTGGTTATAGCACAGCTGCCAGAGGTGAACTTCACACTTCAAAACATAGCATCCCAGATTTCACAGTGGTCCTGGAGCTTCAAAACTCTTAACGCCTTTACAGTCCTTGTAAAAGCACGTATGACAGCTGTTTTCCTTCCAGGGTCAGCTCTCTGGTGGAAAGGATGGAATTCTTGCAGGCTGGATCTTTGGAGTAATCTGAGGAAACGGGATCTGGTAAAAGCTATTATTAAGGGCCCTGTCTTAGGTCACATTTTACTGATTCAAATAGTTTTCTGCCTTTCGCTCTTCAAACTAGCACACACTAAAATAAAGAAAGGGAGTTGTTTCAGTGTTTCATTAAATATGCGGGTCATTCAGACAACCAGCCAGCCAGCAAACGGTATTCAGAGACTGCTGTATGCCATGCATGGCTCCAGATACTTCAAGGATGCTTAGCTCCCAAGGAATACTGAATGAAGAGTATTTTAGATTCTCTAGTATTTTTTTTATTATTTTATTTTATTTATTTATTTTTTTGTGGTACGCGGGCCTCTCACTGTTGTGGCCTCTCCCGTTGCGAAGCACAGGCTCCGGACGCGCAGGCTCAGCGGCCATGGCTCACGGGCCCAGCCGCTCCGCGGCATGTGGGATCTTCCTGGACCGGGGCACGAACCCATGTCCCCTGCATCGGCAGGCGGACTCTCAACCACTGCGCCACCAGGGAAGCCCTAGATTCCCTAGTATTTTGAAGTGTCGATTCCTATTGGAGTTGATTGTGCAAGGCAATGCAACACAACACCTTATGGATTGAGAGCAGTTATGAATTTTAGGGAGGGATAATATATATTTCAGTTCATTTTCTTAATTTTAGTAACTCAATTTCAGATTTTGATTTCTGACTGCAAGCTTCATTCTGCTAGGCTAGTGGAAAGAAATCTTAACCTCAGTCCCTCCTGGGGTTTCCCCATATCTCCCCAGGATTGTGTCACACTTCTGGACCTAGTGCAACATTAAGACACTGGGGTAGGCTGATATCAGGTCTTTCCACACCTGTCCAGTTTCTTTCTTTCTTTTTGGTTTTTGTCTTCTTCACCCTTCAGGTATGGTGGGTCTCAGCCACAGCCATGCGCAGCTTGGGCAGGGGGGTCTTGGGTGAGGCTGTTTCTCGTCTCATTGGCCTGTGTGTACCCTACAGCCATTCCCAGCCTTCTCTGTGGTAACAATGTTTTCCAGGTGGTGTCTCCAGGGAACGAGGCATAGGTACCCTCTGCTCCCTGACCTATCTCTCTCTCCCCCGACCTCTGGGGGAGTCTCTTTTGGGGCTGAGGGAAATCCTCAGTTCATACTTCTTTGAGAGCCTCCTGTACCCTGAGGATTTTTGTTTAAAAAAAAGCAGAAAGACCAGTGGGAGTAGTTCTGCCTTTTTCTCTGGCACATTCTTTCCTTGAGGCAAATAAGAGCAGAAGCAAGTTATGAGAACATGGGTGGGGGGTGGAGGGAGTAGAGAGAAGAGGTGAAAGGGAATAAATTACTATTTCAAAATATTATTCTTTAAAAACCCTATGAATGTAAATGTACACATTCATCAAAATGGCAGGGGATGTAAAGGAGAGGAAAAGGGGACTAGGAAGAAATAATCCAACTCACAGGGGATTGAGGGGGGGTTCTCCGCGTGTTAAGACATAGCTGCACATGCTCAATGGTACCTTTTAAAATTGGATGATACACAAATGGGTCATTCTTAAAAATGACCGTTTAATATGGGATGGCTCCATAGTATAGCGGGCAATCATCAACTGGCCTCTGGGGCAATTGTAAATGTAGGAAGACTCTGGGGGAGAGGAAGGAGTATGCAGAAGGAAGAGAGAGAAAATTTCTCTAAAATCATTTCTCCTACTATTTGTGAAGATAGAACCACTGTCTCAAAGAGTATTAGTGCTAGGAAAGATTGTTGGAGAGCCTATAGTTTTATCACTTAATTTTCCAAAGGATGGAAAGCTAATAACATTAGCTCCAAGTTTTCTAGTCCATGGCAAGAAAGGAACTAATCCTAAGTCTTTGGGTCCTTGTTCTTTGTGCTCTCCAGGACATTCTTATGTATCGCAAAGGTATTTAACAATTAAGTTACTTTAAGGATAAGAACAAACTGAAAAAGAACATCTCCATCAATGCCAATACAATATTATTTGAGTGGATTTCAAGACAAAACCCTTTGTCAATATAACTGTTCCTGGTAGTTTATTTCCAGGAACCGAAGGTGTCATCTAAGGACTTGGATGGCATACAGTGAATCATTATTGTGTTCTCAGACTCAGAAGCCCAGGCCAGCTGCATAGCCAGATGGCCCTCTGGCCCCAGAGGGCCTATCCTGCTGGCCTGAGAACTGGAAGCAGAGCAGAACAGAGAGAGAGAGGGAGAGAGAAAGAGAAAGAGAAATTATAGCCAGTGGCTGCTGCAACTCCAGCTGTTGATACGATTCCAGACATGAGCACAATGATGATTTGGCTGCCAAAAGAATAACACATATTCTAGCCAGAGAGAGAACTGCTAAGGATCTGGATGATTTGCTTCAATAAATGTGTGTTGTCTCATGAGCATCCAGTAGAGGAGTGCAGCTCAGTTTAATTTTTTACTTCAGTATTATTTGAAGGAATGTATGTTGTGATTTTGTTATGACTTTGCTACTCAAAGTATCATTCCCAGCAGCATTGGTGCCACTGGGAGCAGGTTAGAAATGCAGACTCTTAGTCCCCACCCCAAACCCAGTGACTCAGATTTTGCATTTTTAACAAGATCCCCAGGTGACTCGCAGGCATCTTGGGATTAAGAAAGCACTTTAGGGACTTCCCTGGTGGCGCAGTGGTTGAGAGTCCACCTGCCGATGCAGGGGACACGGGTTCGTGCCCCGGTCCGGGAAGATCCCACATGCTGCGGAGCGGCTGGGCCCGTGAGCCATGGCCGCTGAGCCTGTGCGTCCGGAGCGGCTGGACCCGTGAGCCATGGCTGCTGAGCCTGTGCGTCCGGAGCCTGTGCTCTGCAACGGGGGAGGCCACAACAGTGAGAGGCCCACGTATAGCCAAAAAAAGAAAGCACTTTAGGTGGCAAATAAAGGCAGGTCTTAATACTGGGCCAATAGGATTGGGTAGGCAAAATTGACTGTAGGCAGCCTTGCGGGTGCAGAGAAGACCAGACTGAGATACGAGACCTGGTTCTAGACCCAGTTCTGCCATTTTCCTTCAGTGTGATCCTGAGCAAATCACTCCCTCTCCTTAGGTATTGATTTCCTCTTCTTTAAAATGCGAGAATAACATCTGACTTGTTTACCCTTGGACTGTGGTGAGGATGGAATGAGATACTGTTAAGAAAATGATCTGTAAAGTACAATGCACTTTTCAAATGCAAGAGCATGAAGACTGTTGTAATTGTTCAGATCTACCTAAAATGGTATTTGGGCTTTTTTTGACTTTTGAAATGAGTCATAACATGTCTAAGTCAATTATGAAGAAAATGTACGTGACAGGCAAGAGCAGCTCATGAACCAAGGAAATATCTCCTCTGAGCCACTTTCCTCTGAGATGAACATAGAATTCTGACTCGTAAAAATGGCTACAGTCAGGCACCGTTCATGAAGTTAGCAGTGGTTCTCAGCCTGAGCTGAGCTCATTACAATCATCATCTCAGGGGATCCTTTCAAAACTATCCTTGCTTGGGTTCCAGCTCAAATCATTTGAATCAGAACCACCAGGGCTGAGACACAGGCATTCATTTTTAAAAAGCTCCCCTGGTGATTCTAATGTGTAGCCAGGGTTGAGAACCACAGATAAAGGGCTCGATGAGAACAAGCTGCTATGTGCAACTGAATATTTCTTGCCATGGCCAATTGTGGAATAAAACTAGGGCAGGGAAATACTTCTGTGTTTCTTCCTCCTGCTTCCAGAATCCCTCTTAAAGGAATTCATTTTCAAATGTGAACTTCGATGACTGAGGAAGAAGATAACAATCTCATTTCACAGCACCAGAAACACTGAACATAAAGAATTCTTTCGGTGATCCATTGTGATGTGATAGGGTCAAGTGGGGCACCACCATTCTGGTTTATTAGGCTTTAGAAATGGGACTTGTCAAAAGAGGGATGCTGAGAACTAAGGAATGGGCACTCGAACTCAGAGGGAACTCAGGCCAAAAAAAAAAAAAAAAAAAAGTATTGGTCAGGGAAAGCCTGATGGCTATGAATCAGGAAGACTCAGGAATTTGGAGACTGCTCAGCAAGAACTGGGATGGGCACAGTTAGTCACTTTGGAGCCAGGGGAACTTTCTGAGACCCTGTGTCTTTGCTCTGGGTCACTGAGGCTGGGGACTCTCATACTGCTTTCTGGTCCCTCCGGTCCAGGGACCGCCCCTTTTCTGATCGGGGCTCTGGCTTAGCTGAGGATGTGATCCACCCTTCTCACACCATTTCTGAGGAATGTGAGCAGAAAGCCTCCATCTTTCTAGTATAAGCAAGTTCCCTAAAATGAGAGTAGTCTGCCAAGAGGAGGAACCAGATCACAGTGGTTACATTCTCGGAATGCTTTACGTTCCGAACCATGATACACGAGGACACTGGCTGTGGGAAAAGCGTCCCTGTCTCATGCGGACACAGGGATTTACTGCCTCAATTTCCTTTTCCTGAATGGCCTTTTCCTATATCCCTCTAAATACCTGATGACCCAAGGTCTTCTTGGCCACCTTTGTTAATGGACATGTTTGTCCTTCTGGCAGAAAACGCCATGCCCTCGCCCATCATCTGAACTTTGTTGGTCAAGAATCAGATACCTCCTCTTGTCCCTTTCAGAACTGGTGTGGACTCAGGAAACGAACACGCTGGACTTAGACTGTCCAAAGCAGAGACTGCACATAACTTCCTGTGAAGGGTTACGGACTCAGTCTCTTCTACATGTCTTTCCTCATCAGACTGTCTCTCACTGGCTACAATGAAAACCCCTGGGATTTGGGACCAACACTGTTTTTCAAGTCCTCTTTAATGGAGCACATTTATTAGTAAAGCAAAAGAGAGCTATAGCTTTATAGCTCTGGGGGGGGGGAAGAAAACTTGATAGATCAGCAGCTATTTTAGGGGTTGTTAAAAAATGTAGGCTATCATTAGCACAAGATTGCTTACAAACGTGCATATTGTCTGTTATTATTTACAAAATGCCTGGCACTTTCCTAGTGTCCAGGAGACTTAAAAAGTTATAGGGAAAAAGAGAAACAAATGAAAAGAAACAAACGTCTTTTTAAGTTTTTTTTTTTTTTTTTTTTTTTTGGCGGTACGCGGGCCTCTCACTGTTGTGGCCTCTCCCGTTGCGGAGCACAGGCTCCAGACGCGCAGGCTCAGCGGCCATGGCTCACGGGCCCAGCCGCTCTGCGGCATGTGGGATCTTCCCGGAACGGGGAACGAACCCGTGTCCCCTGCATCGGCAGGTGGACTCTCAACCACTGCGCCACCAGGGAAGCCCAAGTTTTCTATATATTTTTTCTGCCTCTCCTGTCCCCTGTCTCAATTCTGAAGCAATGGTAAGTGGAAGGACCAAATCCTCTGGAATCAGAAGGGCAGCCTTACCACCCAGCCAGGCCTCAAACTTACTGCTCGACAGTTTTATTCATTTCTTTGAGCCCCACTTTCCTTTTGTGAGGTTTCCATGTACTAATGTCTTTGGCCTTGCCAGTAGTTTTGAGTCTTTTAAGCAGTCGAAACACAAGAGATTTATTTTCTCATATACAATTTATACAATCACGTCTCCAAACACCACAGCATTTAATTCTTGTTAAAAAACAAACAAACAAACTCCCCCCAGAAAACCCTAAACCCTTATTCCCTGAGGTTAAAATATATAGTATATCAATTTTAATGGAATAATCTGGCTTGGAAACCATCAACTAAGATTTATGCACTTCCCCCAACCCCTACCATTCTCTTGCCCTTACTTAGGGCCTGTGGTTAGCTCCTGTGGGTCCCAGGAGCTGTGTGCCAGTTATGGTGGTGACGAGATTGCTCTGGAGGAGAGAATCTTGAAAAACGAACACTGCTGAGCTAATAACTCAGTTCCTTGGTAATGGCCTGGACAGTAAGCAGATACTGGACATTTTTACTTCTGTTTCTTTCATTTCATTTATAGCCCAGTTCCAGATATGTTGCTTCCAATCTTTGACCCTTTGCCACAGTTCTGAAGGGGGTCAGGCAAACAAGGGGCCATTTCTGGGGGCCTGGAAAATCAGATACCCTTTCTCCCCCTTTTTTCTGATGTGGCAGAAGGTAAAGAGTTGAATTCTCAGATAGGATGGGGGTCACATGCACCTTTTTGCGGAAGTTTCCAGGTGTATTTTTTAGTAGGAAGATTGTCAGCCTAGAAGGGTGTAACCAGATTTGATCTCCAAAGTATGGTAATTAACCGACCTCTCTTTAATTTTTTAAAAACAGGATATTGCTGCTCAGGTGTGTAACACTTGTGGTCTTATTGGGTGTTCTCCCTAACATCAATGCTGGCATGAGCCATAGAATCACATCCTCAAACAATGGCCAAGCCTCTTTCCTGCCTCCGACTGGATTCTTTATGCCATGTAATCTGTTTGATGGCCTGAAAATGCACTAAATTTGCAGCCTAGGCAATGAAATTGCAAAATGTACTTTACCTAAAAATAATTCCTGTTCATCACTCAAAAGGTTCAGAGGAAATTTTATTGAAGACCATGAATAGAACCTTCATTTTCATGGGGCCTCTCTTGATTTCTTCAAATAGTAAGTTCTTCATCTGTCTTTCACTTCCCATTAGAAAGTGCTGACATTTCTTCTAATTTTTTGTAAGCTTATTACTCTATGTGGCTTCCATAGAGTGCCTTCTTATTTTTTCTTCCTGTTATCTTGATTTTTGAACATTTACAGGGTGTTAGGTGTCAATGATAACTAACCCCAACCATAGGCCTTTAATCTTTTCATAATGGGGCCCTAAGATCCTTATAGTTGCGAGCAGAGAGCTCTGTAACTGGCCAAAATTTCAATCAGTAAGGAAGAGCCCCTTCCTCCACCCTATTTTCTATTACGGCTTTTTCCCCTCCCTGCTCCACTGCACTGGTGAGCACAAGACCCTGGAGGAATGATAAGTGCCTCATTCTCATCAAAACTGGGGGACCCTTGCTTTCTAGAAAAACCACAGAGACATAGTGCTATTCTCATAACACTCTCTGCCTTTCCAAAATTCCCTCTATGATTTGTGTAAATTTCTCTAAGCTATATCATACCTTTTTATTCTTTTTTCCATTTCATTTTTAAATGTCAGGATTGACATTTCAAATTCGACTGTAAATGGGGTTTATCCATCTTCTTCCCCAAATCCAAAAGAACAGGCTCAGAAAGGAGGCCTTGGTATCTCTTCTTTTCCTGGCACTACAATCCTTCATAGCTTCTAAGCCAGGGACACTTGTCAAAGATAGATGTGTTGGGGGCTGTATGTGCCACTCTGTCTCCCTTTTACGCAGACCCAGAAACCCAGTGATGACCGATTGTGATGGTTAATTTTGGGTCAATTTGACTGGGCCATGGAGTACCCAGATATTTGGTCAAACTTTACTCTGGGTGTGTGTGAGGGTGTTTCTGGATGTAACTGACATTTAAATTGGTAGGTTGAGTAAAGCAGATTGCCCTCTCTAATGTGGGTGGGCCTCATCCAACCAGTTGAAGACCTGAATAGAACAAAATGGCCGACCCTCCTGTGAAGGAGAAGTAACTCCTCCTGCCTGATTGCCTTTGAACTGTGACAGTGGTTTTTTTCCTGCCTTCAGACTCAAAATGAAACATTGGTTCTTCCTGGGTTTCCAGCCTGCCCACATTTGGGCTAGAAATACACATTGGTTCTTCTGGGTCTCCAGCTTGCTGATGGCAGATCCTGGGACTTGTCAGCCTCCAGACTGACATAAGTCAACTCCTTATAATCTTTCTCTCTCATCTTATTGGTTATATTTCTCTGAAGAACACTGACTAATACACAGATGTAATGATTTTATGCCTGGATATAACAAAATCTCTTGATGTTCAAAGGGAAATCTTGATTTCTAGGTTGTCATGTAAAGCACTGTTGGGAGACCATGTATCCTAGTGTGTAGACTTTGGATCACTTGTTTCAGTGTCTAGACTTTGACTTGAGACCCAGTGTCTAATTCCATCTCTGCCACCGAGTAGCTGTGTAATTAGGGACAAATTACTTCTCTTTGAGCTCCATTTTCTCATCCACTGAATGAAGGAATTGTAGTAGATTATCCCTAGTGTCTCTTTTCCCTCTAAAATCTTGTGGCTTTTAAAACTAAAATAATTAATACTCATTCAGACACCTTTATATTTGAAATCTGAGAGGGAGTTGAAGAGGATCAAGGGAAGGACAGGGTATTCAGGCATCTGAGGAAACATGTTCTGTGATCTTATCTTCCCAGCTATTCTCTTTTTCCTCCTCTCATCTGCCCTGGACTCATTACCATCTGGATCAATTAGAATTTGGGCTTTGGGTTATAGGTAACTGAAAATACTGATTCACATTAGCTTCAACGGTGATGGAAGTTATTACCCCACATAGCAATAAGTTCAGAGGTGGGATGGGCTTCTGGTGGGATGCAATTAAGGGTCTGGTTTCACTTCCCTGTGGCCCCCTGACTCTGCTTCCTCTTTGTGTTAGTTCATATGGCAAGATGGCTGAAGTAGTTTCTTGGGGGCCAGAGAGATGAGAAGACTTCTCTCCAGAGCCTTCAACAGATTTTCCCTTATATCTCATTGGTTAGAATTAGATTACGTGCCCTCTTCTAAAGCAGCAACCGATAAGGGGAATGAAGCTATTATGACGGGCTTGACAAGGAATTGGCAAACTATAGCCTATGAGTCAAATCCAGCCTGTGGCCTGTGTTTGAATGACGCATGACCTAAAAAAAGGTTTTTACATTTGTAAAGGGTTATAAAAAACAAAACCAAAAACCAAAGACTATGTGACAGACACTTAGGTAGCTGAAGCCCTAAAATATTTATTATCTGGCTCATATAATAAAAGTTTGTTGGTCCTTAGCTTAGATGAGTCAAGATCTAGTTCTAGAGCTGAGAATGGGGTCAACATTCCCCTGAGTTGCCTGAAGGGCAGAGTTGGACATCTGAACAAAAACTGAGTTCTGTTAGAAGGAAGAGGGGGAAATGGAGGTTGGTTGTGTAGGCAGCCAGTTGGGTGCACAGCACTACCTCTTCTTAGCCTCTCCATTCCTCTTGGATGTGGGAGACAGGTCTCCACTGCCAAACGGAAGCATTAGCAATGAGCTGTCAAATACAAGCTCTGAAGAGAATTTAGGTTCCCCGATGGAAAGTATTTTCTCTCCTGAATGTTCTGTTTCTCTGCTTAGCAACAGATTTTCAGGTAATAGTCAGCTCTTCTCTTTCTTCCGGAGATCTGCACAGAGTATTTTTAGACCACAGACACAGACACGCTGTCTCAGACACACACTCACACACTGACATAGAAAGACATACACAGAGACACCCACCTTGAGCTGCTCACTCAGAGAACATTCGACAAACATCCAGGAAATTAAACGTGTACACACTGTTAGAATGGTTTTTAAAGGGAAAAGCTAATTGTAGTTCCTGGTTCAGTTTTGGGTAAACACAGGTTGTATTAGGACTAAGTGAGTCTGCATATAACTGATAATATGTCTAATTAGACACATGTGCTCTTTTCTGGGTCCCTAAGTCACCCACTGAGTGTAATTGGTTGTTAAATATACCCAAAAGCCAAGAAGATCCTGTAATCACCCTTTGAAAGTGCTGGTCTTCGAGCATTGTTTAGGACCCTAGAAGAGTTTGTATTGGGGATTAGCATTCACAGATATGAAGAGCTGAATACTAATGAGCGCTCATTTTCTTTAAGCCTATTATTGACTTTGTCATATCAGCTCGTGTTCTGCAGTGCTATAAATTCTTAATACCTACTGAGGACATTGTTATTACAGCCTCTGCATACTGGCCAAGAACAGTGAGGGTCAAAGAGCCTGGCTGTGCCACCAGAAGTTCATAGTTGAAATTTATTCTGCATATGCTCAGCATGCTGACTGAGGGTATGGTTTTCCTTGCCCTCTACTAAGACTTTCAAGGGGAAAGTAAATATTAAGTGCTTTAAAGAGATTATTGATAAAGCAAAACAGCTTCTAGTTACTTATTTATTCACTCAACAACTCTGTGTTTGCTGCACTGAGATGTAGCCGGTCCAGTTCTAGGCTCTGAAGATGCACCAGGAAAGAAGCAGACAAGGATTCCTGCCCTCATAGGGCTTATACTCTAGTAGGCTGGAGAGAAAGTTTAGGAGTTGCAGTATCTAGATGGTATTTAAAGCTATGACACTGGATAAGATCACCAAGAAAGTGAATGTAGGTAGAAAAGAGATTTCCGAGGACTGAGGAGCACTCTAATAATATGTGGTAAAAGAGACAGACACAGAGCAGCTGGTGAGGATGGAGGAAGTCCAAGACAGAGAGGTGTTCTGTAAAGTGAGTGAAGTTTTTCAAAGAGGGGAATATACACTGATATTCTGATGCTGAGAATTAACCATAGAATTTCATTATGCGGAGGTCATTGTCGACCCCATAAAAGTGATTTTGCTGTAGAAGTAGGGGAAAGGAGTTGATGTGTTCAAGAGAGAGTGAAAAGAGAGAAACAAATGGCTGGGGAAAAAAACCCTGTTAAGACAATGTTTTGTAAAGGATATTACTTATCTGGTCTTTTTGTTCATTTGTTTTGCGATACCAAAATTGTGACTAAAATTGAAAGCCGCAGCCTGTTAGATAAAAATGTCTTTAACAATATCTTGAGGTTTTTGTTTTTGTTTTTAAACCTGGAATTTTAGACAAAGATTGTATTACTTAGGATACTAATTTGGCTGCTGTAACAAAGGCCAAAATAGCAGTGGGTCAAACAAGATGGAAATTTATTTCTCTCTTACTTAATGGTCTGAGTGAAAGGATTCAAGATCAGTGGTGTTGGGGATTTAGGGTCCTTCTTGCTCTGCCGTGCTCAACACATGGCTTCCATATTGTGATCTGTGAAAGCTGCTTTAACTTCCACCTTGACTTCTACATTCCAACAGACAGGAATAAGGAATAGGGAAGAAGATATTCCTATATTTTTAAGGGTATGACTTATAAATTGCACATCACCTTCTCTCATTTCCTACTGGCCAAAACCTGGTGACATGACCACATCTAGGTACAAAGGTGGCTGAGAGATGTAGGCTTTGGTGGCGGAGTTATATGTCCAGCTACATTTTTCTATTATGAAAAAAGAAAAAGGGACAAGATGCTGGGGGACAATTAGCAAACTCTGCCACAAAGGCTGATTGAAAACAACTCAACTGTGACTATAGACTGAAAACTTTATACATTTTTTTCCTGTACAGTTAAGCATAATTATATTCAATGAATAATTTAATATTAAACTTAAGTTTTGCTCCATTAAGAATTAGCTATCAGGTCATGCTGGTCATTTTCAGTGCTACAATGATTATTTCCTTGGGTCTAGCTTGTATCTTGTATCTACCAATTGTGTAAGATTCTTATTTTCTGAAAGCACATTTGTTTATAGTATAGTCTACAAAATGCCTGTTGTCAGTTATTTGTTTAATAAGGCACAGCTTCTCTTTATTTTTCTATCACCCTTTGAGCTCTTTTTGTTGCTTCTGTCCATTGCCTCTTGCATCAGTATCTCCCCAAAGAAGATTTCCTCCTAACTCATTTTATGAGGATAGTATTACCCTAATACCAAAATCAGGCAAGGACATCACAAGAAAAGAAAACTACAGACCTATATCCCTTATAAGTATAGATGCAGACATCCTCAACAAAATAGTAACAAACTAAATCCATCGGCATATATGAAGGATTATACACTGGGACTAAATTGAATTTGTCCCAGGAATGCAAATTTGGTTCAACATACAAAAATCAATGTATAATGCACCATATTAATGGAATAAAGGATCATCTTAATAGATGCAGAAAAAGCATTTAACAAAATCTAGTACTCTTTCATGATGAAAACACTAAAAACACTAGAAATAGAAGGAAACTCTCTCAACCTGATAAAGGTCATCTCTAAAAACCCTAGCTAACATCATACTTAATAGTGAAAAACTGAAAGCTTTTTCTCTGAAAACAGGAGCAAGACAGGGATGTCTCTTTTTGCCACTTCTAATCAACATTGTACTGGAGGTTCTAGCTAGGGAAATTAAGCAAGAAAAAGAAATATAAGCCCCTAGATTGGAAAGGAAGAAATAAAACTCTTCATTTGCATATGAAATGATCATATACATAGAAAAACCTAAAGAGCCCACCAAAAAACTATTAGCACTAATACACAAAGTCAGCAAGGTTGCAGGATACAAGATCAACAGTTGTATCTAAAGTATGGTGAAGGTTAGTGGTTTGCTTCTTTTGGAATATACAGTCACTTTCTGATGGGGGTTCAAATTAAGAAGGCTCTGTACAGTTACACGTGCCAGGTGTTTCCTATGCAGCACTGTGAAAGCACCCTCTGCTGGCTGCATCTTGGGCTCTCTTGTTTAATTTCATGCTCACAGTGGAGAAGTCTGGTGGTTTTCAAATGCCAGCACTAGGAGGAGTACTTTTCTTTGATAAAATTTCACTTGACTGTAGTAAGATGAAAACTAAGTATGATTGATATAGCATAGCTTTAATTCCATTTAAAGAATTGTCCTTATCTTAAGAATATAGTCTTCCTAATTTGTTGGTGTCAGATGTGTCCCTTTCTTTCTATGAATTTGTCATGGTAGTTTATACTAGGATCTTTGTTGTTTTTACAATTTTATTTACTCAGTGCTATTACTTGGCAAAGTGAAAAGCTAATGAGGTTCCCCGCTTTTTATTTATTTTTGAAAATTTACTTTGTGAACTTTGAGAATCTGGGCAAAGCAGGTTTCAGTTACATTAGCTATGTTTACTAGGTTTCTAGGATTCTCTCTGGCTTTACCTTAACTGTTTCTCTACTCTTTTCTAGGCCCACCTTACTTTTTCTCTCCCTCTTTTTTAATTGATCTAACAAGCTTGTCTCCTCAACTCTTTTGTCTGTTACAAACGAGAAAAATGCTGGAGTGGGGAAGAACTAGAAAATACTTGAAGGATTTGAGATTCCTTACCATGGAGTCTTAATAGCATCCTTCCTCAGAAATAGGGAAGTTGTGACGTGAAAGGCATAAACCTTCAATATTTTAGAATGGGAAAAGACTGGGTTAAATTTGCTCAACATTTGCTTGAGCAACAAGAAGGAATTCATGAAATGGTGCAGTTATTAGCCTTGGCACAGCCTACTGAGATCCAGCTTGGAGTTTTTGTCCAGCTCAATTCACATCTGCCCATTTCAGAGACTGAGGCTGAGCCTCGTAACCTCTAGAGACTCACTCAAGCTATCTGATTACAAAACATTTTGATGACCTATCCCAAATTCCTGTATGAGTCTTACCGCACTGTGTGTGCTCGTGAACTTTCCAAGTTCTTTAAGTAAGGTCTATAAATAGACACTGACCCATGGGCTTTCAAAAATGTACTTTGACCAGAAAAGAGACAAAAAAGAACAATACCCATCGTTTGAATGACTTCATTTTTAATGTTCTGGGGTTTTGTTTGTTTGTCCGATGTCTTGTCTTTCTTTTTTTTTTTTTAATTTTATTTTATTTATTTTTTTATACAATAGGTTCTTATTAGTTATCTATTTTATACATATTAATGTATATATGCCAATCCCAGTAATGTTCTGTTGATTTCAATTATTTTATGATTATCTTGTTCATAATGATAAAACCTGGTCAACCTTCTGCAGGCAAGCCAACAAAAGTTTTGGTGATCCTGGAGTGTTCTTTTCCCTTGTCTTCAGAATAGTGAAATAAATATCACTATCTAAAACGTCATGTAGTTTTATAACATTGGACCTTGCATCACAGCAATGGTTCTCTTGCTCTGAATGGCACTCTGTTCTTTTTGAGCTAAAAAATGTTCTCCAACTCTCTATTTATGCAATGATAGGAGTAAAGGCACACAGAGGTTAACCATCTTGCTTGAGGTAATGCAATTAGGATCAGAGCCAGATTTCCTGATTTCTAGCCTATTGTTTTTTCCACAACGCCAGACTGTCTTCCTCAGATTTCTGTTCTGAAAAAACAAACTCTGGGGCCTCCCTGGTGGCGCAAGTGGTTGAGAGTCCGCCTGCCGATGCAGGGGATACGGGTTCGTGCCCCGGTCTGGGAGGATCCCATATGCCGCGGAGCGGCTGGGCCCGTGAGCCATGGCCGCTGAGCCTGCGCGTCCGGAGCCTGCACGTCCGGAGCCTGTGCTCCGCAACGGGGGAGGCCACAACAGTGAGAGGCCCGCATACCGCAAAAAAAAAAAAAAAAAAAAAAAAAAAAAAAGAAAAAACAAACTCTGAAGAGAAAGAATGAAGCAGAGTGAGATAAATCTCTGAAAGCCTTTTTAGTTTTGATGAAGTATGCTACTATTTAGTTTACAAAATGGAGCTCTGGCACCGTGCAGGTTCAACGAATGTTGATTGATCAGACTCACCTGTGTTCACAGACTTGTGGCGTGTTGGAGTCTGGGGGACTTTTGAGATTGTCCAATCTAGAAGCTTCTGAATGATCCAAAGCTGTACAACTTTTTCTTCGAATGAACCCTTCCATAGAAACTCAGTCCAAGAAGCAATGGTTCCAAATGAAGCTTCTCTCACAGAGGTGGGGTGGGGGGAGCTGGGATCTGTCCCAATCCCTCCATCAACCCTCACCTCCAGGGACCCTGGCACTATGTCCCAGCACTGGGCTCTGTGGTGAGCAGATTCAAAAATGAAAGGCCTGGTTTTGGCCCTCATTTTGTCTCTGAAGAAATTGAGGCCATACCTTTATCCTCTAAATAATATCCTCAAGTACCTTCTTAAGAAACGGTGTTTGGAAGGCAAAAACTCTATTCCTTGCAAGTCTGAAAAAGTTTTTATTTTGCCCTCACATTTGATTAAGGATATGTAAGTTGAAAATAATTTTCTTTCCGAACTTTGATGGCATATCTTCATTGGCATAGAAGTCTGATGCCATCTGATGTTCTCATTCCTTTTGTGAGGAATATATTTTTTTCCCTCTTTCTGGACAGGTAGAATCTGATTTTAATTTTTAAATTTCTTTTGCTACATGTTTGGCCCTTAATACTTGTAATTTTTTGTGTTATGTGTAAAGACACATGTACATAAGTGTGTGTATGTGCATGAATATGTGTATACCCTTACCATGTTAATGTTTCACATAGTCCTTTCTTCTTGGATCTGATTTCACCCCTGTTTCTGCAGATAAATTATTTGCTTTCACAGCAGCCAGTGTTGTCAATCCCTCTCCCATTTCTAGAGCTGAGAGCCCCCTGCTGTTTTTGTTGCTGCCCTAGAACCCACTTTAAAAACCACCTGGAGCTATTAAATAATATGTGGTTTCAGAGGCACAGGAAGGGCAGGTATTATAAAAACAGGAACAGGTCAGGATCAATTCTGAAGCTAGATTCTTAGCAAGGACAGTCCTGCCTATTCCCATATGGTTCTGATGATTAATTTATGTGTCAGATTGACTGGGCCACAGGTGCTAAGACATTGGGACAAATGTTATTCTGGGTGTGTCTGTGAGGGTGTTTTTGGATGAGATTAACATTTAAATTGGTAAACTGAGGAAAGCAGATTGCCCTCCCTAATGTGAGTGGGCCTCATTCAATCAGTTGAAGAGCTGAATAGAACAGAAGGGCTAAGCTTCCCATGAGTAAGAGGGAATTCCTTTCACTTTCCTGAGTGCTTTTGAATTAGGACATCAATTTTTCCAGTCTTTAGACTTGAACTGAAACATCAGCTCTTCCTTGGGGTAGAACCTGTTGGCCTTCAAAACAGAATTATACCATTAGCTTCCCTGGGTCTCAGGTCTTTGAACTTGGAATGAAGCTATCCCATGAGCTCTCCTGGGTCTCCATCTTGCCAGTTGAAGATCCTAGGGCTTGTTAGCTCTCAGAATTTTGTCAGCCAATTCCATATAATACACACACACACACATACACTCTCACATGCTGTTGGTCTGGTTTTTCTGGAGAACCGTGACAAATACAATGGTGTCCAAACTGACATTTATCTGTATGTTTTAATATTTATTTTATTTCATTGACTGGAAATCTATTAATTAGTGCCTCATTTAGTTTAACAAGCATTTTTCTTTAAAATACAAAGAAACAGACTTCCAGTTACTGGTCCAGCATGTAAGCAGCTTAGAAGTCACCATACCATCCTTAATACAAGGAAAAAGCTGAGCAAACTGAAAAATCAACAGATCTCTTGAATTTGTCAGAGAGGTAAGATCACAGGGCCAACTGCTATTCCTAAAATTAGAATGACAGGCAGGCGGATACAGGGAATCACAACTAACCAGAGTAGAAACCTCCAAGCAGAAACCTCTGCAGAAGCCAGTGCCAGGGTAGGAAAACCTGAGCTGTAATTGACAAATTCCTGGACATTGAGTGTAGACAACTGTGAGAGTTAAAAACTTCAGAGAGACCCAGTCATTGGGAAGCCTGCACACTTTTGTGAGTTTTAACTCTAGGAGTTCTACCAGGTCTCACAGTGAATCTTGGAGAAAAATCTTCTTGTGCTTCTAGAAGGAGAGGTAAAGGAACCATTTTGAAATATGTGAGAGCATTCTGTTCTCCTGTTCTCAGAAGAAACTGTTTTACCAGAGCTTAATCTGCTCGAGATTTATCAGAGCATAACCTACCTGAGGGAAGAGAAATACCCAACTTCATTCTGCTCTAGCCTTCCATGTAGGGGAAGGAAATACCCAATCCTATACCACCCCCATCCTGTCCCACCTAAGGGGAGAAAAAAAATGAGAGACATTGGAAAAATTCATAGTGCAGGGGGACACATTATTTAAATTTGCACACTCAGAAATGAAATATGTCCATATAGGTCTAACAAAATATGTACAAGATGTATATGAGGAAAACTACAAAACTATATGGTGAAAATACCAAAGAAGAACTAAATAAACAGAGATAATCCATATTCATGGATAAAAAGACTCAATATTGTCAAGACATGAGTTCTTGAATATAGCCAATATTTTATAATAACTATGAATGGAGTATAACCTTTAAAAATTGTGAATCACTATGCTGTACACCTGTAACTTACATAATATTGTACAACAACTATACTTCAATTAAAAAAAAGATACCAGTTCTTCCTAATATAATACATAGATTCAACACAATTCCAATCAACATCTGAGAAAGTTATTTTATAGATGTGGACAAACTGATTTTAAAGTTTATGTGGAGAGGCAAAAGACCTATAATAGCCAACTCAGTATTGAAGAAGAACAGAGTTGGTGGACTGAGATTACCTGACTTCAAGACATTATAAAGCTACTGTAACCAAAACATTGTGGTGTTGGTGAAATAGCAGACAAATAGATCGATGGAACAGAATAGAGAGTTCAGAAATAGACCCACATAAATATAGTTAACTGGTCTTTGACAAAGGCGCAAAGGCAATAAAATGGAATTTTAGTGGTCATTCCCACTTTAGTGTGAATTAGTTTGTATGTGGGGGGTCATTTTCTTCTACTAAGGAGGAAAGGAAGAAGAAGGTAATTTTAGAAACATAATAGCACTAAGACTTGGAGGGGTAGAAACTAGTAGGTGATAGGTAGTAAAGGAGTTAAAATGACACCAATGTTAATTTTTGCCAGTTGAAAAGTGGTATCTAAGATTGGTCCTATGTTGTGTGAAGGCATTGCTGTGTTGATGTATATATGTTTTTTTTCTTTTATAACAGAATCATTTGCACATGCAATTTTGTGTCTTCCTTTCTAATGCTTTCACCTTCTTAATTCCTTTTCTTGTCTTATTACATGAACTAGAACTTGTAGAACAATGTTGGATAATAGAGAATAATAGTTGGATTCCTAGTCTTGTTCCTGACTTTAACTTGAATACACCCAGAATTTTAAACTTAAATATAATGCTTTTGATTTCTGTTAATATCCCAGAATTAGAAAGACACATCCATAACATTAAAGTGTTCTAAGAGCTTTAATTAAAAATAGTTATTGACTTTTATTAAATACCTATTAATATATTTAAATTATTTTATTTTTATTTATTTTAACTTTTGTATAAATTGCATAACTATATGTACATATCCTCACACACATGCATAATTTTCACATATGGGAAAAATGTGTGATGTATGTACTTTTTACATCCTGACCACATATTCTCTCTCTCTCTCTCTTTTTTTTTTTACATACAGTTTGATCCATTTTATATACAATTTGAACAAAGGAAAATGGAAGTCATTTATTGTTTGGGGTTACATATATAGGTGGTAAAATTAAAAGGAGAAAATATGAATGATTTAAAAGATTATTATTACCTTGAGGAGGGCTACGTGCATAGATTTGATTGCGGAGAGTCATACAAGGAGGTTTCAAGGTATGTATTGGTAATATTCTATTTTTTGTGACCTATGTGGTTGGTACATGGGTGTTCAGCTTATTATGATTGTTTATCTTTATACACTCTCTTGTATATATATAACCTACTTCACAACAAAAATTTTAATTAAACATTTACAATTCTGGGCTTCCCTGGTGGCGCAGTGGTTGAGAGTCCGCCTGCCGATGCAGGGGACATGGGTTCGTGCCCCCATCTGGGAATATCCCACATACCGCGGAGCGGCTGGGCCCATGAGCCTGGCCGCTGAGCCTGTGCATCCGGAGCCTGTGCTCCGCAACGGGAGAGGCCACAACAGTGAGAGTCCCACATACAGCAAAACCAAACAAACAAACAAAAAAACATTTACAATTCTGCAAAGTGAACATTTGGACATTTTCTTTCATTATTTACAAACCTGTGCCTCAAAGACTTTTAATAAATTAGAAATCTCATTCATAAGTAAAAATAACATTAACACTACACATATTCTCCTATAACCTAGATTAACAACCTCAGATGTTTCCTCCTATGTTTTTTCCATGTTAATGTAATTCTTTACATATGTATATTTTAGGTAATTTTTGGCTTTGGCTTTTTTTTTTAATTCAATAATACTTCATGGAAATCCCTCCAAGTTAAACAAATGTTACATTTTTAGTCTTGCCTCTGCTAGTTATTAATTGCATGTCCTTGGGTAGGTTAAGTAACTTTTCTGGCACAAGTATTCCCATCTAAACATGAGGATAATTATTCCTTCCTCCCAGGACTACTGTGAGAACCAAATGATATCATAAATATAAAGCACTAAACATGGACCTGGCAAATAATAAGCTCTAAACAAGTGTTACTTAATTTCAGGCCTGGTACAGGGAGAGAACGCCCTTTCTTTCCCTTTTGTCAGTCATGGCCTTTAGCCAGAGGATTTGTAACTCAGCCAGTGCCTGAGCATTTGCTGAGGGGCCCTGGGTAGTTGTTTGTTCCACAGCAACTATTCTGCAGCCCCATGGCCTGGTCTGGAATCCAGGCCCTGTCACCTTGTAGCTACTTTACCTTTTCTTAGCCTTTCTGTGCTTCAGTTGCCTCACCTTTAAAATGGAAATAACAGCAACAGTACCTATCTGTGACACCCGTTGTGGGTGTAAAGGACACGATGTGGGACGTACTTGGAAGAGTGCCTGGTACATGGAAAGCACAGGATGGGTAGAGGGGAGTTAAGTGAAAGGGCACAGTCTTTGAAGTCAATTGGCTTATCTCTGACTTTGTTGGCTGTGGGACTTTGGGGGAGTCATTATGAACTGTCTAACCCCAATCATTTATAAAATGGGATCTGAATGCCCACCTCAAAGTTGCTTTGAGAATAAAATAGGGAAAGGTATGGTTGGTGGTGTATACAGTAAGTGCTCAGTGCAGGCTGCTTCCCTCTGCTCCTGATATGGTCTAGCCTACGAATTGCATGTGCTTTGATTGGCAGCCTAAGGACTCTAACTGTCCTTCATACTTTTCTCAATTCCAAACGTGGGCCTGTCAGTGAACTTCCAGAGTGTATGTTCTCAGTGAGTTGGGGCATGCCTGAGTCCTGACGGTCCCTTCACGGTTCATGGCATATCCCAGCGGGCGCTGGGGTCAGCCTTTGCCCCTCCTTTTGTTTTCTCCCTGCATGTGGGAATACGAATTTTGTTTCAAGTTACTCATCTTGTTTTGTGGGGTGCAGATCTACCGCTGGTCAGGCAAGCACTATGAAGTGCGTTTACAGTTAGAGGAGGTAGTAATGGACCAAGGTGAGCCTGACGGGATGCATAGCAATTTCAGTTGGTTTTCTTGCCTTCACTGGGATATCGCAATCCTCCAAGGACGCCTCAGTTTCCTTCTCAAATCTCTGTGTATGGAAGCACTCCCACTACCCCGCCACACCCCCTCACCCCCCCAAAGAAAAGCACGACAAAACATGCACAGGTTTTCAGGCAGTCATCTCCTTCAATGCAAATACAAAATTCTTTTAAGAGAACAATTCAAGCACAGGTATCACCACATCAGACAATCTGTCCACCTGGCTGAGATTTACTTGCATCTGTTGGCAATACAGGAATTCATTGCAGTTGCTCTATAGGCCTGTATTGCAAACTGTTAAAACAAAACAAAACAAAAGCAAACAAACAAACAAAATCTTACACTGAATTGCACGCACGCCTGTGGAAATTGTTCCTGATTTTTTTTTGTTTTTTGGTTGCAGCAAAGGAACAAAAGCATTTATACAGCTGTGGGTTTTGCTAGTTAAGTATGATTCAGCAGCACCCCCTAGCGGCTATATTTGGGAATTGTAGAAGTCTCTCAGACTTCTTGGGATGTCAAAGTAGGACACCCTTGGAAATATTTTCTTTTTAATACCTAATAATATCAGCCACCCACAACTTATCCAAGTATGTTTAATTACACAGGACTTTAAAAAATCACCTAATTACCTTTTTTAAAGGCAGCCAAATTGAACAAATAGAAACAACTACATTTCTCTGCTTTGGTCTCGGGAGTCCTTGGAATATTCCATTTGGACCGCACTCTGCCTGTCTCCACTTAAGGAGCACAGCCCCAGGAAGTGGTGCCCAGTTCTACTCCTTTATTAAGGAAGAGTCTGTCATTCAGCCACTGGAGTGGGTATTGATGAACACAATGGATTCTGTATTCAACCACAGAGAGCTAGCTCCATTTTAAACATCAGGGTCATTACCAGTCATCATAAAACCTGATGATGGATAGAATCCCTACAGTAGAGAACCAATTTTTCAAAATTATTAAAACATTAAAAAGTTGATAAAATAAAACACTTATGCAGTTGAGCTAACTGGAGCATATGTGAATATAATGGGAAGCTGGTCAAATATGTGACTCCCAGACTCTGCCAGTTGTTATTTTCTCCAGCCTCAATTTTCTTATCTGTATAATAGAACATTATACAAATAAAGCATTTAATGAGATATTGTGTGTTAAAATCTTAGCACAGTGTATGGAAGCTTAAATAAAGGTCAATTCTCCCACTCTATGTCATGTAGAAAAAAAGTTAAAACAGAGTGTTTACAGTTGGTAAGTCTTGAGCTGTGGAATTTAATGAACTGATGCCAGAGACTAAGGGAACTAAACTTGATGTTGTATCTTGGATTGGATCTAGGGACAACAACAAAAGAGGATATCAGTGGAAAAAAGTGAAATTTGACTACAGTTCGCAGTTTAGTTCATGGTACTGTATCAATACTAATTTACTGCTTTTGATAATTGTACTGTGGTTATAGAAGACATTGACTTGAGAGGAAGCTAGGTGAAGAATATACAGGAACTCTGTACAGCTGTGCAACGTTTCTGTAAGTCTAAAACTGGTTCAAAATAAAATAATTTAAAAGTTAAAAAGAAACAAGTGAATTTAGTATTAGCAACATTTTGATTTAACCCAATATATCCAAAGTATTATCATTTCAACATGTATTCACTGTAAAATTATTTTAATGAGATTTTACCTCTTTTTGGTTACTGTCCTAAAAAATTTGGTGTATATTTTTACACTGAGGTGCATCTCAAAGTTGGACTAGCAATTTTCAAGTACTCAGTAGCCACATGTGTCTGGAGGCTGCCATATGGGACAGTGCAGGGGTGGATGCAGTGATGGTATGTCATCCAGTGGCCCAGTGACTACTTGGCAGTGGTTCTCTGGGGTGGTGCTTCTCTCAGCTCTGATCCTGGACTTCCTCCTATAAACTCTTAGAACTCCCAGAGGTGATTAACTCCTAGAAGGGGGTTCAGGTCAACTAAAGTCTGGTGACACTGATGACTATTCTAAGGAGAAAATGTATTAATTTATAAAGAGCAAGGTCCCTTCTAGAAAATAAAATGCTCACAGCCACAATGCTTTTCAGAGCTAGTGGATACCACTAGCTTTAGGGGGTATAAGAAAAAAAATGAGTTCAGATAAAACTTGGACATGACAAAAAATCACATTGACTAACAAAGTGAGAATATTTTTTCTCATTTCAGTTCTCTTTCATTCTTTTTGATTACATTTAAGAACAAGTCTCATGCAGTCCTCTTATATCTTTACCACTTGCCTAACATTTGCTAATCTCAAACACACTCTCACTCTCTGGCTAGAATTTACTGCATTGTTTCTATTTTATTTATTTTGGTCATCACCTTTTATTTATGGCAAATAATACTGGCTTTCCATTTAATTACTGATATGAAATTCCTTTAATTTTAGAATAAAGATATAAATAAAAGGACAAATTTAGTAAAAATACAAATATTAAGGTAATCATAGCCCAGGTGGCACTGGGAAATAATGAAAACACAAATAAAACCCCAAAGCAAAAACGAAACCAAAAATCATCTGGTGACTACAAGAAGGTTTAAAATTTGGAGAGCTTGTAGATCAATGCTTAGGTTCAGAGGTGCCCTCTTACAGAAGCCTTTAAGAAACCAGTTAAGCCTGCCGAGGTAGAGTGGGATGTTCTCAATAAATCAGTTCCCTTGTTAAATCTTTCCCTAGAAAGACTGCTTTCCTTCTCGCAGTCCTCTCTTCCTCTAGCTGTTGTCTCTCCCTTTCCCTTTCCCTTTACTTCTCATCCATCGAGTCCTTTCGCCGCTCCCTCTCACATTTTCCTCTCATTTCCCGCCAAAGTTCTGGCTGTCCTCACCCACCAATCACCGCCCACCTCTGATGGGGCATGTACTGCCATCTGACCAATCAGGGTGCTGCTTTCGGCTTCCTCTGTTATCTTCAAAAGAAGACCAACGTACACACAGAAATTTTCCTGGATATCTTGAATCCCTTTAAGGTTACTTGAACAATTGCTGGGTTCCAATTCTGGGCACCTGGAGGGTACTATGCCCCAATGACAGCATTGCCCATGATGCTCTCACCCTAGACTTCCTTGGGCCAGACAGGTGGGTTTTAGAGGTTATGGAGCACACTGTTTTATCTATTGTAGGCACAGTTTGGACATCAAAATGGATCTGCCTTGGATAATTGATGTCCGTAAAGAACTGGTATTATTGCATTAAATTCTGGGGGTATTTAGGGAAAATACTGCCAAAGTGAAACTAGATGTATCCAACAAGACAGTCAACTTGGAAGTTATTTGGGGGAAAGTAATGACTATTTCCTTCTCTTCCATCATTGTTATGGATGGAGTCTGATAGGAAGGAAAGCTTCAAGGGACTTTTTCCCACTGTGAGATAATATAAGAAAACTTTCCACCTCAGACCTGAAAATAAATTCAAATTCTGCATTTAGCTTTCTTCACACCTCTCCTCCTTTCTCACATTTTACATTTCATTTTAGTTGTCTTCTTTCTATATTCAGCTTGGCGCGCATATAATAAGGAATAGCTTTAAATTTTGGCTAAATCTTATAGGTCAAGCAAGAGAAAGTCTGAAGTGGTTCTTTTTAGTGGTAATTAAACAACCTCTGCATCTTCAGAACAAAACCCACCAAGAAAACTTGTGCCACAAAACCTCACCACCATCCCCACAGGCCTGGTTCAGGAGCCCTAAAAGACAGCTTGAGGCATCTACCAGCTAACCACAGGGTCACTGTGCAATTCACACAGGCACCCTCGGTCCTTCCATTGGCTGTTTGACTGAAATAGGAGGCCGACCTGAACAGTGTGGAAAAGAGGTGAGAGTCACAAGCTGTTTCCTCTGTGCTTAACACCAGCTGCAGCTAATACTTATTGAGCAAATAAAACATATTAGATGGAAATACTTTTATTGTGTTAATTTAATTACCACAACAAACGAAGGAGGTGGGTATTGTCATTATTATTTTCATTTTACAGATGAGAAAACTGAACTCAGAAGTTCAGGCACTTGCCCAGTGAGCCTGCAGCTACTAAGGTGGGGAGCTTGGGTTCAAACCCAGAAGGCCTGGCTCCAGAAGCCCAGCTCTTAATCCCTGCACCAAGCCCTGGGCCTTCTGGATGAAGCTGTATTGCTCCAACAGAGTTTGGAGCCAACAAGAGTCTGTGGAGGAAATCCAGGTTTTCTGTTCTGAAATCAAGTTGTATTCCACTGGAAAAATTCCTGGGCACTGGCGTGTAATAAACATCACGTTTGAGAATGCAGCAGAACTTCTAATTTTATATATTTGGAAGAAAAAACTCACTCGTATAAACTATTGTGAAGAACAGTGAACCTCACTAAATTAAATAAAAATGAACAGCTCTGGAACTCAAAACTAAGATGAGACGTTATAGGACAAATGACTCCATTATTGGGGTTTCTGTCACATATGACATTCAATTTTTGAGGTTGAGATCTCTAAAACTTTAGCAATTTGGTTTTGATTTTCTTTGAGTTTGTTTTTTAATCAGTTTCAAACCTACCTGATGCTTTTACATTCATTTCTAAGGCAGTGGGTTCCCAAGCACAAATTTCAGAAGAGAATTTTATTACTTCTTAATAATTGCAATAGAAGTAGGGGGCATCCTGGAAGCATTTAGTCCTATAGAGAGAAAAAATAAATGCGATTGCCTGGGGCTCTTTCTTTGCTTTGTTCTCCATTGCTGTTTAGACTTTTCCTTGTTCATATATGGTAGTGGCCAGCAACAAACTAAATAGACTACTAATCCTTAGCAAGCAAATCCTGCAAAGTAATGGAGTTGGGTTAGGTGAGGGTATGGCCTCAAGGAGACCCAGCAGTCTCAGAAAAGGCTTTATAAATACCCTTTGTTGGAGTAGCAACACCTAGGGATTGGGTAGGTGGTAACCTCTGCAATCCAGGGATTTTATCTAACCTAATTTTTTTTTTTTTTTTTTTGCGGTATGTGGGCCTCTCACTGCTGTGGCCTCTCCCGTTGCGGAGCACAGGCTCCGGATGCACAGGCTCAGCGGCCATGGCGCACGGGCCCAGCCACTCTGCGGCATGTGGGATTTTCCCGGACCGGGGCACAAACCTGTGTCCCCTGCATCGGCAGGCGGACTCTCAACCACTGCACCACCAGGGAAGCCCTAACCTTATTTTATTTCTTACTCTTCATATCATTTGAATTTCGACACCTCTTTAGCCAGTATATTTTTGTCTAATATCACTGTGTGAGAAGAGATAACACATGAAGTACTAAAATGTGAAGTCCTCACTTAGAAATGGAGATTTATCCCAATATTTGATAGGTTGGGCAGTAGTGCAGCCATAGGCCAATTCCCCAAAATATCTGGCAAATAAATGCACTGACAATTCTGTTGCCCAAAATGATGGCTCTGGTAGCATATATTGATGGACAGATAGGTAACACAATGGCTAAGTCACCTTAGGGTTTATATATGTAAGTTGCAGCTTCATGATACTAAAACAATGGGTTGATTTGGTTTTCTTGGTGTAGTGGAGGAGATTTTTTTTCCCCCCTGGCAGTCTTTACTTTAGGAGCCTTGGGGGTGCGTGTATTAGTTTGCTACGGCTGCCTTAACAAAGAGCCATAGATTGGATGGCTTAAACAACAGAAATTTCTCATAATTCTGGAGGCTAGAAATCCGAGATCAAGGTATTGGGAGGGTTGGTTCCATCTGAGGGCCATGAGGTAAGGATCTGTTCCAGGTTTCTCTCCTTGGCTGACAGGTGGCTGTTTTCTTCCCCTATGTCTTCACAGGCTATTTCCTCTGTGCATGTCGCTGTCCTAATCTCCTCTCCTTATAAGAACACTGGTCATACTGGATTAAGACCCACCCATCTGACCTCGGTTTACCTTAATTACCTCTCTAAAGGTCCCATCTCCAAATACAGTCATGTTCTGGGGTGTTGGGGGTAGTAATTCAACACATGATTTATAAGGGAGACACAATCCAACCCCTAACTCTGGATAATCTCATTTATTTCAGGCTGTTAGAGAAGAGATCCTTCACTTTAGAGCTAACCTTCAAAATTACAAGTTGAAAAAGTCAATCTTTGGTATACACAGTCTTTTTTGTTTTCCTGGATCCTTTCTCCACTGTGTTGTCAGCATCTTCTTTATCCTAATCAGACTCTCTGCCTCACCTTTCTGTCTCTCTCCATCATCAATGCTATGCTATCTCTCGAGAAAGAATCTGATATAGTGAAGCAATTTTAACTCAGGGCAATTTGCACATTATGTCTTCTCCAGAATAATGTAGTGAAAGGCTTTGTGTCCACTTAAAGGAAATTCACCTATCAATGAGTACATCAATAGGTGGTATGGGGATGGTGGTGAGATTTTTCCTTGTCTCATCCTTGAAATAACAATAGGTAGTTAGACACCTACTAAATTCACCTATGTATAAAATTGTTTCTCGGATCAGTGGGGGCATCACCCCCGCCCCAACTCCCCCAGCATACACACAAAGGAAATAGGCAATAAACTCAAGCAAGAGTAATTGAGGAAAGTTTAATAAAGAGACTATTTGCAAAGATGTAAGCAGGGTTAAAGAGAACCTTAAGAGATGGAGAAACATCCCAGGGCAAGCAACAGCAGGAAGCTGTTACCACCTCTAGATCTGAAGGTCAAGGGGAAAGAGTGCTTACCAGAACCCAGCAGAGCCAGGGGTAGCGGTAGCTGTGAGAGGGCTCCCAGACACAAGCTATGGTTTTGAAGGGAAGCAGTCTAGGGAATAAGTACTCAGCTTCACTTTCCTCCCACCCTACAATCTCCCCCAGCTGGAAGCAAATGGAAGGCAGAGGTTGAGGAAGTTGATGTGGTCTGTAGGGTCAGTCTCCCAAAGTACAGAGCAAGGTGGAAAAGGTCCTTCTCACGCCAGGTGTTTCATTTCTTGTTGCACATGAGATAACTATTCAAGGCCTTGGAACAGTCAAACAATGAGTGCTAATTCCAGGTCCCCATTTTTCTCCTTCTCTATTTTGAATGATGAAATGACTAAGAAAAAGCTTCTCTTAATCACTGTCAATTATTTAGTCTCAAAGTTTTTTTTAATAAATTTATTTATTTTATTTATTTTTGACTGCGTTGGGTCTTCGTTGCTGCACGCGGGCTTTCTCTAGTTGCGGCGAGCGGGGGCTACTCTTTGTTGCGGTGCGCGGTCTTCCCACTGCGGTGGCTTCTCTTGTTGCGGAGCATGGGCTCTAGGCATGCGGGCTTCAGTAGTTGTGGCTCACGGGCTTAGTTGCTCCACGGCACGTGGGAACTTCCAGGACCAGGGCTCGAACCCGTGTCCCTTTCACTGGCAGGCAGATTCTTAACCACCACCCTAAAAGTTTTATTATTCATCCTACCACAGTGAGTTTTCACACTATGCCTTGGACATTTATTTTACCCCCAGCATCAAGATGAAGGAAGCATTTTCCCATTTGTGCCTGTGGAGACTTTCAGCTGTTTTTGTCTGACCAACATTCCTTTTCCTCTTTTCTAGTAACAGTACCTTGATTTGCCTTTAGGGGCCACTTTCCTCCAACCTTCACTTCATGTCATTGGGGTGGGACTGACCTTGCCCCTGGGCTCCAGGGATAGGGACATGACCAAGCCAATCAGAGCTCTGCATCTCCTTTGCCAAAGAGACTATTTCAAAAACATGCACGTGCCCCGTATCAGCCTAGTGCATCAGATGTAGGGCTTCTGCTAGTGCTGTATACCCTTTATAAGCTGTCACATTTGTAAGGCTGGGAGAATGTAAGACCAATGTTCCTTGGAATAACCTGCTTCAGAATGAAGCCAACACAGAAAACATCAGGAAGGGGATACAAATAAAGATAGATTCTTGGATCCAGCTGTACCTAAAGTTCTGTTGACCTTACTTTAGTTTCATTATGGCTTTTAATTCTTATATAAGCCACAATTCTTTTTCTTTTCTTAAGACAATTTGGGTTTCTGTCATTTATAATGGAAATTCCTGGCTAATATATTGCTGTATGTTGGGTTCTACACATCTTGTTTATCATCAAATGGCATGGGTTCACTTCTGTTCTCCAGTGTTGCACGGGAGGGACAGGTAGGTTAGCATTGTTAAAAATACATTTGTTAGGGCTTCCCTGGTGGCTCAGTGGTTGAGAGTCCGCCTGCCAATGCAGGGGACGCGGGTTCGTGCCCCTGTCCGGGAAGATCCCACATGCTGCGGAGCTGCTGGGCCCGTGAGCCATGGCCGCTGAGTGTGCGTGTCTGGAGCCTGTGCTCCGCAACGGGAGAGGCCACAACAGTGAGAGGCCCGTGTACTGCAAAAAAAAAAAAAAAAAAAAATTTGTTAGCAGAAAAATAAAATACTTTACAGGCTGTCAGCTGGCACTATTTTTTCTTGAAAATAGAAGCCACCTAACAATGATAAAGAATATCACTTGTTTGATGAAATAATGCAAAATGCAGACATGGGCCATCCAGAGGAATACATAACAATAATTTTTAGTTTTCATTTATAGCAACAAGGCTACTAGAGCAATGAAAGATACAAGACACTTAGAAACTATTCTGGTTTCTTATAAATTTTTAAGCTACATTAACTATATTCCAAGGCCTCTTTCCCTCAGTCTGGGAAGGATATGCAGAATAGTTCTTATTTCATTTTCTATGTGTTTTGCTATTATTCTCTTTCAGGCCATAAATGTTTCCAAGGCTATTTCCAGAGAAATTTTTCAAAGCTGGAATAGGTATGTATTCTGCCACATTTCTGTTCAGGCTTTTTCTATCTAACACTAAATAATTAAAAGAATAAAATTCATTCAATCATTTGGATGATTTTAAATGGCTATGAAGACCTAATTTAATTTATAATGTGGATGCATAGCTGTATATGGATTTGGGGGTTCATTGGAGCTTCACTGAGGGCCGTGACCTGTTGCAAAATGTCTGATAAAATGGAGGAGAGGCCTCCTGAGAAGGTGCTGGTTGATCATGGGACTGTGTAACGCACTTTAAGACCTCTGATACTATTATCAAATGGCCGTTCAGAAGGTTGTATCAATGTTCACTCCCACCAGCTGTGGAAAAAATGCCCATTTTCTTACCAAAACAGAACATTAGATTTTATCTAATATCTTTAAGATATCATTTAATATCTTTTAAATACTATTTTTAAATATCTTTGCAAACTTGGTAGGACAAAAAAGCATGTCATGGTTTCATGTATCTCATTTTTCTTTGCTTACTAGTGAGCTTGAACTTTTTTTTCTTAATGTGGATTTTGGATTTTTGCCTTTCTCCTGTGAATTGCCCACTTAGGTCTCTTATCTACTTTTTAAAGTTAGAGTGTTCATCTAATTAGGGATGACTTGTAAGAAGTTTTATATATTGATCTCACGGGTCTTTTTGCTGTCATTTAAGTTGCAAATAGTTTTCCTGCCTTCACTGTTTGACTTTTAATTTTAGATTTATGATGCATGAAAATTTGTGAGTTCTTATGAATTAAATTTATTAAGATTTTTTCCTTTATGTTTTATTTTTCCTTTGTTTTTAGGTTTAATATTGTTTTTTAAAAAATTTATTTAATTTATTTTATTTTTGGCCATGTTGGGTCTTCATTGCTGTGCACGGGCTTTCTCTAGTTGAGGTGAGCAGGGGCTACTCTTTGTTGTGGTGCATGGGCTTCTCATTGTGGTGGCTTCTCTTGTTGCAGAGCACGGGCTCTAGGTGCGCAGGCTTCAGTAGTTGTGGCACATGGGCTCAGTAGTTGCAGCTCATGGGCTCTAGAGTGTAGGCTCAGTAGTTGTGGCTCACGGGCTTAGTTGCTCTGCAACATGTGGGATCTTCCAGGACTAGGACACGAACATGTGTCCCCTATATTGGCAGGCGGATTCTTAACCACTGCACCACCAGGTAAGCCCTGTTTTTAGGTTTAAAATACTTTCTTCACCCTGAGATCAGGCAAATAGTCATCTATATATTTTTTCAAAAATGTCCTTATTATTTTTTCTAACACCTGATTATTGATTTTAAAGAATAACAATACAGATGAGGAGAATACCTGAGAAAAAACTGTGCAGGAGTTTATCTTTCCAAGCAGTTAGGGTATACTTTTCTAATCTAAATTTTCTTCAAATTCTTTTATGATTTTGTTTTTTTACATTTAATTTTGAATCAGGAATTTTATTTGCCTTATTCTATGACTTAGGGCTCTTAACTGAATTTTTGGCTGATTATTCCTAACTCTTTACTGAAAAATACATATTTCACTCACTGACTTGAAATTCTATGTATTTATCAATTTACTAAATTCCTAAGTTATATAGATTTGCTTTTGGATTTTGTATTCAGTTTGGCTAATTCTTACACTCATTCTTAGGGCTCAACCCCCTTGTCACTCCACATTCCAGTCAATTGTGAATTAATTTTTTTTCTCAACTAAGTTATTCCCCCCAAATGCTGGGATCCTTTTGTAAAGTGCTCCACTTGGAAAATCCACTTGGCATTTTGGTTAGAAAAACATTACATTTATACATTAATTTGAGAGAATTCATATTTTTATTACATTGAGTCTTCCCATTCAGAAGGATTATGTGCCTTTCCATTAATTTGGATCTTTTGTTATGTCCTTTAGTAAGTTTCATAGCTTTCTGGATATAGACTGTGTGTACTTATTGTTATTTTTTCCTTAAAGTTTTCTAACCATTCATTTTTTCCCCATGACTTACAGAAAACTATATGTTTTCTTATGTTTATTTTGTTCTCGGCTGCCTTACTAAACTTTCTTATTAATCGTAATACCTTTTCAGTTTATCCTCCTGGATTTTCTTGGTAATCAATTACATCAGAACAAATATCTGGTGATTGTTTCTCCTCTTTTTAAAGATGTGTAGCACTTATTTCCTTTAACTGACTTTCTAAATATTGAAAAACAGCAGGCATAATGTCTTCCTCCAAACTTTAGGGGATTCCTTCAACTTTTTGTAATTAAGATGATAATGTCTAGTGATATGGGGTAGAAACTTTTCATTAGGTTAAGAAGTATCCTTCTAGTTTTAATATGTTTACAGATTTTTCTTTTAAAAATCATGAATTCATTGAAGTTCTGTTCAGCATCTATTGGGATGATTGTATATTTTTCCCCTTTAAGTTATTGAGATTTAGATTTCTTAATATTAAGCAATTCTTGCATTTAGGGAGTAAATCCCATTTGGTGGGTTATTCCCTTAATAAACCACTGGGTTAGATATTTTAGTATTTAGCTTAGAATACTTGTATCTATATTCATAAGTGAGATTGGTCTGTGGACCTTTTTTGAGTCAACTTTGTTAGATTTTGTTACTAGCATTATCTCAGCTTTACAAAATAAACTGAAACGCTATCAGTCTTTATCTCTAGAGGTCCAGAGCATGAGTGTTATTTACTTTTTGAAAGTCACTGAAGAACTCGCTTGTAGAATAGTATGGGTTCAGCCCTTTTGTACGGGCTAGTCTCTTGGTTGCATTTTCATTTTCTTTCAAGGTTATAAACATGTTCAATTTTCTATTTGTTTCAATTCTCTGTATCCCAGAAAACTGGCCATTTCAACCATGTTTTTAAAAGGTACCTGTATTGGATGTTGTATTTTCTTCAAAATTAAAAAAAATCTCATTAGTATCTGTATTTTCTTCTTTTCTTCTAACATTTTCTCATGCTAAGGTAGTCTTGCTTAAGATAATGTTTTTTTTTCTAAAAAAAACCATAGGGGCTTCCCTGGTGGCGCAGCGGTTAAGAATCCGCCTGCCAGTGAAAGGGACATGGGTTCGAGCCCTGGTCGGGGAAGATCGCATGTGCCGCGGAGCAACTAAGCCCGTGTGCCACAACTACTGAGCCCACGTGCCACAACTACTGAAGCCTGTGCACCTAGAGCCTGTGCTCCACAACAAGAGAAGCCACCGCAATGAGAAGCACATGCATTGCAATGAAGAGTAGCCCCCCGCTCGCCGTGCACAGCAACGAAGACCCAACGCAGCCAAAAATAAATAAATGAATAAATAAATTTATTTAAAAAAAACAAAACCAAAAACAGAACTTTTATTAATTATTTATAATTTGTTTTTGTCTATTCAGTATGTTTTCTGCTTTTAAATATATATTAAATTTTTATATACACAGGTGCTTAGTTCTGGATACATACTCCTTTCCATTTAATTGTCCACCTTTGTGCCAGTATAAAAGGATCTAATTGTTATAACTTTACAATATGTTTTAATATATGGCAGGTCTAATATAAAATATTTATTCTTTTGGATGAACTTTAGTATCACTCTGACAACGTCCTCATAGTCCTCACCCCCGTTCCCTGGGGATGGTTATTCAATATGCCATTTGAGGAAACTGCTCATCCTCTGAGCTGGGGGTTCCGCTGGGCCCACAGCGTCTTGATAATAAACCTAGTATAACTTTCATGATGTAATTCTAAGAATTTAAGTTGGGAGTTTTGATAATAAAATGCAAAATTAATTTTCATGGCTTTACAACTGTACCAGAGAAAACTTTGCTTATATTTTTATGTCAAATGACTTATGAAGAGCTAACATCAAATAGGTCTGGACACTTCAGCGAATCTATAATCTAGAGGATAATCAATGGTTTTTTGTGAGGGGAGGCTGGGTCCAAGATTATTTACAACTGCATTCTTTAGGCATAGGAAAACAAACTCTGAGAGACTGAAATAGAACCAAGACTCCAGTATAACCTTCTATAGGCCATGTACTTTTGTTTCTCTCGTTCTTTCTAGACACTTATAAGAGCACCAATCTAGAAATGAGCATATATGAGTCGGGTTTTGACTCTGGCTTAGCAAACTTGGGCAAAACATTTAACTTCTGAGACTCGGGTCTTCATTCCTACAACATGGGAATGATAATAACTGTTCTGGGCGATCCACTGGTTTTTAATATAAAATGTATGTGTAAGTATCATGTAAACTGTCCCATGCCATAGAAATGTGAATTAATATATTTTCTGTCTCTTGTCTCTTGTACCTTCTTTAATCATCAAGACATTCTGCCTTATCTTCTCCGTTAAACTTTTCAGTCAGCTCTGATTTTTCTTGACCTATCATGAGTCCCAAACAGCTACTCATTTGCCTATATTAGTTATCATTGCTCATTTACTTTTTGGTGACTCCACTAGCCTTTTTGCAAGATCCTTGCCCCTCTTCTCAAGTAGTTCAGCTCTTAAGAATGGGGAAAACTCTCACCACATGTTAATTTCTTATAGCCACTGAGGTCAACTCAAGACATGAAATAGTGATTAAGAAATAAAGATGAACATTGATAAAGATATGAGATTAGTTTTATATCTGTTAAACTTTCATTTGACTTTTAAAATAAAATGGTTTATGAAAGCTTTGAATTACTAGGCTGTAGGATGCTCCCGAGATCAGAAGTAGTAACATAGACGTCTGGGCACTAGATACTGTATTAAATCAAAATCCCAATGGAATTTGAGAGTTGGGGAGGTTAGACAGGGAGGACTTATAAAAAATTGACAGTGACTATCAGGTTCATTTGGAAAAACAATTAGGTGACAATGGATATTTTTTAAAAAGAAAAACAAATCAGAGGCCTTGCCTGGCCAAAATTTAAAGCTCGTTATTAAGCTTTGTAATCACTTTCGTCCTTTGTACCTTAGGTATTCGGTTTCCTCAAGCATAAGGTAATTTCATAAAAGTTTTAGGAAAGAAAAAAACAATTACACACACACACACACAGACTGTGCTTGTTTATTACTGTTATGAGAATGATACATGGCCATAGGAGAAATTTGCAAAAGTGCAGAAAAACACTAAGGAAAACTAATCGTTTGTAATACAAGCAAATTAATATTTTGCTGCCTATCCTTTCAACTTTTTATGTATAGTTTCTCTCTCTATATATTTTTAAATAAATTTATTTATGTATTTATTTATTTTTGGCTGCACTGGGTCTTCGTTGCTACGCATGGGATTTTTCTAGCTGTGGCGAGCGGGGGTTACTCTTCTCTGCGGTGGGCAGGCTTCTCATTGCGGTGGCTTCTCTTGTTGCTGAGCACCGGCTCTAGGCGCGCGGGCTTCAGTAGTTGTGGTGCCTGGGCTCAGTAGTTGTGGCGCACGGGCTTAGTTGCTCTGCGGCATGTGGGATCTTCCCTGATCAGGGCACGAACCCATGTCCCCGGCACTGGCAGGCAGATTCTTAACCACTGCGCCACCAGGGAAGCCCCTATATATTTTTTCTTTATAAATTTTTATATAAAAATTTAAACATTAACCTTATACCTATGTAATATATGTGACTTGTTTTTTTCACTTACTCTATCATGAACATTTTCTCATGATTCCATGGACTCTACTGTATGTGGGGTTTGTTTTTTCTTTTCTTTATTCTGGCTTAAAAGATGAACATTTATTTTTGTTCTTAAAAGGAAAAAGCAAATTTTCAGTTTACGCCAGTAGGTGTCATCCGTTCACACAAAGCGCAACGCAGGAAACCTAATGTAATTTGACTTAACCTCTGTAATTTCTATCAAGTTCCAGTGTTGTGTTCTAGCTTATCTGAGTCCCTTGGGTGAAGAGCATTTAGGCTCTTAATAGAAATTGGAGAAGATGCTACCTTTGCCCTTAAGGTGCTTACAAAGAAAGAAAGAAGAAAAAAGAACAGTTTTGAAATAAAATGAGTTTCATAAGCTTATACTTATCATCTTATATCCTAAAAATACATCAATTACTTGGAAGAGGTTGTTAAAATCTTACTCTGAGTTAGCCATCTAAATAAGGTCAATTATGCTCTTGTCTTTTTTTTTCTGAAGGAGGGTCACCAATCCAGATTTTGTGTATAAAAATTCAAGATGAGTCAATATATAATGATATATTTTAAAAATATCAAAAAACTGTGAAAAAGTTATGAAATTTAAAAATTATAATGACTATACTTTTTGGTATCATGTAACAGTTCTTAAGAAATTTTATATCCATTACCTTTTGGAACTCACAAGAATCCTCCAAGGTTCTAAATGAGTAAACTTTTGTTCAGAGAGGTTAGGCATCTTGCTCAGGGCCACATGGCTGGTAAATGATGAATCCAGGTCTAGAACAAGTATCTTCTGACTTTGTATGCGTACGTATATAGTGCCAAATGAGCGTTATCCTTTAAAGCAGAGGTTAGACCAAACTGGATCTTCAGATATGTTCTATTTGCTTCCCAGAGTACTCGCTCAGACTGTATCTTAAATTTTTTGAATAAGTTGCAAAATTTAAAAATTGGGACCTTTCCCACAAAGACTAGACTTTCATATATATTTGGAAAAAAGCAGAAGATATGGCTACAGTGGAGTTGTATTCCCTTGTAGCAATGTACAGCTGGATCTGAATGGCTGCTTCTCCTGTGTGCTCTCCAACTTGCCCCACTTTCCACCACTCCCTATTGCCTTATACCAGGTCCACTTCATTCATTTCTTTCATCTGCCTGGCCCCGTGTTTGCATATGAGTTTGCAAGTCTTTTGTGTTTCAGTCTTCCGGGAAAGGTTATGTACGCCTTTCAACAATTGTATTATAGTTCACAATATTTTTTGGATAGCTTTCAGAATCAGGTTAAGAGTCACACAAGAACACACCGTGAGAACGCCATGAGAGGACAGGGACAGAGACAGGAGTGATGCAGCTGCTAGCCAAGAAACACCAAGGATTGCAGGCAACCACCAGAAGCTAGGAAGAGGCAAAGAAGTGTTCTGTTCAGAGTCTCAGAGGGAACGTAGCCTTGCTGACACCACGGTTTTGGACTTCTAGCCTCTGGAACTGTGAGCCAATAAATTTCTATTGTGTCAAGCCACTCAAAAAAAAAAAAAAAAAGAAAAAGAAAAAAGTCACACAAGAAAAATGGTGCTTGTAGGTTAGCCCATTTAATTTCTTAATTAACAGCGGCATTATCTGCTTGATGACTTAGGAGGAGTATATAGAATGAAGAAAGCAGAGGATGAAGCTCAAATTCTGGGGAATGTCAACATCAACATTAGAAGAACTGGCTAAGAAGAAAGGGGTCTGAGAGATGGAGGTTAAAAAGGAGAGAGCAATGATCTGACCAATCACTCTGATGCAGACCACAGAGGGGCTTTGATGAAATGTTTGAAATTAGGAGGATAAAGGTTCCCTTCTGAGAGTTAGACCTTATTCAACGCAGAATAGATCACAGTAGAGGCAGCAAAATAACCTAAAAGAGCAGAATGGCTCTTAGTTTTGATAATTCCATCAGGACTGGGTGGTACTGTTTTCAAGACAGACTAAGTGTAACATCAACACAAAGTAAGCACAGCATCAGACGATTCAGAGAAGTCAAAGAGGGGAAGGATGGAGCGTGTTGGTTGGAGTTGGCCATGTGGAGGTCATGGTGGGCTTAGGGAAAGCAGTTCCAATGAAATGATAGAAACAGACACCAACATACAGTGGGTTGAGGAACATCTAGGAAGCAGTGAAGGGTAGAGACTGAGGGTGGTCTTCTCTTTACTAAGAAAGGAGAGGGAAGTTGATGACAGGGTTGCAGGGTCTGAAGAAATGTGTTTGTATGTGTTAATGATTGAAGAGCTTCTAGCATGTTTATAAATGGAAGGGAAAGAGCTATTGAAAGGCAGGAGTAAAAGGTGGGGCTGAGGGAACCAGAACCCTGGAGATTCTGGAGGGAATGGGATCCAGAGAGGTGCTTTGTGACGTTTGGAGCAATGGCACCATCATTAGAATGGAGGCCTTGCTGCCAAAGTGACCAAGTTGAGGTATTTTTGTTAAAAATATCAGTTATATCACTTTATAGTCATATCTTACACTATGATTTTTTTCACCATTAATGGAAACGTGCAATTAGTTTTCTGGGCTTTAAGGATGGATTAATAACTTTTAAATGAGAAAATATTATTTGGCTGTTAAAATGGAATGTTCTTTTGTTTGATGATTAGAGATGGA
Organism: Mesoplodon densirostris; assembly: GCF_025265405.1. Lineage (NCBI taxonomy): Eukaryota > Metazoa > Chordata > Mammalia > Artiodactyla > Ziphiidae > Mesoplodon > Mesoplodon densirostris. The sequence continues at coordinate 33,119,055 of NC_082668.1, read as the reverse complement.
CAAATGATCAGATAAGAGATAAATCAGTATGATTCGTGATTATATTATTGAATTAATTTCAATGTGAAATACAAACAAATTTGACTATTTTCTGCCCTCAGATTACCATTCAAAGAGCAAAGTGTTAATTGGTGATGGTTCCTGAGGTAACATGGTTCCTTCAAAAGTCAAGGATTCTTCCAACACACACTCATTCAACCAATACTTATGGAGCATCTACTTTGCTCCAGGCACTGTGTGGGGCAGTGAAGACATGGCTGCAAGACAGGCATCTTCAGTCCTTTTCCTAATGCTGCTCACAGCCCAGTAGGGAAGCAAACAGGCCATTGCAGTAGCATGATGAGCTTTAGGATAGGGGATACAGAGGGACTTTATGGGGATGAGGAAAAGGCACCCAATGGACACTAGCTATGGAGTAAATGGATCAGGAAAGGCCTCTTTGATGAATTGATGGGCATGTAAGCAAAGACCTGAAGACTGGTAAGATTTCTGCAGAAGAAGGGAGGCTTGGGGGGTGAGAAGGGGAAGTGAGGACAAGAGGATGGCTCCTGGTGGTTGGAGGAATAGTTAGCTGGGGAACTTGGAGAACACCTCTTCATTCAATACGGCTGAAGCACTGGGTGCAGGAGGAGAAAGAACACATGAGGCAGGAGACGGGCCTCACAGGAACCCTCTTGTAGAGGGTCTTGTAAAGAGTCTGGGTGCCTTATCTATCTGGCAGGAGGCCGGGGGAGCGTGCGAAGCAGGGGGGGCAGATGTATTAGATTTACATTTTACAGAGATGACTTACTCTGGTTATAGTGTGGAGACAGATTGAAACCGGGCAAGAGTGGGACAGAAAGAGCAGGGCCAAGATGCTGGAGACAAGAGGGGAAGAAAAACGACCTGGCAGAGAGCAAGGAAGTAGAATAATAGGGCTCCTTGGCGAACTAGTGGAGCCAGGAGGGCTGACACGCAGGTTCCTGGCTGACTGGATGATGGTGTCACCCAACAACTGGGGACATAGGAGGAGAAGTAATTTTGATTAAGAAGAACGCTTCTCTTCCAATGCTTTTCTATTTCAGATGGGCAAGCCAAGTTCAGGTGAAGCAGAGATACTTTGGGGGTCCTTTTAGCCCTGTTGTTTGGACTCAGTGGCCTTGGTGTGTGGGCTGCCCTACACCTGCGATGATTGGTCTCAACAAGTTTCAAGCAAAGCAGAAGAAAGATATTCACCTGTGGAACTTCAAACAAGCAAGCACTTAGCCTCCCCAACTCTGGTGCCCACAAAGCAACTAATAATAAACACGGCACCTTTAATGTAGCAGACTTTCCATTCCCACCCTCACCCTAGGCATCTGCACACACAAATCAAAACCCTCTTAAGTCACGGAATGAAAAAGTGAAAAAAATAAAAGCAAACAAAAAGGGCTTCCTGTGGGGTGAATGGAAATTTCTGCCCAGTTTGTTTTCCAGGCACATGAAGAGAGTAGTTCTGAATAATCAAAACCACAAGTAATTGTATTCTGAACCGAGATTTTTGAGACAAGGAGGAAAGGGAAGGATCCCTTAGAGGGGTCTTTGACACAAGGCTCCGTCTACATAGACACAGGGCCTGCTCTACTTCAACATCAGTTTCAAACAGATTCCTACCAAACAAAAACATACGTATCCAATTGAACTAAAGCGAACTCAACCAAAATTTGCGTAACTTTTCTCCCCCAAGATAGAAACATTGCACCTAAATTTTATTAGGAAATCTCTTTTGCATTCAGATATTTGGGAACTTCATCTAGGACTTAAGTGCCTTTCCTCCACCAAAATCTGAGGCCAAAAAATCATGTCACCAGTAATTTCTGGCCAGATAAATGAAGGCTAGCCCTTGAGTATATTGTGGTAATTAAGAGCATGGAATTCACAGAGTTCCATTGTCTGTGTTTGACCTGGCTTCATCACTTACCAGCTGTGTGATCCTGGGCTACTATTTAATCTCTCTAAATATCAGTTTCCTCATCTGGGAAATGGGAATAATGACCAGATTTACTTCAGAGAGTAGTTGTTGTGAGAACTGAATGAGACAATTCATGTGAAGCGCAGTACCTGGCACACAGTACATACTCAATAAATGTTCATTATTAGATTCCCTCCCCCATTTTCCCCTGCATAACTGCAGCTGAGCTCTAGAATTTGTAGCAGTTTTTATCAAATGAAGTAAAATCTCTCTATTCTCAGTTCCAGAGCTAGGTCACAACTAGGTTAGAAAAAGTCAGTTATTCTCTACTGCCTGTCTTTGCTGGGAAAGGACTCCAGTATAACGCCAGTGGGACTCTTGATGCTGTCAGGGCAGAGTAGAAGGAAAAGGAAGGAAATAAGGGTAGCAGGTTCCCAGGGGACCTCGTGACCCAGTCTGTACCGCTCAGGTTCTACACTTCAAATTGTTTCTTTCACATCCACTATGGAGGCCCAGGAGCCCTAAAAAAGTTACCTGGGAAGCCTCAGCAGCTTGGAAATCACTGCAGAATCAGTCTCCTACCTTACCTTTGGAACTCCTTGACTCTCCAGTATCTTTAATTGCTTTTTTATAGACCATCCTGGATTCTGCTTCAGAGCCTGGACATTTTGGACTGACACCTTGGTTGCCCTGCCCAGCTGATTCCAGCTCCTCACCTAGATGTCAGCTCTGCAGGCTGAGAATCTATCCTGCCCTGTTACTCCCCAGAAACCCAACCTGGATCCAGCATTCTGGAAGCCAGTTCAGACCTCTGAGTGGTAGGCTCAGCAGGCCTTGGCATGACTGGTTTCACCTGCTCGGTTAAGAGTGAGGATTCTGGAGCCACACACTCCAAATCCAAGCACTGCCGCTTACTAACTAAGTGACTCGGGCCAGGTAATTTACCACTCTGTGCCTCAGTTTTCCTCATCTGTACAATGGGGAGACTAGCAGTCCCCATCTCATAGGATGGTTAAGGGGATTAAATGAATTAATACATGCATAAGACATTATATAAACATATACAAATAATCCACTTACATAAATGTGAAACAACATAAATATAATATTAGCTATATTCACATAATTTATACATATTAAATATATTATATATTATTTTACATTTACCTTTATGTATCCTTTGCATTAACATGTATTATTTCATGTAAAACATTTATATACATATTAACATAATTATTTTTATTATTGTTACTGTTGTTTTTGTCTACTCTATCTCCCTGCATGGATAGAGAGACCATGGGTAGGCTCTTCAGCGTTCTTGCTTTCATCTGAGGCTATAGGTGTAGAATCCCTGATTTCTACAGACTCTGTTGTACTATGTAAGGCAAGGTTTAAGTTAGATTAAAACCAACTCTAACACTTGGAAAAATTACCATCTACAATGAATGCCATGTAAATATTCTTTCCGAGATTCCTATGTTGCTCTTCTTTCAGTATCATCATTTTAAGTTCTGTTGCAATTTCTTTTATTTCTTGTCATATTTCAAAGGCTTTCTCTGTCTGGAGCAAATAGCATAAGATAGAAAGGTGTCAAAATACATGCTATTTATCATGTGGTTAATTTTAGATCATGTTATGCCCCAAACTATTGATTCAGAGGAATAGGGTGGTTCTGAAAAGAATAAGCATTGTCTCTTTCACTTCCTTTCATGGAACTGAAATGAGGGTAAAGTTTTCCTCTGTCTTCAAAATCATTAATAATCCATGGATTAAGCTTAACCTCCATGAGCAATAATGCCATATAGCCACTGACATCAATTAAGAGACACCGCCCTGCCTTGATGGTAAGTATGACACTACATTAACCCCCAAAAAACCACTTCCTTTCCAGCAAACAGAAAACAGCAGAGGACATGAATTCGCTGGCAGCTTTAAGCACTGAAGGAGAAAATTGTGTTTGTTTCTGGCAAACATGAAGTCAGATCTCTGGTATTTCTTTCTCTTCTGCTTCCAAGTTGAAGTTCTAACAGGTAAGTGACCTACTGAATATTTATTATTAAGTTATAATTCAAGTGGACATTAAGAAAAATCAATTGGAAAAGTTAGGCACCAAATAGAAAGGTTTTTTTTGTTTGTTTGTTTTCAGAAAGTAAGAACGATTACAGAAGAGCCCAAGTCCATGGCTAAGGGTGTTTATGTCACTGTTTTAAGATGAAGAAAAATGTCTCATCGGATCATTAAAACTTGACATTACCTGCTTGAAGTTACTTTTTAGTGGATAAAGTAGAAGATAGTGGCTTACTGTTCTCAGAGAAAGATGAAAGGCAAAGTGACTTGTGTCAACAGAATGAAAATTAAGTAGTCCTGGCATTTGGGCTGGGGATTCTTTCTGAAGGAGAAAATAAGATGGAAGGGCTTTGAAAGGAAGGATTTTGATTTTAATCTTATCTGGGTGGTCTTTTGTCAGAAACGCCCTGGCTGCCACAGAGTTTTTTTTTTGACACTAATATCAAGGTCCTTCTAAAAGGTTAAGGAGTAGTGCATGATGTAAAAACACTCCCTAGCCTCTGTAGACATTAAAAAAATCATTCTGAAGTCCTCAATTCTTTCTATTACATGGTATATATCACACTCTACTTGAATACTTTAAATAATGTTACCTACAATGAAATTAATATGTATTTCTGCTGCTTCTTACTTGGTACATTTTCTATTATTTTTGTTTCATCTTTAAGTCTGAGCCTCATGTTCTTTTTTTTTTTTAATTTTTTTTTTTAAACCCACATTTGTTTGTTTATTTATTTATTTTTGGCTATGTTGGTTCTTCACTTCTGTGCGAGGGCTTTCTCTAGTTGTGGCAAGTGGGGGGTCACTCTTCATCGCGGTGCGCAGGCCTCTCACTATCGAGGCCTCTTTTGTTGCTGGAGCACAGGCTCCAGATGCGCAGGCTCAGTAGCTGTGGCTCACAGGCCCAGTTGTTCCACGGCATGTGGGATCTTCCCAGACCAGGGCTCGAACCCGTGTCCCCTGCATTAGCAGGCAGATTCTCAACCACTGCGCCACCAGGGAAACCCGAGCCTCATGTTCTTGAGGCTGAGAAAAAGCAAAGTGAAATTATATTACATTGGGAAGTTCCACTAACACTAAAAGTGCAGACAGAACTTTTAGTAGGTGTAACTTTATTTAGAAATAAGTTTTGCAGTGGTACCAAAAATAGACTTTATTTTTCTCTCCAAAGAATTAAAAAACAAAAATGTATTGGTCAAATATTTGATCTTGTGGTGGCTCAAGGTGGCTCCAATGCTCTTAAATAAAGATGAAAGAGGAATGAGGAATTAGTCTACTTAAGGTCCCAAGGGCAGTTTGGGGCCAATTGCTTGTTTAACTATGGCTTTTATACAACCCAGTGAAATCCTTTAGCTGCATGAGCAACAAAGGAATAGCTTTGGAATTGATAATCATTCATTCATTCACTCATCCATTCTTTCAGCACCAAGCACTTGCCATGCAGGAGGTACTGTGCCAGCTGCTGTGTGTACAATGATAAGCAAAACCAGGTCAGACCCTGCTCTCACGAAGCTAACTGAATGGCTGGGAGAGATATTAATCAAATAATCCCATGAATGAATGACAGTTACAGGCAGAACTCAGTTCTGTCAGAGGATGTAACAAAGAAACCTGCATAGACTGGTGGGTGTGGAGGTGCGGTTGGGGGATGGGTTCATCCAATGTCTTTCTAGACATTATGGGCAATGGAGACCACGTGGGTGACCTGATGAATTGTGGTTTTGGAAAGACCACTTTAAAAGCAGTGGAGTGGGAATGACCAAGGTTGGGTGGTGTTTAATAAATGTGCATGTCTAATGATATGTTCAGGGTGGAAGCTGGAAGCGTAACCCTCAGGCTCATTTTGAGCCTTGATTTTGTCACCCAGGCATTGAAGCAGTGATTCCTGAACTCCATCACCTCCAAAAAAACCAGCCCTTTGGCGCTTCCAGCACCTGCTCCTCCCCGGAGCTCAGGGAGAGTCCTGTGGAGCTGAGTTGACATTTAAGCCCCTCCCAGCACCTCCTTCCAGTGTTCTTGCTGAATTAAAAAAATCCACATTGTCCATATTTTCTTTCAATAGATGAATTCAGGGCATTCTCACTCAGCACAAGAAGCCTATATTGATTTCACTCCTTCAATATTATGTTTATTTCTATTTTCCTTGGTTGTGGTATTCTCTTTTATTTTTGTTGGTATGAGGAAGTTTCTTTTAACTCCCCTCTTTCCCTCTGTAATTTGGAAGGTTGACCACACGTCCTAGTTGACTAATTCATTATCATGTTCAGAGCAGCTTAATTGAATATCTATTTATTATTGTAGTAAAGTAAATAATGACAGTAGCCTTGCTTGACGTGTTTATCCCACCTTCCATCCCCCGCAGTGACGTGAGAACTTTGGAATGTTCTCTTTTCACTCTCTTGCTTTCCCCTTAGTGAACCGCTGCCCCATACATGGGTTTTGTTGAAATAACTGAAAACTTGTAGCTGCAGATCATTGCTAAGTGTCCTCTGACAGTGTTTCTCTTCTGGTTCAAGAACTCTTTACACTCACTTCACCTTTTTTCAGCGGCAGCATCACTCTTGCTTTCTGCTCCTGTCTTGTCATCCTTGTTCCGATCCAATGATCAGAAGACTTCCATTATTTTCTTCAGAGACCTCAAACTCTGAATTCCAGCATGGGTAAAGATGTCTTCCTTTACTCTGATGGGTGACTAATATCTTTTCTGGGAGTAGGATTCCTGGACTGCACTCTTTTACTAGTCTCTGGATATTCATTCACTGTATGCTGGCTTCTAGGGTTGCAGGTGAGTAGTTCCATGTTCGTCTGCCTCTCATTACTTTGCAAGTAGATTAAAAAGTATCACTAGAATCTTGTTATTCATTTCAATAATAGAATTCGGGAATTCCACTAGGATATGCCTAATTCTGTGAGTGTTTACCTTTACATTGCTTGAGACTGAGTGAGCCTTTTCAATCTGCAGACTTCAGGTTTTTTGGTTTTTTTTAATTTCGGGGATATTTTCTCCCAGTAATTGTTTAGTCATATCTTTTTCTTTGTCCTTTTTCCTTCTTTTTAGACATGCCTATTATCTTTATGTAAGATCTCGAGATCCTTGTTTTTTCGTCATTAGTGAGCAAAATGAATTTCATAACTTGCCATGGCTGTTAACAACTCCCTCAGATGAAATGGAATATTATAGTTTTTAAATTGCTAGCAGCATATTCCCATTCTTGGTAGAAACAAAATGTAGGTGTGTAGGGAGGACCTCAATTCTCATCTGAGCTTTGCTCACTATGTATCCATAGACTTGTTTGACGTAAAAAAAAAAATGGCCTCAGTATTCACAGTTGTAAACTGAGCAAAACCCACAGCTTATGCTGTCTCCCTATCCTAAGAATATAAGTTTTATACATAAAAAGATGTACTGGGCTTGCAAATTCAAAGCCCAGTATATACATACACATACATATACATATACATATATAAATATATATGTATACACACACACACACACACACACACACACATATATATACCAATCATTTGTAGCCTTCAATACCCAAAGAAAAGACCACGTTTACTCCATAAATGGCATCTCTGTGCTACTGCTCTTCTAATAAATTGAGTCTATTAAATGACACGTTTTCGTCATTCTAAGTAAAATAAGAATGTGGCGTTCAATACCTTTTGAGGAAAATTCAGAATTATACTTTGGAAAGTGGAACTTAAATATGTAGAAAACATGTAACACAAATGAAAGCTGTTGGTCAACAAGAAATTTTTTTCCAGTTTGGCCTGTATGGTCCATTGAAACAGACTGAGATTTGCAAGTTTAAAGAGAGTCAGAAATTGGGCTATGAACCTCCTCTGGCTCTCGTATAACATACTGATGGCTGCATCTACTTTGCATGAGGAAAAGCTAAGAAGAAGCAGTTTGTCTTTAAAGGAAGGTGATGGACTCAAGAATTTTGAGTCAGTCAACCACTAGTTCTGAGTGTGTTGCCATAGACATGGCGCTTCCAACAAGCAACAAAGAATCACTTAAATGGAACTTTTTTGAATGTGAGAAATCAAACTTTTGTTTTAAATTAAGGGTACTTTAATTAATTAATTAATTTATTTATTTATGGCTGTGTTGGGTCTTTTTTTCTGTGCAAGGGCTTTCTCTAGTTGTGGCAAGCAGGGGCCACTCTTCATTGTGGTGTGCGGGCCTCTCACTGTCAGGGCCTCTCTTGTTGCAGAGCATGGGCTCTAGAGCGCAGGCTCAGTAGTTGTGGCTCACAGGCCTAGTTGCTCTGTGGCATGTGGGATCTTCCCAGACCAGGGCTCAAACCTGTGTCCCCTGCATTAGCGGGCAGATTCTCAACCACTGTGCCACCAGGGAAGCCCGAGAAATCAAACTTTTATAGCCAACATTTATACTCTCCTAGGACTTAGCACAAAAAAAAATTCATTCATTAAAAAAACAAGAAACAAAACCTCTACTGCACTCACAATTCAAGTTCTGTTCATTTTGTACTAAGACAAGCAAAATCTCCTAGTAGTTCCTGTTTGCTCTTATTTAACTATAATAGAGTTTCTTGTAGATGTCAATACATCTTTTTACATTTCTACAGGCAGATAAGTTACAGAATACTCAAGAAGAATTTAGATCCCATCAGAGCGAGGTCCCAGACTTTGTTGCAGGTTTAAGTACACAGGGCATTTCAACACACAATGATCCATGAATGAGGCTGTCTAGGGAAACAGGTATGTTAAACAATGTATTTTCACATCAAATAAATAATTTAATATATTTTTTTGGTGCCTAATAACCTTTTCAGTCATAGAATACATATGTGGCACCAATGTAAATACTACTTTAAGTATTTGGGACAATTATACACCCAATACATCTTGAAGGAAAAGAAATACTTGAAAATAACTTCCAAATCTAACTTAATGTTAAAAGCTTCTTTTTCTTTTTCTTCTCTTTTCTTAGCAAGTCTCTTTAGCTTCTGTGCTTCAGCTTCTATAAAATTAAGGGGTTGGACTAGATTATTGGACTAAGTGGCTCCTTAGAAATGTGGACTCTGATCTCAAATTGTCTAGGTTCAAATCATGGCTCCACCACATTTTGCCTCTATGACCTGGGGCCAGTTACTCAAGCCTCAGTTTCCTCATCTGTAAAATAGGAATAAAAATAGAAAATCTGATGTCAAATGTTGTTATGAACATCAAATGATATATTTCATGTAATGAATTTGAAACCTTAATACATGGGAAATATGCAATGCTTGTACATTGCAATTATTATTATCATTTGGAAGTTTTTGAAAGCTTAGATGTTTATATAACTCCAGAACTATTGGGCTTCAGACAATTGGTTGGGCATCATTCAGTGTGAGACTTTGTCTTTGGACCTGGAAACAAGCATTCTCCATTATCCAGTAAATGGGATCCCCTGCTCTGTTTTCCTTGCTCACCTCCTCACCTCATTGCAGGACATTTACCAACCATGCTCAGCTTCGATATTCTTCTATTCATTCATTCATTTATTATTATTGAGCACCTAATATATTCCAGGTCCTAGGATTATTTGTGACCAGGATACAGTCTTTATCCTTGTGAAGTTTATGTTTAAATGAGGAAGACAGACAAAAATAATTATAATCTAAGCTTATACACATTATAAATATATTGGTATAAACAAAGCTTTATTGAAATCATTGAGATAGGAGTCCTTGTCTTGGGGTCTCAGGGACAAAGCGGTTCTTTAAAGTGGTTCTTAAAGAATGAATGAGGATTTCTAAGCAGATAAAGGGGTAATGGGATATTCTAGTCTATGGAGACAGAAGTAACAACGTGAAAGTAATGGCCAAAAAGTATGGTGTAGCTCGAAGCTATATGGTCCCTGAGATTGTGAAAGGATTTTGTGTCATTCCAAGAAAATTGATTTATTTTTTTACCTCATATGCAACAAGGTAGTGGGTATTTTCAAACTGGGGAGTGAAATGCTTTTTAGAAACACAATTTTGCAAGCAACATGGAGAATGGATTTGGAGGGAGAGACTGCTGTTGAGAAGGCCAGTCAAGAAGATGCTTCCACAGATGAAGGAAAATGTGAAAAAGTCCTAGTTTGGCAATGGGAATGGGGAAAAACCATCCATGAGCTAGAGTCAACTGGACTTGGTGACCAATTGGATCAGGACTGTCAGAGAGAGGGAGTAATGAGGAAGACTCTGAGGTCCTGATGCCTTAAAGGACAGGACTTGGGTTTGGTGAGTGAATGCTGAGTTCAATTTGGAAATGTTACTCTTGATGTGTCAGGGGACACATCCAGATAGAGATGTTGAAAGCAAACTGGAAATAAGGGACTAAGCCAAGGGAAGGAGTGGGCTGGAGATGAAGGTGTGGGTTACTGGAGTAGAGAGTAGAGTTTATTCTAATTACTTTGTAAATATCACACCTTTGGGATTTTTCCATTTTCACAAAGAAAATCAGTTATTACAAGGAGAAAATCAATCTTTCATTAAAAAATTATGCATTTTAGAGCATCAAAGGTTGTTTTACCCCCTCTACAGAGTTCCTTGGAGAATAAAAATTCACACATTGTGTGTGTGTGTGTCTGCATGTGTGTGCATGTGCAGGTGTGCTCAGAGTCTTTTGCCTTTTTAACTTTCTCCTTACTTGTTTTCTTCATGTTTTTTTGACTTCCTTTTCTGCAAATGTTAAGACTTGGGATTGGGCTTATTTTGCCTACCCTTGCTACCGATTTCAATCACTACTTTAGATTATGGATGCCTTTGAATAATAATGTCAATATAGAAATTATGCATATATAAAAATCTGTTAATCAGGATTCCAAAAGTTTTAGCTAGTAGATGCATAAGAAATGACAGTGGTTTTATGAGAGGTAAAAAAAAAGTGGTAGAAAGCATATTTTTTTAAATGCCAGAATTTCTTAGGAAAAGATCAAATGTAACAAAACCCTAATATAAACATTGCAATTTTTAGAACTTCACTTCTTATGTCACATTCATGTGCTGTGCTAAGCTAAAGCTTATCATTGTTGGATTACAGAAAATATTTTTAATAAGCACTATCAATAATTGCAAACTCAGGAACTCTTATCTTTCGATCATTCAGACTTTTGTGGAGGTTTGTGGTTAGAAGTCTGAGTTAAGGAGAATAAAGTGAAATTGCTGATCGGTTTCATATCCCCTTCACTGTGTGGGTTTTCTAAGTGTTTTTGCTAAAAGATTTTCAACCAGGCATAATACAACTGCTTATAAAGAGTCCTGGCAGGATGGGTTCTATCAAGACAATCTTACACTGAAGAAATGAAATAGTTTAGATGTAAAAGAATCAATTTGTAAACAAACTTCTGAATCATAATGCGATTCTCAGCTGAATGACCCTTTTCTTCAGAGATTTTTTTCTTAATAGCTCCCCCAAAAGAATATGCAAATGCTTTTATCTTTTAAAAATTTTGAACATCTAAAGAAATCATCTGATATAAACATTCTGATTTTACTCTTGAAACCTTAGTCTGCTGATATCAACAGTAATGTTATAAAAATCATAACAGTGGGCTTCCCTGGTGGCACAGTGGTTGAGAGTCTGCCTGCCGATGCAGGGGACACGGGTTTGTGCCCCGGTCCGGGAAGATCCCATATGCCGCAGAGCGGCTGGGCCCGTGAGCCATGGCCACTAAGCCTGCGCATCCAGAGCCTGTGCTCCACAACGGGAGAGGCCACAACAGTGAGAGGCCCGTATACCGCAAAAAAAATAATAATAAAAAAAAGAAAAAAGAAAAATCATAGCAGCAGTTAACAGGTTTGAACCTCTATTGGAAAGATTGCACCCTTTAGACATGGTAGTCAATGTGATTAAGATATAGCAACTATTTTCTAGAGTACTAATAATCTAGGAGCACCAACAAGAAGTAAACAGATATGGTAGCAAAACGAAAATGAATTCTGAAAATTCAGATTTTTAGACTCATCACCAGGATTCAAGAGAACATATTCCTGTTTGTGTTTTTAGCAATGCATTAAATGCTAAATTTTATAGCATGGTGTTCCTATTGCAAATCACTAACATGCTCTGGTTATGAAACATCTGGATGTATTAAAACAATCATTGGTTCAGAGGCACCTGTCCTGGACATCCATTGGGCAAATTTAATGATTTTGCACTTTAGAGGATACAAATAATAACCAGGTTTAAACCTGTCTTCCCTTCTATAGACACAAAAGAGCCAAGAGAATAGTCAACCATCTAAACAAGTCTTTATGATCCTAGTAGATATTTATAATAGTTAAAGAACGTGCTTCTTTAAAGCTCAGCCAGATAATATTCATTAGAACCTGACATCCCAGTTGAGGAGGTGTCTTTTGAACTTGATTGTATATTTGCACATACTTGTCTGCAGAAGAAAGGCAACATGCTGTAGCTAACCCTGGGATCATGTCCCAGCTATGAGCTATGTAATCCTGGAAAAGATATTCAGTTTTCTGGCCCCCGTTTAGCTCGATAAATTTAAGTGTACAATTTAAAATGAAAAGCTTAACTGAATAATTTTTAAGAGCCCTTTTGATTCTTATATTCTATAGTCTATGCTTTATCTCCCCAGATTTATAACATCACTGAGATCTACATATCCATTCATCCATCCAACCATCCAAAACATATTTATTGTGACTTACTACTTACCAGGTGCTATTGTAGATACTTGGGATGAATCTGTGAATAAAATCAACAAGGTCCCTCATTTTAAAGCTTATGTTATAGTGGGGTAGCTAGACAGTAAACAAGAAAACAAAGCAGACAGCAACCTCAGGTAATATGCTAGAAAATGACTTGTGGTGTGTTTTGGATTGAGTGGTCAATGGTTGCTGGAGAAGTAAGAAGCAGCCACATGAAAATCAGAGATAACATTCCCGGCAAAGAAACAACAAATTCAAAGCCCTGGGGACCAACTTCTTGTGTTTGAGGAATAGAAAGAAGAACAGTGTGACTGCAGTGTGGTGAGTGACTGGTGTAAAATGGTGTTAGCGAGACAGGGTAGATCATGCAAGTCATGGAAATTAGCGTAAGGAGTTAGATTTTCTTTTAAATGAGATGGGAATGCCCTGGATGTTTTATAAACAGGGCAAGTATACTATCTGATTATAAAGAAGATTATTCTGGTTTCCCTGAGGAGAGTGGATGGTGAATGGGCACGAGTGGGAGCAGAAAGTTAGGAAGCTCTTGTCATCCCGGAGAGAGTTAATGCTGGCTTGGACCAATTGCCTCTTAGATGGAGAAATGGGTAGATTCCACTGGACATAGAAGATAGGTGCAGGAAATTAGACTTTCTTCCTGTAGAAGGATTTCAACAGTGATCCTCTAAGACTCAGTCTATAGTGACCACTTTGTAGCTTCATGTGGTTGCCTGCTTCCATGATACTTCCTTTGGTTGTTGCTAGCGGCACTTCAACCTCAGATTGTACCCCAAATCTTTCATCTGCCCAAGAAGTTGTGTGACCTCGTACAAATAATCTAATCTGTCTGGGTCATCCGCTCTCTGTATGTGGAAAAATTGGACCTGCTGTATGATTTGTATGTTTGCTAGGCTTGACTGTGTATGATGCTGGGCAGAAGTTGAATCATGTTACAGGAAACACAAGTGTGAAGGTAGGGGTGTTTACAGGATGTCTGAAACATGTACAGACTGTATATGAGAGCTTATGGGGATTGGAAATGGAGATGGTTATGGTAGGGAGAGTGAGGAACATATCAAAGATAGCGTGAGAGAATATTTTGGAGGATAATTTTATATTAAAAAGTGGTATGTGAAGCGATTTTAAGCTTGATATAAGGGAAGAAAGAACAAGAAGAAAGAGATTGATGAGGGGAATAGTCACAATTTTCAACTACTGGTATGACAGGGGAACTGACCAAAGAGATTTGACACCCAATCAAAGCAGACACTGGGTATAAAAAATGGTGCTATCGTACCAGTACTCCTGACTGAATATTAGACTTGGAGATAAGAACATCCAGGGAAGGTGTAGAAAAGAGTCTAGCTGCTTCAGCAGTCATAAGGAACTAACATATTCAGCTTTTCCTTAATTTGTCTGTCTATCCATTAAAAGTTTTAGTCATGATTATAGGGATGATCTACTTTTGATACTATTTTTCAAATATCATCAAAGACCAAGGAGATTTTGTGATTAGGTATTTGAGCATATCTGTTCTACAGGTGCCTAAGTAATTATGAAGCAATTGATTAAATCCCCTATCTGATTCCTGTAGTTGAAAACATCCAAATAGCAGACCAAGAGTTGCCAAATCGTTTTCCAGATGGAAAGTTTAAGCATCGGGTATGTGGACACTTAAGTCAGGCTTCTTGTCACCACATTTAATAATAAAAAGGTGACCTAGGTAGTTTTTAGATTAAAAAGGATAAAATGGGGCTTCCCTGGTGGCGCAGTGGTTGAGAGTCCGCCTGCCGATGCAGGGGACACGGGTTCATGCCCCGGTCCAGGAAGATCCCACATACCACGGAGCGGCTGGGCCCGTGAGCCATGGCCGCTGAGCCTGCGCGTCTGGAGCCTGTGCTCTGCAACGGGAGAGGCCACAACAGTGAGAGGCCTGCGTATCGCAAAAAAGAAAAAAAAAAGGATAAAATGAATAACTAAGAGTGTCCAGTAGAAATGACACTTTGGGATATCCAGTTACTCCTCTGATGTCAATGGCACTGTCACTCAAGAAAAACTTGGGTAGTTTTACTTGCCATACCTAAATACTATTATGGGCCAGGAAGACTGTCTCATTAATTTTCATTCCTCCTGACTTCATGGAACAGCCCAGTAAGATGCTGGGACAGAGAGGGTATTATGGAAACATGGTTTCTCCTCTGGAGAACCCAACAGCAAACTAGTAGCTCTCTTAGTTGTTCATGGTCTCATCTAGATATGTTGTCATCCTGAATCTATAGAGAGTAAGTTTGGAAAGAACTTTAAGATGTCTTGGTCTCACTTCCTTATTTCACAGCTGAAGAGACTAAAGTCTAGAGAGCTATCCTTGTCACAGAGACTTGCTAATGGCAAAGCCAGAATTTTCCTCTGGTTTCCTTGGGAACCACTGCATTGCACTTCTATCACCCTGCACCGCCAACCATTATATTTCATCTTGCGTTGGGTTATAGGTCATAGTGTGGGCCCAAAAGGAGAAAAAGCTGCTGACAAAATCATCTTCAGAAGTAGAAGACAATGCATCTACATCTTTACGTGCACAAGGTGGCCGCAGACACTTTTGTTCCAAGATCTCTTTGTGGTTTACACACTGCCATTCTAAAGTCCTTGGGAAATTTGCTCTGAACATTTCTAAAGGAACTGTGAACCAGCTCACTGATTTTATCTTCTGCAATAGACAGTAAAGACAAGCATCAAAGCAATAGTAGTGCAACATAATTTACTTTCAGACAAATAAGTCCCCATGCAAATTATCTTTCAATTTAATGTAATGTAGGTTGCACCTATTCTCATGTGATGAGTTTTTCCCCTTTGCCTTTTGCTTATATTTACCCTCAGTTCTTTAAATGAAACAAGCATTATTTTTCTTCTTTATACTTGAAAACTATTTTATTCTAGAACAAAACATCTATTCACAAAAGTGAAAAAATATAAATGTACAATTTAACGAATAGTTACAAAACATACTACCTTACTCCTACAATTATCACAGGTCAAGAGGTAAAACATTGTCAGCCCACAGAAGCCTCACCACCCTGTGTTTTCCTTCCCGATTCCAATTCCTCTTCCCGTTTATACAGAAGCATCATACTGAATTTTGAGATATTCATTTGGGTTATATATTCTGTTTCTATTCTCTTAGTCATTATGCAAGAAATCACAACATGCATACTTCATTTATCAAAGTCTCAAGTTACATACACCTTTTCTAGCCTCCTAGACAACGTGTTTTAGGTTGACAGTTTCTTTCAGTACTCTAAAGATATAAGATGTAATTCCGCTGTATCATGACTTTTACTGTTGATGTTGAGATACCACCTGTCAGTCTAACAGTTGCCTCTTAGAAGGTAGTCAGTCTCTTTTCCCTGGCTGTTTTTAGGATTTTTATTACGATTTGTTTAGATGTGCATATTTAAAAAAAATCTGCTTGTGATTTGTTAGGATTCTTGAATCTGTGGATTTTGTTTACATTCTGAATAGTTTTTCTAGCCTAATTTTCCAGTTCAACAACACTGTTTAACCATCTAATATGCTCTTAACATATCTCCTGAGTTTCTAATCTCAGTGTGGGTTTTTTTTTGCCAATTCTAATTGGTTCTTTTTCAAATTAGTTGACTTTTTTTCTTTAAGTTTCCTGTGATCTATAGATATTATTACAAGTTTGTCTTTTATTTCCTTAAACACAGAAGGCTCAATTGTTTTATTTTGGGGATCTGATAATTTAAATATATAATTGTGTATTTGTTTTTGGAGTCTGTTGTTTCTGTTGTTGTTTTGTTTCCTTGCATGTCTGATTATTTTTTATGGTATGCTTGTCATTATAATTATTATTTGTAGATATGAGTTGAAACCTAGGATGTAAACCTTTTTTTTTCTGTAATAGTTTGCATTTTTACTTTCAAAAGCTTAGGGGTAATAATAATCCAAAATCACCTTAGACAAAGTTCAATTATTGAGATTTCCTGGACCACTGAAGTGATTTGAAGGTGGGCTATAATCTGCATGAAGGCTGGTTTACTTCTGGTTTAACCTGTATTCCAAGGATGTAGCCCTTTGGGATTTTGAGGAGCTTATTGAGGAGAATGTCTTTTACTAGATTTCTCGCTTTCAGACTCTGGTAGTTGAGACATGAAAACAGAAGTGTGAATCTGGGAGAACAGCACATGCTCTCGAAGTAAAAGCAACTTCTAACCTTCGCTCATCTCTCTGGATTCTGGTTCTTCAAGTTTAATCTAGTAATTTCTTCTTTTTTTCAGCTCTTTAATCCTTTACATTAATATTTTTAGACATTTCATTCAGCATTTTTGGTTGTTTTGGTGTGGGAATTAGTTTGAATAATCTGGACTACCATACTGAAAACTAGAACGCTTGTGTTTTTACAATCAAATCCCCAAGTTGAAAATCTATTCCTTAGCAATATGAGAGATATAAATTAAAGCCTACAGGTATTAAGAAAAATAAGTAACTATGGTGAATTTTAAATAAAATGAACGCACTGGTGTAAGCAGAGCCATGACAAGTGAATCCAGGAGGGTAATGCTAGTCCTGTTATAAAGTGGAACAGTTCTTTCTGAAAGCAACATGGCGGTACAGAGTGTTTTCAGAGTCTTTAAATATTTTGCCCACATGTCAAAATATTTACATAAAATCAAAATGCTGAAAATAACCTCAACAGTCAACATTAGTAGAACGCTTTAACAAATTATGATAGATGAACATTATGCCCTTTTATATAGCCATTAAAAAGGATAAGTATGGTGACTACATAAAAAATGGAATGTTTATGATATAACATTAACTGCCAATAGAACAACAAAAGGAATAGGTTTGCTATAAAAAATAAGTATATGTCTGGAAGATAAAGAGCAAAAATGCACAAATGGTATTTCTATTTCACTGGAAAAGGAGGAATAGGTAATTTTTTTCCTTAAAAATTCTTTGTACTTGTTATATAGTTTTCTCAAGAATAAAAACAGGAATTTCAAAATTTAAGCTAAAAACTGTCATGCTAATAATTTTTCCCAGACAATTTCAGCATGAGACTTATTAAAAGTCATATTAAAAAAGAAGAAGAAAAAAGAAAAAGAAAAAAGGAAGGCAAAGAGTTGTTTGAACTTATAACTGAATAACTCAGAATCTGCAACCAGGCCAAATCCATTTCAGTTTCCTTCTTCTGTGATCCCCATGTAGCTTGTAAAAATAACCTTGGTTTCCTATAAGCTAAAATTTATTTTAAAAAATGAAAAAGTAAACAAAAATCTGGGTCTTTACCTTTATCATCAGACTTTGATTCAGTTCTCAATGGATGAGGTTCAGAGAAGACATGTTTCTATCATTTGAAAATGATTCATCTGTTCTTTCGCTCTCTAGCGGGAGGGTATAGTGTAAATATATACTCTTATATAACCATTCATTTTTGGTTTAAGCTGTTTTGTGCTTTAAATGTTTTTCCCCTAAACTATGTCTTTCCCCAAATCTCTTATTATTTGACTAAAGTGCTAATCCTCCTTCAATTTCAATTTTCAAAGTCACTTTCTCCAAGTGGCATTATCTGATTCTCCAATCAAAATGTGAACCCATCTACCTTTACTTGGATAGTACTCCATTCCTAGCATGAATTATGGTGCATAACTTCATATTTATCTCCAATATGAAATCTGCCCAAAGGCAGGAACAATTTCTGTTTGATTCATACTATGTAAATATGTTATTTAATATATTACATATTATATATTCATATATGATAAACAAGTCTCCAGTTAGGTTTTTTCCCAAGACACAGTTTTACCTTCATGTTCTATTTTTTGGTTGTGAAGTTCCTTCATTTTGTTGCAATAAAGGTGAATTTATGAAGAGAAGAGATGACTTTTGTGCTCAAATATAATGATTAGGTCAACAGAATCATAAAATGTCACTTTTCCTTTTTTTTTCTTTTTTTTTTTATCCAGGAGAATTCAATGCTTCTGCCACGTCTGAGATGTTTATATTCCACAATGGAGGTGTACAAATTTTATGCAAATACCCTGATACTGTCCAACAATTTAAAATGCAGTTGTTGAAAGGGAATAATATACTCTGTGATCTCATTAAAACAAAGGGAAGCGGAGACACGGTGTCCATCACGAATCTGAACGTCTGTCAATTTCAGTTATCCAATAACAGTGTCTCTTTTTTTCTGTATAACTTGGACAGTTCTCATGCCAGCTATTACATCTGCAAACTGTCAATTTTTGATCCTCCTCCTTTTCAAGTAGATATTCTAAGCAAAGAATATTTGAATATTTACGGTAAGACATTGTTTTAATCTTCTAGACTTAAGAGTACATAGGCATTTTAACAATTTTTCTCACTAATGAAAACAGTTAAACAAATAAATATCTCTTGTGTTGGAGTTCATTTCGGTTGCAATTGATGGCAATAATTTATGATGAAATATATCAATACAAGGATGTTTATTAATAATACAAATAATTATATTAATCAGTAATATGAAATTTAATCATGTAGACTGCTGAGTTAGAAATAGGTTACATTGTCTCTAAGATACACACGCCATTGAAAATCAGGAAAAAAATTAGGAGAAATATCCAAACCTATGGCTTAATGGCTGTGCTTCTATTCACCTAAAGTTTAAGGTTTGGGTTTTGTGCTGGGAATTGTGGAATTAAGTGAGATGATTGAAAACAATAGTTTTATACCTTTACTTTTCCTACTTATTCTTTTTCAAAAACATAGACAGCGAAGTCTTTTCTATTAACCACATTTATAGACATATACGTGCATAGAGTCTTTTCATTTTTAGTTTCTGGATCCTTGCTATCATACTGAGATGATGTTATTTATTTACTGTTTACTGGATTTCATGATTGTAATGAAGGCAAGCTTTATGGCAAGCTGTTTAATTTAAACAACTCTTTTAAATTTGTTAAGTGAACTTGTGATTCAGCACTGAAAGAGGAGATTTGATTCGGAGAGTTTTTCCTCACCTTGATTTTTTTCCAACCCAGAATCACAGGTTTGTTGCCAGCTGAAGTTCTGGTTACCCATAGGATGTGCGGCTTTTGTTGTAGTGTGCATTCTTGGATGTGTCCTTACATGTTGGCTTACAAAAAAGGTGAGCAACATTGATCTTTTCTTGCACTGGCTTTACTGAGGAATATAGCAGTTATTGACTCATCAAAGTATGTATTGCTCTTGCCAGAGTAATTTGATCAACAGGTAGATGATTTCTTTTCCTCAAGATATGCCTACTAATTAAACTACTAACTTGGAACAGAAGCTTATTTACTTTATAGCCACTTCATTCCAAAAGGAATTCAGTGGCTTACAGAGAGATATGTCATTATTATTATTCAAAAAAGATAAGGAAATTGGGGCCACAGAAAGACAAAAAGTCAGGAGGAGGGTTAAAAGATAAAAATAGATGCTTCCGACTTTTAAAAATTATTACATGTGGGCTGCAAATTTGATTCTAAGTTTCCAAAGTCAGGGCAGATGAAACAATTAGTTATAAATTTTCCTCAAACAGTCAATTAAAAAACAATCAGTGAGAAAGTAGTTGAGAAGGAAATTGCCAGCTTCTTTACATGATAAGTTACTAGGACTCCTTGCTTTTAAAGAAAACCACTGAAAAGCTAGGCAGAAAGATAAAAGAATAACAACACTGATAACAACAAAAATCTCACTGTGCCGGGGGATATTCTTTTTAGTCTATCACAAAACGGGTTTTCAACCAAAGAACCTATACCATTTTGCATATTATGCAAGGGTGTTAGCATTCTCAAGTATATCCACAGTGTGATAGTTGGCCATACAGTGCGTATATCTGTGTCAGAAGGGAAT
Organism: Mesoplodon densirostris; assembly: GCF_025265405.1. Classification (NCBI taxonomy): domain Eukaryota; kingdom Metazoa; phylum Chordata; class Mammalia; order Artiodactyla; family Ziphiidae; genus Mesoplodon; species Mesoplodon densirostris. Next base: position 33,098,511 of record NC_082668.1, on the reverse strand, counting down.
TTGAAAAGAGATAAAGAAGGAAGAGAGGAAGATAAGCCCCGTTGTCTAAGTCTACTGGGGAAGGAACAGTAAAGGCATAAATGAGAAAAGACGTTGAGCAGAAACAGTTTTTATTTAAAGCTCTTTTCATATTGTTCTCCTACTTAGCCTAAAGTCAGGAGCCTAAGTCACATTATAACACTTTGTCATATACTGCTTCAACAAAGAATAGAAAACAGTAACAAACACACAAACACATCCCCCACAGGAATGGAGATGGGGAAGAGCAGATGACAAACCACGTTTCTGACTTTTCTTGCAGAAGTATCCTTCCAGCGTGCATGACCCTAATAGTGAATACATGTTCATGGCAGCAGTGAACACTGCTAAAAAGCCTGGACCCACAGGTACAGTGATACATGGGGGCTTGGGAAGGGAAGAGCATTCTTTACATGAAACCTAGAATTTTAATTTTTTATTTTAAAGGGAGGGAAAATGTCTCTAAGACTGAATTTTAGTATTTTCTGTGAAAAGTCAAATTTTCATTTTAACTGAATTGATGTTCTCTCTAGTTCATTGAAAACATGTTTGTAAACCACTATTAAAAAACCCAAAAAGTTCATAAACCCCTATGGTATCAAGGCAATCTTCCAATCGATATTTTAAAAATTGGGGTGATTCTAAGTCTTCCTTGTTAAAAAGTTCATTAAGTCATACGATGAGATTTATTGAATATCATTTTAGTGTAAATTACTGAGTGAGGCACTGTGGGAGATACACAGATATGAAGGTTTTCGACTGAGATTTGGAAGAAAGATCTGGGCTGGTGTTCCCAAGGGGAAGAAGGAGAAATTGGTGAAGATAATGTTATTTCAACGTAAAAAAATGTGCATGGTTAGAGAAATTGGATGGCTGTGGAAGTCAGTTAGGCGGGACTTTGACCTTTTTCATTCAGAGTGAGTGTTGTCAACTGCAGTGTTCTTAAGTTGAGGACCATCCCAGAAAGTCTGAAATATCCATTCTTGTAAATCTTATGCCTTTGAGGTTGCAGGGATGGAAGGTGTATAATGAGACAGAAGCCACTGTATTTTTGCCACCACTCAGTGGTAAAGGACTTGTATAAAAGGGATGCACAAAACACCTGTAATCATGGAATTAAAGCGTGGGAAGGAGCTACATCTCCTTTAGTCCTCATTTTTTTAATTTTTTAATTTTTTTGTTTTTGCGGTACGCGGTCCTCTCACTGTTGTGGCCTCTCCCATTGCGGAGCACAGGCTCAGCGGCCATGGCTCACGGACCCAGCCGCTCCGCGGCATGTGGGATCTTCCCAGACCGGGGCACGAACCCGTGTCCCCTGCATCGGCAGGCGGACTCTCAACCACTGCGTCACCAGGGAAGCCCTCATTTTTTTTAGATGAAAGAAGTTGTTGTTTCTTCTGGTGTTCAGTGATTCTTTGGTTCTCCAGAGAGTTGATACCATAGCTTTGACACTAGTAATGAGCTTGTGTTTCATTATTCTGCTATTGGAAAAAAAATCTTTTCTCGCAATCTCTGTGCTTATAATAATGTGTGCATCTTAATTTGGGTCCCTGAAAGCAGACCCTGAGACAGACACTTGGATGCAAGTAGTTTATTTGGAAGGAAGAAGGGGTGAGGGAACAGGGAGAGGGAGACAGGAAAGGCAGAAAAGCAGATGAAGGTTGCATGACTAAGATCTCAGCTAGAGGCCACAGGACTTCTGAGAAGTATACAGATGTCACCCAGAGTTGTTCTTCTGAAGGATGGCAAATGGGGCATTTATCCATTGGCTCCCATCCCCACTGGCTTGGGGTTGCCTGCAGCATGCATTAATCTCCTTTGTTCCTGAGCCATGCTCTGTGCATGCCATGAGGCTGCTCTTAAGCCTTCAGAGAAAGCCCTGAGGCAGAAAAGCAGAGAAATGCAGGGTGGGGCTATTTTGCTAGAATAGTCAGCATGCTCAGAAGTGATGCAGCTGAAATCAGAGGGGGGTGGTTTCATGCCCCATCTACCAAGCCTAGCATATATCTTGCAATTATATGTAAACAAATAGTAACTGAAAATGGCCAGAGTGTAGCTCTAGTGTAGGGCTACCTTCCTGAAGGTAGGCAGGGTCTTTCTTCTGTATTCCGTCAGCATTACACATATACAATTCCAGGCAGAGCATGACTCAGCACCTCTGTCAAATATTTGTTATTACGTGGATAACACCATGCTTAGTAATGTGTATTGGGTAGAGGGAGGGAAGACCTAAGACAGCCCTTGTCTTCAGTTTATAAAGTCACTGGGAGAGGTAATATGTTTGCATGGAGGGTGGAGTCACGTGATAGTGTTAAAAGTCCTCAGTTGGGCTTCCCTGGTGGGGCAGTGGTTGAGAGTCCGCCTACCGATGTAGGGCGAACGGGTTCGTGCCCTGGCCTGGGAGGATCCCACGTGCCACGGAGCGGCTGGGCCCGTGAGCCATGGCCGCTGAGCCTGCGCATCCAGAGCCTGTGCTCCGCAAGGGGAGAGGCCACAGCAGTGAGAGGCCCGCGTACAGAAAAAAAAAAAAAAGTCCTCAATTAATTGCAAAGTTGTAGAGTTCAGGCAAAGTTTGCAATTGGAGCCAAGAGTGGGCTGGGTAAAACTCCATGGAAAACGTGGAATTGGTGCTCAGTCTTAAAGCATAAAGAAGAGTTTGGACGGGGTATGTGTTTGCCTGTGTGTGTGTCTGTGCACATGTGTGTGCGTGTTTACAAGGGGCAGAGGAAAGGGGAAGCCTTGCTGAAGGTGACTGGCACATGGAGAGCTTTTAAAGAATTTATGCTAAATTTTTGTTACAGGTGTGACCCGTAATTTGGAACTCTCTGGCACCCAGGCATGAGCCACACTGGCCAGTTCCCTCCAACTTGAAGAGCAAGATTCTCTATTTCCTGGACCACAGAGAGTCTGACTTGATTTGACTACATACATCTTTTGCTGATGTTTTGTTCAGTCTGGACCAGTGACTATATCAGTCAATAGGGATTTTAACAGACTGCCTTAGTACCATTAGAGTTCTCTCAAAACAAATACCCTCTTGCAACTAGCGTTATAGAAAGCCCAGCTTGTGTGTGCTCAACAAACAGACCTCACTGGGATGGAAACCCTGTCTTCAGATCTGCTCCTAAGCAATGCATCAGCCAGGAAAACAAACACATCTATAACAATGTTTTAAAGATGTCAAGGGTATGGAATCTGCAAAGCAAATGGGCAGCTGAGGGCCAGGTCTGTCTGCATTTCACTAACAGACTACCTCTTCTTTCTGTAGGGAGGAGCATTCCTTTTATAATCAGGCAGTAGAGGGAGATGCTTCAAAACTGCAGTTATTTTATCTCTGAGGTGTGGATATGTAAGGATAGCCTACTAATACAGTGGAACACAGTTCTATTCTCCAACTTCTGGACCCCAGTTGACCATTGCACAAGCCATTTAGGTGCCTTCTTCTGCCCTCAATTTTCCTTTTAAAAATACTTCCACATAAGTACTTGACAGACATGCTGAGTTGGAAGCTATGTCTACATTTTTTCCTTTTGCTGCTTAGTTTCATATATATAGCTGCAGCCTAGTGAATATAGCTTGCCTATATTCTCCCTAAATAAGCATATTTTTTGCTCCAGAAAGATATCTTATTTTCCCAAAGTCAGTTCAAATGGTTTACTTTGCTGACTCATTGACACCAGTAGTAGGAAAATATTGCCCAGAATCAAAAGTGACTTCATTTTTTGATATTCTTTTCTACCATTATCTGTGTTTTCATGGTGCTATTAATTACAAGCTAGGCTATTTTTGGAGATCATGCTAAAATTGCAAGCAAACAAAGGAATCCACCTTTCACTGTCAAGCATTGTCCTGGGAGATAGAGCCCATGATCTATTCAGCATGAAACCTGCAGTTCCTAGAGGTCACTGCCAAACTATAGCCGCACTGCCTCTGGGCTTTATAGGTTGAAACAGCCCCCATCAGCCAGGAGCAGCCATCCAGACCTGGGTGGAATTCCCAGAATTGAGAAACTCCGCTTAGCCAGGACAAACAGGTGCTCTTGCTCCCAAAGGCTGAAGTCACCCTGGGGACCAGAATGGGTTTGCCTGCATTTTCCTCCAGGATCTGTGAAGAAGCACAGATGTGTCAAGGAACATCTGTATGATTCCGTCTCCTAGAAACCATTCAGCCTGGAAACCGACCCTGGCCCTTCAAGGCAGTCTTCCTTTGAATTTGGTTTAGCTGGAAAGATTCTTAAGTACCTGTGACATGTGATTATTCTTAGCTGAAATACTTTCTCCACTTCCTGTCTGCATGCCCAAGGCTTCTGAAGCAGCCAATGTGTATGCAACAATATTTTCAACTTAGGTAAAAAAGGGATTATTTACTAGTTTTAAAACTTGTAGTTGCCTGCTTATAGTTTACTTTAAAACTGAGACCTGATATGTCATTATGCATACTTATTTTAAGTATGTGTAATGCTGGATATGTACAGTACAGTACTGAATGTGTAATTTGAATCAATACGGTGTTTCGCTGACTTGGGCAACCTGGCTGGCTTGGCAGAGGTGTTCTCTGAGTTGTTTGCAGTTTTCTGCGTGGGGTGTCAAGTGGGGAGGACCACTCTCATGTGGTCTGCTTCTCCTGATTGTCCAAGTTGTGCCCTGAAGCATCCTCATCCTTAGCCCTGTACATTTCAAAGTGAATTATTAAAGAATACAATTTCTGTGAAATAAAAACTGGTTTAAGAGGAGCTAATTATGAAATGGATTTTTGTAGTAGTAGGAAACTAAAGAATAAACATTTGATATTCAGCTGAAAATATCTGTTTTGTTTGGGGAGGGAAATGATTACTGTAGCCAGCACCTGCAAATTTGACCTTGTTCTTAAAGATCGCTACACTGCTTGGAACAGTTCCTCTTTTCATTTTATTTTTATTTTTTGGTTTTTGCGGTACACGGGTGTCTCACTGTTGTGGCCTCTCCCGTTGCGGAGCACAGGCTCCGGACACGCAGGCTCAGCGGCCATGGCTCACGGGCCCAGCCACTCCACAGCATGTGGAATCTTCCCGGACCGGAACACGAACCCGTGTCCCCTGCATCGGCAGGTGGACTCTCAACCACTGTGCCACCAGGGAAGCCCTTTTTTGTGTGTTTTTAATTTGAGACAACTACAAACATAAAAAAGTTGGAAGGCCAGCAAAAGGACTGTTATTTTTCTAAGTTTCTGACCTAATGCCCTATCACCTCTGACTGGTATATATTTCTTATAAACAATACACTCTCCTCCATAAGCACGATATAATCATCAACATCAGAAAATTAACATGGATACATTGCTGCCCCTAACTCTGAGACTACTTTCAAGTTTTTCCAGGTGTCCTTATAATGTATTTTATGCGAAAGATTCCATCCAGAATCTCCCTTTGCCTTTAGTTATCACATCTATGTTGTGAATGTCAGTCTGTACAGTTCCTCAGCCTAGGCTTTTATGGCCTTGGCTCTTTTGAAGATTACAAGCAGTTATTTTGCAGAAGGTCCCTTGATTTGTATCAGTCTGATGTTTCTCCATAATTAAAATCAGGTTATTGATCTTTAGCCAAAATAACACAGAAACAATGGTACTTTCTTTTAATTACATCTGATCAGGTGGCTCAAAATCTCTACTTGTTATGTTACTGATAACATTCATTTTGATCACTTGACTAAGTTAGTATCTGTCAAGCTTCTCCTCTGTAAAGTAACTCTATTCCTCTTTATAGTAACAGTTTATAGGGAAGTACTTTGAAATTTTGTGAGTCATCTGTTCCTCATCAGAATGTCAATTTATTCATTTGTCCATATATATATATATGTATGTATGTATGATTTCCTATTTTATTCAAAGGGCAAACATTCGTTATTGTTCTAGGCTATTTTTGGAGATCATGCTAAAATTGTGAACAAAGAAATCCACCTTTCACTGTCAAGCATTGTCCTGGGAGTTAGAGCCCATGATCCATTTTGATGCTTAAACTGTCCCATCCTTGGCCACCAGGAGCCTATTCAAACTGGCTCTGGTGTCCTTTGACCAGGGCCCCATCATTCTTTCAGTACTTCCTTGCTTTCTGGCAGAACAAGATCCTCCAGGCTCAGCTCGTGTTTTTCCCTGTCCCAGTGCTGGAATCAGTTGTTTTCCGAAGGGGTCCTGGTTTCTTTGAGTGAACAATGGTTTTTAGAAGCCAAGATTTAAGCATTAGTAAATGCTCATTCCTATTGCGATTTCCCTGCTCCAGCATCTTCAGTGGACAGAGCTGGGACACACACATCCACACACACACACATTTAGAGGTAAATGTGTGTGCATATGTGTATGTGTGTGGATATAAGTATACATGTATATATAATATGTATATTTAAGTATAGATGTAAATGTGTGTATGTATATACATATACATGCATACATATACACGTTTACAATTGTATTTATTTCTGTACCTATATCTGTATGTGTTGAAATCCATGAGTTCACACCTATGCCTTTAATTGTAATACAACACTACAGAGTTCATTCTAGATTTATTCCTTTCTATTATTTGTTCCTCTTATGACATTGAGAAACCTGCCTCTTATTCTCCTTAATATGTTCACTTATTTGATCAATGCCTCAGTATGAAACCCATCTCCCATCTCGGTGGCATCCCCTGCCCCCCATGATAGCTTCCTCTTTCTGCCTGGGCTCTGACTCCCCACTCTGGGTGCTCCCACCCCATGGATGACCTTTTTACCCTGTTTGGGCTCTAACAGCCTAGGCTGGGTGGTCCATTCATCCTCAGCTGGGGGCCACAGTGGCCCCCTTGGCCTGGGATGCCTAACCTCATGGCTTGTGTTTTATACTGATTCCCAGAGTTTGCCCTTCATGTTAAGTTCTGATTGCCTACAGTGATTACTGGTTCGATACCCTTTATTGCCAGCTGTTCCTTCCCTGTCTCACTTCCTTATATCTCCAATAACTCCAGCTCAGACACCCTTTTTTCCTTCCAGGGCTGGGGGAAACCTCGTTTCCCACTGTTGCTCGTCCCTGGTGCTTCATCCTCCCTTGTTTGCTCCTTGTTTTTTTTTTTTGTTTTTTTTTTTGCCATCCGCGGGCCTCTCACTGCTGTGGCCTCTCCCGTTGCGGAGCACAGGCTCCGGACGCACAGGCTCAGCGGCCATGGCTCACGGGTCCAGCCGCTCTGCGGCATGTGGGATCTTTCCAGACCGGGGCACGAACCCGTGTCCCCTGCATCGGCAGACGGACTCTCAACCACTGCGCCACGAGGGAAGCCCCTTTGTTTGCTCCTTGAATCTGCCTACACCTCTGGGAAAATCCCATCATCACCCTCTTCACTTAGCCTCGAAGTTGCTACCTATCGCTCCTTCTGATCCCTTCCCCTTGTGTCCAGCACCCTGGGACACAGGGTCCTCCTAGGATCTGACCTCCTTGCTTAAGAGTGTCATCTTGAACTCTGATGAATACAATTCTCCATCTTGTTACATGTTTTTCTTTGTTAAAGTCACATTCTTTATGAGACGGGACCACTGCTTTGTGTGATCCAAGTCCTCTTCCCATTTCCAGCCTACTCCCTTTAAAAATGTTTCTCTTGTACTGGGTGGAGAAGATTCTTCTTTGTGCCATGGAAGATAGGCTGTGCTCAGCCTACTTGCTTATCAACCTTTGTTCTATGAAAATGAGGAACTGGGAAATGTGAAATTTTCTAAGAGGTTGACCTCATCAGTATCAACACTTAATACCCCTTCCAGGGTCTATGTTCTCAGTAAGAAGACAATGGAGAATTCACCAAGTCTTTCCTACATAAAGGCAAGCTACCCTTGGATGTCTTTCACTATATGCCACCTTTTATTTCTCTCTTGTTGATGAGTATTTATGATTCAATGTATGAATCTAAGCTATTCTCCACCTTGCCATATAGTCCATCTAAAGGCAGTGAGATAGTCTATCATCAAAGCTAGAAATAACCCTTAAAAGCAATGCTTGCAGACTCTCACTTTGTCTTCCAGGTCTATTCATTCTTGTCTCATTTCAGGGACTGCTCTAACCATGACTAAAAATCATCCTTTGTCCCCAAGTCTCCTTAGCATAGTGCTTCCTATGATTTTTTTTCATTTTCAAGAAGCTAATAGCTATCGTCAGGGAGATTCTCCAGGAACCTGGTCTCTGCAGGTAGAGCTGGACAAAAGCCTTCAACCAAACCAGGATGTCTGCCACTGACCTCTCTCCTTAAGAAAGGGTATTCAAGGACTTCCCTGGTGGTCCAGTGACTAAGACTCCACACTCCCAATGCAGGGGCCTGGGTTCGATCCCTGGTCAGGGAACTAGATCCCACATACTTCAACTAAGAGTCTGCATGCTGCAACTAAAGATCCCTCATGCTGCAATGAAGATCCCATGTGCCGCAACTAAGACAGGGCGCAGCCAAATAAATAAATAAATAAATAAATAAATATTTTTAAAAAATAAATAAAGAAAGAAAGGGTCTCCATTGAGGCTGGGTTAAAAACAAATCTCATTTCGTATCAAGAAATTTTTAATTTTCATGTAAATGAAGAGAATAATGGCATCTAAGTATGGTTCTTTGACAAAAACACTGAATCCTGTTTATGACTTCTCCTCAGTATGGTCTCTCTCTGCTATGTCCTTTTGGCTTTATGGTCATAGTGCAAAATGACTGCAGCGTGTCTAATGGACATGACACTCTTTTCCATTATTATCCCTTAAGTTTGGAAGTCAGAGTGAAATGCTCTCTTGAGCTAGGCTCGGAAGATGACAAATTCAAAATGCAGCTGAATACCCCCCATTTTAAGTCTAAAACATCAGATAAGTTCTCCTAAAATCCACAGTATAGAATCCAGATATCTCTGAGCTTACTCAGAATTAATTGAAAAAAATGACATTCCATCATAAATAAATGTTAACTGAAAATATACTTCTTCCCAGTCTTTTGAGAGCATGCCCAAATGGGGATGGGTTTCATTCACAAAGCACAGCAAAAGTTCATTAAAAATATCCTTGTCCTTATCATCAGTGCCTCTTACATGCCTGGAGGTGGCTCTGGAAGCAGCAGCCCCTCCTTTTCTTCTCCTAAAGCCCTCTCCAAGCAGCCTGCACATCTCTTCCATCTCCTCCCCACATTTTCCCATGCACAGCACCTGAAAAAAATAGCTCCTTCTTTCTTCCTAGTTCACATTGTCCCTGTATTGGTTTCCTGGGGCTGCTGTAACAAATCCCAATGAACTTGGTGGCTTAAAACAACACAGATTTATTCTCTTACAGTTCTGGAGACCAGAAGTCCAAAATCAGTTTTGCTGGCCTAAAGTCAAGGTATGGACCAAGGCTGGTCCTTTGGAGGCTCCAGGGAAGAATCCATTTTCTTGCTTTTCCAAAGCTTCTGGCAGCTGCCAGTGTTCTTTGGTTCGTCATCACTCCAATCTCTGCTTCTGTAGTTACATTGTTGTGGAATCTCCTTTTGCCTTTCTCTTATAAGGACATGTGATTACATTGAGGGCCCACCTGGATAATCCAGGATAATTTCCCATCTCAAGATCCTTACCTAATGGCATCTGCAAATGTCTGCAAAGTCTCTTATGCCACGTAAAGTCCATCACAGATTCCAGGGCTTAGGATTGGGATACCTTTCATAGCCCATTATTCAGTCTACCATAGTCCCCTAACCATCAGGGTGTTGGCGGTGGGGAGCCCCTTATGAAACTTTCCTTCCACTCCCAACTTGGGTCTCTATATTTAGGATGCCTCACCCCTTTCTCTATTCTCTCTTTCTAAAACTCCAAGCTGTTCTTTGACAAAGCTCCAGTTATTGCCTCCTTTAGATTCTTTCCCTATCCAGTGGACCATGTTCCAAGTCTAAGTCCTAGAGTTGTGATTAGTTTTAGGCTTCAGCCCACTGGATGGCTGAGGCTCATTACCCTTAGCAGAACAGGTGTTGAGATGGAAGGAAGACGGGCCAGTATGGGTTTCAGTCCAGTGAGCAATGGTGAACGCAGCTTTGTCAATTCCAGTTTCCTTTCCATTACATTCACCAAAAGGAACTACTGACCTACTGGTTTGTTTACTAGTTGGTCCATTATAGTAAGCACATCCCCAAAGAACAAACTATACTTGGGAGTCAGTGCAGTTTAAACTCAGATTAAGAAAAGACACAGTTGCCTCAGTGAGCCAGGACTCTGTCCTGTTCTTTGTGTCACTGTATCCCCATTACTGTGAAATAAAGTTTCTTCTTGCGTCCTCTAGCAGGGCCTGCCAGAATCCTAAAAGAAGTTAACATTAGTTTTTAATGTCTGTTCACTTTATTAATGTGGGAAGTGGGCTAGACTTAATTAAATTGTTTGGGGTCAGAATTTCCCCTCTAATGGAAATCAGGGTAGGGATCTTCTACTGATATTTTCCTCCACCCCACAGTATATATTTAATGCTGTGTGGTCTGAATTTATTTCCTAGCAACAGTCAAGAAAAACGGTGATTTCTGGGAAGCACTCCTCTTTTAACATAAAGAAACCCAAGTGAATGAACATGAGAAATATGGGAACCACTGACTGCCTTCCAGTTGAAGCTTGAATTCAGTCTATCGTTTCCCAAACAGTGCTTTGAAAGTAAATCCTATTGGTATGTGAAGAGCAAAGGAGTGAATTAAAAATAACCAAAATGCCTCTCCACCCTTCTCTTCCCTGCCTAATCCCACTCTGTCATCTTAAAGGAACCTTATGTAAAATTCTGAATTTTAAGCAAAATATTACAGAAATCCAACTGTCCAGATTTTTTAAATGTCTAGAATATTCAATTTTATGTGTGTGAAGGCGAGGTCTGAGGTATCAAATCTGATCGCAAGAAAAGGTATTTATAAAGCTCAACAGAACAACCACAGAATTAAACATAAATGTTCATGTAGCTCTTCTTGACCCAAGTTTTTACCACTAAACTACAATACAATAAAGGGGCACCTATGGATGAAGTCGGGACTCCAAGGATTGAGGGCAGAACAATGTTGTTTTACATCCTCCTCAGGGGCAGACCCAGGCTGGGCTGTATCACTGTGCTTCGGTCACTGTACATTTTCCGTAATAAATTGTGGAAGGTTTCCTCAAAAAGAAAAAAAAAAAAAAGAACAACCACAGAATCTCCACAGGCTCTGCAACCACAGTCCAACTTTGTAGATGGGCTAAAGAAGTAAAATGATTTCTCACGGTTACATTCCTAGTGAGAATCAGGAAAAGACTAGATATTACACCTCTTATTTTTGACACCATTGCTTATCTGTTTTCCTACCTGCTTTATCTTACACAACCCAATTTCATAGACCCTATATCCTCTCCTTATACATTAATTCGCCCCTCTTATCTCCCATCTTCTCCGCTCCTGGAGGGAGACTGAAGAAGTCAAGGGAGGAGGATGCGTGGGCAGCCCGTGGAGAGCCTCTATGGGGGCCATTTTGTCAATTCCAGTTTCCTTTTCATTCTCCTCCCTCTTCACCAAGACTTGTCCCCACCTCCAAGTCCTTTGCCTGCCCTCCAGGGCCAGGGTTCTCCCAATATCCCACTCTGCCCTTGACCCAAGAGACACTGGTGTAACCCTCTTCTTCATCCAAGATCCTTCTTCTAACCACACATGAGAATTCTGGCCAAAAACTGTTTTTGAATGAAGAGGTCAGTGGAAATGAGGGCTAGATCCCTGACTTCTGGGACCATATCTCTAGGGCACCAGAAATATAACACTCAAAAGGGAAATGGAAATAAGACCTTGTGACTGAATCTTCAACACCTCTCTCCAAGGAAAAAGAGAGTATGCTCTTGGATTTTTCCTCAGATGTGATATTAACCTCTTATGAGGAATTTCTCCCAAGTGGGCTTAAGTTCATAGTCATGAACTTTAGATAACTGACATCAGCTGACTGACATCCTGGCAGGACAAAAATTGAGAACTTCTCCTCTCTGGCTGCCCTTCAATACCACTGATTCACTGCCGTGATCTTTGGCCACATGAATGTGAGTCTAGACTAAGTATTGTGTTCATGGAACAGTTTTGCCTGAGATGAGCTCTCTAGGTTTTGTCTTGTTCTAAATTTCACTAGTGCAGTGCTGCTGCAGCAATAATCTTAGTATGACTTTGGGTTCTTTAAACGTGGGGGCACAACAAAAATGATGCTCATTTCAGTGATAAAAATCACAGGCAGTAGTGGTTGAAAGAACCTAGACTCCATCAGATATCTGAGCTTAAATCCTTTAGCTGAGCCCGGGTAGAATAAGAACTTGGGGAGGAAGAATTAAGGATGTTAATTCTTTTGCATGTTAAAATTATTTGGACCTTAATTTGCAAGAGAATTTAATCTTTGGAGTTCAGTTTCTTCTGGGAATTTCACAATGGGAGGGAGTTTCTATGCAAAGTTCAGGCATCTTTATGTTGTTGGAAATTTATGAGTGAAAATTGTTGGTGTAGCATTTTAATTGTATTGCCTAACCTCTGGTGAGCTGTAGTGGGCAGTGTAGTTGGGCATTATTTGGGATGTGAAATAGAAGAGGAAGCAAAGTCTAAGCCTTGGATACTGTGTAGATTCGGAGTTAATCTAATTAATATACTGTCTGGGAGCATTTTTATGTTTCCACAGGAGGATACCAAAGGAGCAATAGCTGGTGTTGAGGAAGCAACCCATGAAGGTGGAAACAAGACTGCCTTGATCAACAGCTGGTCTCCTCCCTTTCAGAGGATAGTCACTCTTTTGGTTGATATAATTCATGATGAATCCCAAAGGATGAGAGAAAAATAACATGGGAAATATTGGGGGGAACTAACTCACCCTCCTTTCTCAATCTACTCTGGTTTCAAATTTTATATGGGAGAGTCCTTAACTAACACCCTCATCTTTTACCCATGTTCTTTCCTACTCCATCCTTTCTGGTGGTAGGAGACATCCATTGGTCCACATTGATCCCTTTGATGGAGATGATCTCTCACACAGTTCCAAGCACTGTGGTGCTAATTTCTATTATGTCCTCTCTATCCTGGATCAGTGTGAGACAGAGATCCTGGATGTTGTTTTATTTTGCAAACAATAAAACAAAGATATTGTTTTATTTTGCAAAGTTTTCCCCTTGAGTTGGGTTTCCTAAGGTCTAACTGGGGTATGAATGGGAGGTAGTATAGTAGAGAGTGTCAGTACACCATTTTTCTTGCATAAATAAACCACATACTCCACCGTAGAGTTCATAGTCATGGCTAACATTTTGACTTCCTTTTTCCTGACTTCAATTGAGAGTGTTTCTCAATTGGTTTTTAACTCAGGTGTGGAGTAGAGGTGGTTTTTTTTTTTTTGGATTTTGTTAAACCCGAGGTGTCAGTGCAAAAATCACAAAGAGAGTAAAGAGTAGAATTTCTTAGAGAGAAGTCAGTGATCTGACTATGCATGAAAGTGGTAGGCAACAAGCCAGGAAATGTAGTTTGGGGTCAAACATGGGTATGGCTTTAGATTTATTCTTATTTTTTCACAAAAAGAAGAAGCATTGGAGGTGTTTGAGCAGGGCAGAAACATTTCTGAGATGAATTTTCCAGAGAATAATCTGCATGCAAATAGACTGAAGACGGATGAAAGAAGATGACCAAGAGGAAGGTAATGGCCAAGGAAACAGGGGCGAGAAGGAAGAATAATATCATAAAAGTGTAGCTTGACAGATGATTCTCTATTGAGGGTGAAAGAAGCGTAGTTGTCAAAATAATACAGTTGTTCAGCTTTGGAAGTTTAGAGCAGGGGTTGGCAACCTTTATCTGTAAAGGACAAGATTCATATTTTAGGCTCCACAGGCCATACAGTCTTCATGGCAATTTTCAACTCAGCCATTGTAGCATGAAACAACCACACACAATACATAAATGAACAAATAAGGCTGTGTTCCAGTAAAACTGTATTTACTAAAACCTGCAGCCTGCAGGCTGTGGTTTGTTGATCTCTGGCTTAGAAGGTTATGGCACCAGTTCTGGGATTAAGCTATCACCTCTGAGCTGTAAACTCACCTTCTTGGGATGCTGGCGATGGGACTCTGCAAACCACTTTTCTGTTTTGCCTGCTGCTCCCTGTGAGGTCTGGAGCGGGGAGAAGGGACACACTCCTTCCTGTTTTGCTTGCTGTTCCCATCAAGGTCATTACAATGGTTCTTTACCAGTTTCTTCCCACACTCCTAGAACCAGCCTCAGAGATATGAACACCCGCTGCCTGGCACCCCCTCCACAGGGACGTGAGTCTTGGCAACACGAGCATCTTCTTCTGAGCTCCTGAGGCATCAGTGCCAGCCAGGTACAGACCTCTTCTCAGATCCAAGGTTCTAGGTTCTAATAACCCTAACTTCTTCCCTCTGTTCCAACAGCCCTACGAGTAGTAGCTGCTTCCTGGAATTACTATCTTTGAGTTACCTCAGAATATTCCCTTTTACTTTGCCTTTTCAATCCTCCAAAGTCTATTTAAATTAGTTCCTGTATTAAACTTTTTCTATTGGAATAATTGGTGTGATTTCTGTTTCCCTCACTGAACTCGGATCCACACAGTACTATATTCTGTATAGAATAAGGAATACATGGGGTATAGATAGGAAATATGAGAAGTGTAGTCTTGAAGGAGTATACATTAAGTCTACTTATAGAAATGATGAGTTTGGAGTACTCACAAATGAATCACTTCTAGATTTCTAGCAAATGGATATTGAAGAAAAACAGGGATATATTATTCACATGAAGGTGCTGTTTATATGAGTAGAGATCAACAATTAGGAAAGTATAGCTAGAGTATAGCTAGAGTAGAAAAGATAGACATAGGAACCATCTTCATTTTTGAGAGAAATGACGAAGAGGAAGAAAAGGCAAGACAAAGAAAGAATTGTGTTAGAGGCAGAAGGAAAACTTGCAGAATACAAGAAATCAAGAGGGAGTTTTAAGAAGAAGGTGGTCAATATGAACAAATACTGTAAATATCAAGGGAGATTACTGATGACTTCCCAAAGAGTAGTTTCCAAAGAATAGCAAAGTTAGAACGGGAAGGGTTGGTAAGAGAAATGAAGCCAATAAGAACTATTTTTTCTTTATTTTTTAAGTGAAGCCATTTGATGGTGAAAGGAAGATGGGTGATTATATAGAGATCTACAAGCCCAAATAAATCAAATTTTATTTATTTATAAGGAAAACTTTTGGCAGAAATGTTATCAATGGTGACAGACAATGGGATACGCATAGGATAAAGGAATAACACATGTAACACATGAGTGGAGAAAAGTGGGTGAGGTGGGATGGGATAGAGAACCCAACTGATACAAAGGAAGGGTACTGCCTCTTCTGAGATCCAGACAAATTTCATGTGGGGAGGAGAGAAGCTGAACTTGTCTTGAAAACAAACTCTCCTAATTCCTTGTTCCTGTGTTAAACAATAGTGGGATCAGACATATTTTCCTATTCCTATGCTAGTTAGTGCTGAGACCAAGCAATAACAATGGCTGCTTTTTAGGGAATGTGTGCTCATGTATGATGAGACTGTGGGCCACCCAGTCCAGATCCCTCTTTAAGGAAAGACTGCTCCCCTGGCTGCTGGTGAATGTTGTTGGCTGAATGTCTTTATCTGTCATTCCTTTCCAAGATTGCCTCAGCTGCAACTGACCACTAATTACTTGGTCAAAACTGCCTTAACCATAACTTCCTTCCAGGGGTAGGCTATGTACAGTGACATGGCCCAATGAGGGACATTTCTGATGAGTCATTTAAAATGCATAGAGCTCCCTATGGGGGATTGGCTGAGATTGTGGAGCCTGCATCACAGCTTGACTTCTCCTCCTGGCCATTCTGGCTCCCCTCCCCCACTCCCCATTGCACAGGTGTTGACGTCAAGGGCACACCCTAATGACCATCTGAAATACTAAACTGCCCCAGAATCTGCTTCATGGAGAACCCAACCTATAATGTCAGCTCTATAGCTTACTTCTAACAGCTTGCTCATCAGGACCTCTTTTCACAACCTTGCATTCTGTGCCTACTAAATCAACTTATTTTGTCATAAGCTCTCCAATCCCAACCAGTTTCCTGCCTTGGAAGACCCACCTTAAAGTCATCTAGTCTAGGCCCTAAAACACTATTGATAACCTGTCTCAGTATTCTATTTTGAGACTGCCAAAGTGGTGTCCTCCCTTACTTCAATACATTTAGTAGATTTAGCTTTGCTTGATTTACAGGTTTTTCTGGTGATCTTCTAGAGAACTGATAGTTGAGAGTTTTCATCAGATATCATTATTCTTCCCAAGTTTTAGAAAGTCTGGTAGCTTCAGAAGAGATGGAAAAGTTTGGAAAATATTGATATATCTTGGTCAATTTAATAAGGAATCAACTCTGAAAACTTTGTTTTCTGTCTTGACTTGGGATGTTTCAAGGAAGGCTGATCTCCTAGGGGTTGACAGGAGTTCTATGAACTTGGTTTCAGATAACATGGTGTAGGACAGTCCGAGGTGGTAGCTACTATCTTCACCTTATAATCAGTGCTCCCAGAAGCCTATCCTCCAGCTTGGACTCCAGTGGAAGTGGAATCTCTGATTTCTGTTTTGACTCAGCAGTCATGTGCTTCCTTGGATTTGAGATGGTCCTCTGATTCTGAGCACTCTCATCTCTCCTTCCCTCCCAGGCTTCTCATCCCACCTCCTTCATTCTCTGCTGCTTGTAGTTTTAACAAGGAAAGCATGTAGCCACAGAAAGCTTTCTCTCTTCCTTGTGTAAAGCCTATACATAGGAATTTGGGAGCACATAGACAAATACATTAATTTCCCTTGAAATAATCCTAGAGATATTACAAGAGCAATTAATACATAAGATGAACTTTGATGTGCTCAAGTATGATATGATCTTGAGAACATGTAATCTATTCTCCTGCCTTCTACTCTATTCTTAAAATATTCGAGGTGGATGTTTCCCATATAGTTATTTTTCGTTATTTCTCACTAGAATGTATTTGTTTGTTGAAATTTAAACTCATTTCTTCCTGCCATTAATGAAATAGCTTATTCAGTAATTATTACTGAATGCCTGCTAGGACAAGTCCACCAACCCTCTCATGATATCATGTTATATCTTTGATGGTGGTTAGTAAACCTTTTCTCCACCTTCTCTTCTTAGGCCAAATGGACCTAATTTTTCCTTCCTCTGATTTCCAAAAGACAACTTCAATTTCCTTTTTTGAATGTATTATTGGTTAAGGCAGGGCCAGGGCATTAATTAAGTCAAGGTCAACCCATAGAAGATCCTTAACTCAAATTACCAGCCTCTGGGTTTTGAACTTTTGAAGTTTAGGCTTATTTGAAGGCATCTGGGTTTTCCCCTCCTTTTATTATCTTCATTATCAACAGCAATCTCTGGTGCCTGGAGGCACTGAATATTACCATTTCAAGCGCCCCACCCAACTTACTTGTAAAGCACCTTTAACCACAGCCGGCTGTTCGGGCCATTTGGGAGCCATATTTACTTAAAGGCATAGCAAAGTTCAGACCCCGTCGTGCTCAGAGAGGAAATGAGACTGAGTTCTGGTGCTTATGATCTACAAAAGTTGTCACCGCCACAAAGAACAAAACAGAAGCACTTGCTAAGCACTTTTTCCAAGTATAATTTGCTTTTCTAAAGAACTGGTACCTAGTGTTGCTGTAGAATGAATTCACATAAGAATCTTTAAAAAAGACAAACCTGAATTCAAAAATGACCCTTAAAAAGTAGGTGAGGGGGCTTCCCTGGTGGCGTAGTGGTTGAGCGTCTGCCTGCTAATGCAGGGGACACGGGTGCGAGCCCTGGTCTGAGAGGATCCCAGACGCCGCGGAGCAAATAGGCCCGTGAACCACAACTACTGAGCCTGCGCGTCTGGAGCCTGTGCTCCGCAACAAGAGAGGCCGCGATAGTGAGAGGCCCGCGCACCGCGATGAAGAGTGGCCCCTGCTTGCCACAACTAGAGAAAGCCCTCGCACAGAAACGAAGACCTAACACAGCAAAAATAAATTAATTAATTAATAAACTCCTACCCCCAACATCTTCTTAAAAAAAAAAAAGTAGGTGAGGACACCTTTTTTAATTACATGATTGAAAGAAAGTTTAGAATGTAATTATACAATTTTCACTAATAATTTGTCTAAAATTAGTCAATTTTCTCTTCTCATAATTATCGTGAGCTTTTTGGCTTTCACACCTCACACCTCTTCATCTTCTCACAGTTATCACTAGCTTTGAATTTTTCAGTTTCTTTACATTACTACTTTCATTGTTGCCAACTTCTTTGTACTCATGGGGGAGGAATCTCAGAGTGTGCTATAGGTGAGCCTGGATTGAAGCTTGGGGTTTTTGCAGATGAAGCCACCGTATCCCACCCCAATTATACCCAATCCCATTTAGTTTTAACCTTCGCACATAATTTTTCTTATTAATCAAAGCATGTTGCCTTTTATCTGTGCATTTATCTTCAGAGTGACTGAGTAGTCATTTCACTGCCAGTCAAATACACTCAAGGTCTCCTTTTCCTCATTTACCAAATAGTTTCTGAAGTCTCTTCTATTGCTATAATTTTACTATTCTAGCATTTTAGAATCTTTAGCTCCACCCTAGTACTTGAATTTCAGCATTTCTTAAAATCCTTTTGTGGTGATAATTTTGGAAGTTATCAGAGTCTATCAGTTCACTGCTGAAAATGTGTACTTCAGCTCTTGGCGTTCCTCAGGTGGGTGAGATGACCATGCTTGTATGTAAAGCATCATAAATTACATTGGCAAGATGCATTTTTTTTTTTTGGTAAGGCCTTGTACTTCTTAAAGCTGTATAGTCAGGCATTCTGTAGTTTACTTCTCTAATTTCTGGGAAACTCTGAAAGCTCCGAAGCTTTCAGAAATCACCCAAGTCACAAGATATTTTCTACTTCCATCTTCTACCCTTTGACAACTTGTTTAGAGAAGAGGTAGTTTGGTTTTCTTCAATCTGGCAGTGCCTATTTTCCCATTTTTAGTATATATTGTGACTTTTTTCCCCTTGAAAGTTAGATGGAGAGAAAAGGATTGCCCCTATTAGAATGGTTGGAAATGAATGACTTTGCAAACTAAAACAAGCAGTTTTATTTGTGGCAATTCTATGTGGGTAATATGTTTGAGTTAGCAACCACTTAATTCTTAGGTTTGCAGGATATGAATATGTGTGGTAAAAGCTTCTTTTAAGTGATGTTAAAGAAAAAAACTAAAAAATGTTATAGATGGCAATTTAAATGCTTCCTGGACTTAAATAGCAATTACAAGTGAGCAATTTCAAAAACAGAAACAGTTGGATGAAATTTCTCACAAAACATGGTACAGATTTTATATAGAATATTTCAATGTAATCACTGTCTTTTGTTACCAGCTGTCAGTCTTTTAAGAATTTATAGTGATTTTCAGTAAAGCTATAGTGGAAGAAACCCAAAGCAACAGTCTTCTTTTTTAGTAAATTCAAAAACTTAGTTTAAGAGACAAAGAACATTTTAATCTCTGAGTCCGTCAGAGCCAAGAGAGGTCAAGGCTGGGAATGGGGAAGATGAGAATTTCTGAGCCATGTAGCTGCCCAGGTTGGCAAATGCACATTTGAAGAGTTAGGTGAGATTACTCAGGACTGCATAGGAAGACCCACAGGTTACATCCCAGGGCATGAGGAAGTCAGGAATACCTAGGCAGATGAGAAATCAACCAGGATCTGGAAAGAATGCCTATTCCTCAAGAGTTAACAAGCAGGGTGGGTAAGTGTAGACAAACAGGTTGTTTCTGACAGCTCTAGAGTCTAGAGGAAAAGGTAGCCAGAAGTGGTTAAAGTTGATGTAAATATAAACATAGCAAATAGTATGAAGATGTGTTCACATGAGGGCACAGACTAAATCTGAGGACAAGGAAGTCACTCACCCTGCTGTGCTTCGGACTTGGGACTTCTAAAGATTTCTCTGCCCAACTTCTGACATGACTATGTTTATTTAGTACAAAATATGTAGAGGGCAGAGTGAATGCAAAACATATCAGGCTCAAGAAGAGCTCGCTGAGCCTGAACATTTGTAGTTATTAACTCATTGCTTTCTGTCTTCCCTGCCTCCTTACTGCTCCTTCCTTTTTGACACACATTTTTTCTCTTTCACTGGTTCCTTTTTCCATTTCTTTTATTTCCAAGTATTCTTTCTTGATATTCAATGCATTCCCCCAAATTAATCTATTTTCTCCAAAGAGGATGACTGTATTTCCATGTACTTGGATATTTTTCTTTGAATTCTCTCTATCATTTTATGCATTATATATAAATTATTCAGTAGTGGGAGGGAATATTAAGATGAGTATGACAGCCCCTGAAACATTCATTTACTCATTTATCCAATAACCATTTACTGAGTGCTTAACAAGTGCTAGACATTGTTCGAGATGTTGAAAATAGAGAAATAAGTAATATGAATTTCTTGTCCTCAAGGACTCAACGTCTAGGAGAGAAGGAAGACACATAAACACATAAAGACCCCCAGAGACTGAAGTGAATAACTCTCAGGGGCTATCAGATGTCTAGGATTGTTTGAGAAGCACTTTGTGGCCTAACATGACTCCTGTCTTTGTATTAATTTCCTATCATTTGCTACATTTTAGACTATATTTCACTTTGCTATATAGTATGTATCTCTGTATGTGATGTTATATCCTCTTATTTTTTTGTCATGGTGTGTGTTATAAATAAATAAAATTAATAGAAGTATATATTTAAGGGAGGTGTTTTTTTTTAACCTTTTACTTTTTAAATTAATTTATTTATTTTTGCTGTGTTGGGTCTTCGTTTCTGTGCAAGGGCTTTCACTAATTATGGCAAGCGGGGGCCACTCCTCATCGTGGTATGCGGGCCTCTCACTGTCGCGGCCTCTCTTGTTGCGGAGCACAGGCTCCAGACGCGCAGGCTCAGTAGTTGTGGCTCACGGGCCTAGTTGCTCTTCGGCACGTGGGATCCTCCCAGACCAGGGCTCGAACCCGTGTCCCCTGCATTAGCAAGCAGATTCTCAACCACTGCACCACCAGAGAAGCTCCAAGGGAGGTGGTTTTTGAGGTAGGCATTGAAACGTGGAGTTCAATGTTCTCAACAGTGAGAAGGAGAAAAAGCAGCAGAATATAAAGTATGTGCCAAGGAATAAGGGGTTGATAATCTTGGGATGTTCAGATAAAGGTAGGTAGGTTTTTGTGGGATCATAGAGCACCTGGAGTGGCAGGAGTGGCAAGGAACTTCTGGGAGGAAAAGAACTTCTGGTCATACTAAGGAGATTGGACTTTATCCTATAGTCAGTGAAGAAACACTGGTGGTTTTTAAGGAGAGGAGTGACATGTAATGGCAGAGTGAAAAAGATGGATTGGAGTGAGGGAGGCAAAAAATTAGAAGAAGGTGCAGTGAGGGCCTGGACTAAGGCAATAGTGGCAGTGGTGTAAATGAAATAACCAATTTGAGCAATACTGAAGAATCAGAGTGACATGACTTCAAGACTGTTTGTGTACAGCCAGTGGGGGAGAGAGAAGAGGCAGGCTTTCATCTGGATGGTAGATCATGTCCTCATTCTCACAGACATTGAATACGTGGTCATTGGAAGTAACTTAGACTCTTTTGGGGGCAAAAAGTCACCAGCACATGAGAAGTGAGTTAGCAATAATTTACCTTCCCTCACATATTACAGATGGCCATGGATTCCATTCCCTTGTTTGATACCCTGTGAAAGATGTCACAAGGCAATGCATGATTGAGTTCCAAGCATGTGTTCCTGACAGTGAGGGCTGTGTGGTAGAAATGGTATGACATAAAGAATTCTGGATTATCCAACAAGAAGATATAATATTTGTAAATATTCATGTACCCAACCTAGGAAAACCTTTATATATAAAGCAATATTAGCAGACCTAAGGGGAGAAATAAACAGCTATATGATAATAGTAGGGGATTATTAATGGACAGATCATCCAGACAGAAAAATCTATGAGGAAACATTGGACTTAAGTGACACATTAAACCAGATGACCTTAACAGACATTTATAGAACATTCCATCCGAAAGCAACAGAATATACTTCTTCTCAAGTGCACATGGAACATTCTCCAGATACATCATATGTTAGGCCACAAAACAAATATTAATAAATTTAAGAAGATTAAAAATCATATCAAGCATTCTTTTCCTACCAGATTGGTATAAAACTAGAAATCAATTACCAGAAGAAAACTAGAAAATTCACAAGTATGTGGAAATTAAACAACATGCTACCAAAAATGCCAATGGGTAAGGAAAAATCAAAAGAGAAATTAAAAAAAGCTTGAGACAAACAAAAATGGAAATACAACATAACAAAATGTATGGGACATAGCAAAAGTAGTTCTAAGAGGGAAGTTCATAGCGATAAATGTGTACATTAAGAAACAAGAAAGATCTCAAATAAACACTATTTTACACCTCAAGGAACTAGAAAAAGAACCAACTAAAGCCAAAGTTAGTAGAAGGAAGGAAGTAACAAAGATCAGATCAGAAATGAATGAAACAGAGGCTAAAAGACAGTAGAAAAGATCAATAAACTAAGAGCTGGGTTTTTGAAAAGAATTTTTTTTAAATAGACAAACTTCTAGCTAGACTTACCAAGAAAAAAAGAGACAGGACTCAAAAATATAAAATCAGAAATGAAAGGGGAGACATTAAACTGATACCACAGAAATAAAAAAGATCCTGAGACTGCTACGAACAATTATACACCAACAAATTTGACAATCTAGAAGAAATGGATACATTTGTAGAAACATAAAACCTACCAAGACTAAATGGATTAGAAGAGTTAATATTCTTAAAATGTGTATACTATTCAAAGCAGTCTACAGATTCAATGTAAGGCCTATCAAAATTTCAATGGCATGTTTCACAGAAATAGAACAAACAATCCTAAAATTTGTATGAACTACAAAAGACCCTGAATAGTCAAAACAATCTTGAGAAGAACAAAGTGGGCAACATCACACCTCTTGATTTAAAACTATATTACACAGGCCTTCCCTGGTGGCTCAGTGGTTAAGAATCAGCCTGCCAATGCAGGGGATATGGGTTTGAGCCCTGGTCTGGGAAGATCCCACATGCCACGGAGCAACTAAGCCCGTGCGCCACAACTACTGAGTCTGCCCTCTAGAGCCTGCGAGCCACAACCACTGAGCCTGCATGCCACAACTACTGAAGCCCGCACGCCGAGAGCCCGTGCTCCACAACAAAAGCCACCGCAATGAGAAGCCTGTGCACCGAAATGAAGAGTAGCCCCCACTTGCTGCAACGAAGACTCAATGCAGCCAAAAATAAAAATATAAAATAAATAAATAAATAAATAAATAAATAAATAATAAAACTATATACACAGCTATGGTAACCAAAACATGAGGTGTTGACATAAAAACAGACACACAGATCAGTGGGACAGAATACAGAGCCCAGAAATAAACACATGCATATACGGTCAATTAATTTATGACAGTGAAGCCAAGAATATACAATGGAGTCTCTTCAATAAATGGTGCTGGGAAGCCTGGATAGCCACATGCAAAAGAATGAAACCGGACCACTCTCTTATACCACACGCAGAAACTAACTCAAAATGGATTAAAGGAGGAGCCTCAAGATGGCGGAAGAGTAAGACGTGGAGATCACCTTCCTCCCCACAAATACATCAGAAATACATCTACACGTGGAACAGCTCCTACAGAACACCTACTGAATGCTGGCAGAAGACCTCAGACCTCCCAAAAGGCAAGAAACTCCCCACGTACCTGGGTAGGGCAAAAGAACAAAGAAAAAACAGAGACAAAGGGATAGGGACGGGACCTGCACCAGTGGGAGGGAGCCGTGAAGGAGGAAAGGTTTCCACACACTAGGAAGCCCCTTCGCGGGCTGAGACTGTGGGTGGCGGAGGGGGGAAGCTTCAGAGCCACGGAGGAGAACGCAGCAACAGGGGTGTGGAGGGCAAAGCACAGAAATTCCCGCACAGAGGATTGGTGCCGACTGGCACTCACCAGCCCCAGAGGCTTGTCTGCTCACCCGCCGGGGCGGGCGGGGCTGGGAGCTGAGGCTCCGGCTTCGTTCGGATCCCAGGGAGAGGACTAGGGTTGGCGGCGTGAACACAGCCTGAAGGGGTTAGTGCACCACGGCTGGCCGAGAGGGAGTCCGGGAGAACTCTGGAGCTGCGGAAGAGGCAAGAGACTTTTTCTTGCCTCTTTGTTTCCTGGTGCGTGAGGAGAGGGGATTAAGAGTGCCGCTTAAGGGAGCTCCAGAGACGGGCGCGAGCCGCGGCTATCAGCACGGACCCCAGAGCCGGGCATGAGATGCTAAGGCTGCTGTTGCCGCCACCAAGAAGCCTGTGTGTGAGCACAGGTCACTATCCACACCTGCCCTTCTGGGAGCCTGTGCAGCCTGCCACTGCCAGGGTCCCGTGATCGAGGGACAACTTCCCTGGGAGGACGCACGGTGCGCCTCAGGCTGGTGCAACATCACGCCGGCCTCTGCTGCCGCAGGCTCGCCCCGCATCCGTACTCCTCCCTCCCCGCGGCATGAGTGAGCCAGAGCCCCCGATTCAGCTGCTCCTTTAACCCTATCCTGTCTGAGCGAAGAACAGATGCGCTCAGGTGACCTACATGCAGAGGCGGAGCCAAATCCAAAGCTGAACCCCAGAAGCTGTGCGAACAAAGAAGAGAAAGGGAAATTTCTCCCAGCAGCCTCAGGAGCAGCGGATTAAAGCTCCACAATCAACTTGATGTACCCTGCATCTGTGGAATACCTGAAAAGAAAACAAACCATCCCAAATTGAGGAGGTGGACTTTGGGAGCAAGATATATTATTTTTTCCCCTTTTCCTCTTTTTGTGAGTGTGTATGTGGAAGCTTCTGTTTGAGATTTTGTCTGTATAGCTTTGCTTTCACCATTTGTCCTAGGGTTCTGACTGTCCGGTTTTTTTTTTTTTTTAACTTAACAAAATTTTTTTCCTTAATAATTATTTTTTATTTTAATAACTTTATTTTATTTTATCTTATCCTACTTTATTTTATCTCTTTCTTTCTTTCTTTCTTTCTCTCTTTCTCTCTCTCTCTCACTCTCTCCCTCCCTCCCTCCCTCCCTTCCTCCCTTTCTTTCTTCCTTCCTTCCTTCCTTTCTTTCTTTCTTTCTTTCCTCCCTTTTATTCTGAGCCGTGTGGATGACAGGCTCTTGTTGCACCAGCCAGGCGTCAGGGCTGTGCCTCTGAGGTGGGAGAGCCAACTTCAGGACACTGGTCCACAAGAGACCTCCCAGCTCCACATGATATCAAACAGCAAAAATCTCCCAGAGATCTCCATCTGAACTCCAAGACCCAGCTCCACTCAACAACCAGCAAGCTACAGTGCTGGACACCCTATACCAAACAACTAGCAAGACAGAAACACAACCCCATCCATTAGCAGAGAGGCTGCCAAAAATCATAATAAGGTCACAAACACCCCAAAACACACCACTAGACATGGACCTGCCCACCAGAAAGACAAGATCCAGCCTCATCCACCAGAACGCAGGCACCCGTCCCCTCCACCAGGAAGCCTACACAACCCACTGAACCAACCTTAGCCACTGGGGACAGACACCAAAAACAACAGGAAGTACGAACCTGCAGCCTGCGAAAAGGAGACCCCAACCACAGTAAGTTAAGCAAAATGAGAAGACAGAGAAACACACAGGAGATGAAGGAGCAAGGCCAAACCCCACCAGACCTAACAAATGAAGAGGAAATAGGCAATCTACCTGAAAAAGAATTCAGAATAATGATAGTAAAGATGATCCAAAATCTTGGAAATAGAAAAGAGAAAATACAAGAAACGTTTAACAAGGACCTAGAAGAACTAAAGAGCAAACAAACAATGATGAACAACACAATAAATGAAATTAAAAATTATCTAGAAGGGATCAATAGCAGAATAACTGAGGCAGAAGAATGGATAACTGACCTGGAAGATAAAATAGTGGAAATAACTACTGCAGAGCAGAATAAAGAAAAAAGAATGAAAAGAATTGAGGACAGTTTCAGAGACCTCTGGGACAACATTAAATGCACCAACATTCGAATTATAGGGGTCCCAGAAGAAGAAGAGAAAAAGAAAGGGACTGAGAAAATATTTGAAGAGATTATAGTTGAAAACTTCCCTAATATGGGAAAGGAAATAGTTAATCAAGTCCAGGAAGCACAGAGAGTCCCATACAGGATAAATCCAAGGAGAAACACGCCAGGACACATATTAATCAAACTATCAAAAATTATATTCAAAGAAAAAATATTAAAAGCAGCAAGGGAAAAACAACAAGTAACACACAAGGGAATCCCCATAAGGTTAACAGCTGAATTTTCAGCAGAAACTCTGCAAGCCAGAAGGGAGTGGCAGGACATATTTAAAGTGATGAAGGAGAAAAAACTACAGACAAGATTACTCTACCCAGCAAAGATCTCATTCAGATTTGACAGAGAAATTAAAACCTTTTCAGACAAGCAAAAGCTAAGAGAAGTCAGCACCACCAAACCAGCTTTACAACAAATGCTAAAGGAACTCCTCTAGGCAGGAAACACAAGAGAAGGAAAAGACCTACAATAACAAACCCCAAACAATTAAGAAAATGGTAATAGGAACATACATATTGATAATTACCTTAAATGTAAATGGATTAAATGCTTAAACCAAAAGACATAGACTGGCTGAATGGATACAAAAACAAGACCCATATATATGCTGTCTATAAGAGATCCACTTCAGACCTAGGGACACATACAGACTCAAAGTAAGGGGATGGAAAAAGATATTCCATGCAAATGGAAATCAAAAGAAAGCTGGGGTAGCAATTCTCATATCAGACAAAATAGTCTTTAAAACAAAGTCTCTTACAAGAGACAAAGAAGGACACTACATAATGATCAAGGGATCAATCCAAGAAGAATATATAACAATTGTAAATATTTATGCACCCAACATAGGAGCACCTCAATACCTAAGGCAAATACTAACAGCCATGAAAGGGGAAATTGACAGTAACACAATCATAGTAGGGGACTTTAACACCCCACTTTCACCAATGGGCAGATCATCCAAAATGAAAATAAATACGGAATCACAAGCTTTAAATGATACATTAAACAAGATGGACTTAATTGATATTTATAGGACATTCCATCCAAAAACAGCAGAATACACATTCTTCTCAAGTGCTCATGGAACATTCTCCAGGATAGATCATATCTTGGGTCACAAATCAAGCCTCGGTAAATTTAAGAAAATTGAAATCTCATCAAGTATCTTTTCCGACCACAACACTATGAGACTAGATATCAATTACAGGAAAAAATCTGTAAAAAATACAAACACATGGAGGCTAAACAATACACTACTTAATAACCAAGAGATCCCTGAAGAAATCAAAGAGGAAATCAAAACATACCTAAAAACAAATGACAATGAAAACACGATGACCCAAAACCTATGGAATGCAACAAAAGCAGTTGTAAGAGGGTAGTTTATAGCAATACAATCCTACCTTAAGAAACAAGAAACATCTCAAATAAACAACCTAACCTTACACCTAAAGCAATTAGAGAAAGAAGAAGAAAAAACCCCCAAAGTTAGCAGAAGGAAGGAAATCATAAAGATCAGATCAGAAATGAAGGAAACGATAGCAAAGATCAATAAAACTAAAAGATGGTTCTTTGAGAAGATAAACAAAATTGATAAACCATTAGCCAGACTCATCAAGAAAAAAAGGAAGAAGACTCAAATGAATAGAATTAGAAATGAAAAGGGAGAAGTAACAATTGACACTTCAGAAATACAAAGGATCATGAGAGATTACTACAAGCAACTATATGCCAATAAAATGGACAACCTGGAAGAAATGGACAAATTCTTAGAAATGCACAACTTTCCAAGACTGAACCAGGAAAAAATAGAAAATATGAACAGACCAATCACAAGCACTGAAATTAAAACACTGATTAAAAATCTTCCATCAAAAAAAAAGCCCAGGACCAGATGGCTTCACAGGAGAATTCTATGAAACATTTAGAGAAGAGCTAACACATATCGTTCTCAAACTCTTCCAAAATATCACAGAGGGAGGAACACTCCCAAACTCATTCTATGAGGCCACCATCACCCTGATACCAAAACCAGACAAAGATGTCACAAAGAAAGAAAACTACAGGCCAATATCACTGATGAACATAGATGCAAAATCCTCAACAAAATACTAGCAAACAGAATGCATATGATCATCTCAACAGATGCAGAGAAAGCTTTTGACAAAATTCAGCACCCATTTATGATAAAAACCCTCCAGAAAGTAGGCATAGAGGGAAATTTCCTCAACATAATAAAGGCCATATATGACAAACCCATAGCCAACATGGTCCTCAATGGTGAAAAACTGAAATGATTTCCACTAAGATCAGGAACAAGACAAGGTTGCCCACTCTCACCACTCTTATTCAACATAGTTTTGGAAGTTTTAGCCACAGGAATCAGAGAAGAAAAAGAAATAAAAGGAATCCAAATCAGTAAAGAAGAAGTAAAGCTGTCACTGTTTGCAGATAACATGATACTATACATAGAGAATCCTAAAGATGCTACCAGAAAACTACCAGGGGTGATCAATGAATTTGGTAAAGTTGCAGGATACAAAATTAATGCACAGAAATCTCTTGCATTCCTATACGCTAATGCTGAAAAATCTGAAAGTGAAATTAATAAAACACTCCCATTTACCATTGCAACAAAAAGAATAAAATATCTAGGAATAAACCTACCTAAGGAGACAAAAGACCTGTATGCAGAAAATTATAAGACACTGATGAAAGAGATTAAAGATGATACAAATAGATGGAGAGATATACCATGTTCTTGGATTGGAAGAGTCAACATTGTGAAAATGACTCTATTACCCAAAGCAATCTACCAATTCAATGCAATCCCTAACAAACTACCACTGGCATTTTTCACAGAACTAGAACAAAAAATTTCACAATTTGTATGGAAACACAGAAGACCCTGAATAGCCAAAGCAATCTTGAGAAAGAGAAACAGAGCTGGAGGAATCAGGCTCCCGGACTTCAGACTATACCAGAAAACTACAGTAATCAAGACAGTATTGTACTGGCACTAAAACAGAAATATAGATGGGGCCTCCCTGGTGGCGCAGTGGTTGAGAGTCCGCCTGCCGATGCAGGGGACACGGGTTCGTGCCCCGATCCCGGAGGATCCCGCATGCCGCGGAGCGGCTGGGCCCGCGAGCCATGGCCGCGGGGCCTGTGTGTCCGGAGCCTGTGCTCCGCAACGGGAGAGGCCACAGCAGTGAGAGGCCCGCGTACAGCAAAAAAAAAAAAAAAAAAAAAAAAAAAAACAGAAATATAGATCAATGGAACAGGATAGAAAGCCCAGAGATAAACCCACTCACGTATGGTCACCTTATCTTTGATAAAGGAGGCAAGAATATACAGTGGAGAAGAGACAGCCTCTTCAATAAGTGGTGCTGGGAAAACTGGACAGCTACATGTAAAAGAATGAAATTAGAACACTCCCTAACACCATACACAAAAAATAAACTCAAAACGGATTAAAGACCTAAATGTAAGGCCAGACACCATCAAATTCTTAGAGGAAAACATAGGCAGAACACTCTATGACATAAATCACAGCAAGATCCTTTTTGACCCACCTCCTAGAGAAATGGAAATAAAAACAAAAATTAACAAATGGGACCTAATGAAACTTCAAAGCTTTTGCACAACAAAAGAAACCATAAGCAAGACGAAAAGACAACCCTCAGAATGGGAGAAAATATTTGCAGATGAAGCAACTGACAAAGGATTAATTTTGAAAATTTACAAGCAGCTCATAGAGCTCAATATCAAAAAAACAAACAACCCAATCCAAAGATGGGCAGAAGACCTAAATGGACATTTCTCCAAAGAAGATATACAGATTGCCAACATACACATGAAAGAATGCTCAACATCATTAATCATTAGAGAAATGCAAATCAAAACTACAATGAGGTATCACCTCACACCAGTCAGAATGGCCATCATCAAACATTCTACAAATAATAAATGCTGGAGAGGGTGTGGAGAAAAGGGAACCCTCTTACACTGTTGGTAGGAATGTAAATTGATACAGCCACTATGGAGAGCAGTATGGAGGTTCCTTAAAAAACTAAAAATAGAGTTACCATATGACTCAGCAATCCCACTACTGGGCATATACCCTGAGAAAAACATAATTCAAAAAGAAAAACATAATTCATAATTCAAACATAATTCAAAATTCATGTACCAAAATGTTCATTGTAGCTCTATTTACAATAGCCAGGACATGGAAGCAACCTAAGTGTCCATCAACAGATGAATGGATAAAGAAGATGTGGTACATATATTACTCAGCCATAAAAAGAGAAAATATTTGCAAATCATATATCTGGTAAAGGGTTAACATCCAAAATATATAAAGAAGTCATACAACACAATAGAAAAACCAACAACCAGATTAAAAGTGGGCAGAGAATCTGAATAAATATTTTACCAAAGAAGATGTTTGAATAACCAACAGGTACATAAAAATTTCCCAACATCAATAATCACCACGGAAGTGCGAATCAAAACCACAATGAGATATCACCTCACACCTGTAGTCACCTCCCTTCTCTAGAGCCTAGTTGGTTCAAAGGAAGGTTCTGGGAGAGTGGACCTGGAAGAGAGGATTCCACATGCCCCTCTTCCTACTCCCAACATAACCTTGTGAGACTCCCTCATTCAAGGTCTTATCCTTCCACAGGTCAAGCTGAAGGCCAGATCAAGGTCCAGCTGTCCTTTGGAATCACATGAGCATGAAGGTGACCTGCTGGATTGCAACCCCATCTTCCCACTTCCTTTCACCAACCACTTCCCCTTCAAAAAAAAAAAGAATTCTGGCCTCACATTCTGGGGTGGCTCTGACAGTAACTAGAGGTAAGAATTTTACTCCGTTTGGACTTGTTTTCTTCTCTTTACAGTTTGCTTCAGGTGGGGCAGAGTGAGGAGTACTCTAGATGACATTTACGTTTTCTCAGATCTATCACCTTATGAGTAAATATTCATCTTTCTTCCCCAAGCTAGTTTCCCTTTCTGACTAGACTGTTATTTCCTGGAAGCCAGGGACTGCTGTGTTCATCTCTGGATCCCAGTAACCCGGCACAGAGTCTGACATAGAGAGTGCAGAAGATTATTGAACAAATGACTAAATGTGTGACCTTCATATTTCACTAATGATACTATGCCCCATTCTCCCTGCCTCCTGGGATTAAAACCTTCCAGTGCTCTGTGCCTTTCTTCTCCTGGCATAACACCCTCACTCCCCTTGCCTATTCTATCAGGACACAATTCTTCCCTTTAAGTGTCTTTCAGAGTTGGCTTCCCTTTCCATCGGGTGCTAGGCAGTCACCTGAATCTCTGCACTTCACCTTAAACTGAGATGATTTTAACATTGTATTCACTCTCTGTTGTAGTCTCTCCCCACAAACCCACCCCATCTACCACCACCACATTAAACTTCCATAGTTTTGTGGCTTAAAACCTCAAATGTCTACAATATACAATTTACACAATGCTTGTCTTAATCTGACTCCAACCCACATTGGCGTGAATACCCTACTTAACCCATTACTCACGGCTTTCTAAACACTTACACCTTCCTGTCTCAGGATGTTGCTTATGACTGTTTATCCTACCCGAATGCTCTTCCCCCTCACTATCTACCTAAGTGCACTTCATCCTTCAAGGCCTATCTCATTTCTCCTCCATCAATCTGAAGTCTTTCCAGGCTGTATTCTAGCTCACAGTGTTCTGTCCCTCACTCACCTGACAAATAATAGCACCGCATTCTTTATTAGGATATTGCTAATGCTGTTGTCTTGTCACATGATCGTGTCTTGTCATCTCAAGTATCCTGTAAGCTTCTTAAGGGTGGGGAATATGTCTTATGTATCATCGTATTCTCTGTTATCTAATGACAACAACAACAACAATATTAAGAGCCAATACTAGTTGATTACTTATGTGTGCTAGATATATACCAAATACTTTATATTCATTTTCTTTCTTATTACTCAAAACCACCCAATATCATGGGTGCTATTCTTCCGATGGGGAAACTGAAGCTTAGAAATATTAAGTAGTTCGCATTAGGTCAGCTATAAAATGACAGCATTTTGCTTGGTTTTTACATATAATAGGCTCCTCCAAAAGTTAATTAATTCAACTTATGATTTTTGTCTTTCCTCCAAGTGGCTGAAGCAGAAATGATGAGAAAGTGGAGTTTTGGGGTGGGCTCTGGAACAGCCTTGAGGAGATTTAGGGGGAGTTAGTAATAGAACAGTAGGCCTGCCAGTGTGGAGTAAAAGATTGTAAGATGAGGAAAACATGTTTCAGAATCCAGTTAGACCCATATCTGGGAGAGTAATAAAATGTGAAAATACCCTGGGTCAATAATCTATGGAAAAGGAAAAAGTTTGGAACAAACATTACCGCAAGATTCCATGTTTGTTTAGCTAGGACATTTGGGTAGCATGGAAAGTTTTTAGCTAGATATTGAACAGTAAGCATGCTAGTTAAAATTAAGACAATATTTTGTAGTGGGAAAACTGTGATAGCAAGTAATAGGATTCAGTTATAAGTAGTGGTTTGCATTTGAGAGTGTAATATGTTTAGGGCCAAAGAGGGAGTTCAGATTTCATTCTAGGTTCATTCTCACCCTTGGGAACTGTAAAGAGGGAAAAATAAACTTGTGCTTTCCATCCAAAATACTTCCCTGGAGTCTCCCAGAGCTTCTTAGGGTGGGACAACCATAACAGAGATTGACATGACTACTGGCTTCAAGACTACAGCCCAGCAAGACTCAGTCTGGCATTGCAATAACTGACACCCAGGTTGCAATTCATGAAAAGGAGTTGTAACCCTAGGCAGCCAGGTGACCAACCCATCTCCTTGCTCTGGAAGAGGAGGAAGCAATGGAACACTATGAGTTTTGGTCAGTTCCCTGGGAGGGATCTCTCAAAGTCTAAAACCAAAAAGCCCTGACCTGGAAAGGATGGCAATTGACATTGATCAACAACTTAGACTACACACAAGTGCAATGTTTGGTACTTTATACATGTTATCTCATTTAATGGTCACAGCTCCATGAGGAAATGGCTTGGGTAGGTTAAGTTACACAAATTCCCATAGCCAAGAAGTGACAGAGTAGAGATTCACATCTAGATGTTTTGATTCTGAAGTACACGCATATTATCTTTTGTTCACCAAGAAAAATACCTGCTCCTTAGGCTCTAACCCCAACTCTGCTACTAACTGTGTGGCCTTGAGAGCCTCTTAAAAGAGGATGCTGACCAAGGTTGCTTCCAACACTATGAGTCTCTCATATTATCTAATAAAAGAATGAGGAAATATCCAAATGCTAGGTAGAAATGGTGTGCTCAATCCCATTGTAGTCACCTCACCTAAATTTTTATACCATTTAGATGAGGTAATAGTACAAAAGAATCAAAAGAGGGAATTCATAGGAAGCCCAAAACCTGGAGCAGTAAGACAGATAATTAGCATGGTGATAAACACACAAGGGCCAGCAGACTTTAAACTACCTATTTTCTCCTAATCTGGCCTGTCTTCCCACATGAGCTAGGACAAGCGTGAGATCTTTTGGTCCTCTTACTTTTGTTTTATAAATGAGTGGTATATTCCCAAACCAACTGGCCTGAGAGCTTAAAAAGAAGGATACAGAGGATGCACAATGCTATGTGTCTCCTAAAACATACAATATTGGTTGTCTTCACATGAGGGTTGCCTAGATTGTGTGGAAATCATTATCTACAAGGGAGCTAATAAAACTACCAAAGGAGAGGATATTCAATGGACACAGAAGTTATCTTTCTCAAGTTTGAATTAGTTTTATCTTAAGATAATACAACAAGGAATGAAGTGCTGACATATGCTACAAGATGGATGAATCTTGGAAACATTGAAAATGAGGTGATCTGTGTAAAAGGTTTAGCACTCACTGACACATGGAAGGTCTCAGTCAACGGTGTCTATGCCAGTAGAATTCTATCATTACTGTTACTTTTTCTAAAAGTGAGAATATATATGAAAGAACCTTTTTCACAGTGTCTAGCCCATGGCAGACTCAATAAAATTTTAGTACCCTTTCCACTAGTGAGAATTGTGTTCCTTTCCTTTTCATTAGAAAAATATAACAAGTAAAAACCACTTATACTAGCAAAGCAAGAATTCAAAATTCACTTCCCTCTCCTCCATTCACCCAACTGAAATGGAGACATTACTAAAATAAACCAAAGGGCTCAGTTTCAAGAGAGAATTTTGCTCTTTCCAAGAAGTCACTGAGAACACATTTTATCCCCTTGTCCTGGAGTGGCCTCAGTTCAGGGACTTTATCTGGAGCTGAAGGCAAATGGGGTTCATGTACTGGTTATGAAGTTACACAAGTCATCTGTTTGCTTCACCTGGAAATTTATTTTGTTTTTCTTTAGAAGGTGTTCTGTTACAGACCACATGGTTTCTGAGTTAGTCAAGCTCTAGTTTCTTAATCATTCAGAAAACTCTCAATTCAACCAAAGTTAATCATGTATGAAGACTCCTCCCCTTTCATCAGTAAAATACCAAAAAAGCCACCAGCTTTTGTTGATTTTATTGTAGATAAAAATCCTGCCACTTAATGGAAGAGATCTACAAAAGACTTCATCTGACAATCATGATAGTGAAGACTTTTGCTTTTCCAGTTTAGATTTCAGAATTTTCTTACATTTATATTCCTAACCCAGAAATCATGTATTAAGTTTAGATGAGAGACCAGCTTTCATAAATTTTTATACAAGAGTTCAGACGAGTTAGATGAAAACATGTGACATATTTAAATACTCAGGGATAAGATGTGAAATAAACGTGTACATGGTAGGGTATGGGGACTGACTGCCATATCAATGCTTATTTGTTTGCTGCCAGAACTCTGATTTCAGTAGCCATAGTCCTTTTAGGTCTTGGGAGTAATTTGAAAGCAAGCAAGCAAAGACTGGTGTGACTTGCAGAATCTTCGAAGATTTTATTGATTTCTAGATATTTGGCTAGATAGCTGGGCACAAGGGTCATGGAGAACTCCCTCCTAGCTCTAAGCAGACAAAATGAAAAGAGACAAATCCTTTTCCTCATCTTACACACCAGCCTTCACCCATCCCTAGGCTGTTGGTTCTTTGAAATCCTCCTTTTCACTTGTGATTTCTTGGCATCTTGTGTCATTCAGCCTGTTTCTTGCCCTGTGTCTAGCCTTCAAAGATTGAAGACCTCAGATAAGGAAACATGCATCTTTATTCTCCCCTATCTACATCCTTCCCCTTCCTACTCCTTATAACAGGATTGTGATTAGCAGCACTCAGACATCAGTTTCTAGAATCAAGCAGCCAAAGGCGGGGGTGGGGTGGGGGGGAAACCCACAGAGAAGTTGTTTTGTAAACAGAGCCATTGAGTCATTTCACTTCCAGGAAAGCATCCTGCACAAAAAGTATCAGGGAGGGAAAAGTTCTGAACATCTCCTAATTTTAAAAGGTGGTTACTTAGTTCATCCTAACTGAGACAACTTTCATCTCCCAAACACTATTGCTTCTTCTTCGTGACTTTGAACTTCCTATTCTTTCTTCCTATTCCCAATGACAATAACGTTGTTCAGAATCTTATCTTAGGACAATGCATAGCTAAGTGTCATAGACAGGGCACACGTGGAGTGACTGAATCTTCCAGAGAGGGGAAAATTGGTGACAAAAAGCTTTATAGAGGAGATAATTCTTGAACTGACTCTGAATGTGAGTCAGTGTTTGTCTGAGGTTTAAGAGAAGGACAGTCTAGCTGGAGTGGATGTGAGGGCTGACAGGGAGATATTAGAGATGAAGTTGTTATATTAGGCAATGACTCAAGATCTCACAGACCTTCCTTACATGTTGTACTAAGAAGCTTGGATTTTATCTTGGGAGCAATGGGGAACCACTGATGGACTGATCTAGTAACTCCCAATGATAATGTTATTCACAGAGGGAAAAACATGAGTGGGGAGGACATTTGAGGGAAAGAGTAGCTCTGTTTTGGATCTGCTGATGTTGGAGAGGCTGTGGAAATTCAGAAGGTGTTCAGCAGGCAATTAGGAGCTCAGGAGAAAGATCTGCACCAGAGACTTAAACCTGAGAGTAAACAGCCTGCAAGTAGTTGACAAAGTGGTGGGTTGACTGTGATTTCCTGGGAAGAACTGTAGCATGAGATGAGAAGATGATAACAAACAGGAACTTCAACAAGGGGGGCTGGGAAGGGATGGTCAGAGTGGTGGGGTGAACCAGTGGGGAGCCACTGTACTAGAATCCAAGGGAGGAAAGAGCTTCAAGAAAAAAGTCATCAGTCCAAATGCTACCAAGAAATGGTCAAGTCATATGAGTCTTGAGCTCTGTTATTAATGACCTTGGCAAAAGCCATTTTTGAGGATGGGATTTCAGAGGGCTGGTGAGCATGTGCAGATTGTCAGAAGATTAGAAAGACAAGACACTGATGAGCTGGTCCTCCTCTGAGCCTTCCATAGTGGAAGTGACTGGGAAGGTATGGGACATAAGACATGGGGATATTGAGTTTCTGGCATAAAGGTAGGAAAGAGTAGAGTGGAACAAAATTTCTGTTTGGGGGATCAGTGAGAGGAGCATATTGTATATCTTCGCTTATGGCATGTTCTAATCTCCCTTTGTGGGCAAGAAGGACCGAGTTATGCTGGATCCCCAGCTGAGGGCCAGTGTCTCAGGGGTCCAAGCTGGATTGAGGGGGTATGTGGAGGGCTGGTCCTTGTACTGTGAGCATGGAGCTAAGAAGAATGCAATACACTGTTTGCAAAGAGAGTTGCACTGGATTTTCTCTGAGGTCTCTTTCAGCTCTAAAATGTTATGATTCTGTGATTGATTTGCTAAATAAATTAATAGTGCAAACAGTATTTCAAGAGGAGTATTTAAATTACTTATGAGAACAAACTTTTAAAGTGCCCTCAAGCATCATAAAAACATCCAATCCCATAGAAATAATTGATACACCAATTATAAATATTTCTTAGCTATTCTCATTCAAGTGGATTTCCTAAGAACTATGAATGGCCACATTCTATTTACCTAGTTCAAGTTCTTGTTTGTATTTCAAAGCCATTGAACTGCATTTCTTTAAACAACATGTTTCAAGCCTGACCAGTCCCCTCAATAGGGCTGAATTACTAAAATGTTATATTATGTGCAAGATGGGTTCTTGATGAACTGGTTCATCTCTGGAGAAATGCCCATCTTCTTCTTAATTTAGGACACAGCTGCTAGAATTGCAGACTTCATCAAAAATGGCCACAGAGAACTCAGACGACTCACAGAAACATTTCCTCTCAATTGTCATGGTCTTTGAGGACGAACCACACTCTAAAATGTTTGTGTGACAGGAAAATGTGGTGTCAAGATGATCAAAACAAGATAGAAAATGATATATTTTCATGAAATTTTCATATATTATTAAAAATAGCTGATAGTGAGCCTACAAAATGAGAACACAACACTTAAAGGAGATAGCATGATAAAAATGCAGGCAGATTAGATATGATTGTGATCAATAGACCCCAAATTAACAACAATGAATTTGTTTCTCTTCCTCAAATTTGGGAGGACATCAGCAATGCTCCTCTACTTCAGCAAAAGCAGGTGACCCTTCTGCTATTCATCTCAGTCTTTGGTTATTTTATACTTGGATGAAATGTGTGAGCTACTTAACCATTCCGAGTCTTCATTTCCTTAGCTGTAAAATGAAGAATATCGGGCAAGGTCCTGGTAGAAATCAGATGGCACCTACAAGCTGGCTGATTTAAAGAACATTTAATGAAAGGCTACTTCCAGAAGTGTAGGCAAGATTCAGGAAAAACAACAAGTAATGAGACAATTCCCACAGTAGCAGGAGCAAGGACCCTGCAAGCAACTCTATGTAGAAGTTACCTGTCATGACCCATGACCTTAGGAGAGGGATGCAGTCAACCTGTATTAACCTGAGAGAGAAAGAGGACTAGAGCCCTCACTGTCCACCCACCGTCCACATTTCCTGCTGTTGCCTCTGACTGGCTGAATCTAACTAGAGTCCAGAGATCAAGGGAGCCAGTTGAAGCAGCCTCTATGAACCACCTTCCAGGGCAGAGAAGGGAGGAGGAGCATCAGGAGTGCCATGGGATGATATCCACCATGATGGATAGTAGAGGTACAACCTTATAAGGTTGTTGTAAAAATTAGGGAAGAATAGAGAATAAGTTATTAGCCCAGAATATGACTCACAACAAGCACATGGCTTAATAAATACTAGTAGCTACTATTATTTTTATTAACAGAGGCATTGAATTGTATCACTTTCAATAAGGTAGACTGTTAGTTTTCTACTACTACTATAACAAATTACCACAAACTTAGTGGCTTAAAACAATACAAATTTATTTTCTTAAAGTTATGGACATCAGAAGTCCAAAGCCAATTTTATTGGGCTAAAATCAAATTTCCTTCTATAGGGCCTCAGGGGAAAATCCACCCTCTTGTCTTTTCCAGCTTCTGGTGGCTGCCAGC
Source organism: Mesoplodon densirostris (assembly GCF_025265405.1). Taxonomy (NCBI): domain Eukaryota; kingdom Metazoa; phylum Chordata; class Mammalia; order Artiodactyla; family Ziphiidae; genus Mesoplodon; species Mesoplodon densirostris. The sequence continues at coordinate 33,059,734 of NC_082668.1, read as the reverse complement.
ATTTCTTGGTTTGTGGTTCCTTCCTCCACCTTCAAAGTACATCATTACAATCTCTGCTTTCAACACTGCATGGCCTTCTCTTTGATTCTGACCCCCTGACTCTTTCTTATAAGGACTTGTGATTTCCTTTAGGAACCACCCAGATTATCCAAGATAAACTCGCTACTTCAAGATCTTTGTCTCAATCATAGCTGCAAAGTTGCTTTTATCATGTTAAGGTAACATATTCACAGGTTCTGGAGATTAGGACATGGATAGATTTGGGAGACCATCACTTGGTTGACCATAGATCCTAGATTTCTGGAGCTAAATGGAATCTCCTTGCTATGTGATTAAATAGCTGCTCCCACATGACTCCCACAACAACCAATGTCATTGTCTTGTACTGGATTCCTCACAAAATGAGAGCCCAAGACAAAGGTTTATAGGCAGATAGTTTATTTTGGAAGTGGTCCCAGAGAGCATGAGTGATAGATTGAAGAAAGAGGAAAGAGGAAAGAGGGGAAATCCAATTTAAGGATGCATTATTGGCTTGACCATCACTGTAGACAGCTAGGACTTTATCCAGCCAGGACCTTCTGAAGAAGACTTAGAATGTATTCCAGAATGGTCTGCCCAAGACAGTAGGACTGGTGGGAGAAACTAGCCCCATCAATCACTGACCCAGAGTTGCCCTACAGGGTACTAAATCCCTTGCACTTCTAAGCTGCACATGCATGAGTCCAGGCAGGTTCCTCCAGGTGTCCCATGATACATCAGTCCCAGGGCTGAAAGCTAGAGATATGTGAACAACTAAGGTATGGTTACACCAACTGGTTGCTGACATAATGGCTAAAGAGTGGTCCAGAAGAACACAAGATGGGGCATAAAAGATATCTAGTATTAGTCATCCAGGCTAATATTAGAGGCAGAATGACTCTGTGTTAAGATGGATAAAAGTGGCTTGCTGTGCTACAGTGAGATGCCAGGATTATGTTGCCCAAGTCCACTATTTTCTTAGAGGAAACATTAGGTCCATTACATGTGGTTACAAATAAAAGATCAGAAGTCTTTGGAACAGCCAAAAATGCAAGGTTCTTTTTGAACACCCACTCATGGTTTGCTTTATAGTCTGGTGGAGAAGACCAACATTAACATTAACAAAAGATAAAACATAAATAATTAAATATTATCAAGTGTTCTGATGCTATGTACCTAGTCTGAGAATCAGAGAAGGTTTTCTTGAAAAATTGTGATTAAGTTGGGACTTGAAGACTAAGTAGGAGCTATGTAAGTAAATAAAGGGAACAACATTCCAGACAGAGGGAAGAGCCTGTGAGGCAGACCAGAGCATAGCATACTCAAAACTAAGGGAATCTAGCGTGGCTGGAGTGAGCAGTAGGAGTGTCACAAGGTAAAATTGTAAAAGTGGGTAGTGGTGGGGCAGAGATAGATTATTCAGGGTCTCAGAGTCCAATAGAGCTTTTGACTTTCCCCTTAGGAAGACATTGCAGTTTTTTTTTTTTTAATAAATAGGAGATTGGCAAGATCAAATTGAATGTTTACAAGGCTTCATGGCAGAGGAGAGGGGATAGGAATGGATGCAGGGAGATGAGTAGTGAGTCCTAGTGAGAGATAATGACTGACAAACTGAGGACACAAGTCACTGTGAGAGAAACTGAGTCAATCACGTGTGGATTTCAAGATACACTGGGGTGGAGGTGACCTGCCTCCATCAGGTAGTTTATGATTTCTGTAAAAGCTAAGGAGTCTCATTTCAGTTTATAGACACTAGGTAGGTCAGCAAAGATGACGACGACCATGAAGAAAAAGGAGGAGGAGGAGGAGATGGAGGAGGAGGAGCAGGAAGAGGAAGAGGGTAGGTAGGGGGGGATAAGGGAAGGAAGGAAAGAAAAAGAAAGAGAAAAGAAAGAGAAAAGAAAAGAAAGAAAAAAGAGGGTGCAAAAGAAAGACAGAAAGAAAGAAAGATTCATAGCATCACCTGAAACAGAGTTGAAGGAAGTTTGTGGATTAACATTCTTCTTGACCAGGGTTTCTCCACCCTATTCTCACTGTTAACACTTTGGTTCGGATAACTCTTTGCTGTGGGGAAGTCTGCCATGTGTACTGTAGGATGTTTAACAGCATCCCTGGGCTCTCCACACTAGATGCCTGTAGCAACCTCCCTCCCTTCCAAGTTGTGACAACCAAAAATACCTCCAAACATAGCGAAATGTCCCCTGGGGGGACAAAACCACCACCATTTGAGAACTGCTGTACTAGACCTTATAAGTTTTTGGTGCCATTGGAAGGAATATGAATAATTTAAGAAGCCTAAACATAGTATTTCTTTTGTTTTTAACCTCATTTTATGGGTAACTGAACCAACAGTTGGATGATCAGTTTTTAATCTTTGGAAATATTTAATTTACTTCCTAATTGTTTTGATTAACGATATTTTAGTTCAAACAAGAGGAGCGCTTTACTACAACTTGTCTGCTCTCTGAACTGAAATGTTTCACGTGTGGAAAATAAGTCAAGCTGAAAAACAAGTTGAGTCAGTAGGTCCCCAGAGCCATGTGTGAGTAAACTTTTATGCAAAATCATTTGTTCTTTGCTGCTGAAAGAGAAACAATGAGAAGATTAAAAGGTTGGCACTGATGAAATAAAAATATTCATTTTTCTCATTTTCCATAGGCCAGAAAGAGTTGAAAAGATTCTTCCATGATGCAGAGAAGTAATTTTTTCTTGCAAATCATCAAACCTCCCATTCTCCCTCTTTAAAGAGAATGATCTAGCCATAACTGAAATTTCTCTCATTGCACTGTTGTTTGTCTCCCTCCACTCCATTTTCAACACCTCAGCTGAAGGAATATTGTTTCCAATATGCAGATCCGATTGTGCTTTAAAGCTGGTTATTGGCTTGCCATTGCTTTTGGGTTAAAGACCACAGTCCTCATCATGGCTCCCTAGTCACATCTTAAGTCATGTATCCCTATGTTACATGTGCTTTGGCCACACCAGTCTCCTCTCAATTCTTTAGGTACTCCTTGTTTCTCCCCATCACAGGGCTTTGCACACATTTGGTCCTTTGTCCGGGAAACCCTTCCCTAATGTCTTCAATCCAGCTAATTTATTCTCACCCTTCAGATCTCAGCTCAAACAGCACTTCCTTAGAGAAATTTCTCTAGCCAACCCTCACCAAACACACAAGTAAACAAACGTCTCTTTGTCTGATAGCCTAATAGCACCATATATCTTTTCTTCATAGCTCTAATTACATTTGTCACTTTATACTTATATGTGTGCTTATTTGATTAACGACCCTCTTCTCCACTTAGATGTCATCTCTGCAGAGCAGGAACTGTATTTCTTTGTCTTACCATCGTGTGCCCAGCACCCAGCATAGTAGGTTCTCAATAACTATTTGTTAAATTAATAAATTCATTAGTCAATATTGTATTACAGGCCACCATGTACATCAGAGATCAGCAAACTCTTGCTACTGTCCTGTTACCTGTTTTTTTATAAATAATGTTTTGTTGGCACACTGCCACGCCCATTCATTTACGATTTGCTATGGCTGATTTTACTCTACAGAGGCAGCATGGAGTAGTCGTGACAGAGAGCACGCTGCCAGTAAAACCTAAAATACTCTCTGGCCCTTTATAGAAAGTTCGCCGTCTTCTGATCTAAGTCATTTACGTCTTGTTTGGCTTATTAGCCAGTGGCCTTACAATCTAACCCCAGGAAAATATGAAATAAAAGTAATGTGAATATATATTTTCACTGCCAAAATATTTAATGGTAGCAATCCCTCAATGAGCACGTCCTGTGTGTTTGCCAGTGAAATGAGCACGTTACTTAACATTATCTCATGAAACCCAAACAGGGCCCCATTTTATTTTAAAAAGAAAGTATTCAACTTAACTCAGTTTCCCAGAATCATGAAGCTGATGCAGAGCCAAGTACGTCAACATCAGCTTTCTGTTTCTTTGATTTAGCCATTAACTGGATGCTGGGGACACTAGTGCATGGTGGAAATTCATATTTGAAATGTTTCAAATGCTAAATGTCCTTGGACTGTCCTTGGACTGTCAAGAGCTAAATGTTCACTGAAGTGAATGGGTTAAAATAGGACAGGATGGTGTAGCAGTAAGATCCTTGGAAAGTCATAAGAATTCATGATGGCTCTTATTTTAGGTGGGTTCGAGCATGGCACCATATGGCAGGGTCCTTGGTGGCAAAAAGGAAAAATTGACTAGGAAGGACCGAATTGGGAAATTGGTGGGGGAAGTAGTGGAGAGGGCATTGAAAGGATCTGCAGGGCACTGACCGGTCCCACGAGTCTAAAGAGGTCAGATTTGGCAGTGAGAAAATGATAGGCTAGGAACTTGGGAAGGCCAAGGGGAAGGGTCAAAAACCAGGAACAGGGAACTTGAAAATGAAAGTAAGAAGGCAGAGTCCATACAGCATAGGATCAAGAGCAAATTTAAAAATCTAGTTTAAAAACCTGGGCAACGAAATATTGTGATCAAGGCAAAGTGTCTGAGAAACTAACTATGGGGTGAAGAAATGAGAACGTAGCTTGCTGGGAACTTGGCATTCTGAGGACCCCTGTGCCCAGAGCCAGAGCCAGACTGTCAGAATGCAGGCACCCAATCCTATGGTAGAGGCCATTTTGTCTACCTGAATACCTAGAGTGGGGGGAAAAGAGAGTTCTTGGCAGGAATTAAGAAGAGACTCCAGCTCAATACTGCAGCTTTGTTTGTCCCTTCAGTCCTGTTCTTCCTTCTTGTCTCCATATTTCTGACGAACGCCTCAACTGTGCAAGTTTGGTTTATTGCCATCATAACTCGCCCTTCAGCAACCCTCAAGCCGAACCATACCACCACTTGCCAACACAACCAGAATACCATGTGTCTTGCCCCATGTTTCCTAAATGTAGCCAAGTTCCCTATTCCCCTTTTCCCTTTCTCATACCATTGTCATTGTCTGAGATGGCTTTATCCACTCATATCACCTAGAAAAATACCCACTCATCTCACAAGGTCCAGCCCAAATGTCATAACTCCTCAGTAGCTTTTTCAGACCTCCCTGCCTCTCAGGAAGAACTAACTCCATCCTCTCTGTACCCACAGTGCTTCTTACATAGAACTTTCATAAAGGATTTATGACTCCCCAGTGCTCTTAGGATAAGGACAAAACCTCTCTGCGTGGCTTTCGAGTTCTTGCCTAGGTCCGATCCCCTCTCACCAATCTTGCACCCAGCTGCCTACTATGGCTCCCTGATGGGGCTATTTCTTCTGCTTAGAAGGCTCTTTTCACTTCTCTTTGCCTAGTCAATCCCCAGTTTTCTTTTAGATCTCAGCTGGGGAGAGCCTCCCCTGACTTGATCAGATGCCCCGCTGCAGGTTCTCATAGCTCCTGGGTCTCACCTTCATGACCCTGTAACAGAGGCAGTTCTATAATGGCTTCTGGGATTATTTGATTAGCTGCCACTCCCATATACCACATATATCAGGACTTGAAGAAATGTGTCTTTTGTTGCAGGCCTGTTATTTCCTGGTATTCAGTCCAGTGCCTGGCTCAGAATAAGCACTGAGTGCATAGTGGTCAACGAATACATCCATGTCGTATTTGTCTGTTTGTGGGTCTTCCCCTCTGCAGATAGAGAGCTCTTGGGAGAGACGGCTGTAGCTCTCAGTCCTTTAGACCTGCAGTGTGTGTCACAGTCCCTGCCACATGGTAGGTGCTCAGTTAATATGTTTTGAATTATATCATATTCCACTTCAGTGTCATAGATTGGTCCTAAGTTTGACCAGCAATTGTGGTTCTTTGATCTTAAAGGTGGCAAGACAAGAGATCATCCATGAAGAAAGCATGTTACCATGGACATGTCTTTATTATACAAATTTCTTTCAGTCACCCCATGGCCACTGTAGCCTACCCTCATTGACAGTGGTCTTCCACACCTGATGCCTTGGTTATCCATGCAGAATTCTCAGTGGGTGGCTTTTTCTTCTTCTCTTGACCTTCAACTCTTAGGTTTTCTTTCCTGGTAATTATAATCCCATTTCTGCATCTCCTACTCTTACACACACGTCTTCTGCTATACCACAGGGACCGTTGTTTGCTTTCTTCATTCTGCCAACTTAACTCTGCTCTCACCCTCCCACACAGATTTTCTCCCAGAAGCAAGGTGACAGCATGAAGGGAGTACCAAAAAAGAAAAAAAGAGATTGTGTGCCTGCATTCCAAGTAACAGAATTCTGAAGGCAGGTGTAGGAGGAATAGTTTCTTTTCAAAAGAGGGAGGTGGGCAGCTTGTGATTTTATTTTTGGTCTAAAGCAAGAGGAAAGTAATGGATGCAATTAAACTTTCTGTTAGTTAAGCTGTAAAATGCTACATGAATGGTTTGCCCTCAGACCTCTTATCCTAGTTCCGGAGGAGGGAGTGGGTCGAGATCAGGGATCTGCTCAGGGGAAACCAAGGCTGTGGCAGGAGGTGACAGGCTCAGCAGAGGAGTTGGGGTGGGGCACGTCCTGGGGCACTCTTGGCTCCACCAGGGACAGAGTTTGTTTGATTCCTGCCGTTCTTTCAGTGCCTAGCCCAGCGTCTGGAACGTAGACATTTGGTGAATGAATGACACCGTCTAACAGGTTGGAATTTCTTGAAATACTTTATTTGAGGGACAAAAAATAAAGTATTTCAAGAAATTTCAAGGAGTGTAAAAACCACTGGATTAAGTGCTCTGTAAAGCCTTCTGTGCTCTAAAGACAATTACCTCTATGAAATTTAGAATGTCAATTATTTAAAAATAAGCAATACAGGGCTTCCCTGGTGGCGCAGTGGTTGAGAGTCCGCCTGCCGATGCAGGGGACATGGGTTTGTGCCCCAGTCTGGGAAGTTCCCACATGCTGCGGAGCGGCTGGGCCTGTGAGCCATGGCCGCTGAGCCTGCGCACCTGGGGCCTGTGCTCCGCAACGGGAGAGGCCACAACAGTGAGAGGCCCGCGTACGGTTAAAAAAAAAAGCAATACAATAGCCTTAAGGCAAATATATCCTAGCCCATTCTGCAAGATACATTTTCTTCATTTGAAAATCATACTCCATAAAATATGCATAAAAACGTTAAAGTGTAGAGCAACTGAGCACTTAGAAAATGGCTTCAGTGCATAATCCATTGTCCTACTTTTGCCTCCAATTCCTTTCGTCTTTAAGCCGAACTTCCCAGGAGGTTTCAGGAACCTCGTGAACCTCATAGTTGCTCTACCTGAGAAACATAGCATTTTGTGCTGAATCAACAGCCTCTGGCTCATGCAACTCTAGAAAGTTCTCTTTAGAACTTTCCATGATGAACTAGTTTGAATTACTGAGGTCAGCCATCTAGGTCATCAGCTTTTGTTTGTTTGTTTGTTTGTTTTTAAGTATAGTTGATTTACAAAGTTGTGTTAACCTGCTGCACAACAAAGTGATTCAGATATATGTATATGTTCTTTTTCATATTCTTTTCCATTATGGTTTATCACAGGATATTGAATATGGTTCCTCGTGCTGTACAGTAGGACCTTGTTGTTTATCCATTTTATATATAATAGTTTGCATCTGCTAATCCCAAACTCCCAATCCATCCCTCCCCTATGCCTCTCCCCCTTGGCAACCACAAGTCTGTTCTCTATGTCTGTGAGTCTATTTCTGTTTCGTAGATATGTTCATTTGTTTCGTATTTTAGATTCTACGTATAAGTGATATATGGTTTTTGTCTTTCTCTTTCTGACTTACTTCACTTAGTATGATAATCTCTATTTCCATCCATGTTGCTGCAAATGGCACTATTTTGTTCCTTTTTATGGCTGAGTAATATTCCAGTGTGTGTGTGTGTGTGTGTGTGTGTGTGTTTGTGTGTGTGTGTATTATATATAGCACATTCTCTTTATCCATGCATCTGTCAATGGACATTTAGGTTGCTTCCATGTCTTGGCTATTGTAAATAGCATTGCAATGAACTTTGGGGGTACATGTATCTTTCTGAATTATAGTTTTGTCCAGATACATGCCCAGGAGTGGGGTTGCTGGATCATATGGCAACTCTATTTTTAGTTTTTTGAGGAACCTCCATACTGTTTTCCATAGTGGCTGTACCAATTTATATTCCCACCAACAGTGTAGGAGGGTTCCCTTTTCTCCACACCCTCTCCAGCATTTATTGTTTGTAGACTTTTTGAAGATGACCATTCTGACCAGTGTGAGGTGATACCTCATTGTAGTTTTGATTTGCATTTCTCTAATAATTAGCGATGTTGAGCATCTTTTCATCTGCTTTTTAGTCACCTGTATGTCTTCTTTGCAGAAATGTCTATTTAGGTCTTCTGCTCATTTTTTGATTGTGTTTTGTTGTAGTTGAGTGTATGAACTGTTTGTGTATTTTGGAAGTAAAGCTCTTGTTGGTTGCGTCATTTGCAACCATTTTCTCCCAGCCCGTAGGTTGTTTTTTCATTTTATTTATGGTTTCCTTTGCTGTACAGAAGCTTGTAAGTTTGATTAGGTCCCACTTGTTTATTTTCACTTTCATTTCTATTGCCTTGCAAGACTGTCTATGTCATCAGTTGAATCATATATATGGCCAGAATTCTGGCTCATCTTATAGGCTTCTCCTGAGACTATCAATGAGCTACAGTAAGTAGGGAAACAAGGCTCTTCAGTGACTCATCTAAGCAAGTCCACTAATAACATGGTAAGCTCTGTCAGTGACATAGGATGGCCAACAACTTTGTGCCTGAAACTCTGTACCAGGGAACCGCAGGCCCACTTACAGGAAACTAGACATGGGCAAGGTTGTCAGGCATGGCTCTGCTATCCCTCTCCGTCTATCATGACTTATTGCAATGGTATATTCTGGGTCTCAGATCCTTCTACAGAATCACATGATGGTAGATTCCACAGGACTGTGGTATTTTGTTTACCAACAAGACCAGTTATCAACCTGTTCCAAGTCTGGACAGAGATGTCTGACCAGCATCTGCTGCTGTGACAGGACTCAGGCTCTATGAGACCACAAGCCTTTTTAATGAGCAGGTCCTTTGGGATTCCAAAGGGCTCCTCCTGAGAAAGAATCTGGCTTACAGCTCTTTCAGCTGTTATCCACTGTTGTAATACTAGTGTAGAGGCAAGGTGTGGAAGAGAGGGCATGTTCTATATTCTTCTAATCAAATCGAAGTTTTTTAGTGGGTCTGTGTCTTGAAACTGTGACCTTCACAAGTGTTTCTCCAGAGGTCTAGCTTTTATTCCCCTGCATCCTACTCCCAATCTACTGCCTTGAAGCTCTGATCCTCTTTGACTTTGTATTTTTCCTTCTTTAAGGGAGGCAGGAAGGCTAGAGGGGATTGGGAGGGGAGGAATGCTCTTCCCCAGCGGGGGGATAAGGCTCTGGCAAAGTCTTTCCCTTAGAGAGTAGGCCTCTGCTATGGAGAAGGTTCTGGTGTTTCACAGTAATGACTCTTTCCCTCCCTAGAGCCTAGACGGTATCTTTCTCAGATCTTCATTATGAAAACCTGGTAGGGTTCCTAGAAGGAAAGGCTGTCACGTTGTGGAGCCTCTAAGACTCTGACCCCTGGGAATTTCTCACTCTCACATTATTCCACACTCAGCCTCTAGCAATCCATCGAAATTACCATTTAAGTGTTCCTACCAGTTTATGGCTCCAGCAGCTTCTGTTCTTGGCTGATTCAGCAGATCACAGCTATGTCTCTCTGGATGCCCCATCTCTACAGATTTCAGGATGGCACTTTGCCCTGCAACCTGAGTGTCCTGAAAGGAGCAAGAAAAGTCATCGATTTTCCATTTGTACAGTTTTTTCTTGTCATAAGAATAGTAGTGATGACTTCCAAACTCTGTACATGTTGTGGTTGAGGCCAGAGGTCACAAGTGAATTCCAATTTGCCAGTTCCATCTTGGTCCTCCAACCCTTAGCCCCTTTCTTGTTATCAAGCAGCAGGAAGGAAAAGCACATGGCCACAGCCTTCACACCCTATGCTAATGACTTATTGGGTCCCTGGGAGGCAGACACTTTGGTGGAGTCAGTCAAATGTTGCTTCTCAACTTAATGTTCTGTCCTCACTAGGCATACACCAAGTCATCATCAATCTTCTTAAATTCCCTCAGCACTTGCCAAGTCACATTACTTTATTAATGAGGAAAAACCTCTTTTACTGTAGCACCAATTCTGTCTGATAGTAATTTACCCCCAAGTCACTCCTCTCTCTCCCCGTTCACCACAATCTTCAGTTTGGTAAATTTCTCTGCCATTTTTGTTAATACACAGCTCTAGGCTTATAAAGAAATACAGCAGCACAGATCACAGCGGGGCCAAATCCGAATATTTTACCTTCATGGTTGATCAGCAAGATACATATGACTTGAGAGTATTTGGGAGAAGTGTGATGTCTGGGATGCCTTGAAATGATATGAACTGCCAATCATACTGAAGGGTATATTTAGCCCTTAGACCACGCAGGTACCCTCACTCATGAGTCATTCAAACAACTTATAGGATGTGCAGTTTTCGAAGGAGCAACCTATTGCCGACATATTGGTGAAAAGGAAAGGTGAAACCAAATTGAAATTTACTGCAGATGAAATGCAGTCTTAATCATTGTAGACTTGTCAATTAACTACAGTGGTTGAAGTATAACTCTTTCAGTGTGTGTGATTTGAGCAGGATCCTAATGATACATTCAAAGCTCGTATGCTCTAGAGCATGGGACAATTTTTTTTTTCATATCTTTGAGGTCAGTAGGTTGATGGCTAACCCATTTTTCAACTTTTCTGAATGCTGGGAGAATGTGAATAGAAGTGGAGAAGAACACTTTTTTAATATTTTTAAGCACTGGTTTCTCCCTGCTTTCCTCTTTTTTATTTAAAAGTTTAATTTTAGTCATTTTTCAAGGATTGTTTTGTATCTGGGTACGAATGAAGTTTGAAATGCTACGCCGTCAGGAGCAGAGCGACAGTTTACAGTTACTGTGGCTGTACTTCATACGAGTACATTCCATATGGAGAAGAAACTACTGCTCAGGTTTCTTTATTTGCCACAAAGTGAAAAGTTGAATTATACCCATGATGATAATAATCTGAATTAACATATAGCTTACACAGTGCATGATTAGGAGCCTAATTCTGGCTTACTATATGAGGAGCAGTTATATCCTAAACTACGATATGAGTGTTATCCGTCCTCCTTCAAACCCACTCTAGAAAGTGAATCACACTAGAACTTACTGGTTCCCCATGACAAGCCATTGGACAGACTTGTGGGTTATAGTGTGACTTACGAATAAATTATATTACCTTGGTAATGCTCTCTAATTGTCCCATATCTAACCATTGAATCTTCTGCCTACCTAGTGAATGCTTTGCCTTTTCATTAGACCATGAAATTGGTTTGGGTTCAAGGATGAGAAAGAACAATGGAATAGACTGGGTTCTAATCTTTTCATAAATGTTCTTAGCAAAACAAGGGAAAGATGGAGGTGATGGCCTATGATTCTCCATTTCACCCATGTTTGTCACGGAAACATGACGTTGGTAGTCTTGGCTATGTGGGTGGAGTGAGAAGCCCACCAGGGCAGAGCAGCAGAGACTGCCAAGTTTCCACCCAGAAACCACCTGTCACCATGCAAAGCGATGATTCTGATACTCAGGACTAATCGAGAATCTAAGTCTTGAAATTCTTGTTGTGTCTGAACTGGAGTACATTGCTCCTTAGCTGCAGCTGTACTGGAGAAGCCATGAACTTCCCATGTATATCCACTTGGAGACATTCCATGAATGCCATAACCATTCACAACAGGCAGGTAGTGGTTTCAAGGAGGAGTTTGGCTTGGCTCCCCTCAGCTAGTTAAGCTTCATCCAAGCGTATTCTGTTCTTGAGAGTGTCTGACTTCAAGTTGCTGCCAACTGTGGGGACTCTTCCAGAGATCTCACCTTAGAAAGGACATGTTTCCTCAATAGCATGAACTTCTGAATGTCTTCATTTGTCTTGGCATGTCTCTGGGTAAACATGTAGCTCATCTCCATGCAGAAGTAGACTGGCTTTCCGCTGGGCATGGGCGACATCTTGGTCACCCTTCAAAATCCTCTTGGTTCCAACCCATGCTGTGGAGGTTTTGGCCACCTTCAGGGAGTTGCGACTGGACAGTACTGGATAGCCCTGCCCTTCAAGCCTGTGCCAAGTACTTCCCATTGTTTTGCCTTGAAGCCTTTCTGATTTTACAGCATGGAAATCTCAGAAACTGGCTCTGCATATTTATCCTGGAAGTGCAGGCAATGAATGAGGACAATCTCGGCAGCTGGGGGACAGGTGTCATTGATACATGCTTCCCTCTTGAGCCCCTGGATAGAGGATCTGAGTCACATTCATGAGGACCTTCAGATGTTCTGGGTGGGATGCAACACCAGTTGCCCATAGTCATTTCAATGGCACTTCCTCACACTGACTTTCTTTCCTTCCCTGTTTCACTCTCTCTGCCTTGTACTTCAGCTTCCTGAGGTCACATTCAGAAATAAACTACCTGCAAGCAAGCTTTTGTCTCAGACTCTACTTTCAGGGAAAGCCAAGCTCAGATACATTGATACAAGGATTAAATTGGGCTTTTTAAGTCTCATACTAAGCTGTCAACATTGCCACTTCTGTATCTTCTATTTTCTGGAGGGTAAGGATCTCCTTTCAATCCCATTGGGTTGTCTGCCATAGAACCCCTGTGAAAATCTTCTGAAAGAAATAACCTACAAGAGGTGGTTGAGAGGAAATAACCTTGACAGGGAGAAACTAAGGGGTATGATGACTGTATCAGGATCCTGAGGGAAAACAGATGGCATACTCAGATCAGAATAATTCAAGGATGGCTTATAGACAAAGGGACTCATTCCAAGGGTGTGGGCAGGATGGAGGGAAACCAGCAGGAACCCGGGGTTAGCAGCTGACAGTATCCTTAGCGTTGTGTTGCCAGATGAAATACAGGATGCCCTGTTAAATTTGAATATCAGATAAACAATGAATAATCTCTGAGTGTAAATATGACCCCAAATATTGCATATATTGTAGTATATATTTGTTTACCTGACTTTCGCTTTTAACTGACCATCCTGTACTGGTCTTTGTTAAATGTAGCAACTTCATCTTAGACTCAAGGGAAGAGAGAACATTAGAGAAGCCGCAAGAATCATGTAGAACAGGCTATTCTGGGAGGAGTAAGCTTCGATCTAAGGATTCAGGCAATTCAAGCAAACTCACAGGGAGGAAGCTGGAGAAGAAAAACTGTGATCTCAGTCTCTCCTCTCCCTCTGATCTTTTGCCCAGGCTCACCACTGGCTGAACCCAGAGGGCAGGGGAACCAGTGAACATGAATCAATAGATCAGCCTCTGGGCACGGGGCTGGGTGAAAAGGGTGTCTAGAGCGTCTGGAGGGGCAAGTGGGAGAGACAAAGCTCAGTGGCCATTCTTCCTGCTCTAAGAGGACCTTCTCCAAGACTTACCTCTTATCCAAGTGAAATCTCAGGAAGTGACCTTCCTAGACTGGGAGCCAAGCTACCTGATTATAATAATTCCTCCCTCTCAGCTACTCCTTTTCATGATTCTTCTCCCTTTGTCTCAATAGCGATGGTTTTGTTAATTCTGTACCTTTTATTATAAAAGCCTTAAGTCTTCTGTGGGGAGTATGTGGGTATGAATACAATAAAAATAGTTTCTTTACCCTTGGAGCTCTTCTAAAGCCAAGGATCTGACCAGTGTCATCATTCTGCAGGTTCTATTTCCCTTTAATCCTTTAACTTTAATCCTTTTATTACCTGTGGATTTTGCTTGCAAATCATATGAAGTACCAGATCTTTAACATTTGTAAATGATACATTGAGAGCCATTTGAAAATGCTCATGTTTGAAACGACTTCTCTAATCTATAGCTTCCTCTGCATGGAGCATATGGTGGCTCTACTCATGTCATAGTTCAGAAACATTAGCATAATGTTAATTTTCTAACGAGGAAATTTCATTTTATTCCCTTATGAGGCCTCTTAATATTTTCTTTATTACTGTCACTAGCACTGGCATTTGCCTTTTTTTTTCATAATGGTTTTTGTGAAGAAATAGCTGATTCACTTTGTTATACAGCAGAAACTAACACAACATTGTAAAGCAGCTATACTCCAATAAAGATGTTAAAAAAAAATAAAACAGAAAGACAAAGAAAGACATATATTCAAGTAACAATGCAAATAAAGAATTAATGTTAATTATATAAAAAAAAAGAAAGAAACAATGTTTTAGTCATACCATGAGTGAGTTACTGCCTGAGCAGAGGACAGCAAAGTGGCACTGGAGTCAGATGCCAGAGTCCCAGACTAACTAAATGACTCAGTTCTCCTCAGAGGACATGATTCAAAATTCACACTTTAGAACATTTAAAAATAATAACATGCTGAGGAACTTCCCAGGTCACTTTTCAATTGTTGAAACTGACTGTTAGACACTAAAATGTCAGGCATCTTTAATGAGACCAATAGTTTGTGGAGGACTTACTATGTACAGGTTCCCAGTCTAAGTACTTTGCATGTATCATCTCATTTGACACCCACAACAACCCTGTGAATTAGGTGCTATTATTACCCTTATTTTGTAGGTATGGAAACTAAGGTTTTGAGAAGTTAAGTAACTTGCCAAAGGCCCACAGCCAGTATAATAAGAATATTGCTCTTTATTTCTTTTTCACATAAAAGAAACCTAGCAAGAGGCAGACCGAAGCTATTAATGGTAACTCCTGAGTGATTTCAGGGACTCCAGATCTAAAATTTCTGTGCTTCATCTGAACACAGCACTTCAACCTCATGGTCACCTCATGATCCAAAATGGCTGCTGAAATTCCAGCCATCACATACACATACATTGGAACCCAGAAACATGACCACAGCCAGAAGGGCAAAAAATAAGCCACTTATCCTACTTAAATCTTGGCTAAAGTTTGGTGCCAGGCCACACACTATTCCCATGGCCTCACCTAGCCACTAGGGTGGCTTAAGGAAATAGTCTTTTATTCTAGATGATGATATACCCAGATAAAAATTTGTGGTATTCTATTCAAGGAGAAATAGAAGAGCAGATATGGGGGTGGGCAACCACCCTCTTTGCTATGGTGGTTGCCTGGGTGTAAACCCTGATGATCTGAATGTAGAGGAGCCCCACTCTTTTGTCTGCTATTTTCTAATATGCCAAAACCCCTTGCCATGGTATTTTCCTCAGTAAATCATCCATCTTTTCTCTCATACACCAATCATAAGCATGGAGAGGGTAAGGGCTTTGATAAAGGCTAACTTCTTAGTTGAATGGGAATTCTGGCAGATGACCAGTGAGGGCTTGGGGTAGGGACTGGGATAATAAGAAGGTGAAAGCCTGAAAGACCTGCCTGGCTATGTCTTTGTAGAAGAAAAAAGCCTTAAATCTCAGGCCCACTGGACCTCAAAGAAACCAAGCACATTAAGGCCTATCATTTTTCCATCTTCATTTATATTAATCATTCCCTTAAATAAACGAATTCTCAAAAGAAAATATAACATGCAGAAATTTCACAAAACCCATGCTGGTAATGGTTATGAAAATTCTATCAGCAAAAGTACATTTGATTAATCATATACATGTGTGAATATTCTCTTATACCATCTGTTTAGAAGATGAAAAATGTATTCTGCTGGTAGTTTGGCATAAAGTATATTTATAGAAAGATTTTATTTATAGTCTGCCAGTGAATTCTGAGCCTGCCATGACATAGCTTTCATAACTAGGTATGCTGAAATGTTCAAATATTAATGCCAACAACATTCTTATCATTAAAACATGAAAGTTAAAATGTTTTCATATTCAGTTCATATTTTGGAGTCTGTGGCTGCAGACAGAACAATCTATTTGGAACTTAGTTTAAAAAATATTAAAATAGGCCTTCCCTGGTGGTGCAGTGGTTGAGAGTCCGCCTGCCGATGCAGGGGACATGGGTTTGTGCCCCGGTCTGGGAAGATCCCACGTGCCGCGGGGCGGCTGGTCCCGTGAGACAAGGCCACTGGGTCTGTGCGTCCGGAGCCTGTGCTCCACAACGGGAGAGGCCACAACAGTGAGAGGCCCGTGTACTGCAAAAAAAAAAAAAAAAAAAAAAAAAAAAAAAAATTAGAATAGAATTCTCTAGCCTTGGTTAATCTCTGTGATTGATGGTATCTAAATGATTCTGGTTAGCCAATTTTATTTTCTGGCTATCCAGCATTAAGAAACATAAGGCTTATCTCAAAAAATATTTCCATGGAATGGAATATATACAAGAAATCACTGATTTTGAGTGATGAAGAGACCACATTATAGGAACTGCAAAGTAATCTAGTCAATGGGGAGAACTCTTTAGAGTGAAATTGAGACATTGGATCTTTGTCTTTAACATATTAGAAGCAGAGAAATGATTAAAATATAACACTAGAGGCTCTTAAAAAAATATGCCCTAACCCATTGTCACATCCTTATTCACACACATATTGCATATTGCAATTGCACTTGATTGTATTTTAAATTTGAATGATGCCCGTGTAAGCTAATGAACCACTGGAGGCAAAAGAAAACCCCGTTGCTTTTGTGGGTTTTATTAGAAACAGAGGGGGTAGTTAGACTCTAGGGATATTCTGGGAGGTAGTTATCCTGTTCGTCTTGGGTACCTGCCTCAAGTATCACTGATACATAGAAAAACTGTCCCCAAGTAGACTTTTTTGTGGTCTCTATTGTTTTGAAATATTTTTTTATTTTTTTTATTTTTTATTTTTTATTTTTTGTTTATAACAAATTAAATCAGTTATACATATACATATGTTCCCATATCCCCTCCCTCTTGCGTCTCCCTCCCACCCTCCCTATCCCACCCCTCCAGGCGGTCACAAAGCACCGAGCTGATCTCCCTGTGCTATGCGGCTGCTTCCCACTAGCTATCTACCTTACGTTTGGTAGTGTATATATGTCCATGCCGCTCTTTCACTTTGTCACAGCTTACCCTTCCCCCTCCCCATATCCTCAACTCCATTCTCTAGTAGGTCTGTGTCTTTATTCCTGTCTTACCCCTATGTTCTTCATGACATTTTTTTTCTTAAATTCCATATATGTGTCAGCATACAGTATTTGTCTTTCTCTTTCTTTCACTCGGTATGACAGACTCTAGGTCCATCCACCTCATTACAAAGAGCTCAATTTCATTTCTTTTTATGGCTGAGTAATATTCCATTGTATATATGTGCCACATCTTCTTTACCCATTCATCCGATGATGGACACTTAGGTTGTTTCCATCTCTGGGCTATTGTAAATAGGGCTGCTATGAACATTTTGGTACATGTCTCTTTTTGAATTATGGTTTTCTCAGGGTATATGCCCAGTAGTGGGATTGCTGGGTCATATGGTAGTTCTATTTGTAGTTTTTTAAGGAACCTCCATACCGTTCTCCATAGTGGCTGTACCAATTCACATTCCCACCAGCAGTGCAAGAGTGTTCCCTTTTTTCCACACCCTCTCCAGCATTTATTGTTTCTAGATTTTTTGATGATGGCCATTCTGACTGGTGTGAGATGATATCTCATTGTAGTTTTGATTTGCATTTCTCTAATGAGTAAAGATGTTGAGCATCCTTTCATGTGTTTGTTGGCAGTCTGTATATCTTCTGTGGAGAAATGTCTATTTAGGTCTTCAGCCCATTTTTGGATTGGGTTGTTTGTTTTTTTGCTATTGAGCTGCATGAGCTGCTTATAAATTTTGGAGATTAATCTTTTGTCAGTTGCTTCATTTGCAAATATTTTCTCCCATTCTGAGGGTTGTCTTTTGGTCTTGTTTATGGTTTCCTTTGCTGTGCAAAAGCTTTTAAGTTTCATTAGGTCCCATGTGTTTATTTTTGTCTTTATTTCCATTTCTCTAGGAGGTGGGTCAAAAAGGATCTTGCTGTGATTTATGTCATAGAGTGTTCTGCCTATGTTTTCCTCTAAGAGTTTGATAGTTTCTGGCCTTACATTTAGGTCTTTAATCCATTTTGAGCTTATTTTTGTGTATGGTGTTAGGGAGTGATCTAATCTCATACTTTTACATGTCCCTATCCAGTTTTCCCAGCACCACTTATTGAAGAGACTGTCCTTTCTCCACTGTACATTCCTGCCTACTTCATCAAAGATAAGGTGACCATATGTGCGTGGGTTTATCTCTGGGCTTTCTATCCTGTTCCATTGATCTATCTTTCTGTTTTTGTGCCAGTACCATACTGTCTTGATTACTGTAGCTTTGTAGTATAGTCTGAAGTCAGGGAGCCTGATTCCTCCAGCTCCATTTTTCGTCCTCAAGATTGCTTTGGCTATTCGGGGTCTTTTGTGTTTCCATACAAATTGTGAAATTTTTTGCTCTAGTTCTGTGAAAAATGCCAGTGGTAGTTTGATAGGGATTGCATTGAATCTGTAGATTGCTTTGGGTAGTAGAGTCATTTTCACAATGTTGATTCTTCCAATCCAAGAACATGGTACATCTCTCCATCTATTTGTATCATCTTTAATTTCTTTCATCAGTGTCTTATAATTTTCTGCATACAGGTCTTTTGTCTCCTTAGGTAGATTTATTCCTAGATATTTTATTCTTTTTGTTGCAATGGTAAATGGGAGTGTTTCCTTGATTTCACTTTCAGATTTTTCATCATTAGTATATAGGAATGCCAGAGATTTCTGTGCATTAATTTTGTATCCGGCAACTTTACCAAATTCATTGATTACCTCTAGTAGTTTTCTGGTAGCATCTTTAGGATTCTCTATGTATAGTATCATGTCATCTGCAAACAGTGACAGCTTTACTTCTTCTTTTCCGATTTGGATTCCTTTTATTTCCTTTTCTTCTCTGATTGCTGTGGCTAAAACTTCCAAAACTATGTTGAATAAGAGTGGTGAGAATGGGCAACCTTGTTTTGTTCCTGATCTTAGTGGAAATGGTTTCAGTTTTTCACCATTGAAGATGATGCTGGCTGTGGGTTTGTCATATATGGCCTTTATTATGTTGAGGAAAGTTCCCTCTATGCCTACTTTCTGGAGGGTTTTTTATCATAAATGGGTGTTGAATTTTGTCAAAAGCTTTCTCTGCATCTATTGAGATGATCATATGGTTTTTCTCCTTCAATTTGTTAATATGGTGTATCACGTTGATTGATTTGCATATATTGAAGAATCCTTGCATTCCTGGAATAAATCCCACTTGATCATGGTGTATGATCCTTTTAATGTGCTGTTGGATTCTGTTTGCTAGTATTTTGTTGAGGATTTTTGCATCTATGTTCATCAATGATATTGGCCTGTAGTTTTCTTTCTTTGTGACATCCTTGTCTGGTTTTGGTATCAAGGTGATGGTGGTCTCGTAGAATGAGTTTGGGAGTGTTCCCCCCTCTGCTATATTTTGGAAGATTTTGAGAAGGATAGGTGTTAGCTCTTCTCTAAATGCTTGATAGAATTCACCTGTGAAGCCATCTGGTCCTGGGCTTTTGTTTTTTGGAAGATTTTTTATCACAGTTTCAATTTCAGTGCTTGTGATTGGTCTGTTCATATTTTCTATTTCTTCCTGATTCAGTCTTGGCAGGTTGTGCATTTCTAAGAATTTGTCCATTTCTTCCAGGTTGTCCATTTTATTGGCATAGAGTTGCTTGTAGTAATCTCTCATGATCTTTTGTATTTCTGCAGTGTCAGTTGTTACTTCTCCTTTTTCATTTCTAATTCTATTGATTTGAGTCTTCTCCCTTTTTTTCTTGATGAGTCTGGCTAATGGTTTATCAATTTTGTTTATCTTCTCAAAGAACCAGCTTTTAGTTTTATTGATCTTTGCTATCGTTTCCTTCATTTCTTTTTCATTTATTTCTGATCTGATTTTTATGATTTCTTTCCTTCTGCTAACTTTGGGATGTTTTTGTTCTTCTTTCTCTAATTGCTTTAGGTGCAAGGTTAGGTTGCTTATTCGAGATGTTTCCTGTTTCTTAAGGTGGGATTGTATTGCTATAAACTTCCCTCTTAGAACTGCTTTTGCTGCATCCCATAGGTTTTGGGTTGTCGTGTCTCCATTGTCATTTGTTTCTAGGTATTTTTTAATTTCCTCTTTGATTTCTTCAGTTATCACTTCGTTACTGAGTATTGTTTAGCCTCCATGTGTTTGTATTTTTTACAGCTCTTTTCCTGTAATTGATATCTAGTCTCATAGCATTGTGGTCAGAAAAGATACTTCATACAATTTCAATTTTCTTAAATTTACCAAGGCTTAATTTGCTACCCAAGATATGATCTATCCTGGAGAATGTTCCATGAGCACTTGAGAAAAATGTGTATTCTGTTGTTTTTGGATGGAATGTCCTATAAATATCAATTAAGTCCATCTTGTTTAATGTATCATTTAAAGCTTGTATTTCCTTATTTATTTTCATTTTGGATGACCTGTCCATTGGTGAAAGTGGTGTGTTAAAGTCCCCTACTATGATTGTGTTACTGTCGATTTCCCCTTTTATGGCTGTTAGTATTTGCCTTATGTATTGAGGTGCTCCTATGTTGGGTGCATAAATATTTACAATTGTTATATCTTCTTCTTGGATCGATCCCTTGATCATTATGTAGTGTCCTTCTTTGTCTCTTCTAGTAGTCTTTATTTTAACGTCTATTTTGTCTGATATAAGAATTGCTACTCCAGCTTTCTTTTGGTTTCCATTTGGATGGAATATATTTTTCCATCCCCTTACTTTCAGTCTGTATGTGTCTCTAGGTCTGAAGTGGGTCTCTTGTAGACAGCATATATATGGGTCTTGTTTTTCTATCCATTCAGCCAATCTGTGTCTTTTGGTGGGAGCATTTAGTCCATTTACATTTAAGGTAATTATCGATATGTATGTTCCTATTCCCATTTTCTTAATTGTTTTGGGTTCGTTATTGTAGGTCTTTTCCTTCTGTTGTGTTTCTTGCCTAGAGAAGTTCCTTTAGCATTTGTTGTAAAGCTGGTTTGGTGGTGCTGAACTCTCTCAGCTTTTGCTTGTCTGTAAAGGTTTTAATTTCTCCATCAAATCTGAATGAGATCCTTGCTGGGTAGAGTAATCTTGGTTGCAGGTTTTTCTCTTTCATCACTTTAATTATGTCCTGCCACTCCCTTCTGGCTTGTAGAGTTTCTGCTGAGAGATCAGCTGTTATCCTGATGGGGATTCCCTTGTGTGTTATTTGTTGTTTTTGCCTTGCTGCTTTTAATATGATTTCTTTGTGTTTAATTTTTGACAGTTTGATTAATATGTGTCTTGGCGTATTTCTCCTTGGATTTATTCTGTATGGGACTCTCTGTGCCTCCTGGACTTGATTAATTATTTCCTTTCCCATATTAGGGAAGTTTTCAACTATAATCTCTTCAAATATTTTCTCAGTCCCTTTCTTTTTCTCTTCTTCTTCTGGAACCCCTATAATTCGAATGTTGGTGCGTTTAATGTTGTCCCAGAGGTCTCTGAGACTGTCCTCTGTTCTTTTCATTCTTTTTTCTTTATTTTGCTCTGCAGCAGTTATTTCCACTATTTTATCTTCCACCTCACTTATCCGTTCTTCTGCCTCAGTTATTCTGCTATTGATCCCATCTAGAGTATTTTTTATTTCATTTATTGTGTTTTTAATCGATGCTTGATTCATCTTTAGTTCTTCTAGGTCCTTGTTTCTTGCATTTTGTCTATTCTATTTCCAAGATTTTGGATCTGGGAAATAGAATCTTGGATCATCTTTACCATCATTATTCTGAATTCTTTTTCAGGTAGACTGCCTATTACCTCGTCATTTGTTAGGTCTGGTGTGTTTTTATCTTGCTCCTTCTCCTGCTGTGTGTTTTTCTGTCTTCTCATTTTGCTTATGTTACTGTGTTTGGGGTCTCCTTTTTGCAGGCTGCAGGTTCGTAGTTCCCATTGTTTTTGGTGTCTGTCCCCAGTGGCTAAGGTTGGTTTAGTGGGTTGTGTAGGCTTCCTGGTGGAGGGTACTAGTGCCTGTGTTCTGGTGGATGAGGCTGGATCTTGTCTTTCTGGTGGGCAGGTCCACGTCTGGTGGTGTGTTTTGGGGTGTCTGCGGACTTTTTATAATTTTAGGCCACCTCTCTGCTAATGGGTGGCGTTGTGTTCCTGTCTTGCTAGTTGTTTGGCATAGGGTGTCCAGCACTGTAGCTTGCTGGTCGTTGAGTGAAGCTGGGTGCTGGTGTTGAGATGGAGATCTCTGGAAGATTTTCGCCATTTGATATTATGTGGAGCTGGGAGGTCTCTTGTGGACCAGTGTCCTGAAGTTGGCTCTCCCACCTCAGAGGCACAGCACTGACTCCTGGCTCCTCAATTTGGGGTGATTTGTTGTCTATTCATGTATTCTACAGATGCAGGGTACATCAAGTTGATTGTGGAGCTTTAATCCGCTGCTTCTGAGGCTGCTGGGAGAGGTTTCCCTTTCTCTTCTTTGTTCTCACAGCTCCTGGGTCTCAGCTTTGGATTTGGCCCCGCCTCTGCGTGTAGGTCGCCGGAGTGGGTCTGTTCTTCGCTCAGACAGGACAGGGTTAAAGGAGCAGCCTCTTCGGGGACTCTGGCTCACTCAGGCCGGGCGGGAGGGAGGGGCGCGGAGTGCGGGGCGAGCCTGCAGCGGCAGAGGTCGGCGTGACGTTGCACCAGCCAGAGGCGCGCCGTGCACTCTCCCAGGGAAGCCGCCCCTGGATCCCGGGACCCCGGCAGTCGCGGGCTGCACAGGCTCCCAGAAGGGCAGTGTGGACAGTGACCTGCGCTCGCACACAGGCTTCTTGGCGGCGGCAGCAGCAGCCCCAGCGTCCCACGCCCGTCACTGGGCTCCGTGCTTTCAGTCGTGACTCGCGCCCGTCTGTGGAGCCCCTTTAAGCAGCGCTCTTAATCCCCTCTCCTCGCGCACCAGGAAACCAAGAGGGAAGAAAAAGTCTCTTGCCTCTTCGGCAGCTCCAGAGTTTTCCCGGACTCCCTCCCGGCTAGCTGTGGTGCATTAGCCCCCTTCAGACTGAGTTCTCGCCGCCAGCCCCAGTCCTCTCCCTGCGCTCTGACCGAAGCCCGAGCCTCAGCTTCCAGCGCCGCCCACCCTGGCGGGCGAGCAGACAAGCCTCTCGGGCTGGTGAGTGCCGCTCGGCACCGATCCTCTGTGCGGGAATCTCTCCGCTTTGCCCTACCCAGGTATGTGGGGAGTTTCTTGCCTTTTGGGAGGTCTGGGGTCTTCTGCCAGCATTCAGTAGGTGTTCTGTAGGAGTTGTTCCACGTGTAGCTGTATTTCTGGTGTATCCGTGGGGAGGAAGGTGATCTCCGCGTCTTACTCTTCCGCCATCTTACCCGGAAGTCCTACATTGCCTGAAATATTTTTATAATAACACACAGGATGAGTCAGATCTGCAGTAGATGAATTAATACTGAGATGTGAGAGGTCAAGAATAGAAAAAGTGGACATTTCTTACTTTCAACAAAATCAGGTCTTTTCAAGCAATAAGCCCAAGGAACAAAAATACTTTCACAAATAACAATATGAGGGAAATAAGCTTTATGCTGTATCCAAATCTAACCATTTTTAACCTCCAGAAGATTTAAGGCAGATCCACATGGGCTTCCGGGAAAAAAGAAAAAAGAAAAAACATTTGCCTTATTTAAAATGGGAAAAAAATCTTATTCATGGAAAGTCTCTTCTCTAAGAATTCTGAATTGCATTCATAAAATAATATCCTGTCCCATTTGCGCATAGCAACTAACTAACAGGCACAGTTCTTCAGGTGTTTGTCCGCAGTCTGGTAGGAAAGGAGGTTCTGACACATGTAAAGAGGGATTCCTTCTGGCCCTGTTAGGAAAAGAGCCTAATGATTGATAGAGTAGAGACAAGCATAGAAGGCATGGCCGTGGGCAATGTCAAAGACTCGTGGAAGAATCTCAGTAGCAGGACCTGAGAGCCCATGTTGAGACGGGTCCTGCCGGAACAGAGGTAGACTTGACTTGGTGAGCGCTGTGGGAGACACTTCAGTCCTCTTGTCTGATCTTGCCCAGACTTAAAGGGACAAACATTTTGTTCCTGCTGGGATCTGAAGGGCCCTTCCCTGGATAAATACCTCCCCATGAGCACCATGCCCAGGAGGTCAGCTTAGGTTAAATTTAGTCCTTTGCTTCACTTGCTGAGATATTTGCAAAAGAGCCAGAGATGAAATGATGACTAGGGATATTGACAGATATTTATTGGATACAGTCATACCTCAGACCCTGGGCTGAGCACTTCGTTATCTCATTTAATCCTCACAACCACTATTCGTGGGATGTTTGAGGGGAATTTTGGGTGCAATATAGGGGCAGATGCCTTTCAGTTTCCAAGCTGATAAGTAAATTCTTTTTATATGACACTGAACAGGAGTTTCGGAATTTTGAGACAGATAATAGTCACGAGGATTTTTCATAGCAAACTTCCTTTACTTTGACTAGAGATCATATTACATAATAAGGCACTACATGACCTGGTTTTTCAGCTTTCTGATGGAGACAAGTCTCTCCTTAAGTGATGAAGGTTTCCAAGGCTGTCTGTCACTGCCTCCGCCACCACCAAACACCCATTCTCTCTTAGGTAGGTCAGGCAAAAATACGTTTGTCCACAAGCACCATGTATAAAGCACAGTCAGTTTCCCTCCCTTGAGGTGACCTGCTTCCCTGCAACATCTAAGAAGACTGACCCTGATGGAACCAAGCTGCAACTTCTCACTTGGGGCACTGAGAGGTTGCTACAGAGCAGCAAGGATGCAAAACTTGGCAATTATCTCACGGTATTTCAAAAGCAAGATAAAGAATGCCTTATGCCATCCTATGGTCTATTCTGGTTCCCTTATTTTAATATTGTTTTATTGAAATGGAATGGTTTAAGCTCTGCTTTTCTCAGGATAGCTTTGTAAGTTTGATGTGTTCAAAGATGTAGAAATAATTATTACATAGCAGATGACCAAAAAGTAGCCCTGGCCTGTGTCCAGAGGACTGACCCAGGTTTCTTAGCACAGGAAGATACTCTGACCATGCCTGTTTTATAGACGTGGAGACCGGGCCAGAAAGCTTAAAGTAACTTGGCTGGGATGTAAGTAATTAGAAAGTGGCAGAGGAGGAAGTGAAAACTCAGGTTATATAGTTTTAAAACTGGTTCTTTGATCTACTAGAGTATATGGTCTCTTGGAAGCCAACATGCTTACATCTTTATCTTGACCAGTCCCAAGAAAATAGGAAATTAGAGACAAGAAATATATACAGGTGGCTCTTAAGTCTGCAGTTCTGCTAAGGATTTGGGTAAAGGCAAACTTCATTCTACAGTATTAGACTAGAACCCCAGAGAGTTTGTTGCCAGCAACTATTGGAATGAATCAGGTAAAATGCTCTGAAAATCTCTTCAGTGGTCTGGGATGGTTCATTAGTCAGTTCATTTTCTTTTTTCTTTTTTCTTTTCTTTTTTTTTTTTTTTGCGGTACGCGGGCCTCTCACTGCTGTGGCCACTCCCATTGCGGAGCACAGGCTCCGGACGCGCAGGTTCAGCGGCCATGGCTCACGGGCCCAGCCGCCCCGCGGCATGTGGGACCCTCCCGGACCGGGGCACGAACCCGCGTCCTCCGCATCGGCAGGCGGACTCCCAACCACTGCGCCACCAGGGAAGCCCAAGTTCATTTTCTTTCAAGGAAACTCTGAAAAGGATTCTTTAACTTGGGGGCTGAGGGTGGAGATGCTAACTAAATATATTGTCTTCTATAAAAATATTCTCAAAGCTCATGATCCTGGAATTAAAATTAGGCAGAAAATTGGACTGAGTTCAAAGAACTGGAAGACAAAGGATTAGCAGTTTGTCAAAAGTGAATAGCAAGGAAAGAGTGACATTACTGAACGTGCACAGTTAGATTAAACCAGAGTATGAGACGGGGAATGAGAGCAAGATAGATGGAGACTTTTGAGATTTGTGATCCTCAAGTTTAGCCAGAAGGAGTTGGATGGCAAATATTCTGTCAGAGTAACGGTGTGGATTTAATCATCAAAAATTGTTCTTGAGCGTGAGCTATATGAAAGCCAGGGACACACTGCTTCATCAAAATGGCATTACCTTGGAAAACACACTGTAAATAAAAAGCAGGAGCAAAGCAGGCTATACTTACAAATGTAAATATATGTGAGTTTGTGCCAGAAAAATTGCAACAAGTTTGTTGGCCACATTCTAGCAAAACCCAGCTGTCCTTTGAGGTAGATTCGACCTGAAGCACCGAGTATCTAAATATTCTTTTCTTAGTTTCCCACTGCTCCCTTCCTCTTTCTTTTCCCTCTGCCTTGTTCCTTCTTCCTCAAGAGGGCACCAACACCCCATCCCTGGAAAGGGAGCCACTACCTGTGGGTTTCACACTGAATATTGAAAACTTGTCTCTACAGGGAAGAACCTGGTTACAGACCAGTAAACCAATAACAAGACTTCCTATTTTAGTTTCAAATATCTCTAAAAAAAATTGCATTTTGTTTAAACCCAGACTGGTCCTTAAACAAACAACGCTGGCGTATCTGGGAGAGGAAAACTGTGAGACCGTTCATGGTCTCAAAATGGAAGAGACAAAGTTCAGCTGAACTCCAACAATTACACAGGACTGTGCATTCACACTTGTAGGATATTTTTCTTACATCTTGGTGGGAGCATGAAAAGAGACCTTATTTTGTATGTGGGACTGGTATACAAAGCAGCAAACACACAGTAGCAACAAGCAGTCCCTGTTAAAATTCAGGCAGTGGACATGTCAGAGGTTTGCCAGAGAAAGCTTAATGTTCTTCTGTTAAACACATAGCACACACTTTTATTTTGCTCAAGGAATATTCTATACGAAATGGTGCATCACCCCTGTAAACTTGCTGTATTCTTTCAACATGCACTTTCACACATAATAACATGCTTCTTTTCTCCTAATCCTTACTATTAAATCTGGACTTGGGTGGTAAAATCCGTAAATAGCATGATATTGTGCCATATTTTCTGTACTTATTTGACTGGTGTGAAGCACTGTTGCCTAGAGTTTTTTTTTTTTTTAAAGTTGTGGAGCTAGTGATCATATTGTAGAAGTCACTGTTTATAAAGTCTATCTACATAGAGTTTACTGCTTTGATCAAATAAAATTTATAGTAACTTAAATCTAGCATTTAATGATACACATAATCATTATTGTACTACAAGGTCATTAGGCATAAATGGTAAGCAGTTTGCATAAGTAATGTTATTTTATTCAGCAGAGCCAGATTTTGGTGTTTTACTCCTCATTCTACTTTGACTCTGGTTATTGGTATGAAGTCGCTAACAGTGCTATCATTTTTCTCCAAAATCCTGCCTTCTCCACGTCTCCTTTCTTGTGTCTTTTTCCTCTTCCGTTCCTTCTCTTTTTCTTTATCATCGTAACAACTGGAGTCGTCACTGGTACCATTATCACCTTCCCCCACACACTGACATGCTCCGCTATCGCTTGTATTAGAGGAGCAAGGCTTTGGCTTTGACTCCCAACATTGGGGGATCCTTGGTTCCACATCCTCTATCCTGCTGTGCCCAGGGGTGAGGGTCTCAAGCCTTTGCTTGGTCTGCCAGTACTTAATCACTGGGATAATCTGTATTAATTTCCTGGGGGTACTGTAACAAATTATCACAAACTTGGCAGCTTAAAACAACATCAATTTATTCTCTTGTAGTTCTAGAGACTAGAGGTCCAAAGCCAGAGTGTCAGCAGGACCATACTCTCTTTCTCTGAAGGCCCTAGAAGAGCCTCTTCCTAGTATTGACAAGGTTGCCCGCAATCCTTGGCCCCAGCCCTTGGTTTGCATTACTCCAGTCTCTCCTCCATTGTCACATGGTGTTTTCCCCGTGTGTCTCTGTGTCCAAAGTTCCATCTTATGACACCAGCCCCATTGGATTTTAAAGCCCATCCTAATCCATGACCTCATCTTAACTTGATTACATCAGCAAAGGCCCTATTGCCAAATAAGGTCACATGCATAGGTTCTGAACTTTTGGGGGCACACTAGCCCAGAACATGCCCCAGTCCTATTCCACACCCTTCCTGAGGGGTTTTTTGATCTGTTTTCCTCTCCTACTCTCCATTTGATTTGCTGTCATGTTTCTATACCCAATCAATATTTAATTTAATATTTATTAAGATAATAACTATTTGTGGGCCTCCCTGGTGGCGCAGTGGTTGGGAGTCCGCCTGCCGATGCAGGGGATACGGGTTCGTGCCCTGGTCTGGGAGGATCCCATATGCCGCGGAGCGGCTGGGCCCGTGGGCCATGGCCGCTGGGCCTGAGCGTCCGGAGCCTGTGCTCCGCAGCGGGAGAGGCCACAACAGTGAGAGGCCCGCATACCGCAAAAAAAAAGAAAAAAAAAAAAAAAGATAATAACTATTTGTTAAAAGAATAATGTTCCAGAAGCATGCTCTCTAGGAGGTTTGAAGTTGCAATAGCTCCAAGGTCTGAGACTGTTGATTCCCTGTGAAGGTGAGGATAGTGACAGTAATAGTGTATGGACAGAGGGGAACCTGGGCTAATGAGGAACCACGGGAGAATGGGGGAAACGTGGGGCTACGGGAGTGGAGCTGAATAGTTGGCAGTCTCAGAGTAAAGAGTTGAAAAGAAGACAATTGACTTCAAGGAGTGGGGGAGGGAGGACTAGTCAGGGTCACTGGCACACAGTTCGAGGTCCAGGAGCTGCACACAGAGTTGGTGGAAAGCGTGCTATAGGAGATAGTGTGAGACAGAGATCTCAAACCATTGTTATGTTCTCACCCATTTCCTAACACTCACTGCTCTCCCACCAAGAAAAATCTCAACTAAATTAAAAGAAACTAACTTCTTGTTCCTTTTAATGGGAAAGAAAAAAAAAAGTTAAAAGCCAAATATGACCAGGACAATTAAATCTGGATATAGAAGTGCACATGCTAATGGTGGTTCCTTTGTTCTTCTACCTGGGAAGAAGATAAAAAGTGGGGTCTCTAGAAGAGATGGCAGACCCCTGATGGAAGAAAGGGAGAATGAAGAGGAAGCTGGGGACTTTGAGGTTTCTAGAGAGCCTGCCCTGCTTATCTCTATCTCTACAGGGACAGGAAGAGAAGTGTTTCATATTTAGAGCAGCTGGGTTGACCTACATCTCAGCAGGTATTTCCTGCAAAAGGGTCTTACAGATAATTATTACCAAATCATACAGCCAGTGTGGCAAAACTCATGGGTGACACATGGAAGTTACAGAATAATTATCCTTTTTTTTTTTAATGGCTTGGAGCCACATTCATTCTGGTCTTTATAGAAGACCTTTCAAATGACATATGTCAGGTGATGAAAAGAAAATCCTACTAAGTCATACTTTAAGGCCAGAGCAGAAATTTTAGCCAACCAGATGTTCTGGGCAGGGCTCAAGGTAACCTTCAGCCAGCTTTCATAGACTCAGCTTGCTAGACCAGAGTAAGCCTGAGAATCCTCCTGATCTAGTCCCCTCTTCCACCACTGAGAAAGCAGAGGCTTAGAGAGAGGAAGTGGTTTGTCCAGAAGTCACACAGGTGCTTCAAGGCAAAGCCTGGACTCAAACCTGGTCTCCTCAGACAAATGCTTCTTCCATTCCACTGTGCTCTAAAATTTTCACAGCCACCTTAAGATCAACTATTATCTCCCATTCTGCCAGAATGATGGAGGGCTTTGGATGTTTTCAAGCCAAGGCAACATATAAACTCAAAAAGAAAATGAACGTAAGAAAATTTGTTTATTCCTTTATCACATGTTTATTGTGCACTGATTTTGTGCCAGATACTGCATCCATCACTGAGCCATTATTTGAGCATCTGATTCAAAGACCCATAGTGTATACTGAGGATCACCATTTCAATTTTTTTTTTTTTTGCTGTATGTGGGCCTCTCACTGTTGTGGCCTCTCCCGTTGTGGAGCACAGGCTCTGGACGCACAGGCTCAGCGGCCATGGCTCACGGGCCCAGCCGCTCTGCGGCATGTGGGATCTTCCCGGACCGGGGCACGAACCCGTTTCCCCTGCATCAGCAGGCGGACTCTCAACCACTGCGCCACCAGGGAAGCCCCACCATTTCAATTTTGATCAGCATTCTTTTTAAAATTTTTTATTTCTTTTAAGAAGATGTTGGGGGTAGGAGTTTATTAATTAATTAATTAATTTTTGCTGTGTTGGGTCTTCGTTTCTGTGCGAGGGCTTTCTCTAGTTGTGGCAAGCGGGGGCCACTCGTCATCGCGGTGCTCAGGCCTCTCACTATCGTGGCCTCTCTTGTTGTGGAGCACAGGCTCCAGACGCGCAGGCTCAGTAGTTGTGGCTCACGGCATGAGTTGCTCCGTGGCATGTGGGATCCTCCCAGACCAGGGCTCGAACCCATGTCCCCTGCATTAGCAGGCAGATTCTCAACCACTGTGCCACCAGGGAAGCCCTGACCAGCATTCTTGCTTTTAGCATTATTTTATTAACTCAACAAAGTATTTTCTACAAGTCCAATTGCCCTCAAATAAATAATCTCTTATTTGATAGCAGTGGGTGAGGAGAAGGCAGGGTGGTGGGTGTTGGTGAGGTCACTGATATTAGGTTGTAAAGCCTAAGGTTGATGTGAGAAATTCTGAAGGCCAATGGGACTAAAGTTATAACATTTGATCACTTGATGATATGGGCACATAGTATGGGTACATACTCTCTGCAACACGTTTCATCCCAGCTTATATTCTTGCAGAGAAAGATACATATTTGGACTAAAAGGTAAATGCTACTTGAGGGTAAATCATTCCCTTGACTGTCTATTCCTTCTTCCCGCCTCTAGTTCTGAATTATGGGTATGTATGTTGAGCAGGGGAACAAGATAATTAGGTAAAACATTGATGATGGCCTAGCAAAGTAGAGCTGAATTTTATGTGTTTTTCTTTGCAACTTATGCCTACATTGCTTAGAGGCTCTTTCTTTTCCCAGAAAGATATTTGGGAGTCACTTTCATGCTTTCCTCTTTGCCATCTCCTGTCTATCACCAAGTCCCACAGATTCTTCCTTTAAAGTAGCTGAAAAGCTGTTTTTAGTCTCTGTGTCTACTGTTGTGACCATAGATCAAGTCATTGTCTCCACAATGAAAGAGAATTCAGTGATCTCCTTGTTCCAGGTTTTGTTCCTGCACTAACCTCTGGACACAAGCGATGTCTTCATAAAACATGTGTCAGGATAGCATTGTTTATGTAGTTGTGTCCTGTATGCCACCCAAAATTGGATTGCCTCCATGATTAGAAATGTGCTCACAATATGGCTGAATATTTGAATCATCGTATCATTTGTTCTCAAGAATCTACAATGGCCTTCCCTTGCTTTTTGGATCAACCAGAATCTAAGCATTCATAACTTCTATATAATTTTATTCTACTATACTCTCCTTAATCTTCTCTTCCTATCAGATTGGCCACCATATTGATTCACCTGTGCCCATGCACTATTCTTTTTTTTTTTTTTTTTTTTTTTTTTGCTGTACGCGGGCCTCTCACCGCTGTGGCCTCTCCCGCTGCGGAGCACAGGCTCCGGACACACAGGCTCCGCGGCCATGGCTCGCGGGCCCAGCCGCTCCGCGGCATGTGGGATCCTCCGGGATCGGGGCACGAACCCGCGTCCCCTGCATCGGCAGGCGGACTCTCAACCACTGCGCCACCAGGGAGGCCCCACTATTCTTTTTTAATGGAGTTTTGCTTTTGGTTATATGGTTCTTGCTCCCAATGTCCAACCTCTTTCCATCCAGACATTGTTTCGTCTATTCTAATCTAAGTTTACTTTAAAATACATTCCATGCACCAGCTCCTTCATAATTGCCGTTTGTAGTCACTCTAGTAAATAATGATTTCATCCTTTCTGGACTTTCCATACGACTTCCTAAGAATCATGAACTGTAGAACCTCATGGTATTCAACGTAAGAATTATATACTATCTTAGATAATTTTTCAGTTGTTTCCATGCATATTTAATTCATAAAATAGAAATCCGAATATCTCTCTTGAAGAATGGCCATATTAAATGTAAAGTGCTTAGAACTGTGTTTGGCATATAGTTGACTCTTGATGAGTTTCCATCTCCTTCCCTTCCCCTTTATCAGAGGGTTGGAGTTATAGCTGATAATATTATATCCTTCATAGCAGGAAATAAACCCAAGCATATAGTAGTTCTTAATCAATACTTATTGACTAGAGCATGGTAGACCTAGAGACCCACACCCATGAAGTCTGATATCAAATGTATACATTTATGTACTCTTGGTTTATAATATTGTCAATTTCTTAAATCAGTATTCTAAAATTATATCTAGTAATCCATTGCTGCAAACTTTCATCTTACCCCATGTAGTGATACTTCAACTTAAATATTATTCTGAAACACATACAGACTGCAATTCTCTCTCTCGATGGTATAGCGTTGCCCTTTTCTTTGAAACACATGAATACCGCAAGCCAGCGAGCCTTGCTGAAAAGTGCACATTTCCTATTTTTATGTATGCTTTACTTTTCTGTTGGCAGCAGAGGAAACCAGAGCTCTAGAAATGAGGAAGTTGCTGAATTGAGTCCAATTTTCCAATTCTCAGAACCTTTGTCTGGATAGCTGCCCTTCTGAGGGAGTGGTCAATTATTACTCTTGATTTCAGGAGCAGCCTTGTTCTACTCAGATGTTCTTTCACAGACCTTTTTAGTCACTAAAATTAAGACATTTGTTTCTGTCTTCACATTGTTTATAGTTCTCAACTGCTGGCCAAGGTGTACAATTACTCCCTGGAATAAAAGTACTCTAAATCATATTTATTTCACTTTCAGCTGCTATCCAGGAAACCTTGTTTGAGCTTCCTGTGTAGTGGTAAGAGTCACACTATGCACAGTTATCCTCAGCCATGTACATTCTGCAAATAATCCCCAGTTTGGCAATAGCTGTCTCCTCAAGCAATATTTCTTTGCTGGGAGGTATTGTACAATAAAGCAGATCTCTTCAAAGAATTCTAATCAGCTGAATCTAAGACAACATTTTATTTATTTCAAATGGTCAGTGGTGTTCCAAATGCCCTTGCGAATTAGGTTAGAAATTATCCAGTTGATGTGTAAACATCCCACTAATTTACTTAGTGTCTGGCTCTTTTATTTGATATTCAGGAATTTAAATAATTTAAGGTTGTTTAGCTCTCAGTTCAACTTTTGCTTTCTGGATATTTACTTGGAACCTCCCAGTATTTATTTAAGCCTATTAGAAATGTTGGGGGAGGAGATTTTTTTTACTGCCCTGGAGGCTGGTACAGCCATGGTGTAGCATTTGTAAAGAAAATGTGGCAGTGGGTTTACAACAGTCTTGCCTGCTGGATGCGTCTCGGAATTTCTTCTGTCATGAACTCATCCAAGCTGTTCAGCTCTGTTGAGAGATTACCACCAGTGCCACTGGACTGGCAGCTCTGAATAAATCTAAGACAAACAAATTCCTTTACAGCATTCCCAGTCTCTCATTTTTCAATTTTATTTATTTTTTTCCTCCATGGTTTGGAGCTTTGGAGTCAAATACATCTAGACTCTTCCACTTTCTAGCCGTTAGGTCTTTGGGAAATTACTCTGTTTGAGCCTCAGTTTCCTATCTGCAAAATGGAAATAAAAAATGCCTTTCTTGAAAGATGGTTGCAGGGACCAAATGATACAATGACATAGGAGAGCATCTAGCAAGATTTTGGGTTAATTTACTCTCAAAACAATCTCATCTTCTTGTATATTTACCAGAAACCTCTCCTTATTTCAAGATATGACAAGTTGTACCCCAAAAGCATGATTTCCCTTCTCTCTCTCTCTCTCTCTTTTTTTTTTTGTGGTACGCGGGCCTCTCACTGTTGTGGCCTCTCGCGTTGCGGAGCACAGGCTCTGGACGCGCAGGCTCAGCGGCCATGGCTCACGGGCCCAGACGCTCTGCGGCATGTGGGATCTTCCCGGACCGGGGCACGAACCCGTGTCGCCTGCATCGGCAGGTGAACTCTCAAACTACTGCGCCACCAGGGAAGCCCTCCCTTCTCCTCTTTTAAGCACCCTGAAACTTCCTTCTTGAGCTCCCTTGCTCTGTCATAACCCATTCCAAAGGAACTGAAACTCATCAGACTAAAGTCTAAATTACTGATAACAGCGTTAAGTTCTTAATCTGTAAATGGGATTGTTGACCCAATTGTGTCTCCCAGAGCTTTAAGCCAAAAGCGTGCCTGAATACCTATGAAATTACAAGCACTAGATTGTAGATCATTTCTATCAGTAATTGTTTGAGTGCCCACTCTGTGCCAGGAGCTGTTTTAGCTGTTGGGAATATTGCAGTGAACAAAAGGAATGAAGATTCCTGGTGGTCCTTTGGCTAACCTCTCTGAGGTAAGAGCTTTGATGGTTAATTTGACCATATCTAAGATGACCAATAAAGAAATAGCAACACAATAGATTGAAGGAAAAATTTAGAACAAAGAAGCCCAGTCCTGCCTGGAGATAACTTTACATTTTCTCCCCTCCTTGCATCCCCACACCCCCGGCCTTCCCCCTAAACTCTTTGTAGCCTTACAAATAGCTCTTCTGCAGCCAGATGGGGTTAAGGACTACATTTACAGTTAAAATGCTCAAAATATAGCTGGTGGTGATGGGGGATTTGGTTTATTAGTTCATTTTTATGTATGAAAGAAACTGTAGTTAAAAAAAATTCAGTGTTCATCTTTTTTCAATTTGGGTCTAAGAGACTTTTGGCATTAAAGCTTTTTCACTTTCAAACGTTCCAACTCTAGCTGCATTTATGTGATGCCAAACCAACTAGCTGAAAAATTACAAGTATGGGAAATTAGCCAACTCTTTTGTCTACAAACTGCCAACCAACCAGGTTGCCCGATATGTTTTTCTTCACTGAATTGTCCCATCATTCAACTGAATTGACCGACAATGGCCTGTGAGATCCATACAAAGCACAAATTCTGTTTTGTATAATTCAAAATATTGATTCATTGTCCTCTGTTAGAATATGCTCATTGTAGAACATACAGATAATACAGAAAATATAAGAAAACAAAAATCACTCAAAGTCTCATCATACACAAATATTGATCCTTGGAGGATTTTTCATGAATATATACATTTATTAGAAAACTGGAATGCTGCTCTAAGCATGATTTTCATCCAGATTTTTCTCTTTTCACTTAATGCATATTATAAACATTGCTAAATATTCTTGAAAATCATAAATTTTTTGCACACTGTTCCCATATATGGATGTAACCATCATTTATTTAACCAATCCACTATGGGTGGGCATTGGGGTTATTGCCAAGTTTGGCTACTATAAAAAATTCTGCAATAAACTTTTAAAAATATAAATCTTGGTATGTGTCTCTGATTATTACTTTAGTTTAAAATTTTACAATTAGAATACCTACAAGCTGTTAATCCACATTGCTATGACTTCTCACCAGCAAAGTTATACAGCAAAAAGTTATAGCAAATTTACATCCCTACACATAAGCTGTTTATAAGAATGCCCTCTCCATTCTCTTGCCAATTTCTTTCTTTTTTTTTTTTTTTTTTTTTGTAGTACGCAGGCCTCTCACCGCTGTGGCCTCTCCCATTGTGGAGCACAGGCTCCGGACGCGCAGGCTCATGGGCTCAGCCGCTCCGTGGCACGTGGGATCTTCCCAGACCGGGGCACGAACCCGTGTTCCCTGCATCGGCAGGCGGACTCTCAACCACTGTGCCACCAGGGAAGCCCACTCTTGCCAATTTTTAATCTTTGCCAGTTTGATAGTTGAGAAAAACGCTATTCCCTTGTTTTAATTTACATTTCCTAAATTGTTAATGAGAATTAACATTAAAATTTTTTCTTGGCCATTATGTATTTTTTGTGATCATTCTTGTTTCTAAATGCCTTCTCTTCAAAATGAGGAAAAGCAAATAGCAATAGACTAAAATAATATTTTTATGTTTCCATCTCCAGAAAATCAAAGAAAACACTTGCATCATATTTTTCTCTTCTTCAGATGGACATGAAAAATGAAACACTTGACTCATTTGACCTTATAGGAATTATAACTGGATTTAATAGCTTAATCCTTGTTAAGAAATTTTAATAAAGTGCTAGAGCTGAGCTGAAGAAGTTTAAAAAGATAAATTTTCTGCCAAGAGGGTGCTGGTTTTGAGGCCCTCTTGGATGACATGTGGATTCAAATGGTATTCATGTCTGATGGCCATGCTGGGTTTAACTTTTGAATGCCACTTCCTATTACTTCCCCAGAACGGCTGGTGGAAAGCTATTGAAGCTTGAAGATACTCTTTGGCTGCATCCGTGAAGTCATTAGCAGAAGTTCCATCTTCTGCAAGTCATTATTCTAGAAATTATATAAGGCAAAATTAACAATTATGCTTACTTTCACTCATGTGTTCAATAAAATCCAGTGTTATCAGCCCATTTATTATCATGGAGTCATAACCCTGATATGGTTATTTCCTTCGATTCTGCCTAACTTTCCTTTCCTTTGTGCCAAAATAAGCAGATCCCATGCTCATCTATAAAAATCAAAATCCTGTGATAGCTCTAAAAGAACAAACTATATCGCTTTTATAGAGCTTTTCTTGAGACTTCATTTTATTTTTCAAGTGTATTTTTTCTACTTCTCTATAAATTTTACACAAGAAAAAGTACCAAAATCAGCACATGGCTACTATGTCTGGGCCCAGGCCCAATAAATAACCATGCCAGCCAGTCCTGATGTGGAAAAATGGAAAACCAGATCCTGTTAACAAAAGGAAATGTCCATTTTTTCATACATGGTATTGCTCTTATTCCTGGCCCATTGAGAAACAAGCACTTTCCTTTTCTCAGTATTTATTACATGAATGTGTTCACAATAGAAGTGTTTCAATCTTTAGAGTAAGGGCACAAATCCATCGCCATGCTAATTTCACTCAGGTTTGTCTCTGCAGAAGCAAATTGGTAACATCTTCCATCTTCTTCTCTCTCTTAAACTAGTTCATATTGAGATGGAGGTCTTTCTTAACAGCCTCCAGCTCAGACCACAAATAGGCAGGACCCTCCTTTTTTGACAGGACTTAGTCAACAGGCTCCACCAGACCAGCAGGAAAGTGAGAAGGACATATGAGAGGAAAAGGTGGTGAAAGGACACCCAATTTTAGCTAGCTCTGTCTTTTCGAGATTTCTTTGGTTATCTCCCCTTACCTCTGAGCTATTGTACATTTTATATATTCCTTTTTTCATACACTATAGGAATAATTTCCTTTAATAGAACACGAACTTTTATGACAAAGGAAAGTTAAAGAATTATTCCTCTGGGCAGTAAAGAACTTTGCCACCACTATATTTTCCCCAGCATTTCAAATATTCAAAACATTCAAGCATTCAAAAATTATCCAACATACATTAAAATTGAACAAATTTTACAGTGAACTTTCATACACTTACCAGCTAGTTTTCCCATTAACATTTACTCCACTTTATTGCTATCTATCCATCTATCTAAGCCCCTATCCATCTGTTAATCATCTTATTTTTTGACGGTTTTCAAAACAAATTGCAGATATCAGTATGTGTATGTCTGCATAAATATAAGCCTGAATATAATTAAGTAGAGTTTGCCATTTGTTTAGTTTTTTTCACTTGATATAAAATGTACATACAATGAAATGGGCAAATATTAAATATACATTTGTGGATTATTTCAAATGCATATACTTGTGCAACCCCAATTCCTATCAAGATATAGAAAATTATCATTCCAGAACATTTCCTCTTTTGCTCCTGTCCCTGGACAACTACTGTTCTGATTTTTTTTCTATCATAGATTTGTTTTGTCTGTTATAAAATGTCATATAAAAGGGCTAATAGGGTATGTTCTATTTTGTGTAGGGCTTCTTTCACTCAGCATTATGTTTTTGAGATTCATCCAACAACTGGTAGTCTGTTCTTTTTTATTGTTAGGTAGTAATTCATTATATGCCACAGTTTATTTATCTGTTCTCCTATTGATGGATATTTGGGCTATTTCCAGTTTTTGGCGGTTATGAGTAAAGTTGCTATGAACATACTTGTAATGTAGTTTGTAAACATATGGTTTTGCTTCCTTTGGGTAGATACCTAGGGGTGGCTTTTTTGGGTCACAGAAAAGGTGTATATTTAAATTTATAAAGAAACTGCCAGATCATTTTCCAAAGTGGTTGTCCCATTTTACATTATCACCAATGAAAGGTGAGAGTTGCAGTTGCAGTTGCTCCACAGCCTCACCAACCTTTGGTGTTGTTATTCTTTTAAATTTTGGCTATTTTCTTGGGTGTGGACACCACTGTTTTTAATGCATGTCTTTCTCAGCTTAACATCACTACTATTGATGATCAAAGTTTTTAGCTATCCTCTATCACCTTAGAAAACCAGTGGCCCATTAGATTTTTGGAAACTTCATCTCTTTCTTGCTTTTTGGTACTGAGATGATGAACCCAGAGCAGAACACAAGATATCTAAGCAAACAACAAAGCATAGTAATATTAACAAATTGACTGAAGCCTGATAACCCTACTAGCTACCATCACACAGAGAGAATAATATGCATTTTGTACTCTGCTAAACCACTTATAGAAGCTTTTATCATTTATTTTTTTCAGTGATCTTATGAGGTAAGTATACTATGCCCTATTACAAAAGAAGAAACTGAAGATCAAAAGGCTAAAAGCAAACAAACCCCCCCCCCCACTTGCCCATGGTCACACTGCTACCAATAAGCTTGCCTAACTCACAAAGAAAGAAGGGATTTAAAAGGCCAACTAAAAATATTATTTAACTTACATAATAAATAAGAAGTGTATATTTTCCACCCCTTGTAAAGACATTCATAATTTCAGTGATCCTCAAAAGGGCAAGTAGAGGAAAGAAAGTGTTTTCTCAGCATTATCTGCGACATTCACACAACCTTGAGTTTAATTCATTATCAGACCTCAGCATAACCCCTTAATGGGTTATTCAGCTTTCATATAGTTCATTATCTTCTACTTTCTCTTGTTTGCTTCACAGATGGAATACTTTACAATGTCTGTGAAAAATTTTCCATCTGGATTAGATCAACCTCAAATGGAAGTCAAAGAAGAGGTATATGCTCCTGTGCATCCACTGGGATCATCAGGATAGGAAGACTTTTCCAAAAACAACACAAGTTTGGTTTCATAAATTGGACAACAGGGAGAAGCAGTACAATGAGTAATAATCACTTATGTGTTTTGCCTTTGGTAGCTTCAGATAGGGTCTTCCTCGGCTATTATGAGACCTTTGTAAGGTGGCTGTGGTGACAGCCAATGGGCTGTCAGTTGGATACTGCTTTCAAGTATTTTTTCCCTTCATCTGCTCACATTCCATATTTATCTTGTTGTCATTCTCCTCTAAGTGATTACTGGTGATACACTGCCTTTTAATGACACTTGTGCTTACCTTCATTCATTTTACTCTCACAATGGCTCTTTAGGGGGAAATAAGAAAGGAGATTGAGATGCAGAAACTTCATTCATTCATTTATTCAACATTTAAAAAACCCTATTAGGTCAGGCAGTTACTGAGCTGAAAAAGATGGTCTTTTTCTTTAGAAAGCTTACAGTTATGGACAGACACAAGTATATTAACAGATAATTAGCTACAGATGTGAAAAGTGTTGTAAAAGATTTAAATAAAGAGTGTCAGGGAAGCAGAGAAGGATGGATGATCAAGGTTAGGTTACCTCCTATTGGTAGCAAGGTCTGAATAGAGATACCAAGTGGTCTGATTCTTTGACTAATGCTTCTTTCATTAACAAAAATAAAGTTTACTTTTTATAAATTAATTTTTAAAAATATACAGGCTGCTCTCAAAAATATTTAAGGAGGCTTACAAAAATGTACATGTAAGACAAATTATTTGTACATGGATTTTTAACCTTTTCAAAGTGGATTCATGACACTATGCCTTCAAACAAACCTGAAAGGTATTTTTCTTTTCTCATTTTCTTACATTTTCCCCCCACTAGACTGAACACAAAGATGGCTAAGTCTATCCCATGATGTCAAGATGCTTGGGAAAGTTTGATACCAATTCTTACCCTCCCCCTAACATCTAACATGCAAAAAGTGTGGGAGTCCCTATGGGCCAACAGACATATGTCTCACTGCCCCTCAGCTTTGTCTAATCTTGATCCACACATCCCCTTCCCTCGATTCCAAGATTCTCCAGTTTTCAAAAGTTGTCATCAAATAGTCTTTACTGTTTACTTTATTTCTAATGTCTCTCCAGGGCAGGCTGGAGGGTGGATACGGTGAGGGGAGAGGTGATGAAGAGCCATTCCTTTTACCAGTAGGACCCCAGGGACCATTTCATATGTAATCGTTTTCATAATCCTTCACTGGAATGGCTTCAGCTACTTGGAATTTACCTTTAAAATTTAGTAGCAATCTAGTTTCTACTGCTTGGGATATGGTATCCACGAAAGAAGCAAGAGGAGGAGAGCTGGGAGAGAGGTGGGGAGAGGAGGACAAGGAGACAGAAGGAGAAGGACCAGCACACACTCTGAAAAAGGGGAAACAAGAGTACGAACTCAGGGCTTCCCTGGTGGCCCAGTTGTTGAGAATCTGCCTGCCGATGCAGGGGACACGGGTTCGTGCCCCGGTCCGGGAAGACTCCACATGCCGCGGAGCGGCTGGGCCCGTGAGCCGTGGCTGCTGAGCCTGCGCATCCGGAGCCTGTGCTCCTCAACGAGAGAGGCCGCAATAGTGAGAAGCCCGCAAACCCCAAAGAGTAGGAATTCAGTGTAGTAAAATCTCATGACAATTTTGGATGAGAGTTGGACATGGTACTTAATCTGTTGGACTAAATTAAACCAAATGAGAACAAGCTGTTACTGAGCTTTTAAGTAAAATGTTCAATTTTTGTTGTCCTTTACCACTTTCCTTAGAAAACAAATGCATGAAAAATAGCTCCTCTTTTCTTAAAGGAGGTGACTGTTTTATTTTCTGGTTCAGTCTTCCATCCATCTTCACTTTCTATCTGCCTCAGAGCTTTGAGAAATGTCCTGCTGCCTAGAAAAACCCATTTCTTCAACTTGCCATCAGTTTTCCCATTCCATTCATTTAGGCTTCAGCCACTTGAGTTATGGGAAGCTATTGTAGCCTTTTAACTGTCATATCAGACAAACTCCAATTCCAGTAGTGAACTATGTGCTGGATTCACTCTTTACATTCACGGAAAATCATTTTAAAAAAATGGTGTTTGGAACCCTCTGCTGGCGCTTCAAGCTCCATTTCTGGTATGTTTCAACAAAAATCTATCTGTGGATTCTTCTTCTCTTCTCACACCTCCCTTTTCCCTTCCCCCTTAAGAAAGCTGGAGAACCTGTAAATTAAATTAATGCTTGATGTAATTTCTTGTAATACAAGACATAGGCTCCAGCACTAACTATCCTTTAACGGAAAAAACAGCTCATGGCCCCTGGATGTGGAGTTACACCCTTGAATTATGAGTCTTGATCATTGCTGAGTGGATCACTTTGGAGCCAGAAATCAGGGTAGTAGCAGGAGAAGGGAGTTGGCAACTGAACAGGAGAGAGGTTTGCTGAGAGTGAGTGCCAGAACAGTGTTTAAGAAAAGCAGAAATGCAGTGGGCCAAGGGAAGGACCAGTATGCTACGTGGACAGAACTGAGAAGCCAAGAGAGAGCTGACTGTTCTGGGCTAGACTTCAGCCTGCCATGTGGCTGAATCTTTAATTGAACACTTAATTTCCAATGTTACTGATAAATAGAAAATCCCAGGGTGATAATGCTTTTCAAGAGATGATGCAAACCACAGTCTTTGAGGTGTCAAGCAGGCAAATAAGCTGACAAGGTGAAGGAAATCTATCTGTGAGATGGGTTAAAAGCAATCTGTATACATTTGTAGGTCTGTGCTTATACCTCTTTTTAAACTCATTTCTAATCTCTTAGGTCTGGAAATGGAGCCTACATTCGAGACTTTCCTGTATTGATTTACCAGTTTATCCTGATTTAGTTCA
Organism: Mesoplodon densirostris; assembly: GCF_025265405.1. Classification (NCBI taxonomy): domain Eukaryota; kingdom Metazoa; phylum Chordata; class Mammalia; order Artiodactyla; family Ziphiidae; genus Mesoplodon; species Mesoplodon densirostris. Next base: position 33,017,596 of record NC_082668.1, on the reverse strand, counting down.
GGGTCAGATTGCTGTGCAAATAGGACTTATCTGGCAGTAGATTATTATAGTTTATATTGCTTCCTGACTCAGCTTAGATACACATCCAGAAACATTCATCTAAGTTACTGTGGTTCACTCTCCTAAACTTCCAGGGACTTTGGGTTTGAGTGGATCCAATATTTGAATAAAGGGTCAAACTGGTGAGCTAGCTTTCTTTTGAAATAATCTTAAACTCCATTTTTCTGCTCAAGGCAAGATAGAGTCATATGGAATATCTACTGTGTCCTTGTCACCCAAACAGCAGAGAGTAATAAGTCAGACCACTCTGTGAGGTATGTGTACTGCTGGGAGGCAGGGATCAGATGGGCACAGGGAATCCTTGGGATAGTAGTGAATTTTTTTTTTTTTTTTTTTTTTTTGTGGTACGCAGGCCTCTCACTGTTGTGGCCTCTCCCGTTGCGGAGCACAGGCTCCGGATGCGCAGGCTCAGCGGCCATGGTTCACGGGCCCAGCTGCTCCACGGCATGTGGGATCTTCGCGGACCAGGGCACGAACCCGTGTCCCCTGCACTGGCAGGTGGACTCTCAACCACTGTGCCACCAGGGAAGCCCCAGTAGTGAATCTTTAATCCATTTTAATTTACATTCTTCTCTAGAGATTATTTGTTTTATAAAGACAAAGGTGCTACAAAAAGGATAAGAAGAATAAACAAGTACATTATCATTAGGAAGAGAGAAATGTAAGTTTCTAAATTACTAAAGAAGGGAGGAAAATTGGGAAAATAATGGATTTCTGTGCAGCCAGCACAAGAACTGGTCTGCAGCGTTTCAAGTATGGAGAAGCTTCATTCATGTATACCCCAGAGCAGGATTTCTCAACCTCAGGACTACTGACACTTTGGACTGGATACTTCTTTGCTGGGATGGGGGTGGAGGGCTGTTCTATGTACTGTAGGATGTTTAGCAGCATCCTTGACTTCTACCCACTGGCTGCTCGTAGCACCTCCTACCCTAGTTGTGACAACCCAAACTATCTCCAGACCTTACCAATTTTCCCTTGGAGAGCAAAAGGACTGCTGTTTGAGAACCAGTGCACTGGAGCAATCACTAAGACTAGTCTAGAAATTAAATAATTAGACTTTTATTTGATGTGTCTCAAGCAAAATGTAACGACAGGCAAAATGTAGCAGAAAAGGCACAGGTTTTAAAGTCAGGCAAATAAGGGTGCCAAGCTAAATTTATTTTATCTAAGTCACAGAGTTTATCAAATGAGAGACACTGAAGATTGCAGAATGTGAAAGAATTGAATAGGAGAAAAAAAGGGAATGCAACAAATGTTCAGTATTAAAAAGTGGATACACTTTTTTAAAAAAGTTCCATTCTTGTGTTTCTGCAAGAATGCTTGTATGTGTGTTTGTACGAGTGTGTGTGTGTGTGTGTGTGTGTGTGTGTGTGTGTGTGTGGTTTACTTGAGCTTTTAGAATATAAAATCATTCATAGAGTGAATCACTTAGGTCTGTTAGTTTATTTGGATTATGAATTAATTACCTACCATGTACCATGCACTGTGATAGGCCCTAGGGATCCAATGATTAGAAAACAGATTTGGTCCTTGCCTGCCTAGTAATCCTAATAAATTTCCTGGTGGGTCATTGATGTTGTCTAGCAGAATTGGGGAGTGCACAAACTAGGTGTAGCACATATGGGTCTTGGGAAAGCCAATCTGCATGGGCTCTGAGTGTTCCTGCACATTCTTTTTAACTTTGCCAAGAATGCAAGGCCCTGACCCATCTTCACTAGGGCCAATCTCCTATGAAGCAATTCACTGCATGCACAGCGTTCACTTGTGTGCTTTCATGTTGTCTCCATGGGACTTGAGGCAAGGGGACTGGACACAAACCTGATGCTCATGCTGCTTGCTGTGCCATGTTTAGTATAGTCCTTTGTTTCTGACCCAGGAGTCTCTTGTCTTCTTCCAACAGTTATTTAAACATTAGTAATAGGCTAACATTAAGTATTAGTAAGGGTAACTTATCTTGTAGGGAGAGTAAAATCAAATCCCACATCCTGACAATGGGATCCAGGAAACAGGGGCTTTAAAACATCAGCAAGTAAAGGAGGTGAATATGAAGAGAGATGTTCATGCTTCCTCTGTGCAACAAGACTAAGGAACAACCAGTCCCAAATGAAGCAGTAGAGCATGGCTTCAGGAATGATCTCTTTAAGAAAAAAAAAGAAAAGAAGTTCCTGGATGTGTTTACACATAAAGAAGGAGATTTACAGTTCTGATGGACAGTTTGAGTGTGAAGTATTTCTAGACTCCAAGAGATTTCAAGAATTCTCAGTTAACTGAAGTGATTCAACCTTAGAGCAAAGACCACATTAAAGATGTTACCATTCCACCTAAGCCTCTGGGTGCTGATGGCTTCCAGTTAACCACCACGAGTTAAGAAAGAGAAACAGGGGATATAAAGAAGTCAGGATTAAGGACTGTATCTCAAAAAGGACTTTGGATGAACATGGAAATGACTGGCAGCAAATAGACTAGAAATCTAATAAATTTTTGAGGGGACTGTATTGTCATGATACCATAAACCTAGCCTCAAAAGACTTATGACTCTTTGGTGAGTCTTGAAGCAACCCCCAAGCAGAAACTGTGTTTTAAAACCTACCAGTCCCCAAGGAAGACATACACATCCACACTCATTTCAGGTGTGTCAGAGGAAAATAATAGGATAAGGAAGAATTGCCCAGAGGGCAGAATCAAGACGTATGGAAAACAATGGTTAAAAGAGTTCTTTCCAGAGAACAGAATCAGTGTCTAAGCAAAGAATTTGCTAATACCCAGGAGCTGGAATCCCATCCACAGGATTCCATAATTGCTATGTACCAATGACTGCTCTGTGTCTTCTATTCTTTAGTTTTCCTGCTCTTTCATTGCCTATAGAGTGTGTGTATTGGAGGAGTGAGGGCAACAAATTACTTGCGTTTTTAGATCATAGTTTCTTAGACCTTGAGGAGTCATATCTGAACCCGACAGCAGACTGTGTATTATCTGAGGATCTTGATCTTTGATGGGAAAGTAGGGACTGCTAGGGCTGTTAGGTACTGCCCCAGTAGAAGGACTGATTCTGTTTCATCTGTGGGAAGAAGAGTGAAATACATATATGTTGATTGGAATGACAGAGACAGCAATATGTTTCCCCAAACCCAACTCATTTTTAAATGTATGCTTTGAATTCTGACCAATAGGCTGTGAATGAAAATTATGCATACCACTGTGAACCTATCTCATAGAAATGTTCCTCTCAATTGTCCAGGTTTCTCTCACCCTTGTTTGCCTGCAGATATAAAGAATCCAACAGGAAACTTTAAGGTCCAGGGGATAGAGGAGCACCAAGGTGGAAGGAGCCTAGGTCCTTGATTCACCCCAGAAAGGGTTTCCCACCAACTAGGAAAATCGGTTTTGAATTTCTTATTGGTAAGAAAAAACCTTCTGTTGTGTTAAACCACTGAGATTTGGAGTTCTCTTTGTTATAGCAGCTAGTAAACTTAATAAACAGAGGGGGAAAGTACAGCAATTATTAATACCAGGGAAAACAAAAAGTTGTACAAAAAAGGAACTGTAATCTTAGTATACTATGGAATTTAGCATGAATAATACTTGTATGCTTATAATAAAGTAAATACTGATTATGGATTTAACCAAAATTTATGCTATAATTTCTTGAGGGGATAAGAGATAAAAGAGAAAGAGAAAGAAAAAGGGGAGATGGAGAGAGAGTATGTTTGGCAGGAAAAGAGAGTACAAAAGAGTTAAATACTCATCTTCCTAAGTTGGAAATCTAAAAGGGAAAAGTCCAGAAATAGCATGTTATTTAGAAATATGGAGACAAATATCAGAGCACACTCTTTTAAGAGTGAGGAGAGGAGATCAAGGGGAGAATCAGAGGGTGCATTTTTCACTAGAAGATTTGTAGGCCTATTTGTTAAAATTATGTATGATACAACTTTGATAAAAATCAAAAGAATATAAAAGAAATAAAAATCATGGTAAAGTAAAAGCCACTGCAGCTGGAGAAAAGATGTGGGCTGTGGTATATTCTAGAAACCAAGTAGAGAGCAAGTTTTGAGAAGAGGATGTTACCAGAGTGGGAAACGCTACTGAGATGTTAGGACTGAAAAGTGCCCGTTGGATTTAGTATTAACAATGACCTCAGTGACAGAAGTGTTAATGTGGTAGGGTGGAGAGCAAAGGAGGTGAAAAAGTACCTTTGAAACTGCTTTAGAAAAAGTTAAGCTCTACGTATATAACAGGATTTAGAGCATTCATTTTCTAAGATCTATGATCCATTTCTGCATATAAACCTCACATGGATGTGTAAAAAGGGAAAAGAAGATAAATGAGTTTACTTAACATTTACACAAATCTTCTGCCATACTTCTGAAACATAGAATTAAGGAGTTTTCTACAGTCCTGAAGCAAAACCAAAATCTGAGGCCCCAACTGCTTGGAAATCTGTGTTTGAATGGTCACACGGCTTCTGGTATGAAGATGTTTCCATCTAGCAATTATTACTTTTAAAGGAAGGCAAGATGGATTACTTGGAATGCATCGCTCTTAACAAAAAACTATGACTAGATACCAAAACACATCATCCATCTTCCCAGTAATTAGTCCTTACGAGTATTAGCTCTGATTGCTTTTCTTAGTAAAAAAGATTTTCAAATCACTTTCTATATTTTACACATACATCAGGAAAACAGAAACTCAGGGAAATCCCTGCTTGACATGGAAACAAAGAAAATTAAAAATTCAAAGAAGAGGGTTTGCATATTTTCATAAGGAAAAAAAAAGTAGACCGTAAATCCTCTTACTATTGTTAGAAACAACCAGAAATGCATCATATTTTATAACAGAGAATCAAGGGATACACTTTTTCTTTTTCAAGTAAAATAGGGTTACTTCTCATTCTCAAGAATGGAAAAGTACAAAGTATTTTTTAAAAAGAAAGGAGACCACATGTTTCTGTTAAGTGAGGATATAAAGGTAATCACCCTGGTTTAGACAGTAGAATATTAGGAAGAGAGAGATTTATAGAAATGAATTTGCAGAAGTAAGACGAGCTATTTTGGAAACATAACTGGGATGAATATCTGTCTCTCCAGGTGGCCTGTTCCCTTAAGACAAATATCCTTACTTTGGGTAACTTGTCTTTACTTAGATACCCTGAGAATCACTTTCTCTTATTTACCTTCAGGAAAAGTCCTACATTAGCTATGCTTCTGGGATAACTTCCTCATAATTTCTAACGCAGTCTGAATGAGCACTCATGATGTTTCAGGAACAGTATAAGGCACTTTACATTCACACTTCCTTTGAATTCCATTAAATCACCCCAACTACCTAATGACATAGCTACCACCATACTCATTTTTCAGTTAAGGAGTACAAGGCCAAAGAGTTTATAAGACTTTGTGCAAGTCAGAGTGTTTGTATTAGGTTGGCCCAAAAGTTCGTTTGGCTTTTTCTGTAAGATGTTACAGAAAAACCTGAATGAATTTTTGGCCAATCCAATAAATGGTAGAACCAGGATTCAAATCAGGCTTGGGGGCTCTGGAGCCCTGTGCACCAGAGCATCCTCAGTGTATCCAGAGGTGAGCCTTTCCCTCACTCCTGTGTGGTCCACATGTCTATGATTGCCATCTTGGAACGCAGCAACCACCAACAACCATGCTTCATCTCTTTTCATCATCTCTAATCAAACACTTGTCTCCACTTCCTGAAACTCTTTTGTGAAAAGAGTAATGTTAGTTTATATTATCCCTTCAGTCACTGCCTGGTGGACTGTGGCGGTCCTGTGTTCTTCTGGAAGTATGATCTCTCCCATTTGTGTGTACAGTGTCCATCTCTTGCTTATTGTTGTCAGTTGTATTGTCTTCCTCTCAAAATTCATATGTTGAAGTCCTGCCCCCCAGTGCCTCAGAATGTGACCTTATTTGGAGATAAAGGGGGTCTTTACAGAGATAAACAAGTTAAAATGAGGCCATTAGTGTGGGCACTAATCAAATATGACTCCTGTCTGGGCTTCCCTGGTGGTGCAGTGGTTGAGAGTCCGCCTGCCGATGCAGGGGACGCGGGTTTGTGCCCCGGTCCGAGAAGATCCCACATGCCGCGGAGCGGCTGGGCCCGTGAGCCATGGCCGCTGAACCTGCGCGTCCAGAGCCTGTGCCCCGCAATGGGACAGGCCACAACAGTGAGAGGCCTGCGTACCACAAATATATATATATATATATATATATATATATATATATATATATATGACTCATGTCCTTATGAAAAGGGAATATTTGGACACAAGGCATGGGCACAAGGAGGACACCATGTCAAAATGAAGGCAGAGTTCAAGGTGATGTGTCTACCAGGCAAGGATGGTCAAAGACTGCCAGCAAACCACCAAATGCTAGGAGAGGATTATGAACATTTTTCTTCAGATCCTTCGGGAGGAACCAACCCTTGACACCTTGACCTTAGACATCTGGGCTGCAGAACTCTGAGACAATAAATTTTTGTTGTTTAAACCACTCCATTTACAGTACTTCATTACGGCAGCCCTAGCAAAGTAATAACATACCTGTCCAACATAGCAGCCATCTTCAAGGCCTTGACATAATGAGAGAAGCCTCTGACTCTTCTTCCAAGGGCTCTCTCCCCGTTGGCCACACTCCCTGCCTTTCTGCTCACCTTCTTCTCATCTGTGCTGTTCCTCTAGACACACTGCACTCAAGACCTGGCATGTCTGCCACCTTGCCCTGTGCCCTGGAGAGAGTTGCTTATGCAGCTCTTGCCCTTTCTTCCTCAGAGACTCTGTGTGTGTGTGTGTGTGTGTGTGTGTGCACGCACACGTGAGATGAGGAGCTAAGCAGGAAATACTTGAGTGCTCCCTGGAGTGCGTTGTTTCATCACTTTCTCTAATTTCAGTGGGACTGGAGCTTGGTCTTGAACCCTAGTCAACTTTGCTGGGGCTCTGACCACTAACCCAGTGTTCATAGACCTATTTCTGTCTCAGTCTGGATTCAGTTCCAGTACCCTCCAAGCCAACCACTAAGTCCTGCTTCATCTTTGATGGCTCCTTCTTGAGCTCATGTGTTGTAACCCAACTGCCTTTGATTCTCCCAGAACCTTAAGGTTTGCCCCCACTGCTAGATCAACCTCTTAGATAGCAAAGCGAGTTTGATTGATATTAACACTAACAGTTAATATTTATTGAACTGTATTTTACATCTATTATCTTATTTAAAATCACACAATACCATGTGGTAGGTACTATCATTATCCCAATTATTTCATATTTTCATAATTAATATATCCCAATATTTCATATTCATTAATTCAACAAATATTTGTTGAGCACTTTCTGTTCTAGGCATTGGGGGGGACAGCAGTGGACAAACCCGGTAAAGTTCCTGCTCTCATGGAGATAACCATTTAGTAAGGGAATATAGAGAGTTAATAAATATGTATGCATCAGATGGAGTGCTAGGAAATACAAGGAAAGGAGTTGGAGAGTGCTGGGGGAAGGGGTGATGTTTTCTCTGGGAGATTTGGGGAAGTCTCTCTAAAAAAGTGACATCTGAGCAGAGCTTTGAAGGAAGGGAGAGTGTTAGCCTGATAAATATCTAAAGAAAGAAAGTTCAAAGAGAGGGAATCGCTTCCTTAGCTTGCGCTAGGACGGCAGGGCAGTCAGTGAGTCTGGAGTAGAGTGAGTAATGGGGAGAATGGTAGGATTTGAGGTTAAAGAAATAGTATGAGATCGTCTGGTAGGGTCTCATAGGTCATGGTGAGGATTTTAGATTTGACTCTGAGATGGAAAGTCACTGAAGCTGTTTGAGCAGAAGAATGACACATTATAACTTGGACTTAAAAAGAATATTCTAGATATTCTGAGGAGGGACTGCTAAGGGACAAGGCTGGGAAAGGAGGGACCATCTTGGAGGTTATTGTAAGAGCCCAAGTGAGAGAGGATGGTGGACTAGGGTGGAAGAAATAGAGGATGTGGGAAGGGGTCACCTTGAGGATGTATTTCTAAGGTTGAACCCACAGGATTTTGCTGACATACTGGATGTGGGATATGAGAGGAAGAGAAAAGTCATGTATGACTCCAAGCTGCTTTTGGTAGAAGGAAGTTTCCTTCTATTGAGTTGTGGAAAACTGGAAAGAGCAGCTTTGTGGGGATGGAAATAAAGAGTTTGGTTTTGGACATGCTAACTTTGTCACGTAAGTAAAGTTGTTAGGTGGGCAGCTGGATATACAAATCTGGAACTGAGACATAGAGAAGTTAAGTAGCTTACCCAAAGTCACACAGCTATGAATGGCAAGGTGGTGGTGACACTTGAACCTAGGCAGTCTGGCTCCTGCCTGGCTCTTAAATAATAAACCACATCCTGAGTCAGAATCCCACACCTTCCTTTATGCAATATTTCTATGTTGATGGGTACATTTTTTATGAGCCAGCCTATATCTCTAACCTATAAATCTCTAACCCCATTCCTGCAGCCCACTTGGTCTCAGTGTTCTCCTTTCTCATTACAGAATGACTGTTGAAGTCAGTTTTTCTTCTAAAAATGAGTGTGATGATCCAGTAATGTTTACATGCTGCTATGCTGGAAAGGAAAATTGTTACAGAAAAATTAAAATATCTCCTTCTTTTCTTACTCTTGGATGCTGCTCCATTTAGTATATTTGCACTGAGTAGAATGAAGGACCAGAAATAACCCTGGGATCCCACAACACACCTGTTAGAATGGCCTACATCCAAAACACCAATGACACCAAATGCTGATGAGAATGCAGAGCAACAGAAATTCTTGTTCACTGCTGGTGGGAATACAAAAATGGTTCAGCCACTCTGGAAGACAATTTGGTGTTTTCTTACAAAACTAAACATGCTTTTATGGAACCACTTCGTAGTCATACTCCTTGGTATTTACCCACATAAAATGAAAACTTATGTCCACACCAAAACCTGCACATGGATGTTTAGAGCAGCTTTATTCATAATTGCGAAAAACTTGGGAGCAGCAAGATGACTGTCAGTAAATGAAAGGATAAATAAACTGTGCTACATTTGGACAATAGAATATTACTCAGTACTAAAGAGAATGAAGGAACAGAAAAATTTCTCAGGAAGCCACTGGCTGACATTGACTCCTTTCTTCTGGAGTATCTTACAATTCTGCATATTTTTATTTCTTTGGGCTTGTTTTATTTGGGCTAAACGTGAGTGGTACAGAAGACAATAGTATTTATAAGAAATATTAAGAAGCATCTTAGTTTGGGAGACATTCTGAATGGTTGCTTTTACATCACATATCCATCATAATAAAGAAAAATACTGTGAATAGTGCTGTTACTTGTATATAACTATTCATATAGAAGATATTTAACAAATGAATGACTATTTCTTATTCCTATACCAGTGATTACCAGCAGCGACTTTAGAGGTCTTCCAGCCCAAGACCCTTATGTGATAGATGAGAAAACTGAGGATGGCAGGGCTGGGAAAAGGGTTCAGACTCCCTAAGCCACAGCTCTGTTCTGCCATAGGGATTATGACTGTCTTTTGACTAGAAGCTGGGCCTGCTGCTTGCAGGGCCTTGTTCCATTAATTCTCGGTCTATTCCTTTACCAGGCCTAGTGGCAGCTCTGAATATCATCACCACCTCCATGCTCCTGAAATCTTGCCACTCCTACAAGCTGTGGCCCATTTCACAGCTGTTCTGAATGGGGAAGTCCTACTGCAAACCACTACCTCCAAGTTGCTTTGTACATTTTCTCTGACCTGATCACGTGGCCGTCCCCCTGCTCTCCTGATCCATTCAGTTCATTACATCATAAGTATTCAGAGGCTCCCCTTCATTTCCGTCCGTCAAGGGTTAATGTTCTCTGAGAGAGTATGAACTGGACTTCTGCCCTATTACACTTAGTGTGAAAAAGTGCCAGTGGAAATAAAAGAGCTCATACATCTAAATGATTTAAATTAAGTAAAATAAAATTTTCCACTCTCTTGAATTAGGCCATTAAAACCATAGCTTAGTCAAGTACAGTATTAATGAGCAATGTCACAAGGACAGTATTAATTTTGCATTTCCTGACATAAAAATTTAAAACATGCAATTTTAGCTTTGCTTTAGGTAATATTTTATATTCCCTTGACTTTTATTTGGGGACACCAGAAATTAGGGTAAAAAAATGGGATAGGTTCAAAACTGGGTGCACTGAGTCTTTATTTAGACATAGACTACCGTCTCACCTGATGGTATATTGGAGGCTTAAACCAGATCTAGGATCAGGTGACATTTCACACCATCAAAGCAACAGTAGAGAAGGTATAAATGAACCAGACAGAGCTATTGGTTTAATAGAGTCAACATTTTTAAGTTTAATGAAGCATGGTTTAATAAAGATAGGCACGGGTACAAAGATTGTGTGACATCCTCAAAGCAATTGGGACCCCTAGTGGCTGGGGGGACAGCCTATTGACATCCCAGTGCTAAGGGGGTCCCAAAGTTGGTACAGTCTGGTATCCCTGCACTGGGACAGCTCTCCTGATCCTGATAAGTCATGTGTAAGACTCCGGATCTAGGCTCTGCTGAGCTCTGGAGAATTCTTGAGACTGTGGGAAGACTGTCCTCACCAGTAAAGTTGCTTTGAGAAGTCTCATGATTTTCCTTTGGCTTTAGACACCACTAATCACATCAAATCAGAGGTGTAGGATTACACACCAGAGGCCTTTCCAGCCACCAGAGGACCCCAGTCTAGCAACTGCCGTCTTGGAACAATGTCCATGTCCTTTAATCAGGAAATCCAATTAGCCACACACAAATTAGGAAGTCAATGTACCTAAAGCAATTTGCCTGCAAAAATCTTAAAACCTCCCATATGAATTTGCAATCAAGGAAAACCTTCTTCCTCTCTCATTTATTTTTTAAACTGAAAGTTGGACACAGGACAGAATCAGGCAAACATTTTCGACATTAAGTATTGCTTAAGAGATTCCAAAGTATCAGCTAACATTCTGTTTGAACCAGTCGTGAGTGAGAGAAGAACACAGAGGGTAAGACTGGTAGTTTAATTGCATCATGTTCCCTAACAAGAGATGGCAAATATTGTATTTGATAAAAAATAGAGGATGTCTTATTTCCATTGTTATCTAGTCTTGCAATGAAAGAGTGCTTGTCATAGCCTGCAGCACTGTCAGTCACAAAGGAGCAAAGTTAACCCTCGTGTTCCTGATCTCTGCAGCACCCAGCTTCTCTGAGAGCAAAACAATAACCAGGAGCCTGCATGGCAGAGCGCTGATACTTGCTTATTTTTCCATTTAGCCCACACATTGTTTTTACCATGCACAAATCACCCTGAATTTAAAGATGTCTAAAAATTCTCCCATACCCAACCCTTTATCAGAAAGGAAATTCTACTACCTGCTTTACAGGGTTTCCCTATTTGGTTTATATAATTTTAGAGATGGAAGAGTTCTTAAAGTCAAGTACTATTTTACAGATGAAGATTCTGTGGCCCAGGAGGTAAAATGATGTGTTTAAGATTCCACAACTAGCTATTAGAAGACTAGAGATTAAGTTTCAGAGTGCCTGTCTCCACAGCCTGTGCTTTACAATACTACCATGAACCAAGTGGACAAGAAATTTCCAGGACCTGTATTTATAGACATCTCTATGAAGTATAAGGAAGAATTTTGAAAGGTCCCATGCAGGATGGCATCACAGCCTTAGGGAGATCTTTGAAAAGCAGAGAGAGTACTGATTTCCTCACTCAGGCAATCCAGATGTAGCTTGAATGTGTGTTCCAACAGGGGAGGAAAACATGTTCAGGAGAATGTCTGTCATGGAAAAGAGGGAAAGAGTGTGGGTAGCTCTGGAAACTCTGCAAACCCATATCAACCTTGGGCTAGAAGTGTGAGAATCTTGGAGTAGGCACCATCTCCTCACAGGACTGAGCCACGAATAGTGTCCAGGAATTGGCTATTCCAGAAGCTTCTCTGAGGCAAGCTGTGGTTTGTATGAAATATCTACATACCAAATCCCCCAAAATAAAAAGATGAAAGATATACACCCTGTAAATATGTTGTACTGAATTTTCTCAACTAGGCTAAGGCTCAGAACTATGTTTCTCACAATTCCCTTGCCTATATCATTCCAAGCTAGAGTTGATCAAAACTGGCATGATATTGGGAAAGCAGAAATGAAACAGAAACTAATACTCTTGGAAGGTCATCATGGTCAAATACTGTGACCATCAAACAAAAGGGGCCCAGTGAGCCCTAGCCTCTCCTTTTTCTCAGCTCTGCATCCAGTTCATCATCTGATTCCTGCTAATACTGACCAATAGTGGCCCCTGTTCTGCCACGAAGCACTTGACTACAGACCCACAGAGGAGAGAGCTACATTGAGGCCGTAGCCTCGCAGCAGTGGTCATTTCCATGGCTCTGTCCATGAGGTCTCCCATCGAGCTCCCATTCTGCGGGCCTGATATGCGTCCATCTCCTTCTCCATCTCCTCCTGCATCTTCCCCTCTCTGGAGCAGGTGTTGATAGCGGGGGAGGCTGTGAATATATTGCTGGGGGGAACATATGGGAAATGTCTGTACTTCCCACTCAGTTTTGCTGTGAGCCTAAAACTGCTCTAAAAAATAAAGTCTATATATAAAAATAAGAAAAGCTGCTCGTTATACAGATTTTAAAGTTATAAAATAAAATAAAGAAGAGAATAGAAATTAGGCAGAGATAATCACTTGATATTTGGGGGTATTTCCATGAAGTCTTTTTTCTATCCCACCTCACCCCCAATTCGTTGGTAGTGTTTTGTTTTGTTTTACTTTTTACAAATTGGGGTCAGACTGTAGATTCTCTTCTGCATCCTTCCTTTTTATTTAATATTGACTATTTTAATATCCTTAAACATACTTTAAAAGAGAGCTTGATCATATGACATGGCATAATTCACTTAAGCAATTCCCTGTGGTTGGACAGTTAGGCTGTTTCCTTTTCTCCTTTTGCTGTTATAAATAATGTTATAATAAACATCCTTTTCCATAAATATATGTGTCTTTTTTTGTCATATCCTTGGGATAAATCCTGGGAAATGGAATTTCTGAGAAAAGATGACATTTTAAAGACTCTTCATATGTTGCCTTCTACAAAAGTGTATCCAGCTTATACTTTCATCAGTAGTGAGTACAAGAGCCAGTTTTTAGCCAATTTATTTTCAAAATTGTTAGTTAGTGGACTACATTTACCTTGATTTTCACATGGTGGTATAAAACACTGGAAAAATAAGGCAAAAATAGTATCTCCAAAACTCTAATCTATAAGAAAGAAGAGTCAGGCATATATTGTACTAATAATGGCCACTATTATTGTAACAATACTTTCATAAGGGTCCTCAAGTAGAGCGTGTCATAATAGGAAGATAGGCTTTAACTTCAGAGGGTGGAGGTGACAAGGGTGAGAAGGAAGAGGAATTATTAATGAGTGGTCAGAAAAATCTGGAGTATCACAAACATTTCTGAGTTCACATTTCAGACAGTAGAGGTGTCATGCTAAGGAACCCCTGTGTATACTTAGCCCGGAAAAGAGAAGATGCAGCAGGCATGTGATATGTTCCTTAAACATCTAAAGGGATTTCATATGGCTGAGAGATTGGAGGTGACTCTGGCCAGATTGCAGATCTAAGACTTGTGGAGAAAGCACATGGATATGGATTGATTCAAACCCAGGAGAGTCCTTTCTAACCAGTAGAGCCATTGTTGAATGGAATGGACATCCTGTGTGACTCAGAGGTCCTCATCAAAGGAGGCTTGGTGTAAAGGACAGATGACTAAAGGGGGCTCTGGTTGCCATGGAGATTGGACTGGTTGACCAACTGGGTCTATGGGTTGTCTTAGCCAAAGAGAACTGTGACACTAGGAAGCAAAGCACATTTTCTTTAGGAAAATGAACTTTGTCTAATGAAAAGTTGGATTACCTGTACATACATGAGAAATCCTGAGACTAATAATACAAACTGCCAGTGGAGGTGATGACAAGAGCTAGCATTTATTTTATGCTTATTACTTTTGAGGCTCTGTTTTAAATTTACTATGAGCATTGTCTCATTTTATTCTCAACCCTCGGGGTGGTATGGTAAAAAGAAGAAATAATGCCTCCTTTCCCCGCCCCCTTCCAAAGATGTCCAAGTCCTAATCCCTGGAACCTGAGAATATGTTAATTGATGTGGCAAAAGGAACTTTATAGCTATGCTTAAGTTAAAGATCTTACATGGGGAGATTAACCTCGGTTATCTTGGTGGACCCACATAATCACAAGTGACCTATAGATGAAAGAGGGAGACAGGAGGGTCAGAGTCAGATTAGAAGATGTGAGAACAAAAGCAGAGGTCAGAGTGACATGTTTGCAGTTTTGAAGATGGAAGGAGGCCAGGGAACCAAGGTATCTGGCAGCTTCTAGACTTGACCTCTCCCCTCAAGCCTCTAGAAGAAATGCAGCCCTGCAGACATTTTGTTGCCAAGTCAAACCTTTTTCTGACACATGACCTTGAGAACCGTAAGGTAATAAATAAATTCATATTGTCTTGAGTCATTAAGTTTGTGGTGATTCTTTACAGTAACAATAGAAATCTAATCCAGGTGGTCACCATTACCTTCCCCAGTTTTCAGATGAAGCAACTGAGGCACGGATAGGTAAAATAACTTTCCCAGGACCTTCAAACTAGTAAGCAGCAGTAAACTGTCCAGCTCTCAAAGTCTGTGCATCAAGATAACATTTCCATTTATATCTTCCTTATGCTGAGCAATCTCAGGGCCTCAGCAACAGAGTCCTTATGAGATCTCTTGAATGCATTTTATAGTCAGATAAAGAATATAAACATAAGATTTTTTATGGGTCAGACCCAGATTAATCAAGTCCAGCCTTCTCTCTCTCTGTGGAATATGCCACAAATCACCATAGTTCCTCTTAATCCATTTATGGATCTTGTATTCACAAATTAAAAAAATAAACAACTTTACTCTTGCTACATAAAATAGAACTCTCCTTTGATATACCTAAACGTGCCTCTTGCAAAGTCAGTATGTGTCTCCTAGTACCCTAGAATTTAGTGAACAAATCAGTGTTCAGTTTATCCACTATCATATTTACAGACTGAAACTTTAATATTTAAGTTTTTCTTCATATAGTGTCCTCCCATGGAGGAATCAGCATGGCTGTTCTACTCTGATATGTTTCTAGCTCTGTTTTTCAAGGACTTGGGGGAAAAAGTAAAACCAAGTGAACTGATGGTTTCTTAAGTTATGCTGGAAGTCGCTGGCCAAGCCAAGAACCAAGTCCAAGCCTTCTGTTTCTCGGTAAATTTCCCAACTCCCAGTTATAACTGCTTTGCTATAAAAATGTTCTTTTGGTTTAGTTGTTTGGCAATATGCTACTAAAGGAATCCAAGTCAAAAATACAAATGTCAATAACCTCAGGATTCAATGGCTGAGCAGCAATTTCTGAAATGAATGGAAATTCATTTTGGGATATTGTGGTAAAATACCAAAGCATGATGATGAGGAAGAGAATGTTTCTGCTGGTGAAAAAAGCCCGTGAAGACTGGCCAGGAAAATTCAAGGGAAGAGTGAAGACACTAAGTAACTGTTGTCCTCATGTGCGGGGTAGTGTCTTAGGCATGCAGTAACTGAGAGTCCCCAGTCTTATATGAGGAAATATAGTTTTCATTTTCCTCCGTGTCTTGGCACTGCTTCCTCTTCCCTGCTGGCTGGGGGAGTTGGATTTCCTACAAATGAAGTGTTGAGTGAAGATGAGAAAGAACAGTATTGTTGCTGACGGGGATATTTAAAAAATCGGTACTGTTTCATAAATATTTATTGAGTGCCCACTATGTGCCAGTTACCAAGTTAGGTTCTGGGGAAATAGAGTGAATAAATCATAGTTTTTGTCTATGTTAGTTGGCTCTTTAGTGGTTCACATAACTTAACAATTTAGGGTACTGGTTGACCAGTCTTCAGGTGATGCCAATCAGGTTCCAGCTTCTCTCTTTTTTTTTTTTTTTAGTTCCCTGACCAGGGATGGAACCAGGGCCCCCTGCAGTGGAAGCACGGAGTCCTAACCACTGGACCGCCAGGGAATTCCCCTAGTTTCTCTTTTTTTAATCTCTTACCTCTGCCTTCTAATATGTTGACTATTTCCAAAGAAGGATCTTGTGGTGCAAGATGGCTGCCACTGATCCAACACATCCTGTGGGAAAGATGCAGAATTTCATGTATCTCATTGACTATTGTTGGGCCATATAGCCACTCCCGGGGAATGCAATGCTTTGGTTGATTTCGTTCTAGTCCCATCCAAACAACATGGGCTCTACAGGAGGAAGTGGCTCTTCAGAAGGAAATTGGAATACTGTTACCATTGGATGTATGGATACTGAACCCGAGATTCCTATTCTACTCTCCTTGAGGAGCATACATTCTAGTTGACATCAGTTACTTGTCATTTCCACTGCCTTCCTACTGAAACTGTAAAGCATGAAGAGAGCAAGAGGAAAGAAGGATTCTAGTGATGAACAGCAACTTAGAGATCCATCAGTGGATCGCCAGCTGCTGATTGGAGATTCCCCCAAGTGGATCCACAACAAAGAGCGTGATAATACTATAATTGAATCATCCCACCAAAACAGCATTGTGTCCACTAAGTAATCATAGGCTAGTTCCTGTTTGTTCAAGTATCTCTGCCTGCTATCTTCTCCCTCACTGACTTCCCAACTCTTTAAAAATATCCACGTTTTGTTCCTTCCCCCGCACTTCTGCCTCTACCTACCTCCCCTCCAGCTGTTAGTCAGACTGCATGCCTAAATTTTGTAGGGCAGAATTTAACAAATTAGAGTGCATTGTTTGTTTTCCTGTTTTAATTCTTGAGAACATTTTCAGAGACAGGGTGTACAAAAGATCTGATGTGCCTCAGAGCTATAATATATTATCAGGTTTGAAATGCTAATAAGAGTTTACGGAAAGAATAGTTAGTTAAAAGAAATAGTGAGCTTAAGTAGGAAAAAAAAGAAAATTTTGAAGAGATGTGAAAGATCCTCCCCCCCAAAACGGTTACAGTTTAATCATAATGGGACAGTCCATCCAGAAAAGAAAGAACTATTTAAGATTCAACTGGGAGGCTAGAGCCAACATTTTTTCCTATAATCAAAAACCCCATAGGGCTGTTAAACTAGCCTTGGAGAAAAGTGTCAGTGGCCCAAAAAACAATACCAAACACAGACGTGTGAAATGCATACATTGCTCACTTCAATGAGGTATTCACCTCAAAGTGGAGAAGGAGACTGGAAACATTATTAAACATGTCAGGGTATAGATTGGAACTCATTTTAAGGTTAACACAAACTTTTTGACTGCCTTACTATTGTTGGATGCCTTATAGGTTTTGGCAAGTTTCAAAGCATGGCTCATTAGAAGGAATGGAATGTTGGGATTTACTGGCTAATGCTTGAGAGAAATCTCTCCTGTGAAACTTTGTGCTTTGCCCAGAAAGACAGTACTTTGATAGGAATCAGAATACTAACTTGTTCCATCACCTTCTTTCATGACAATAATATTACCTTGATTTAAGTTGTACTCATTTCTTTCTAGGAGCTCAAACTGAGTTTTATGTGGAACAGTATTTCTGTTTATCATCACAAATTCCCTTTGAGGAAAAGTAAGGGGTAGGTATTACTGTTCCTATTTTAAAGTTGGGGAAACAGAAGCTCAGAGAATGACTTAAATAAATACCACTGCTTTCATATGCAGGTGATGGCTTAATTCAGGTCCAAATATCCTCATCAATCTAAAGAAGCTGAACCAGCCCCCAAAAGCTATGTGATCATTCTTGAGAGATTGCCATTTAAGTTTATAAGAGAACTCAGAATTATACCCCCCACCCCCCATCAGGGCTTCCCTGGTGGCGCAGTGGTTGAGAGTCCGCCTGCTGATGCAGGGGACACGGGTTCGTGCCCTGGTCCAGGAGGATCCCACATGCCACGGAGCGGCTGGGCCCGTAAGCCATGGCCACTGAGCCTGTGCGTCCGGAGCCTGTGCTCCGCAAAGGGAGAGGCCATAACTGTGAGAGGCCTGCGTACCGCAAAAAAAAAAAAAAAAAAGAACTATCCCCTGCTTTAGAGGCCAGAAATGAGAAATCTGTGCTGAATTTATGTCTAGTTTTTCAATCCCTCACTGAATTAGACCATGATTTTGGTCTGATTTGTAAGTTGTCTCCTTTTTGCCCCAGCCCAGTTTGAGCACTAACTCAGAACTCCAAACTCTTAGCTCACTGATTTTTTGTTTCCTAGAGGAACAGGAGACCCTGTGAAGACACTTGAGAAGAGCCAAGAGTTCCCTCCTATTTGCTACCACTTTCTTCTCTCAGCCCTCACAAAGCCTTGGCGCCCTGCTCTGCGACCCTCCAACCGAAAAGCTACCTGCCTAAGGTGAGGGTCAGATTGAAAAACATTGTCCCAGAACTCTGCCCACATCTTATATAGCCTGACAGACTTAGCAGAATGACCTGTGAGGCAACTCAATGGCTGGCAATCACAAAGCAGCTGATTTCTATTAGGTCTTAAGTTACAACCAACAGAGTCTGTAAATCAGTGATTCTCAACCTTGACTGCTCTTGAGAAACAACGCGTGGAGCTTTAAAAATATATCAAGGCCTGGGTCCTACTCTCCAATGACTGCAATTTAATTGGTCTGGGGGAAGACCTAACTCTTAGTAGTTTTTTTTTTTCATTTTTTTATTACATTTTTTAAGAGTAGTTTTAGGTTCATAGCAGAATTGAAAGGAAGTTACAAAGATTTCCCATCTACTCCTCCAACACGCACAGCCTCCCCCATTATCAGTATCCCCCATCAGAATGGTACATTTGTTACTATCGATGGATCTACATTGACATATCATAATCACTCAATGTCCATACTTTACATTAGGGTCCACTATTGGTGTTGTATATTCTACAGGTTTGGACAAATGTATAATGATGTATATTCTTTTTTACGGTACCATACTGAGAATCCTCATCGTCCTAAATATCCTCTGTGCTCTACCTATTCATCTCTCCCCCACCCCAACCCCTGACTTTAGTATTTTTCAATGCTTCCTGGAGTTGAGAGCCATGTAAGTCCTGAATGTGAACCTATGCATCTGTGCCTACATCAACAGTCCCTTATGCTCTGTAGGTACAAGGGGCCATAATAAAATTGATAGCACCGTGGACCTGGTTCTATGCTAAGCCCCATGCATGCACTCATTGAATTCTCTCTATATCTCCCTGGGACAGTTACTATGATTATCCTCATTTTACAGGTGAAAACACTGAAGCATATATAATGAGGCTAAACAAGTTGCCTAAGATCCTGCCTCTAGAAATGACTCTGGCTCCACAGCTGAAGCACATCAACCCCTGGACTACAAAATATTTGTAGCCATGTAAGTTCTGTGCTTCTAAACTTAAACCTTTGCTGCTATTAGTATCCTTCTCTCAATGGTTGTAGACTCTTCAAGTCCAGACAGGAATATTGAGAAGACCCCAATCTAGAAACTTGGGAATAATTTTTTTTATCTGCCATCATGGAAACAAAGCTATAGATGCTTCCAATCTATCTCCAAAGAAAACAAGACTTACTTACGTATAAGTCCCCTTCTCTGTTGCAGTATTTCACAATCCACTCTCAGTTCTAGGTCCCTCTCACCACATGGTAAGAAGTAGAAACATTCATAGGAACAAATTTAATCTCTAGGGATTCATACTATATTAGTTTTCTGAGTTTTAATGTTTCTGTGGCATGTAGCATCTACCCAGAGCACTTGAAAAGTTTATGGGTGGACCCTGGCTTCCACTAACACCAAGGAGATCTTTATTGTCCCATTTGATTGATAGATGCAGGTGTAAGGTGACAGCGGGCTGGGTCATCGCCTAATGTAGAATAACAAAAGGGAAGGAATCTTAACCCAAGAGCTTTGAATCCATCTGCCTGCTAAGCTGTTCCTTGGTCAATGGCAGGTGGCGGTGTGCTGAGAAGTTCATGTAGGAGGAGCCCTAAATCCACCTCTATTGGGTACAGATTAAATCGCCTGCTGTACCTCCACCACCATTTGTATATGAAAGAGTTTGAATGGGCATTAAAACTAGGCTTACAGGAAAAAAAAGGGGGGGGGGTAGCCTGACACCAATAGATGAAGAAAGGGATAAGGGAACCTAATTTTTCCCTTGGGATAAGGAGTTGGGGATGGCTAGGGTACTGGGGCAGTTCATGGGCTGATTGTATTTAAATAGCCCTTTTTTTAAAAAAACAAAACCTAACACTTCCTCTTTCTTCTCCTGGAAATATTGACAATATTCTTTTTATCCTAGCAGGTTAGGTCTCTCTATTCCTAATCCCAATTCCCAAAAGTGGGATCCTAGAATACCCCCATTTTCTACACTAGAAGAGTTGCTTTGTGTCTAAATAACCCTAACTCAGTGGGGCCCGAAATACATGTAATCACAAATGGACGGTTTTTATCATCAAATGCAGGGTGATCATTTTGGCTTGCCAGAGGCTGCCAGTTTTTGCACTGTATATCCCACTTTTTGGGAAACACCTCAGTTCCAGGCAAACTGGGAGGGGTTGTGTGTCATCCCATAATGGCAACCTCCCTAATTTTATTAGGGGGACTCTGTCACAGAAGAGAATACTTGCTGCAATGTATTCACACATATTTGCTGCTCCTTTTTCCAGCCGTTATATAAATGCTCATGGAAACTTCCTCTGGTCCTGGAGGGATTTCAGGAGTTGTGCCCTTCTGATACACCTATGAATTAGGTGAGGAGAGAATGGTTTCCTACAGCTAGTATAGAGCCAGGGCTAATTTTCAGGATAACCCACTCTCCTGTCTCCTGAGACATTTACGTGACCGTGTGATTCTCATGAATGTATTTGTGTTACCCAATGGAGTAAATATCCGTTAGTTCTTGGTGAATTTGAGTTCTCTCAGGCAGTTGTGAAAAACCTTAGCTGTATTGCGATTAAAGGCAACTGCACTGGTATCTTATCTCTTCCTAATGTAATGTGGAAATCACTGTTGATATTTAATGACAAGGCCTTTCCTGAGGAAGAATGAAGAATGAGAAATTCCACTTTCCTCCCCAGCATCCTGATTCCCTTTCCTTCCTAACTATGTAATTCCACAGAGGTAATTTTTAAATCTCATTTCTGAGGCAAAGAGCATTGTTATAGTTAAGAGTCAAAATGTGACCAGTTGAAATCTGGTATTTTCCACTCAGAGAAAAAAAAACAGACTATGGATTGGCCAAGAAATGAAAATCCCATTTTAATAAAATTCTTGTTTAAAAAAATGAATACCATTAGAGGAAATTACTGAGCATATTTCATTTTAATGTAAATTCTTTCATTCATGGCTAATTTCCTCTTGTTTTTGTGGTAAGGAGTAATCAGGACTTAATACTCATGCTTTCTTCTTATGAGACTATAATAAGGCAACAGTTTTAAGAAAGGCCATTATAAGCCTCTACACCTTGATCCTCAGTGCTCAAGTTACTGATGTGAAGTGCAGCTGAATGTTAAAAACAGATGTAAGAGTACTAAACAAAGTTAAGGGTAAGCAATGAGGCGGGGTGATATAGTTGGGTCATTCATTTGATTGAGTCATTGAGTACGTGCGGGTACAGTGTGCTGAGCTCAGACTACACAGGATTACAAAGCTGAATAAGACATCTTTGGCTCCAAGGAGCTTAGAGTAATGTGAGTACGTTCATGTTTATATAATGCAGGAATGGAAATAATACACCAAGTTTTAGAATTAAAGCCAATATTTTTGTTGTTGTGAAATGATTTTATGTTTAGAATCAATTTTACTATTAGGCATATTTGAAAGGTAAGTCCCTTGAACTATATCCCTATTGTGAAAATTGGCTTGGTTTGGGATGCTGGGGTGAAGGGTCCAGTAGATTCTGGGTGCAGGAACAATGTTGGCATGCCACCTGACTCTGGCTCACCTCCGATTAGGCAATTAGCCCCACATTATTTGAGTATCCAATTTACTTTTACATTTTAAAGTTGTAAAATGCATAATGATTTTTTTCACTTCCTAATTATGAGTAATAAAAATTTAAGGGAATATAAAGTGCAACTTGTCTGTTAATTGAGGGGAAAGAGCCATGCTAAATCAGTCAAGAACAGAATGGTCACCGAAGAAACACAGAAGAAACTGCCCGTGAGGATCCCGTTTGCTATTTTAATTAGTCTGTCAATTAGAAGCGAATGACAGGGGGCAAGGAATCCTGATTAATGAAATCATCATCCCAAATTGAAGGGGAAGGTCACAAAGAACATGAAGTCTCATTCGACTTCATCTTGAGGGTCTTATACACCGAAATTTCTGGAATCCTCTTTTAGATCTCATGAGACTATACTGTTAATATGACCATTCAATTAACTCTGGGTATAATTAACTGCCTGCCTGGTCCTTCCTACAACCAAAACTCTCTGTCAGCAAGATTAGTGCAGGGCTTCCCTGGTGGCACAGTGGTTGGGAATCAGCCTCCCAGTGCAGGGGACACGGGTTCGAGCCCTGGTCCAGAAGGATCCCACATGCCGCGGAGCAGCTGGGCCTGTGCGCCGCAACTAATGAGGCCCACGTGCCTGGACCCTGTGCTCCGCAGCGGGAGGGGCCCGCTCAGTGAGAAGCCTGTGCACCGCAACGACGACCCAATGCAGCCAAAAACAAATAAATAAAATAAATTTAAAGAAAAAAGATTAGTGCAGCTGGCACACGTGAGGGGGCTGACGTGGTTTTCTCTCCTGCATACTGAAGGAGGGGGACCAGGGAGAGGACATTACAAGTCCTCACTACATAGAGGACATGGCTGTTCCTCTATGATTTGTCCTCACTACAAAGAGGACATGGCTGTTCCTCTATGATTTGTCCAGAGCAGGCAGGGGACCTGTGAGAATATTAGCTGCTGTTTGAACAAATTTCACAGTGCTATAGGCCAAGTTCAGCAGCTAGTTTGGCAGCTAAACTAGTCTAAGTCATAAAAGGAAGCCTTCTAAAGCACATTCAGTCACTGAGAAGCGGCCAACCCAGTTTCCAACCAGTCACCCCTCCTGTGAAGTTAGTAAGCAGGGCATCCGTCCTCCATCTTAACCAACAAGGCACAGATGCCAATCACCCCTCCTGTGAAGTTAGTAAGCAGGGCATCCTCCATCTTAACCAACAAGGCACACATGCCAATCAGAGCCCAGCCTGGCTCCACTGAACACAGCTGGCAAGCCACCACTCTTCAAGCTCAGAACAAAGGAAAATCTTAATTTGCTGGCAAAATTTAAATTTTTATCCATCAAAATGTTTGCTTATTGAAATAATGCTCTGGTTGGAGGAATTGATGATTTCTATGACAATGTTTTTATGACAAGAGCCTCACTCTGCATCTCATGCCCTTCTAACCCAAAACCCTTTTTCTAAGAGTATAACATGGAATGAGAAGCATCAGCTGTTAACAACATTAAATGGGAACCATTTGGAAATATCTAGATGAATGATGAGCATTTTGAGGTCAGAGGTAAAAATGTTTGGAAAATGTTCAGAGAAACATAAACACACAAATGATTAGTATTTTTGTTTGTATTACTATCTTGGTCATTTACAGACGCAGTCAAGGCCTTTTAGTTATTATCAGGATAACTGAAAACATTCTAAAACAAAAATGGTTCAATGGTCATCTTAGTGGAAATAAATATGAAGATAGTATGTGAGTAAGAGTCCTATTCACTGAAGTGATTTTGTTTTTAAGTAGAGAAAGAGGGGAGAGAAAGAAGAGAGAGAGAGAGAGGATGAAATGAGCAATCAAATGATAGAATAAATCTATTTTAAAACATGAAGATGTGAAGATGTAACTTACTCAAGTAGTAGCTGATGGGAGAAATTTATATCATTTATCAAAATACCCAAACTCCACAGACACCAACTGACTAAGGAGGGCTGGTGGGGTGATGTCTAGAAGTAAGACTATGAAAACTTAAGAAAATGTTCTTTTCTAAACATTTCCTCACAGGCACAGCAAATTCTATTTGACTAATTTTTTTTTTTTTTAACTTGTTAGAATTCAACTGACCTGTAGGATGGATGGTGTTAAGGCAAAGCTCTGGAGTGCGACTGTCTCAGTACCAGTCCTGGTTCCATGCTTATCAGCTCTGGGACTCCAGGCAAATTACTGAACTTCTTTGTGCTTCCATTTTCTCACCTGTAGAATGGAGGTGATAATAATAGTCCCTATTCCATAGGGTTGACACTAGGATTCCACAGGCTAATATGTGTGAAGCATTTAGCACAGTTTCTAGCACATAGCAAGTCCTCCATAAATGTTAGCTTTTACTATTACTCAGTCTGGGACTGATGAAACCTTATAAATACTGAAACTTGGGAGAAAGAAACAATGCATATGGTGGTTGTGCAACTCTGCGAATATACGAAAAACATTGGATTGTACACCCTAAATGTGTGAGTTGTAGGGTATGTGAATCACATTTCAGTAAAGATGTTACAGAAAGAAAGCAAAGTAAGAAAAAGCTTTTCCTTTTTCTAATAAGAGTTTTCTTCTCTCATGTGAATGTAGTGGAGTCCTATTTCTTTATAGAACAAATGTAATTTTCCTAAATCTGAATTTCAATGTTTCCTTCATTTGTGAGGGATACCTGAGATTGAAGTAAATATTTTGAACCACCAGTGTCTGAAATAATGAAAATAAAGACATATACGATAGAATTGTGGAAAAAAAGAGAGAACAAACAGAGGCTATTTAGTCAGAGCTTTTTATAATATAGCAAGAGAGTTAGTCACCATCAATTGTGTTTTGTTAGAGATTCAAAGGCAGGCAGGGCAATGGGAAAGCTTTATGGTGAAAAAAATGGAAGGCTTCAAGTATGCTCTGATTGGAGGTCACTGGCATGGGGAAGCTGGAGGTGGGCTACCTAGAAGCAGGGCATGTTATGTGCCTGGTTTAGGGAGTATATTTGGCTTTCTCTGGTTGATCCTAAATTGGAATGGGGGGGAAGGACAAGAAATGGGGAGCTGACAGTTATTGACTAGTCCAGGCTCTTCCCGGCCAATTGCTACACAAATTAATGTTTAGCTTTCAGGACTGATGGCTGCAGGGATTGTGGGTCAGCATTCTACTGCAATATATGGTTTGGCCAATGTCCAAATTGACACATATTTGAATAACAGATCACATATTTGGCCAAGGATTCCTGCTAAAAAGGATGGGAAGTCTTAACAGAATTCTTTAACTATAACAATTTTCTATAGCTCCAAAGAATGGCGATAGGGCACATAAAAGGGATAGGTAGAGGAGAGGAATAAGGTAGAAAAGAGAAAAATGCAAATCATCGAAGTTGCAGTTGAAGGTTTTAAAATTGAGTACAAGCACATTATTGCAAAGTAAGAACTTAAGCTGCTCTGCTGCCAAACCTTTTTCATCTGGTTTCAGATTGCCCCAGGTGGCCGCAATTTCACCTTCTTCCCTCTTCCCTCTTGGACTGTATGGCTGATGCTCACAGAAACCTCCAGAAGCTTAAGCCAGGAAGTAGACTTAGTGGTCTTTGAGGATATAGCTGTGAATTTACCCAGAGGGAGCAGGCTTTGCTGGCTCCTGCTCAAAGGGACCCCTGCAGAGATGTGATGCTGGAGAAAAGCTTCAAGAGTCTGGCCTCAGTAGATTGCATGATTCAACTTAAAACCACGAGTCAGTTGTTAGGCAGGATATTCATGGAGAAAAAGAGCCCAATGAACAGAAAATAGAAAGAATCACAAAGAATGATTCCTGGTTCTCCATCTTAGGAGAAAACTGAGACTATTATGTCATTAAAATTCAGCA
The DNA here is from genome assembly GCF_025265405.1 of Mesoplodon densirostris. Classification (NCBI taxonomy): domain Eukaryota; kingdom Metazoa; phylum Chordata; class Mammalia; order Artiodactyla; family Ziphiidae; genus Mesoplodon; species Mesoplodon densirostris. Next base: position 32,991,629 of record NC_082668.1, on the reverse strand, counting down.
CAAGAACAAGGGAGATATTCAAGAAGTCATAAGGTGGAGAGCCTCTGCAAATGTAATGAATGCAATCTATGTGGAAAAATCTTTAGCCATTTTCCACATCTTACTGTGCTAAAGTGTACCTCTACTGGAGTAAAATCCTATGAATTCAGTAAGTATGAAAATGTCTTTATGGATCATTTATCTCTTGAGACTCATGTCAGATCTCACCTGGACACAGGTAAGAAATGTGGACAAGCCTGCCATTGTATCTCATATTTAAGGACTTCTGTGAGGATTCACAATGGAGAGAAATGTTATAAATACAAAGAATGTGGAAAAGCCTTCTACTGTTCCTTATTCTTTGGGGCACATATGAGAGCTCACATTGGAAAAGTTCAATATATATGTAAATAAAGAATGTGGGGAAGCCATTAGTCATTCTTCATACATGGCAGGCAGACTCTAAGATGCCCCCCAAGGACCACCACTTCCTGGTATTCATATCTTTGGGTAATTCCCTCCCTTGAGTTTGGGCTGGCCTAATGACTTACTTCTAATCAATAGAATGTAGCAAAGGGGATGTAATATCATCTTTATGTCCTGGTATCTTAGTCTATTTGGGCTACTATAACAAAATACCACAGACTAGGTAGCTTATAAACATCAAAAATTTATTTCTCATGGTTATGGAGGCTGGAACTCCAAGACCAGGGTGCCAGCGTGGTTGGGTGAGGGTTCTCTTCTGGGTCACAGACTTCTTATTGTATCCTCACATGGTGGAAGGGAGAAGACAAGGGCCAGGGATCTCTCTGGAACCTCTCTACTTATAAGGTGCTAATATCATTCATGAGGGTTCCACCTTCATGATTTAGGCACTTTCCAAAGACCCCATCTCCTAATACCATCAGCTTTGGGGGTTAGGATTTCAACATATAAATTTGGGGGGACCACAAACATTCAGACCATAGCATCTGGCTACATGAGATTGTGACTTCTATCTTGCTAGCAGACTCTCTCCTTTGCCAGCTTTAATGAAATGAACTTCCATGTTGAAGAGACCAACTTGGCCAGAAATTAAGGGCTGCCTCTAGCCAATCGTCAGCAAGGAACAGATGCCTTCAGTCAAATAATCTGCAAGAACTGAATCCTGACAACAACGATGTGAGTTTATAAGCAGAACTCCCTCAGCTGAGCCTGAAGATGAGACCCCCCCCCCAGCCTTGGTTGATGCCTTGATTGAAGCTGTGAGAGACCCTGAGCAGAAGACTCAGTAAGTCATGCCCAGATGCCTGATCCACAGAAATCATGAGAAAATAAATGTGTGTGGTTCTGAGAAGCTAAGTTTGTGGTTATTTGTTATACAGCAATGGATAACTAATACATTCTCCCTCACTCAACATTTAAGAATTTACAATGGAGAGAACCCTCATGAATGTAAAAATTGAGGGAAAGTCTTTCATGGGATTTCAAAATTCACTCTACACACGAGAACATGCACTGGAGAAAAACTATCAAATGGTAAGAAGCATAGGCATTGTCCTATACACTTTCAGACATGTGAGAACTCATATCAGAGACAATACATGAAGATACGAATTATGGGAAAGCCTTTACTAATTGTTTACATCTTACTGTACATGTGAGAAGTTGCACCATAGATAAACCATATAAATATAAGGAATTTGAGATTGTAGGAGGAAAACTTTTTTTCCAATTACCATTCTGGGTTCTCTGGCATGGTTCCTGTAAACTGGACTAACAAAGACAAATTAACAAGACAAAAACAAACAGGAATTTATTTGCATGTGACTTGTGCTTACACATGGAAGCACTCAGAGATGAGTAACTCAAAAGGGTGGCTAGAACTTGAGCTTATGTAGCCCCTTAACAGAATAACATCAAATTCTTAAAGGAGTGACTCAAAGGAGAACTTTGAGTTTCTAGGGGTGGTAAATTGTGAGAAGAAAAATATACAGGGAAACTAGTGGAAGATAAGGGCTAGTTAATAAAGTTTGTCGTGTGGATTCCTGTGATGCCACCTCTGGGCTGATAAGGGTCTAAAGTGTCCAGTGGTGAAATTTTGTCCTTCCTGGTAGAAAGGACAGGGGTCACATCTTTGAAAATTTACATTCTGCTTTTAGGCAAACAGTGGGAAGACAGAGAGATTGTCTTGTGTCTGCTTCTTCTCCATTGCTGTTGGCTCGGAATAATCCTTATGCCAAAGTGGCATATTTTGGGATGGCATATTCTGCTATGCTACAAGACTATCTATAAGTCTTTTTCTAATCTTAGGCAATGTGTGAGATCTCCCACTACAGAGAGACCCTATAAATATGAACGATGTAGGAAAGCCTTCAGTTGTCCCTTATTCCTGGGACACATACAAGAACACCTCTGGGGAGAAAGCAGTGTGGGAAAAGCTTCATGCACAGAATTTCACTACCGTACACAAGAAAATACTAGGAGGGAAATCGTATAAAAGAAAACTCTTCTAAATATGGATTTCCTTTATCAGTAACTCATCTTTTAAAAATGGATTGCTAACTCATTAATTTCCACTTTTTATATTCAGATATATACATTACAGTGATAAATATCTCTCTAAGAACCTTTTTAGCTGTTGCATATAGGTTTTGATATGTAGTGTTTGGGTTATGTTTGGGTTATGTAGAGATTATTTCATTTCTATTAGAAAGTCTTTTGGACCCATGAGTGATTTAAAGTGTATCTTCCTCATTATCTCAATATTATGTTTAAAAATTTTCAGATTATAAAAGAAGTACATATTCATTGTAGAAAATTTAAATTTTACATTGAAATATAAAGTAAAATTCACTCAGCATCCCCCACTGTTAATATTTTGGATTTTTTATTTTCAAACTTTCTGTGCAGAAAGTAAGGTTTTAAATGATTGTAGGGGGAGTGAATACAGGGAGAGTTCATTGAAAGGGAGAGAAAGTCTTTTCTTTTATGAGTAAAATAAATTATCCCTTGCAGATGATGGTAGCAAATGGTAACAGAGGGCAGACACTGAATATGTACAGTGAGACACACAGACTACATTCCTAGGATACTAAAAAAAAAATCACAGGTTTTTAGTTATGTATCCCCTTGTGAAAGCAGTTTTGAATTTTTTACTTATTTTAAAGGATGGAAATACCACGCCATTTTTCTTCCCTGTCATTGTAGTTCCTGCATCAGGATAAACAACTTATCCTTGCTTAGCCCTTCAGAAACCCTATTTCGGTCTAAGAAAGTGGAGCTCCAATCCCAAGTGTGGCAAATGTTTGTTATTCTCCCTTAGTCCATTTAGGGACCCATTTTAGATGAATAGTCCTCTCCATGCTTTACAATTTAAAATAGTATATTTTCTTTTCAAATTATAATAATGACAGAAAAATGCTAGTCTGTTGGCAGTTACTATAGCAACCAGGAACAACTTACTTCTTTTAAATGGGAAATAGACACTTAACTCTAAGTTTTTGCTTCATTTTTGGAAGCCAAAATGCAGTCATACGCTTTGTAAAGACTGCACTTCTGAATAGCATGTGCCATAAATTGTGTGCATTTGTGTGTGAGTGTGTGTGGTTTGGGTATGCATATGTATGCATAAATATTAATTCAAATCCATCAGAGACACCTATCGTAACTCTTTTTCTTGAACTAGTTTCTGAGAGAGACGTGTAGAATTAATTGAGATGCAAACAATATCCAAGAGATAGATTTAACACATGGCTTCTCTTTATTATAATTTTTTTTGAAGCTCACAGGAAATGGTTCCTTCCCTTAGAGGACAAAATGCTGCTTGATAGCTTTGAGTCATGCAAATGCATTTTTTTCAGTGAAAAAGAATGAACCGAGATGACTACCAATATTTGCATTATTCAAGGCAGCCTGAACCAGAGCATGGAGGAGGTAGGTGGGTGGGGAAAAGTCAAATATTTTTAATCAGGAACAAAATAAACATCAAGAGACACCTGGAAATGTAAGATAAATCTGGTAGCCAAGTATGTCCAACTCGGACCTGTAGATGAACAGGTTAGGCTCAGGAAAGTAATTTGGTTCTTGGAAAATACACTTTGAAATAGACAGCTTATAATGTAGAATGATTGAAAGACTTTGAATCTCCAGGCAAATTCATAAAAATATTCCTGCTCTAAAAAAATTTCTGTTCAAATCTATCATGTCATTTTAAGGAGTACCACCTCCATAAATTCTGACTTTTATCAACAGCACTTCGGTAATGTTCAGAAAATAAACTTCACAGGAAAACCTCGGGTGTTCAATTAGTGTTAAACGTTTTAGGGCAGAAACTGAGATAATGAAATTATGAGGACAACGGCAGCTTAACGTTTTGTGGCTCACAAGAGATTTATGCATTCCAATATAACCTCGAGCTACGCATATGGCACCATAAGAAAAGAATGGATTCCTGACAGGGGAATACAGGGCAGGGAATTTGACCGTACTTGTCTTAATACTAGTTCTTTGGCTTAACGGAAAGAATAAAAATACCCCTTACTTACTCTTGGTACAAATTCAGGCTTCACTCCCCCACCCCCCAGACCACCACCATTATTTCTCAAAAACATTTGAATTGAGTACAGCTTCTTTCACAAGAATCATTTCCTCTTTAGTGCAAATTGCATTAGGCTCACAGGGGGTCCTGCGGGAATTGCTGGTCTAAAAAAAGTCAGTGGAGAAATGCTTGGCCTCTTCCCAAGCTCTGTACTAACAAGAGTGAGAGTTCACTCTCACACAAGTTTTCCAGAATTTCAGTGGGAGGTGAAAGTGGAAATCACGCGTGGTACCAGTCTTTGTGTCAGAGGCATCTGGCTGTCCCCTCAGCGTGCTTGCTGGGCCTGGCATAAACACACTCTTTTTGGGGGCGTGGGAGAGGGCCTTCTTGGAGGGCTCCTGTGGATCTTTCAGGATTTCTCTCAAGGCTCATTAAGTTGGAAGACGGTTAGGAAAATTGGAAAGCTTTCTGAAACATGGCCATGTCTGACTATTGGGGCAACCCCCAGCCGTCTGTGGAAATCAAAGTATTGAATGCAAAGAGGCTGCCAGTGGGCTCATTCCTCGTGGGCTTCTCAAGCAATTTAACAGATTCTAAAAAAATAATTTGGAAACATTGGATGACTTTTGTTTTGCCAGCTGAAATTTACTCCAAGATTAAGGGTTTTGACCATGAGGTAGTGTATCACCTGGGTTTCAGAAGGCCATCCTTGGGTAGAAATGATCTCTTGGCTTCAATGACCTTTTGAGGCTGACTCTTTTGACTCTAACTCTGCAAGGAGAAGTGCGTATTCCTACATTGATATGATTATAGTCCATCATCCCCATACCAGCTCTTAGAGGGGCAGAGGAATTACAATTTAGCAGGGATGCATTCTCTGAAATTCCACATGGAATGAAGTGTAAGGAGGCTTGGAGTCAAGGAGTCCTGGGTCTGGATCTGGCCCCACTACTTGATCTTGAGAATGTTATTTAACGTTTCTGAGTTTGTGTTCTCCTCTGGGAATCGGAATAATGACTATTTCCCATGATTGTTGTAAGGATGAAATAAGATAGTGTAAACGAAATGCTTGGCACAGTGCTTTGCACAAAAGTAAAAGCCTAATAGATGGATCTTATTTTGTGAAACTCAGTTGAAAAGGTGTAAGCAGCTTTTAGCAGGAGAGAGCTCTCTGCAGGAGGCCCCCTTGTCTTGTTGCAAATCTTAAACCAGGCAGCTCCATGCTCTACTTATCTCTGGCCCAGGTACACCTTGCCTAATCTCTTAGTTCTTTCCATAGACCAAAGCATTGGAAATGAAGGATAAGTAATTAACAGATGACCAGATCTCCTCCCTAGCTTCCCCTTCAGTAATCTCGTGAACAAACTGTGTGAACAAGATAACATCTAAAGAAAAATCACAAGGAGTAGACAAGCCTGCACACAGTGGGGATTAGGATGACCCTGATCCCCTATCTCAATGATTAACTGAGATTACTTCCTTGTTTTCCTTTAAAAGCTTTCATGCCTGAGCAGAATCTTGGGAGATGGTTTTGGGGGGACACTGAGTCCACCATCTCCCCAGATTGCCCGCATTCTGATTAAAGGCAACTTTCCTTTCTGCCAGCTTTTTGCGAGTATTGATTTTTTTTCAAATGGTGAGCAGCCGGACCTGATTCGGTAGCAAGGGCAACAGTCTCTTTTGAACCAGTAGCTGGCAATTGCCTTTGGTGATGCCCATATCTTTAAAATCCGAGGAAGCATTAGCAGTGCCCCTTTCACCACCCTCCTGGGTTCTTTTTCTTCCTAGTTGGGATGCACCCAGTATCCTACTTCCAGTGTCAAGCTTTGGGAAAGGTGGGAAGAGGCATATAAGTATAGACTTAAAATAATTTCAAGGGGCCATTCTGTATCTAGAAATATAAAAACCAGTAATAATGGCTACCACTTATGGATTTCTTGCTATATCCTTGTCAACCTAAGTGCATTAAATATCACTTAAGCTTCACTACAACAAGATAAGTCTCATTTTATCCCCATTTTACAGACTAAGAAACTGAGGTATAGGGAGCAGCTCATGGACTCAAACCCAGGTCCATATGAGAGCACAACTCACTCTCTCAATTGTGCTATAATATTGCCCTGTAGCAATCTAGGTAGCTATCCATTCCCTCTGGAAATACCTGTAAGGATGAGAGAGACAGTTTCAGTGTTCAGTCACCTTTGTAATCAAGAAGTCTTCTGCATAATCTAGCTGTGATTTGCATCCCGAAGTACTTCATTTGTTTTGATTGGTAGTCTTTGGGGACTGAAATAGAGAAAACATAGTGTGCTCCTGGTCATAGCAACCATTTTCAACCAAGGTAAACTTTAAGTCACCTGTTAGTTCTTTTTCCTACCGGTAAAATTCTCCCCAATGCTTCAGTTACACATGGAGGAATGCAGGAGAATAGGAAAAGTGGGACCTGGAAGGAAAGGAGGCTAAACAAGGGTACACCAGCAATTCCCACAGGGTGATTTTGGCTCAACCCAGCAGTGGGTCTGGAGTCAGTGTAGATCACACCTTGGGTGTCCTATCAGGGACCAGCTAACTGGGTATGGGTATCTCCAGAACTGTCAGTCATTGGTTAAGTGTTGCCCCACTGAGGACCTAAATTTTCAAGAACTTCATGCTGTCCATGGAAACAAAGCAGGTTCCCTCAGCCTCAGGGCAGCCTTCAGACCGAGATACAGGTGTTGGCAGCTGAGAGCTGTTATGCTTAAAAATGGAAAGAGGCCTGAGGGGTTACGGGAAGAGCACAGACAGCACCTGCCATGCTGACTACAGACAGTCCCTGACTTAAGATGGTTTGACTTTACAATGATGCAAAAGCAACGCACATTCAGTAGAAACTGTACTTGGAATTTTGGATTTTGACCTTTTCCCAGCTAACAATATGCAGTATATGATATAGCGATACACTCTCTCCTGATGCTGGGAAGCAGCAGCAGACACAGCTCCCAGGAAGCCACGTGATCACAACGGCAAACAACCAGTACACTTACAACCATTCTGTACCCAGACAGCCATCCGTATTTCACTTTCAGCACAGTATTCAATAAATAACATGGGGCTTCCCTGGTGGCGCAGTGGTTGAGAGTCCGCCTGCCGATGCAGGGGACACGGGTTCGTGCCCCGGTCCGGGAAGATCCTACATGCCGCAGAGCGGCTGGGCCCGTGAGCCATGGCCGCTGAGCCTGTGCTCCGCAACCGGAGAGGCCACAACAGTGAGAGGCCCGCATACCGCAAAAAATAAATAAATAGATAGATAGATAGATAGATAGATAAATAAATAACATAAGCTATTCAATGCTTTATTATAAAATAGGCTTTGTGTTAGATGATTTTGCCCAACTGTAGGCTAATGTAAGTGTTCTGAGCCCGTGTAAGGTAGACTAGGCTAATCTATGATGTTCGGTGGATGAGGTGCATTAAATTCATTTTCAGCTTACGGTATTTGCCATTAATCAGGACTTTCAACTTCGTCAGGACATAACCCATTGTGAGTTAAGGAAGACGTGTAATGCTGAGGAAAGCAAAAGGATCTCTCCCCGGTGTGGACATTTCACACTCTGTTAATTCTTCCCAGGCCCTCATTTATTTTCCCTCCTCTCAGGCAAAGAGAGAGAATCCTTCCTCTATTACAGAAGCAGCAGAGTAGGGTTGAAAGACACAGGTCTGTGGCTGAACAATTGGGTCATAACTGGCACTCCCTAGCTGTGTGATCTTGGGCAAGTTGCTTAAAGCCTCCTTAAACCTTGGTCTCCTCATCTGTTAGTTAGTGATATAGCACTTGCCTCACAGGTGGGTTCTAAGGATGAGTTGAGATAATATATGTAAGGTGCCTAGCAGAGTGCCTGGCACATACAAAATGCATAGAAATGATAGCAGTCATACTACTTCTCTTCCCTTCTCCTCTCGACACTACCACGAAGGTGAGGAGATAGGATGCTTGCTTTAAATAATCACCAGCGCTACGAAATTAGGGAACACCATTATTAAGAGTCAGCTTCTGCATATCCATGTCAGAAATACATTACCCTACATGGAAATGAAAGGTAACTGTTGGGCACATCTGTGTAACTTTAAAACTATATTGTTTTCTTGAATTGCGTCAAGATTGATCATTGAGCCCAGGATCAAACGCGTTTCCAAAAGGTCACCTATATTCCTCAATGCTGCAGTGTGCTTAAATTTGCAGGAGGGTAAATTCTACAACTCAGGGCTGCAGACTTGTAAAGATTCCTGTAATTAGCGAAGTAGCTTCACGCTGCCACATGCCAGGGCCTCCACTAATGCAGGTCTGCACTCCTCCTCCAACCAGGAGCTGACTCTCCTTTTCCTCGATAGAGCATGGCTGTCAAGCTGTTCACAAAGTGTTTACTAATTTGAAAATAACAGCATGACCTTGTAATTGTTAGTAGCCTTATCGGTTAGCATCTTGTAGAGAAAAAACAAATGAAAACGTTACTTTGCAAGTGCTTGCCACGTTTAGAGGCAAGAAGGGAGGGGCTCCTACAGGCTATAGGCATTTTCAGTGACTTTCACCCACTGGATCAAATCTTGATCCAGGGATCCAGGGGCCTAGCTTGGATAGAATCTAAAGTGCACCCTGTATTCCAAAGTACTCCTTCAAGAATAGATAAGAGGGACTTTCAAGGAACACCTCTGCTTGGTCAAATCCAAGATGTATTAGAACGTGTTCATTGCTGTCTTTACTTTTTGTTCATATGATAAACTTATATTCCTGCACTGTATTAGAACAGACACCACACACACACACACACACACATCCCCCTCTTTTTTTTCTCAGTGCACATTCAGTTTCTCCCTTCTATTTTAAACGTGGGTCTTCCCAGGCATTTATCATATAAGCACATGCACGTGTATAGTGTATAAATGAGTACTGCAAAGCAATTTTGGTTTTATTATTCCCCCCTAGTATAGAGTCATCAGACTTGTCGCATGCTCTCATCTCACAAGTTTCCAAGATTATGCACGCTTATGGCTCACTGTGGGGTCTCGGCATCTTCCTCGCTGTACATGTGTTCCTCTCATTAATGCTAATGAAAGTTATGCATGTGTGTTAAGGGGAGAAAGAGCCCTCTGGATGCTCTCTCCCACATCCAGATTGAAAGGCTGGGCTGAAAAACAAAATATCCCTTTACTGTTTATTTTTATCACACCAGTTTTTATTAACCAGATCTCCTATGATGAGGTCCAGACATCTCGGCAGCATGATTCTGCTGATGGAGAACATGTGTAGCTTATCTCCGTGTGCTCTGATCCGTAGGCCAGGCTTGGGAAAACGGGTGTGCCAACAAGACTTCTAAGCCTTCCACCTCCGCCGTGGATGTGGAATTGTAAAATTCAGTTTTAGATTATTTGACTCACACTGGGATTTGTTCTATAACTGATGAGGATCATAGTGACTTTTGGCTGGAAAACTGCAAAGGTCTTTATATGTCCTCAAAAATCCTCTCGGACTTTCACATCCTGAGCAGAACTGTTTCCAAAAGAAAATTGTAAAGTAATTAACCTTTCCCACTGATTGAATTTTTTAAACAAAAATTCTTTTCCCTTTCTTCCCTTCTCTCCCCCTCCCAAAAGCTCAAGTGACTCTCAAACAAGCCTGCCTTTTTGTAGTAGAAAATCTGATCCTCAACATGGTCTCAAGGGTATAGATTATTAGCTCGTTCATCCAATTAGAGAAAATCAGTAACTTCTTGATCTACCTCTATGGTCCCTGAACACTTACATATCATAATTCTACTCTTATGCAAGCTACTAGAGACATTTTGTATGTTGCTTTTCAAAGAAGACCCTTAAACAGCTACACATAATATGGAAAGAGATCCCTTTATAGTCAGGTGGGAGTTATTTGTTTTTGTCTCAATGTATGATTAAATATGATTAAAGATATTGTGTTGTAATAAGGTAACCTTGGAAAGTTGCCCTGGGAGAAACCATAGCTGATGGATTCATTAGTTTAAAATTGGGAAATGGATGCAGCTGCTAAGCTGAATTCAATGAGTGGAAAATGGAAACGGGGCAGGTGCAGGTCCCCACAGCAAGCTCTGTAGTTGTAGCTGAGCTGGGAGCTATTGGTGTAGTAGCTTCTTAGGAAAACTAAGAAAAATAGCAGTCAAATGCCTAGACTTCATTGATTCAAAGTGATAAAATGGCAGCATTAACCTGACCATATAGAAGCTTGAGAAATAAATTCTGCTTAGGAGCTTAGCACAATAAGGCAAGGACAACATAGTTTTATGTGTCTTCGAATCATCTGCACACAGATGTGTTGAAAGAGAGGCAACTGCGATGTACTAGGAGGTGTGCAGGGTTTGAGGGAGGTCAGGCTTGTTCACTTTTCAGCTTGCCCAGCAGAGTGCCTGGCTTTGGATGGTCTCATAGGCACTTCATACAGGACTTTGTGAAGCAGATGTTACGGTCCCTTTAGGTAGGAAGTGGTAGAGTTAGACCCCAAGAGATCTCAAGACACTAACTAAAGGGCATCAGAAACCAGAGGAAAGGATTATCTTGAGAACCAGACCCAGTAGCCAGGGTAAAGTAAGAGGCAGTGTGGAGCCCACCTGTGGGTCCCAGAAAAGAAGTCCCTCCTTCTCCTTTGCAGACAAGGGATCAAGGCAAATTTGGGAAGGAGATGAGCAGGTTCAGACTATGGCAAACTCTGAATCCTTAGAGTGCACTCCTTCTTCTCTTTTCTCAGACTACACTCACTCACTAGGTGGTTTCATCTTGTCTCATGGCTTCAGTACTACCTCTATACTGATGTCTATGAGAGTTATACCTCTAGCCTTGATCTCCCCATTGCCTGTGTGATGTTAACTTATAGAAAATAAGTTGTACAATGCCTAACAGGCATCTCAAAAATTTCCACATCCTAAACTGGACTCTTAATTCCAACATCTCCCACCCCAAACCTATTCCTCACTAGGTCTTTCCAATTTCAGTAAATAGCACCAACATCCACCCAACTGCTTATGCAATTCGTAGTAGCATTAATTCTTCTCTTTCCGCACCTCAACCATCCCCCCTTCCATTAAGTCTATCAGTAAGACCCATGAGACGGGTCTCCAAAATACTATACATCAGTGGTTCCTAAACTTGTCTGCACATTGAAATTACCTGGGGAGCATCAAAAGTTGACAGCTGTGTCCTACCCTCAGTGATGGTGATCTAATTGGTCTGGGGTCTGGCCTGGGTTTTGCAAACGTTAAATGATCTACACCCCAGGTGACTGTAATGTGGAGATCAGTATGGGAACCTTGATGTATATTTCAAATCATATTTACCACATTGCTTCATCTCCACTGCTTCGACAATTGCAGTACCTCCCAACTACTCACTCCATTTTTTCATTCTTCCCCTCCATCATCTACTTTATACACAGGAGCTAGAGTGCTCTTTTAGGAATGTGGGTCATATCAAGTCACCTCCCTGTTTAAAAGACCCAAGTGACTTTTCACTGCAGTTAAGAGTAAAATCAAAACTCTTTACTGAGTCTTCCAGGTCCTGTAGGATCTAGTTCCTTTGTTCTCATCTGATCACACCTCTTTCCACCTTCTTTTCTTCATTCTGTGCTACAGCCACACTGGCCTTCTTTTTGGATTCTGTAACATGCAAGCTTATTCCTACCTCAGAGCTTCCGTATTTATTGTTTCTTCTGCTTTTAGCCTCTTCTCCCCAATTTTTGCACTTCTGGCTTCTTTGTCATTCAGGTCCCAGCCTTAATGTCATATCTTCAGAGAAAACCTATATAAAATAGTATCTTCCACTGCAATCATTCTCATATTTCCTTCAATTTATTTTCTTTACAGAACCAAAATAATACATTTGTTTACTTGCTGTGTGTGTATGTATGTGTGGGTGTACAAGCATGTTTCTCTCCCTGTTAGATCAGAAGCTTCATGAAAGTGTAAACCTTATTTCTTTTGTTCACTCCTGTATTGTCAGGTTTTAGCCCCTGGACTGTAGTGTTTACTTATTAAATAGATGTTGACTCTCTGACTATCCGAATGACAGAATATCTTATCCAGACAGTAGCATGGTTAGCAAAAGATGGCTTTGTCCAGGAGCTTGTGTCATTGCAGATCTGTGATTCAAACAATGGTGCTAGGACTTGGTGCTTGTGTCCAACAGTAAAATGGCAAGTTAAGGCCTAGAACCCAGATCTGGTTTCTATATTCTCTTTCCCTTAACTTCTTTTAAGAAATATCCTTAAATCCATTATTGGCCTCATGTGTGGACTCGAGTAGGAGACAGTAATAGAAAGTAGTAGAAGAAATTAGCCAGAACAGTCTAGTTTATGCTGAGATAACAAACAGGCACCAAAATTTTCAGTGACTTAACACTGAGCAGTGACTTAACAAGAAGGTTTCTTACACATGCAAAGTCTGCTGTGGGTCTGGGAAACTCTCCAGGAAGCTGTTCTCTTTCTGGGACAGCTCAGCATTCCAGACTGCTTTGTTCTTAAGACTACTCCCTATCAACATGGTCAGAAAGGAGTAGATAGACAATTGTACACAAATTTACACATCGAGTACAACTCTTAAGTTCATACCCACTGGCCCAAACAGGTCACATGACATTCCCAGAGGAGAGGAGAATTGTAAACCTTGGTGAGTAATAGGAATGTCTACCGCAGGAGGTACAGACCAAGGTGGTACAAAGAAAAGAAACAACTAGGAAGCGTTTTTAATGCATGAGTCTGGTGTTGGGCTACTGTCTCCACTTCTGGCCAGTTTTAGGAATATAATGGGGAAACTAGATTTCCAAAACCAGATAAACATAACAGAAACAAGAAACTCCAGCAGAAATAATTTGATCTGAGAATAATCATCCCACTCATTTCCCCATTACTTCTCACACTCTGTGGCAAGAAGAATTAAAACCCTGTAGCTGGGACAGGGGGTCAGGGAACTAACATCCCACAAGCTGCGAGGCACGGCCAAAATAAATAAAATTAAAACAAACAAACAAAAACACTGTAGCACAGGGAACTATATTCAATATCTTGTAATAACCTACAATGGAAAAAAATTTTAAAAAAAGAAAATATGTCTGTATAATCATATATATGTATGTATAATCAAATCACTTTGCTCCACACCTGAAACTCACACAATACTGTAACTCAACTATACTTTATAAAAAGGGAAAATAAAATAAACTAAAACAAAACAAAGAAAGAAAAAAAAGAAAAGAATAATTAGGATACTAAGATCGTAACTGCTTTGTCCTTAGGAGATCCAGTAAGTCATCCTTTGTGATGGGAAGATATTTGAAGCCTCCTGACTTAGAAATCCACTTTGTATCCATTGGTTTACCGTGGCAAGCTTTCCCCATAGGGTATATTATATACAGCAGAAAAACAAACCAAATGGACTCTGTCAGACTTCTCAAACAAGTCCCAGACCTTTGTGGCCTCAAAACTGAATTATTACAATGTTTGTTATCAGAGCCTCCCTTGATCCATCAGCTGGTAATTCAGGGTGTAGTTTGACAGTCTCCTAATTGGTGTGTCGTATAGAGCCTGTTATATCTGTATTTGAAGACTGTATTTACTGTCATCTTGCTTCAGGTGCAATTCAGCTCAGTAACTTTGATCTTTCAACTCACTCAAACAATTTTGTAGGCTACTTTCTTCTTAGGTTTCCACTAAAATAGTGAAATAAACAAACAAACAAAAAAACACTTGGCTGCAAATGCTAACCTGGAAAACTTAGGATGTCTTTGAATCCAAATAGATAATTTTGGAGTCATGATTTTCAAAAAGAAGTCCCAGTTTTAACCTTTCTCATGGCTCAGTACAAATTTCTCTGTTCTCTTAGGCTCACATAATGACTCTATCGGAAAAATTTCACTTGGCGACTTACTTTAAAGATACTTTGTAGTTCTAGACAAAAAGAGAAGAAAATAATGACAGGGATGGTTTCCACTCTTTGGTAGTATTAGCATTTGTGGTCACAGGAAGGGCATTTAGTAAATTAATTCAGCCATTGTGTCAATGCTGTCATGAGAAGGAGCAATTTCCAGCATTCAGCTTTGCCCCAGGAACATGTCCCTCGTCTAGCAAGACGTGTTCCACCCAATATTTGTGTTGTAATTATAAAAGGCTAGGTTGAGCTATGGTGTCTAGAATATTCTGTTAGACTTCAATATCTACCTGGATGTTTCACAGGCACATCATATACTGCAGGATGCTTCTCCTTGTGCATATCCTATCAATTTCCTATTCCCTATTGCAGTGAACTGTAAGATCCCTTGTGCCTAACACATTGCTCCCCACATCTTTATGGAATGAATGAATACATATTTGGATGATATAAAAACTCTTTGATATGTATAAGGATTTACTTTGGTAATATTAACAGTATTATTTTCATGTGCAGACTGGCAGACCAAGATGGTCTAAAGTTACTTTCTTGACTTTTTTCTCAGCAGCCTCCTCTCTTAAATATGTCTCTACTTGCAATTGTTTGAGTGATCTGTCAATGCATGGTAGGCATGCATTCCTATATTTCTTTTATAGCTTCCTACTCCAGGAGAAGAACTGTATTTTCTCTATAGAATAGAGAAACTTCTCGTGCTGGTGTTGTGTACAGTCAAACATAGTAAGCACAGGCACTCAGGACATGTTTTTCTGCTGGATGGTATATTTTGAAATGTCTATAAAAAGACATCTATAAATATGCATAAATGTATACTTTCTGAAGCCTAGTTTTTAGGTATATATTTACACATTTATAACTTACCTTATTTTAGAAAGAGTATAAGGTCACTGAACAAGATATGTATGTGTATTATAACATTCAATTCAATTAAAAATAAATAGTTGAGAAAATCAGAGTAATAGAAAAATAAGGGTCATTAGAAAATAAAGGATAACTGCATCAAAGAATCTAGGGTAAAAAAATATATCACGAGTTCCTACTTATTTGCTCTAAGCTCTCTTGTAGGCAATGTATAAATCAGAACTCAATGTTAAAACCCTATAAGATAAAACTAGGTGCTCAGGCATGGCTCAGCTATTCCTAAAGCCTGAAAGAAATTTGTCACATAGGTCCTCTTAGAGAGGACACCTGTGATGCAGTAGATAATACCTTAAACAATGTCCTCATAGGAAATACAGTGAGCTTCACAGGACTGCTTCTGGTGATGTCCCTCAGTATAGGCTGATGACACTGAAGTCAATGTGAAAGCAATTCTACAGAGGAACAGTGTGATGAGGTCCAGGGACACAGGTCTCTGCCATCTAGCTGAATTTCAAGATATATTTTCAGAGGGTCAGAGTCATGGGTGGACATCCATAAATTGTTTCTTTCAATTAAGCTTCGGATAACTATTGGTGGAAATATACATCTGAGTTCAAGATGATACCATTATTGATAGGGGTATGCCCTAGAAGCCACGGGCTCCTGAGGTCTCAGGAAATGTCATAAAGATAGAGACTAATCAGACACAGAGATTTGAGGAAACCCGCTGGCTGTTGGAGATCCTCCAGTATCAAGTAAAAGCCATGACTCAAATATAGCTCTAACTTGTTTATGTGAAAGAAAATTCAATATAGTTTCCACTTAAAAACTTTTAAACTTTTTTTTATTGTTAAGGTACATGTGTAAGTCCTAAGCATATGCCCTGAAAATTAAAGGGTAGTAATAAAAAATATCTAAAAATGGAAGACCTGCTTTTCAATAAATGGTAACTTCTTATTGATTCTGAGATCAAAATTCCTTAACTGAAAGATGACTTCAGCATCTGTAGACTCACAAGAGAACCCCAAAGATTCGTATACAATTAAACAATCTCATCTCTGAAGCAATGACCCAGAAGAAAAGTGTGTCTGTCTTCAGTAAACATGTAGTATTTAGAATATACTTCCAGTACAGTTTACATGCATAAATAAGGGAGAAAAGAATCCTGGAACATATACCAGTGGTGTTTGGATGGTTACATAAAGAATTCAGCAACCATACCTTGTCCATTGTGTAAGTGGTTGACTGGGGAAGCAGAAAGAGCAGACCGACAGGGTTCATGGCAACAGGGAGAGTGTTGGTGTCATTTATATTGGCCTTGCTGAATCTACACAAAGCTCTTCCTTAGTACTTAGGGTTTTAAAAATCTGTCAGATGGCACCGCAGCAGGCTAATGTGGTGGCATGTTCTGGAGGCATTCATTTGGTTTGTTCCCCCCTGTTAAATAAGTGGAAAAATGTGAATTTTAGTAATTAATAGGCACTTACCCTTCTTTCGTCATACTGTCAGCTTCGGTTGGTTTCTGTCTTGCCATTAACATGTCTAATGCATATGTCAAGTGGAAGGCTGACATGCTAGTGGCAAACAGAATATTATGTGAAGGCGGCAATGTGTTAAAACAATTGAGCGAACAACCACTAAAGTTTGCAGCTCAGGCCATATGTTGCAGTGTTTAATTTCCCATAGTGGAGAAACATGGTTGACAGAGAAAAAGATGATGAATACATTTACTTTGGGCAACTTATTACAATGAAGAATGACTTTCCAGAGGAAGAAAAGAGAAGAATTAGGCTTGCATGGAGAGCATATGGGAGGCATTCAAACCTAGGCAAGGATAACGGGACTGCGTGCTTTCAAGTGAAAGACGTTTAATCAATGCATGTGGCTGGTGTTGACATATGGAAGTGAGAAATGGGTTTTGATTTGGAAGACAGGAAGAAGGTCAACAGTAGTACAGGTGGTTACAGAATGATTGATAATTTGAGTAACTAACAGAGAAAGACTATGTGACTCTTTCAGTTGGGCAACAGACTCCAGAGAACAATGTAATTTAGAAAAATACAGAACATGAGATGATCCAGGGCAGGTCACCTGGCTACAAGAAGAGATGACAGACAGAATAAGCTGATGATCGAATGGTAATAAAAGGGATGCACTGGGGAAGGAGCAGTTGGCAGAGGTTCTAGGTGGGCAAATCAGAAATGGCTGAGGCTGGGATTGAACCTTGTCCACACCACAGAGGGAATGAGGGCAAACAATCTTCCCAGGCTGAAGTTGGTACAACTTTGATTTGCTCCCCTACAGCTGACCTGGAGACTCAGAAATTCTACTTAAAGTTAGAGAAAACCATCATCGCCGATATCAAAGTCTTGCTGGGGGGGCATGAAACACAAACTAAATATTGTTTGTAAATTTTCTTCCCTGCAACAAGGATTTCTAGGTAAACCCATAGATTCACTTTCTTTTCTTGGTTCCAAAAATACATAGGGTAGAGCTCTTAAATTACCTTTATCTGAGTTATATTTAATCCCATCCTTCCAGAGGTGAAAGGTTAGCTCATGAACTTGGTGAAGCAACAGATGATTTAGTATTTAATTCCTGCAGTCTCTATTTGTTTTTCTGTTACTTGGTTAGGGACATGGCCTTGGAAAGATAATGTTTCGAGAAGAGCAATTTTGATCACTAATGATTATTACAAAGAATATGTAATGACCAGATCCTACTCAAAATACCACAAATAACTACACCCTAGAAATAGTGTGTTCGCAAAGATTATATAAATCAGTGCCTCATAATGGTTCATTTAAAGTGTGATTAGGGTAATGGATTTAACAGTCAAAGGCAGCACATTGTTCTTTTCTAAGCTGAAAACACTTCCCAGACACTTAAAATGTTGATTTAACTAACAAGATCTTTCTTTTCTTAAAAACTTCCACTTCTCTTGGGTCAAAAAAGTTAGAAGTCTTCCTTCAGATGTTTCAAGAATAAAACATTAAAATAAAGGCTGAACATAAGCAGCTGCTTTCACACTAGTTTAGTGTGAGAATGTGAGGAGGGAGATCAAAAAGGAACTATTGAAAATGGAGGACGGGGATTTTAAAAATTGGTCTTTACCTCTAAGTCAGATAGTAGCCTATCTGATTCTACATTTTGCCTGTTTATGCTCTTTTAGTCCTTACATTTTTCTGAAGATTAAGCTTTAGCCAAGGACAGCCTGCAAGTTGCAGATGGCATTGATTAAATTCTGAGAGGGAGTCTAAATTGACCTAACATAAATTACCCCTGAAATCAAAGAGTAAGAATGAGTAATTAGGGATGGGGCCTGAAATAAATATAATTAAATTTAACTACCAGTTAGTTCTCTTGTAGAGAAGTCCTTACATCGGTGAACAAACAGTGCATCAGTTTCCTCTATCAGAGATTGAGCAAAACACTTCCCTTTCTCATCAAGGGCTGTGAGGCTCACTTACTACCTCAAACATCCTTGCAAATCTTCACACAAAAGGTGCTATGGATGACAAATGAAATGTTAGCATCCAATAGCATGTAGGTCTCACTCTCTTTATGCCTTTTCAAGTGTCTACCACTTCTTCTTTCAGCCTTTTGTCCTGCCACCCTGAGTCCGTTGACTAATTCTCTAATGTCTAAAAGTTGCAGATAAGGTGAGCACGGACATGGAGCTGCCATTATTACACTCCTTAAAAAATTACCTAAATCAGGGGCTTCCCTGGTGGCGCAGTGGTCGGGAGTCCGCCTGCCGATGCAGGGGACATGGGTCCCGTGCCCCGGTCTGGGAAGGTCCCACGTGCCGCGGAGCGGCTGGGCCCGTGAACCATGGCCGCTGAGCCTGCGCGTCCGGATCCTGTGCTCCGCGACGGGAGAGGCCACAGCAGTGAGAAGCCCGCATACCACAAAAAAAAAAAAAAAAAAAAAAAAAAAAAAAAATTACCGAAATCATATTTTTATCTAAACATGTGCTGTACTCTTGGGAGTTTGATGAGTGATACAGAAAGTAGCAGGCTAAAACAATAACCAGAAAAATCATAAGAACCTGTATGATTTAAAAATTGGCAATATGAGCTTCATAAATGACATGGGTGGATCATTATCATTGTTAAAGTTGCATGGACTATGCACATCTAATATGAGGAAGGAAAAATAAGAAAGTCAGTCCAGTCACTGTAGGATCTGAGAATAGCAAGCTAGCTGGGGACCACGGTGAACTGGCAAATTCAGATCTGATTTTTTTTTCAAGAAAGGCTGGAAGCATGGATTTTTATGTAAGCTCTCCAAAAATTTAAATGTTGTTGACAATTAAATTATAACATGGTGTGTCAAACCAAATATGTATGGAGGCCACATGTGACCTCTAGAGCAGTTGTTTGCCACTTTTGATTTGGAAAATGTTCCATGCCACAATAATGTACTTTTCAGAGAAATGCTCAGAACTGTGTGCTCTCTCTTACCTTTTGGAGCAAAAGAGCTCTTTTTGTTTTTTTTAAAGAAGATGTTGGGGGTAGGAGTTTATTAATTAATTTATTTATTTTTGCTGTGTTGCGTCTTCGTTTCTGTGCGAGGACTTTCTCTAGTTGTGGCAAGCGGGGGCCACTCTTCATCGCGGTGCGTGGGCCTCTCACTATCGCGGCCTCTCTTGTTGCAGAGCACAGGCTCCAGATGTGCAGGCTCAGTAGTTGTGGCTCACGGGCCTAGTTGCTCCGCGGCATGTGGGATCCTCCCAGACCAGGGCTCGAACCCATGTCCCCTGCATTAGCAGGCAGATTCTCAACCACTGCGCCACCAGGGAAGCCCCAAAGCTCTTTTTTTAAGTGCCTATAGCTGAAATTCTCCCCATGTTTAGAACCATCCAGTTCAAAAACAATAATTCCTGGAGACCAACCATGTGCCAAACACTATCAGGGGTACAGAAAGTGAGCCCCATCCTCAAAGTGCTCACAGAATAGGAGACAAGATCAAACAAGTTCACTAATGCCCGCAGCATAAGGAGCAGAGAAACAAGTGCTGAAACAGCAGCACAGACCAAGTGCCATGGGCTCCAAGGAGA
Organism: Mesoplodon densirostris; assembly: GCF_025265405.1. Classification (NCBI taxonomy): domain Eukaryota; kingdom Metazoa; phylum Chordata; class Mammalia; order Artiodactyla; family Ziphiidae; genus Mesoplodon; species Mesoplodon densirostris. The sequence goes on along the minus strand of NC_082668.1, from coordinate 32,971,273 downwards.
GAGTAAGTGATGCATTTGTGGATTCCAGGGAAGAGACTTCAGGGAATGTGCAGCCTGAAATAAGCCATGAGGGTAGATGGGGTTTTGACACATGGAGATGCTGGAGGAGGGCATTTCCGGCAACAGCTTGAGCAAGGGCATGGATGTGGGAGAAGGTGGGGCACAGTTAAGGAAGCATGCAAAGCCAAGTTTGTCTGGAGCATAAGGTAAGTGTGGGAGATTTGCAGAGACAAAAGCTGAGCACAGCGGTGGGCTCCAAATCGTGGAGAGCTTTGAATGCTCGGGTAGGGTATATATACCAATAGTGTAGGTAGTAAGGGGCAAATGAAGGAGATTGAATTGGATAGACTTGGGGCTTGTCAGTTTCTGCTTACCTGAGCCCATCTACCTACAGATACTGAAGACTGTCCACTGGCATGACTGCACTGAGGTCTTGAGCTAATCTTGACCATGTGGGCTGTGTGTTATGAGCTCATTCCCACCAGTGAGTGAGGTCTAAAATTAGGTTGACTTTCCTAACTCTAGCATTCATGATGTCCCTTGGGTATCCATCTTCCCCCCAACACAGACTGAGATGCTCAGTCCATAAGATGGCATTTTCTCCCATGTTCCTGATGTATACCAAGGACTGGAATTCAGCCTTGAACCCTAATGAGCCTGCCTAGAGTTTTTTTTTTTTTTGCGGTACGTGGGCCTCTCACTGTTGTGGCCTCTCCCGTTACGGAGCACAGGCTCCGGACGCGCAGGCTCAGCGGCCATGGCTCACGGGCCCAGCCGCTCTGCAGCATGTGGGATCTTCCCGGAACGGGGCACGAACCCGTGTCCCCTGCATCGGCAGGCGGACTCTCAACCACTGTGCCACCAGGGAAGCCCCCTGCCTAGAGTTTTAACCAAACCTCCTTGATGCTTGCTGACTCCCTTTTCATGCCTGAGTGTGAGAGGAATGCACTGTGCTCCATTTTATCTCAGTAATTATCTGGAACCCATCTCTAATCTGTGGGGACTCCTCCTCCTCCTCACAAAGCAAGAAGACTTCACCATCTGACTGGCACACCCAAGATTCAGAGATTCCCATAACTGTGGCCTTTCTGCCCTTGGAGGCTGCAATTTGGATGGCTGGCTATTCTCTTTGGGGCCATATACCTTGCATTCACATCTTATCTCTCTCCTGCCAGCTTTTCAAATTTCAATTAATTTAAATAAAATCAAACTAAAAATACAACTTCTCAGTTGCTCTAGTCACATTGGAAGTTCTCAATAGCCACAAGTGGTTACCAGCTGCTGTATTGGACAGGACAACCAGAGAATGTTTCAGTCACCACAGAAAGTCCTATTGGACAGCCCTGAAAGCACTGCTTTGTTTCATTAACCAAATGGGCTCAGTTCTGAACTCTGGTGATGTAATTATAGATGCACACACATTCATGCACAAACACACACTGAGCCTGAAAGCTTTCCCATCAGCTCTTAGCTGCTTGAAATGGAATAGGACAGAAAAAGAAGGGAATGCTGTTCAAGGCACTGGTATGAACACCCAGGCACAGATATTTGGCTTGAAAAAGCAATCATAATGGAATGTAAACTAATAAAACTAAGAAGAAAAATAAAACAGAAAGGAAAGGAATGTAGTGATATGCTGTACAATACTAGAGCATTAATAAAAAGCCATCAATGTAAATCACAGGAAATTATTACAACCTTATAGCAAGGCCCATTTTCGGAATAAAGTTTCAAATTATATTGTATTATACACAATAAAAGATATTGTGGAACTTTACAAAGAGGTGCCATTGAGAGAAACCAAAAATGCCTTCAGCCTGTATACATCTTGTTTGCTCATAAAAATCAAGGATATTGAGTTTTTGAATTCTGTACCAATGGAGATTTAGTGTGCTTGCACTTGAGATATCATAATGAAGTGAAACTTGTTGATATGGGTCCTAGAGGTTTTTCATGCTAATTGGGGACCCCCTGCCCTGACTCCAAATAGAAGAGACCCTGGACGAGAACGTGGATTCGATGAAGCAAAGATCTAGTGGGTCCTATTCTCATGCATCCCCAGGGTCCAGTAGAGCACCTGCGACGCAGCAGATTGTAAATAAATAATTGTTAAATGAATGAAGGAAAGAAGGATAAATGTGTGTTTAAAGACTCTGGGCAGTGGCATATTAATCTGGAAATCTTAACCTTCACACTAACAGAGACCTGTTAGCATCCTCAGCGTCAAACAAGGGACTCAATTATTTTTTTCTTTGATTTAAAAGGGTAGCTTTTGAAAAGGTCATATATTTACATGGTTCTAAACATATAAAGAAGCAAACTATTATATATAGGATGGATAAACCACAAAGTCCTACTGTATAGCACAGGGAACTATATTCAGTATCCTGTGATAAACCATAATGGAAAAGAATATGAAAAAGATTATATTTGTGTAAACGAGTACTTTGATGTGTAGCAAAAATTAACACAATATTGTAAATCAACTTTACTTCAATAAATTTAAAAAAATAATAAATAAAAATATAAACAGTTTGAATCTTGCTATTTCTGTACCCCATATTCTCAGTTCCTATGCCCAACTCTTACTAGCAACCACTATATTTAGTTTCTTGTAAATTTTTCTAGTTTCTTTATGTGTATAGTAACAAATATAAACTCAGGTTCTTATTTCTCCTTTTTAATATCAAAAGCAGCTTACCTTACACATTATTCTGCATTTTGCTGTTTTTTTATTCAATAAGGTCTCAAAGATCTTTCTATGTTCCTATATATAGAGTTCCCTTGTTCTTGTTTCTTTTTGTTTTGTTTTTTTTTTGGTTTCATAGTATTCTAGTGTATTAACAGATCATGGTTTATTTAAGCAGTTTACTGGATTTAACAATTTAGGTTATTTCAATTTTTTTGTGTGTCTTACAAACAATACTATGATGAATATCTTAAACATATGTCTTTTCACTCATTTGCAAATATATTTATAACATAAATTTCCATAAGTGAAATTGCTGGGGCCAAAGATAGATGCATTTGTAATTTTGATGGATTTTGCTAAATTGCTCTCCATATGGGGTTACGCTAACATATACTCCCACAAGCAATGTTTGAGAGGGTCTGTTTCCTACAGCCTAACCAATGGAGTGTTTTATCGAATTTTTGGATTTTTGCCAACCTGATAGGAGAAAAATGGTATCTCAATGTAGTTCTCATTTGCATATCTTTTATTATGAGTGAAGTCTGAGCATATTTCCACATGTTTAAGAGCCATTCATATTTCATTTTCTGTGAACTATGTTTTTATCTTTTGCCCAGATTTTCCTATCAGCTTGTTGGGCTTTTATTTCTCTATTTGTAGAAACTTTTTATCTATTGGGGAAATTAGCTCTTTGTTTATACATGAGTTGCAAATATTTTTTCCTAGTTTGTAGATTTTTCTAGCTTCTGACTTAGCTTATATGTGTAGGTGTATATCTTTGTCATGTAGAAGATTTTATTTTTATATATTCAGATTTATCAATTTTTTTATGGCTTCTGGATTTTGGATCAGTTTTAAAAAATCTTTCCCTTCCATGGATTAAAATTTTTCCAAGTTCTTTTAGTAATTTTATAGTTTTATTTCTAACATCAAAATCTCTGATCCATTTGGAATTTATCACCCCATAGAGTAGAGGTAAAGATCAAACTTTATTTTTTCCAGATGTCTACCCTTTTGTACCAACACCATTTATTAAATAGCCCATCTTTTCCCTGCTGGTCTGCAGTGCCACTTTTAACATATACCAAATTCAGGAATGCACATCGTTGGGCAAAGTTTAAAGAACCACTTGAACATCTTACTTGCCCATTATGAAATCTGTTGGGTTTGCCTTATGGGACAGGGAAGAACTTCTCCTGCATCTCCTAGCTTTGTCACAGGTCCCCTATAGGCCCTCTTATGGCTCCAGGAACACTGGGTAAGGAAGGCAGAGTTTTGCTGTCTTGTCGTATAAACACTTAGGGTTTCAGGTCTCTGTATTTAATGCTTCTGGCCTCCAGGCAGGAGTATAGGCTATACCTTCTTAAAGAGATTACAGAGGCAGACATTCCAGATGAGTAGAGAGAGGAAGGTGTGTAACTTTCAGGAAAATCACTTCACCTGAGTTTTTATCTTTACCTGCAAAAGGAAGGAGCTGAAGGAGGTGCACTCCAAGGTCCCTCTAAGCACCGACATCTGTGAATGGTAAGCAGGAATGGTATGATGAGAGCATTTCACCTGCATGACAAGAGGGCTGGATTGTATTCCACACTCAGTCACTGGCTCCACTACATAAATCGTGCCCTCCAAGGAGGTCAGTTCCAGAACTCTGTGTGTAAATCTGAGGCTAAGACTGACCACTTGTGAAATGGCTAGAGAATAGGGCATGAACATAGAAAGATTTATGATGTAGCAGAAGATTTGCAAGACTATGAGGGAATGAGAGAAGGCAGATATGCTCTCCCTCATTGTGATTTCTAAGCCTGGAATAATCCATCTACCTGCAAACTTTTGAACCTGTCCTATTGCCCTCCTGGGCTTATATACTTTGACATTTTCAAATATAGTATGAGCTCTTCTAGTGTGAAAGTAAAGACTCTTGCTCATTGCAAGGGCAAATTTCAAGATGACATGATCAAAGATGGTAGAAGGACCCAATGTTGGGAGTAGTTATTTATATCATCCTGGATAAAGAGCCCCACGGGTACCATATCAAAGCTCTGTTTGTGACATTCAAAAACCCCAGCCAAATAGCAGCAGGAGGTATTATTAGATGGGCTGGCAAACATTCATTTTTTAATGTAGATACTAAAAGCATCAATATATTTAAATCATAGATCAGAATAACATGTCTAAAAATGGCTGGGAGGCAAACATATTTGAGTTTAAACAACATGCGTTACAAATATGAATAACCATCTTCCTGTATTAATCATATCAAAATGATTTTATTTTTCTACCGTATGCAGATGTCTCTCACTAAGCAAAGTAACACATTTCTATTTCAAGGCTATTAACAGTGGAGCAGCTGTACACTACCAGAGAATTTTTAGAAATTATAATGAAATTAAACAGCAGATAGAAAAGAAAAAAAAGAAGATAGTGACTTTAGAGCTATGCTTGGTTGATGGTATTATCATATTAAATATATACTTCAAGTACACGAGACATTTCCATAGAGTGATGCTAGATCAGTATATTGTAGCTAATTGGAACACAGGCTTGAGGTTTAAAAAAAATCCCATGTTTAAGAGAGCCAAATGCTTTTCTCTGAAGGAGCAAGACAACCTTTTATTTATATATTATTTCTCTCTACTGAATGTGTAAAGTTGTTCTGTAGGTGAAGCTGTAGTGGATGCTCTATGAAGTTCCTAATAGCATCACCAGTCAACACCATTAGCTGAATACTGAATAACCCTTGTGTACCAAATGTCATTCAGCATTCAACCCTGGAAATCATTTCTATTTTACTCATTACTTCCAATAAGGGGGATGGAGTGTTCTTTGTTTTGTTTGGCTTTGTTTTCAAGAGAGAGAATCTTTGTTGTGTCTAATCTTCCTATGTTCTAAAGTGACTCTCTAACCACTGAGTTTTGAAACATTTACCTGGTTTTTAGTTGTGCTTATTTTTCTCACCTCTGAGTAAACTCTTGGAGTAGTCAAAAAGTGCATCTATGTTGACATATCATAACATAAGTAGGGGAAAATATCTCACAGGATAAGTTTTTATGAAGGAAAGTTCATATTCTGAGTTAAAAATTGTATAATAATAATGAGGGTATATGCTAGCAAAATAAAATAAAAACCCTGTCACTATACTTTATATATATACATACATATGTATGATTATTAAGAAATAGTTGAAGCTTTGAAACTGAGATATGTATATAGCTTTAATTTTTATTTATTATATATATAAAATTAATTCCGCAGTTTCAATTATTTCGTACATCAGGCACATAAAACCCAAATGAAATAATAACAAATTTTGATTATTTTGCCTTTGGAAAGCACTATTTTATGGAAAAAATAACTTCTTATTTATCATGTCAGTATCTAATGTCAGTATCTTTAACTCCAGAAAAGCAAGACAATGAGTTGAATATTCAGATATTGTAGATGAATTAAAACAGACAAAAAACAAAGGATAAAAACAAACAAGTTATGTTGGTGGCTATGAGGTTACATGTTATTTTTGTTTGTATTGAAGAAATATTTTTAACTCTTTTATCCATACTACCTGTATGTGCCACCATTTTGTGGCACATTTACAAAGCACAACTGAAAACCGGTTCCAAGCATTATGATGTATCATAGAATAATTTTTTATTGTTGGGTTGCTTATGAAAGCAACTTGAACTCCTGTGGTAGGGATTTTATTTTAGAGAAATATTAATCATCAGTTTTATGTACTTGAACTTCATCTTAAAATGAGCTACCCAATTTATTACTATTTTGATTTTACAACATATTTTGAATATCACTAAAAACATCTCACTGGAGTTGTACACACTAATTTTACACAAAGCAAAAATAAGGTTTGTGTAATGGAATTGTGTGACAAAGCACACTGTTGGTGACCTTCCTTGCTCTTGCAAAGTTTTGGTAAAGCCAACCCATAGAGTAGACACCAACCAAAGAAGTCAGCCAACAGCCTCTTCCTCTGGCACGAGTAGAAGAGAAAGCATCTATATATTCCATGTAATTTTGTCCCCATTCCTAGGTTATCCAAATTAAAAGCTAGATACATAACAAATATGTTGGTAGACCACATCCTTTCTATTTAGGAGGTGCTGGTGTTGAGGACGGGGCCAGGAGGGAATAACGTTAAGCCACTATTTCAACTTGGGTCCTCCAGGGACATCAAAACAGGACAATGCATTTCAATGGATTCCAGACTTGCAAAAGTATTCTAATTCTCCCAGACAAGCCTTTTTTATTTAAATTAAAAAGCTCAGTTTCCAATCTTCTTTTCCTGCCTGACTCCAGAAAACTTCTAAGGGAGCAAAGCAAGAGAGGGCTCCAATTATCTCCAGCTCTCTCAGGGAGCCTTTTTAAGGGCAAAATACAATTTGTTCTACAGCAAAGCACCTCCAACACACGGTCTGTAAGAGAACTTTGATGTTGTGCCGTGGATTCTTTTTGCCTATCAGAAGTAGTCTCTTCCTTTTTTCCCACAGAGTCAACACACAATATTAAACAGCCTGTCTGCAGTATCTAATTAACAAACTGACTGCAGAAGATCACTTACAATGTAAAATATTAACTCATTCTAAAAACTAATATTCTCCACACCTCAAAAAATAAAATAAGCAAGAGACTGAAATGAAATAAAACCCTGATGCATATAATTCCGGGCCTTTGTCCCCCAAAGAGACTCTACTCGTGAAACATTTAACCATTTCAAAGAAAAAAAATACACACAGACACATGCACACCAAGCAATTTTAAAATGCTTTCTACCCCCAGTCTATACTTTATGGTAGAAAGTCCGACTTGAGAGCTCAGTCTGTACTTCTCTTGATCTTATACTTCACAAATCATTTTAAGTTCAGATATAGAACTCATCAGTTATGTGTCTTTTCATTATAATTGCAAAGCAGACTTAGAGCTTGGTTCTGTTCCTATTGGCTCAATGGTCATCATTTATCTGCTTTGTATATTTAGGGCATTATTTAACAGAAGCAGCAATCTGTCTGAAGAATGCAAGGGCTGTTTGATATTAACACAGAGAATGATTAATCAAAGAGCCCTTGGTCCTAAAGCATCAAGAGAGAGCTGAGGTCATTAGCAGGGCAAAACCAGGAAGCAAGCTTTGACTAAGAAAATGAGACAAGCCAATACTTTGAGGATTTAAAAAAATAAATAAATAAGGCAGTTATGGTCCTTCATTTCCAGAGTTTTCACTTGAAAGGATCACTGTGTTAGGAGATCTGAAGAAATATATTATTTCTAACGCTAGAAATCATTTCCTCTACAGTAAAATATGAAACTATTTGCATCTAGGTAGTAGATAAATCCACTAGTGTCTGGAACAATAATTATTTCTACTTCTGGAATGTTTAGGTTATTTCATGTTTTAAATGAGAAATATCAACAGATGCAGAACCAGGCCTTGGATATGAGTCAGAGCTGGGCTAATTAAAACCGTTACCTGATTGAGAGAGACTTCTTTGGTGCTCCAAGGTAAGTGCTCCTCTGCCGAAGAGACAGAGGTTTAGTGTAGTTAGCCAGACATGATTCCAAATTAGTTCACTTTTCTACATTGTTTTGGCAGTCAAAACTATGAAACATTTACCCCATCATATATCAGGGAAAGTAGGACTGAACATCCCAAGAACAATAAGAAAAGAAATTATCATCTAAAATTTGGGTTTTCCCCAAAGTGAATCCTGAGACAAGGTGTATTAGTTTTCTACTGCTTCTGTGACAAATTACCACAAACTTAGTTGTTTAAAACAACAAACATATATTATCTTATACTTTCACAGATCACAAGTGCTACATGGATCTCCCTGGGCTAAGACCAAGATGTCATAAGGGTGTATTCCTTTATGGAAGTTTTAGGGAGAATCCAGTTCCTTTCCTTTTCCACTCTCAATAAGCTGCCTGAATTCCTTGCCTCATGACCCCCTTCCTGAATCTTTAAAGCTAGCAAGATCAGGCCAAGTCCTGCTCACAGTACATCTCTCTATTTATTTCTTCCAATATCCTCTTATATGTTTAAGGACCATTGTGATTAAATTGAGTCCACCTGTATAATCCAGGCTACTCTCCCTACCTTGCAATCAGCTGGCTGACAACCTTAATTCCACCTGCAACTTTAGTTCCCCTTTGCCTTGTAATCTAACACGTTCACAGGTTTTAAAGATTAGGATGTAGACATTTTGGGGGCAGCATTTTTCTGCCTACTACACAAGGATTTAGGTGTAAATATTTTATTTGGGAGGTGATCCCAGGAAGCACTATGAGGGAGTAGGGGAGACACCAAAGGGAGAGAAGCAAACAAAGGAAGAGTTCATGAACAAGTTACTATTGTGGGCAATTGAGGCTTAATCTACTGGGGACTCTTTAGAGAATAGGTAGAATGTGCCTTGGAATTACACCACTGAGTGATAAGAAAGCTGGGGTATATATTCACCAGCTTCCATTGTTTACTGCTTGAGAGTTATTCCAGGAATATTATTTTCTTGTTGCAGGTATCTTTCTCCATGGAGTTAGAAAAGATAGCTGCAAGTAGATCTAATTTACATTGTTCTCACAGTACTCAATTCCAGAAGACAATATCTAAATATTTAAGCTCACTGGATACTCTGACACTACTTGGGTCATGTGGCTATCCTTGAACCAATCAGTGCAGTTCAAGAGGCATAAAATGCCCTGATTGGCCAGGCCTGAGTGATGTGCCATCAAGTATACGATTGCCAGTTCCACTGGTGTTGCAGGCGGTGGAGGAGGAGAAATGCTACAATGGAAAGAGGGGTCTTGTAAAGAAAAAAGTAGTCAATAGTTTCTGGAAGAATGAAAATAATCTGTAGGGCTCAGAGAGGTGAAGATCAAAGAATAGGCATCAGGGCTTCCCTGGTGGCACAGTGGTTGAGAGTCCGCCTGCCGATGCAGGGGACGTGGGTTCGTGCCCCAGTCCGGGAGGATCCCACATGCCTCAGAGCGGCTGGGCCCGTGAGCCATGGCCGCTGAGCCTGCGCCTCCGGAGCCTGTGCTCCGCAACGGGAGAGGCCACAACAGTGAGAGGCCCGCGTACCGCAAAAAAAAAAAAAAAAAGAATGGGCATCAGGGCTTACAGCTGCAGTAAGACCCTCTGGCATCCAGAGGTCCCAGCTCATACTTCTGTGTCTACAGAGACCAGGAGCATGGTTGCCAGGAAAGAAGAAAGCAAAACTACCAGACGCATATATCGCCACACTCCAGGGCTGTGAGTTCCTGGAGTCCAAAAGCCAGGTTGTAGACTTCCTTGATGTGCTGCTTTAGTCCTAGATCCTAGGAGCTTACAGAGAGAAGCTGCCCCAGAAGACGGTGGTAGAAAGGTCAAAGCCTGAGAAAGGGCAAGAAAAAAAATGTCATGGAAAAGGGAAAGGAGAACCACAAACAGGTAAAAGATAAAGAGAAGATAGAAGATAAAGAGATAAAAGAAATGAAGAGAATAAGCCATGGAAATTTAGGACAAATGGGGTAGGAACAACTATTTTAAAAAGGGAGTAGGACATGAAAATAGAAGACAGGTGAAATGACTGCATTGTTTAGGAATAAACTAGATAATTCGGTGCTTACTTGCTAGGCCTTGTATCTATCAATCTATCTAATCTAATATCTATTTAATCTGGATCTTCTAGGGTTAGGATTTTGTCTCTGAAAGCTAATACACCTTAAAAAAAATCAAACCTAACTCCTAAGTGCTTTGAAAAAGCTTTTATTTTGAGAACCCTTTTGAAAAAGTTGCAAAGGGAGAATTTTAGGATGTAACACACTGAACATGTTTCTAAAAATCTTAACCTCTTTTCCCCAGTGTGCGAAGATATCTCAATCTGTGTCTGTGCCATTTCCCCCTACCACCTGACCCCCAATTTCCACCCCTACTGGCCTACTGGCCTAGTCTTTCCCTTCTTCTCCCACTTTCCAGACTTTTTTCTCTTCTCTAAGGGCAGCTCCTCGTCCTCAGTCAGCTCAGTTGAGTCAGCAGCCAATCGGCAGCATGAAGTATCCTCTCAGGCAGTAGGGAAGAGAGGCTCTGAATTCTGCACTTGAATCTTCCTGGCTCTGCTTCTCATGCATCATCTCCTTTAATCCCAACGACAGAGTTAGATGTAGGGCGGATTATCGTCATTCAATAGAGGGGAAAACTGAGTTTTTTTTTTTTTTTTTGCGATACGCGGGCCTCTCACCGCTGTGGCCTCTCCCACTGCGGAGCACAGGCTCTGGACGCGCAGGCTCAACGGCCATGGTCCACGGGCCCAGCCGCTCCGCAGCATGTGGGATCCTCCCGGACCGGGGCACGAACCCGCGTCCCCTGCATCGGCAGGCGGACTCTCAACCACTGCACCACCAGGGAAGCCCCCCGGAAAACTGAGTTTTAAACTAAGATCTGTCTGACTCTAAAGTCGATGTTCTTGAATACTACACTACCATATATATCAGTGGTTCTCAGATTTTGGCATGAGATGTCACCTGGGGATACTTGTTATTTGTTAATAAGGATTCCAAGCCCCCACCCCCAGAGATTCTAACTTAATCGTTTTGCGTTAAGGGTCAGGAATCTGCATGTTTCACAAGCACTCAGGTGACTCTAATGCAGGTGATTCTAATGCAAGTCAGACCCAGAACATACTTTGAGAAACATTGCTAATAAATCCTTCACTGGGGAGGATTGCTTGGGAAGTGATGTAAGACTGAGCCGTCATACGCATACATGAGTTTACATTTTTAAAATACAGCATGTGCTACTACCCACAGATGTATGGATTTTTTGTTTGAATCCTGCTTGACCATTTGTGGTCTCTATTGGTTCTGTGCACAGTGTACTAGTATACATAATATTCTTATTTAAAACCTTGCACAATATGAGAAAAGAGTTCAGTCCCATTGCTATGATTCCGAAATAATACTCAGACATACCCCGAGGTGTTTCAGGTTTAGAAACTATTATAAAAAGCCATTTGTGGTCTCTGACAATGCCTTTAATTAAGAAGAGTGCTGCTTCTCTAGTGGAAACTTTTGGGGGAGAAAAAAAGAAAATGAAAGAAAGTTCAGCTAAATGACAACCTTCAGAGGTTAATAGCTCTGAAGAGTTTTGTTTCTAAATTGATACTCCTTTGCGGAAACTCTTCATCTTTTGAAAGTAGAGTAGGGTCACCCTCCCTCAGAAGCAGAGAGCAGTGATGCAGTGGGTTCTTAGAAGTGGCCAAAGTGCCTGGGGACAAGAAGGCTCCCTGCAATGGCGGAGGTGAAGATTGCTAGAGTAATGAGGCTCTCTAAAGGAAAACTCTTCCCACTTCAGTTTTGTCTTTTCTTGGCTTTGGGTGGGAAACAAGCAGGGCAGCTCATAGGGCTGCCTTCCTGGACATATGGGTCTGAATCCTGCCCCTGCCACTTACCAACCAGGGGAACTTGGGCGGGCAAACTTCAGTTCCTCCTCTGTAAACAGTGATGATCACTCAGGATTTCTGTGTAGGGGGTCCAAAATGTAGCAAGTGGCTCCATAAATGTTGGCTCTAATCAGGTTAATCTATAACAACAAAGATTCACTGTACGCCATTAAATGCCACAAAATAGGCATGTGTGGAATTTTCACTGACCCTGGCCCAACAGTGAGTTCATCAGACATGGCCCTGCCCTGGGAAACAGACATCCTAGGGAGGAAAAGAGACATTGGTCAAATTCTCAGCACATTCTTATATTCTTATATTCTTATATGTTAGATGTAATACTTTGTTAAGGTAATTCTTCCCCAATTGATAAGGAAACCAAAGTTCAAATGCAGTTAGAGAACTTGGCAAAAAATCAAGATCTGTAGGCAGCATATTAGAAGCTGGAATACAGTTCTGCTTTACTCCCCAATCCACATTCCGTTCACTGCCATGTGGCTTCAGCAACAGACGATTGATCTTTTGTCAATTTTTAACCACCTTCTCACCAAAGGACCTGATGGCATTCTTCATGCTGTGTGTGTAAGCCATTTCTGACAGGAAGCTTGAATGATTATGATTTATTTAATGTTTGGGAAATGTAGAAGTGAGGAGAAACTTTTAATTAATGGGATTATTTTGTTTGCTCAAACCCTGAGTAAACAAAAATCAGAGACGGGGGAAGAGCAAAGGTCTTAAAACATGTATCAGTTATTTTTGGTTATACCTCAGGAAGCAGTAAGCAGAAAGCTATAAATAAAGTGCTCAATTCTGCAAAGTATCCATCTATTAGGAGGGGACCATATTAGGTAAACATACCCAAATGTCATATAATAGCAGAGATAGAAACAAGCTTTAATATATATCATGGCTTATGGCTAGATTTGGCGGGGAAAACTCCCCAGCATTGCTAAACCAATGAAAGAAAATATTCTTTTAATTCAGTTTTCTTAATTTAAGCTTCATAGTTTCTGTGACGTGGATAACATTTGCACATCTAAACAAAATCAGAGGAGAAGCTGACTTCAGTATCCACCACAACTGTGAATGTACAATGAAACCTAAAAATAATTGAAAGATTTTTAACTATACTATTGGTTCAACCTTCTTCAGCATCCAATGCTTTCTAAGGAAGTTGAGGATTTCTTCTCTTTGCTCCCCGTCACCCTCTAGTGATTATAGAGAGCAAAAGTAAGGCAGTAAAAGAAGTGAGAAGAATCTAATTAGACCAAATGAACTAATTAGACCAAAGGGTGGGCCTGAAAACACTTCCATTCAAACAGTCTTCCAAAGTCTTTTTGTTTTTCTGCTTTCGACTACTGTCACTGCAACAAAGAATTTAGCAAAGAGGATCAGAATATAGTAGCCAAATCTAAGATTATTTTAAAAAAACACTAGTAACAAAAACAGAAGCTCTTATTGGGGGAGAGTTGGGAAAGGTCAGCTGGACCCACTGAAAGATGCATTAATTCTTTCAAGGCACCAGGGCAGAATTAATTGAATGTCACCCCAAAGGGTCACCCAGAGCTCTACCAGGCTCACACCCAGCTCTACATCCCAGATGCACGACAAACAGTCCCTGATTAGTTAAAATAAATCATTTTAATTTTATAGAGATTTTTCTACTTAAATAATAAACTCCTTTGGGCATTGCCATTTGTGTGGATGGTGACCCTCTTCAGAGAGGGAGCCCCCAAAAGCCATAAGTGTCCCCAGTGCCTGTCAAATGTCCAGAGTAACTCACAATCAAAAGGACATATTTTGAAGAGGCTATTTATTCTGCATAAATCTTGAGTACTTTTGTTTTTAGCAGTTTTCCCTTCTGTATAGAAATCTTACTTGACATCTAAATAGGCAACCGTATATTTTAAGCTTCATCTGAATTTCTTCTCCTGTGGGATCACAACAGTCTTCATTGTGGATGGATTGCAGTCTTTCTCAGCTTTCTTTTCCTTTAGAGAAGCAGCTCTCAACCTGGGCTCTATGTCTTGGCCTGAAGAATTCTGTGAGCATCTACAATTGTGTGTGCACCTAGGTACTTTTTCTTTTCTTTTCTGAGAAGTGGATTCACTAACTTCATCAGATTCTTAAAGATATCTGGGAACAAAATATGGTTAAGGAAGCTGGCTTCCCAGTCTCTATTTCTTATCTGCTACCCAGAAGTCCACTCACTGTCTTGATCCTTAACCACGTGGCAGCATCTTTGGTTCTTATAGATTAATTAGTACAGGTCTTTTCTGGATTCCTGATCACCATCACTCAGAAAAATGTTTATAAATTATATGCTGAAAGATCTGCAGAGTCTGGCAAGCTTTAGAAAGCTACAAATTAAAATGCTTGAATCTTGGGTTCTATCCCCATTTCTGATTAAGATTTCTGTGACATACATTTAAAAAAAAAATCAGATAGAAAGCTGCAGGGTTGCATCAACCTAGCCACATTCCTTGGTACAAACAAAACTCCTGTTGAAGTCAAATGCTCTCCTTAATGCCCTTTTCTTTTCTTCTCTATAGAGAATAAGGCACTGACTGAAGTCCTGCTAATTCTCCATAAAGCCTCTAGGAGCCTCAGTATTGCCTAGGATGACAGCCCAAATGCCCTCTCCTTCCCGGGACATTGCGGGCGGAGGCCAACCGCCCGAGAATTTCCCTCCTCCTCCGGCAGGGGCCAGTAGAGGCCCACGCATCTTCCTCCCTCCCTGCCCCCTCCCTGTCCATTCATAAAGTGGCGGGTGATTTGTGACCGCCTCGCTGTGACTGTAGAGGGAAACAGCCATCTTTGCTTGGCTCGATACTAGATTTGTTTTTCTAATTTCTTTTTACTTGAAGGTTTACCAGCTGCTTTATTACCAGAGCGCGGCTTCCTTGCAGTCTCTTTTCTTTTTCCTCTCCTCCTCTGTTCCCCTCCTTTTTGTTCCTAGAGACAATCAGTGTCTCTGGTCCCAGCTGCCACTGCTGATTTTTCATTACAGTTTAATTTAAAACTGGGATTGGAATGGAAATGTCTTTTTGCCATTTGGGGTTTGCGAGGCCTGTGGTTTTATTGCCAAAGGCACAAATGTTAGTTACTACTGTTTTTCCAGCGTTTGCAGGGGAGGGTGAGGGGGTGTGGGAGGGAAAGACAGACAGACTGACGAGCAGAAGTGGGAGGGAAGCAAGAGGGAAAATCCCTCTCAGAGGCCACAGTATTCTGCAGATTGTTTTGTTTGATGTTTTGAAGAACACGAGTTGCGTTAGGAGGAGGAGAAAATAGTGTCTCCTCTCCTTAAATGAATGCTTCTGCGGCTCAAATACCTGTCAACCCTGGCAGAGAGGGAAATCAGGGAGGGACATCACACCCGTGATTTGGGACTTTACAGAAAAGCATTTTGTCCTTTTATTATCATTATTATTATTATTATTTTAAAGAAATAGTAACATCTCCAGCCCTTCAGTTGACCACAGCTCCACAGCTTTCAATAGGGACACCTGAGGAAGGACTAAATTGTATACATCCTCGGAGGGAGCAAACTATGTATATATTTATATACTTTCACCTAGAAGGAGACATCAGGCATCTTTCTCCACCAGCTTCTGTTTCCTCTCTCCTTTTACGCTCCGGGGCTCCAGTCCTAGGGTTAATTTACGAGTCTCCTGCAGTCATGAAACCCAGTCCAACTACACAATTAATGTTTCCTATAATCTCTTAGAAGGCTCTTGGTGACTTATGGTTTTGATCAGATTAAAACCAAACAGTCCTCTACAATTATGCTTTTACCTATCTCCGTGTAAACTTACGAAGGCAGGGCATTCTTATTTACGAGTAATCTTGAAGGAGGAGGTGGACACAAGTTGAAGACTGGGCACGCCTTCATAAATACTGAGCTAGTTTCCCGGATGTGGGGCATCCGAGGAAGCCAGGACGGCTTATCTATCATGCTAAAAACAATTACGGTCTCCCCTTGCAGCAAGAATCCCGCTTCTCCTGGAGACTCCAGGTTCAGGTGTCAAGCTGAATGCTCCATTATCTCTAGCGGTCACGCTGCTTCCTGCGGCATCCGTGAACCTGTCTGCGGTAGACCCATCTCACTGTAACGGAGCAGCTCCAAGGCTCGGGACACCGCACAGGCTGCTTGGGGCCCCGGCTGCCAGCGTGCTCTGTGTTGTGTGTTCTTGGTTAACGGGGCCATCATTTTACCCCAAAGCCTACATTTTTTTCGCGGCTGGACATCTCAGCCCGGTGCCCTCTCCTCCTGATTTGCCCCCATCCACTCCTCTCCCACGTGTCTGGTGGCTTCTCTTTCCACTTGGAAGGGAGGAGGGGCTTGGCGAGGGGGCCCAGCCTTCACTCCGCAGACAAATTTCCAAGACTTCTGGGGTCGTCTTTGCAACTCACGGGACATTCCAGTGGTTGGAATTTCCTCACAGAAGCCACTCTGCTAACAAAAGTGGAGATCCCGTTTCTGCAGGTCAGAGTTCAGGACACACAAAGGGGGAAAGAAAACAATAACAATGGAAACCGTGTTTAACCCCAGCAGCTGCCCTGACTCCCCTCCAATAGCAACAAAAAACAAAAACAATCAGAACAACAGCAAATCTTCTCCCTACCCTGGGCCTAACGTGGTTAATGCTAAGCTAACTGTCATAGACATAGCCACAGCCACTGTGCCAGAAACTGCGTGCTGCTGAACTAAAATATGTGCAGAGGAAATACTTCCCCAACCACCAAGTGAAGTTTAAACCTTCAAGGAGCCAACTGACATTTGAGGAAGATGGTTCTTTTTGCGATCTTCCTGGATGAAGAAAATTCCACAGTTATCACCTTTGGTTGATCAGCCCTCCCCTCTGGGATGAATTTAATACCGGGCAGGATGCTCTGAGGGCTGATCTACTTGTGCTGTGAGGAAGCAAGCTCCATCTTGAGATGCTTTCCTGCTCTGGGGCACCGCACAGTGCCGTCAGCTCCTTGCAAAGCAGATACTGCAGCCAGATTTTCTTCCCATGTTTACTGAGGTGAATGCAGGGGGAACTGTGGATTGAACATTCCTTGTCCTGTTTGACAGGAAAAATGAGTGTTTGATCTTATTTTGTGCTACAGGAATTTCTTCAGAAATCTCTTGGAAAAATCTCATAAACCTAGGTTAGTGGCCACATATGGAATCCATTAACTCCTCATTTCTGCTTGTTCTTAGCAAATTTTTGTCTGGTGACAACACACGAACTTTGGGGTGTTTTTGTTTTGCTTCACACCGCAGAACTCTGTTGACTTACTTTAGTTTCGAGAAAAATATTTAGGAAACAAAGGCTGTGGTTGGGGTGAAATAACTGACCGCAAGTAAAACTGGGTGGGATGTTTGGTTTGTGAGAAATCACGGGGACAGTTTTCTTCAGACTTCAGGGGGATTCCAGAGTTTCCAGTGTTCTGGGAAGAATGTTCCTTCCCTGATGAAACAGTAAGAAATCTGGGTTCTCTTCCTCTCTTCTTCCGCACCTCATGGTGTAATGCTGGGAGAGAGGATTGGTCTCTCTTCCTTTCTCAACTGTTTTCTAAATCTAGCATAAAACAGCAGTGTACCTTTGCCGCAAGACAGCCCTATATCTCCAGCTTAAAAGGCGTTAAATAATTACATCCCACCAATATTCGGAACTAAAGTTACTTGTGTATGACAAAAAAACCAGATTGGAGGATAACTCGAAGAAGGAAGACAGGCTGAGAAATTTAGAAGAAAATTAGCTTTTATTTTTCTGTTTAAAGTAATTAATAAACTAAACATAACAATCAGCCCTTTCACCCACAGTCAGCATCAGGGGACTTCAAACATTGCCTTTGAAGTGGGCCCCCAGTCGGGAGGACCCCACTGTTCAGGCTACTTTATAGTGGTAATATACTGCCTGGAAAACAACAGATGCCAAGAAAATGCACAAATTGAATCTCTGAGCATCTGAAACCCTAAAACTTCAGGGGGCCAAGGAAGGTCCCAGTCTTTTGATTTTTTTTTTCTTAAAAAAAAAATAAAAGGCCTAAAGTATTAAATGGAAGCAGGCACTTCATTTCTTTCCTTCATTTCTCCTTTCACCTCAGGAGACCTACGTTAAATTCCACTTAGATCACAGCTAGACGTGGGTTTGATGATCTCAAGCCACCTTTTAACTGTATGTTCATCCCATAAATAGAAGATGAATAAAGACATCAAACTTCATCCATATAGTATTCTGACACACGTGCCTCTCTGTGAAAGAGGAGCCCGGATGAAGGTGGATTGCAGTGGCTTCTAGAGAGCAGAGAACTTCAGCATAACTTGGTGAATTTACACACATTACAGGAACGTGTGGGTTATGAGCCATAGCAGGTGGCGCTTCAGCTGCCAACATGGTCCTGAACGGACATTTGTGGAAGGACAGTGATTGTGCTGATACAGTACGAGTTCAGTGTGGGCCACTTTCCCAAAGCCATCCTTGTCAAACTTTGTGCTTAAATGACTCTTTTCCAGGACAAGCAAACTGGGGCCTACCCTTAAAGCAAGGTGTCCTGAGACCAGATTCAGTTATGTTCTGAGTAAAAATATAGGGATTGTGATTTGGGAATTATACTATTAAGAGTTATTCATCTATCTGTGTCCTAAATAGGGAAAGAACCAAATCTAACAACCGGAAAGCAAGGAATACACTGCTAAATATTGATAATTCTTTCCCTGGAATACTCAGAGCTATTTTTAGTTTGTTATGTAAAAAAGCCAGTGAGATGAAAAGTGAAGTGATCCGTTTCCAGAAGAAAACCTAGTCAAATCTTCATTAATAATTCCTTGTAGAACGCTCCATAGGCCTTTATCTGACAGCCTGACAAGCTGAACTAAACAACAGAGACTGGAGGAATGTAAAAGCCATAATCTTAACACCAAACCTTCTGAAGCTGTGGCTGTCATTTTACATTAAAGGCAAGGGGTAAAAAACCTCCACTGAAACAGAAAGAGCTTGCAGCATGATTATAGAGCTAGAATTTAGTCGGGGAGCTAAAGGCGGGCAACAGAGTTAGCAAAGGGTGGTATGAAGGGTATTGAACAACCAAGCTTCCTTTCCATGTCTGGCTTGGGATTTTTGAGAGCAAAAGATGAGGCAGGTATGACAAGAGACATACCTTAGCTGTTCCTAGGCCTGGTGACAAATCTTCATTATCAACAAGGACTGTGTAACAAGTACTGGGCTACCCACCGTATCAATATAAAAACAAACACAAAGATCTAGATTCTGCTTATGTTTCTATAGCAATGTGCACTTTCCAAAGTCTTTTCACATGGGAGAGTCTCACTGGACTGTCATAACACCACAGGGCAGTCAGGATAAACATTGCTGTCCTATGGAACACCTGAGTAAACCATCATTCAGAAATGCTAAGGGACCTGTCCAGGGTCAACTAGCTGGTAAATATTGGGGTTGAGAGAAGATCCAGCTTTCCTGCCTTTATACCTGTGCTCCCAGTACATTTTTAATATAAAAACAAGTGCAAGCAGCAAACTTCAGATAGTCTAATGTCCATCCAAGGCCCAAGATCTGCAGAAAAGAATTGGAATCAGTGAGAACAGAATAATGTCAAAGGGCAAGGGACTCTGGGAACCCCTGGATGTTGCTGCCTTTCTTGCCCATAACTTGAGCAAAATCAAGGTGAGAAATTGCCTGCTATTGTTGGTATGGTTACTTTCCCCCGATCATGTTATAATTAGTATTAAAATACTGACAGTAGGGCTTCCCTGGTGGCGCAGTCGTTGAGAGTCCGCCTGCCGATGCAGGGGACGCGGGTTCGTGCTCTGGTCTGGGAAGATCCCACATGCCGAGGAGCGGCTGGGCCCGTGAGCCATGGCCGCTGAGCCTGCGCGTCCGGAGCCTGTGCTCTGCAACGGGAGAGGCCACAACAGTGAGTGAGAGGCCCGCGTACCGCAAAAAAAAAAAAAAAAAAAAATACTGACAGTAATTCACTCCTAGAAAGTACTTAGTTTATGTAGGCTGTATTCTAAGCTCTTTTCATTGGTTGGTTCATTTACTCCCTATGAAGTAGGTTTTAATGTTACCTCCATTTTATAGGTAAGGAACCCATGACTTTTTCTGACAGAATTCTTAACTGGGAGCAATTCTGCCACTGGGTGAGATGCATTACAGAAGTCTCTCAGAGCCGGCCTTTAAAATAGCCCACATTCCTCAAGCTGCAGGAGAGAGAGTGTGTGTGTTTGAGTGTCCGTAGGGGTGGTGGTGTGGCGAGGCGTCTCTCTCTCCTAGTTCTCTCTCTTACTTTTATCAATATTTCCGGAGCACACCCTGTCCTGTGCCCCCTTTGTTAACAACCTTCCAGTGCTCCCGGAGCAAAGGTTGGGTTGCAGCTTTCTCTCCTTCCTGCCGCCTGTCAGGAGAGGAAATCACAGCTTTCAGAGGGACCTGCTACAGGGGGAACTGGATAGCACCAAAGGGTCAAGGGTAAGAATGCAGGGAACAGTGAGAAATCCCAGATAGTGTCCAGCTGGGGCTAGGAAGGAAGGACTCCTTCACATGTGCTTCTCCTGTTTGCTGCCTCTGGTTCCTGCAAGAAAGAAAACCACAGCAGATTTTGCTGTGACGGTGCTAGAGAAATGTCGAGGGCTTCAGGGGAGGTGTGACCCTAGACAGTGGGTTTGCCAATCTCCTAGTTCAAATGAGCCAGGAAATTTAACTGAAATAGTAGTATTAGTTAAGTAATGCCAATTTAATGTGTAATTCATCACCAGGTCCTATTGCTCTAATAACCTAGATGGCTAATCACACGGCGTGCTAGTAACAATGGGGCACAGTGAAAAGGCTTCGTGAGAAGAGCACATGATGAAACCTCCCTATAAATTCGTCCGAAGAATTCCCCTCCCTTCCATGCCTCTCATTCCAGACCGGGATAGTGACACAGTTAAGGATGGGGTGCGAGGCACACATCTCTCCTCCTTCCCATCTGTCTTAGCTTCTGCTCTGCTATGAAGACCTGGCCTTGATGAGAATCCATCTTCCCCATAAAAGTCAGTGTATCCTGATGTTATTTCCTCTGAGCCCATACTGCTCAGGGTTAAGGCTTCCCTAGTTAGGACAAAATGACACACCAAGAGGTCATGGGTTAAAGGTTTGGGTGTGGATTGTTTGGCTAGTGATATTTCTAATTCCCATTAACTTTCATTAAGAATTATGTATATGGAGCAGCAGAAGTCATGCTTATTAACTGAGTCCTTCTCTCCTACTGGCAGGAAATACTGCTGTTTCCTGATGAAGCTGCATGTTCCCAAAGCTTGGAGTGATAAAGATCATAGAATTTTAAACCTAGAATGGGCATTAGAGATCGTTTAGTCTAACTCTTTCACTTCAAAGAAGAGGAAACAGGTCCTGCGAGGCTCATCAATTGCTTGAGGAAGGCCATTTAGTTAGTGACAGAGTCCGGGCTACACCCACAGTTCCCTCCTTCCAGCCCACCTCTGCCACACTGACAAATTAACAAGTATTAAATCGCTCCCAGCACCTCAGGAGCCAGAGGGTAATGTTAAATCTGTATGGCTTCCAGTGTGCGTGGAATAGGAAGCATATTTAGTAGCCAGAGGCTATGGGCATGGTATGTTCTTAAAATGCAAATTGCTATCTACTAAATAAAATGAGTGTAAGTTTGAGGAAGTTAGTTCAGCTGGAGCTAATAGGCAACAGTGTTAATTAGTCCAAGGGCATGGGTCCAATTTCCATAAGGGCCAATTAGCTTCAC
Organism: Mesoplodon densirostris; assembly: GCF_025265405.1. Taxonomy (NCBI): domain Eukaryota; kingdom Metazoa; phylum Chordata; class Mammalia; order Artiodactyla; family Ziphiidae; genus Mesoplodon; species Mesoplodon densirostris. The sequence continues at coordinate 32,949,394 of NC_082668.1, read as the reverse complement.
ACAACGGAAAAAAAAAAAAAAAAAGGACTGTTTCCTAGTTTTGGTCTGGACCCCAAACTCAGCCAACTGGGTCCCCGGGGAAGCCAGGTGAGAGAGTGAGGATGACACAGCACAAATTCCCCCTCTGCTGCTGGAAAAACAACTCAAGGCATTTCTCAGTGGAATCACCTCACTACCTTCAGGGCAGATGTTTTGTCAAAAGTTTTACTGAGGTTGAAAGATGGGGATTCCTTGGAGCATTTTTTCACATCCGTTCTCTTCACATCTTTGGATAATAGTAACAAAAGGTATTTTTATTCCCGTTTTGCAGATCAGGACCTAAAACCCAGAGAGGTAAAATTATCTTAAAAAAATTTGTTTTTTTACCCGATATCAGACACTGGAGAATATTGGATTCAAGACTTAAGCCTAGGTCTCCTAGGCTTTGTATTGCACTAGATGTCACAGCTTCTTACAAGCACAGAGCTACTGCTTCACTGACAAAAAGAGAAAAATAAAGGCATTTTGAGTTGCATCCATGCGGCAGGTCACTACTCAGCTGGAAAGCCAGCTGCTTTCCATGATTGGGCCAAAGATCAAAAAGAAACATGTAGTCAACAATTCAGCTGCACTTTTCTTTGGCAAAGTATAAACAGGCACCAATGAGAGGTCTCCTTTAGTCCTACCTGAAAGGCCCCAGCCCTGTTTCACAAGTCAAAATCTGAGACACGTTGATGAGGACAGGAGCAAGGCAAGAGTGTCCTCAGCTGAGAAAAGAAACAAGGGAAGGCACATCACATAAGTCTCACATGTCTGTATGGCCCCTTTGGTCTTTTATTGTCTTATTTCAGGCCATGCTAGTTTGTTCAACGATGACCTAGTTAACTAGATAGACTTTGTCCTTTTTAGAAATAACTAAGAAGTTGTCAATATCAAACATAGGCTGTCAAAAAGAGGCGCTGAGGGACTACAGATATGAGGTGGAGTCAAGCGACTAAATAGTAACTTAGACCTCCCAAGGAAATATAGCCAAGACACCACATACCATTTTCCCCAATAATGCAGATTTTAAGCATCATAACAGAGGTGGCACCTGATTTTCACTCTGTTGTCTGTTGACAACTTGAGCAAGTCAGCTATTGTTCGAAAAGATTTTTACACGTTACTACTCAATTCAGCCAGCACTTAGATTAAATTCTATTTAATCCAAGAATTCCTGACCATGATGCAGAGTTTTGGCAGCTTCTCTTTTATTCCTACCTAAGGTATTTTATTAAGTGCTTATGGTTTCCTTGAGACATATTCGTAAGAGAAAAGAAAGCAACCAAGGCAAGTAGTAACAGCTTCTCAATGGACAGGGTGAGGCAACCTCACCCATTCTTTTTCCCCTGGTGTCTCACAACGGTTTGGGTGGGAGTTGTTCTCAGGTAGGCTAGCAGGTTTCTCTCTTTGTGCTCATACCAGAGGCCTGATCTCCTCATCTTGTTGTTCAGTGCTGGGATGGTTAAGGTCGGGAATTACAATTAAGAACCTACTGACAATAAGGTTATTGTTTGATCTAAGCTGAAGTGGTAACAGAAAGGTAAAAATTTGGGGGAGAATTGCAGGTATCACCTAGTCTAGGCCTTAGTTCTAACCTTCCAGTCTCTCTTCCACATCTCTGATCATGGGAAATTCATTCCCTCCCAAGGAAGCCGATTCCAGTTTGGGTCAGTTCTAGTTGTGATAAAGTTGTTTCTTTTATTATTATTATTATTAATTTTTTGCAGTACGCGGGCCTCTCACTGCTGCGGCCTCTCCCGTCACGGAGCACAGGCTCCGGACGCGCAGGCCCAGCGGCCATGGCCCATGGGCCCAGCCGCTCCGTGGCATGTGGGATCCTCCCAGACCGGGGCACGAACCCGCGTCCCCTGCATCGGCAGGCGGACTCTCAACCACTTGTGCCACCAGGGAAGCCCAAAGTTGTTTCTTAAAATAAGGAGATATCTGCTTTCCATGTAACTTTGAACCCCTGGCCCTAGTTCTGCCCTCTGGAGCCAAAAAGAGTACATTTAATCTCTCTCCCACCTTACAGTTGTATTAAAACCCAACTGTCTTTAATTTGTGAATTTACTCCTTAATCCACTCGGTTTGCATTTATAGTGTCTATTTTGTCACATACAGAGTTGAACAGACCTACATTCTCACTTATGGAGCCTTCAGCACATTTGTACTTATTTCTCTTCTTCAATACAGAAATCACTCTGTTCTCTCAACTTTTCCTAAGACATGGAGGCCTCCACAATCTGGATCTCCTCCTCCAGACCTCACAATGGAAACACTATTACTGAGCCTAGTTATTGAGGATCCACAATGTCTAGGTTCTGAGCTAGCTCCTATAGTATTCTCAACTACCCTGCGACGTAGGTGCTGGCAATCCTCTATTAGCCATGAGGAACTGTGGCTCGTAGAGCTAAAGGAACTTACCTTGGCTCATATGGGAATGAGCCAATATGTGGTAAGTAGGATGTGTGACAAAGGCTGACTCCAAAGCCTCCAGTTCGAGGGTGTTCCTTTTACGGGCAGTACCTGGAATTGAAGATGGCCCTGGCATTTACCTTGTCCATGTCAAAGAAGACCATCTCTTCCCTCATGTGATAGCAAACAGCGTAGCAGTCGCCCTTTCCTCGAACACTTCATACATCATATAAAACATAGTAAAGTACTTTACTAGCCCACATGAAATGTATTTTCTCTTGTCAAATTTCTCAAGGGATTTAAAAAATCATTTGCTTTTGGGATAAGATTTTTTATCCAAGACTAACTCATTTAATTTTCGAATGGCAGTGGTTTCTTGACAAGCATCAGGCATACTCAGGAATTCTTACAAAATGAGAGAATCTAACCTACAAATTGCTTTCAAATGTAGTGAAATTTTTATGAACATGAAATATAACAAATAATGAAGTTGACATCATGTTACATTTTGTAGATGTTTAATTAAACATTTATTAATTTCAGTTTATCAATTTTCTATTTTGGAAGCAGTAAATCTTTTGAGATCTTAAAGCATTTTTATAGGCCTTTGAAAGAAACAAGGCTGTGAGTGCTGTGTTTTCAGTGACTGAATAATGCTGAGACTTCTATATTCTTTGACAGAGGTAAAGAGCCAATACAGCCATATGTGAGGCTTACGATGGCAATGGCTTCTTTTGGAGACCACTGTGGCGTCTTCTGGCTGCCCTGTTTGCCCACCTTCTACATGATAGAAACCAGATAAAAGGGTACTCTTCTGGACAACTTTCTGTGTCTTTCAACTTTCCTTGATCACATTCATCTTTCTCTTTCTTGGTCAGCACCCCATCCATGGTGCGTTGCTCCTTTGCTCCCAATCTTAGATGAAAAGTGAGATGGATGCATTTGATTTCAGGATCTGGTTTCAACTAAGGGGCTGGATCACACAACCTGAAAGTGAGGAGAGTTCCGTTGGCTCTGGCCCAATAGGAAACAGGAGAAAGGAAGGAACCAGATAGATCTTCCATCCATTTTCCCTTCTTACCTCTTTTCTGGAAAAAGTCCTGTTGGCCAAACAGACATGCCTGCTATACTTCTTCAAGACTAGTGAAGCAGGGCCAGCATGCAAATGTGTTGATTTGCATCTTTCTTTATCTTATATCCTTTTTTCTTTCACCCCCAACATCCTGGGTTTGAACTTTAATTCTTGCCTCTAGCTTCGCCTTCTAGACGAACTCAGCCAAGAGAGTGCCAAGCACCAAGTTGTTGTTCGTGGGTCTAGTACCAAGTAGCTTTCCTTGGCCTGTTCTTTAAACTGTATCCTAGTCACCTTTCCAGCTTCTGTCTATTGATTTTTGTTTTCCTGTTGGTTCTTATTTCCAGTTCATCCTTGAATATCACGTTTTGTGGGGTAGACCAAGAAAATACTGAACTTCTTATTGACTAAATGTCGAAGCCAGGTCTCTCTTTTATCTTGCCTATATACAGTTATATTTTTTTCAGCCCAATTGCAAGACCTTTTATTTATCCCTGTTAAATCTGATCATTTTAGTCAGCTCATTATTGCTCTCATCTGTCAAAAACATTTAGAATCCTGATACAGTCATTTTCCATATTCCTCACAGTTTTGTGTCATCCGTGTTTGATGAACACTTTTTTTTTTGTTTTTTTTTTGCCTTCATTCACTGATATTAGATTACACAATCCATGGTGGATGAAAGGGTCTGGGACAACCTGTAGAAAACTTCTAAGCCCTAACCTTCACCATTTAAGCATATTTCTTTATTCACTTACTAATTCAATTATTCTTTGCCTGAAGGCAAAGTAACTCAATTCCATTTCACAAACATGATTGCCTAATTTGGGCAAACCTCAGTGTGGTGTTACTTTCTGGGTCACAGAGATAAACAAGATGCTAGAGAATTTTTATTGGTGGGGATTTCTCTTCTTTAAAGGAAGATAGGGGAATTCCCTGGAGGTCCAGTGGTTAGGACTTGGTGCTTTCACTGCCGAGGGCAGGGGATCAATTCCTAGTTGGGGAACTAAGATCCCACAAGCTGTGTGGCCAAAAAAAAAAAAAGGAAGATAAGCCTGTTGTAGAGATATTGCAAAAGAGACCAGCCTTTTTTGTATACCCCTCAAATCACACAGGATGGTCACTACTTATTTCTTCTCCATGAATACGGCTCTGATGAAGGAAAAAAGAAATGCAGTTTAATAATGCTCTAAAAAACTAGATAAACTAGAAGAATCACCCTCTCTCACTGAAAATTGAGTTTACGAAGGTGTGAATTCAGAAACTAAAAATAGCCTCCTTTCTAAGCACCTTCCCATGTCGATAAAAATTCTTTGCCAATTCATAAAGTCCTATCATGGTTGCAAATTCCTCTGTCACAATAATTGTTTCCTGTTAACTGTTAAGGCAAGAGTGAGAGGTTTACTGAATGGCAAGACGAGCATCTGGCATTTCTGGTGTAGTATCTGGATTTCAGTAAATGTTTCAGTAAATGTCAAACACACATTTCTTAGACGGAAAAAGGGAAGAAGTCACTGGGAAGAGAAAACTAAGAGATAGCAAAAGTATTGGGAAATACGAATTTTCAGAAGTGTATAAGAACTTTTCTTAAACTCATTATTATCACTTAAAAATGAACTGTTATTTGTAGTCTGAGAAAGATGCTACTTCAAAGTAATTAGTATAAACTGCCCTAAGGAGTAGAAACAGGAAAAAATGCATATCTCTGAAAAGGACCTACTAATAAAAATCATAGATTGAATCACCTGGATAATTTAGTAGTTACCACAATGAAATCCATAGAGAAAAACAGAAGCCAAAACATAATTCAATATATGAGTCAAAGGATATCTTCAGGAAAAACACCAAACAAACCACCATTCCTAGGTGACTCAATTCCAGAGAAACCATTGATTAACCAGGATGCCAACTAAACATGAGGGGAGCAACCCGCTATCTTTTTCAATTTTAACGATTCTAAACTCAGACAACACTTTCCTCCCCTTTTATTTGTCTTTTTCCTCTTATTTTAATGGCTTGAGTCTTGTAGAATATGGCTAACTGATTCTCATCCTTGTCAGAGCAGGCAACCAGTCACTACATAAACATGTACATGTATAACACACACACACACTCGGGAAGAATATTTCATTAACAATCTGTGAGACACTGAAAGCCCAAACTCCCCTGATGATGTCTGGACTATGATAGAACTGAGATGGAGAGACAAGCCTAAATCGGACACGGGGAAGGTGGCGGGATCATATATCTGGGTCTCAGCAGCTGCCCGGCCGCTTCCTGGCAGTGGCCTCATGGGTGGCAGCTCAGCGACGTGTTCTCCCACAGGGAACTGATGAGGAGGAAAACAGGAAAAATTACACTGTTTGCAACCCAAATAAATCCCTAAGGATTTACAACTTAATCTTCGTGCAGCATCACTGAAAGAAACACAAGCCAGTTAACTGAAAGTAATTTAAAAAGCAATTTTAATCTTTGCTTGTTCACTCAAGACACATGAAAGGGGAGCCAATTCATAATCTACAGCAATACATGGAAAAAAAACCCTCTTTTCTCCTTTCCTTTTACACACACAACACCCCACGCACAGGGTCTCTGGAATTTCCCTTTCCCTAAAGCCCTCCCTCTCAATCCTCTATCCCTCTAACTCCCAGAGACCCTGCACAGTCTCTTTCTTCTTTCTCTGGGGCCACCCAGACACACCTGTCTGATGGTCTAGGAATGCTGGAGATGCTGCAATTCCTTGCTGAAGGAAGCGCAAAGATTCCCCTTGCTGACTCTCCCCCATTGTTCTCGTTCCTTCTGTGACATTGCCAGATAAAACACAGGACACCCAGGTAAATGAGAAGCTCAGGCCAACAAGAAGTAATTTTTCAGTGTAGGTCCCATGCAGTATGTGGGACATACTTACACTGAAAGATGATTTGTCACTTATCTGAAACTCAAGTCCAAATGAATGTCCTGTGTTTTTATTTTCTAAATCCAGCAATCATATAATTCTGGAGAATACTATTCACCAGAAATTCTTGTTCCCATCAGGGAAACAAATAAGACACCTTTTAGACACTCCCAGAGCTATCTGAGAGGAAATTGGTCTAGAATTTCCACAGAATGAGCTAGAACACTATTTAATTTTGTTATCAGGCACATGAGTCACTTTGTCCAGCTTCACCCATAAGAAAATGGTTGGCCAAAATTAATTTGCACATATAAATTAACTATGTTTTCATATTCTATCTAGAAGTTTAGGATCTGCCTAGCATAGTATTTGGTATACAACAGAGGATACAAAATAGATCTTTTTGAGTGTAATTAAAAGATTCCTCTGTTATCTAAAAAAATTGTGTCCAATATACATATCAACATTATCAATCGCATGTGAAATTACATGAGACTGTGAGTTTGGTCTTCGTATAAATGTATCCGAATGCTGACATGTGAAGGCACAATCTCCTTTTCTGAGGAGTCACCTTGGAAGGTGACGAATTTTCTCTAATGTTGCTCTGAACATGTATTGTCCTCTCTAGCCAATCTCAGCACCCATTTCCGGTCCATGCAGAAGAATTATTCTTCTTGTTTTATGTTCTCCCTTTGTTTTGGCCTCAGACTGTATTCCCCAGCTGGTCTCCCACCTAACCCACCCTGCTTGGTTCTACATGGCTATTTCCAAAAGGTCATAGCTAGCCTCCAAGGATGAATATTCACAACCACTGGGAACCCAGTGACACCTCAATTAACAAGCCCCCTGGGAGCAAAGCTCTTTTATAATAAAGTCCCCTTATTAAAAATGAGATTAACTACTTATAAATCACACACAGTAGAGCGCCTTATATGTGCACCCTGGGCAAAAAAGCCTTCTCAAAGAGCTTCTGTTTGTCCCTGTCCTGTTCCAAGCAAAGAGATTGATTCCACCCCAAATGGCAAGTCGGGGTGAGGGTCACTCTGCCCACCCCCTCTCCTTGTTGGGTGCCCTTCACCCCACCCCCTACCCCAGAGGCAATCTCCTCCTGCCTTCACACCCATCCCCAACTTCAGGTACACAATATCCTGTCCACACTAACAAGAATTTACATTGACTTATTCATTACCTGATTATATTTCACTGGGAATTCATTTGCTCAGAAATATTTATTTAGAGTACGTTTCAGTCAATGGGCATATTTTAACCAGCAACTTGAACAACAGTTGGCATTAAAATCTTTGTCCCTCTTACAGGAACTCCAAGAATCATCAGGCAGATGTGGATATATTTTAGGAAATGAGAATGCATCCGAAATTACCGTCTATTCCTGAGTGATCAAACTGATTTGAGAGGGAGTGGAGAGAGGGTCAAAAGTGTTATCTTTGATACTCACATGGTGCCCTTTGTCTTAGACAGAAGGAGAAGGTGGGCTGAGTTTAGGTTTCTGGAAGCCCATTTCTCAGAGCAACTGTGAGGGACTTTATAACTGTCTTCTCTGAGAACCTCCCCTGACACCCTGCAGTGTCTGAGGAAGTAAATGCCCCAAGGTAGTGAAGGGCAAAATGAGAAAGACGTATGGATTTTGGTGAATGTGCCTTCCCATTAGTAAGGAGAACAAAGTAATACTTGGTCCATCTTCAAACCCAGTAAAAGTTCCCTTTTTGCATCACCAATGGCATCACTGTAATTAGGAAAAATTATGTGACATCCTAATTTACATCCCTGACACCATTAAAACCAACCATATAGCCAACCTTAATATCAACAAATATATTTATATTCTTTTTAATATTTCTTAACCAAATGTTGGGCAACCATCTGGAAGATTTGGTACATAATTACCTTAATTCTTTGCCTTAAAAAAGTAAACTTCTAGCTAGTACATTGCTGAGAACATCCAGCATTTAGAGTTTCAGGAAAGTGACATGTGGGTGATGGCGAATGCTTAATATCATTCGTCTATATTCAGGGAGAAGTGGAGGTGTTCCTGCCCTATTCGTGTCTCTCTCTAGACCATAGAAGCAAGAATAAGCAAAATTATGATGCATCGTGATGATGAATAATAATAATGCAAAACAGCAATACCTGTCTTCAGATTGTGATGCCAATTTCTTAGCCTTTTTGTATGCAGATGAAGAGTTGGATTTTTATAGCAAATCTGCCTTTAGGCCCCCAATGTCTTCCCATATCTCACACCCACTGCCAAACACACACTCACACTTTGGGGTTGGAAAGGTGACTTTCAAATTAGGATGTCAGAAATGATACAAAATGGTTTTGCACTCCTCAAAAAATTATCCTGCTCATTTTAGTTGGACATACTTATATAATTGTTATTAACAGTCATTTATCGGGTGTCAAAAATGATCTGCATTGACATTGAGGAAAACATAGACCAAATGGTCGTAAGTGACTGTTTCTTGATGAATGTATCTTCTGAAAACTTAATAGAAATGAAAAAACACAAGAACAGAACCTATGATGGCAATTTTTTCTATCTAAGGGCAAGAAAGAAATGAAAATTCTCAAATGTATCAGTATGTTCAACAGGTTTTTACAGAATCTTAATTTTTATTGAATCCCAAACCACTTGTTAATTCAAGTCTCTTCAGAACCTCTAGGAGATATATTCTGTACTGACTTCTCCAAAAGATCTCTCAAATTAATGTGTCGAAGTAATTTGAGGGAGGCTGAGAAAAATAATCTTAACCTTTCTAGTCATTGGTTCAAAACTCCTTTCTCTGAGGGTCTCTTCTAAAGAATTTCTAACTTTTGCCTCTGTGGAATTTGCAATCAACAGCAAACTAATTCCTTTGTGATTTTTATGCTTAGTAAACAGAAGAACACCCTGAAGATGACTCTAGGAAATTCCAGTATGCATGCAAATTATCATCAATTTGACTGGATCCACTGCTTTAACTCTTAAATTGATAACTTAAAAAATGAGGGAAAATAATTTATGTAGACCATGTGACTAAACTGACCTAATTCTAAAACTTTACTCTGGGAGGTAATGTGTGATATGATGACTACATTAAAAAAAGAGGCTTTGTAAATTAATAACCAATTTGGATTCATAATAGATCTCTAAGGAAAGGAAGGAATGAACAAAAGGGTATATTCTGTATAGATTAGGGATTATAACATTTTCCTATGGAAAAATTATTATGGTTTTAAACACGGATTTTAGATATGCTAATATTTGTATGAAGAGGAGGATGGGTGAGGTAGAACAGTAGTAATACTGGAAGCAGGGAGACCAAAAGGCAGCATAAGGAGAAATAAGAATGTTTTGGGAGAAAGTGGACAAAATAGCAGGAGAACCTGTTCATGTCTTCAAGGAGAAAGCATAAGAGCCAGGGAGAAAAATGAGGTGGAAAGATTATGTAGGGAAGCTGGCCAGAGAGCTATAATAGCTGATTGAAGGAAAAGAAAATGTCTCAGGGATAATAGAACTTTAACATTGGAATTAGTGCAGCTATGTACAGTTTACATACTTCAAGATCATTTCCCATAACAGTAAGGTGTTTTTTCCTGTTTGTTTATTGCCTGTTACCAAACAGTGTCTGGAACAGGTGTTATGTGGCCAATCAATGGAGCCTGGAAAGGTATAAATGAAGCGTCCCAGGTGCATAGTCTTAATACTAGAAATTTACTACAGGTAGGTCATCAGGAGATCTTCACCTTGGGAGTTATCCTGAGCTTCTGACTACTCTAATGTCCCTTGAAAAAGCCCAGTTTCCGGCCCCAGCTCTGCCACTGATTTCCCGTGGGACCTTGACCAACTGGCTTGAATCCTGTAGCATCTTGGTCTCCTTGTCTGTAAAATGAGAAGTGGCTTTCACACTATGCTCACAAAGCCCCACAACCCTGAACAGGTGCCTCTGGGTGGCTCCACTGTGGACCCTTTCACACATACACTTGAACCACTTTTCATCTATTTTCCATATTGTGAGTTCAGATATGATTTGCTTTTTTTCCTGCTTTGAAATGATTTGGAAACTACTATTAAGCAGATAGGCTTAAAAACTCTTTTCTTTTTATTTATTTATTTATTTTTGCTACAATATCCTTCTATATGATTCTTCTCCACAAAACATTTCTTTATCACTTGTGCCTAAACAAACACTGAGATGTGAGGAAGGTCATTTTTGCCACAGAGATGCTGAGTAACAACCACAAAACTTGGTACAACGGTAAGCATACATTCACACATTCATGTGTCCCGGGCTAGTGATCTAGGCTGGTGGAGGTGGGGGGCGGGCTGATGTAGGCCTCAGCTGGCAGTCACCTGGGGACTTAGCCACCTAAACTCAGCTGCAGGTGCGCTGGCTGTTGGCAGAGCAACTCGACTCTCCTCCTTGTATCTCTCACATTCCTTCAGTGGGCTAGCCTGGTTATAATCTCATGGGGATGACAGGGGGTAAAGAGAGGAAGCAGAAAAGCACAAGAGCTTTTTCAAGTCTTTGCTGTGTCAAGTTTGCTATTGTCTTTTTGGCCAAGACAAGTTACGTAGCCTAGCCAGTGTCAGTGTAGGAAGGCACTTCCAAAAGGTATTGATACAGGGAGGTGTGAAAAATAGGGCCATTGATACATTCAGTCTACCATGGGGAAATCATAAGTCTTAGGTTCCAAAATGGCCAAATAGGGATGAGCCTCTAGGATGGTCATTGAGAAGCAAAAAAATATCTGATGGTAGTCTGGTTTATCAGAAAAGAAAAATTTCCAGCAAGGTTCTAAGCAGGCGAGTATAAGAATATGAAGGAAATTACTCTTCTACTGAGCCTAAAAACCTTGATTTCTCTCTAAATTACTCTTGTAAGCCTTTAAAAATTTTCTTGATGTGACCCGCGAAGTCACATCACTCATGTATTTAACGTTGAGAACTCAAATATGCGTGTAAAGCATAAAATGAGTGAACATTTCAGTTGTTCAATAGAGTAAAGCCTCTTTTACTCATGGGTGCACCGTCTGAGTGTGAGATGGGACATTCTTAGTTGCTGTGTGTCCCTCAGAGTGTAAAACAGAAGCCAGTAAAATACAAGCTCACTGAGTCATCTTTTACTAAAGCAAAGAAATGGTGGCCTGTACTAATAAAGGGGAAAAAAAAACTGCACATATTTGAACAGTGATTTCAATCATGCCCACTTTTGGCTTCACCTACTGACTTTAGAATCTTGTTTAAAATAAAATTCTATAAATCACCCTTTGTAGAAACAGCAGACTTTCTGGTTGAAGTTGGGACACCCTATAGACTCATCACAGACCTTCCATCTGATGAGCCCTGGGCTAGTCTGGAAGCACCAACTCTCTGGGAATCCTGCCCCACCCATGGAGGAGAAAACCAGGACCTTCCTGCCCAGTGATTCCTTCAAGCTGAACCTGAATGTGGATTCAGGCTGAGCCGGTGTTTCAGTGGGTGACACTGGTTGACTTTTTACGAGATTAAAATAAAAAATCCTACACCAAACTGTTCAACCTGGATGATAACTTCAACCTGAATAATTGAACAAGTCCATCTGGGTTCACTGTCAGAGAAGCGGGTGAAGAGTGATATCACAAAGGCTGAAGAGAACTTGTGTACTGCTCGAGTATTGTTTAAGCGGTACATAAGTAGAGTCGTTATTTCTCTAGATGGGTGTCTGTCTAGCTTTCTCCCCAGGAGATGTCATTTAGGGTGTCACATCCAATTTCAAGGATGTCAGTTAACAGCCTGTAAAATGTTCCTGGGATAACCCCTCTCAGGAAGAAAGGCATGTCCTGGGCACTGACAGGTATGACCTTGTCCCGGGCACACACCAAGGCAACCACTCAACATCGGCATCCGTTTCTGCTCCTCTTTAAGAGTTCTGAGTGACAACTGTGGTCAGATGAAGGTGGGAAGGGAACAAAAACATGAAACACAGTGATTTCCAATACATCTTTTTCCTTGTCTTCGGGCAAAAAATTATACCATTATGTCATTTTCGTGATGTGCTCATCAACAGGCGTGGAAACCTCATTTGTCATCTTTCGTTCTGATAGAAAATCAGACTTTAGGGAATTCAGCTGGGATGTCAGCATTCTTTGCTGTCAAGTAGAGCAGTTGAAGGAAGACAGCAAGCACATAGGGCCAATGAGGCTGCTGGGCGGTGGTGCCAAAGCCGAAGGTAGAAATCCGCGTAAAGATCTTCCGTTCCTCGGCATTCCTATCCAATTTGTTGGAGCTGTTTATCAAGTTTCCATGCGGACAGGATGTAAATATGCCACTGAAATCTGCAAATACAATAATGAAAACTGATATTTGTAATCGTATCTGTGTGGTCCTACTGTCCCAGAACGAAATGGATTTCCAACCTAATATTGCTAAATGAATCCCTGAAATATGTGAGGTCCATTACAGCGGAAGGATGGCATCACTTCTCACATCCTGACACAATAGGGACATTTCTTCATTTCGCATGATGGAAATATTTTTATCTGTCTTCCGAAATTGCCTTACCACAGTCTTAACCCCATCTTTTGTGCTGGAGAAGTATGTGCTGTGGAGGTGTTCTCTCCATTAGCTCTAGTCTACAGAGTAGCTGCTGTGCCGTGACAAGGAAAGAGTTCTAGATGCTGGAGAGAGACTTCTAGACACCCCACCTCCCATCTGCATTTCAAGCATCCTCCCACAGGGGGCCTCCACAGAGTTCTTACGGTAAAAGGTTTGAAGCCAGATTCTGTCCTTTAGCATCAAGTGTGTAGCAAACGATGAGAACCTTAGTACATCCCCACGTCCTCCCGGCCCCAGCTCAGCACAGCGCTACCATCCCAGAAACATCATTTCAGCATTAAAGGTCATCAAAGTGCAATTAAATCTTTACTGTGCACGCTCTTAAACAGGTAGAGGGGAGAATACATTCTTAGTGAATATCATCTGAATGTTTACCATCCATCTTTTCCCTCTTTCCCTTTCAATATTTCTATGGCAAGGTTTCTTTTGCCATTGCAAATTCCTCAGAACTCTTCTGGGTCTCAGCCCACACACATTCTCTAGTCTCCTCTCTTCTTTTGTCTCAGGCTCAGTTCTTTATTTGGTGCAAGGACTTGGCTTCCCAGTCCTCAGTCCCCAGGTTCTGTGACCCTGGACTGCCCAAGGAAGGAGCAGCACCTTTCCCCTCAGGTTGAGAGGAGAGGAGGAATGGGAGACTCACACAAATTTTCAGCTTCCTTTCTTTTTCTGAAATCTCCATTACACTCCCGAGCCTTAGCTTTCTCATCTGTCCTTGGGTATAACAGCAACACGCCCCATGGTCTGGGGCACCTACATAGCTGCACAATGAAGGCTATCTTCTACCCCTGACCCCAGTGACGTTTCAAATATGCTCACCTTTTATTATGATGACTCTTCTTCTGTGGATGATTTTTTTAAGCTGCACTTGCTTAGGATTATTTTCTGATGTAGTAACTATCATTAAAGCATGTTATAGTTTATACTATTTCATACTTTTAACATTTTGAGGGAAGGAATCATTTTGCTTATTTTGCTATTCCCTGTAGTATCCATTAAAATGCTTTCAATATATTTAGTGCTCAATAAATATTGGACCCAACTTCACCACTGGATTAGAGTATAGACTGGATCTCAACCCATTTCCTAGACATACATGTCACATCTGGCTGGACAGAGTCACTTTAGGAACCTCAGGAAGTGACTAGGTATGGACAATGAGGAAACTGCTTGAAATGACAACAGCACCCATTGGTTGAGACTTAACATCACTCCTTTGAGGGAGAAGATTTCACTTTGGTTATTTTTCCAGCAATTAATGAACCTGTTGTCTCTAGGCAGGCAACGCTGTAGTGAAACTAGGCAAAACCTTCTGTGAAAACTTATAAATTACTCAGACAAGAGGAAAATTTTAATTCTTTTTAGAAGAAGTTTCTGTCCAGCATAGTTACATGT